>NC_092436.1:6349897-7632397 GCF_036169615.1 Heliangelus exortis | reverse complement strand
ATATTGAATGAATATTCACAATTCCTGATACAAGGGGTAAAAATTTCCCTGTTAAATGATCAGATAGCAGGTTTAACACAAACAGAAGAAGTACTTTTTCACACAATGCATAATTAAATTGTGAAACCCATTGCAACAAGATATTGTGGAGGTCAAAACTGTAAATGAGTTCAAAGAGAGACAAGTTCAAGGAGGATAGATCTGACAAAGCCTATTAAATATGAGGGCTTAGATACAATCTCTGGGTTCTGAGAGCTCTGAAACTTTAATTGCTGGAAGCTGGAAGAGTACAGTCAGATACACTTTCCATGTTCCCATTTTCTCTTTTTACATAACTAGTATTTGTGACTGCTGAGACATGTACTTTGCTCAGTGTCTGCCTTCATGGGAGACCTTATGGTTGTAGATGTTATGTTTTGCAAGACTTAAAGAAATGCCCTGCTTTTGGAGGGAGTTTTTTTAGGGATGTGTAATCCTTTTTGTCTCCTAGGAACCTTTAATCTGTTAGGTTGGGAGTGTGAGAACCCAGGGTACTCAAGCACCAGCTCCCTTGAGAATAAAGAGATGAAATATAAAATCAGATTTCTAAATATAGCAATACTAGTTAGTCCCTATTTGTGTGATGGTGAATAAAGGGTTCACTTTACAATTTACATATTTTCTGGTTTTCCCAACCCCATATGAAATCCAGAAATCAATCTCCTTTAAAAAATAATGTGATGAAATCCTCACAGAAATCACGGGGTAACAGGTAAAATAGATATTATTGTGAGAATTTCAGTAATACCAGTCAGCATTAGAAGCAATTTTTTTGAATGGGTGTTAGAGAACAAATGAGGACCTTGGACAGGCAAATATTGCTCGTCTTAAGTCAGCTAATGAAAACTGTTCAGTATCTGTGAACTGTTCCCTCATGGAAATGGGCCCAAAAATGCACAGTATGCCAGTTGGGATTGAATAGGGGTATGTAAACAAAATAGATATATTGATAGGTATATTGTTATTACTTATTTTTGAAGTAGCATATAATGGCTTAAGCAAAAATCAGAATGCTAAATAACTTTTTCTATATACAGTAGAAACCAGTCCCTGTTCTCAGACATCCTTACTGGATGTAAGTAGTCAAAGACAGGCAACAGCAGGGAAAAAAAGAACAGAGAAGAGGCACAACCGGATAAAGTGATTAGCCCAAACTCACACAATACATCAGTAGCAAAGCCAAACAACAAGCCTGGGGTTTCTGGGGCACAACTGATGGGATCATATGCTGCACAAATCCATTACAGAGAGATGTAGTAGCTTTGTGGTATGAGCTGTAAGTTCAATGCTCATCCACACCAAAAATGTAATGTATGGAGATCTGAGTGTATTTTAAGACTTGTTCCTTTATTCTTACAACAACTGGAAAGGACAGCAACCTGACCTGAAATAGTAACTATCAATATATGATGCCTTTTGCAGCTCTCTTTCCTGATCAAATAAATAATTTGTAAGGTTTTGATGACAAAAGAATGTAGTCTCTGCTCAGCTATCACCTGCCTGCACTACTCTTTGCAATCTGATTTAGAGATTTAAGCATAGAAATCATCTTTTCTGCTGTTTCCCCAGGAAACAGGGAGCCCAGTGGAAAGGTTAATCATTTGGGTTTGCAATTCATAGTCAGCAAAAACCTAAATAATTCCCCATCTTCTGAGTTTTAAAACATGCTGCTGAACTTTAAGCTTTAAAAGACAGTATTGTTTGGTCTTTGGTATTATTTAAAAATAAGTAGTTGTAGATAATAGTATATACCCAGGGGAGTGTGCATTAAATATCATGAAGCTTCCCTTCCTTTGCCCTGACATACCAGCTTCTCCATATAGGAAGTATATCCCAGTATGAGTGGGTTCACTGTGGGTAGAGAAAGAGCTGGGAACTGAGGTTTCTTGGTCCAGAAATATGTCTTGGGTGTGTGGACCTTTGGAACAGGTGAGTACTGAATAGCCCATGTCAATAGCTGTCAATATTTTTTTTTTTTTTTTTTAAGTATGGGTAGGTACAGCACAATCCTGTTTCCAGAGGAATGGAAAACTTGGCCTGTGCAGTCACATTGCACCCACCCAATGCACTGCGGTGCTCTGATCAGAGAGGTTTTTCTGTCTGTGAAGGTAAAATGAGAACAAGGGAAGGAGATGGGAAGTTGGTAAGGAAGCTGCACAGTGTTAGGTGGCAGAGGAGTAATTTCACTGGTTTTGCAGAGTTAGTGCATCACAGGGTGCTAGAACATCATCTAACCATGTGAGCTGGCAGCTGAAATTTAGACCACTGTAGGAGGTGGATTGCGTGTTGTTTATTGAGAATAACAACCTAAACCCTGCACACCATGCAGACAGTAAGCATGTCCTTCAAGTCTAAGGCCAGTAACTTGGCTTCTCTCCACTTCTACCAACCTATTGCTATGTATGCTATGCATGATATACATGGGCAGGAACTTGCAGGATCCAGGCATGAGGTTGAAGCCACAGTTTTGCTTCAGTTTCTGTATGCCTTGGCCGTGTGGGATTAAGTAAAGCCAGTCAGGAAGTACTGAGTGCTGGATGCTACGTTTCCAGCTAGCTGAAAATTGTAAAAGCAGGGGGTTAAAAAAAAAAAACAACAAACAAACCCTTGCTCTTGCATCTTGACCATTGCAGTGGTTGCACTGCAGCCTGAACTGGAGACATTATAATTTCTGTTATTAGGCATATGAGGGAGCCATGACTATAAGCACATTTTCCTGGGCTTTCAGTAGTGTTCAAATATATTGTAATGTTTCCTGCAGGAAAATAGGGGTAATTGCTGTCACTGTACTCTGGGGGCTTACATTCTCAAAAGCTATAACTAGTCACTGCAAAGGGGTTGTACCTGAGATGAATTTGACCCGTAATGTATTGCAAAAAATACTATGTGCATCTTGGGATCTCGGCACTCTGCATGCTTTTGAGGTGGGTCAATTAAAAGGCTATAATTTAGGATCTCCATGAAAGTCTTTGGGAATAAGGAAGTCAGAATATGGTAATGATCATCCACAAAAATATTTTCAGTGTTTCTATACGTATTAGTTCATTTGTATCTCTAGTCTTTGCTTAGATAAAAAACATAATATTACACTTGTGTGAGATGTCTGAAAGTTAGATAAAATATGCACATAAATACTGTGTGCAAGAACACAAGAATATACACGTACACACCCCACCCCCAACACCTCTGTGTTAATGAGCTTTTCCTCTGGAGAGGACAAGTCAAAAGGAGCCAGTCCTTCCAGCCAAAAAAATCAATTGCTTCTTCATGAATTATTGAGATGTTTGCCATCAGTTTCTTAAAAAAAAAAAAAAAAAAAAAAAAAAAGACAAAAAAAAGTCATTGTTCAATGTATCCTCTCTAGCACACTTTTTTCTTTTTCTTTGTGATTTCATGACACGAAGACACAAATTTGTACACATAAAAGTTTTCATTCCTTTAATGATGCATACACAGCATTATTTTAATATCTTTTTCTTCTCTCCAATGTTAGCTGTATTGGTACACATAGACACTTTTCACGTATGGCAACTGTCATCCCCTTCCAAGCACTTAGGTAGGGAAGGGATGCTGCAAGTAAAAAAAATTCACTTCATAGCAAAAATAATATTTCCTCTGCTGCCAAGTGCAGTATTGATGTTCTGATGCTCAGAAACTGAATCAAGGCTCTTAGGCTGAACTGAGAGACACCACTAAACGAACACTTTTGCCTCTTGTGTAAATAGATAGATTAATGGCATTAAGTGAAAGCCAAGCCTGATGAAATGTTAGCTTCCTTATGATGCTTTGAATTTCCCTTATTTTTGATAAATGAACCAATCTGGCAATAAAATTCTTGCACAGTAGGTTAATAATGTCATAGCTGTACTGTGAAATAGTAATGTTTGTACTGTCTCTTTGCAAACAATAATCCTTTGAAGAATGATGAATCTATTTTCAACTGACTTGTCTGTTTCCTGGTACACCAGGCTTCCTCTTTGAAAATACAGTTTAAAAAAATACTTAAAGCCTGGGGTACAATAGGATGAGGGAGAGGGACAGTAGTTTAAAATGCAGAAGTTGGGTGATACTCCTCTTTTCCGCTTCACTTTCTTCTCTGTGTCTCCCTTAATAGCTGTGCAAACATTTTAAGAAATGTTGCCTTGCTACTTTTTCTAGATACCTTACTCAGTGTGTTTGCTGCAACATTCAGTTATCACTTTCTAAAGTAGCATTTCCCCTCAATCGCTTGTGAAGAGAACTGAAAAAGCAGTGGCTGAATGTAATCAGAAACTTTGCTTGCTAAATCAGGTTTCAAAATTGAGCTGTCTTTAGAGGGTGGCTTTCTCATGGTGACACTGGTTTTGTGCTTGTACTCTGGGAGGAGCTCTTATTTCTATTTACATGTAGTTTATCATATTTGTATATCAAAAAGAATAGCTGGACACAGTGAACTAATTTCCCAGCAGGAGTTTTTGATGCAGATTTACAGGAAAATTCAAATATGGACACATATGAATTAAAATCAGCTTTGTATACTTGCTAAAAGGGATATATAGTTGGTAGAAAGAAACTGGAGACTGTGTGAACAAGCAGCTCTCACACAAGCTGATCAAGAGAAATGGGGAGTGAGCTGTGCAGGCAGCAGCAGATTCTCTGCCAAGAGGGTATTTCTCCATGTTCATATTAACAGTGAGGAGCTCTCAGCAATTCTCTCGGTGAACAGAGGTGTCAGAATCAGTCCTGAAAACCTCTGACCCCTGACGTTGAGGAGATCTAACACTTGTCTGTGGTGGGCCAGTTGCAAACCAAAAGACCAATGTGACTGCAGCAAATAATATTGTTGTCTTCAGTGTCATAAGTGCATCAGTGTAAGAGTGCAGGCAGCAGTGGATTTGGTGCTGTAAGGGGCATAATGGACCAGCAGCAACTGGGAGAGGAAAGGAATTGTGAAAAACCAAAATCTCCCATCAAATGGTTAGCAAAGGGCCAATTGTTCTATTTACAAGAGCTCTCCTGCCTGGAGGAGAGGGAAAAAAAAAAAAAAAAAAAAAAGGCATCAAGACAAGCATTTCCTCCCTGTAATGATAAGGAGCTGTTGCCTGCAGCGCTCAGACTACACAGTTTCACAGATGTTTAAAAAAAAACCCCAGCCGACAGCCTCTCTCTACCTTAACTATAGCAGCAGAACAATTGTCTGTCAGTCTTTGTACAAAGCAGAGTGGAAATATTGCTCTCCTGTTTCTTTAAGTCCCAGGGACTTAGTAAAATTAACACTAAATGTTTTAAAAGAAATGCTATCAAAAATCACTGATGATTTCAAGTTATTATTGAGCATGGGTGTCTGAGTAGCTCGGGGCAGTGCACATAAACTTGACAAACAGGGTACTTTAGTGCTGCCTGCCCAGATCCACATAATAGGGCAATGAAGCTTTTATTCATTCAAAGAAAGGTTGAGTTTGATTGGCAGGTCAGCCTGCCCGAACACCACAGTCTCTTTTCCCTAACACTTCACTGCTATCAATTACAGTTTTGAATGTGAATTGTTTCTAATGTAAAATAATGCCAACCTCTGCCTCTAACCTCAGGCCAGAAAGCTCTCTTGTGTTTTTTTTATTCATATTCACTGACTGCCTGAGGACTGTGTTTCTGCTTTGTATTTTCTCAGTCTCTCACCAAAGTGCTGTTGTCAGAAGCCAGATTCATGCACACCACATTAGTTTCGTTGTATTAATGATATCATTGGTGAACAAAATTGAACACAGCAATATTACACCACCCACCCTTCAGTTACCACAGTAGTACTGTTTGGTTTTGTCAACATGCAGGTTCAGAGATGTAATTCATAATAAAGTTATAATCCATTACAAGTAAGCATGACTCTGAAACTGCTTGATTTTTATCTGGCAGTTGACTTAAATCTGTTTGTAAAACTTGCCCACTTGAAGAGAATACAGATCTTATTTAAATCAGGTGATTTGGTTCAGCTGCCATCTGTTGGCTGCATTATTATGATTCTGCAGTTACCTGTCTTCATTTATTTCACTAAAACAGAAATTACATTTAGTGGGGATGTTATGAAAAGTCCCTTACCCCAGGGAACTGGTTTTATGTGTATGCACATATAACTTTAACACAAAATCTCCTTTCTGTGATGGATGACCATTTATGATACAAGATGCGTTTCTTGTTGCTTTGTGACAGTCCTCAAAAATTAGTTGTTTTGATGACTTATAAAAATGCATTTTGATGGGTTAGAAAGACCCTAATAGGATGGGGTTTTGAGTAGGCTTCCAAAGTGGGACATGTGGGTTTCAGGCCCCTCTGAATGGTGAAGTCTCTTTTGGAGACTTGTTTTGTAGTGTCAGATTCTGCTGTGCTTATTTTCTGCTCCTTCACACAGTCCACACCCCCTTAGTGAGGACTGAACTGTGTCCTTGTGTTCCATTTCACAAAAGCTTCTATTCCAACTGAATTTCCATTTTGCAATTGTTTACTTGATTTTTATCAGTGTTTTCCCCTCTCCCATGTTTGTGGCTTCTCTCTCCTGATCCATTGTGGAATCCATATAACACTGTGCACTCTGCCTCTAGTGACATCATTTCAGGCTTTTTTCCATCACATCCATTAATATCTTGATAGGGATATACAGGAAAGACCTACCTTTGCTCTTTCATCTCTCTTGAGACAGCCACTCTGAAGAGTAACCTAGAAACCAGCTGTCCCTTTTGGATGAAATTGCTTACAAGAATACCAGTTTTAGGATGGAACAGTGCTTTTAATAATTTATTTTTTACTGAATACATTCACACATTGTTTTAACATACATTTTAATTTATGGAGTAATACTATAGTTACAAATTTGTGGTGGAAAAGAAAGCTTTTATTTTGGAGGTAAAGTAGAAGAAGAAGATGAAAATGTTATGTGAGACTTTGTATCATATACAAAGGAGCTGGAGACACCTCCTGCTCTTGGTGGTTTCATGTTTTCCTCATGGGTTTTTTCCTGCTGAGATTTTTCCATTAGCACCAAGGACTGGTTGGTCTGAGGCCTTGGAACAGGAAAACCTGAATTCTGGGTTTGGCTTCTGTTGTTTTTTTGTTGGTTTTTTTTTTTTTTTGGGGGGGGGGGGGGGGGGGGAGGGGAGGGCCAGGGGGAAGGGGACTGTTTGGGTTTTTTTGTTTTTTTTAAAAAGCAAAACAAAACAAACCTGTTACCATGTTTCACTTGACTGTGATATACATCACAGCACCCAGCTGTAGGTCTGAGGAAATTACATATTTCCCACCCTACTGAGTACTTCTATCATGGCTTACATAAGGTGATTTTGGTATCCAGCTGCAATTCCTAGTTTTTCACAGTGTGTTGTTGGTTTTTTTTTATGGTTTCAGATGAAAATTAATTTCAGAATATCAGTCTTCTAAGTAAAAAATTCTGAATTTTGACCAGTTTGATGTTCAGAAAGGAACATAGCCTGTTGGCACATTCCTGCTTGATTGGTAATTTTTATACACACTTTGCAGTTTGGGCAGTGGAGGTGAAGCAACACATGGTCTGATTTATTTGTCACATGAGTTTTAGAGCAGAGTAACTCTGTTTTTTGCATTGTGAATTCCTGATTTACAAGCTTAGGCTAACAGACCACTTTCAAGGCAAATATATTCTGTAGTTCTGGTGCAAAAACACACAAAAGTGTGCCTTGCTCTGCTCCCCAGAAACTGCCTTGTGAGGTGCAGACCTTTGGAGCCTGAATTTGGAGCATATGAAAAGGAAACTATGAGAGATGCCACCTACTCCAACTCCTCCTCCCCTTTCCAAACAAACAAATGGCACAAACAGATTGTAAATACAGATGACTTCAGACACAGCTCTTTTCATGGGTGAATGAGTTACACTGGGTGTTTTACTGGCAAACGAAATGTTACTTGGATTCCACATTTGAATAGTTGATCTGTTAGCATTGCTGGATACTTTAGGTCTTGTGTATTGATTTAAAGTCTCCACTGCAAACAAGCAGCGTGGCTCACTGGAAGGCAGCATTTGGGGGAGATGCATCTAGCTAGATCAGCATCTAGCACGTCAGCATCTGCCCACAGCTGGCAGCTGAATCTGGGTCTGCTTTAGCTGGGTACTGTAGTGGCAGGGTTATGTTCTCTCCTGTACAGGTCTTAGGACTGTGTTTACATCCCATCTCACTCTGCCTAACAGTCACCAGAAACCTTTATTTCTGCTGCAGGCAATGGCAATTTGGCAGTGCCTGTGCTCTTGTTAATTTATTAAAGCACTGGTATTATCCAGCATTATGAGGAGGGTGGTGTTTACCTTCACTGGAGTATGAAGTGGTTAAGGCTGTCAGTCAAGAGAGCAATTGAGCATTTAATGTAAATCCATCATTGTTCTGCACATACTGAGGCATGTGTTAAACTTTGACTTTAATGAGACTTGACCAAGAGTTTGAAGGTCTATATGTATTTAAGATGAGCTGATACCATGTAGACTGTTTATCTGAACTTTATGCACAGTATGGATAAATGCAAGTTTAATATCAGATGAAAGATGACCTGTAATATGAAAGTTTTTTTGGCAGATAGTCTTTTGACTTTGTTTTACTTAAGTCTGTTGCAATTCATAGTGCGTATTTCTTTTCTTTTGGAAGAAACACTCAAAGAATTGAATAGTTTAGCTTATAATATTATGAGGCACCAATACTTTTTAAAAGTCAGCAGAATCCTTCCTCGGTTGTTTGGAAGCTTAAGGGGTTTAGAAAGTTCTTCCTTAGAGATAAATAAGCTGTCAATTTATGATGAAGAAAATCAAACTTGGACTGTTGATTTTGGCTGTGGTATTTGCAAAAGTATGAGAGAAATTTTTGCAGTCATAGAGCACTCCATGTGTTTGCATTTAGCTTTCCAATGCCACATTGTGCCTCTGATAGCATTTCTAAAAGGTAAACAGAAATGTCAAAATAATGAAAATAAAAGATTAACCATTCAGATTTTTTTTTTAGTTAGAAAGAAAATCTGTGTTGTAAATTAATAGAAAGCCAGATCAAATTCCAAAAGCTGCTTATTACACCAGTTGCCTGTTTTATTTTTCCTCCTTCTTCTAAAGGCCTTTTTCAGACTTCACCAGATTTAGATCGTGAAATGTCTAAACAGAGGTTCTAAACAGAAACCTGGGAGGTATAGAAAGTATGCCAAGAGCAAATTAGTTTACTTAGTTCATGACTTTAATATACCCTTGCAATTAGCAGAGTATTTCCTTTGGACTTGTGGTCTCAAGGTATGCATTTCTGTTCATGACTTTTTTTATTTGCTGCCTTTAAATGAGAAAAAAAAAAACCCTCCATAGTTTTCTGTTGCTGAATCCATATATACCAGGAGTTTTATCATGTTCAGCTTAGTTTGACTCACAATTCAGCATCTCCAAATGCATTGGCAGGTGAGAGAAAAAAGGCTGAGTTAGGAGGTGGTTGCCAACAAAGTAGAATTAGGCTGTAAAACCAACCTGTGAAGCCTCTTCCCCAAAACACCAGTTTCTCTGAGGCATGTGTTGGTTTCCAGGTTCTTCTGCTGGAGAAAATGCACGTATGTGCTGAGTAAGATGTTGTACTCATGTCAATAAAGGATGCTGAAGGCATCGATCCCTTTAGAAGCTGCATCTCCCCCTACAGATACCCTAAAACATTCCAGCTCCCAGATGCTTTGTGCCTCTGCAATGTCACCGCTTTCTTGAACTAATTTTCACTTTCTTCTCCATGCCAAACTTTCTAGAAACAGCTTCAGTTCAAACTGTGTCTTCTAGAGCTGCCTGTATGCTCCTCTCTTCCCTCCCTGGAAAACAACTCCAACCCGCCTCGTAGCTGCCAGATTGGCACCCACAATTGCAGAGTCTTGACCCAGCATGACACAACCTCTCTCCCTCGGATACCAAAGCTGCCCGCAAACCCCCCACAATGGCAGCTTGACCCTGGCTGACACAATTGCCCCTTGTGTTTGCCAAACCCACAAAATTATAGGGGTCGTGCAGGAAAAAGCAGTGAGATGGGTGACTTCGTTCTCTCTGTGTCTGTGACACTGTGACCCTATTCATGGGCACATCCTTGCAGGACTCGGCAGCCTGTCTGCAGTGCATTGTTTTAAATTGTAGCCTTAAAAGATCCTTTTTTAGATGCAAATAAAATACCCAATTAGTGTTGTTTTGTTTAGTTTAAAAAAAAAAACAAGCCACGACAAAATGTATTAAAATTAGTAAGAAACATCTGATGCCTCCTTAGCCCTATCATTTTTGTTTTCAGTCTTAATCTTTATTTCTCAAGCATGTGTGTAGACTGCTGTACACCCAGGAACAGTCTTGTTGATTGTATTTGCACTCATGAAATCTTCAAGCTATTGAAGATCTGTTTACATTTGTCATAGACGAGTTATCTGGCGGTCACTCAGGTTCCACGATACTGGTGTTGTTTTTAATGGCGTATTTTAGTTTTACCAGTCAGAGAATGGGAGAAATTGAGAAATTATATTTTGTTATTTCAAAGAGATGATTTTCAGACTAATCAGACAGTGTTTATAACACTTACGTTCTAAAACATAAAGTCATATAAATAAATTTTTGTGTATTTATATATACTATATTTATGTATAGTATGAATGTATCTATGCGTGTATATGTGCACATATGTGTTTTTGTGTCTGTGTACATGATGTACATGTAAAATATTTTTTTGTTTTGCTAGTGTGTTATTGATTTACTTATGTGCTGAAGAGCATCTTGGCTTTGGAGCAGGATTTGGGGATCTCTGCTATGAGCTGTAAATCACTGCTGGCCCATTGGTTTTCCACTGGGGCAGGAGGCAGCAGTGCCACGCTTTTCACAGGGAGGTTTTCTCTGGGTTTGCTAATACAGGGAAATTTACTGGCATAATTATGCTGGAGTAGTTATACTGCTGTAACTCCCATGTGTACACTCTTATGCTGCAATAATAATGCCCATATGGGAAGTTATACCAGTAGATCTCTACCAGTCAGTGTCTCCGTGTAGACAAGTCCTTCTTTACAGGCAGATTTTGCAGACCAAAGTCCAGCACAGCCCTTGCAGGCCTTGTTTTTTACATCATACTTTGCTTTTGTCAACCACATTTTGTGCACAGGAAGAAGTTGTTTAGAATTCCTACCAGAGTCTTTGGAAAGAAACAAACATTTTTTCTCACCAATATAACTTTTTTTTTTTTTTTTAACAGTAACTTTATTTATTTTTTTAATATCTTTTAATATAAAGGAATACAGATGTAACTTCTGACTTCTGTGTTCAAGAAATTTCTTTTTAGATGTACTAAGGATCAGATATAAGCCATGTCTGGAAGCAATACTTGGCCAACAGCTGAATGTGTGTGTATGTGTGCGTGTTCATCTATCCATGATTCATTCTGAGGGCTGTTTTAGCCTTCATAAAATATTCATGCTGGTTGTGCATGGTTCTATAATTGCCATCTCAGGCCTTGAATTATTTATAGGTTGTACTGTTCACATAGTCTCATTTACTGATAGAGCAGATAACACTATACAAGAGGATCCCAAACACTCTAATGCCTGTTACTTTGCATTAAGTAGTGGAATTATATTACTGTAGGTGTAAAAAGCTGGCCTTTTTCTCCTCTTGCTTTAATTTATCATTTTTGTATTTATAATATGCTGATTGTTGAGATGCTGTTAAGCCTCATAATTCCTGCCGAGTTTTGCAGAAATCAAGTTGTAGTTGAAATGCTTTAGCTCTTGATCCCAAAATGATTGTTCTAAATCCACCTCCCCCCCCCCTTCCCCTAGTTGTAGCACCCAGGATAATTTGTTGAAGTGATGTATGAGTACACATGCATACCTGAGCTCCTTTGTTTTACACTATTGATCAGTTTGTGTTTCTTAACTGCTAACAAACATTCAGCAGTTCAGCTAATGCAGACGTTCACCAAGTATATTTTCAGGTTCATTGTACTCAATTAAACACTGACTATGAATTCATCATGAAAAGTGATCTCATTTCCATAAAACATCTTATTCATCTTTTCTGTGATTAATTCTGTCAGCTTTTCTGACCTACTTTTTGGCTTTATTTTTCTACTGAATATGTGGCATTGCATCAGTTTAGCTTGGACATATAATGTACTTTTGAATTTTCTTCACTGCTCCAATTTTGGTTTATCTACTTTCTGAACCAAGTGCAACTTCTGGGTGAAAAGTGCAGCTGAGATAGACTTTATTTTTTAAATCCTTCTGCTTTTCTAATTAAAATAATACTTCCCCTTTTTTTCCCCAAAACTTTTGTGTGGCCTTGGGAAATCACTTATTTTTCTCCCCTATGAAAAGGGAGTATTGGTATTCCCTTAACTGGCATGATGGCTTTAGGAACTAAGTACATAAAAAATAGAAGTAGTCCCTTTGCCACAGTGAGGATGTGCAATAGGAACACACAGGAAAGGGAGACTGCTGAAATCTATGTTGGCACTGAAAGAGCAAAGATCATGCAAAACTGATCTAGCTGAAGTTTTTGTAGAGGTGCTGCTTTACACAGGCAGATGGTAAGGAGAGCTGGTTAAAACCCCTCTTTTCAGTGCAGTTTATTTCATTGCTTGCACAGGAATTAGGAAGGATGTTCCTCCAGCCGAGTTTCTCCTCTGCTGTTTGGCCCAAGGGAGTCAATTCTCAAACATCAGCACCAGCATCTGCTCCTCCAGCTCATGGGCTTGGTCTGCTCCTGCCCTCCTGGGCCACCTGGCTGATCTTCAGCAGTGGTTTTGGATTCACTGTGGGATTCAGGCATGTGCCATTGTCTCAGTGGACTGAGTCTTGTATTGGTAGTGGATGCTTTTCTGCCTTCTTGGCTCTCCAGAGGTCTGAGTAATTTGAGCTGTCAGAAGGGAGGACCCAGTAAGTTGTGGTGCAAGGAGGAACAAGTGGTACCTTAGCTATGGAGCCAGTGCCCTTGTTCAGGGGAAGTCTGAGAGCAGGGGGGTAGCAGAAGGAGTAAAGGTTTAAAATTTACATCTCACAAAGCAAAGTATGGATGAAGGCAGCTGAAGGATGAAGCCAAAAGGAAATGCCAGGAAAAAATAGAGCAAAAGAAATATTTCTGCAAAACAAACCATTTTGGTGAACAATAAATTCCTGAGAAAATATGTCTCTGCCTGAGCCCTTATTTTTCTAGATAATAAATCATTATAAAATAAACCTTGTGGCATTCACTGTTCTATACAATGGACTGAACTGAAAAAAGAGCTGTGTTCTTTTCTGTATGGTTTTGTGAGCTCTGTGGGTCCCTCGGAGAAGGAAACAATATTATTGTCATGCAGATTTCTCTTCTTTCTTCAGGATTTCAGAGATTCCATGAATCCCTTGCAACAGGGTAATTCTACCCTTTTTTTTTTTTTTTTTTTTTTTTTTTTTTTTTTTTTTTTTTTTCCCCAAGCTTCCTCCAGCAATGCTGGTGTATTAGCTTGGTAGCAAAATCTCCACCTTTCTCATGGAGTTTTCTAAGTTTTCAGAGCTAAGCTGACTGCTGTGGCATGCGTGCATTACTAAGGTTTCCTGTTACCACTCAACTCACTTATGGCTTTTCTTCCTGCCTATTTAATGTGAATGAAAAGGAAAAAATAAAGGTGGTTCTTATGTATCATCTATTTTATAGTAGAAGTACCTGGAGGCCTCTGGTAGGTCAGATTTCCATACAAACAGTATGGTATTGCCCCAGAAAATGTATGACTGAAAGAAGTAAAGATGGTAAATGAATGACATGACGCTGAGAAGAATGGGATTTTTAAAGAAGTGTGATGGGGATACCATGCAGCTGAGCTGCTCAAATAATTTGGTTTCGGTCAGGAGTAATTGTATCAACTTCTGCTTGCCTAGGTGTTGTCACAGAGTTCTTTGGAAGGAGGGTTTGCAGCATGTAATTTCTGATTTAGGTGCTGGAAATACGATATTGCTTTTAGGGAAACAACCACACATTTTAATAGATAACTAGCAAATTTGTGTGTGTGTAGAAATTGGTAAAATAGTTGAAGGTTTTATTTTTCCCCATTCTGTTTGACCTGGTAAGAGTTCTCTCTATTGCTTGTCTGGAACATGGTCCTGGGTTTTCAGGCTCTTTGTTATCTTTAACCTTGTGTGAATGGCAGGCTGCTGGGACACCAAGGTACCACTTAGCTTTAGTTGGTCACCCAGCCTTTGCTGCTGTGCCCTGCACGCTGCCTCTCTGTGGCTGACCTCAGACTGTACTCTGGAACAGTTTCCTTCAGCACAGGGTAATGCCCAAACACGTAGAGTGCTGGAGCAGCAATGCTCAAACCTTTCTACAAAATTTTGTTGTATCTATTAGTCTAAACATATGAAGTGCCAAAAAACCCCATACATGACCTAGAAAAACAGATTGGTAAGTGTGCTTCTTTCACCTATAGTGTCTGTACTGAATAATTTACTTAGAGAGATTTAAGAAAAAAAAAAAAAAAGGTCAATTAAATCCTACATAGTTTTCCCCTTTATATATCAGAAGTCTTAAAAATATCTAAGATTATTTTTTTTTGCTAACAATACATGAGAGAATCCTGGATATATGTGACACCTTTTCAAAAGTGTCTTTGTCTTTATCTATCCTTATAGCACCTGCGTGCTAGAAAAGTGTCATCATCTGTATTTTAAAGATGGGAAAAGAAGACACAGAGAGATTTAAAGCTATATTTTTAAAGGTGTTTTGACTTCTAAAGATGCAGTAAAATCTGCAATAGGACTTTCAAAAGGACTTAATTGCATCTTTAGCAGCCTCAAAGTGACTTGGGGGCTTATAAAGTATACAAAGCGAAGACTCTAGTAGCTTAACTGTTGGGTGGCCCTTTCAGGGTGGATTGATTTGGAAAATGGTTATGGCTTTTTGCTGCACCATTGATCAGTATTGCTGCTTCAATAGGACACGGACACACCGAGTCATGATTGCTGACATTAAGTGAGGGCAAACCTTTGTCAGTGGTTGAAATCTAAAGTTTAGACAGCATCTGTAGAAAGGCTGAAATTTTGAAGTATCTTGAAATTTTTTAAAATATTTCAACCACATATTTGCACAACTTAGCCCTAGAGCACAGTTGAAAAGCCCAAATCAGGCAGTTGGTCACACTCCACAGAGCATATGGAAAGACAAACTTTTCCCAAAGACAATTCAGGGCATTTGGGCTGGACTTCTGCCCAGAACTGGCCTCTGGAGTAGCCCATCCCTGTCTGTGCTGCCTGAGTGAAAAGCTTGGGAAGGTCTTCCAAGTCCCCATGGCTGGCAGAGGGGATCTTAGTGGTGTCATCACTAATCTGTGTGTTCTTTGCTGTTTGTTCCTAAGAGGCCAATTTAATTCTCAATACCTGTGACTGGTCCCAGATCTGCTTCATCATAGCTGTGCAGGGATTCCCATGTCTCAGTGTTGCTAGAAGTGTTATGCAACCCTCAGGGATGTGCTGAGTTTCCATCACTTGAGGCCCAGAGGGTTATAGGTCAGAAGTTTTGTGTTTTTGCTAGACCTGTGCTGGAAACCTTTCTCCAGGTCCAGGGGCCCTTCAAGAGTTTTCTGATTTGAAAGCAGGATCTTAAAAAAATCAACAAAAACAACCTGCCATGAGAGTCACTGTGCTATTTGTGAGTCCAGTGGTCCAGTACAAGAGGGAAATTTGTTAGTAAAAATGCTATAATTTTCATGTCAACCTTTTAAATGTACCTTTTACTGTATTTTTACTTCAGTTAAAATTCGCTAGCAAGATTTGTTTTTTACTAGGGAAATGAAATGCTTTTCATTTATAATAACTGAAGATGATGTCTTTACACACTGGAGTTTTTTCTCTGAATATTCTTTCCTACTGGCAGACCTTCAGACATGACTCTTGCACAAAACAGGCAAAAAGGTACCCAGAAAATACACAGTCAGATCTATCGCTCCCAGACTGGATGTGGATTCATCACTGATGCATTCACGTCTCAGTTAAACTTTTCAAATTGTGGCATGTATTCAAATGTTTTGTTTCATAAGAACTCTCTTTCTCTAACACAAGATACATCATTGATGTAAGAGAGAACAGACGGATAAAAATGGCATTACCACAGGGAAAGCTTTGGTACAAAGTGAAGTGGGATCCTGGTCTGTGATGCTGTAAAATTCAGCTTTCCTAGCAGCTCACCTCTCAGAGGTACTTTCCTTATCTGTCTTCTTCCTCTGCTGCTGACAAACTGGTTGAGATCTATAAAAGCTGCTTCCACTGACAACTTCCCTCCTGGCCATAGTGTGCATTTGCAACATGAGGTTATATTACTGCATATAGTACTTAATGCAACCGTATGTAGATCCAGATGTCTTTCATCAATTCTGAACTTGTCACAGCTGTAAACAAAGTAACCAAAAAGATGCTGACACTTTTCCTGTTACTTTCCAATGCTTACACTTTCTACATGAAAAAAGGAAGACGCTAAAACACACATGTCTTTCACACGTACTTTTTCTTCATATATTGCTTGCCTTTAAGATCCTATGTATTGTTCTAACTTTAAAAAAAAATGTCAGTTTTGATCAATAAAAATAGAAGCAACTATTGGTGCTATGCCAGTCACCTGCAGTTTAGCATCACATTTTGCAATACAGGTCTCTGGTGTTTCATTTCTGTTTCAGGCTGTGGTTGGCAATGAAAGCACTAAGCATGGAAATACTACAGGTGTTCAGATGAATTGTAAATCTGGCTTAACTCCACCCGTATGTAGTATTGTTTTATAAACTTACCTGTCTTAAATTAGTGCAAGTGAAGTTGTAACATGATAAATGCAGTGTATGTGGGTTTTGTAAATTTGCTGAAGATTTGTATATGCATTTCTGTAATACTGTGTGCTATCTAGTATGCATATAATGCCTGTATGAATAGGTATGATATGTGTTTATAAAATATAACGACCAGACTGAAAAAATATCCTGCATCAAAATGTATGCAATATGCAGGTCCTCATTCTTTGTATTATAGCATTTCCATATAGAGTATGTGTGTGCACACACGTACCCAGGTGTATAGGGGTATCTATGTGCTATGGTCCCAGCATATAGTTTATAGTTTGGAGAGAAATCATCTTCCATCATTCATCACTGCTGAGCTGCAGCAGCCCAGGCCAGCACATCATTTGTTAGCAGCGACAAAGCCGTACTCATAAACGCCGACATGTTACATTAATTTATAGGCACTGAGTGACTTATTAAATGTGACGTGTGAAATATAACAGGGCCCGGTATGGATGATTAGGTTTTGGGCTTTGAATTGTTGACAAGGCAGGGGTAATGAATTGCAGGACACAAGCTAGTATGTTTCCCCCTCATTAGTCAGTATTAGCTGCATTAATAGTAATAATTGGATATATTCATCATTTAAAATGTTTTAATAAATGTTTGGACAGCACCTGATCTAGGCTGTCAAATATTAGACTGGAAGGTTTGTGATGGGAGAAAAATTATGCTGTTCCTTCTGCAGAGATTTATACAGCCTAAGGGGTGCCATTTGCCAATGTCTTTTAAGAAGTAATGGGTGGAGATAATTTGGAAAAAGACAGTGCAACAGGAGAGAGATAGCAGCCTCTCTCAGAATTCAGGAAGACGTTTCTGTTTTATTCTAGAGACTTCTTAGTCCCAAGGTCAGGTCCCCAAGATGGGGTCTAAACTGATTATTTCTAGTCAGATGCCAATCCCAAACAGAACTTCACCAGAGGTGTGCATGTTTCCATCTGTATTTGTGTTCAGTCTTCTACAGCTGAAGACTGAAAGTTGCCCAGAGCTCAGGAACTTCCTGGTTTAGGGTTTTGGCTTGAACTCATCAGTACTTTGAGCTATTAACATATTGCTGAAGATTTGTATATACATTTCTGTACTACTGTATGGTATCTAGTAATACCATACAGTATTTTTTGAATTCCAGAAAATTTTCTGCCTGAATGTCTCAAAAGCATGATTCCGTAGGGGATGAAGGCAAAATATTTCAGACACCAACCCCACTTTCATTTTTGGTTTTCCATATCTCAAATGCATTATTACCTATAAGCTGATACAAAAATTCCTCTGATTAAGAAAAAAAAAAATTAAAAAAATAATTTGATCTTTAGAAGTGGAATTTAAAAAAATAACCTAAAACTGGTACCAGAAAATGCATGTTGTATTAATTTCTTGCTTTAAAAGACAGATACAGGTGACACTGGAATGTGCCTTCTAAATGACCGAGTAGAGCTCAAAAAGACCACATCCAGTTGCAAAAAAATTATATCAGTTCAAAACTTGCAACATATGACTTGGCTGGAACCTGTCTTGTAATGAAAACCATTTTTTTAAAGCATCCTTCAGAATATAGAAAAGCAAAAGCATATGGAGTTATTGGCACAGCATCACTAGACTGAGAATTTTTATTTTAAAAGAAGAGCACTCTAAGGCAAAGCCTCACTACAGTGGGAAGCAGTGTTTGGTGACTCAGTAGGAGGTACACTTCCCTCTTAGATGCTACTGAAGATGTGTCACACTAGGGAGTACTGCATTGCTTGAGGTGCTGTCTTTCAGGAGAGACACAAAGTCAAGTGTCTGGCCACCTGTAGTCATAACAAGTCCCAAGACACTTCTTGCAAGGATGAAAGTTTTCTTCTCAGTGTCCTTGCTAGTTCTAGTTAGCTGCTTGTACTGAGTGCCAGGAGTCTTTTTGATGAAGGGATATTCATGGTCTCATAAATACAGTGAGCAACACCTGCCTCTTTTTATCCATGAACTTACTCTATGCCAATAATTGGTGGAGGACTCAGAAGGTGTTGAGGCTGAATCTGGCTGTAGAGAGGTAACACGGCAGCTCTAGGATTGCAAAAGGTCTTCATTGAAGACATAGAAGCCATGCTAACATTCTGCATGGTGGAAAAAAATTTGAGTGTAGAAACATTGTCTTTCAGTTGTAATCAGAACTGTTCCTACTCATGAACTTGGAGTAATGCTATTTCATTTAATAGGCACCAACGTCACAGAAACAACTTGTTTAGATAATGTAAATTTAGCATTAAATTCTCATAATTCAAACCAGTGAAGTACACAGTGACATGAACATAATATATTTTATTACAGCCAACTCATGTCCTTACCTTCCTCCAGTTGTAACTTCTCAGCAGCATCCCGATCTTTATTCAGTTCCAGTTTTGGGACATTTGGTTTTGTCCTTCAGCTTGCCTGCCTTCACTGAATGGTTGACTTCAAGGGCAGAAGCCCATGAAACTATTCTTGTTAGCTGCAACACCTTTTGAGGTGGGTGCAGAAGGTAACTGTGTAGCTATGGACTTGAATGCCTTTTCCACATCTGCCTCACATAGAAAAGGACATCAGCAAAGGTATTTTCCTACATATTTAAGGCTTACTGCTTTAAGAAAAGCTCTGAAGTATTTAATCCACAACTTACGATAGAAGCAGATATTATTTGATTTTACATGTCTGCTGCAGAAGTAATTTTTCCTAAGATGAATTAAGTTATTTAATATGATATTCCAGGTAGCACACACATGCAATATTTATTGAGTACATCTCCAGCATTACATATACCATGGTCCTATTCACCATCACATCAAAACCACTCTTTTTCTCTTTCAGTCTTTCCCTTCTGTGGGGACTTAAAATAAATTTTATAGTATCTCAGTTGCTTGCCCATGCACACACACACACAAAAACTCTGCAGCATTTTATACCTAGAGCCAGTTCAGCCCTTCCAACACCCCTGGAATATTATCTCTTGTTGAATTACCACATGCACATCTCAAACAAAGTGTCTCAGCCTTTCCACAAAGCAGCTCTTTGCTTCCTTCCACTACTGAAAATAGTAACTATACCTCAGCTCCCTTCCTCGCTGGCACAGCTCCCTGCTGCAAAGGAAGTGAGGGCTTTATTTTCTTTAATATCATGAAACAATGGGAACCCCTGATGGAATGTCCAGCTTGTGGGTAGGGGCTGAGGGCAGTGCTTAACTTTCTTCCACAACATTTTTGTGCTTGATATTTTCTTGTATAAATACAAATATAAATTTGCATATATATTATTTCCTTGGCAGCTAATTCTAGACTCACCCTTATAGTTTCTTTAAAAGACTCCTTTTAATTGTTACTGTTTGTTTTTCCTATAGAAACAAAACCAAGTTTATTACAAAAAGTAAAGCTACAGATCCCAACAGGATCTGTCTGATTATCCTCTGTTATTGTGACTGGGTTCCCAGTTTAATTTTGGTTTTAAGTTCTTAAAAGTTAGCTTTTAATAACTTTAAGTCATTGTGTGCTAAGTCTCTGTTACATTTCTCTGTGGCTTGAAATTCCTTGGATTATGTGTTTTTAATGATTTTGAAACATAAGTGAACTCAATAATAACTCCTTGATTTCTTATATGCTCCTGATTCATTATTGGCATACAATTATGGGTTATTGTTGGTGAGAGATTTAACAGCATCTTTCTTTGTCATTTCTCTCTCTTCAGTCTACCAGCCTTGCACATAAATCTGGTCAAAAGTAACTTCCATGTCAGTCTAAGCAAACCTTCTGGGGTTTTTAACATTAAGCATCTTCCATTTAAAAGGATAAAGTAATAATTTTGAAATACCTGGTTCTGAGCCAGGTCTTTGGAGGGGTCAGTGCTGTAACATGATGTCTACACCTTGCACAACTGTTCAAGGATACAGCTGTTCAGATGTCTTTTGAGTAGCACTGTACCTTAATTTGTGCAGAAACCTTTCTCAGTGATTTAGAGCCTCAGTCTTTGGCCAGAAGGTCACACACACACACACACACACACACACACACACACACACACACACACAGATGTCCTTTAATTAGCCTGACCCTCTGGGTTTTGCAAGTTGGGGTGATAGCACTGCTGTGTCAATGCTATTTAAGGATATTATTGGTGTTGGGTTATTTGAGGAATCATTAATTACTGTATGGTCAGGCTGATTGTGCACGGTTTACATAAAGGTGATTTACATGGACCTGATACAGGGAAAGGTGGGAAATGTTTTTTTTCCACACATTAAATATTTACCATGTGAATTGCTATATCATTCTTAGTAAGTTGATTAAAGAAATGTGTCATCACCACACACGTTTTAGGGTCCCAGCTTCAGATGACTGGATTAACACAGCTTTCTGACATAATATGACTTTGTTACTGCTGATGTTTTTTGGTAACCATACTAAAGTTACAATAGTTTACCTTGAGATAGCTGGCAACCGAATACTGGCATCATATTACAGTAACAGTAATGCTGTCACCTCTCATCACTTAAAAGGAACGGAGGTTCTTTTAGCAAAAGTATGGTGCTGGAAGGGCTGCTAATTCAATAACAATGTGTGAACTATGGCAGACAGTAGATATGGTTTATGTTTTTTGCTAATGACTACAGTCTGGTATCTTCAGTAAAAATTAGAAATAGCTAACCCACTTCCATACTCTAGTGTTTGAGTCGTGAAACAGATGAAGTGGGGAAAGAGTAAAGGGAAAAGTAATTAAACTGAAACAAATTGATCAAAGATCAGTTCTTCTACTAAATAAAGACAACCTCTGTTATGTGACTCTATTCACTTGATAATAAAGCACGTTTATGCTGGATATTTTGTCAGAGTTTCATCTAAAGCCCATCAGCTAGAACAGTCTCTGATTTGAAGCATGCAATGTCAGAGGTTGGGGGGCTTCTGTGATCTGCAAGCTAACAACTGGAGCTGTGCATAGGCAATGGGCAGGCAGGCACAGCACTGCTTATCTCACAGTGTTTGTCTCAGTAAAATGTAAAGGATGTGTGTATGTTTGGTGATCTTGCATCGAGCTGTTATAAACTAAATACAGTGTCTACATTTTGTACACAGGTGACAAAAGTTCCTTCAATATTTTTTTTTTTTGAGAGAGGGGTTTACCTCCCTGTAGTTCAAATGCTGTAAGAACTTTAGATAATGGAGCTGAGCAAAAGTAAAGAGATGTAAGAAAATTCAGATTTTTCTGACCTGGGGGAAAAATTAAACTGCGGGAAACTAAGCACTCAAATCTGCCTCTGGACTATTTTTAAATCTGTTTTGTGATGGGTTTTGGTAGTGTTGCCTTGTTAAAAGTCTTGGAGAAGAAACCAAAAAAGACTCTCTGGGGTTTTAACTCACTCATGAGAGAAGATGCCAAACACACTTTCCCAAACTGCTCTAAATTTCTCTGGTGCATTATAAGTCAGTATCAGAGAGCTGGAGAAGTCTAAAAATGCAAGATGAAAAATTGATATGCTGTGCTTCACTGTGCAGAACACACAGACCTGAGGAAAAGTGACTGGGAACACTTGGTGAAGCAAGCAATGAGTAATTTAAGGCTGTTTGGGGCAGTCCTACCTTCAGATTTGGTGATTATGTGGGTGCCTGCTCAGCTATTTTCTGTGCTGAGCTGAATATTTACTGTCTTGATAGCAGCAAATCTTGGCAATGCTAACTCCAGGAGTCAGAGCAAGTTCACAAAAATAATGTAGACTATTCTCTTTCTATTATTATGGCATTGCCTGGAGAATCTCAGTCAATAGACTGACTGCGTGAGGTTTATTCTCTGTATCATGTTGCCTTTCTTGGCCCTTTTCTTCAGTTCAGGAGGAGGTATATATTTTCGAGTAAAATAAATAAATTTTCCAGGCTTTTTTTTTTTTTTTTAATTATTCATTTGGTTTTGGTTTTTAACCCAGGGAATTACTTAGCATTCCATAAATGTAAAATACAGGACTGGTTCTGCTTCCATTTTAAGTCAGTGAGAACACTGAATTCAGGCAGAGCAGACTTGGGTTTTTTTTTCAGTCTTAATTAGGATGTTTGACAACTCAAGAAGGGTGTGTTTAGAAGAGAGTGAGATGGCTGTATCTGGTGTGTAATTTCTCTTCTGCAGAATAATTTTCCTATTGTAAAAATGCCACAAAAGGTAGATACTGCTGTTTGTTGACTAAAGCGCCAAGTAAAATCCAGCTGTGAACATGTTGATAATAGGAGGTTTTCCTTGTGCCTATACTTGATTTCCATGCACAGCCTCATGCTGGTAAATATCAGTGTAAAACTCAATTTTTCTTTTGTGAGTAGGGTACCTGACATGACCAGTTAGCTGTGTGTGAAAAAGTCTGTGAGGAAAAAAAGAACCAAAACAAAAATAAAACATTGCAACAATAGTCTTGTTAGTAAATGGGAATCTTCCTACTTTGAATACTAAGGAATTTTTCCCCTCCATTTTACACACCTATAAATAGAGCTAGGCTAAGCTCAGATTTTTTATAGTGTAGGAAATTCCATTATTTTGAAAGTTTTTCTTCAGCAAAGTGGAATTAAAAAGTGCCCCTTTAAGTAAAGTTTAAAAATGTTGGAAAATTTAAGAGATAATTACTAAAGAAAAAAAAAAAGTTGTATTTTTTAATTTCAGCTTGATCTTTAAAAAGCTGGGAAATCTTCATGGCAAAATAGGGGTTTTGTTTGTAAAAGTCATATGGGAATATGAGCTTTGTCCTGCAATTTCTAGAGGGACATTTATACATTTTGATCATTTACTTTTCCAAATGAAACGGCAATGAAGAATGCTTTTCTCTATATATTTTTATTTCAGTGTCAAATTTCTAACTAGGTCTAGTTACCAGTATCTGCAGTAGAAATTACTGCTTGACAGAGAGAATGTGTGGAAAGTGCACAGAAAACCCAGAAGAAGCTAATGAAATGTTTGAAGTCAGTGCACTGTCTGCCTCTCAGTGACCTGTGGACTCACCCCTGTATTGTCTTCAGTACTTCTTGATATGACAGGTTTTCACCAGAAATAAAATTTCCATCAGATACTGTTTGACAGATCTATATGTGTAGTATCACATCCCTAGCATTCTCTTTTGCTGGGGGAATATCCAAAGATCTGCTGACAGCAGAGCTGCTTCTGCAAGATGCTGAAGTATGAGTAGTACCTTTGTCTCCACCATTACTGCTTCTGCAGTTAAATCTATACATGTATTTAGCACTCTGCTGAACTGAATGGGCTTACAATCCTTTTATCTGATGGATGGCTGCTAATTGTTGCACTGGTGCCTGTATTTGGGTTTTACTAATTTTACAAACTTGTATACTTACTGCTGCATCTTATCCAGGCCTCTAAACTTGTCCTCTCCTGTCAAATCTAAACCTCAAAAAAGCTGTGTTTTGTCCATTTTGTTTGTCCTAGCCAGGTTTAAGTTGTATAACCAGTACTCACTTTCTGGGTAGCTACTGGTCTGGCTGACCTTGGCAGCATGACAGCTGTTGTATTTTCACATGGCTGAACTGTTCTTGAACAACTTCTCCAATGTATCAGGAACAAACAAGCTTTTCTTCAGCATCAGGAATGCAGCAGGTCTTCTTTCCAACTATTTTTTTTTCTCCTTCCACAGACATATTTATCGTGGCAATAGCAAGAAAATCCTACTGCTAAGCCTTCGTGTTTGAGCTCATTTAAATTTTCTTCAGGGGGGTGACAGAAAAGCCAAACTAGATCATGTCAGAGCTTCCATTCTTTAATTTAACTCTTAGTTTATTTTTAATAAACATGGATATTAATTTGTAGTGGCAAGAAACTAAGAGGGCAGAATCCTTCTACATCTGCATTGCTAGTATTTCCACTTCTGCTGTATTTATTTAATTTAAATCACTGTGGTAGTTAGCAATGCCAAAGAGCAGGATGATGCTGAGGAAGATATTGCACAAACACAAGGGCTTTGCAGTGTGAGGGACAAGATGGCCAGCAATGAATGTCAGGGAGTGTTTTATACAAGTGGAGAGACCTCCAGAATGATTGGTAGATCCTTCAGCTGAGCACGTGGAATCTGAGGATGGATGGAGCAGTAATGAGGAGGGAGTTGGTGACAGGAGTTTGAAGTAGCAGCATGGGAAGGCAGCAAGGGCAACCAGGGAGCTCAGATTGGGCTGGGGTAGGAGTCCCTCAGTAGCAGACAGGAGAGTGTAATGGTGAGAGTACAGTCCTGCTGACACCAAGATCTTTTGGGTAGTGTAGCATTTTTGTTAGTAAAAAAATCTTCATCTCCAACAAGGAAATTTCTATCAAGTTGAGAGAGAAGGAGAAAGCACCCCCAGAAGAGCCAATAACCCATTTGGTAGAGCTTTGCCTGGCAGGCAGAAGTTCAAATTAACTTGGGGCCTGATTCATGCTGCAGGTTTGTGTTTAACAGAGGGTTATATTTCTGCATTGGTCATTGTAGTTACTTAGAGGTTTGTAGTAGTACAGTGCCATGGCATGGAGTAACTATTCAGGAACTTTGCTCCTTGACTAGTGTTTGCAGCCTGAACTGAGTTGCAATCTTATCATACTTAAATGTAATGTAAAAGTAACTGGTTTTCTCCAAAACTGTACTCCCAAATCCTCCAATCATATCTCTGTGGGATAAGAGGTGAAGCACAGGTGCCTTTGAATTAATAGCAAAGTAAGTCAGTAAATCCAAGTGCTTTGTGAAAGTTTGCATATTTCTGGACCTGAGATGACTCACATGGATCTGGCTTGTGTTTCTCTACTCCATATGCAAAAATGCACTTCACACCAGGGATGTTAGTAGTCAGGAAGGGAGTCAGAAAGCATGTTTTGTTTGATTCATGCAAAAAAATAAACCTTCAATGGATGCATGTATAATTGACGACTGAGCCTTGTGTGGCAGAAGAGATAGTGTTCAGCAATCACAAGTTTGGAAAGAGAGTTAAAGTTGAAGATTTTATTGACACTTCTGTGTTTTGCACATTTTTTTCATCTTGGGAATGAATTTCAGACCTCAGTGGTTAGAATTAATGCTATATATCCTCTGTGGTTGGTATTAATGCTATACAGCCTTGCCAAATGTGGAGAAAATTAGAACGGAAAAAAATAACCCACTGTGAAGAAGTTACATGCAAACAAATCGAGATGGAGGTTTATGCTTACAAAGAGCCCATCTCTGTTGGCACTTCTCTTGGACCAGTCCTGTCAATCTAAATATGAAATATTTGCAGAGTGAAGTGTTGAAGTGTTGGTACTGAGCAAGGCTGGCAGGACTGGACTTGAGGTGATGATGGCACCTGAGCAAGCAGTTTAAAGCAGGAACTGAGGGACCAAGCTGGACCCCATGAACCAACCTGCTCCACTCTACCCTTGTATTAATCTGTTTGCAACCACCTCCCTGCCAAAGCAAGGGGCATCTGCCAGCATGTGCCATGCCAGGGAGCTGCTCCTCCCTTGCCTAGATGAGCATGGGATGCTTTTGGATAGCCAGGGGGACTCTGGCGTGTTCCAAAACAAAGTACAACCTATAGTTTGTTTTGTCTTTCAGCAAAATAAAAATGCTGCTCTTGGCAGAATGTGTTCTGTAAACTGGCATTTTTTTTAATGTAAAATGCAGTGAGTATACTTGGCTGTATAAGCTTGGGGTCTTGTTCTTCTGAAAAATACTGTAATTCCTTTAAGTTATTTTTTTTTCTGGAGTTGATTTAATTCAAAAGAACTTTTGTTTGCTTGCTTGCTTGCATGAGGGTTTTTTGTTGGCTTTTTTGTTTGTTAGGGGTTTTTTTGTAAGTTTAAATAGATGAGCTTCATTTCTTCTGCAGTTTATTTTGGTGAAATTTATGTAGAATTTGGGGGAGGTAGCACAGTGCAGGTGGAGTTTGACTTTTTTATAACTTTGGGTTGGAATTTACAGACTCCAAAAGCCAACTCTTGTATTTCATAGGTGTTTTCCAAGCCTTCTAGCTTACATGAACTCAGACTTTGTGAGGGAAGGCCCTGTGTTCCTCCGGAGAGCTTCACAAAGATCTTTTTACCTCTGTTGGGGTCATTTAGTCAACTTGTCAACCCCTGTGCTTTTGCATGTTGTGCAAAGCCAGACCAGAAACTCTCTTTCCATGTTTGAATGGCTGACGTTGCCTTTCAGTGCAGATATTTTTAACTACCCTGTGTCACAGCTCTGCTTGGGACCAAGGTGTTGCTCTAGGGCTGTGGCAGACTGGGCAGAGGGCTGCTGGACTCAGCACTTGGCAAAGCAGCCACGAATCCCCTGGCAAACCCAGGGCAGTGCCAGCTTCTCCCCAAACTGTAAGTGGCTCTGAGAGGTTTTGCCACATAAGGGCCTGTTTGAAGCTGGAGGCACCAGCTGACAGGGATGTCTTTGCCTCCCAACAGATGGCCAGGCTTTTTATTTCAGCAAGCAATCTTGCGTGGAGGGGCGGTCTCCAGATCCTGCCAGCATTTCGCATGACAGGGCCAGCTTAGGGCAAGAGGGATCTGATGTCTGTGCCCTTCATAGCTCATGAGCTAAATGATGAGCTGTTGACAGGAAAGCCATCATCTGAAGTGTAAGATCCTGAACTCTCCCTGCTTTTCGTTTTTCTTTGGTGGAATTAATGCCCTATTTGCTTGTCTCTCAAAATCCATTCTGGCAAGAGTACAAACCCGTGCCTGGTGGCAAGCAGTTGTCTGGATCTGAGTTGCCAAGATTTGTGCTGACAGCTCCTTCTACACAATCTGAGTCAGGCTGTCACAGCTGGCTATTAGAGGCTTAAAAAGACACACGTGCAACAAATAGCACCAACTTTACCTTACTGAATATCAGAATCTGCTTGATGAGAAAAAGTAATGCCTTACACTGCTCTTTATTTTAGTGTAAACAAACACAGTGTTTCCAAATCCTTGAACAAGTGTGGCAGCTGTTTATTTTATATTGATTGCTTTCTTTTATTTGGGAGCACAGGTCTAGAAGGGGCTTCCTATTCAGGAGTTGCAGTCCTTGATAATCCCAAGCATTGTGTTTTATAATCTTTCTGTTTACCTTACTTTTCTTTAATGAAAACTGTCCCTTGCAGTTTTAATTTGTCCTTGCAGTCATTTGCCTAATATGATTTTCTTGGCATGGAGGAAGAAGCCACAAAACTTGCCTGGTTGAGGGGTAGCACCACAACTAGTGCAGGGTGAAGAATGCAGCTCATCATAAAAAGATTTTCTGAAGATGTTTACCTTGCAGTTTTATCTCTCCCGATGGCAGTGTGTGCAAATTCTGCTGACCTAGTAGTCAGTTTGGGTGCTGAAAGATGAATGCTTGCAAAAGTTAACTTTCTAATTTAAAGTAAAACAGGATCAAACAAAGACACACACACAGATTTTGTATATGGAAACAGGTCAGATTAGTTTCTGCTTAGTCAACTGATGGTTACTGCAAGTGTAATGCTGCTCTATCTAGTTGTGTTAGGTTTTAAACTTGCTGTAGGATTAAATTTTGCACAGCTGAGCTTTAGTAGACCTTAGTCTGTAGTTTACTTTGGACAAAAGTTGATAAACTCTGGATCTCGGGGAGGAAGCCTGGAATCTGAGACCCACCATTATTCATTGACTGTCTTTATGAGTTTACAGTCCACTGACGCATGAGACTGAAGGAAATATTTTCAGTGAAGTGTTTGCTTTTTTCTTGGGCTTTGTAAAATGCAGTGTCTTTTCTTAGAGATATGTGTAAGGGTCATATAGCTACTTCAGTGAACTGCGTATGGTCAGAAAATTGACTGCATTGAAAAGATTTAATTTTTCTGTGAAGTCAGTCTTTTAGCCAAGACTTCCCCACTTCTCCTCTCAGGGTTTTGGTTTCCCTCACTAATATTTGAGCATTAATTTTAAACACAAACTGGGTGTGGAAGGGATTTCAACTCTATGGAACATTTTCAGTATTTTTGTCTTAAATTAAAATTTGTACAACAGTGAGCTTGTAAAGCAAAACCCCATTTAGACAAGAGAGAATTTTCTTGGCTAGGATTTTTCTGTCCTCTTTGTGCTGCACTGAAGTATGTGTCCCTTCTTTGCTGCTATGGATGGCTCAGCAGTGATAGAGGGACAGACTGCAAACTTCAATGGCTCTGGCACAGCAGATCTATTAATTTAATGCTCAAATGTTTAGGATGTGCTTACATATTTTGCTGGATTGAGGCCCTTGCAAGCTCAGCTCTCTCTTTGGATGGTCAGAGAGATGGTATGTCTAAATTAGGAATACTAATGTAAATAAGGCTTTGTTGAATGAGATATGCATATGTTACATTGTGCTAGTATGCACTGTTTATAAGACATTAATTTCCATTCCTCTTTCTCTGCAGGTTCTTCTTGAAATTTTTCCTCAAATGTAACCAAAATTGCCTAAAAAATGCAGGAAACCCTCGAGACATGCGTCGATTCCAGGTCAGTTGAACACTCTTCCTCCTTATTAAATCAGCAGCTGTTAGGGGCAGAAATACTTTGACCCAAACTAATCTAGTAATTCATTGGAACATTCTAAAAACATAAGGTCACAGAATATTGTCTGAGGACTTCTTATCACAGCAGAATTGGCAGGAAGTAGTTGGGTTTTCTGGACAACAAAACCCTTGAAGATAATGTCATCTCCACAGGAAGTGAAAGCATGAAAAGGAAAAATCAAAATGACCTCACTGTTGTTTTATGTTATGGAGCTATCCTGCTATTTGCCTTTATGTAACACTAAGTGAGCTCAATGTTTATTGGAAGGGGCAGAGGAGATTGTGAGACCAATTAATAAAATCAGACTCATGACTACACTTGAGCAGTTATTCTTCAGCAGTGTTAAAGACTCATAAATGTGCATCAAAAATGAAGAAATGGGGTGGGGGTCCATCCCAGTAGTCAGCATTTGGAAAAACCTTTCTTGGCATGTTTTGGTCTGGTTCCCTACTGCTTTAGCATGTGGCAGCAAGGTTTGGGAACTGTAGTATCAAGACAGCTTCAGATGGCCAAGGACATTTTTTTAAGCTATGCCTATGTCCATGGCTCTTTTTGGGACCAAATACGGAACTGTTCTTGGGAAGAAAGTCTGCACTTGCTTCCCTCAGAATGTCAGCAGAGTGGTGTGATGGCAATGCTGAGAAATAGTTGCTCTAACCCCTTTATTCAAGACACAGTCTTTGAATGTGCCAATAATGCTTTACCTGAGTATGTGCTGAATAAAAATATGGGGTAGGGAGTCAAAGAGCCTTCTAGGTAGAGAGTCAAAGAGCCTTCTCTTTTAAAGGGTGAACTGTATATGGCCCAGGGAAAAAACATGATGGAGTCTGTTAGTGGAAATTTGCCTCAGGCTTCTAAGAAATAGAAAATTTGTCCCATAGATGACATGGGTCGCTGGAGGAAGACAAATCCAGAAGAGTACTGTTTTCTGCAGTAGCTCAGAACCTTCCTTTCTTCTTTTCCAGCATTTTTGGAGGTAAATAAAAGTGCTAAATGCTGTGTAAATGCCAATATTATTTATATGTGGAACACATAACTTTTGTTGAACTGCTTAATTGCAGCAATGCTGGAAGGCAGGAAGGTGTTATGTGCCTCTCTGAGCATAGAAGTGCAGAAGTGAGGATATGTGGCCACAGGGATTAAACTAATCAGTATAAGGTAGCATTAGCACGGCAGAGCCCTCAGCTTCTCACCCCACTCTCCTCCCTTCATCACATTTCTCCTGTGATTCAAGAGGGCATTATCACTGAAGGAGAAAGTGGAAAAAGGACTCACCAGCACAGGGATTTAGGCCAAGCAGTCACCCCTGGGGCCTGTCAGAGCTTGCTTCACAACATGTACACTCTGCTGGGTTTGCACTTGTCCAGGCTCAAGGCTGATTTTCATATGGTAATGTCTTTGCATGTTCTCTCAGAACAGCAATCAGGAGCCTGTGTCGGCAAGGAGGTAGGACATAGGAAAGGTTGTTGATCTCTGGACTTGTAAAGACATTCTGTCATACAAACCCAGCTTCACAGCAGTTGAGCTTCCTGTGTGTAAACAGAGACTGCTTAATTACACAGGTCATGTCAATTAGTGTGACCTTAGCATTTTCAAGAAATTAATCACTTTCAGCCGAGCAAACCACTCATACTATAATACAGGGTGGTATTGAAGCTTGTCCAGGCTTGTTACAATAGCTGCTTTTGTTTCTTTTCTTTTCTTACCTTTTTTTTTTTTATTATTATTATTACATATATATATAATTTATTTACTTATTTATTATTTTTTTATTTTGAACTTGTTGCTCTTTTAGCAATAGAATTCTAAAATAAAGCCATCAGAATCCAGGCTTCATTTATGGTGAAAAGGACCAAGCATACATACAGTATCTCAATGATATGATGCACCTAGATGTTTGAGACAATGTTGTGTAAGAACAAGGTGAAATCTAGGCCTCTCTGAAGTCAGTGGATTGCTGTCTGTACCTTTGAAATATTACCAGTGATTTACAAGTTCTCTAATAGCTATGTCAAAGTTCAGATTAAAAATGACGAGGGTAAAGTATTTCCAGATACTTTTTTAATAGTAGCACACTCTTTTTATATATATAAACACACACATACACAAAAGAAAATTCCCTTCCTTTAGTTGGTTTCCCTGTCTGTGCTGGACTGTTAAGCTGCCCAGAGATTTTTCTGTCTTTTGGCCATAGTTTCTTATGCATCAGTCTGCAGAAGTTGCTGGGAGTTATTAGAATCATAGTTTTGTTGGGAGAAACAGTGAAGGGCCAGACACAATTCTTTCAGTATCTAAGGACCAGCCCTGCAGAAGATTTCTTCTCTTAGTAGTTTTTTACGGTGGTTTTATTTCTGGTTGGTTGTTTTTTTCCCCTGTAGCAAGGGATTGTCTGATTATCATATGGTATAGAAGAGGTTAAGATGGCACAGGAAAGATGCAAAGTAGGTGTTCGTACAAACAACCTGTGTGGGAAGTGTCATTCAGATTCACAGATAGAAATGAATTAGGAAGTTTTATCCTGAACCTTGCATGCAAATTTAGTAGTGTGATAAGCCTAATACAAAAGCATTTGTGGGCCAGGAAGGAAATAATTCCTCTGCATTCTATGAGATGTCCATGAATGTGACAACTGGAGCAGTGTCAAGTGCCAGCAAATTGTGTGCTGCAGCAGTGCTGGCCCTGGCTGTGATAGCTGGGGCTCTGCAGAAGGAGACACTCAAAGAGAAGAAATCAAGTACCATGCAGAGACTTGAGACATTTGAATGTTCAGCTGTGCTGCAGACTCCCTACCTGTCCTTGAGAAAATTATTCCATCTCTGTGTTTCATCATCCCAATCACACAAAACATTTGGTGACACCATGTGTTGTCATTTTTGTCCAAACTTGCCTTTTTATTGCAGAAATCCCATGGAGCAGATGCTCAGTCTGATTTTGTATTCTTCATCACAATAAGTCACCAGTCTTGGTAGGATGGGTTATAGCACCCCAGTCTGTAAAGATAATAAAACTAAGTAGATGGTAACGTGGGCAAACTCTGTCCATATTTTTCAACGCTAAAAACTCATTCATACAACCTAAAGAGTTTTGTATATTATTGTAATTAATGTAATTAATGAAATCCAGGTGCCCCAGTTATCTCGTTATTCTTGTTTTAGCACAACTGCTTGCAAACTCACACGTCAAATTTTAATTTAAAGGAAACTTCAGACTGAGTCACTGCATAAAGCCCCAGACATTCATATAATATTTAAACCTTGAAAGTCACTTAGAAGTTGCCACATTGTTTGATTGTTTTACCACAGCCTCTTCCTCAGCCTAGCCTTCTAGTCCACTGATTTGCTTCCATGGGACTCTGCCACTCATGTTTAAATTGAAGCTACTTGTGTCTTACTGCAGGTGTGCATAAGAGACAGAGGTGGTGCTTCATGAATCCCAGATAATGAATTTGGGCAGGAAAGGACCCATCCCCAGAAGGGGAGAAAAAAAAAAAAAAAAAAAAAAGGCTGAAAAACAGGGAGAGCTGTGGCCCAATTCAACAAGGTGATTAAGCATGAGCAAAATTACTGAATTTATTGCACTTAAGTGCTTTAAGTTAAGCACCTTTTTAAGAGTCTTGTTAAACTGCAACTGATTTTCAGTTACCAGAATAAGGAAGTCAACACATTGTAGGAAGAGGCCACTAAGTGATGATGAAAACAAAGATGTTGTTCAAGCCATTTCTGCACAGCTTTCAGAAAAGCAGACAACACTGGAGTTACAGGTTTAACACTGATGACACATTTCAAATCTGGAAATAACCTTAACCAGATTTTCTCTGCCTTTGCAGAGAACGGAATGTTGGGGACACTGCAAAAATTTCAGATCCCTCACCATACATCAGAGAAAATTGAAAGCACAAGAAACATGCTATTTTTTAATCAGTTAGAAAAACTTAATGGACTGTGGTTAAAAATGAGGAGTCATGCAATGCTTAATTTTGATATATTAGGTGAGGTACTATAACAAATAAACAGGCCAAGTTCTAAACGTGGATAAATAGCTTGATCTTCAGACTCCTGGTCTCTGAATATTTTTTTCAAACTAAATTCCAGAGTATTCACAAACTCATCTAATGGCAGGCAGAATAATTCACAGAGCTGTGATACATTCATGCAGCTGATAGTGCCAACTTCATTGAAGGAAGTTGTAAACCAATGTGTTTCCTTCAGAGCTCTGTCTGCCCTTGTGTTGATATAGGATTTAAATTCAAAATCTGTGAAGAGCTAGAACTCAAATAATTTTTCATGTTTGCCTGTCCCAAATTAAAACTGTGTTTTGTTGACAAAATTTGGAAAGGTTTGAGATTTGGCAGGCCTGGTTGTCCCTGTGCTTACATTAATGTGTCAGCACCTCATTAATCATCTATTAAACTGTAGTGTGCCTTTCCCTCTTGCTATGGTCTGGGTTTTAGGATGCCTCAGTGCCCATTCTACATATACTTTGGCTCTCCCCTCCCCCTAATTTTATGATTTCTCCACAAATTACTTTTAGCCTGTGCTTTAACTTGAACTTATCCCAGTCATCTCAAAATCAAAATGAGGAGAGTGGAGTATTCTCTTAAATTAAAAAATGTGAGTGTAACTTGTAAGTTTGTATGTGATCTATAGCAATCCAAGTATGTAACTGTTACACACAATATTTGAGATATATTTTGTTCACTGTTAATAACGAGAGGTATTAATATTTTGTTAGTGTATTGTATGTTCAGTATTCCTATATTAATGAGATTTTGTATTTAAAGAACTGTAAGGAGTAAGCATGTGCTGCTTCTCACAGGTGCACTATGAATAATAATTTTTTTTTCAGACAGATATATGAGAGTAACCACTTCCCCTCCTCCACCCACCAATATTTCCTGAGACTGGAAACAGTTTCTCTTGGGGCTTATTGTTGTAGTTTCTTCTGCTAGTAACAGAAGAACCACACCAATGTGGTCTCTTTTTAGTAAATTAACCCTCTGGTCAGGTGGTAGGTAGGAAGACACTGTTAAGTAATGCAAAATATGTTGCATCAGGAGTTTCAGAAAAATGAAGGAAGCAAATTAAATGTAGATACACTAACATAAAACTGTCCTCACTAGGACTGTTTCCTTGAGTTCTTCTCTAGAGCAGTGCATGCATAGTGACAGCTACTTATATATGTGATTTTCACAGGTTTGGGACCTTGCTATTACTGATCTTGGCCTGTTCTTCTTCTGGAATTATTTTTCTAGAACATTCAAAAGTTTGGGTTTCATCACAGGGCTGATCAGAAACTTGTGTGTGCCTATATGGTATTAGGATTGGGGAAAATAATTGTTGTAGACATTGCTATTAATTATAATTGTCTCAATTTTCATATGCATCTAGGCAAACCCATAGTAGAAGATAAGGAACTGGCATAAATTACAGAGCTATGACAGGCAATGTCAGCTAAAGATTTGCCTCCATAATACCAGTTGCAAAGAATTTACAATGGTTGCAAGTGCACAAATAAGATTGCAAACCCTGAGCCATTTACTATAAGATCATATGTTATTGAAAATATCATAAACTTTATTCTATCCCTTAGGAATGCAATGGATAAATTACTTTTGAAATCTCTTTTGGAATTTTATATATAGGGCTTGGGGGTTTTTTCCATTTAGTTTGATTTCAGAAAAATTTACCTACAGTGTTTGGTGCTTTCTTTTTCCCAAATTTCCATCTGTAAGAGCTCTTGAATCATTTATTCTCTATTTTAATATTTTTCTCTTAAAACTCACTCAAAAATCTATTGTCTGGAATGCCATTCTGAGGGACGGTTTTTAGGATCCTCTAGATGAAAACAGTTTGCTCTTGCATTTCTCTTTTTAAAGACAAAGACTTCAGGATTAGCAACGGGCAGTTTAACAGTTTTGCCTGCTTCAGATTTTTGAGCATTTTAATCTGTGACCAGAAATAGGTGGAAAATTTTTGCTTTAACTTTTTTTTTTTTTTTTTTTTTTTTCCAAGATCTAGTTCAAATGATGAAATTGAATTGTTGTAAGCCATCCTTTAAGTGTCCCCATTTGACCAACTTTGAGAGGCAGCAGCCTCCTGAGAGAGTTGAAGCAATGTTTGCCAATTCTTGTAAAGCATTTCACCTCTTCAGAGGCTAAAGCCTCTCAAAACCAAGAACAATTAAAGCGAGAGCCTTTCAGAGCAACTGGGGAATTCAGCAAAATAAATCAGAAAGCCTCTGCCATGGCTCTGGAGGCTTGCCTCATTATAAGAGCAGATCTATTAGCCCCCTTGCCATTGTCTTTCATTTCTCAAGTGAGGTGATTCTAATTAAATTAATCTGCATGTCAATCTATCGGTGATCAATCAAAAGGGCTGAGGTCCCCCTTTGCGGCAGTGTGCTTGCGGCTGACAGGGGCTGATAATGGAGGAAGAAATAAACTGTCGAGCAAAGTTAATTAGTCAACATAATAGGTGGATTAAACAGGAGCTGCTGATTGCTGTTTCACATGTCGAACCATGAGGTGGGAGCTGAAACTGCAATTAACAGACAATTATTATATTTGGTTGTAAGAGGTCACATGAATAAACATATCTCTGTGGGTTTCAGTTTTTAATCCCTTTCCCTGTTTAATGTAAGGAGAAGTGTAGGTCATTGCTTCTTATTGTTTTAGTCAAAGTTCTTGAAGGCAATGCGTGCTCCTAGCAAGCTAGCAGCCAGCTAAAGGCCAAGTCTTTGCCTGGCGTAAAACCCTGGGAATGCCATATTTTGTTGGGAAGAGGCTGTAGAAGGGGAAGGCTGAATGAAAACCAGGGAGGTTGTGAGGTCAATTGACCCTTCTGAGTGGGAGGACACTCCATGTGATGAGCTCACAGCTCTGCCAGGGACGTGCCCAGTACATTCCCTCCTTTCTTCCATGATGGTTTGTGGCTTGGGTGCCCTCGGCTTGACCAAGGATTTCCCATAGTGCCTGCTGACTCTGAAGCTTGAAAGGTCCCTCTGGCCACCTCTAAGCAGTTGGATCTTCTACTCTGTACCCAACACTTAACTGTTTGCCCTCACTGAGTTGGTTTGTCTCGCAGACAAGGCTGCTCAGGGGAGCAGAAGTGCTGGAAACTGCCTACAGGGCAGTGCTTCTCTGTCTCACTGCCCTCACCTCAAACCAAATCCCAGGTGTTGGCATTGAGATAATTTGAGAAATACAAATAATTCTAATGCTGGATGAATAGGCTTATGTTCTCCAGATCAAAACTCTCACTGTCAAGCATGTATGTGTAAACAAACAAGCCTATATGTACTCTCTGAGACAGAGCTCAGGAGAAATTTGGGCAAGTTCAACACCCTGTAGTGGCTGCACTGAGGGGAGAACATCAGAGAAGGGTGGAGGGAGACATGCAACAAATGTCATTGTGACTTCACAAAATTTTTGTTTTCTTTTATTCTGATTCAATTCTCAGTTGCAGTGTCAACAGCTCTATCAATTTTAGCATGGAAACAAGGATAATTTAGGGTGAAATACAGCTGCTCTTGTATAAAAGAAAAAATGCTTAATAAAGATCCTCTTGTTAAAATTATATTTAGCAGTATGCTGTCTGCCACGCAGCTACAAACTCTTCAGTTTAACTGAACTGCATCAAAAACTTTCAATGCCAAAGACTCATTCATCAATAATATCTCTTGTTAGATTTGCACAGCATACACACCAGCTATTATGTGAAACAGCCACGCAATTTTCTATGTCTCCGAGCTGTTATTTATTTAACCGACTTTTATTACAGTCCGCGCTTCTTAAAAAGCATGCATATATATCTAAATTTTCTTCCAATCTGCTCTTGGGCTTCCAGGTTGTGGTGTCTACAACAGTCAATGTTGATGGCCATGTGTTGGCAGTGTCGGACAATATGTTTGTACACAACAACTCCAAGCATGGGCGGAGAGCTCGAAGACTCGATCCCTCGGAAGGTACGCCTTCTTATCTGGAACATGGTAGGCATATCATTTTCATTGGTTGGCATTGCTACTTTAAATGTGGACTTTTTTTGGTTTGTGTCTCAGACTGCTGGTTTCAAATTGTCCTGTAACAGTTCATACCTTCGGGACTGGGTATTTTAAAGGGACTGGCCTCCAGACCAAAGGGGAAATATTTGAAGTAGGTCAGCACTAACTTTAGTAAATTACAATCCAATAAGCAAACATGGGTGCAGAGTCTGTCCTGTGTGTCAGTGAAGAGTGATGATTTTTTTTTTCTTTTTTTTTTTTTTTTTTTTTTTTTTCTGGTTGCATCTGTTCAGCACCTAAAATTGGACTCTGATCTTTTCCAGATTGCCTTGATTTTTTACTGTGCATCTAAAGAATGTTGCATATTTTCTGAAGTGCTCAGCACCCAAATTTGGGATTAGATTTTTTTTATCTGCAGAGTGCTGAGCTCTCTAGGAGATCCAGCTGTTACTTCAAATTGCCCTAAATAAAAGCAGAGCCCTTTTGGAAATACATCTGCTTACTGAAGCCATATAAGAATGGTATCTTGTGGATTCAGCTGTGGCAGCTGAGGAAGTTGCTCTTCCCTGCTTAACACAGTTGCTTGTATCTGCTCCCTGTTGCAGGCTACTCTACACCAAGGACATGCCAGCTAATATGGGTGTGTGATTGCTCCCTAGTCTCCTTCACTCCAAAGCAGTTCACTTGAGTCAAACTGTTTAAACAATAACACTTTGCCAATCTAGCTTATTTTGAAGTGATTGAAGGAGAAATGGTGCAAGGCAACTTTACTAGCTTGTCTGAGAGGAAAACTTTTCAAAAGGGTGTGATAGGGGCATGTGGCTAGAAGCAGCCTGGGGACAGTAATATTTTCCATAAGACCAGCTGGTCCTGGAAGAGAGCATCTGCTGGTGACTGTAGGTGTTTAAAATGAGAGTTCTGAGTGCAAATGTACTTGCAAAAATCTGGATTTGATTAATGTTTTGTTTTGCTCTTTGTCCTCAAAGTTGATGACTACTACTGAAAAACAAAACAAAACCAGGGCATTTCGCTCCCCTCTCCCTTTTTGAGCTTGGTAGAATAGCTCTTTGTATTCAAAGCTGTTTGTAATCCTGAATTCAAGAGGTGTTTGCTCCCTTTAAGAGGAGTAGTTGAGTGTAGAAGGCACCAGTCCTTTATGCTGGTTTGTTTCACAAATATTAGCCAAAGATCTGAAGAATAATTAAATGGATTTTCCCAAAAACTTTAAGAAACCAGATAAAATTTTTCTGGGAAAGTGAATGCTCAGAAAAATGTTAACTAGATCTGTTAAAAGAAACTATTAATACTGAGAAATGGACAAATGTGTGAGTTTCAGCTACTCATTGGATTCCTGTGGAAATAGCTTTCTATTCTGTTTATGCTTTCAGGCATCAGTCGTGCAAGCATTTATGCATATATTTAAGATTATGTTCACATATGGTCCTGTTGGTATCAATGAGACTTCTTGTGTCAGTAAAGTTGAGGGTATTGATAAGTGTTTGCAGAATCGGGTCTGTAGTTCACACTTACTAACCTAAAATTCTTAGCTCAGCAGCATTTCTCATTATATAAACATAACTTACATCTGTATTTATTTAGTTCTGACTTTTTATGTAGGCTATGAGCCATTTTCAGTCATAATTCATGTTATAGATTTTTTTCATCCTGCCAACAACCTAACTTAATAAACAAACCACTGTCATAATTTTTGCTTATTTTTTTAAAAGAATGTGTGAATTCTGTCTTTATTAATTAGCAGAAGGCAGAACGTTACAAAAGGGAACTTCTCTGTGTTAAATTTTGTAATGTTCCAAATAAGTTCTGTCTTTAAAAAAACACTCCTATTTTTTACTAATATTCAAACTGAAGTAGATGCCTTCTTTCCTCCCTGCTCTCCCCTCCCTCCAAAGTGTAATTGCAGTCTTCTCAGGGCATGCTTTTGGTCAAGGCAATACTTGCTTTCTCATACATAAAGGTTCTTATTCATCTGCCTGGTGTTATAGCATCTCATTTTACCACAGCTATCATTCCCTCTCCTACTACCTGAGGGATTCTGTTAGCAAAAAGAAACAAAAAAAAGAATGTTATGCTTACGTATCTACATAAACCCTAGTTACTGTGCTAAAATTGAAATTCAACATTTGCAAAATATTTCCATGTGTACATTTTGTTGGAAAGGTGATTTTTCTAATGTACTTCTTCAGGCATCTCTCAAGCAACCTCATAAAGCAACTGCTAGCAATATGGACCTCTACTACAAAGTTGCACTCTTCCCAAAGTTTTGGGAAATCTAATCTAAATCTTTCTAATTTAAATCCCTAAATCCATCTCTCCAGGAATTCTGTGCACATTTGAATCCAAGAGACAGAGAAAATCTAATTAAAAGAAATAAAAATCCACTAACTGTTTTAAATGTTGTTATTAGGTGTCTAAAACACTTAACTGAATGAAAAGAATAGGAAAAGTCTCAGTTTGGCTTAATGATATTGAAATTGAATATATTGATATTTATATTTAATATAGCCACCATGAGCCCTAGACCACCTGGAATGGGTGACAGATTCCCTGCACTGATTTTAATTTTTACTTTCCATTTGTTTCCCCAAGTATATTATTTTTCCTTACTTTTTAGATTTCTTTATCCTGGATAATATCTTCAAGTGTGGTAGAGAGCCTGCCTGCTTTTCCTCCCTCCAGCCTTTTAGCCTCCCTCTGGGGGAGGACAGATTCACCTGAATGGTATCTGTTAATGGTGAAATGGGAAGCTGACGTGGTCATGACTTGTTTGTCTCTGGTTTATTGCTCTGCTGAGCAACTTCTGAGCATAGGTTTTTAAATGCTGGGATCTAACTGTAATATGTCATTGAGCAAATGTGTTCTGTGTACTTTGCTAGTTGTTTAACAAAAATAACCAGTTGCAATAGAAATGAATGCCTGAATGTGTGAAGACTGGGGACAGTGAAAGGGGGATGTAGCAAGAAGGTTTGCTGGTTGCCTAATTTATTTAGACAATATCCAGTTTATTTTTCCTTACCAAGCTGTGTTAGGGCTTGCTGCTCTTAAACATGGAGTTGCAGTTTATGTGACACCTAAAAGACTTTGGGTGCCGAAAGCTGGAGAGAAATCTTTACTTCCCAGGCCACTCAGGAGCCTGGTGTCTCCACATTCAGGTTTCACCATCTCATTAGCAGTTAGCCTGGATTATTTTTGGGATATCGAACACATCTTTATTTATATATTGCTTGACAGACAGTAAAATGAAAGTTCCTTTTTGTAGCTTGTCTCTCTGAATATAACTAGGAACTTAGCTCATGGTTTCATGTCCACACACTGTCCTCCTTGAAACCAGTGGGTTAAGAAATTTGTATTTCAAATAAGTATATCTATCTTTCAGAAGTAATAGCTGGCAGAGGCAAATAATTTCATACATCTCTGTGTGGTATAAATAGGGTAAGCCACAGTAATCTGTGGCTTTCAATAATTATCACTTTTTCATTTGCAAATAGAGGGATTTTTACTCATTTTATATTTATGGTAAACCAGAAAGCTGGTGTGGCTGACCTTTCTAAATTGTACATATATAGCAAGATGTATAGTGAAGATCCTATAGGCCCCAACAAGTAGACTACATTTCAGCTTGTAGTTCATCCTAAGTGTCAATTTTAAAAGCAAAACCTTTCCAATGCAATTTAAATGACCAGCTTATGGAAGAGGGGAATTCTGACAGGGTTTGCAACAACCCTTTTCAAACTTACCAGCATAAAGTCCACTGCTGCAGATGTCTCCAAAATTTCCAGTTAATACTCTGATATGGCTGCAAAGTAAATTTTTTTCTTTGCCTAAAACCATTGAAGGCCTCACAAGAATGTAAAGCCAACTGCAGCATCAGTTTCTCTATTATTTTTCCCTACAGGCAGAATTCAGTGCCCTCAAAAAATGATAGTCCCTTAGACCCTGTCAGTTTGCATGCTCTAACACTTTATTATCTAATGATCTAATATGTAACAAGGCAAAGAGGGGGTGCTTATCACCCTGACAGGATGCCTAAGAGAAGTGACTAAATTACTTTATGTACCATTAGTGCTATCTGCCACGGTGAACTCACTGTAAGCATTTATGCAAATATTCCTGAATACATTCAAGTGGCCTTTTCAGGAAGACAACTGACAAGCAGCTTAAATGCTTGGGTTTTTAAAGGGACAGTTTTGTTTCTTTTTCTTTTCCCTACCTCCTCCTCCCTAGGAAAGCACTGAAGAATTAGATGACTGTGAGGTTTGCTGCTGATTTGATTCTGAGTCAGCTCAACGGCAGCAATAGAAGAAAGATGAGGGGTAGGAACAGGGGCACGTCTGCCTAAGTTGTGATGTCAGAATTTGCAGATGGAAGGAGGAACAACTGTGAGTTCTAAAGCAATGTCCTGCCGTTATTTTAGTATCAAATATATCTAAATCTCTGTGTGCATCTGAAATAAGTCATTATATAACAAAGCCATTAGTAGTGTCTCCCATATACTGTTTCCATGACTGATTATTCAGTCCCTCTGTTATGGTATCTGAGACAGTCAAGCTGTTGTTTTAGCTCCTGATAACAATGAGTGATTTGTGATAATAAAGAGTGATTTGAAATAAGTAACCTTTAAGGTCCCTTCCAATCTTAACCATTCTATGTCTTAATGATTCAGACCATTTGATTTCTGCAGGTGCAAAACTTCCTGCGATAAGTGGAGAAGTTTCTGTGCCTCAGGTGGGTGTGTCAGGCAGATCCTTTAATCAGCAGTGGGGCATTTAAAGAACTTTCCTTGCTAATCTTGCCCATTCTGGGCAATCTGAGAGGCAACAGTCACCATAGAAGGCACATGCACAGATGTCCCACTAAATCTTCAGTTTTGAAAGTGAAAATCATTGCTTGGCTTTGTCTTAGTTGATTAGATATTTTCCTATTTATCTTAATTAAAATAGGAAAGTTGTTCCCCACCTTATAGTCTTATTTTGAGAGGATAATCTTTAAAATAATGCTTTTTGCCCAAGTGCCTTTTAAGTTTCACGATATCTTGTCTGACTGTATCAGTGACTGTATACTTTGAATTTAGCTGCAAGCACTCAGCACACCAATAGATGATTCCTGAAAGATGCTCAGAAACCTCAGTTAGTGACCTGGTTCTTGTGCTGTAAGTGGTTCATTAACCACTACATTTTTGGAAGTGTGGAGAGTCATGAAGAGGATGCCCCTATCAGCTCCATTTTAACCATTTCAACCCTAGCTCCCTTGGTGTTGCATATATCCATGCTGTGTATGAAATTGTTAAATACAAAACCAAATACTGACTGAAGTGAAAACTGTTAGCAAGTTGAAAAAGTAGCTCTTAAAACCTGATGTGTTTTACCCTGATATGATGTACGTTCAGGTTGTTAGTCAAAGTTTGGGGCTACTGCATTTAAAAAATGTCTGGATTTAAACAGAAAAACTTAAATATTTGACTTGTTTCACCTGTGGGTGGAAGCACCTGCTATATCTCAGTGCTTCACATAAGAATGGTTTCATGATTATGTGAAAAATAAATTCACAAGCTTTCTCTCCACCATATCATTCCAGATAGAGAAATGCAGTGGGCTTGATTTATTATTTAGAAGGGAAATATTAAAAAAAAAAAAAATTAGGATTCTACCACTCTACTTGAGGGGATCTTGTATGATATTCTGAGTTATGCCTGCTTTCTCATTTATTTTCTATGAGAGAAGAATACCTGGAGTTGTTGGACATCTCTATGCATACACAAGGGAAAGCAATGTCACTTTCAGAACATTGCACAACATGGATAGTAATAACAGTAAGTGAGCCTTGATATACTGAAGGATTGCAAAACTTCAAGCTGGAAATAATTTTCTTTACTTTTGCCAAGTTGTCTTTTTCATATCAGTTCCTTCATAAATGCAGTGACTCATAAATGCAGGCAATTTTTTACATAATGGCTTGTTATGTGTTCTCAGAGTTTGACCTCACCAAGTGTGTAATATTAACCTTTTCCCTGCCCTGTGGACTTGCTCTCTGTTTCTAATATAAGTGAGCACACTAGGATTGGATTAGTCCAGTTACGTGTACTCAGATGGAGCTGTAGCATTTGTCCTTCTGAAGAGACAAAATATGACCAGAAAGTTAAGTGCTTCACTTCAGAGACTTTATAGATAAAGATCTCAGCAAGTTTTCAACTCTAGGAACCACTGAAGTAACAGGTTCTCTGCAGGCTGCAAATGTTGTCAGGACATGGTATCTTTCTAAAAAGGATTTGGCAGGTCAGGGAGAGGTTGAGAGGTTGAGTAATTTCTCACCTTGGAATTGCTGGGTGAGGTTCTCTGGAGGACATTAGGCAGGATGTCAGGTTATTTGAAATGGCCCCTTCAGGATTAAAATCTTGGGATCCAGCAGGTTAGCAAAACAGAGTAGAACTCAGATTTGTACAGTTCCACTTTAGATACCCAAATCTATGTTAACTAAATTATGGCCCACTGAATTATGCTGATGTCTTTTTTTTTTTTAAGCTCCATCAGAGCAAAGTAGCTGTCTGCAGGCCCAGACCCTGCTTTGTCTTTGGATATTACTGAGAATTTCACAAGAACAGGATAGGTGGGTAGGTGGAGCTGCCCTTCTCACAGCTTACCACACCAAACAGAGAGCAAAAAATCTGTTTCTATTTGTCTCGATCATAAACCAGCCATTGTGAAGAGCTAGGATGTCTGCCTGTGCAGCAGTTTTAATTGTACAAAATTTATTTTAAATTTGAGGTTAAATGAAAACAAGATTTAATTTTCTAGGAGGTGCATTTTAATTGTTGACTTGAGCTGTGAGATCCCGGAATTTCAGTTCTGCCATTAGGCTCGTAGAGATTTTGTGAAGTTGGAGGTTTGAGTTTGTGGTTCTTTTCATCATTTAAACATTATTTCCAAAGTAGCACTGCTGCCACCATGTCGCAGTATATGTAAAAGTTACAATTTGAAGTATTCCAGTCTTTAGTAAAAAGAGTTGCTGTTTCATAAAGTCCATGGAAATACCTCCTGAGAAGTCAAGTTTGGGTACTCCCATTATGACAGATAGAAAGGATTCCTGCTTGTCAGTCACTTATCAGGGATCTAGTGTCACATCTAATGGAAAAAGGAAGAAATGATACAGTGGAAGGCTGGAGACATCTTGATTTTAAGAAGATAAAATGTGGCAGTTTCTACCCATGAACAGCTGCCCTTTATGTTGTTCAAAAAATGAAACATTAAATAGCCCTTCCCCAAGAATGTCTCCATGATGTCAAGTTGTGATGAGTTGTTACCCTCTATGGGTACAAGATTGCAATGAAATCATGGAAAAATAGTACCTAGATGAAGATACAGTGCATTTTGTGAATTTCCCAGAAGAACTTTCAGAACTGTGCGCCCAAAATTGCAAAAAAAGAAAGCATGGGGAAAACTATCATTAAAATTTGATAGAGATTTGTGTGAAATATACTGTTTTGTCACAGCAGATAAGGGAGAAAAGTTCAGATGGAAATTCTCCAACCACCATGAGAGCTGACTCTTATTTGGAGAGTTAAACCAACCACTTTTTGAAAGTCTGAGGTTTCTCTTCAGACCTCAGAGAAATAAAAAAACAGTTATGCAAGTAGAAAAACCTTAGCTACTCTGTTGGCAGAAACTTCACAGATAGCAGTACAGTAACACTCAAAAAGGCAATGAATATTCATAGATAATGAGCATTCATTACATTTTAATTTGCTTTGCTGGCCACCATGTCACCAATACAATGGCATCATAGGGGTGAAGAATGACATTAGGTTTAGAGAAATGTTGGGAGATCCTGCACTGCATGGCAGTGAAGTGTTTGCCAGATGTTGTTTTTCCAAACTTCCAAAATGTGCATGTGAGCAAATGACAAAACATAATAGTATTGTAGTATGATTAATATCATCTCTGAACAAATTCTTCTAACTTAATTTTTTAATTATAAGATACCTTTGTTGTTATTATGTTGGGAAAATACATTTTTTCACTCCATTCCCCTGCTGATTTGGGCAGAGTACAAACGAAATTATTTTGTGAATTGCGGTTTGTAAATTAAGACAAAGAACCAGTAATTTTTTTTTTAATTATCTAGATGTTGTAAAAGGTCATGATTAGAAAAAAATGGTATTCACAGCAGTTCCCAGGTATCTGGGCACTTCCAAATGTTTCATGCTAGGCACCCCAGTATTTGAATACCCAAAAGTAATGATGATAATGAAAGGTCTCTCTTCATATGGAACTTAAGCCCAAAGCTGTGAATCTGCTGAGTGCTAAAAATCTCAGGATTAAAATTTTGTTTAGATTTTCTGATTAGAAAACTTCACAAATAGTGAAGTCAGCTGGTACATTTGTAACTTGGGTGTACCTCTTTGCACTGAACTGGGAGACCAGTGGGAGCGTTCAAGTCTCTCTCTTGCTGTTCACTGTGAGGGTCCTGCCAAGTGTTTCCCCAGCAAAATGAGGATTTAACAAAATTCCTCCACATCCAAGGAAATGAGATAATAGCATAAATCAGGAAACTGATACAGAAAATGAAGCCCACCAGGGTGGCATGTTTGGAGTGGTTATTCTATTCTGTGTCGTCATCTGAAAATTATTAATGTTAGTAGTAAAAAATGTAAGTAAACTGCTAATAATTAATATTGGAATAGAGACAGGCTTTGTGTTTGGCCCAGACCCAAAATACAAGTTATTCAGGAGTGCATGACTTTGGGAAAAGTGTACTTTTATTAAAGCAATTGGTACAACTTCAAATCTCAACCCAAACTGTTTGCTGAGCATAACCAGAAAGCTTTGTATATCACAATTAGCCTTTTCTGCTTCTCATCTTTATTCAATGAATTTATAGCTCTCCCTGTGACAAAACAAATCTTTAGTGTGAAAGTGACTGTAATATAAGCCATGGTGGTTTATGACCTCATTGAGTGAAGTGAGTAGGGTTAGGAAGTTCATTAAAAAAGATCAAGAATAAAGATTTATGGCAAACTTGTCTGAAATGTAGCAGTTTAAATTTGTTTTTCAAAAGTAATTAAAACATATAGATCTTCAAGTTAAAGTACAAGGACCACTTTAAGAATCTCAACAATCTCAATCTTGTCCTTCTCGGAGTGCTCAGGAATTTCTAAACTTCAGATCCATTTTTGTGGTCATCCAAAAGTGTAGGTGTACCCCAAAGCAATCTTTTTAAAAATTCTTGGACATAAAGCCCAATTTTTGAAGCACCAAGCTGCCTAGAGCTTCATGTTTAGTGGTATTATGAAAGCTCTTGCTATAGAATTTCTATTCCTGTCTGCCAAGTACTTGTAAATCTCATTAGGAACTTGTTGCAACCTCTTGATTGCTGGGTGTTCCCAAAAATTTGGACCCAAATCTTGCAGGAACCTGTGTTCTTCTTACTGTACTACCACTGGGTGTCTGTTAGCAATGGGAGCAGAAGAAAATTCAAAATTAATTATGACTGCTTAATACCTTTTATTCATGGTTTTGTAGCAACTCTCTTAGAGGTTCTGTATCTATCCCATGAGAAAGCAAAGCAAAATTTTCACCAAGGTCCCTGTTTGGGTTGTGAAATGGCAGCAGAAGAGCTACGTCTACCCTGCTGTCAGAGTCTGAACAGATGCTCGCATTGCTCTTTGCTGAAAACCCAGGTTTGTGCATGGAAATAGTTCTTGTATTAACTGATCTGTGCTGAGAGGGAAGGTCAACACTCAGAGGTAAATCGAAGGCAACACAGGTCATCTTTCCAGCTGCAGCTTTAGTTTGTGAATTGGTGTTTGAGGTCACAGCACTTTGCCTCTTCAGGTGAGAGCATTGCTTAACTTCCTTGGCTCTTTGAGGAGATGAAGAGAGGCAGGGGAAATATTTCTGAGCAGATTTGGCCCTCCATAGAACTGAGAGGTAAAGCAACTCTGGTTAGGAGCCCTTTGGGGAAAATTATCTCCTTGCTGGGATCCTGACCTTGAAGGCAATGGCAAGTGCTGTCCCTCCTTTCAGACCTGAGTCTAAGCAGAGGTGTCTGCTGGAAAACCCAAAGCCGGGTCCCTGTTCAGTATCCCCTGGCAAGTACTTCTTCTGGGGTTGCTTCTGGCTGCTTCCTACTTATGATACTGTCTTGCTGAGGTCTCTTGGTACTTTTGGGTGCCAAGACAGAGCTCCTGAGTCTGCCAGTTTCCAGAGATGTCTGCCCATCTCTGCTCACTGTATAGTGGAAAAAGGATCCTAATTTAGGCAGCTCGACTCACACAGCCAGAGCTGGATTCTGACTTTTTACATGCTGCAATGCCTTAGGTAGGTGGTCTTAATATGGTCCTGAATTAAAATAAAAACTTAGCATGACTTTATCATACACATTGAAAGAACAACTTCAATAAGTGTTTGTAGGCTTGAGTTCAAAGTATTCACTCCTCGTATTTTCAGCATGCTGTTTTTATGTGGTGTCATTGCTGGACAGATACTAGGAACTGCAAATATGTTTTTGTGCTTGTGTTTTTGCAAGTAAAGACTAAATGGCTGGGAGGTGGTATTTGACCTGCATTCAGTGGAGCACAAAGAACAAAGGAGGAAACAGTATGAAAGACACTGCACAGGAGAGACAAGGGGGTCTCAGTTTTTGCAATGCAATCAGGGCTCCTGCTTGAACTGATATTCAGGTTACATTGCCTCCATTGCTGTCCCACTGCCATCAGAAACATAGCCTGAGTATTACATTGCATTCCTGAATCAAACTTCCATAATAATAATAATAACAACAACAACAACAGCAATATAATAATAATAATAATAATAATAATAATAATAATAATAATAATAATAACAATAATAATAATAATAATAATAGTATCAACTCAATTATTTTGTTTATTTTTCTTGTCTACCCTCCCCATCCCAGATAGTCATTAGTTTGTAATATATTTCTGACCAGGACAGGAATTTTGTTAAGCTGTCTGATAACTGGGATGCTTTTCTTAGAGAAGAGACAGATTCTCTACCTTTTCCTTTGGCCTAGGGCCTGGAAATCTGAGGCTGCTCATCGGACGTGGCTCTCTCCATTGGCAGCTCCACGTAACCTGTCACAGAGACAGCCTGAGCACAATTTTTGCACATGATGAATATGGATCTTTGCTGCATCTGGCAGGCTGCAACAATGAATGCAGAAGACTGTCATTAATAGATAATAAAAGAAGAAACCTATACTAATGGGAATAAGCTTTTCTTTTACTGGGACTGATTATTACTTTTTTGTTCTTGCCCTGTGACTAGATCAAGATGAAAATAGCAGCTAGTAACCCTGTGTGCACGCATGTGTTTTGTTGTTGGCTGTTTTTTAATCTGGGGTATTTAACCATGATATCTTCAAAGTGCGATTGTATCATACATTCTCATACACTAATAGATTTCAAAGATGAAGAGCCTTGCTGCTTTATGTTTAGTCATGCCTTCTTCTGTAAATTTATGGCAGTATTATGCTTTAATGAATGGAACAAGTCCCAGAACAACAACAAAAATGCTTTTCTGTTTGAATTTAGATATTGCATACTTTGTTCTTCAAACGAATAATAAAACCAATATGTTTCTTTGGTAGTAAACTTCAGGATAACTTCATCTCACATTACTAATCAAGTACTCAAGGATATGTGTGTGCCCATATACATATGTGTGTGTGTGTGGTAAACAGGCACTTTCAGTCACAGTGCTAGACATAGAATGAGCATTCGTATTCTGATAGCAATAGGCAAACCTCCGGGAACAGATGGAGCAGAGTTCAGCACAAAGGTTTAATCCTATCAGGATGATTTCTGTATGGCCATCTGGATAATCCGGCACACAAATTCAGTGTCTGTTAAAAATACAACGTAGGCCAAGATTAGCATCGCGGATTTTCCACTAGACTTGCTCATATTTGACTTTATGATTTTCAGACTCCAGAAAATTGCATTAGAGAGCAGCCTATGATTTGTGAGAGAAATCAGAGGAGGGATAAGAACTCGTAGGATACTTGAATTTCCCTTGAAGAAACTGGATTACAGGCACTCTCTGTCCCTGCCACAACTGCTTTGTGTTTCTATGCGGATTGTTCTGTTTCTGAAAGCTGATTACTGCAAGCTCTCTGTTGTGGGCAGACTTTCTCAGTTCTGAGTAACAAAAAGACTTCAGCTTAAAATTAATTTTAGTGGAGGCTCCTCTTTTTTTTTCAGGATGAAACAAATTCTTTGTTTGCTGTAGAATCCATGTCAGGTGGACTTCTGGTCATTGTACTATGTAATATAGGGGGGGTGTTTAACTGATTTTGGGGCAGTGGAGTTCTGTTTTTTTTCTTTGTGATAATGAAAGATTCCACAAAAGTTTAATTGATATTGATACTTAATCTGGGGGAGTGAAAATTTATATTTAGATTGAACTCGCTATTTCATTGAGAACTGTTTCTGTGAATCATCAAATAAACCTTGTCAGTGTGGCCATAACGTTTCAGTGTACATCTGAACATCAAGATTCACTGCTGTTATGCTTGGGATGCTGAGAGTTTTCCACCTCACAAGGATGGGATGCTGTGACTCAGGAGCTTTTATCCAGTTCTGTGTTCAGACTCTCTAGAGTTTTGCTGTGAGAGATTCAGTTTTGTTAAGGTACCAATGGAAAATAAAAGAGAGAAAATGAGATCAGGATAATGGTGAAACAAAGCATTAATTTAGAAATAGCATCCACCTGTCCTCTGTTAGGTTGGGAGTCAGCAAAACAGTAAACCACAGGTTTAACATGAAATCCTTTGCTGGTTCAGGACCTTACTTAGAAGCACTGGAAGATGGGTCAGTTAAATTAGTAGGGTTTGGGGCGTGTGAGCTATGCAGTAATGTTTGTTTTGATGAGCTTGCAGTTGATTTATTTTACACATTTTGGGCTTCCATTCTCAGGTTGCCTTCATCCTCAGTCTGAGATTGCATCATTGCAACTATTTTTAAACTTTAGTGCACTTAAACAGATGTGTCTCCTTTCTGAACATGCTTATTGTTTTAGAAATAATCATATTGGCTTAGCTGATGTCTATAACTTTCTCAGTGGAATTCAAACCAATAAATCCACGGAAAATGGAACAGGAAAGGTATGTAGGATTTTTTCACTGTTTAACTTGCAAACTTTTTAAAATTCACATTCAGGTAAAACCGTGCAATCCCCTGTGTATATGACATCTTTGTCACCTGCATGCTATTGCCTCTGGCTTCCCATCTTTTGGGAACCCTGCCCCTGCATCTTTCCAAATGATTCAATGGGATGGAGAGAGGAGTGAAGAAATCAAGATGCTATGCTTTGGGCACTCATAGAAAAGCATTTATCTTGCTTGGAGTCAAAATATTCCTGTGCATTCGTGAGGGGGCACGAATGCAGTACTGCAGCAGCCACAGGTTTGGTATCTGGGTCTAGGCAAACTTGTCCCCAGTTGTGGAGGTGGATGCCCTGCCAATATTTAGTAGGCCCTTTGTGATAGTCTTGGATGTGATGTTTCTCCTCTTGATCCAGTGTGTGCATCTCCCTGGTGCAAAAGAGCTGCTCAAAAGAACAGAGGCTGTGTCAGCTCTGTAGCTGCACTGGGTTAGACAGTGCTATGTTTAGCTGAGGCCACCCACAACAGCTACTTCATGGCTGACTTAAAGTGAAAATCTTTCAGCTTTGGGGGAAAAATAATGAATGTAGACATTATAGTTTAAAGCTTGCTTGAAATTTCCTTTAAATTAAAAAAATAATCATCAAAACTTTTCACAATAACATTGTTAGGCTTCTTAAGAAATATTTCTATGTAGCATATATATTTTTTCAAGAATAATACTATAGGTATTATTTTTATTTATATATATATATATATGTTCATGTTTTGTCTGAAGCTATATATTGAATTTAAGCAAATTTTCAGGTCTTTTTTTGCAGCAATACATTTTTCTTGGGGAATTTGTTATTTGCCAAGCAAACATGAGAGAGCTCTCTTTTTTAGGTCAAGATTTACTGACTTGCTGTGAAGTGCTGAGGACTCTTACTGGTTTTAAAAAGCAGTGGGTACTTCCTAAAGTAAAAACCAACCATCCAAAAAAAAAAAAAAAAAAAAAAAAGCAGGAAAGAAAAAAAACCCCAAAAAACTAAAACCGAAAACTCCCTCTGTGATGCAAAAGGTTTTAAAAGAAAATGAAAATGTGTCTCTTGCAATCAAAGAGATTGCTAATTACAGATAACTAACCTGTTATTTAGTGATAACTCTTGCTATTTAGAGATAAGTAAATTATTATTTTTATGGAAATGTTTTAAGTAAAATACAAAGTGGATTTTTTTGGTAACACATCTCTCAGTATTCAGGATTGCCTACTTTTTCCATGCAATCATTTTTCAGGCAGTGATCAACAACTGGGAGCTTTGGAAATCATTAAGGGAAACACAGAGGACTCCATGAAATGTAACTTGCTAGCTGAAGCATCAGAAAGGATAAAAGAGGAACACAGGCTTAAGTATTGATTGTAGGTGGAATATTATCCCAGATAATTTGCATTTTCCATTCCCATTAATCGGAACTGCGCATTTGAAGTGTTAGACAAAAAATCACAGCCAATACCTCTTTAATTTCACTACTTGAAAACAGAAGCAAAGGCAACATTCCCTCCCTTCCCCCAGCCCGAAGGGAATGCACGGTGGTTGTAATTGTGGTGTGGTGATTTAACCCACTACAGGCATCGTGAAGAACCAGGAGAAGGTTGCCATTTTTGGCAGGGTATTGTAACCTTCAAAGCTTGCACATGGGGTGTCCCAAATATCAAGATGCTGTAGAGAAGAGATCTGGGAAAGGGGAACAGGGCACCACATCCTCCTGCCTGTGTTGCATAAAGCTGCATGAAACTATCTCCTCAAGAGGGAAACCTCTGTTACTCTGCTTCCTGCACAGCAGCTGCTTATTGTCAGGAGAGAACAGGAGAGAGAACAGGCTGTGATATGAAAAAGGAAAGCAGGAAGATCATCACTTTACTAAGATAAACAGCAAACGCATTGTTTAGCTTAAGGGTGCAGATTTAATGCTGCAGTACAATATGTAACAGCTCTGCTGCGTTCTCTTTCCCTGAAGTGTCTATTACTAACCTTTTGGGATGGTCCTGTGGACTTTTCCCATCCAGGCTGTTTTGGTAAACTTCAGCTGCTTTTGGTTGCATGTGCTGGACACAACACAGGCAATGTCTCTGCACACTGGTCTGGAATGGTACCATGGTGTGGGTACACAAATTTCTTAACGTTCACCCTTCAGGCACACTTGAAGAGGGTGATCAGGCAGTGACAGCTCCTGCTTCTCAGGAATGAGAAAATTATTTTGAAATAATATTTCAAATATTTTGAATTAATGGGAAAAAAACCCAGCAAACTACTCACACTCAACACTCCCCTTCCTCCCCAAATTTGGTTTGTTTTCTTAAGCTGGTGAATTTTGAAAAACCGTAATTTTAACCTCTGAAAAATACCCACTATCCCCATGATAAAATTGATTTGTTAATGTGTTTAATGTGGAAAACTCACAATAAACAAGGATGCATGGAATAACTTCATTTGTTTTGATGTTCTGAAAGTCAGTCATTTGATAAATGTTGAGCAGGTTGTAAGAACAGTTACACAAACTGTGGGTTAATCCATGGCTCATTTATATATTTAGCCTGGAATTAGGTTTTACCATAAAAAAAAGGAAAATTAAATTAAACTCCACATATTTTCAGTAGTTCATCTGAGATGAGACATAAATTCCCTATCCATCTGAATTTCTAGTTCTAACTGCCTTTATGCAACTCTCTTTGCGTGTCATAATACTCTTAAAAAGAAGAAAAATAAAAGCACATACCCCATCATTTAAACTCCTGTTGTGATGCAGCAACTGTTGTAAGATCCTTATCTGTGGAATAATGGAGGATGAAATGACACTTCATGATAAAAACTGCAAGCGAGGTCATTCTTACAGTCACTAACACAAACTGGATATTAATCATAGTGCAAATACATTTCAGAAGTTAAATAAGAGCAGTCCCAGAGCCCTGCTGATAACTGTGCATCCCACTAATTCACCTCAGTGAACATTTACCTCTAAGCTCAATTAACCCTTATTCCAAGGCCACCCATAAACTTTGTGGTAAACATGTTTTTTTCCCCTCTAGCCTCTGTTTTCTATCAGTGGAATAGATCATTTCTGTTGGAGGATAAAATGTTATCTGTTTATAAATTCAGAGCCTTGATTAAGAATATGAGATGCCCAGAGTGTGTTGGTGAAGGACTTGAATTGGTAACTCATTGATTCTGTAAATTCACAAATTTGATGCTCCTGAGGGCTTCTGCTATTTCTTTGGTCTTCAGGTGTTACTTGAAGTGGATAGAAATGCTCAGGAGGCAGATGATGATGATAGGGGGGAGAGGGATTTCCTAATGAAGATGCTTGTGAACAAAGTTAATTGTTAAACATTTAGAAGGAGCTATGAGGAGATACTATTGCTGTTGGTTTGTTGTTATTGTTATTAGTATTATTAGTGATGTTATAATTCCCCCCTCTAACCAGTGTTCAGAGACAAACTAGAAATTTGGTAATTAGTAGTATTAGTGTCCTGAGCCAAAGTTCAATGCCCTGAAATGAAATTTGAACCAATTAATCTGTGAGATTTTTATCACTTGTCCGTGTTTTCTCAGCAATTCCCTCAGCAAGAGGCCTTTGATCAACTCTCATACAAAAGCTAAAATGTGTGCCTGCTGCTAGCAAGATGGGGCTGACATTAACATGGCACTCATAAAACAATCAGAGCAGTGAAGCCCTCAAACAGGCAGGGCACAGTAATATTTAATAAAAGCGCACATATAATCTTCAGAATTAGCATTTTGTGCCTTGCAGTACCTTTGGGAGAAGAGCTTTTATTTGTGGAGTGATCATTACTATAACAAAGAAGAGCTACCTAATAATTTCCACTTTAACTCTGCAATATGCCACGAGCATTTCTGAACCATTATGCTAAACTGTGGCAGGATAATCATTTTATTGTCACAGTTTGAAGGCAGAAAAATCCCCTGTATATCACTAGCTAGGGGAGCACACAGGAATACACAGGCACACACAGAGCACACAAGGAAAAACTTCCTTTTTACTACCTGTGAACTGAAGTTGGTACCTTCCATCCTTAGTATGAGAGGTGATAATGTGTGTTCTGAGAGAAGGTAAGTATTTCAAAAGAACATTGTTTCTCTTGGAAATCATTAATGTTTTTACTCTATAAGTCCTTAAAACTTATCAGTATGGACCATAGCTTTGAAGTCCATGGCAAAATACTCATTGGCTCCAATAAGCTTGGGATTGCAATCCCTCTCCCTAACATCTCTATCCATTAACTGCAATTCCAGGAGCAGCACAATGAAACATGTCAGATGTTAACACTGATTTGCCTGGATATTCAGGAAAAGAAGGGGGGCACCTTAAGACTCATAACCACTAGGCCATTTCAGGAGGTGGAGGATAGGGCCACATCACCTTCAGCAAGGAGCTGCAAGGTCTGTACCTGCAGTTGAGGGGTTAATTGTTAGGTTTTCCTCAGCCCAGTAGCTGTTCTGAAAACATGAGGTGAATGTAAGACACTCTTGCCAAAGAGTCTTAAAATCTTACCTGACAGGTTATCAAACTCTGGTTGTAGTTAGCTGCCAGTGTTCATTTTCAAGTAAATAAATAAAATGTAATTATTCTTTTTTATGATAATTCTTCATTGGACTTAAAGTCCATTCATGTTATCTGTCATGTACAATTCGTTCTCCCTATTAGAACTGGGCTACAGTCCTTCACTGCATTTTTTATCAGTGAAGTTTCAGACTTCAAGTAAAATCTCTTTTTCTACAGAAAAATGTAAATCTTCTGTAACTTTTAATGTTTGCTTTAAAACCACCATTTTAGAAATCACTCTTTGGTGTTTTTCTTGGAAATTTTAAAAAGTGTTGAAGTTAATTCCAGATAAAGATTCTGGAACGTTGCATTCTGAAAATAATGTTCTGTACTTTGGTTTCTTTTGTGACCAAAACAAAATGTAGAAAAATCAAGGTCTCCAGTGGAAAGATTATTCTGCCTAGCTCTGTTTTTCTAGAGTTGCACAGAAGTAAACACCTTCCAGACAGCTCTTTGAAAGTTGCCAAATGATTAACAGAAGAAGTATGAGGAGCTGAGAGCCTGAGCTGGCCAGACATTTGTACCAGGGGCATAAATAAAGCTGAGGTCATTGCTTTGCCTCCCTCCCAGTGTTACCTGTGGTGATGATAGCAAATGGGACCTGATTCTTTATCCTCCTTCCTGGTCCTCCAAGGCAAGGGCCTGAAAGGGCAAAATTTTAGTAGCACCAGTGTCCCAAATAACACTGCCTGTTGCAAATATGTCATTGTGTAATCATGTTTTGTGCCTTCAAAAAAAGGTAGCAGTCTGGATGCCTCCCTCAGCATGTCTCAGTCTTCCTTGGGAGTCTCAGGGCAGCTTCCCTTGTGGGGCAGTCCTTTAAGTCTTCACGGATGCTTGCGTTTTAAGATAAGAGAAACTGTGGGGAAAGTTGGGAAATCCCAGCTGGGTTTTGTGACTGGTCCCAAGGGAAAATAATGTCATGAAATCTTTCAGAAATGCACAGGTCTCTCACTACATCTCAGGTAATGCCTGCAAAGGGCATCAGCCTTCTTATTAAATCTCCAAGTCCTGACTTTTTGTCCTCAGAGGAGATGTCCAGGGCTGTTGCCAGAAGTTACAGTGAGACAGTGATCCAGCACAGTTGCTACAGATTTTAATAGAATTACATGTGCAAATGGCCACATTGACTTTGAGAGCAAGAATGTCCCACTGAAAAAGCCACAGCCCCAGTTCAGCACAAAGAGCTGAGTGTCTTCTCAAAGTCACCTTAGCTGCCATGGAACTTGGCATGGTTTTGATATTAAGTACATACAGGTATAAAGAATCGGAATGGAATGCATCAGGCAACACAGACAGTGTAGCACCTTGCACCTCTGAGTGCAACGTAGTCAAAGAACATCCCAGGATAAATAACAAGACCTTTAGTGGGGACTTGTAACTGCACAACAGTGTCTTGCATTCATTTTAAAGATGAATTGAGTCTGTAATTTTGAAGACTGCATGTGTTTTCTGTTAATGACTTATGGTCTCAAACAGTTTTTATTCACTGTTATTTAGGAAAAAAATGTTGCATCTAGTCTGTAAGAAAAGTAGCTCATTCTCTGACCCATGGCAAACTGATTATCTTTGGGGGGCTTTGGGGGGTGTGTATGTCTACAATCAACTAGAAGTACTGGAAAGGTTGTAATTTGGAAGTGATTTTTTATTTTTATTTATGAAAAAGCTCAAGTCTGTGAACAGGCTAGATGGCATTTTGAAAAGTTGCTTTCACTGTAAACCCGGTGCTGTGAGCTTGGCTGAAAGGAAAGCATTTGGTTTTGGACATTGCAATGGTTTTTAAGGGCAGTTTCATGCAAGTAAGTTGAGTCCAAATTAAACATATTGAAGTTACTCCTGTGCGCGCACACGCGCTGCAGTTTCATGCTGGTGATGTTAGGATGTTTCTTTTGTTAGCTCATGTAGAAGTTACTGGCTGTGCTCTGCCAAGTTTGGAGTAGGGTAATGATTTTTTCTGCCTATGTGTTTGTGTTTTTCACTGAAGCTGGCATCCCCATCAGCTTAAGTAGTGGAAAAGTTTCTGCCTGACACTTCCAACCTTTGTAGGTAGGAACAGGGTCTGTTTGCTCCCTCTGCATGTTCCATCGCTGGTGGTGTGAGTCTGCAGCAGTGCCCACAGAAACACTCAGTGCTAGGAGTGACTCAACAGCTCCTTTCCCAGCTTCACACCTGCCCTACCCAGGGGCTGGGAAGAAGGAGCTTCTCTCTAGCCTCCCCCTGCCCTCCACCCCAACCCCTTGTAATTAGCTCCAACTCACCGGAGCTTCAGTAAATAATCATAAAGACCCACAGTCTCTTTAGTGCTTTATGTCTGGAGCATTTTAAAGTAGACTTCTGTGAAAGGATTAATTACTGTCTTTACAATTAGAAGAATATAGGGCAGGGGCTGTGCCACTATGTAGTCACATTAAATGAATCGTGGGTGCAAGGCTATTGTCCTGGATAGTACTAACATGTGGCTGGGTTTCACACCCCTAATAAATCCTTACCTCGTGCAGTGCTTTAGTGCTTCCCCCTGAATAAGTCATCAAATGCTCACAGTTCCAAACCAAGTTAACAGCTCAGCCAGACTTTCAAACAAGTAGCAATTCACAGCCAAATGCCAGCAACCCTAAAAGAGGAGATGTATGTGCACACATATATATATACACACTGCTAACAAAGTCCTGATGATTGGCAACTGTCCATGTATTTTCAGTAGTAAGCCTCTTCTTTCTGCTGAGGACTGGATTCATAACCAGAGGAAAGAATCTTTTTAACACTGAGGTTGATTGATGGAGTTTTGCTGCTCCTTAGGAACTCTGTTTTTCATGGCTAATGAAGTTCTTGAGCTACCAATTTATTGAAAATGTTATCTAATCATATGGTGTCATACTTTCACCTTGTGCTGTATTAGCAAGAAATTGGTGATGATTGGGATCTGGTTGCTTCTTTTCATCAACATACATGGCCACTCTGAGACTCCACAGCTGGGAGTTACCCTGGGCTTTTTGTCTTATTGAGGATGATTTTACAGTAATATTATTGTTGTTGCTTCTGCACAGTTAAATTCTGATGTATTCTGGTACTGCAGAGAATGAGAACCAGTATGTGGATGTTTATATTGCCCTGTCCCACCACTGTATAGAGTTGAGCAAGTTTCTACTTAGATGGTCTTATACCAGAGGACCTTATTCCCAGATCTGAGCTTCCTACTTTGGGCAGTGCTTGAGTTTTCAGCATCCTCTCAGGAGGCTCTTAGTACATGTGATGCCAAGAAAATGTGTAGTGGAAGTGGGGAGAGGCTCTATGAATACAGCAGAATGCATTATACAAGTTTCTTAATTATCCTGTAAATGCAACATAACTGGGATGACTAAATGGCAGGGTTGTATGTTTCAGTTTTATGTTGGTGGTTTTTGGTTTTTTTGTAGTAGCAGCCAAAGCGTTAATCAGGGCAGGGTGGTTTCATAATAGAAAAGTCTGATTGCAGAATAGTTAAAGAAATGCTGAGGGTTACACCCTTTTTTGTAACCTTGTCAATATTTTCCGTAGTATTTATAGGAGTTTCCTTGATGAAAATAGGTTATGATGGATAATAAAGCAAATCCAATGTTCTGTACTTTGGTTTCTTTTGTGACTCAGGTATTGTGCATTTCTTATAGAATAAATATATAGAATAGAATTTATCATAAGAATATTATAAGAATAATTATAGAATTAGAGTAATATATAAGTAATAAGACAGTAATTTCTCATTATTTCCAATTGGTCTCTGCCCATCATGCTGTGATATTTTAGTTAAAGTAGGCTTAAAAATTTAATTTTTTCAATGCAAAACAGAAGTTAATTGATAAAAATTACTTCCAAAAATACAGTATCAGGTCATGCACATGTACTGGAAAGAAAGTGATTGCTGAAATCTTTGTGTTAGTAAGGGGGAAAAATGAAAGCTTCTTTTATTTCATTTTTCTCAAGTCTTCTATCATTAAAATCTGGTTCTAACAGCAGAATACTTCTCTTTTTCATGTGTGTTGAAAAGCAGCTACACCATGTATCAAAGCCATCAGTCCAAGTGAAGGATGGACTACAGGAGGTGCCACTGTCATCATCATAGGAGACAATTTCTTTGATGGGTTACAGGTCATATTCGGCACCATGCTGGTTTGGAGTGAGGTAGGTGTTGTCTGAACGGTAATGTCTAATAGCTTTGTCTAGCTTATAGCTACCCTGCCTTTTTCTGTGCCACATGCTAAATCAGCAACAAATGTTGAATTGTGAATCCTTTCCTCATTCAGTTTTATGAAAATAATAAGTCAAATTTACCTGTGGCAGAAATCCATTACAGCCAGGGGATGTGCATCTCCTCTCACTGGCCCAGAATTTAGCTCAGTGCCTTTTATCCTGAGAAAAAGGGAGGATAAATGCCTCTCTGAGTAATTCTGCATTTAGCACTACAGTTGCTAAGGGCCCACAGGAAACAAATGTTTAGGTAATTCTGCTTTCCTGGGAAACTGACTGCTTCTAGCTGCAGCTCAATGAGGTAGAGATTGCAGAAATTCAGTGCCTCTGAATAGCATATCCTGAAAGAGTGGGTCCTTGGTGTAAGTATCATTTGCATAATAGCAACCAAATACACAGTATTGTATCCACAGTGGAAAATACAGACTCGTCATATCCAGTGGAGGCCTCTGTAGTTTCAAAGTAAACCTTTTTTTGTTCCTTATCTTTTGCTGTTGCTGTTCCTCTCAGTCGCTCAAAACCTCTCTTCTCCTGACACATAATTAAACATAGTCTGATATTCCCCAAAAGCCCATGGAAAAGTTAAAATCCAAGCAATGTCACCTGAACTTCCAGTGAGTAGGGCCACAGAAGTCAGGGCAGAGTTCCCATTGGCTTCACTGCCATAAAAAGGCAGCTCCAAGGAAAAGTACACATTTTGTATTTATGACATTTCAAAAGCATCTTGGAGATTTTATAAGAAATTATTATTTTCATTATTCAATACTAAAATAAACATGCTAAACTGACATCTCCAAAATAGCTATACAATGCTTACCCAGCAATGTAAAGATCACCTGATGCTTTGCTTTATATCCTATAAAGATTAAATCAACATTTTAGCTTAATTCAAATCCAACCTATTCCCCCTACTGATTCCATTGCACATATGGCAGCATTTTTGCCATATGAAGAGTATCCTCTAATGTAATTCGTGGGCTTCCCTATTTTTACTCTCTCTCTCTCATCCTTCCACTTGAGGACAAGTGTGGATAAAAGGGCATTTCAGAAAAGGAGATATATTAAATGAGCCCTATTCTGAAGCCCTTATGTGGTCATGGAAGTGCTCCCTGGGTCCAGGATAAGCATTCTGTGTCTTAGGATCGAAGCCTTGATGGCTACTGACATTTAATAGGGAAAGGTGAAGAGGCTGGGAGGAAAGTGCTCTGATTTTGGTAATACAGAATTGGATCTGTCATTATAAAATTCAATTCTGTTTATTAGTGCAAGGCATTATTTGGCAATTTCTGATCTCAGGAGAGTGAGTTCTGGTCAAAGCAGTGCTGCTGATGGTTGCAACACCTTGTCAGAAAATTAATAATGTTAAAAGGGGTCCAGACAAAAGTCAGTCTGTTGTGAATGCTAGAAGGGGCTGCAAGTTGGCTTTGAGTGAAAAGTGATTCAGTGCCCCTCCCTTACAGAATTGCTTCTCAGTTTCATAACCTATGAGAGCAATATAAAATCCTATAGGGGAAAAGAAATTATTTCTAAAAGCAGCAGACAGATGTGATAAACAAGTGCAGAAATGCATGAGCTGTCTGAATGATCCCTAAATAATAGTGATGTATAAATAATTCAGATTCCACATACTAGCCACATATGAAGTACAAAATAAGTTCTTTCATTTGTCTTCCCATTTCTAAAAATGTCTACTGCATTTTCAGTTCCCAGGAAGAGTAATTTTTTTTACTATAATAAAGTGTGGAATCAAACTGCCAGTCTTCAAACCTGGAGCATATTCATCCTGAGTTGCCAGTCAGGGCCAGGTTTGAACAAATCTGGCCAGGTTATTTTCCCATTGAATTCAAGAAGAATTCTCAAGTTCACCCTTTTGTTTCATGGATCCAAAGAAAACTTGATTTTAACTGAGCTATAGAAAATTCAAAACAAAACTAGATTGATGGAAACTAAAGAAGAAGAGAGAGTCTTGCAGAACATTTTCATATGGATATTTCTAGCTTCGTGTTCAGCTGTAATTGCAGTAGTTTGCAGGATGAAGTCTAATATTTGAATTAGCATTATTTTGCTACAGACTTTGTGTGGGACCTTGAGCAAATCACATAATCTGCTTAAAGTTCAATTCCCTTTCTCTAACAGTAATAAGATTAGTCACCTTCTTTGGAGCTGTGCTGTGAAGAAAATTGTTGTAAAGGTCCTATATTACCAAATTTTATTATAAAGCTATGCAAGTACCTGAGATGCATGATATTTAAAATGCGCAGTTCAGAAGCAAAGTTAAAAGCCAAAAATAAAGAAAAGAAAGGTTCATTTTAAGGGTTAATTTGTTGCTGTCAAGCAGTATATGTTATAAATAATTTGAAAAGTAAATAATATATTTTTAATTTATTTTACATGTATTCAAGTTTCGTAATTGAAATATTTATATGTTTGAAATGGAGTTGACTGAGTTAAAAAAGGAGTTTTAAGATGGTTTCTGAAACACATATTTATTATTTAAACATATATTTTAGCTGTAAACACTCTAACATAATTACATCCTTTCTCAGCCAGGGAGAACTAAATAAAAACTTAATTTGTCACATTAATTTTGTGCAGAAATGCAGATACCTTAAGCCAGTAGGTTCAATTAATCCTTAACTCCCATATTACTTCATAAAAATGACTTTAAAAGCCCCTTGATATTTTTAGAATACAGCAAAATGGGCCATCTGATGCCTTTTTTTCAAGCGAATTTCATAAGCTACAAACAAATGGCATTGGTATATTGTGTGCACATGCTGAATCTGGATAGACAACCCACAGCAAATAGTCTGTTTTCCAGACAGAATCTCTGCCTTTCTGCTTGTCCAGTCCACAAACAGACAGAGTTGTTATTTGCAGGTTTTTACCCAGCATTTTGGGGTTGTGTGTTGTTGCAAATATTCCATATCTGAGCTGCTCATAGAATTCCCCTCATGCTTCTCTCTCTTATTGGGGTGCGGGGGAGCTGAAGTTTTAGGAATCAAGTTTCAGGGCAAATATATGATTATGAAGGCAAAATTAGTGTCTTTTAAATATTCAACAATATTTGCTTAGAATAAACTATTTTTTCAAACTTTTTCCTGCCAAGAACATTCCTCCAGCTGTACAGAGTCAGCTGGAAACAACTTCTTTTTCTTTTATATTAAGAAAAGATGAAGCACTGAATCATCAATACAGCAAAAAAACAGGATCATTTTTTGGTTGGGCATTTTTTTTTTTAGTGTTGTTTGTTTTGTTTTTAATGCTGCTAAATCAAATTCTGTGAGACAGTTTTTATTTTGCTTTTTGTGTTTACTATTCATTCTGGAAGTCTCCATTTCTGAGTGCTTATTTTGGAGGTCTGACTCATTTTTTAAAAATGAGTAGGCACCCTCTTTTTGAAAACGGAGGCCCTATTAAGCATCATGTCAGTGCCCAGAATGGAGGCATGCAAAGTCACTGGTAATTTTTCAAAAAATAGGTAACTTAAGTGTCCTGTTCTCAGTGAAAATTCTCATTGCTTTCACTTGGTGGGATTTTTGTTCATTCCAGTCCTTATGGTCCTCTTCACAAAGAGTCCAAGTTAAATTTATGACTGATTGTCACCATTTCCCTAACCAAAAACCAGAACTCAAGCATGCAAAAATAAACTAGTGACTCAGATTATTGACATGTCCTTATTAAATGTCACTTTTAAAAAAAGAAAGTAACCTGGCAGTGTGAAATGATGCTGTATCACACAAGAATGTCTAGAATATATTAGCAAACCACAGAAAGAGCCTTGCTTTACACACTCAAACCAAATGTGTTTTGGATTTTGAAGGACATGAACCTCCCTCCATTCTGAAGGTCTCTTAACTCAGGTTTTAATGCAATCCACAGCATGTCCTGACTGACATGGAAGAGTTAATTAACAGATATTTACCAAGAATCAGACCAATTCACTTCATAATTCCTGGGCAGAAAGCATCTAGTTACTGGTTGTTTGTCCATCTCTGGATCCCAATTAGCCAAATGCTGTGATGGAAGGGGAAGCTGAATCTAGGATTTTAGCTGTTGCATTCATCTCCATATCACAGGTTAATGCCTTGCTCAAGATTTATATTTAAAATTTTTTTTCCAGAGATATATGTGACCCATTTTTACAAATTCTTAGTTCTTGGCATGTCATTGCTATAGTTGTTATGATGTCTGTTAACACACCAAGAGTTCCCATCTGAGGTCAGAACACAGAAATGGCCATATAGGGTCAGACATAGGGGTTAATGCAGCTCAGTATCTTGTGTTTGGTGCTGGGAGTTGTCTTCAGAAACAGCAAGGGGAGCCTGTAGTGGTGCTTTGCTAGGACACCCTAACAGCCTTCAACAGTTTTGGGCTCAGAGGCTTCCACAAGTTGTGCCTTTTAATATTCTCTGTTGCTAATAGCTCACCTTTTCCAAATGCTTTATGTACAAGTATGAGATAAACCGTGCCTTGAGATCATACAAGCTAAAACATGCTAGGAGAAGGTGGAGTGGATTCCCAAGATCAGGCCACAGGTTGGCAGCATAGACAGGAAGACATCCCATAATCCTGGAGTTATTGAAGTCAGGGAGAGATTTTCTCTTGCTGTGGGTCTTGAGCACCCAGACCCGTGCAGCACCCAGCTGGGGTCATTTGGGTTGCAAAATGGAGTTAAGGCAATTTGGAGACCTGATAGAGGTCCACAATGCAGATCCTGACATCATTAGGGCATCAAAGTTCTAGACCAAAGGGCAGGTCTTGAAGTACAGTCTCATTGTTTGTCTCTTAAAGACAATTTTTTGGTATTACCACAATATAGGGGACTACTGGTATTTAAGTAGGCTAACTAGTTCCTTTCTGTGAGAACTGAAATCTGACCCAAAACAAAGGTCCTTCTAGCTCAGCACTAGATCCCTGACAGTGGTTAGTAGCAGATACTATAGAGAAAAAGCAAAAGGCATGTATATTCTTCTGGTATACCTCCCAAGCTTTAGTTCTAGAGAAAAGGGGAGTAAAATATACCCTGAGTATCATAAACCGTAGGACTTCAGACATAATGCTCATCCTTTGGGAATGTGTGGGCAACATTATTGTATATTTGTGGTTTTAAACACAGTTAAACTTATTTACTTCAGAGCACAAAGGAAAACCAAACTGTTTGTGGAGAACAAACCAGGAAACTTGCTTAACTCTCCCCAGCTCTCTGTAACAATGGACCATAAATAGGTCAGACATTTCTTGGGAACCAAAGAAGATGAGTATTGGAAAATGCCACAAATTATGTTTAAAGAACATTAAAGTGGTGACAGACCCGTAAATGCTGGGGAATTCTAAGATACAACCAGAAGCTGCCTGTATAACTCATGACAGAATGGGATAGAGGGGTGTAAGGCACATGCTGATGTAATAAGACTAGCATGTTAACCTTTACTATTAAAATCCTTGGCTCTTTTTACAAATATTTCCCCCCCAAAAAATGTCATGAAACTTTCTTCATCTTGCTAGCTCACCCAGTTAACTAGAACCACTTGAGAGGATGGGGCTTATCTCAGCTGTCTTTAGCTGCCCAGCTTTAAGCATCTGGTCTAAACCCCTCATCCCAGTTCATTGGAGAAGGGTAGATGCTTCAAGGGAGAAGCTCATCCTAAAGTAAAGAGGTGTCTAAAACACTGGAAATAAATTGCTATTTGGATGTGCTTTCTGCCTCTGCTGACTATTGAGGGCACATACAGAACTGGCCTGGATTTTCAGGCATTGGTCAGCCTAACAACAAAACAAGTCAGTTCAAGTAAAAGTAATCTGTGGAAGTTTGGGTTTTGGGTTGTTGTTTTTACCCAGTTGATAGAGAGGGTGCAATTTAGAAAAAGGGCAGGTTTCTTTTAAAAATAAGTAAGTTTGTAAATCAGATGATTTCAGAGCAGAGCCTGAAAACATGCTCTTTAGAGCTCACAAAAAAAGAAGACATCAATTCCTACATGTCAATTTCTAAAATGACATATGAGTTATGGCTTCTGTGGATCTGAATAACTTTTGGAGCATTTGGTGCTGGTAGTTTTGGTTTTAATCTTCAACTGCTATTAATATTAATTTTCTCATTTTAAATATGGAGAACTTCCTGCAGTCTATGCCTTTCCCTCAGTAACACAGATGGCTCTCAGACAGACATTACTCTGCTTCTGTGCTTTTTTAGTCCTGTGCCCTAAACAAAGAACTAGTTAAAAGTCTGATTTTTTTTTTTTTTTTTTTGGTAGGACCTTCTACAATTCTGAAATATTTGATTCCTAGTAAAAATAAGAATAAAGTTAACTTTTTATTTAAATCCACATCTGTGTAAGCCCTTGAAGTCACTGCAGTGAGGGCAGACTGGAAAAGCTGGTTATACTTGGTATATCTCTTTTGAGTGCTCTGATCATTTGCAAGGAAAGATTCCCTCCTTTGGTTGCCACACTTTGCATTTCTGCAGTGATCAGTTAAACCACCACAAGACAAATAGAAAATTAAAACAGCAGCACATGGTGCTTTTGAGGTGTACAGGTGTCAGGTGCCTTTAAAATCCTGCCTGAGCTTGGGTGTGCAGTGAATCTCAGCCTAGGCTTGAGCTGTGCTGTGTTCACACACAGAACTGGGTATCATTTATCCATCAGATTTGTTAGACACTGTCATGACCCCAGTGTTCACCTGAGCAAACACAGGCATCCTGCTGCTGTAAGCTAAAGTTATTGCATTAAACCAGGGCTAATGCTTGTACTAGGAAACAAGTGCCTGCCGTGTATGAAAACAGAAATAATGTTGTTATGACTGAGACAGAGAATGCTTGTAAATATTGCAGTCACTGGCTTTTGTGTGGGTTACATCAAGATTGTGTTCAAACATTGACAGGTTAATTATATGTTTCAAAGCTTGTTTACTATGATCTGAGAAAAAAAGTGTTATTAAAGAAGTGTTCAGCATCTAACAGTGTTTTTTTTTTTCTTTCTTCTCCCTTAATGTTCTTCTCTAGCTGATTACTCCTCATGCCATCCGTGTACAGACGCCTCCCCGACATATCCCAGGGGTTGTAGAAGTCACATTGTCCTACAAGTCTAAGCAGTTTTGCAAGGGAACGCCTGGAAGATTCATCTACACAGGTAAGGATGCTTTGGTAGTAGATATAATGTGGGAAATAGGACAGTCAATATATCACTCTTGTTAGGACTTCTGCTTTTGTCATTAAACACTGTATTGTATTTTATTGTTTTAGCTGAATGGTTACTGAATGGTTACTCATTGAAGGTAACCAGTTTAAATTTGGATTGCAGAAATGGATGACTGGAGAGATGAATCTGAAAACATACTAGTGTGGGATTTTTGTTTGCTTGTTTGTCCTTGCCGTGGGACATCTTTGTAACCAGGAGGGGGGGGAAGGAAACATATTCCAGTACTTAAACAAACAGAGGAAGAGCATAAGCATAAAAAGCCAGCCGTACTAGTGCAATCACAAACCTGCCTTTCAAGAAGCATCTTCCTAACTAACTCCAGCTCATGTTGTCTGACAAGTGCTGCAAATGTTCAAAGCAGCAGCTTGGTTGTCTGTCCATCTCCCTGTGACATACTTGTCTCTGACTTCCAGAGAGACTAAACAGGTTTTAACCCAGCTGGTGCTGCAGACAAATTTACTGCAGTGTGTTTTGGGGACACATCCCAGACTGAGATCACTAAGTTGAGTGGTTTAGGCTGAAGAATTGTTAACAACAAAACCCACTCTAGGACATTGGAGGTGCTGTCAATGTTAAGCCACTCTCAGCAGGGATACAAATGGCCTGGGAAATAAACCAACAGTTAGAGCCTAACTTTTTGAAAGAGATGTGTGTTGTTGATTCCTTGGAATGTATGCATGCAACAAGAATTAATGGCTTGGTTCAAGATTCAATGTGCTTGTCATTTCATGGTCTTGTTATTTAACATACACAGACAGGACTACTGTAACTATTAGTCTGAGCTGTGGTTCATTACAATCCAGTGCAATTGCTCTTCCCACTCTTTATGGCCCCAGAAACCTCATGTATAGGATGTATCATAAATACTTATGGCTATGGGGTATTCTGAACTGCACTGGGTGCATGTATTGCTCTGTCAATGTACGCTCAGGAACTCAAAGCAGAGGAGAGACTCCTGTGCTCCAGCTGGGCAGAAAAGCTCTAATTTGATTTTTCTTAGCATTGAGCATATTGAGCAAAGGTGCCTTATAAAGCTTTGTTGTCTTTTTCAAATGCCCTCTTCCCCAATTGAGATTCTGCACTTGGTTTCTTTAAGCTGGGTCTTGAGGTGTTCATGTATCACCCTGCTGGCTGAGCAGCAGAGGCTTCTGGAGGCTACGTGTATTTATTATGAGCATTATAATTTCAACAATGTGTGGGAAATTCATATATTGGACAATAACACACCGTATCAAAAAAGTTATTAAGGGTTCGAATGTGTTGGAACAAAAGAAAAAAGAAACAGCAAAGGGTCAAATTGCCAGCTGGTGCAAATTGCCAGTGTATCCCACATGAAAGTCTCAGACAGACCCTTGGACAGTTTGACCATGAATCCTTTCCTGTCTTGCTTTCTTACTTACGATAAGTTTTGCTGTCCTGTTTGGTGTTAATCCACTTGGATGGGTGTATCTTGGGCTGGTGAGAAGAGGCAAGGGAGGAAACCTGCCCTCCTAGACCTTGTGAAGAAATTCTTGGAGACTTTGGTTTTTGATTTAAATATAAAAATTACTCAGACCTATTTTGGTATTATTTTTTAGATCATCATTAATTAGCTTTTCCAATAAAAAGGAGGGCAGCAGTTTAGCTTGCCTGACCAGAAGGAGATGGCTCAATGTAGAAATAAGGTGTCCTACTATGGAGAGTTTCCACATATGCATTTTTTAGGTTGGTGTTTAAACACATAATTTTTATTCAATAAATGAAAGATAAGAAATATTTAACAACAATGATAAAATCAAAGGTAGTCCAGTCTTGGGCAATTCTCTTACTTAAATGCAGATTTTGTGGAGGTAGGGTAGATACTGAAAAGCTATTGTGACTGAAATTGTACCTTGCACAATTTGCATTTTCCTTTTATAGGCAGCCTGAACTTAAATGTGGCTTTTTAAAGAGGACTAAATGAAACTAAAATAAAAACAATTAATGCATTCTGACCTTCAGAAGTGCCTTCCAGCCCTTTAAACAAAATGCAGGTTCAGTGCACGCCTGCCGATTAGTTTTAGTTAATTGAAAATTATAGGATTGACCCAAGAGGAAAATTTTGTTTGCACTCCAATCACTTTTACAAATTAAGGAAAATTACCACAATTTTGTTTAGCTAAGGTTTCACACTGAGTTCATGAAATTAGCTCAGCCATCCCAACAAAGTCAGCACTTTGTTAGTGAGCACTAGAAAAAAACTAATAGTCTATGGTGTGTACAAACGAAGCATAGAAAAAGCTATGATGCTTTAGAGAACTAGGCCAAGTGTTTTTAATTAGGATTATTGGTTCATTGTAAGTTTTGAAGAACAATCAAACTAGCAGATTAGCTGTTTCTTTTAAAGCTAGAATTTCTTGCCATTCATTTTTCCCATGAGAACTTTTTTAACTCCCACATAGCACTATTTTTTTTCTTTTTTTTTTTTTTTTCTTTCTCTCTCTCTTTTATTATTTTTTTTTTTTTTAACAAGGCCTGCAGGAAATGGACCAATTGGAGTTTGGGATACAGTAACATTCCCCAGCATCACTCCAGTCGATGGGAGTTTTTCACAATGTTCTTCAGTGAACTCAGTGTTCTGGAACATATTACAAAACCACAGAGGCCAAATGTTTTCTCAGAGGAGTTTGGCCTCTGTTTTTGGCCGAAAACATTTCAGCATCACTTGCTGCTTATTTACTCTGCTATTAAGAACAAGGAACAGGGAGAGAAGAAAAAGGGGAAGAATAAAAAAAATAATAAAAAACCCACAAAATAAAATAAAATAAAAATGACTGTGAGTGAGATAGAAGAGAGAAAAAGACCTGGGGTTTGTGGGTGGTGCAGGAATTGATCAGGCATAGTTTCCTTTCTGGTGAGAATGTCCCTGCTCGTTAATGGTCCCATTTTGTGGTCAGGTCTCATTTAGAAGAAATTATTTTTAATCAGTGTACAACAAAATATCCCCTCAAACCACCTGGCTGTAAACTGTTTTTTTCTTACTGTTAAGTACTTATGTTCTCAGAAGAGAATACCCAGTGACCCATTTAAGCCCTTTTTTCCCCTTTAACTGCAAATAACTTAGTAACATGATCTCTAAGTAGGCCATGTGCCATCAAGGAATCAAGTTCACATATATACAGAAACCCTGGCTTTTGTAAGTATTTTTGTAAGAAATAAACCAGTGTCAGCTCCATGTTTGCAAGAAAAAATAAAAGTTTTTTTTATTTTCCATCTGCAAAGCAATCCATTAGCATGCGTTTATAGACCAATTATTTCTTAGATTTTAAGTTTTGATGTTCCTGGGAGAATGTTGTCAGGAATACAGAAGTCTGAACACATCTTGCACGTGTGTTCATTTTGAAATCATTTTAGAAGTCTGTATTGCACACAGAAATGCCCACACATGGCAATCAGTATTTCCCTGTGGCACCTTTCATCTAAGACTACTCTGGTATTGAAAAGCACTGAATGAATTAAGCTTTGTATTACAGCTTAAGGTATGTATCATTCCCATTCTTTCAAAACTGGAGAAACTGATATGAAGGAAGAAGCCCTTAGGGATACAAATCCATGGGTAGTTCTCTGAGGTGATTCAGGGTGGATATGGTTGGGTTAAATACCGGATGACACTTGGCACAAATTTGTGATGCTAGGACAGGCCTTTGTGAGTTTTTGTTTTGTTTTAATTGAAAAAAAATCAATGCAACCCAGACAGCATAATTTTCGTTAATGAATTTTTGTATGGATCATGGTACTAAACTGTGAAATTTGAGTGACACGTCATGAATGTATATGAAAGGAGAATTTATCTCACTGCATAGTGAAAGGAGAAATGGAAGGTCCATGCATTATCCTATGTCTTCTACCACCTGCTCGATTTAAGGTTTTGTGCTTTTGTTCCCAAATTAGAGCAAAAGACTACATAGAGGAGGTAGTATATATCTTTGTTACTAAAGTTATGTATACAGCATGGGGTTAATTCAGATTTTTAGTTGAGTAGGGCCCTAAATACTGTTCCTTTTTTTGTTTTGGTTTGATTTTATATTCTTTACATTATTAGGGTGCATTTTTATTTGCATTACTCTCGCAGAGAGGCTGTGGGGTATAACATTTGTGTGTTAACAGGGTTCCTGGAGAACCAAGCAAGTCACCCCAAGTTCATTGTGGGTTTGCTGTGTCTCTAGAAGTGCTACTAAGAGGAATGAGTGGATGCAGGGTTACTGTAGACCCACAGGACTTGCTGTGCAGTGTGAATAACTCATAAGATGAGTCCTAATCCCCCAGGATACTTGCAATGAAGGCTGAGTAGGTCAGAGTGGAGCACTGACCAGTGTATGCTTAATGCTTTTGGGCCTTTGTGTGTAGAGTGATGTAGAAATGCTAGCACTGTGAAGGTCAGGATATTCACAGAATTTCTGGGAAAGTGCCTCTTTCTCTTAAATGTCATAGGGCTTCTCAGGGAACTTTTCACTTCCCCAGTAGTGACAATGAAGAAATAGCCTCGTGGAAAAATTCCTACTCCATCCTCATTTCACCCTTTATTTACTGCTGGAAACATTTGAGTCTGTTACAAACAGGAAGAGCCTTGCAGATCACAGATAATCTGGATAACATTTACAAAATCCTCGGTTTTAGCTGACTTCTTCTTCAGGCTTTTATCTTTAAATGGTTAAATTTGCAGAAGAACAGTTATCTTTCAAGAAGCACTATCTTTTAATTTCTTAAGTCAAATATCTCCAAGAGTAAGAGGCTAAAAATTACCTTTCACCATTTAAATTTTCTGTCTAAGGCCATAGAAGCAGAAGTTTAAGTCACATACACAGATCTGGTCTGAATTGAAACCACTTAATAGCAGATTTCCAGTCCCCAAGGTTTCAGGTCTGGTAAACTTCTGTGACTCCTTTGCTAGGAAAATTTTCTACTTTTACCAAGGCACTGATAACTATGTTCAAAAGATTCATAATTAATTAAGCAATCAGTTTGGAGAAACTTAAAAAAAAAAAGAAGTGGTGATAAAAGACAGACTGGCTGTCAAGAGGTTCCTGTAGCCCCACCGGAGCCTTCCTTCATCCCTGTGGGCTGGAGTTTGACCCTTACATCAGCTAACCTTGGCCATAGCTGTTAGGTCCTGAAAAATGTTAAAATGTAGTGGCAGTTATTCTCAACATTAGAAATACACAACCTTATTGTTTTATAATACCTCATTCATATGTGTGTGTTATTAAATCATGAGCACTTCAATACCTGATTAGTATAAATGAGGAGAGAAGGCCACCATCAACAGAACAATAAAAATAAAATTTAAAAGCTGGCATCTCTTTCTGTCTTGTATTTTATCCTGATGTGTTTATGAAATTCTTCACCCCCAAAGATATGATGATCATTAATCTGAAATTAAATAGAGAGAACATCAGTTCTCCAGCAGAGTGACCAGCTATGAGATCTGGTAGCTAGCAAATGAATGCCATTTGTTTTTAACAGTAGTTTTTATCTGCCTTTCACTAGTAAATATTAATAGCAGTGGCAGAATAAAAAGTAACAGATGTCTCAAAGTTAAATAGTCACTGAGTGCTACAGAAGAACAGAACAAAATCCCTCAATACAAAGAAATGTATGAAGTTTAAAATAAGAGCTGGTGTCTGTTCTTAAAAGCAAGAGAGCCCTGTGCTGCAGGTTACCCTGTGCTTTAGGCACTCAGTATAAAGTCTGTTCCTGATCTCAGAGAGACTCTGCAGGGGACAGAGGAGAAATGGCAAATCCTAACTATAGCACAGTGAAGTGAGGAAGAATTAAATTAATTCCTTTGCAAATGTAAGCTTTTACTGGTGAATTTAATTAATGTTTCTGGAAACAAGCAAAAAAACACTCATAAAAGCTATCTGAAAAAAAAATGTCCTAACATAGAGTTCACCGGGATTCTTCATCTCATTGTGCCAGGTGTTTGTGACCCACTGGACCTTGCCAAGAGGACACTGGGGGCATTGGTTGGTGTGTGGAGCTCAGAGGCAGACCTGTCTTTGGGGTGGTGTATTGAGCTAAAGAAGTTAAGCTGCCTGCACTGTTTTCTGCTACCATAGCATTTTTTGTCATAGTAACTCAAGAACTGGGTCCTTGTGACATCACTGCTTGGTTGAGGATACTTGCAGGTAAACTAGAGATGGTGAAACAAGATGAGGTCTCTCCCTGCATCAGTGATGTGCTTTTGGGTGTTACCTGCCTTTGAAAAGGAAAATTGTCCTCAGTAAATCTCTGTTTGAATTTAGGCTTGAACCTGACTCTTTCTAAATTCTAGTTCATTTACTTAGTGACTCTGCTGAGTCAGTGTTAACACCTGGTCTGCTTGGCCTGGCTTAACTGGAAATTTTTAGGGGGAAAAAAAAATAAAAATTATTGCAATTGTTTTGGAACAAGCTTTAGTAGGAAATAACTCCAGTCTTTGGTGGTGAATGCTGTAACAAAAGTGTTTGTTTTGAAGTTTGTTAGGGTGTGTCCAGTGATGCAGTTAGCAGGGCTGGATATTAGGGTTGTTGGTTTGGATTGAAGAAACTCAGGAAAAGAAGCTGGGAGGAATCCTAATTGATTGCAGTGAAAAAGGCTGTTACCAGACAGTGAGAAAGGGGTAGAGGTAGACTGGAAAATCCCTTTTGTATGTTAGTAGGAACTACCATACATATGTAGCATACCTACATACTAGTGTGCATAGAATCTTTGTATCACTGACATTTCTTGAACACTGGCAGCACCATAACACATGGCAAAAAACAATCACCAAAAGTATGCAGTGTACCTGTAGGACAGCTGCAAAATGAAAGCAATTACAGCAACCGTCAGAATAAAACTGGCTGTGAAGGAAACATTATTTTGCATATTTTATGTATACAGTTTCCAAGAAATATGACCTTTATTTTGTAGTTAGAGGGAAGTGCAATCAGAGTCTACACAGCAAAGGGTAGCTGGATCATTAAAAAGAATATTTTCTCTGATATTAGAAGTGTAAATGGGCACTCGTGCTTATTCACAACCTTGGCTGTTTCTATCTGCCCCAAGTTAATAAGTGATAAGGCCAAAAGAGAAATATATCACTGAAGTCCCTGTCCAAAGAAAACATATTGACTACAGCCAAGCAAATAACAGCCCATAACCAATGGTCCCATTCATCATTCATGTAACAGGGATATAAAGTATTCTCTTCCTGTGAAACCATAGAGTAGGAAAAAGCATGATAAGCCTCCAATCTAACCTATGTGATTTGATTATTAAAGGACATGAACTGTTTGTCACATACCTTTAATCTTTAAGATGTGTTGCCATTTCCAAACTATAAATTTGTGGTAAAGGATTAGAAAGCTATTAACGATAAAGGTATAAACTAGACTTTATAAGGATCCCTGCAATAGTCATGCAGCCCTGTAGACCCTTGGAACCTTAACCTACTGAATGGGATATAACATAGTTATCTGACCTTCAAAGCCAATAAACTATTTTTTGCTTTTCAAGTTCCAGGCTTACTCCATGATAAATTAACCCTCTGGATTCACAAAACAGGCCTTATAAATTATTTTCTTTGTATCCTCCCCAAAACCTTTAAATTTTCATTCTCTTGCTTTAAAACTCTCTTATTCTAGAATGAAATTGTTAATCATTTTTTTATTCTCCTTTTAACTCATGTCAGCTGATATTATTCCCTCTTTAAAAAATGGCAATAAAACAGAGAGCTAAGATGAATTTCTCAAAAGCCTGAATTGTACTCTTGTTCTACAGGGGTCTTCACTGTCTTGTTTCTTAATGTGTGAATATTCATATTACAACAATGCCTCAGTAGTGGACAGATTACAGTAGCAGCAGTGGCTGTGCTGCTTATTTTTATGTGTTTTGATCCTATACTCTGAGAAGAGAGACACAGCATTCATCTTTTGGCTGGTCCAGAAAGCTGATTCCTCAACTACTTGTAGCCACTGAAATACTTCATATCTGGGAATTTTGGCTGTCTTGCATGTACTGAACTCATCCTTCCTGTGCTTCTCATGAGGTACAGTAGTTTTTTATTTGTCTGGAACTGTATGCAGAATTTACTGTGTGTTGCTGAAAAATGGGCAAAAACTGTGGGCTAAACTGTGAGAGGTCTCCATGTGCCCTGCACTCTGACTTTGGCAAGGAAGCCAGAACATGGCAGCCTGAGGCAGTCTCTTGCACATAACCCCCTGCAAAATAGCCACCTTAAGATGTGCTTAATCCTTTGAGGTGCTTGTTAGTGAGGGTTCATTTTGCTTAGGCATTTTGTTACACAAGTGAGTGTTGTATGGCTGGCTCAGCCCAGCAGTGTGGTGTGCAGTCATCACTCCCTGGAGGTACAACTTGGGCTGCCTCACTTGCTTTGAGCTTGTACCAGCATCCATCTCCACAGCCAGTAATGCTTATCTAGCCTGCTAAAGCTTGCTGACAGCAATGACTACAGAGTACATGTCCCAGTATAGTCCATGTCTACAGATTCAGGTTTTTTTGTTAATGTATAGATAAAAGGAAAATCTTGTACTTGCAACCTTTCATCTCAGTGGATTCAAGAGCAATTTATTGCATGGAGTGCAAAGTTCTTTGTACTTTTCTGCTATCTTGCAAGCACTCACAGGGCCTTCTGCTTGCTTATGAAGATACCAAGTGAATAACTGATGAGGTCTACTCTGGCATCTGGATAGAGATGCTGGGAGCAGTTTAGTGCTACTATCACTAGGCTCAATCCTGGCACCTTCTCAAGCCTGGCCAAAACATTGCAGGGTTGCCTTCTCATGTGGGTTGCAGTGGTCAGTGTTATTTCTTTCAAACTCACGTTGTGTATTTCAGTATATAATTGCAGCATTGCAGCTGGCAGTGCAGAGACACTATTGCTGGCACCACAGGAGCCAACAGAGGGAAAGGCAAGCAACACAAAAAGGAAGGAACTGTAACTATGGTGTTTTAAGTGACCAGGGACATTTGGTAATAGTCCACAATTTCTTTGTGACGGATGGTTATTGGATTAGAGGAAGTAGAACTTCTTTGAAATTTCAATCTGTACAAAAGTTTCACCAATCTTCCCTAGGACTTTCTGGCAGATCTGCATCATCACCTTATTGCTGATGTTGCTAAGGAAGAACATTGTGGGGTTAACACTATCTTCCTTACTGGATTTCTAATTTTTTTTCCAACTCTGCCAGCTCCTCTGTAAAACAAATATCTCAAGCCCAATTGTTTGAGGTCTGTATGTAACTATATAACCTTGGCTGAAAAATATTTTGCCATTGGGTCTTGCCATTGGTCTGATGTGAGCTCTGCAGTTAATTACAGAAGCACAGAACAATTGTTACTTAATTCCGTCAAGCCAAGCATATGCAGACCTTAAGGTAGGAAAGAAGTTACTTAGTATATTACTTCACAAACATGTTAATATGATGTAAATCTGTAAAACCAGATGTAGACTGGTTTTGCAGAATGTCAGCTATTCTGTATGAACTTCTTTCATAGTCACATTGAACTTAGACTACCAAATACCAGGTGGTTCATAGCAGTTCACACCTCAGGGAGGAAAGTGTGAGCCATCCATTCAGTATCACAGTTAAGAGGCTGGATTTGGACAATTAACCCTGTAGACCTACAAGTCTTGCACATTTTGCCCTAGGGTATTTGCATAGTCATACCCACTGTTACTTCACCTTTCAGTGTCTTCTTTCATTTCCCTCCTCTCCCTCCCCTCTCAAATGTGAATTTTTCATTGTTTTCCTGTTGGCATAAATTGTAGTTAACCTCTTTGCATCAAGACTTATGGACTTGAACTGCTATTGAATAACACCAGGTGTCAGCATTGGTGGTTAACGAGAAGAAACCCCATTCCCAGCAGAGAGAGGGTTAATTTGAAAAAGAAAAACACAAAACCAACAACAAAAAAATCAAAATAAAAAAAACAACAAAACACAAAAACCAAAACCAAAACACAACAAAAAAAACCCACCAAGCATATCATTGAGTCGTAATTTTTAAGTCCCTATGGGGCAGAAAATGGACATGGAAATCAAGCTTTTTAACAGTCATCTAGCAAAAATACATGGTTTTTAAAACAGAAAGTGGTGCCAAACTCCATTTTAAATCTGTCAAAATTACAGAGCAAAACATGTGATGACTATGAATAATTGTGATGCTTTCTGTCACTTTTTAGTACTGCAGCATCTTCCAGTACAGGCTTTATCCCTTTTCAACCTCTTTGAAGGTGGTTCTCTTTTGCTTTGTCTGAGTAAGGGATAGAAATCTCGTGATCCTCATGATGCTCCTTTTGGAGGTCTGTTGCATGATACCTCCCTGACATCATTGTAAAAGTGGGTGAATTTTCATAAGGAAGTCCTTGTTTCTGTCCTCTGTCTGCTGATAGGCACAAGTGCCCAAATTTGTCCTTGGATGGCTGAAACAGAGTGAGAAGTATTAATCCTTCAGTGACCCTACATGCAAGGTGCTGTGTAGGGAAGTAACTATTGTCCCAAGTATTACAATCCCATGATAGTTTCTGAAATACATTTACTTAGTGTCCCCTTTTTGTTGTTTTCTCCTTATATCCTATTATTAGCTGGAGTGGGGTATTTTCCATAAAAGACTCCAGCTCATCAAATAAAAGGAGATCTTTTGTGTGCTTATGCAGTTCTCAGTGAGCTTGTGTTGGTAGAAACGAAAGGCAAAGGGATTTTACTGCCAGAAGTAACCATGAATTCATGTTGAAAGGTCACTTCTGCAAGGGAAATATTTTTTCAAATGGAGATCTTGGGCTAGTTTCACCACTCCAAACAAAATTCTCAAAGTTCACAAGTGTGTTGTGCACAGTTACCAGAAATAGTCATCGTGTTGTTCCAAGTATCCTTTATACTGAATACCAGTAATATTTTCTCTAGCATTTTTTTAATTTTGAGGTACTTTTTGTTCCTCTAAATATTGCATTGAAATGTGCATGTCATTTATTTAAAAGGAACAGGGTGAGACACACCTTGCCTATTTGCCTTAGACTCTATTTTCTGTGGGTATTTTTGTCAGCTCAGGGCCTTTGATTAATAGAGGGGCTCTCAGGGCAGTACACAAGCCTGGCAGGTCAGGGATGGGAACCAGAAACTGCACTAAGCATCTTTTGTCCTGGAATGAAGAATTTAGTTCAAATTTCCCAAAGACAAGGCAAGTCTGAACGTCATTCCTTCACCAAAACTGTTCAACCTTGCACCACTTGCAAGTTCTGTTTAAAAGAAAAATGAACCTTTTTTAAATTGGGGCCTAGGGGAAAGGATGGAAATGACTCTCTCCCCTCTCCCGTTACCCCCATTAGACTTTTTTTTCACAGATGTTTGTGCTGATTAGAGCTGGGAAATAAGGGTATTTCTGTGGACTATGAATATTCATTTATTTTTTGGCAATGAATATTCTTCAGTTTCCCTGTAGTGTTTTGCTCTGTTGTTGTTTGAACAAGTGAGTTAGCTGAGACAGTCCATTTTAAGAAAAACTTAAAATGTTTCCATAGTATATGGTTTTGCCTGAACAAAAGGACTTTAAAATTACTGCTGGTTGTTAAGAAAAACAGATTGAAACCAGCAAACACTTACAATGTGAGGTGATGCCTTTTCTGAACACAGGGAAAATTTAAACCAAAAATTTGTAACAGTCTGCTCTTTAATGATCTGCCTATAAGGATAAGGCTAGTCAGAAAATCTATTTGACAAATACTTTCAGCTAACAAGTTAATTGAAGAAAGATAGCTCTTTGGGCAGTTACTGAGAGGAACTGGTTTGTTATATATCATTTGTCCCACTGTAGTGCCAATGCCCAGGTCTGAAGAAGCTGCTGGACTTGCTATATGAAGGCTCTGTGACTCTATGCCTAATTAGACCAAATGGATATAAGCAGAAATCAGAAAAATTTATAGCAGAATATCCCACAGAGTTCCACCCCCCAAGCCCCTCCAGGTCTTTTAAAATTTTTTTAAATGTTATCAAGCACTGAGTGGAGACTGTTTGACCTTGCAACTCTGCACTAAATGTAAAGATAGAAATTTTAGCCAATGCATAGGGAATAGCCAGGATCCTGAAGACAGCCCATGAGTAGCCAGGCCAGGCAGACTGCATGCAGGAATTCATTAGAATTTCTTTGACTTCAGTGGGAATCGGGATTAACCTTTGAATTGCACACTTGTGGTCACTGAAATCACCCAAAACTGTCAATATTTTCTGTGTAGTACCTTAATACTTACCCTGCATATTCTGTGGAATAATGTACACATTTTTTACAATAACTGTGTAATTAACTCACTTTGCTACTCCCCTCTCCAGGGAAACTCTTGCTTCTATTAATGCTATTAGGAAGGTCCTATGCACAGAACAAAGAAAGTGGTGCAGCAGATGAGTTAACATGATTTGATTTGCAGATGCTTTAAACACTTAGCAGGAGACAGCTATGGAACCTAATTAAATCACTCTAAGGTGCACAGGATTATCTGCTTTGTAAGGAATGATTTCAGTGAATTATGGTCACCCTTTAGCTGAGGGGTAGTAAAAAGCATATTTGTTTTGAATTAAATTTCCCACGCAAAGTGCCCATCAGACTTCTCTGTCCCTGTACTTCTAAAATAGTATCTTTTTTTGACTAATATTTTATAGAAATGTGAAATTTTCTTTTGTAAGAGTGGCACTGTTTCCCAGTTTTTTTTTATGTAAAGATTTCCCTACTTAGGATCCGATTAGGATCTGCCTTTAAGCAGTGTCTTGAGTAAAAAACTGTTCGTACATCCTCTGCCTCTGAGATACTGCATCTTATTTAGTGTACCGGAATTCCCAGTTTAAAGTAATCAAAAAATTTATGGAGAAATGGATAAAAAAGGTTGTAAAATATTGATTTGGGGAAAATAATAACAAAACTCATCTATAATAAGAAGAAAAATGAAGCAATAATTCAGGGGTATTGAACGGCTTGCTGCTGAAAATATTGATTTGGTGCTTTAGTGTGCAACATCGCACCTAACATTGCAAGGGAGCGCTGTATTCCTCATTATTTCAGAGACACTAATGCCTGGTTACACAGATCCTGCAGACCCTGGAGTGCCAGCAGGGAAAGAGAGGAAACCCCAAAATAGCCATAGACCTGTAATATCTGAATGTCACAGCATACCATTGTAACATCATGCGGACACTGTGCTCCCGCTCTCCTTGTATGACAATTCTGTAGTTTGGCTTTGCTTGAGTTGGTTTTTTTTTTGCCTTTTGCTCTCTTTTCTATCTTGTAGATAGAAAAGAGCTCTGTACAAATGGTATCTCTGTTCTGTCTCTTTCAATAGTACCTGATCAGAAATTGTGTAATTGAGGAAAGATGCTTTCCTCAAAATATTGACTTTCAGGATCCACGTATAAAAAGTCCGAATTTTGTTGCAATGTTTCCTTATTATAGCAATAAGCAAACATTGAAAAAAAGGACTGTGGAATAAGCAGCCCAACATTTCCACAGCATTAAACTCCATAATGCAACATTGCATTTCTGTTTATCTGCTGACATCTTCAAAGGTTTCACAGTTGATTGTTCGGCATAAATAATTCAGCAGCAAGAATTTTATAATGAGCAGAGGTAAGGTTTTACCCATGTAAAAAAAAAATTAAGGAAGAAATTGTGCGAGATAAAAACTAGTGAACTCCTGTAACAGGGCAACATTTTAGCACTAGTGAGGACAGACATGCATCCTGCTCTGTGAGGAAGCTGCTTTATAGGTGCCCACAAACTTACTGCATCCCCCATGATCACTATGTTGAAATATAAGCCAGACCAGATGAGCAAATGCTAAACAGATCAGGCCTCCTGCAAATTTCAGCTAACATTCATCTGCAGGATTTGCACTCAATCCCTCAACATTTTTAGGCTTCCAAGGCTTTTCCTTTTTTCCCCTTTAATCCATGCAGTGGGGCATGGGGGGATTGAAATGGGTGCTTCCAATCAAGGAATGAGAGGAAAAGAGGAAAAACGAAGAGAGGGAAGTAACATATGGCCAATGTGTAGACCAAAGGAAATGGCTTTCTGTAAATGGCAAGGCCCTGCAGTGAGACTCTTGAACTGCTGATACTGAAGTGAACAGAGGTTGCAATGGTCACAGCTCATCACCATCACTGCCTTCCCAGGCACAAGTCCTCCCTCCCTTCCTGTGCATTTTCACTGAGCAGGAGGGCTGAGGCCACAGCCCCGGCAGGTCTATGATACCTTTCATTTATACGTTTGCAGGTCTGTGCTGGCTCAGGAAGCAGAAAACATGCAATTGTTTTTGTAACCTAAATAACATTTCTAGTTTAGAAACCTCGGGGGAAAAATCATTGCCGAGCTGGCAGGTTGAGATGGCATGATGATAAATGACTGTGGTGTGTGTTCTGACTCTGTGGGGATATGTGAGGTGAAGAAAACCCTCTTCTCTTCCATGCTTTGCATCTACAGTTGGGAGGGGACAATTGCAATCTGAAGATGTACTCTTGCCTCTGGAAAGAGGTAGCCCTTGCCTTTCTATTCACCAAAAGAATAATTTTCCTGTGGGTCCAGGTATCTGGGATGTAGCATCTTTTTAAGGCACTGGCAATGGTTGTGGGGTTTTTCTGCCTCTGGTGATTACAGTCATAGGACAGACAAAAGGTGTGTGTTATGGATAACACAGGGAATGAGTATGGCACAGGGTGTCAGTAGAGCAGTTCACCAGTTCCATCAGTTCACACATGTTTTTTTTAGAAAACAGTTGCACTATTACTGGCCAATGGAAGTTTTCCTACTTAAAAAAAGTCCAACAGATTTGTAGAATAAAGTCTAAGCTGCATGAAATTATCTACAGTTATTTTCTAAAATTTGTGCAGTTATTCTCTAATAACTTGTATCCCTCTACATTTCACAGACTTGGTAATATGAATTTTTATGGAAGGCTGTTTTTTTTCTCCGAAGTACTACTTACAGTGCCAGATATTTTTTTTCAGTAAAAACTGATTTTTTCACATACACTCTTATAATGAATATTTACATTTCATTAAAAACAGGTGTCTTTATTTACTACTTCTTTTCAGAAGCTCTGCCTGCTTATAACTATTTTTTAAAAACTGATAAAGAATCCACAGTTTCATGCAATACTATATAATTTTCAGTATTATTATAATTTAAAAAAGTTTATGTTTCAAGAATATACTAATCTAAAAGGAACTAAATAACTTGGTAAAAACAAAGGAAACCCCTTAGGTTACCTTAAGGCTCTATTAAATTAGGAGTCTATTTGTAAACCTTTGCCAAGTTTCTTGGGATTATTCTAAGAACTGCAATACCCACAGTCTTTACAATAAATCTTAACTGCCTGACTACAAATGTTTAGTGGACTTTCCATTTTGTATTTTGATCTCCACCATTCCATTTCATAGTCATGTTTGTGTTCTTTCTCTGTACATCCTGAGCTAAGCCACACTCACTTCTCTGCTGGCAGCACTGGCAGAATTCCCTCTTAATGTTTGCTTTATGTAGCTGTTACCTACTCCAGGGCATCTTCCATCTCCTCTAAACCCTCTGTTGAACCACTCTTGCTGAAGGAAAGCTGGGCAATGTTAAATATGATTTAAATCCTAATATGTGTATCATAATTATAGGTATGGGTACAGTAGGTCAAGACACACTGATTTGAGTCCCACATACCTCTCGGGCAAAATAAATACTGTCTTTGTCTTCTTTGGCTTTTATTTCTCATTGTTTTGTTAGTTCCGTTTAGGTGTTTATGCAAACCTTTTTATTATGGCTTGAATAGAGCTACTTTGCATGGCACTTTGGCAATTGCTGGTACCTTCTGAGGCAGCAAGATGGTTATGTACACAGCATTTTCTTATTAAAAGATTTCCTGTAGCATGTGTTACAGCTTCATTTCTTTTAAGCTCTAGTCTGGTAAAACAGGGAAAAAACGGTTAGAGCAATTGCTTTACCTTGTTAAATTGCTCAGAGCTTATTTAGATAAAAAAAGTACTCTGTGCTTTTCTTAGTACATTGTACAGTTGATTTTTTTTTTCTTTTTTGCAGCCATCTTTTTTGCGTTTTGTACTTTGTTATTCTGATGATGCTGAAAGACAAAGAAGCAAGCTCCTCTCCATAACTCACTCCAACGAACTTACCATCTCCTTTCTATTTTCTTGTTAAAACCAAATTGTGTGCAATTTGTAGGAAATTGAAACCACATTTCTCACTTAACTTTCCAAAATTAAAATTTATGAGGAAAAAGAAGCAATAAAGCAGTTACAGTCTGGTCATCTATAATTATCTCTGTGGTTGGAGTAGTTCCTCATTTTAAAAAAATGACACCAAAAGTTTATCAAGCTTGTGTCGCTATCAGAAATTTCACTTCTCTTTTGTTATTTCAGACCACGAGAACTTCTGAAAGTGGTATTATACATTTGGAAATTATCTTGGTAAAAATAAATTGGGTGCTCTATAGAAACAAAGCCTTTCTCCAAACTGACAAACACAGAACGATATTTATCTTCCTTATTCGTTTTGGAATATCAGTGTTAAAAAAATTAACAAATTATGCTCTTCATGCTGATTTAAAGGAATTAATTGTGGCAAAGCTCTGTTTTTCCTCTAGATCTATTTCTATGTATGTTTCACATTATTTTTTTTCTTTTGCTGTTATGCTTCCTCTCCACTGCATTTCTTGCTCTCTGAGAACAATGGAAATGACAGTCCAGCGCCAGAAATCTCGACTGCTCCAGCTCTAGAATGTTAGTGGCACTTGCTTTAGTTTTCTCATTTTGCCTTTTTTGTCTCTGAATTAAAATCAAGCCAAATGATGGATGCCCATTACAATCAATTGTTTCAGACAAGCCACCAAAAGTATTGTAGGATTCATTTACATTTAATCAAATTACACTTTATTTGCAATTCAGGGAAATGAGAACTCTGCAGTAAATCAAATATTTCCTCTCCAAGGGCCCCATTCAGCAGAAAATATCCACAGTCTTCCATGCTGGTGCCTCATTGTATGTAGCAAATCTTCCAACAGGAGGAGAGCTTGTGCCAACAAACCATCTATTGCAGTCTTTTCAACATTTTTCAGGGTGGCAGACACCTGAATGTTTTCCAGTACAAAAGTAGACCCCTGAACAATGAATTGTGCAGTGACTTTGAACCTGCTGATCTCCCGTAGTTCCCTATCATGGACCACCAAGAAATGGCTGCAGGACTTCTGGGGTCCTAGAGGTCGTACACCACAGGTTGAAAAGCAAACACCAAACACTCCTCTTTTAAGTGTGCAACACTGAGAGATGGTGCAGTAGGCTGCTCTTTCCTACCTCTGTTCCTTTGTCCTCCTTGGTGATCAGAAATGTCCTTACAAGTGGTTAGATACCAAGATAATGGGTTTGGCACGCACGGGGATCGTGAGGAAGGAAGAAAAAGCTTCAATTTTAAGTTATGTATTCACAGCACAAGAAAGCAACAAGCAGAGGTGCCCCAGGCCAGTTGTGATGGAGATGGTTTGGAGCAGGAGCAGCAGCATTGGTGTGTTGCTCTGCACAGACTAATTAACTCTGGCAGCCAGGTGCTTAATATTTTGGTTGCTCAGGGCCTTAGTGAGTTTGTCTGTTTAAGCACATTCTTTCATAGTGCTGATGGACCCCAAAGTATATTTTTAATGTATTGCTTACTGCCTGGAAAGCTACAAATCAGCTGCTGATAAGTATGCAACTTCCAGCAAGATTAATGTTAAATTTCCTCCTTTTAGACCAGCAATTTGCAAATTGCTAAATTAGATTTTAAAATTCAAATACTCTGTTTTCACGTTACACTTCCAGCATCTTTGTTTTTATCACCTGATGGTACTGTTTGTATTGGTATTGAACTTTGAGGCATAATGATATGATACATGTATATTTTGGTAGCAATGTTTTATAATGATGAAAATTCTCATGAAATCCAGTAGAAACAAAATCATACAGCATAATGTAATCCATCAGAGTGGGGGTTGCTTGTTTTGAATTGATTGGAAGGAAGGTATTTGTTTTATGCAAGAGAAAATGAGCAAATGCTATGCTACTTTGAAGTCATCTTATTGATGACTTCAGAGTAGTCTGATATTTGCCCATTTTCTATTGCAATCTTATTGATTACTTCAGAGCTGGGATGTGAGTTTTCCTATAGGCTGCCAATGATGCCTAGAAAATTAAAAAGTAAACAGGTACAAAGCCATCATTAAAAACCTATGTGATCTTTTTCTTGTTATCTGTGGTAACTTTATATCCTTTAGTCTATTTTCTGATCAATCTTTAATCTGTTTACCTCTGCCTTGATTTCGGGAAACTATAATATTTCTGGCTTAGGAAAAATTAGTCCAATAACACTTAAAATATTTTAAAAAGCCAATTAAAAATAAAATTACTAATTTTGGTGAGCCCTATTTGAGTGCACAAAAGTTTCAGCTATTTCAGAGCAGCGTTAGTCAGTTAGCAGGTGACTGTGGATGTGGTTATGGCCTCAGAGTGTGACTGACCAGCAAAGATGTTTTGCTGTGCATCCCAGACTCAGCAGTGACCACCAAAGTACCAGAGGTTGGTTCACTCCTCCTGTAAATGAAACACTGGAAGTGTTTTGTAACAGGACACTGAATTCCAGCTTGGTTCCTCACGACTCTCCTTTTATGATTTCTTTTTGAAAGATCATCTTTAGAGGCAAATGGCTGCACCTGAGATATTCTAATTTCCATGCTCATCTTTACTGGCTTAACAAATATATTCTAGGTGGTAAATTCTGATGATGGGAGAGAAGCAAGAGGCAAACAAATTGTTATAGGCAATTGTTTTTAATTCCTCTTCTCTTATGCCTGTGAGGCTCCAGATTCCAGATTAGTTATTTCTCTGTAGGCATGTTTGGAGGCTACTTAAATCATATTTGGGGGCAGAGCTGCTGTATTTGTTGCTTTTTCTGTAACTGACTTGCAAGGTGATCTAGTGCTGACAATATAGCAAAGGCCTCTTTGGCCCCAGAGCACTCATTTTGTCATGAGCATAAGGCCTTGACGTGTTTGCTCGTCACCTCCAGCACCTCCTTTCCTTTCCTGAATCTCAGTTCCCCCCTCAGCCAGTGGTGGGAAGAGAGCTGCCAGCAGAGCTGCTGTGCAAATGGGGCACTAATGGTTTGGGAATCTGAAGATGGTGAACTGATCTGTGCATTCAATTAAGATGAGTTTCTCAGTTAACAGGCACCCTGGGAAGAAACAAGTTACTTTCATTTCTGGGATTATGAGCACCTAATGAAGAAGGCATATCAGAATTATGCCTGTGTCGCATGAGATAACCCTAAAATGCAGCATGGATTTTCAGCTTTCTCATCTAGCAAAAGAAATTGCCAGGTGAGAAAGAGAAATCGGTGCTTGTGTGAGTTATCCTGCAAACAGGCTCACAGAGATGGATGTAAAATGCCACTGCATGAGGAGTTGAATTTAAGTTGATACTTTTTTTGAGGTCTATAGCTTGGCTTGTTCCTTGCCTAGCTGAAATTATAACTGAGAATGAAATTTAAATAATATTTTCCATATTTATTCTGTAAGACTTACAATGTGAGGAGAACATCAAAAATTGATTTATCTGACTAAATATGGAGGCTTGGCTATCTGGTGTATATATGCAAAATAAAAACTAGGTTCCAACCCGTAAAGTTTCCATCCAGTATCAGTATAGTTTCAGGAAAACTGACAGAATGATTCTGTTTTGTACTGGTTAAGGATCTTGGACAAAGTGAATTTAAGATGAGTTTGTGCAGGGCCTAAATGACTAACAAGCACATTCAGGAGAAGCAAGAAAAACATAAATATTTCACATCAGTTTTAGACTGACGTTGCTGACAAATGGGAAGGATGTTTGTGAGGATGATACTTTGGTTTTGGGTCTTCTCTTTGTTTTGCAACTTCTATAAGGAATAGATGGTACCACTGTGTCTCATTAACTGTTCTAACTAAGCTGAGTCAGCAGCTCACTGTCTCTTGGTTATCAGCAGCCTGGGGAATCGTGGCTGCTTTCTCCAAAAAGAATCAGGTACTGGACTTTCTTACCCCCATCTTATGTTTGCAGAGATTGAGAGACTTTATAACTGTAAGAAAAAGTGGTGAATGATGATACATCAGGGAGAAGAGAAAAGGCAGGAAGGACTGCTCTCACCTGCAGAGCTCATTCATTTGCAGTATTTTTTCCATATAAGAGTGCTTAGAAAGTCAGCAAGCAGGGAACGACCTGTTCAGAATAACACCATGGGGCTGAATCTGCTGCTGTCGGAGGGAAGAGCCTGTGCTGAAGGAATCCCTCTACTAAACATGTTTTTCTCACTTGCAGACCACATGATTCAGGAAAGAGCTTTGGCAGTGGTGCAGAAATACCTGTAAATGAGAGGCAGATCTGAGGACTGTTTGGGGTCCATGAAAAACAGGGTCCATCTGCTTAGAAAGGCTGCTAGAAGAGGGGAAAAGACTGGGAAGCACTGACAAAAATGAGTCTCTTCTAAAGTCAGAAGAGGTGAGGTGTGTGGGAAGGCCACTGTTTTGAGCTTGGTTTTGGAAGGCTGCTGCCAGGCAAAAAGAACTGATGTGGATTTGGTAGGTTTTGGTGCTGCACTAAGTACAAGACACAGGAACCCGTGAGGACCTCCTGTATACCCCATTTATGTGCATGCACACACGGGAAGCATGGGAAGGGGGTGTAAGGGCTGTGTGATCAGCAGCTGAGCCCCTGTAGGGTGTTAGTCCAGATAGCCTGAGGAGGAAAATTAACTCAGGTTCCTTATTTATTTGATGAAGTCTTTTCTTGGGTATAATCAGTAAAAAAATAACTTGAAAGTGTTCTTTGCCCCCTCTGGTAGGAACAAGTAAAGATATTTTGCTTACACTGGTCAAGATCATTGCAGTCACCTCAGAGGGAGGGGAACAATAAATTGGAATTATTGTTATGAACCTACTATACCTGGACCATTGGTAGATGGGTCATGCCACATTACTTCTTGCTTGTTTACTGACCTCCTAAGTACCTCACCTTGGTTAATTAGCTTCAGTTAAATTATTTTCACATATGGATATTTATTGTCTTTTTACCACCACCTAGTACTCCATTTGATTAAATTAAATCAAGCACAAAGTCAGTCACCTTTCTGGGAAAAAAAAAAAAAAAAAAAAAAAAAAGAAAAGTAAAAAACAACTGAGGATGCATTTAGTTTGGTCCTGAGATATGGCTAGTCAGTGCATGTAAGGCAGAACCAATACTGCATCTTTAAGCAGCCTTGAATAAGGTTTCTTTAACTATTGAGCCTTACTCTGAGATCTCCCCTGCTGCGAGCCATAAGTTGCTTGTAGGCTTGTTCTAAGGAGTAATAAGTATTGTTGTTTAGCAATTGTGTTGTTGAAATTCAGCTCCACTATGTCTGACAGTATTTATCTAAAATACTTTCCCTGGTGCGTGCTCAAGTTCCAGTAAACCGTGTCTTATTGTGCGACCTTTTCATTTTCCAGTGAAAAGGGATCAGCTCGTCAGATAAAAGCTACAAGCTGGAGTACAGGAAAAATGCGTGCTCAGAAAATCCGAGCATGATTGAAAACAAGATGTGTTAAATCAATGCAGTTTATCGCCTGCCTATTCCTGGCAATTGCTGTTCTAAGCTCATTCTGAGCACACACTAGATGATAAAAGTATAGTGTCACAGTGCTCACTGGGGTGTGAGGGCAGGGAAGCATGTTTACCAGACAGGCTGGTGTGATTTTTTTTTTTTTTTTACTCTTGATAACAGTTATTGTCAAAATTTTTCCAAAAAATAGCCCCTGAACAATTATAGAAGCAGGTGATGCTGCTAAAATCAGACTACTCGGAGCTCTCAAATTATACATTTTTATTTAAATGTTACAGACTACCAAAGAACAATCCCAAGTGTTGGTTTGGTTTTTTGTTTGTTTTTTTTAAATTCAAAAAATTCACTGCATCATATAGAATACAGCCAAAAATGTCCTTTTGCTTTCAATTGAGTAGCCTTATCAGCCTTATTTCATATACCCAAATCAAAGATAATGTTTAGAAATAAAGCTGTTTGTAAACTAGTGTTTTCTCAATGGGATTTAAGCTTAGTTATAGAAAGAGGTTAAGGACCTAAATAAAACCTCACAGGAGGTCAGTCCCTTTCAAGAAAATCATACCTGTTATGTTCATTACAGCTAGGCACAATTAATCACAGTTTTATGATTCAGTTTTACTTTTATTTCTCCATGAATCTCATCTGCAGAGGTTTTGGATGTGATACCTGGTGTTTTTTCAGTCTTTTGAAGATTCTTTCTGCTCTGACCATAGTGCAGTTGCACATCAGAAGTCTAAGATTTTGAGAAACTACCAAATCTTTCTAGATCTTTCTGATCATCTAGCAATCTAAGATGCTTTCTGAGAGGAATGGCTTTGGCATTCATACAGGACATTGAGTTTTTCATTTATGCATCCCCTGATTATAGTACTTTTTTAATAATCTGAAAAGAAGATGAGAAACAACAAGTTTAAAAGCAAGAGAGAAGGATTATTGAAAGGAAAATATTTCTGCACACCAACATGTTACAATAGTGCTTTTCAGTGCTGTCTACCTCAAAGGAGTTTGTGAAGAGTGACAAAAAACAGCTACTTATGTGTTATACAAAATTATATCCATGAAAATTTTAAATGTCTTTACCTACACTGTAGAGTTTGAAGTTTCCATGCTGAGGAAACATGTTGAAAATATGCATAGTAGGAAATTAAATAAAAGGTTACATGAGGTGATATTTCAGCATTTCCTACTCTCTCTATGGTACATTTCTGCATCTGTTTCTGAGCCAAGAGTTTAAAAATATAGTGTCTCTATTTTTAAATGTTTTTTGTAGACCTAAATATAGATCTTTTAGCTAACCATGGGCACACATTATTTTAAATCTTGCTTTGTACACATTTTTGTGCTTGTGTGTATAGGTACCTATACATTTATTTATTCAAATGAAGGAATAATCCATTGAGAGCCAGCCATTTTTGGTAAATGTTTCACTGCATGCTCATGTGCATTACCAAAATGTCTCTGTCTACTAGGAAAATATTCACATGTAAATTCTGTTCCTTCCATTTTTATAATGACTGCCAAAGATGCATCAATTAACCTGGATGAGTAGATGAAGTAACCATGCATTAATTTCCTTCTAGCCCTCTGTATACATATCCCCAGTGAATTCTACCAGCCTGTTCTGAAATTGGTATGTTTAAATTCCCCTGCCTGAAACTGGACTCTGTTTCAGACTCCCTTAAGGCCAAATCTTCCCCATTAGACAAGAGGTCAGCACTGTCAGATGCAGAAGAAGCTGTGAAGCCTACAAATTTTTTATTTCTTTTTTTTTTTTTTTCAAGCCAGGTTGCAGGTTGCTAAGACTGAACATTCAGAGTTAATGTATTTTGAGAGACCAATGAGAGATCTTGTTAGCCAGATCCAGTGATCTCATTAGTTTTTACTAAAAAAATTTAGGATCAAGATGTGTATTTCCAGTACCTCACAGGCTGCAGAGACTGGACTAGCTGGGCAGGGACTGTCTCCCCTGGTTCTTAGCTGCTGGAGAAAAATTGCTATCAGGAAGATAATATCATGCTGTCTACTTTGCTTGTAACAACCCATATGAGCACAGTGAATCTGCTTCCATCACTGCCCTATTGCATCTTTAATTCAAATAAAGAGCAACCATTAGTGCAACTTGAGAGATCTAGGTGGCAGATTTATCACTTGTCTCAGTTCTGCACTTTTCTTTTTGCTTGGCCATGCACTGCTGTCTGGGCATCACATGGCAATGAAACAGAGGAATTACATTTAAGATATCTCTATCTTTATTTCCAATTAAAAATTACAATAAAGGGTCACAGAATTGTCTGGATTAGAAGGAACCTTAGAGACCATCTAGTTCCAACCTCCCTACCATGGGCAGGGACACCTTCCACTAGACCAGGTTGCTCCAAGCCCCATCCATCTTGGCCTTGAACACTTCCAGGGATGGGGTATCCACGTATTCTCCAGACAACCTGTGCCAGGGTCGCACAATCCTTACGGTAAAAAATTTCTTCCTAATATCTAATATAAATCTATTCTTTTTCTATGCCTTTCATTTTGAGTATCATGTCATAGTTTCACTACAGAAATGGAAATTCAGTGCAAAAGAGTATATTTAAGGGAGTGAGTACTGAGACCAGAAAAGTAAGGAAATTCTATGTTAGCACTGGAAGGGACTTTCTAGCTCAAACCTTTCTGTGCAGGCTCTTGCTGTCCCACCCACTTCCGTTTTCCATTGCTTGTGGGAATAAACACCCCATGGAAAGTTAGTGGAAAGGAAACTTTATGAAAAGCAAGCCAAATTCACAACAACAACAACAGCAAATAGCTCAAATGCTTGTCTGTTTTCATTTAACGATCTTAAATTAGCAAAGGAATAGTCTTTGCAGGCAGATTTTTGAAACAGACTTCATTTGATGATGGGGTTTTGAAGTATGGTGGGTTTTTTTTTCTCTCTCTCTGTAGAGCAGACATAAAGAGGCCACTGTGCTTAAGAGTTGTTGGGTAGGGTTTGCTTACAGCACACCATATCAAGATGTTGCTTTGTAGTATCATCCTTTGTTAGTATTGCTGTACTGCAAGGCCTTAGCAAGACATTTTGGCATCTGAAGTTTGATATTAATCTGGTCAGTCTCATCTTCATCTCCCAGAATCAGGGTTTTATTTTGTGAGAGGCAGGGGCTTCTATCAGGAGTCATCCAGGGCTTGGAGACAGAAGGCAGAGGCTGTTGGAGAAGGCAAACACCCTGGATTACCTCTGTGGCAGCATTTTGCTGCTCTGAGAGGTAGGAGCTCCTGCTTTCCATTTCTTCATAAAGTGTGTACTTGGTAAGAGTGAGGAGTCAGAAGCCATAACCTTTCATGTGACTACTCTCATTTTTTGCCACATATATGTCACTCTGCTTTTTCTCAGCAATGTGGAAATACAGAGAGGCTTGTGGATTAAAAAGGAAGAGAGCTAATTGTAGGCATGAGAATCTGAGTTGCTGGAGGAAGAGACCAAAAGTCCAGGAGAAAATAACTCCATTGTTGTAGTTTCTCTGAAGATGCTAAGATTGAAGAGCCTGCCTTCATAACTGTCCTTGAGTTTATTTAAAATATTAATTCTCTGTGCTTTCAAATGTTCTAAGCTGGTTAAGTCGCTGGGTACAGAGGGACACAGGTGTGTTCCTGGTCTCGCCTTCATTGCTGTGACTGTGCTGCAGCAATTTTTGCATGGATTTCGTTGTAATCTTTTGCAACTGTGAGGTGCTGAGATGGGTAACTTTGTATGTCTTGGCCACAGAGTCAGCTTCTGTTTATGTTTTGGTGAAGTTTCATAAGATAGGAAAAACCTCTGAAGAACTATACCATAGACCCCAAAGCCCCATCTCTTTGACATTATACTTCAGGACTTGTCACTTGGTGTCTTATGTTGTAGATCCAAGTTAAAAATAAGGGGTTTGTGAAGAGACAAAGATAGAGTCTTAAGAATCTGATTCCATTCCCCTGTTATAGCCATAACCTCCTGGACATAATCCGAAGCCATTATAGCTTGGTGCTGCTCCAGCTCTCTGTTACCTTCTTCAAACTCTCCTCTGTGATGCCTCTGCCTTCCAAGAAAACCAGCAGCTCTCTGGTGCACCACAGGAGCAAATACTGTGGGATATTTAATTCCCATACTCAGCCTATTCCTGGAAGTTTCACTTAAAACGGTCAAGCACAGATTTCTCCTCTGGGATAGGTATGGTCAAACCTGTAAATATGAAGCCAGTTTGTTTGTAGCCTTCAGTCTATTTTCATTTTTACTATTTGAGCCTGTCAAGTCCCTTCCCTCTCCTTGCAGCCTTTTCCACTGGAAAAGCACATGGGAAGTTCATAGGTCTAAGTGCTGCTTTCTCATTGGTTTTGGGTCAAACAGAATGAAAAAGAAACAAGGGTTGAAAAATAAAAAGAATAAATGAAACCATGAATGCATGAGAAACAAATTAACTGGATATGTTTTACGTTCTGAAATATTTCCATAATGCTTCTATGTAGTGTGTGTTTATTTTTCTTTGAATAATAATGTTAAAATGTGTCTAATTCAATTACTCTCTGCATTCACTGAATGAGTTTTCCTCAGTGAAGAGATCTCCTACACTACCCCAAGCTACGAATTCCATATGATATTTGAACAGGTCCTTTTAATTGCTGATATTAAGTGTCGATCATTCTGCTGTAAGTTGGCTTCATGGCCACAGAAACAAATTCCTCTCTCAGATACATCAGACAGTCATTCAATTAACCACCAAAGCTTTATTGACACAGTAGGAATTCATTATGTGAAATATTAAAAAAGCTCTCCAGTGACTAGTTAAAAAAAAATACAAGATACTTTAAAAAAACGGTAGGCTATATACATGTAGTTATTAAAATTATTTGTTCAGAATTTGAAATTATAGTTGTGGTGGAAACACTTGTCTCAGAGGCATAAGCTACATTTCTGTTGAAAAATAAGTTGGACTTTGCAAAGATGAATATAATGCATGCATCCTTATTTCCATAGACATTGTGAGTTTTCTTGATTAAAAGCCTTAGATTTTGTGAGTTATGGCTTTTGACTTGCTGCATAAAGAGCTTCATGGCTTATTCTGTTAGAGTCTAATTTGAAAGAAAGTTGTTCCTCAAGGGTTTTAGAAGTAATTCATAAAATGGTAAGAATAATAAATATTGTGCCTTAACTCATACACTGGGATAGATAGACAGATTTTGTACACCTGGGTGTAATTTTAGTTAATTCACACAAGAGACAGGCTGAAAGTTTATTGTTTGGAAGGAGAAAAATGGCTTAAATCTTGTATTTGCAAAAATGATTATATTACCTTAAATGAAAATGCTACTCTATTAATGGCTTCAATAAGCTTTGCATTTGGGAAAGTATTTTAATAAAAAGTTACCTGAAGTTTACTGCAACTAAAAATATGTAAGTGAGGGAAAAGTACTTACTTTGATTTATGTGTCTTTTGGAGGTGTAATTATTGGCTTTTTACTCACCTATGTAAAACAATGTACTTTTGTAAATGGATTTCTGGCCACTTTACTCCTTTTTTTTTCCACATAAAAAGTAAGCACTGTCAATCAAAGAATTTTAAGGTTTATTTCCTCTTTAGAAATGATTGATAGCCTTTTAGATTTACAAGTTGACAAGTTAAAGGGTTCTATTGGTATAATTATGTACTAAATTCACAGTCTTTCAATTTAAATGTCCTTTTAAAACCACAAGATTATCATACCTTTATTTTGAAAAGTGGGCCAGTCAGTTTGGGTTGGTATACAAATTGCTTCCATTAGCCTTGGGACCTATTTGAATTTAAGACAGTTTTTTAGAGTTAGTAGTACTTTCAAGACAACTTTTAAAATTTAGGGTAATGGGCATTTTAAGTGCAGTATGTATTAGCTTGTTTTTAATGTGTGGATGTCAAGAATACAAATAAAGAATTGGTGTTCCTTATTATTTTTTTTTTTTATAATAATGAGGAAAAAACCCACAATGTTCTTCAATTAGAGCATTGGGAAATGCATTATTGTGAATGGACTTCGAAGGCAGAGGCCAGGCTCACATCTACTGGGGACAGAGCATGAAGCTGGTACCTAACCTTGTGTCAGCTGCCACCAAGCCTGGCCTGAGCACTGGCTCCTCTGCAGTGCTTAGAGATCAGAAGATTATTTTTTTCTTTGGAGTTGTGCCAGCTCCTGACACAGAAACTGGTGTCACCTTAATGCTGAAGGTGGGATTAAATATTAAAACAGGGATCTTTATTTGAGATATGACTAATTACTTTTGACTTGGATTATAAATGAACTGAGGAATGAAGGGCTGGTGTTGGCCAGTCTGTTGTTAGATGTTCAGGGAGCTGAAAATTTCTCTTTTTTATTTTATTTAAGCTTAAAAGCATTGAATGGTTATAGACTAATGAGTGTTATTTGACAACTACAGGTTAGTAGTTTGCAAATTGCTGTGTGCAGTCTTTCCCTGCTGCTAAAGTAAAGCTGAAGATATTTAAAGCAGAAGTTTTCACTGTCTCTCAAAGGATGCTTGATGCCTTGTGAGATCGAGCCATAAAATTTAAATTATTTTTTTTTTTTGTCATTTAATTCAGAAAATAGTTAGAAGAAATACTCTGTGGATTTCAAATGTGTTGAATGTGTGGGAAGGTATGAGAAAATGACTGCTATCTCGGGGGGGATTTCAGCACTGGCCTCCATTTATAATGTTGCAGAATTTAGTAACTACTTTCCCAAAGGATGTAAAGGGAAAATGGCCATAAACTAAACTGAATTAAAGAAGAAGCACATTTGACAGAACTGCACTAAAATGTTCTCACATATTTGCAAAAGAAATGTAAATTAGAACTGTAGGGTTATTTTAATCCCAAAGAGCAGCTATTTTTAATGATAAACATAAATAGCAGTAAATTAAATTAAATAATTTAAAAGGGAATTAATTTAATGTAAGCTAAATGTGTGCATAGGAAGAAGTCTTGGAAGGATACCAAAAGGTAATGAAACTGGGGCTTTACAAAAAGAGACATTGTGATGTTTTTTGCAGAACTACACAACTGAGTGGACAGTGTGTGGCCAGGGTGTGAAAGGAAACACATGCAAAAGGCCCAACCACCCAAAAACCAAAAAGGGCAAAAGCAGGGGAAAAGCCTTATTTCCACCCCTTCTGTAAAATGACCTCAGTAGACATAAAACTTCACATTCAGATATACCAGTTTCTTTAAAAACTGCACTTTTTATGGGTTTGTTTATGGAATGCAAATTAATTAACAATGAGCTAGAGAATAAATATTACTGTTGTGATAACAATATGGTCAGGCTAAAGATCTTTAACCTTAGGAGTATGAATAGATGTTCTCTTTACGTAAAAGGTGGGAGTATGGATGGGTTGTGCTATGTTGATTATGGAGTTGGGTGGTGATGGATTTGTGTAACTTGCTGTGGGATAAGCATCACTGAGCAACATGGGAATGTTTACACAAATGAGAATGGGAGATATTGTTTGATGCTAAATCACTTTATATGAATCATGTGCCATCATCATAGCCATAAAAATTCATAAAATTCATACTAAAACTATCATAAAGTAAGGTGCAAGATATATTCACAATTTAGTAGGCAGACCTGGTGCAAGAAATAGGTTTTTTGTTAATAATCTAAGACAAAATAAGAAAAACTCTTAAGGGACACAAAAATGAAAAAAATTAAAGTACATATTTCTTTCCCAATGGAAAAATTAAAAAAAGGCCTAAAATTATGAAAATCCATATTGGAGTTTGTTTTTTCTTTTTCATGAAAAAATATTGCAAGCAAATCACTGTGCAAGATTTTATCATCTCTCTTGGCATGGGAGAGTCAAGTTGTGCTGTTGTTTAGAGCTGCTTGAGAATGCTTGACTGTTGTTCCAGTTCACCAAAGCACTTAGGAAATTTTAAGCACATGTTGAAGTCTCACTAACATCTGAGTTTTAAACTGATCATATGACTGGAAATATAGCTAGAAGGTCAACCAATGCAGTCCCCTGTAATTATAGGCAATCATATACAAACATAATATGCTCCAATTTTCCCTGCTGAAAGCAAATGGGTTTAAGTATGTGCTTACAGATAAGCATGTGCTTAAAGGCTTGGCAAAATCAGAGCTTCGATTAATGTAGGCAGACCATCGTATTCATAAAGGTTAAAGTGCTCTGTTTCCACTGTTTCTCTCCTCTGTTTTACTGGACAAGGACTTGCAAAAGATTAACTAAAAATGTAGATGATTTTTTTTTTTTAATTCATTAATTCTTTTGGATCAGTTTAGTGCTGATTGGAGGAGTGAAAAACAAAACCTCTGCCAAAACAAATGCCTGTTGTTCACAACAAAATTCTATGTTATCATTGCACATGGAACATAATAAATGTATAATACAATATGGAGTCCCTGATACTACTTCTTTTGTCTTCCAATCACAGTCATAATATGAAAACAGGATAACAAAATAATAACATGAAAAGGGGGTGCAAAGTATTTATCAGATCCATTTCATCACAGCTCTCAGAAATAGCAATTGCTTCCTATTCAAAAGATGTATGCGTGGCCAAATTTTCCAGCAATTATGTTTTAGGAACTCCAGTGGGAAGGTCTGCACTGCTGTTTGAATCAAAGCCTCAGAACCAACTCAAACAGCATTTAAACCAAAATTTCATAGTCAGTGCTAATTTCATTAAAAGTGGATTTTGCTGTGATCCCCCCTTGGTTTTGTCATGCATTGCCAATTGTTACAATGCAAAGGTGTCTGTTTTTTTCTGTGTTTGTCACATCACCCTGTTGTTTGTTATTTCAGCTCTGAATGAACCCACCATTGACTATGGTTTCCAAAGGCTACAGAAGGTTATCCCCCGGCACCCTGGTGACCCTGAACGCTTGCCAAAGGTCAGCCAAAGTTTATTGTTTTATTAAATATGGCAAAGCTGGTGAGTTCATGTTTTTGTTGAAAGTGAAAGACTCCATAAATGTAATGCTCCCAGTTTGGTATCCAACCCAGATAAGATGAAACACAATAGTTCTTCACCAGTGATAGCAAGTAATTTGGATCTTCAGGGAATGTGTGTCCACTGCTGTTGCATCATGTATTGTTTTAAGATAGTAAGTACTACATACTGCTTTATTTCAAGATTGCTAAAGTAATTAGAGCAATGCATAGTGAAGTGATATAAGGTTCGTTCCCATGAAAATTACTGGGGATTTTTTTGTTGATTTTTGTCAAGTAAAAGCTGAGATCACATAGCTTCTAGTTCTTCTGCCTGGTACTGTGAAGAAGCTGTCTTCCCTCACATCTGTTCTTGCTACAGTACTTTCTCTGGCAAGAATTTGTGGTGAGTTTTGCAATATACTGGAGAGGTGTGGTATCTGAAAAATAATTTCTATTTGGCACAGGAACGTTGAGCAATAACTTGTATGGGCTGGAGTCCCTGTATGTGACCAGCTGCCACCACGTGTTTTACCATTATGGCTTTTATTTAGTGAGCTGGGCAGTAAAATAGGATAGATGGGTATATTTGAAGAGCACCACCTTTGATTTATGGAAAGGAAGATGTGAGTTTGCAGACCTGAGACATAGAAGAACTTGGGCTTTAATGCATCAGGCCGAATCCCTCAAACAGTGCAGATCCGGTGTAGCCTTTTTGACTGAGTAAATCTTGCAACCTTTCTTCCTTAGCTTCCTGAGCTGTAAGTAGGCTTTCATCAGGGGTTGTGGGCTTTGATTAGTTAAATTTCTAAAGTGTCTCAGAGGTGAGAAAAATTCAAGAACACAACAATTTATTTTGGTTTACTTCTTGACAGAAATGAAATTCAGTGTGTGATTTTTTTAATAGTTTTTTCTACAGGATTGTTAAGTCTTTTATCTTTGCTCAGGAGGGCTGTAGGCTGTGATTTTGGGGTTGATGATGTGTTGTCCTTCCCTCTTATTACTAGAGAAACATGCTGTCCTGGAGAGTTACATTTTACATTGGCTCTGTTCACCCTCTACAAGCTGTCCCTTTCTCTGACTTTTGGACAGATTTGCAGCAGGACTCAGCTTTCATAGGTTGTCAAATTTCTCTCCAGAGGTGCAACCCTTTCCAAAGAAAAAGAGCATCCTTCTGTAGGGGTTCTTTCATCTGTATCATCCTTCTGCTGCCAAATATGCACAAGGAGAAAAATTGTTTCTAAGAAAATAAGAGACCAGCTTTCACCACACAAGAGACATTAGAAAGGCCAAAAGAAGTACTGTGAAATTTCCCTGAACCCAGTGTTCCAGCTAACTTGCAGATTGCTGTGGCTTTCCTATAAGTGAAGAAATTCAACTAAAATAAGATTGAGAAATTCTAAACTGTGTTATGCAGCTGGGGACAGTAGTGCATCACATGTATTGGTTCCCTTTCTGGCACCTATGGCACTGGGGAGGGGTGGAGGCATCAAAATGTTTTTCTGTGGTGGTCTGGGACTACAGACATCAGTCTGAGCACCCTCCTTTTTCCCATTTGACACTATTACCACACTGATAACCACACATTCCTGTTATGTAGTGTCATGGGACATAAAAGCAGGCCAAAGAAAGCCTATCTCCAACATTTAGCAGATATTTATTGATGGGGTATGAGACTGAGGGTTAGCACTGACTCACCTGTCCCTTCAGCTACCTTCCTGGCTTGATGTGTTTGTTCTGAGTATATTTTCAAGCCATTTTTTAAATTCTTTAAATCAAGATTTGAATACATTGTATTTATGTATGCAGAGTTATGACATGATAGCCAAAAAAATTTTAAAAAGGCTGCTGCTTAAGGACTGAACAAACTCAGTGAAGAAATTAGTATCACTTTGCAAGGTTAGAGGGAAGCGGGATGAAGGGGACTTTTTTTTTTGTCTGTGGGTAATTCCTTCTGTGCAAGCTTGAAGGTTGGACCTCAAGTTCAAGAGTCATTAATATGCCACACACAGAGGCTGAATGCAGCAGGGGTTGGCACATGTCGACTTCTGTATTTGAGGCACTGATGGTTCAATTCCCAGCATCACTTGCTGGCTCCAGGATCATAATCAAGGACACAGTGAGGCTCTGTGCTGGGTGAGCACTGCACAGTGCTCTTCTCCATGTCATTAAACCAGGAAGGGCTTTGGCAGTGTTCCACTATAGACAATTCTCAGTGCCTCCTAAAAGAGAGCTGGAAGCCATATGGCTTCCACAGTGGAACCATGGGCAGAGAGGGCAAATGTCTGAGAGAGACAGAGAGTGAGGCAGCAGAGTGGAGAGCAGTGCTCAGGACTTTCAATAATATTTTTTACATTTTCCCCATTGTCCTGCCAGGGCATCATCATTTTCACTTTATTAAAAAGCTTGCATTTACACATTAAATAAATAAAATAAAACATAGTTCTATAATTGCTGCTAGGGCTCGTGGCAATTATTCCACTGAAACACTACTGATGAATTAGAGTTCTTTCAAGGAACAGAAATAGTTGTGTTTTTGTTCATTAGGGCATTCAGTCCTTCCCATTGACTGACAAGAGCACTCTGCTGTGTGACTTGTCCCTGCAGTTAAGGAGACTGGTTAAGGCCAGCAAGTGAGTGTTAGCACATGCTCTACCCTCCAGAGCTGAGGAGTTGATGTGTATCAACAGGCATTTCTAAAGCCATTGAGGCTATTTGAGAAGTTTGATCTCCACTGGGACCAGTCATTTCAGAAGTGCTCAGTGTCCGTGCTTGGGATAAATTTTATTACACGCTCTAGCTATCTACTATATATATTCTACTAGAATGGTAGATGGCTGTGTTTAAGATAGAAATGCAATATATTTTTTCTAGAGAAAAATGAGTGGGAGGTCATGTTGGCAGCTGGGCTATGGAACCAGAGTTCTGTTCCCTTCTCGAAAAGAGCAGTTTGGGGAGAGCAGCCCATGTAGCATTGCCTCTCACAGATGTGCATCTCCATACCAATGCACACTCAAACAAACACGTGCACAAGTACAGAGGTGATGGGATTAGCACCCAAAACTTGGAGTGAGATCAAGTACCTGGATTGTGCTGGGCAGCCTAGTCTGTCCTTTCTAATCTAGACGAGAGAGATCAGAGGAAACACGAGATCTCTGAGAAGTGGAAAGCAATGCCACAATGATGATGTTAAGAAATTGTATCGTTGTCCTGCAGGAGCAATTTATAGAAAGCTGCTTGTGGAGGTGGGGGAGAATCCTGCACGTATGTGTGCAATTTCTCTGTCTGTGTGTTTGCATGTCTTGACACAAACATACTTGTGTTGTTGGTTTTTGCATACATAACTGCAGTGGGTATCACAAGAGTTCAGATCACAACAACATCTGAGTCTGTTCAAGTTCATTTATGTAACCACCCTACAGCTCTTCAAATAAATCCCTGGCAGATAGTTTTTGATTCTGCAACTTTGTTGAAACTCCACAGCTATAGCTGTAAAACAGTTTCAACTGTGAGCTAGATTTGAAACACAACCATCCTAAATGATTAAATAATAATGACTCCTCTTTATATGCAATATCCAGAATTTATTTGCCATTTTTACCAGTCTTTCAACTCATTGCTTGCACTTAATTAAGTGCAAGATTGTTCATTCTGTGTCGGAGTCATCACATTGACCCCCTCAAGGATCTGACATCCTCTCTCAGTCTGTTGTTTAAATGCTCTCTTTAGGGGATGCTTTTTCCCTTCTGAAAGGGACCTTTACTTCAAGTTTCTCTCCATGGAAATAAGAGTGGATCCTCTCCCTGTCTCTAGAACACAGGAACCTCCCTGCTGAGCTGAGAGCACAGAGAACCAGGCTCCCCCTTCCCTTCAGCTCCTTTTCTCTGGTCAATTAGACTGCCTCCAAGACATGTCCCACCTCTTCATTTAGTACTCTAATAGAAGACAGGTGGTTATTAGGAATTGATGGCTGGCAAAAGCAGCTGTCTTTTCACATATGACATTCCACAGATCTTCCCTTTAACACCCATCATGACATTGGTATTGTTTATATTGCAAATAAAGTGTTTCTCTAAATGTGGGTGAGTTGGCCCAGGCTTGCTAATGGAAGTTAAAATAGAAATTAAGTCAAAACCTCTCAGGATGGCTGCTTCAGACAGACCTGGCTGCTTCAGAATGGAAATTCTGAAATGGATCTCCATTTGTTACTCAAGATGCTGTATTTTAACCTAAGTTAGTAACTTTCATCTAAGAAAACTTTCCCCCCTCCCCCACTGAGGAAAGGCTGTTAGAAAACTTCTATACTAAGTATAGGAAGTAGTAAGGGGGAGCATGTGAAGATGAGCTGTTGTAATTCATCTGTATAGCAAGGATGGCATGAGATGTGTTTGGTAGATTCTGAGCTGTACTGTAAAATTTATAGGAATGAGGGGCCAGAGTTAAAGTAAGTACAGAAAGATTAACAGCTGGTTTTTTGTTTTGTTTTCTTTTCTTTTTCATTTCTTTACATTTGAGGCATTTGGTTGGTTGAAGGCCTTGTTTGAGTTTGTTTTAATTTACCCAATTGAAATCCTGTTCTATTTACCCTATTATTTAATTTATTCTATTGAAAATACTCAGAGAGAGAATTTCAAAGCTCATGAGAAGATGATGACCAAGAAGCCTGAGGTTACAGTGAAAGTATCCCCCTTTTGGGGTGATGCATGTCAGAGGCATGTATGGGAATATGCAAAGAGTCTGAACTAAGAGAGAGCTGAGTGAAAGAGCCACAGAGCTCACTGGATGGCAGAGCCACGTACAAAGGGCTGGCAAGGAGCCCTTTCCTTTCTGAAGGTCAGCAGTGTGCATACACATTTCAGTGAGTTTTCTTTGTAAGTGGGTCAGCATTTACTCAGCAAATGATTAGAACAGATGGTGTAATTTAGAATCTATGACTAAACTTTTAATAGATCAGGGCTAACACAATGACAGGGAGTTCTGCATTATTCTCCATTCCTGATTTCTGCTTTGCCTTGGGGTAAAAATCGTGCCTGGGTTTGGGTTTTCTCGTCTGCACATTCCATCTGAGCAACTTGAACCACTTGTTTGAGCATCCTGTAAGAGGGACCCCTGCGTTTCTCTGTTCCTGTATCCTTGTTATTATTGTTTTCAAATGCAATAATTAACTGAGGGTGGCAGGAAGATACAAAATTGGTAAACATGATCCCTTCAAGGAGCAGAGCTTTTTGAAGGAAAAAGCCACAGTTTGAAGAAAGTAACAAAGGCTGCATTTGTGTATTTTGCTCCACGGAGCTGAAAATATCTAGTAAATTGATCCCGTGGGAGTAATAAATACACATTACTTTATCTTGTACTTCATGTCCTATACCCCTGAGCCTTGATAGAACAACACCACTTAATAGACTTAAAAAAAGAGTAATTACAGTCATTGGTTGTGTGATATTTCAGCCCTTCCAGCCCTGCCTGACCTTCTAATTTAGCTCACCGTGTCTAACTAATGCATTTATATTCATCTTTTATGAAGCATGTGTAGTACAAAATTGACTTTGCAGCCTTTAGCAAGCTGTCTTACCAGGTTTAGGATGTGGCTGAGTACAGTGCTGTATAGCATATGTACATTTACATCAGGATCTTGCATGCATATGGTTCTGATCAACTATTACTTTTTATCCTTCTGGAAATAAAATAAAAAATATTTATTCCATTTCATCCTCTCCTCTCCTTTTTAAAGCTTTTATTCATGGCGGCATTATTTACAGCTAAACATGCAGGCAGCAAGATGCAAGCATTTTAAAAATGATTACCATTAATGTTTCTACTTGTCAGAAGTGCTTAAATTTTCCTGCACTTTGTCTAAAAACTTAGTACTTTTACCTTTTAAGAATTACAAATTTATAAGATCTTACCACGCTGATTTACAAACACGGCTGACAGTTTATGATGAATGATGTTGCAAAATGTGCAATATGTTTCTCTGTCATTTCTATGCATGTGTATATTAAGAAGAAGATTAAGAAGAGAGAGAACCCCCCTCTGAAAGAAACCCTTGAGTTAGAGAGCACAAACATCTCTCTTCTGCGTTTCCTCATAACTTCCTGCTCACTTCACTCAGCCAGTGGAGCACAATTGTTCTCTGTGCATTTTCTTCCACCATATGGTATCCTCATTACCATACACTAAGGGTCCATATGGGGAACTTGTGAAGTGAACTGTATTCATTTTAACTGCCAGATGAGCAGCCTTTTGCTTTGCAAGCTTAGCTTAAGTCATCTGCTGTCTTTATGTTGTTATGGCAACACAGCACCAATAAAAAATTCTAATCTACTGTAAGTGTCTGGGATCACAGTATTTTAAATGCTTGCCGTAACTGTCCTCTAAGAGATGTTGTTCTCTTAGTATGACAAAGGGTTATTGTCAATTCCAGCAGGTGGCAGTAAAGAAATTTTCTTTTTTTTCTTTTTTTTTTTTTTTTTAATCTTAAAAAATATATACATATTTCCATTTCCCCATCTCTCCCCACCTCCAACAGTCACGGAGTTACGCAACATGGTCAGTCCTCTATATTTCCTAGGTTTTCTGATAGTGAGGTCAGAATTGCAGGTGATACTTTTAGGCTGCAATTCAAATACCAAAGGCAGTAAATTATGAAAACTGTGGTGGCAGCTCATGCGCAGTGGTGACAGAGCTCAAGTAGCACCTCTGAACCCTCCAGAGCCTACAGCTAGTTCAGTTTTGGAGCTGTTTTTAAGCTACCTTTCCAAAGTCCTGAATCAAACACCAAGCTAATTAAGAATATCTTACTATAATAGAAGCAGGCAGCAGCATCCTTAAATATAAATCATTTTCACCTCTGCAGGCCACATGATATGTTGCCTCTCTGTCTCTCTGTACTGAAAGTGAATGTTTGTAGTCTCAGTTCATCAGTTCACATTAGCCTCATGCTGAATATTTAAACACAGAACAATTTGAACACACCATGAAGAGAGACAGTGACTGCACTTTCACTTGGAACAGCAAGAGCTCATCTAATAATAATTTAGTAAATCAGGCATTTAGTGGCTCAGTTGTACACTGTTGTGCCAAATAATATTCACTTCAACTGTATGCTGGTGAAACTGAAATTCAGACTCCAGTCACATGGCACATTTTTGCTCAATGGAGTGATGAAATGGAAAATCACCCTCCCAATAGACTGTTCAAATGTAGTGATTTGTCAAAAATATAGCAGAGTGACAATATAAACAGGATTTGGTTCAATGTGGCACAATCTATTCTAATTAGGCTTTTCTTATTGTGGTTTCCTCTGCACAGTATATCTGATAATTCAGGATTTGAATTTACATCTTCAGTTTATTTCATATATGGGCGGAGACCGGATGTGAGTAGTTATTGCATATGAACAGTTCTTAAAGGCCTGGTCATGTGGGAAGTGTGGTGAGACCTTTATTGCCATATTTTGAGCCCTGGCTCCCAGGGAACACCATGCCCTTAGGAGCAATGGGGAAACGCAGCTGCTGCCTTTCCTCCTCATAAAGTGCTGTGGATGTTACTTCTCCATAGCATGAAAACAATGTTAGATTAATTTCTCTGTTTAAGAATACCAGGATTTGTAGAAAGTGGTAATATCCTATATTAGACTAACTGATATGACTGGAGATAAGCAGGCAAGCTTTTGAATACCCAAGACTTGCTTTCTGTATGCTGACTGTACCTTTTCTTGCCTATATAAGTGCATCTAATAAAAGCTATTACCTTACCCTCCAAAATTTGCCTTGGTTATAACCATAGACCATTGTGACTTCAGCCAAAGAGCTGTGCTTTAAAGCTTTTTCTGATGAAGATGGGGGAGAAAGAATATATTTCCTAGAAACTGTGTTGTGAAGTTTAATTTGTTCTCAATAAAGTGGTGCTTTGAGATCTTTTAATGCAAGGCATTACAGAAGCGTGAAGTAATGTCTATAATCTCACCTACAGTCTCCATTTCTAGCCTAGTTTTAGGTGTTATGCAGTGGTTTACGTGGTGATGTAAAATATGATTGCCATGTATTTCTCACAACACAGTCCAATTGAGCAGCAGAAAAAGCATCTCCCTAACCATCATGATGCCATTTAGCAGGGAGTGCTGGAAGCAATAGGATGCCTGTTGTCGTAATTCTTCCAAGAAGAATATTTCTTCTTCTAAGAAATACAGAGCTCCACAATCTATACTCAAGTGCTGACACTTGGAAACTCAAACATTTTGGTAAAATGAATCAAGCAGTAATGTTTCTTTTATGAGATCTCCTCACGGGAAGGGGAGGTTTGGCACCATTTGGAGATAAGACTCAGTGATCCATCATAGCAAAGTCAGCTGTCCTGGTGTGTCTCATAGGTCACTCGATCGAACCAGTGGCTCTTACAAGTTTATTATTGCTTATGGAACAGTAATTGAGGCACCATGGTTAAAAATTACCTGGTCTAATAGGCAGTGAACAATTTGCACTCAATACAATTATAAGCCAAATCATTCATTTCATAACACTTGCACTAATTTATTTGTTGACCTTTTAATATCTATAGCTCTTCAGTGGTATTAACTGCAACTCAGACAAAATCTCTTGTTCATTTAACTTTCATTGATTTTTTTTTTCCATTGAGGCAATAACAGTTGTTTGAGTACTACCTTTTCTTTCTGTTGTAAAAGTTAATCATGTTGATGTAACTCAGCTGGACTGAAATGTCCTCTAAGTACAATAGCTTTACAATCTCGTGCTACTTGTATAAACATGAATATGAATTTTGGATTTATTTTAAAGGATGTTTTAGAATGTATTTGTGACTACAGATGATAAATTATATGCTTGCTAAGGGGAGAATGAAAACAAAACCCAGAACCTCTTTTTAAAGTGATGCCATTTACATGTAGCACATTTTTTGCTCATGTATATACAGAAAATTTGGAATTTGTTAATTTTGTTCTTTAGCAGCTAAGGATCTTTACTAATAATGTTATGTTCATAATTTCACTGAACATAGCACTTTGTCTCTTGAAGTCCTAGCATTTTACAGATGTGCTTAGTTTTTAAAAATGTGAACTTCAGAGAAATAAAATGCTTGTAAATGTATTTTAAAATCAAATCATAAAGAAATTATACTAATATTTTGATAATTTGAATTTTCTTTCCTTTTTGTCCCCTTTAAAGTAGCACTGGAGCTAAAAGTTTGATGAATAAAAAGGTTACCCAAATATTGACATATTTTGAAAAAAACAGTGATGAGTTATGAAACACTTCCATAAGATATCATGGCATAGTGACAGTTGTAATTTTTTCACTCATCACTGAAAAGGAGCCTAGATAGTGTAAAAAGGTGTGCCTGCTTTTACTTCGTGGAGGCTATAGAAAAATGCACAGAAAAATACAGCTATCTCTGTGAAATAGATACATTTAATTTCTTAAACACATGGTTATTCAACATTTGTCTTTAGATAATTCTGGATGCTTTTTAATCCTGTAAATAATAAAAAAATAAATTAATGTATCAGGATAAAAATGTCTTGTATCTGCTAAAAAGATGAAATTTTTTTAGAGTATATGCTGGGAGGTACTTCATTGAAGTGGTCTTTCTGAGCTGAAGTCTCTTTCTACAATAAAATACTCTAAGTCCTTTGAACACATAGTTATAAAATATAATTGTTACATATTTGGCATTTTATACCTCCCTAGAAATTACCACTTGGTATCAACACCTAATCTATGGTCTGTCTTTTCATTTCAATTGACTCTGAAGTGGTCTTTCATTGTAATGAGAATGCCCCTTTCAAGAGACTTCTTTTAATTATACTGATGATAAAATGTAAGTGAAAGTAGTCATTTGTAGGGGTTATGACTGAGCAGAGTTTTAACTGTAATACTAAAACCTACCAACGTTATTCCAGTCTCTATTTCAACATTTTTATGCACTCACTTTCCACAGAACATCGGGGAATATCATTGTAGGTCAGAATTTCAATGCGTCTTATTTTTCAGTTTTCCTCCTGCTATTAAAAGTAACTTGAACTTTCAGTTTCCAACTACTAACACTTACTACCTGAAGTGTGCAACCCAGAAAAGTAACAGTTTCACAGATCTTAATGGTATGCTGGTTGTATTTTTTGGTTTGGTTTCTTTGGGTTTTTTTCACCTTCATTATAAGTAAGGAAGGTGGGTCTTTAATTGTATAGGTGAACACATTTTTTTTTTTTTTTACAGAACATAGCTAATTTGGCACACTTAGGTATTTATATGGGAAAGTATTAATAAAGAACAATTCTGAAAATTAACTGAACAAAACATGGGTGTACTATTTAATTGCTAGATAGCTCTGCTGGTATAAGTCAGAAGACATTCTTGCCTTGGAATAACAAACGTAATTATATATAGAGAGATTTAAATTCAGTCAAGTGAATTATTTCACCCAATCCATTCTAGATTTGACCAATTTGGAGAACAATTTTAAAGTGATAAAACTTGACTACTGTTTGGAAAGTCTGTGTGTACAAACGATAGAAAAGAGGTATCAGCCTCACTTTTTACCAAGTAATTTTTTTTTTACTCTTATAAATGCATCACTGGATAACTACGTTGTGCCACACACAGGACCACAAGCCAAATTTAATCTTTTTTTGATCCCTAGTATTCCAGTGGATTTTTCTAATGGGCATGATAGTATGTTCTGCAGAATAAAGCTTCTAAAACAGCCCATGCAGTATTTCTGAATGATGGTCTCAGAATTTAGTTTCTCTTCATTTTTCCAAATTTTTTTTAAGTTTACTTAGGTCCAGACCTTTCCAATAATTCAAAACCTTCTCTTCTTCTATAAGGAGACTTTGACAACTTTGCAAAAATATATGGGTATAAAATGGTCAGGAGAAGACTTTGAGTAATAACTCTTTTTCCTTGCAACTCTCATCTGCAGCTGTTTTCAAGAAATGGAAATGATAATACTATAAAGAGCAGAGGAAGAACTATCACAAAATCTTATATATGCAAAAAAAATTTTAAAAGCAGCCCTGAAACATAAATGCTCATTAATCTCAATAATGAACATCAACTTCAAAGTGCTGTAGATGTTGGTAAAATAGTTTGGGGTAAATTTTCAAAAAAACTGTCTGAGGTTCCTGTTTGAGATTGTTTCGTACATGTCTCTTCACATATTTTGCCCAGGGACTGAAGGTAGCTGTGATACATATGGAAAATGTAGAATATGAAACACTTTTTAGTTCATTGAAGAAAGTGTTTGAGGTCAGAAAGAAGAAGATAATCTAATTTTATCATTTGTTCATGGATAAATCAGGAAAAATCTTTTTGTTGTCTAGGTAGATGGAAATATATGAGTCTCTGTAAACTGGTGAGATCGAGGAATTTCTGTAAAGGAAGCTGGTGAAGAACTTTTTGCTAGATATTTAATTGAGTTCATTTTGACTTATTCATAATCTACTATGTATGTTGTCTGTTTTTTCTTCTGATTAATCACTGAATCTGACAGATTGATCATACAACAAAAGATGGAATTGCATAAGTAAGGAGAAGTTTGTGCAGAAGAACTTGTATTTACATGCTGGGATAAATAATGCAGCCTTTTGAACATCATGCAAAATGTATTTCCTTGCATGGTCTCACTATTTGTCCAACTGAGGGTATCTGTCCTCAGATCCTCACAGGGTGAGGAATAACCTATGGGAAGTTCTGTAGAAGGTGCTAGAGAATTACCACAGCATTGATTTATTAAAGACAATGTTGGTGAGAACCAAATATGAACTCTACCAGCTACAAGATGATGTAGGATGTGATTAGACATAAGAGTACAATGTAGTTATAATATCTGCCAGCCCTGTGTGTCTGGAAGGTAGATCAGCTTTATGAATTAATATTAGGTGAGTGGGAAGGGCTTCTTCAGGTAGCTATAAATGCCTTTTTCTGGTAAAATTAGGGGTCTGGGGCAAGACATAGTGTAAATAAACTTAGAAAAATCAAAGTGCTACAGCTATGTGACAGACATAGATATGAGTCAAGTAATCATTGTTGGATAAAGTCCCTAAAAGAGGTGATTTAAGCACTGTCAGAGTGGTTTTAGTTCTGCGTATCTGCTTTCCCATACCCACTCTTCTCCCTTTGACTCAGAGACCCAACATTAGCAGAGAACTCCAAAGCTTTTAGCGACACAGCCATCCAAATTAATCGCCAGATGCTTCAGTTGATGATAATACGGTGGGAGCATCCAGACTCTCAAATGTCAGTTTGTTCAAAGAGTTATTCCAATGCAACTATATTAATGCTGGTTTATTCCATGCCATGCTACTGTATATCTGGATGAAGTACACATCTGTGCTGGCTGGTAATTCTCTTGCTATTGTTATGTGCCCATCATTTATAGAAATCAAGACCAGCAGCATGAGTGCTGTGGATTAAAAAGGGAGGCTGATATCTTTGTTTAGTATCTAAGTACACCATATTGTGAGGAGGATAATAGGGGTAAGATGGGAGACTTGAAAGGACAGACTTACAGGTGATTGTCCTAATTTTGTTTCTTTCTTTGTCAGCAGTATTTGTAATGGAGATTGTTTAAATAGGATGTGTTTTCCCTATTGCAATGCATTTATCACCTTTGTGGTTAAAAGGTGTTTTAATCATCAATTCTCAATATTTATGGCTAGATGCCTGCTTGAATTTGCACTTCAATGTTTGTTCTTTCTGCTGCCTCATATAGACTTTCTATATTTTATTTATAAGGTTGGCTCACTGTGGAGCAGGTGGTAAGGTCATGCATGACTGTTTTTAGTGCTATAGATTTAGGCTTTGATTTTCAGTTTGGGTAAAGGCTGATGAGACCACAATGGCTTGGAAAGGCTAGGGTTCTAGCTCACTCTGTAAACTTATTTTCTGGAAATTGCCATTGAAATTCAGTGACAGGAATTCAGTGCACTTACATCTTATAGCGGTAAGCATAAGCTTTTTTTTTTTTTTTTTACCTCTCAAGTGAAATATGTTGTCTTTCTCTCTCATTTTGCCTTCCTGTCTTTGTAATATCTATATGGTGTTTACTTCTTCAGTATGATTCAATTATAATATATGGAAACAATTCAGTCGTTTGTTTGCTAGAGAAGTTTTCTTCTTTGTGTGACTACAAACATCTTTTTAGTGAAATGGCCCTGTTATTTTATACTTCCCATTAGGCTGGCATAGTTCCCTCACTTTTACAGTAAATGGAGGATCTTTACATTTTGAATGGCTTTTATGAGTCTTTATAAAACTATAATTGATGAAAATGATACAATAATGCAGTACTCAGTGTAGATGAGGAGAGATGAGAGGTTCTAGACAGGCTGAAACTCCTGTGTACCAAGCTAGATGGATGGCATTTTGTCCATGGCATCCTTCTAATTGGCTTTATGCCCAAATGTTGTTTTTTTCTTTAGACTTGAAAGAGATGTTCACAATTTTATCTTTATCTTTAAAAACATACTGCATACACAATTTTTAAAGGTTAAGTTTAAAACTTGGTCCTATCACATTCTTAATTAGCACTTTTATAGTTTCAGCCATTTAAGAACAAAAGAAAAGTTTGAGCGCAAATTATTGCAATTTGGACTTGAAATTTTAGATTATGACCCATTCCAAGGTGAAGAAGGGAACTGGAGTCTGAGGTTCAGCATTTTGACTCTGCTGAAGAGTTTTTCTTCTTGCGAGTAGCCGTGAGAGTAGGAAGTTAGAAGGCAGAGCCAAGAGGTCAGACATAAGAGTCAAGGAAGTATGAATGACATCATCATCCCTAAGTACCCTCTCAGAAGATGAATGAGCTCTCTCGTATTACAATGCTAAAGAGCATTAGAAGGTGATATGATATCTAGACAACACATAAGATAAATGCCTCAGAGTATGTTAGAACAGCTTCCCCTTCATGCCCTCCACAAGTACATAAATCCTCTGGTGGTCTCAACAATACAAAATGAGGCTGATGAGTATTATATATTGTGGTCAGCAACTTCTTGAGAAAATTGGTTTAGATTTAACAAGTACCTTGAATATTTTCTGATTTGGTTACTTAAACCAAATAACTCAGTGTAACTCTAGATACTGTATAGCTGATGAAACTCACAGCCCTTTTGGGACACAGTGTTTTTTTTCACAAGCTGCTGAATTAAAAGTGAGCAGATATCAACAGAAGTATCCTATGTTTTTTAATGCTGGCACAAAATATGTTTATCGTGATCAAACTTGACACAGAATGTTTGTGTCGTGATAAAACGTGAAATGCAAGTTTCATGATCTTAGTGGATCCCTTTTGAAGGGAATGCATGTCACACACAAAACATGCAAAATTGCTATAATGTTGGTTCAGGGTACACTCTGTCCGAACTTGATTCAGTCTGAATTTCAATCTTTGTGCTTCAAACGCAGTCATTTTGCAATGATTTATGTAATCTTTCCTACAATACTTCTGGAATATGCAAAGTTGCAGGAGACTTTGCTACCCAGACTCCTCCTTTGCTTATGTAAATATCACTTAGCATTTTCAGGAGGAAAAATGGATTAAAATACTTAATAGTACTCCTGTTTCAAAAATGAAAGAAGTAAACATCCCTAGTAAAAAATGAGCTCTGGGTTGTAATAAAGATGAAATCTTTATCTGTGGTGTGTTGCTACCTGGACAGTAGAGTTTTGTTGCATCATATTTAATCAGTAAAGTAATCTTTCCTCTTTTGAATAGTTGCAAATTATTCTTTTTCTAGAAATAAAACCATGCTCATTTGAAATAAAATTAAAGACAAGAAGATCTTCACTTTAGCTCTAACTATATCCTGTGAAGTCCTTTATTCTAAACCAAAATCTGTCAGCCTTCTAACATTAATAGAAGAGTAGCTCTGCCTTGAAAAATGCCCTCATAAATTAGATATTAGCTTTAGTCAAACTCTGTCTCTCTCAGAAAATATTTCCACTTGCATATTCAATTGGAAGGACCTTACATGATGCCCACTTACTGCTATGAAAATTTAGGCTTCTGAGATGAAGGCAAAGAAAAATTTCGGTGAACAAAAGAATATCAAGAATAACAGACCTTGAGCTTGTGCAGAGATTTCTTTTTATAGAATGTGGGTTTCACTCACTTTTTGATATGTCTGTCTGCTGCTCTGTCCACTTATCTATCTGTTTATCTGTTACCATTGCAGTGGTACCATGCAGTATCAATTGGATTTTAAAAAACATAGATCTTCTATATTAGCTGTCCTTTTTAATAATCCCTTTTACAAATTTAATCAATGCATTTTAATATACAATATAGTTTAAGTGCAATATACAATAAATATTGGATCTTCATCTTAAACATGCTCTAGCCTTTAAATTGTTAAAACTGCAGTGCCCTTTCAATCTACTTACATAATGTCATAAAATATACATTTCAAGGTAAATGAAGTCAGCTACTTCAATTTAGTCCCTCAAACTGGTAGTAAATGAGAGGTTAACACTATGGTGCCAAACCCATTATTGAGTAAATTTAGCACCTTGGACAGCTCTGTAAAATCTTTATTGCTTTCCTGACCCGCTCGTCATGTTCTGTCTGTGTGTTCAGTGGCTCTCAGCTCTGATTGAAAGGCAATATATTAGATCCCCAACACAAACATGCTCGGGGGCTGCTTCGCTGTGAGCGTAATGACACGGAGGTGAGAACAATTTTCTGGTCACCGCAATCCAAGCACCTTGCAAGGTCTGTTGCTCTAACTTATAGAGGACTTTTGGGGCTCCTTTGTATGTGGAATTGTGACAGTAGCTTCTATAGTAATTTAAGCAGAGTTGGAAAGGGTTTAAGATGCATTGGGAAAGCAAGAAGTTAATATCCTGAACGTGTCTGTGCGAGCGTTTTATTATGGTTTTTTTTTTTAAAGCTGGTTTATGTCTATGAGAACTACCGTCAGCTCTGGAATAGAAGATACCTCTATTTGACAAAGAAGTTTTTGTATAACATCTACATTGTACAATCTGAAAATGTCATAAACAAGAAATGCTTTTATTGTGTGAATAGATTGTTAGAGAAAGTATGAAACAAATTTACAGACTCTGGAAAATTAATACCATTGACTTGCTAGGAAAATTGAATGCTACTTGTTAGGCATATATTTGAATAAAACATCATGGCAATTAGTTTTATTTACATGGAATATGATATGGCATCGAAGAACTTCCAGTGTTTAAGAGCTGGAATATATTTGATATTAGGTAGAGCAGCTGTAAGATTCCTTGTAATTTCCTCATTTTTTCACATGGTATGCAATCTCTTTTTAGATGCATTCTAAGGTTTTCTGCTCAGCATTACATAAATAACTATGATTAGTCAGGTAGAGAAGAAATTACTACCTAAACTTTCTTTTTTTAAAGTAATTTGGCATAACGACAGCTTAGGTTAACAATATTCCAAAGCAGTTTGTGGGCTCTGTATCACATTCTGATTATGCATCAGTGAAATATATAGTGCAAAAAATTTCTAATGAAGTGAAATAAATCCTAGTTTGCAAAGTCAAACACCTGTGCTGTAACTCTCCACCTAACATCATGGATTGAAAAAGATAACATTTCTCAGGAACACCTAAGTTATTCTCTAGTTTTGTCTTCACCATGAGGCAAAAGAGCAACTCAGTGTTCTGATGATTCTGATAAAGCAACAAGGATTGATAGCACTTGGATACTCTTTGTAGACTGTCCATGATTATACTGAGAACTGTTGTGTTCAAGCTACACACACAAAACAACAACTACAAGAGAAAGCAAAAAGAAAAGAAAAAAACCCAAACAACTGAGAAAAAAGCCATGGCAATTTAACCCCTCAGAATCTCTTCCAAATGAAGTTATATAAAAATCCATCAATTATATATTACATCTCACTTCCTATGTGGAAAATAATTTAAATGTGGGTTCTGAGAGAGGGGTGTATACAGCAGAAGGCAAGCTTAAATGTTTACTGGGAGTACAAAAATCCTCCATCTCATTTTTGAATTTAGGGCATTATGTATGTCATAAGTAGTTACTGCAGTATGACAACTATTTTATCTTATATTATAGAGAATTTAAAATTGAAAAAAATGCTAATATGCATCTAAAAGCTTGTCATTTGAAGAGTTGTTCAGGGATTTTTGAAGAGGTTATGGTGACAGCAAAATGAACGCAATTATATCTCTATTTTCTGATCAGAGTCTACAGTATATAAAAATTGAGCATTACTGTTTCTTTTTGGTATAAAATATGGCTATTGTGTAAAATATTTTAAGTTTAAAAGTTAACTTTATAGAAAATTGTAAAATTCTTTAGAACTTCTACTATTTTTGTAAGTAATCTCTGGTGAAGAGCTAGTTTATTAGGGCAATACTTATGGGCTGGGAATTACAAAAATATACTGGTTTGCTTAACAGAGAGTCTCAAGTAGTTTTGGTTAAGCAACTGGGTATCTGATACATGCTTTGAAAAAATAAGAAAAAGATATTCTTCTGGGTTAATTCTGCAATACATTTCTACATTTCCTATCAGGATTGTTCATAGAGATTTTTTTCTGCACTGTAAAATGTAAGAATATAGGAAATTCTAATATTACTTGAATGCAGTTTAAAATATTTTAAGAAATATTAAATGAAGAGAAGTGATTAGGAAACCAGAGAAATTGCCCCAAATGGAGGGCTAAATCCCAGACTATTTTAAATGTTGCTGCCCATGCAGTGAATGTTTCCAGTGCATATATTTCCAGTAAATATGCAGTGAATATTTCCACACTACTGGGCCATTCTCTCACACTGCATATGTTTTCCTCTTGTGCATCATTTTATGTGCATGGGTCCTACCGTGACCCATCATATCAGGATACAAATCAAAGAAGTTGAAAGGTTACATTACCAGTAGCATAGAACTGATTGGATATCTTTTGAACGTGGCCTGCTGGGAAAGGTCACAATTCCTGCAGTATGCAATTAAGAGTAAAATAAACACATTGAAGGGATTCATAACATGCTCTGAATGACATTGATTGCAGTAATCTAGCAAATGACCTCAGGAATGTATTCTGCAATAAACCCATGAGTGGTTTATAGTGCAGATGGTAGAGACAATTGAGTGATGTATTTTATTTTGCAGCACCAATGATTCTCACCTTTTGACTTGATTAAGCATGTGTGTGAATAGGATGAACTAGTGATTTAACACCAGTCAGCGTTGCTGAGAATTGTTATAATTAAGGTGTGCCTGATTGAAGGAAAAAAAAAAAACCAAACCACAATATATGGTGCAACTAATAGAAGAGTATAAAATATTCTAATATTTGCTTTTCCCCACAAGGAGCTTATTGAACTCAGAGGAATGCATCTGTTTTTATATTGACAGGAAGTAATACTTAAGAGGGCTGCTGATTTAGTAGAAGCACTCTATGGTATGCCACATAATAACCAGGTAAATGCATTCTCCTTCAGCAATTCTAAACCATGGCTATTTCTTAGATATATAGATACGTCAGGGACTAAAGATATATGATACTACACTGTGAGAAAAAAATAAATATAGAGGGCAATGTCATACCCAGAGTGGGGTTTAGTTTGCTTGTTTTCTTTTTTTAAAGGATGTCAATTTAGTGCTTGTAAAAGCAATGTGCTATTAACCCTGGAGGCATTTGCCCACTTTCACCAGATACTATATAATATGGACAATGACCTGCATTATGTCTTGCCACCAGTGATTTTTCAGTCTCACTCTAAAGATAGCTTTAATGTGGGGTAAGCCCAGGCTCCAGCCCCATTCTGCCAGTTGGTGTTGTTAAACAGAAGTGTGGCCGCTGGGACCGAAACTTCCAGCTCTCTTAGCACAGATGTCAGGATTTATCAGCAAGACAGCAGATCTTATAAGCATTAGCTAGCAGCCAGCCAACTGGTTTAGAAAGAAAAGCATAGAGGGTTTGCCTTTGGACAGGGAACTGTTTCATTTTAGTGTGTAAGAAAAGGTTTGTCAGACTTTCACTGGTAACTCTTTTATTCTTTTTTACCTTCTTGCCCTCTAGGAAATAATCCTGAAAAGAGCAGCAGACATTGCAGAAGCACTCTACAGTGTCCCACGCAATCACAACCAGCTCCCTGCCCTTGCTAACACGTCTGTCCATGCAGGAATGATGGGAGTGAATTCCTTTAGTGGCCAACTAGCTGTCAATGTTTCCGAAGCCTCACAAGCCACCAATCAGGGTCAGGAGAAGAATCGGCTTCCTCCCTCTCTGTACCTTTTCTGATAAAAATGAAGAGCAGTGAAAGGAGTGATGGGTCAAAGCTGAGGGCTAGGAGCAAGTCTAGACAGACACCAACTCACATACCTGCATGATTTTTGAATGACAGGATACTCACATGGAATGGGGCTTTCTGTAGTGACTTTCCCCCAGTTTTGGATAAAACTTGCACATGTACCTCAATGGCTTTTCCTTCTGCTCAGAATAGCACTTGTATTCATGTGTAAATTCCACTAATTTTAAAAGGATTTCTATCAACTCGAGTATGTACTTAATGTTAAGTACTTGCTCATATATTTTCCTGACAATCCTGATATCCTGACCTGGATGATCTCTCAGTCTGGGCCTTCTATAGTATTTCTTTATAACACAAAAGTATCCCTTGAATATTTGCTTTGGTTTGTTTTTACAAGAGATATAATATTGGCACTAATTTTTTTTTCAGAGTTTCAGACTTTCCTAAATTTTGAAAGTAGTAAGAAGTATTTACAAAGTAATTTCCAGAGTTTCTCTATTTTTTAAGAGGAAGTGATTTTTACTTTGTATAAAATCAATATTCTTTTAATTCTTATAGATTAAAATAACAAAAAAGTGAACATTTCTGTAGAAATCCTTTTCATTTTTCCATCTCCTTTGCTCAGCTCTATTTATTAACCAACTTAAACTACACTTCAGTGAGAATGTATTAGGAGGAAGCTGTTTTCTAGAAGTGTTTTTACACTAAAAAGCGAGCAATAATTTTTAGATTTAAATATTTTATGGAAATGGTAGAAAGTGGTACAAAGAAAATTTCATCTTTCAGGATTGAAGATGCACTTTGTTATTTCTGTTCTTCTAGAAACAAAAGTCCCTTTCTGGATAACTAGATATGAATTTTCCCAAATGTCATTTCCAGAATTAGGTAGAGGCTCAAATTTTAACTTGGTGCTAAATTTGACAGTCTCTTTTTACCAACATAATGATCAGACCAGAGCAAAAAGAGTAAGGATATCCCACTACTTTGAGAAATGGACCCTACGTTTTCTGAAGTCTGCAGCAAGCATCTCATTTCAGGATGCATAAATGAGATGTCAGTAGAGAGTTAACAAAAATCACATGCTTTTAACATACCTTAAGTCAGTATGCACTCCTTGCTTTGAAAATGTAGGTCATGTTTACTCTCTTTCCTACAAACAGCTCTTTATACAGTCTATATATTACAGTTCCTGTAATATCCAATGGTAATCTTTGCTTGAGGGTATGTGTTGCTTAAGGAACTGTGGAGGCTGTGGCCTCCATCTTCCCACTTTCTGCTCCCATCAAGAGTGTCCCGAGCAGTGGGAGTTTCCAGCTTGGGTTACCTGGTGAGAGTGATGCTCAGTCCTGGCCCCCCCCCCCATGCACACCAGGGCTGAACAAGGCTGCTGCCTTGGTAGCCCAGACTTACTTGCTTGTAGCTGTTTATGTAAGAAACTGTTCCTGGGCTAATACCAATTTCTAAATGTATTCCCTTCCCACAAAAGGTTTTACTCGCAACTCAAGCAGCGTGTCACCTCATGGCTATGTGCCAAGCACCACGCCTCAGCAGACAAACTATAACTCTGTCACAACAAGCATGAATGGCTATGGCAATGCTGGAATGTCAAATTTAGGAGGTTCTCCAACCTTCCTGAATGGATCTGCTGCCAATTCTCCCTATGCCAGTGAGTATTATATGGCTTTTCAGTATTTTGCTCGTTTTCAGTAGAAGGAGATGGTGACTTTTCTGTGATAACCAATATTTAGATTTTATTTAGAGCACCTGAAAAAGAGTTTGGTTCTTTCTCTCTGCTCCAAGGCACTGGCTTTTGAAGTACTTTGAAGACATCAGTGCTGGTAGCGATGTTCTTATCTGTGGTTTCTTTGTTTTCGTTTTTTTTTTTTTAATATTATTATGTCGCATAAGAAAAATAATAATGTCTCTCTAGTTTTATAACTTCTCTTATACTGTGTAAGTAAGAAATACCATCCTCAATGTTGCTGGAAAGCTGGGCTGGCATAAGTGACTTCATTTCTGCTGGAGTGGATCAAAAGTCACTTGTCAGAACACAGCTTTTGGTAGCAGTGGGTATGAAAGGAGGCCAAGGATCTTGCTGCAGGAAAAATAGCTTTTTCCAATGGTAAAATATAAAAGGCAGCAGAATTTACTGTAATATTGGCAGAGGATGACATTTCCATAAGCTGTGTGATGATGTTTCTGAGACCTCTGAGCAAATAATATGTTCATAACCTTTATAGAAATTATGCATTACTATTGGGTCTAATCTTGATTGCTTATACTCCATTTGCTTTATAAGTAGCTATTATATCGACTACACTGAGAGCTTAGTATCAGTCACTAAAATGTGGCAATGGCTCTTAGAGTTTGTGTTTTAGTGTCTGTGTTTAGTGTCTGCCACAAAGATGTAAGTCATACAAATCACATATTCCATAGAGCTTATGGTCTACAGGCCAGTTATGGAAATATTTATGTGTAGGACTAATTTTCTGCATTTTGCTACTAAGGGTCTACTAACCTGTTTAAATATAAATTTCTATTGGTAAAGTCCTATGAACCTCTCCTGCAGCCACTCACAGAGATCAGTAGTCCTTGTTCACATGAGAAAATTAAACTAATAGCACTTGTCCAATTCCCCTAATATTACTCACGTGGCATAAAAGATTCCACTGACATATGTAGAAAGCTGCAGAAAGTCTTGTCATATAAATAGGTTTATAGGCTGAGTCATAGGACAGGACAGAGTGCTGAACATACCAAGGTGTACAAAGCAAATCTTAAGCTTAGTGGTGTAACATCAGTAATGAAAACAGTGATGGATTATTATGAATTGCATTCCTAGAGTTTTGAATTAAAAAGGGAACAGTAACTGATTTATAAAGTTACCTTCAAGGCATCTTAGCTGCTGCAAATTTAGAAGAAAATATTTACCCACATAACTAGTACTTATAACCCAGGACTTGCTAACCAGTTATTATTTCTGTACTCTAATAACAATGTAACAAGTAACGTTAGAAAGTACCTTACTTATTAAGTTGAATTTACTGTCACAGAATCTTTGCAGTCTGAATTCATAATAGAACATGATTGATGAGACATCTCTTTTTGGAAGCAGATGCCAGTAATGCATTTAAAATACTCTGGCAGTGTATTATTTCATATTTATGAACGGAGTCCTCTAGAATAGCACTTCACTTCCCAACTCTGCTTTTCTATTCTAGCTGTATTTTGGGATGTTTTCTTGGTTGATCTGTCATTCTGCTAATGCCTAATCCATGGAATCAGAAAATGCTTCAATCATGACCTGAAAATTAAAAGGTGGCATTCTTAATTAAATCAATAAACTAATTGCTGTATAGTAGCAATTCAATTTAGGTGCTTTGATTGCTCTCTCTTAGCAAGTACTTCCAGACATAGAGTGACTGCAGACTAAGATTGTATCTGTCAGGCTGTGAAACTTTGAACATTTAATTTCCATTAATTGATTTCCTCAGTGTTAACAAATAAGATATCAGATTCTCAAATAAGAACTTAAATAGGATGATTTTTATCTACATAAATGCAAATAAAATAATTCAAAGCCCAGATGACAGGAATTTTACTCTATAATATGTAATTATTCATATCCCCCTCATGTATTCCAAACAAGGTAGATGATAAAAGTATGGAACCCTACCATTGGTCCCTATCTTTTTTTTCTTTTTTTTTTTTTTTTTTTTTTTTTTTTTTTTTTTTTGAGGGGAAAACAAATTCACTTTAAAATCTCAATAAATACATGAGCCAAAGATATTTGTCCCACTACACAGTAAACCAGAGTGTTAAGGATAAATGTATTTCTAAAACGAAGCTCTCATATAGCAAGTTTGCATTTTGGACAGTCAGTTCAGTCCTTAAAAAAAGGACAGTCTTAGATCTGCACTTGGAAAAGCTGAAGACTCTCATTTTATTCAGTCGTGTAGTTAAAAGCAGATCTTCATTTCATGCAAACTTCATTGCTTAGATATTCTAGCTGAGATTCCAATTTATGGCTCTGAATGAGAGTGGTGCACTGACTGTATTCAGACAGTGGTCACAGATCCTCTGGGAGAATTATTTGTTTTGAACAGACTCTCCTTTTCAAAATTCTTGGGTGAGATATGAAATGCCAACTCCATTCCTCTGCATAAATAGAAGGGTCATGTGAGAAATATAACTGGTTTTCATGTCATGGAGGATTACAGGTTCAGACCAGGGCATTGCCAATCACTAGAAAAGTTTGAAACAAGGTGGTGGGACAGCATTCCTGTAAAAATGGAGTCACAGTGAGTTACAGAGAATTAAAGAAGTTTTTGAGAGCTCCTAGAATTGCTGCTTCTGAACACCTGCAAAAACAAACCAAACCAAACCAAAAAACCCTGTAGTGATGTGAAAACCAGAAATCTAACTGCAGTAAAGTCCTTGGCTATTTGAAATTAGGCCTAGTGCATCCAAGAAGGCGAATTCTTGTGTTTCTGCAGCCTGCTGATTATCAAATGCTAAGTAATGTTTTTGGGGGGATCTTTTTTTCTCCTAGTTGTGCCATCAAGTCCAACAATGGCCTCCTCCACTAGCCTTCCCTCAAACTGTAGCAGTTCCTCTGGGATTTTCTCCTTCTCACCAGCCAACATGGTCTCAGCAGTGAAACAGAAGAGTGCTTTTGCACCTGTTGTGAGACCACAAACTTCTCCTCCTCCAACCTGCACCAGCACCAATGGCAATAGCCTGCAAGGTAGGTGAAAACCAGTCTGGAGCATAAAAACCTGTTCTCACAATTGTGAGTGCCTTGTGAGGCTCTAAGTGACACTGAGCTGTCAAAGGGGATAGAAGACAGTGGGGGATCCCTGTCCTAAAGTTTCCTCCTGTAAAGAGTAACTGGACTCCACTACCAGCCACCTAGTACCATGCAGGTGTTTGGCAATCACCTTATCTCTAACTTGACTAATACTGCTGAATTGAGAGGCTGTATCTTCTAAAGTATAGGCCTACTGTTATGATAAAAACAACTAATATTTCAGCTTACTAATACCATCCTTTTTCTTTCTTTCCTCTCCTATTCCCTGTTGTCGTCCTTTATCAGACCAGTCTTTTGTGGACTCTAGCAAGTACTCCACTGCAGGGTCTCTCCAGGGGCTGGCCTTCTCCTGAAGTACGTCATACAATATTCCCTTCCTTTTTTTCCTTTGTTACAATACACTTGTGCAGAAAACCTACTGAGACCAAACAGATCCTTACAGAGCTCGGCACAAACCTTTGCCTTTCATAAATAAAAGACACATTACAAACTAACAGCAGCAGTTTCCAGTTAAACTCGTACCAGGGCAAACATTAGGTTGCACTGATTGATGTAATCCTCTGCCAATTAATTCCAGAAATGGTTACAAGACCTTTCTGAAAGCCTCTTCAGCTGTTGGTATTAAGGGGTTGCTCCTTTTCTGCATCCTTTCTCCTTTCATTACAAAGTAGTTGAGCATTAGCACCTCAAATACATTTTGAAGTGTTGATGCAAGCAGAGGGAACAGCAGACAAGAGCTTGTCAAACCAAGGATGCTGCAAAGACCAGCACTGCCCATTTCATTGTTTGGTTCAGCCTGTTTTACAGCACTGTGCCTAAACCTTCCTGTGTAATCACCTCAGGATGCATTAGTGTGCTGAGAGAGACATTTTCATGCTTGCTTAGACTGAGGAGTTTCCATAAGCAGATGCAGGCAGCTGCCTCCAACTGTGCCAGAGGTGGGAAAGATTTTCCCGTATGTGTTGTGCTTCCCCCAGACCTCAGGTCTGTTTTCCTTTTCACGTGCCTCTGCAAATTAACCAAAGGGCACTGAGCAGGGAATAAATCCTTCATTTTTAAAGCTGTGTTCAGATGGAGCTGTGCAGAGTGGGGGAGGATGTTCCACAGACCCCACATATCCCTCTACGATCTCTGGAAAGAGAACCACCAGGCTTGTGGGCATAATGCTGATAGCACCATTAACCAAAAAACTCTATATGCATGCAGATTGGAAGGAATTAATTCATAAAAGCTGGGACCTATTGTGACTGAAGGAAACCATTTGACACTGGTGAATTGAGAGGAGGAATTTTTGTCTATGTATGCACATAGAAATTGTGAGAGTACGAAGAATGTATAAGAACTTGAGTAGATTCAGTCAGGACTTTGCTATAAATACAGGCTGTATCAGGAATGAAACACAACAAAACTTTCAGGCAGGATGTGGTGTTTCAGAGATTAATTTTTTCTACAAATTTTAAAGGTAACAGATAAAACTGTTCTATCCCATAATAATAATCATAATCATAATAATAAATAAATTAAAAAAAAAAAAAAAAAAAAAAAAAAAAAAAAAAAAAAAAAAAAAAAAAAAAAGAGGAGCTAAGATTTGGCTGTTAGAAGCTTTTGAACATGCTGATGTTTTCTTTTTCTCTTCACCTTGTCCCAGCCTGCTGGGAAAGCGAGGAAAAAACCAAGTAACACGAGACAGCTTTTTCAGGCACTGTTTTTCCTTTCACAAGATGTAGAATTCCCAGATTCCATGCATTCAGTTATAAAAAGCAATTACAGAATGAGCTGAGAGCACTGGACGCAACTGATCTGTAATGCCCAGAAACCACACAGGTCTGAGTGTTTCCCCTAATTTTTATTTAGTAATTCAATTTTCATAATAGGAATGAGACACCAAGACATGGTTCATTTCTAGGTCATCACTGAACTTCTTAGCTAGTTGCAGACACACAGCCTGTAGTCCCATGCCTTCTGACACCACCTGAGGCTTGTAATAATCACTCAGAAATGCACTGCCTGTTGTGCCTTATTGCTTAAATAAACAACCATGTATAAGGAGGCTGTCTTATCTCTCTTGGGCTTCTGGATACATCAGAAAGCAATCAGGCTTGCCTTATGTAGCTTAGATATCAGCAGAAATCACTAAAACAACAGCTAGGCTTATCTGTTGTTCTCTTTGCCATGCAATTTTGTGAAACTCAAAATACATTATTTCTGTAATTTGCTAGCAGCAAATACAAATTAGTATATGATAGAAGAAGTAATGCCCATTGGTGGGAGTTTTTCTACTCTGTGCCCTCCCTTTTTGGAGTTAATGTGATCTCATCCCTGCACTGTTTCCCACTGATATCTCTGTTTTCAGGGTCAATAACATGCTACAGCTGAAAGAATTTGCATGACTAGATGTAGCACTTATGGAATAAAAGTAGAGTGATATAAATGAAGATTTGCAAAGAATGGAAATATCAAAGCTTTTGGGAAGAAAAGATATCATTTTGCCATTTGCCTTGTAATTTAATTCAGAATTTCAGAGCTCTTCAAAAACAATAATGCGCTGAAAAAAAAAAAGCAGAGATCTGCATCTGTGTGCATCTGCATCTTTGCTGTTTGTTTCCAATGGCAAAAGGTGCATGGCTGATATGGAACTACAGGGACATGTCTAAACCATGAAGGGAGGAGTTGCAATTATGTCACTTTTTTTGGGCTCTTACCCAGCACAGGGACCTGTGCTGTCCTGAGAGAGACAATTCTTCACCATTTCTTGTTGTCATCAATTAGGTTTTGATGAATCTTTTAGCTTGATAATTTTTTTGTTAGAATAATGCTCTGAAGTGTTTGGGTTTTGGTGGGGGTTTTTTTGTTTTTTGTTTTTGTTTTTTTTTTTTTTTTCTAAAGCAAAGCAGCATCATGTAAAGTTTCACTAAATTTTGATTATAGAAAGGGCTAGACAGGGAAAAAGATTAAAGTAAAGTACACTGAGGATTACTTATCTGATTGCTCAGTTGCACTCATCATATATAGGCAGACTACCCGTTCACATCTGCTCAACTCCTTGTTTATCTGAGCAGTAAAAGGGAGCACTGTTGTCAGTGATGCTTTTCTCTGCAGTGTAATATATGGAGCTGATGTCCAAGCACTTCAGTCCCACTCTTATGTTCTGCTAAACAGCTGCCATCCAGAAATCTCTAGGTGCTTCACTAACCAGGATAAACTTTGTTATCCTCAGGGAGGAAACAGAAACAAATCAAATAGTTTGATGGTAATGTAAAGAGTTAAAAGGAGAACCAGGACAAAACCTGTGTCTCAGGTGCATGCCCTTATGAGTTTTTCATCTATTCAGAAAGGGAAAATTTCACTTTCTCCCTCAGCTGTAGGTTGTTGGCTTGCAGAGCTGCCACAGCAGCACCACAGTCTCGTTGACTGCATCCATTGCTGTTGCTCCTTATTACAATGATGCCAGAGAGGTTTGTGGTTCAGGGTCTATGCCCTGGCCCACACTCTAAGGATCCCAAGACTAGGGTAGGGAGCAACCACAACAGTGAGAGCATCAGTTGGCTCAGGTTTCCTTCATTTTTAGTCACATGAATCAAAGGGACAAGCCCAATTGTAAGGACTGTAAGCACTCAGAACTTGTTATTTGAGACACTGCTGAAATACAACCCTTTGGGAATTTTTTTTTTTGAACAAAACTGCTGTTGTTTCACCCAATGTTGGTGGGGAAAAAAAAAAAAGAACAATATTGAATTCATTCTATCCTACTTGAGATGGAGGAGACAGCATGCGTATGGAGATAACATGAAAATGCATCCTCAGATTACCTCCACGGTAGGGCCAAAAAAGCTTATGACAGAAATTACCTCAGCGAGGAATATCTAAGACCCAGTGGTATCCTCTATTCTACTCAAGTGTCTTCCTGTAGGGCTTAAAGCAACCCAAGTCACCTCTCTATCACTTTTATCCTCATTCTCAGCTCCTTGAAGAGCCCTTATTCTATCAGAAATCATCAGTGCAGGGATTATACATAAAAACATTGCTGAATGATAAATTCCAAGAATCAAAATGATGCTGTATAGCTGCAACATGTCACCTCTGAGGATGTCCTGCTGCAAACATGTGGATTTGTTTTGCATTCTTGCCTTCGCATTTTATTTCATCTAATCAGTGCAGTTTACTTGAGCTGTTCTCAAGTCTGTTAGACTTGTAATTCTTGCACATATGGTGGTGTTTGTGGAGAAAATTCCCCTTCCGACCCCAAATCTGTGAGTCTTTTACTTTGGCTCTGTTCTTATCAAATAATTGCAGCTGTAATTAAAGCACAATTAATCAACACCAGTCACAGGGTTGAGTTCTTCCTTAAGAAGTTGTGTGTCCAAATGTCTGAGATGGCAAGCAGTTCTAGCATTTAAATAAGATGCCCATGAAGTACGGCCAACCTGAAGGTGAATCTTTTTTCTACCTTTTTGCAAATAACTCCTAAAAGTAGCATTTTTGAGATTAATTGTTGTTACAGTTGGCATCATAATCTTTCATGACTATCCCCTGCAACTTGGACATTTGGTATGTCTGATCTGCACAGAGTCCCTACTAAATAGAAAGAGACCAAGGTGGAGGTCAAGTTAGGCTGAAGAGTTTACCAGTTGACTTTTAATGAATGTCTCCTCTTTAACAGAGGTGATAATTTTGTACAAACTTTTTTTAGGAAGATTAATAAAGAAATAATGATGATTCAACTTAGCCAACAAAAGAGAAGACATTCTAAATTAACATACACACACAGCTCCCTCAGTGTAGTTGGTGATGCCTGCTACACGTGTAATAAAGCAATGAGATGCCAGTCTGCTCAACCACCACATATTTTAATTCACAAATTCAATTTGAGAGTTAAAGCCTGTTTTTTTCTGAGCACCTGCAAATGCAGACATAACTCCCTGGGCTTAACATGGAAATTGTAAGAGAAAAGTGGTACAGCAGAATGAGCAACCATTATTGTGCCTAATGCAACCAACACCCTGCTGGGCCTGTGCCTGACTCCTGCCATTTTCTCGTAGCTGGAGCAAGTATAGAAGTGCAATGGAATATGTGGCAACAGCTGGGTCAGGTTTAAGCCTCCTGAGCATTTTGAGATTTTGAAACCCAAATCAGAAAATTAAGTTGAGGTCTGATTCTGATATCAGGGGAACTGCACTTTTTCTGCAAGAAATTCATTAATTCAGTGGAGTCATTTATACTTTAAACCAATTTCTGAACAGAATGAGGCTTCCCATGATCACTGTGTACATAATTGTCTCTACTGGATGATACCTATATATAAATTTAATACTCAATATGGCTAAGTGCTTTGCTAGTAAATGTTTCAAAGCTCTGAGGATTTTAAAACTTGCTTGATAATGCACAAAAGTAACTTTTTTTCTTCTTTTCTCTCCCTCCCCTTTCCTTCTAACAGCTATATCTGGCATGATTGTTCCCCCCATGTGAGAATTGCCTTGAAGAATTTTATTAATGAAGAGGTTGAATTCTGCTTCAGAGAGAATCTGATTCAAGTCCCAGAGTGGAACTTTATACTCAGGCCTTTTTAAAAATAAAAAAGAAATAAAGAAGAATCTTACAATAACTGCAGATTTTTAAACAAAACAACAATCACCATCCTTGCAAATACTAAAATTAACAAGCTACAATTGCAAGGTGTTGATTCAAGCTGTCCATCTCAAATTCGTGGGATATATATTTATTGTATGTTGGTAAAGAAAAAACTCATGCTTTTTTTTTTTTTTTTGGGGGGGTTAGGGTGGGGCTTGCTTTTTTTCCCCATCTGTTTTTTTTTGGGAGGGGCGAAATTTAAGACTTGATTTAACTCAACACCATTTGTCTTTTATAAATCATACACAAAGGACACTAGAGATGGAATGCCACATTTTTAATTTATGATTTTTTTTTTTAAGCTGTACAAAGGAAAATGAAGTGGTGTCATTCACATGCAAGTCTGTATGGGACAGAATAGAAGTGCCAGTTAGTTTTTCATAGAAGAATTATGGCCATTTAATTAAGGGTCGGCTCATACAGGTTGCTTATCCAGTGGTGACTAGCTAATATGATGAATTTTTAATGTTCTAATTAAATAGATATCATTCCCTAGAAAGTTGATATTTTTGGATGGCAGGGGCAGGATCAGGGGTGGGATTAGTAACCACTGTCTTTAATATCAGGCTAAATAATTGTGTAAATAATGCAAGAAAAGTTGGTGAACTCAAGGGTAAGGATGCATATAACACCTTTCCTCTTGAACTGAAAACTCAGTGCCTCTGATACAATGCTAAAACTGCAGAATAAAATCAGCATGGCTCTCTCTTTAGGTTGCCTATCACACTCTTTCCAAATGAGTGGCTTTCTTGAAGTTTTGGGTCACCTGAGCTGTGCATAAAATGCCATTTGGATTCCTCAAAGCTGTCTGATGGCCCAGACTGTGGCCCTCATACATGGAGCATTTTCTGCATAGCCCCTCTCCCCTTGATCCGGTGGTTTTTATGGAGCAGAATGGGAACAGAGCAGCCTGTGGTTTTGCATCCTCACAATCTAAAAGCACACATTGTCCTCAGCCTCCCACTAGGATTGCTCCTGGATCAGTCGACCCTCTCAATTTGTATCATAATATATTAAGCAACAGGTAACTGCTTTTGAATAGTAAATGGAAACATGATTTGGGGGGATGGGGGGGCACGGGGATGTTAGGAAGGCTTAAAATCAAAATGATGGCTTCCGTTTTACAAAAATTTTGCTATAATTTTCTGGGAAGTGTTCTTACAAACTGTTAGTCAAAGAGGCAGCAAAGCTCTGAAAATGCATTACCTGATATTTTTTCTTTGCTGTTGTGTTTTGTATGTAGTTATAAATACTGTAGATTTTTTGTGATTTTTTGCCAAAGTTGTTGTTCTATTTATACATTTTAATGTCTTAAGACAGTTTTTCAATATCACAAAAAAAAAAAAAAAAAGAATTTTACTGCATATTTTGCAAAAAGAGCTCACTACCTTTAGCTTGCACATAATTGCAAAATTAATTAAAGAAAAAAAGCTTTTTGTTTCTGTTTTTGTTTGCTTGGTTTAAAGGGGATTTTGTAAAATATCCATATAAATAATGTATTTATCTTTGGAATTTGTACATTGCTTTTTATCCCCTACCAAGTTTATTTTATTGTGTATGTTTGCTATGTGAAAAGTGCTGATTTGTTTGGTCATTCACCGTTGTATTAGCTGTTTAAATGTGATTTTAAAACATTTCATTTATAGTTTTTTTTAGTATTGTTTAAAACCATGCTTCCATTTTTTTTAATTTCCACCCAAAAGCCATTGTCTATTTTTGTATTATTTGTAAGTTAAGAAGTTTTTTCCAATATATGGCAAAAAGTAGCATATTATTCTTGTAGCATTTAGTTATGTAGATTTAAAAAAAAAATGTATCCTTTGCTTTTGAGGCTTAACAAAAACTAATGCTGTTTTACTCTATTAATATGCATGGGATTTCTCCTCTTTGGAGTGACGCATTTTTTGTGCATTAAATATGGGGAGAAACTTCATAGAACTCAATGAAAATACTTTCTTTCATAAGTCTGCTTGTATATTTCTCTGTCTTTCACATAAATATAAACCAGCAGATTGGATGCCTTAACAATGCAAATCATATTCATTTCACTTGTACATTGTACTGTGCACCAGAACTGTCAATCATCACTAACATTCTAACAAAAAAAAAAAAAAAAAAAAAAAAAAAAAAGAAATTGAAAAGCACAAAAGAACTGTTTTGTTACCTTAAAACAATATAACTTTTTTCTAGTCAAGCAAGAAATCATTAACAACGATGCTGCAACTGTGCATGCTTCCTGTATGAATTTTGCAATGGTTTTCACTAGATTGTCACAGTGTGATTTGGGGGGGGAAGGGAAGAAAACAGGATTTTTTTTTTCATGGTGAGAAAATAAAGAGGAGAAAACTGGAAAATGCAAGAGACATCAGTTTATTGCTTCTCTGTATTTCAAGCAATTATTCTAATTCACATAGTAAGCAACAGCACGACGATGTAATCAAATTTAAAGCCATATTTTGTCCAGTAACACCATTAATTACTCTCTTAGAGCTCCACTCAAAGTCCTAGAGATTTTCTGGCTGACCAATGCCAGCCATTGATGTTCGCAGTCCCTTACACCAGTGTCCAAAGATCCTTTGCCAATGTGCATAATTTTGTTTTGTTGCAGCTGTGTATAGTGATCTGATTAATAGGAATTCATAAAAATCTCCCCCGCACCACCCTTGTCTTTTACAAAGTAAAAGATGCAGCTGTTTACAGAATATGGCTTTAAGTAGGAACATTCAGATTTCGGTTTTAACAAGGTGAAGCTTCACAATGACTGGATTGCATAAAGTATGCCTATTTCCTCACAGTTGTACTAGGATGCAGCTAAAATGAAGTCATCTCTGAAACTACTAACCTTTCACCTTCTTATCTAAATCTTTTTGAATAGACACACACACTGTACAGTTCTATTGTTAGAGAAACTAACTACTGTAGAGATTGTTATAATTTTTTTGCAGAAATTCAAGCTGTAAAAACTTTTCAACTTTCACAATATTTAATTAAAGTTACTTCCTGTCTGTGAATACAGCTTCTATTTGTGTGTTTATTTTTCTTCTGCTGCTGGTTAGTAGATGAGAAAAAATAAAATATAGAAGCCAGAGGCTACTAAATTGTCTTCCTGAAATTAAGGAGAAGCAAGCAGACATTCATGGAATTACACAGTGAAGCATGGTGATCCTCACTTATAATGCAGAATGTTCATCCAGTTATTGTTATTTTTATTATTTCCATTGGTTTAGACTGTTGATTGCCTGAAGGGCCAATGTATTTTTCTAGAACATATCTATCTTGTCAGGAAAATATCTATCTTTAGGTACCCAGCTACAAAGAGCTGTCCCTCTAAATAGAGTGATCATGAAATAGAAGGCAAAGGTATAAGAGATCTAGTGCCAGAGACCCACAGAGATTTAAGTTTTCATCTTTGTATTATTTAAATTAATGGCAACACTTTCAGCACTTGGTCATAAGTGACCTGCTCAAGGCCAGCTCCAAGAACTTCATCTAAGTAGTCTGAGCTGTAACTGGCTCCTTGACTTAATCATAAAGGAGGCTCCTATAAATTCTTTCCATTCTGCTACCCTTCCTAAATGATAAATCCATCAACTGCTAAATTGGTTCTAGGCATTTCATTTCATTCTGTATTCCTTTGGCAGGTGAGGACCATGAGGAGCTTTATCTTTGGCATGTAGAAGGTAGACATAATGACATTTAATTGGGACTGAAGAGTGGCTGTCATACAGAAGACCTGTAAGGGGAAAATCAGCCTTTTAAAATCACACACACCTAATGCAAGGCTCCAAGCATTTCCAAGGTAGGAATAGGCATGTTGGGGTTTAAATTAAATTAGATTAGAATTTAATTTTAAACTTTAATTTGGTGAAATCAGCAGCAGCTAGAAGCAGCTTCCTGCAATCTAAAGAGTTGGGTAGCTCTTAAAATGTTATCAGACCCACTCCAGAAGTTGTTAGAGAAAAGAATGCTGTTGGCAAAGTCAGCCCCAACATGTGTTTACTCTGTCAGCACAAGAGATCTGTTTCTTCTGAGATAATTCTCCTGGTTCTCTTTCAAATGGTGTGGATTTTGGCAGCTCTCACTGCAGCTGAGGGCTCTATTGGTGCTCAGCTGACTACAAAAAGTCAGATCACGTGTATGAGAGAGGCAAGGACTGAGTGTAGCTACATCCAAGTGTGCTCGGAAGAGACACAAGTTGCCTGGTTGAGAATAACCTCAGCATAAATTTGGCAGTGAGGACAGCTCAGCAGAGGTATCCTACTCCCTGTAGGAACGTGGCAGCTCAGCTCAGACCTTAGCTTAGGAGGCACAAAACTCAGGGTTTGGGGGACGGTGTGCGCTGCAGTGGGAAACTGCACAAAAGCCACGACAACCTGTGAGAAAGAAGCCTCAAGATGAACCCTGTCACGATTGTCCACTTTTCAGTGGATTGTCCACTTTGCAGTGTTTAGAGGAAGGGGAACACAAACATTGTACAGAATCTCATTTGGAAGGTTGTTATAGCACACAGACACCCCATTGTCCACACCCAGCTTTGCTTGGGTCCTGCCTATGCCCCTGCTGCCTCCTGGCCCACTGTCCTTATCCTAAGTCTCTGCCTTCAGCTGCATTTCCATGGACCATTGTACCCCATGCTCACCATCAGCCCATCCCAGGCACTGCCTCACTCCCCCATCTCACAACCATTAACTATGCCTTCAACCTCTGCTGCATCGTTGCCTTCTCCTGAGGGTTCCCTATTTATACAGAGAGGAAAATGCAGTTGCTGGGACTGGAAATATTTTGTTACTTTTTTTCTGCTTAAGTGAGAGGCATTTTTATCTGTGCTCTCTGGAGATTTATGCTACAGTGGGACTGATTTTATCCACTTACTCAATGCACTTTAGTTCAATAATGATTACAGAACTTCTACATAATATATTAGGCATAGCTGATTTCCCAGGATTTGTAGCCCTCTATCTCCCTAAGCATTTAAAAAGGAATCTCTTTGTGATAGGTATGTTATGAATGATACACTCCTCAAGAGTCATGATGTAAAAATAATAGCAGCAATGGGCTGGGAAGGAAGAGCTAGTAAGCATTCTGCTGGAAAAAGCCAAAGCCTGTGGCAACAAAGCAACCTGTTTTGTCCACCACTGCTCCCTAGCCCATCAGTGGCATTTGCAATTAACACAGTTTGGACAATCCCGGCCAAACCCTCCCTTCACCCTCTTACCCAAACCAAGGGGTTTTGCAATTTGCTGGCTCCATTGCAGGGCTGGGCTGATCTGGTATCTCTCTCTCTCTCTCTCACTCTCTCTCTCTCTCTCCATCTCTCTCTCTCTCTCTCTCTCTATTTCTCTATCTCTTTTTTTTTTTTTTTTTAAATGCAAGGTGAGTTCTTCAGCTTGCTCATCTGTGGATTTAGCAGTCATGAGCAGGTCCATCCCAGCCAGCATGCTCAGCTGTGATGTGACTGCAGGAAGCCTGCACAACATTTGTTTCCTTCAACAGCCGAAAGAGTAGCAATGGTTGTGGTCACGATTTTCTTTTACACCTGCAATTAGCCACAAGAAATTTAGTCCTATCCTTTCCTTAGCCTGACAGGTTTTCTATGCATATTTTCTCAACAACATAGACAGCAAGTCTTCTCCATCCTCTCCTGTCTCCAATACTAGAGACCCTCTGCCTGTGTTCTTCTCCACCTGTCCCAGTGGCTCAGCACATCAGTGGCAGAGGACACCCAGCTCCTGTCCATAAAGCCTAAGACTGATTCGTTCAAAATCCCATTCATTTGCCCCAGAGAGTTTTCCACACAGGACCAATCACCTGGAACCAAGCACCTTTCTTGTCTTACTGTCACCAACCTCCCCAGGGTTTCTTTTTTTTTTTTTTTTTTTTTTTTTTTTACATAAAAGCCCCGTTTTACTCAATTTTCCAATAATCAGATAATTTCATTAACTTTCGGCAACAAGTTCATTGCTGTTATTCCCTTATTTTCTCCTTGTGCAAGGGGGTGTGTGGCAGCTGAACTGTCCCTGCCCCATTTGGGCAGTGCCCCTGAACCCTGGAGGACTCAGCAAAAGCTGGGGATGCTGCTGCTCCTGGCCCAGCCCCAGCAGAGGGGAGCAGGGGCAGCTCCCAGGGTGGCTGCAGCCCCGTGGCTTCCTCACTGACGTCAGGAAATAGCACGGCGAAAGTTGCTACCAGCTACCAGCTGTTTCAACAGCTTTAATCACAAGGCAAGCTGTAAGATAAATAAATAAATAAAGGCTGTGAAGTGACAAAACAAATGGCCTGATACCAGCGACAGATTTGAAGCTGCTGGCTGTCTTTGTAGGAGAGCAGCAGCCCCCGAGCTCTTGCCTCACCCCCAGTAATTAATTTATCACTTAGCAGCGCTGCAGCTCTCTGGAAGGTGCATGGAGATGACATTTGAAGGTGAACTCCAGCCCTACAGAGGGGCCTGTGGGGCTGGGTAAGGGGCTGTTGGTACCCAGTCTACAGATGAACTGGCTGAATTACAGGGGGATTTACATGTACCTGCTCGAGCTACCACAAGCCAGTACACACTATTTTGTTCCATGTTCACAAATCCCTGTACTGCTCTTTCTACTTCAAACAATATGGATCAGCTATAACAACACTTGATATTTATTCTATTTCAACTATCACTCTGATTTGTCAGATGTATTTTTTTATGCACAGCAGGTGTACCCTAATGGGGTTAGGGAATAAACAGAGAACTGATGGGCTTATACACCCATTAGCTAATGGGTTACTAAGCAAAAGGGACCCTGTTTAACCCCAGTGCACTTAGCCCACTGTTAGGAGGAATCTTAAAGACTGTAAGCTAACACTCAAATGTCTCTTTGTGGACCCAGGGGAAGAGAGCTCAAACTTTAATGCATCACTTTTGATAGGCAGGTGAATGAATGTGGCTATCATTATGCAATCATGCAGCTCTGGAACTATTTATCAGCCACACAACACACCCTGTGAACCCTGTGTGTACAGAAAGGGTTAAGCGGGATGAAATCCACCCCCAGACAGAGGTGCTTCCCACATCCCACTCACACAGAGGAAGCAAACTCAGAGCTGCCACTTCACATTCTCCTACCTCAGTACTACACACCTTGTGCATTAGCAACATGCATTTTTTGTGCAGAGGCCCTGTGTCGACACCAGCTTTAATCAGTTATTTCAAGATAGATGTGCCTCGTTAGCATCAGAACAATGCAATTACTTCCCCTCCTCCCCTCTCTCCAAATCCTGGGGTTTTATTGGCCTATTAAAGGTTTGATTTGTTGTTGGTAGAAACAAGAAGGATTCCAACTCATTGATCATACTATTCTACGGATATCCAGCAGAATAAATATATGGGATAATAAAACACAAACCACCCACACAAAGGTTACATTTTCTAAATCCTTTAGTATTCTGCATCATAGTTTATGTTCGCTTTCAACCACAAATACACAGTTGAGTGCAGTACATGACAGTTAAAAAAGGTCTGTAATGTTGAAGGTTGTATTTGCAATCTTTTGCCATCTTTCTCCCATGGAAGCAAGTCACACTGATCCTTGCTGTCCACAGAAGCAATAAGGAACAACCCTCTGACATAGGTGTGTAATTAAAAGCCAATTCAAAAGGAGCCTTCTGTAAATATCATCTGGATTGAGGCATATGCATGCATTGCTTGAAGCACCAGAAAAGTCCTACTGACTTCAATAGAATGGCTCCTGTGTTTGAAGAGAAATAGGTGCATGTGTGCAGGAGAGGTGAAGGTCGAAGAATAAAAAAAAGAGAGAGAATATAGTTTTGTGTTGCTTTTCTATAAGCAGTGACATAAAAACTCACAGCTGGGGGAAGCTAAAGGTCTTTTTAGCTTCTTTTGTTCCTGCCTATTCCTGGGGTGCTTGCAGGTGCCCCCTATATTTAGCTCTGGAGACCCACCTGGGTTGCAGGGCTGCTGAGACAGTGGTCTGAGGGATAGAAGATGATTGTGACAGAGAGAGGGGATGTGGCAGTGATCATGGTGTCTCTGGGCTTTGCCTTGTTACTGGTCTCTTCCTGAAGGGGAAAAGGAAAGTGCTTCAGGCACTTGACAGGATGACAGTAAAGTTCTTCTGTCAGATGGAGATGCCATAGAAAATGCCACAGATACAGTGGCACAGGCAGAAGACACTGGGACCTCAGTAAGCTCAAAACAGCAATCCAGGTCCCTCATTCTACAGAGAAGTGGTCAAGCAGAAATCTACCAATGCCCACTGGAAGATGAACTTTTTTGTTACCAACTCAAAAGGAAGCTCCAAAAGTGTGGTATGGTTCAAGGGCTGCATGGATACAGCTTCAGATCTAGGTTTTAAAGCCTGTGTTTGAGATTGTTTAATTTATGCTGGAATTCAGCAGCATCACTCTAAAAGGCTGGTGCAGCATGGCAACAAGCTTGTTAATTACTAAGCAATTATTTTACTCAACTTTTAGACCCGGGGGATACCCAAAATATCTGCATCTGTTTCATTTTGATCTCTTATTGTTCCTTCCATGCTGTAGCTGAGGTTATTTTACAGCAGCTGTCAGTCATAGCAGTAACAACTTCCACAGCTTCCATTTGGCAATCTCACTATATAGAAAGTGCAGTGATGGAGCAGAGAGGGTTTCTTTCTTAATATCATCTTCCCCTAGGATAGACTATCTTGCCCTCTGCAGCAGAACACACTTGGATCACACTGCAGAGCTTCTGACTGCTGCTTTTAAAAAGGTATATCTGTTTGTTTCTATCAACACATTTCAGCTCCTCTGGCATGCTGTCTTTGCAGCTCTAATAGAGACACTTCACATGTAATAGGGTCACACAGTGATCCTCACGTTCGATTCCATTCCTATCACCATGTTAAATTGAAGCAATGTCTGTGCATCAGATCTCTGCAGTGCAGGGAAGCTGTAGCACCTACAAGTTTTGTGATGCAATGAAACTAATGATTTGGATTTTATTTTCTTGGTGCCACATTCAGCTGGTGAACTCTTGAAAAATACACCTTACCTCATTTTCTTTCTGTCTCTTCACCTCTCAAGAGCTTTCACCAACAGATCTGCTTTCATGATGGAAAAAAAAAAAAGTAATTCTATCAGTATTTTATGGAAATTAGAAAACTGATTAGCATAAAGCTTCTACTTGTGATAGTGGGGTTACAAAAGTGGGTTGATAGGTAAAAATGATCTCCTTAGTGATAATTAACTTTGATCTCTTAAATAACTGTTAACTTTCATAAAGAAGGGGAGTACGAATGACATTTGCATCATGGCAACTGTAAAAAGGCAGAACATAACTTTCACTGGAGATCACATGATAAGCTCTGTTCTCAAAGAAAATATACTCATTTCAAAGCAAAATGACATGAATTGTCAAGGACTGTTGAGTTTGTTCTTCTATCTTATGCTAACCTGAGTGCACTGAGATGAGACATTGCATACGGTTGTGTGAAAAGCTCTAATACACCCATGTAAATGACATGTATTTATCTACAAGGAAATGACAATTCATGCTCTGCTTAGCACTTCTGTGAGACCATTCATCCAAGGACTTCCAAGTACTTTACAAACATTAATTCATTCTGGCTATGTGAACGTGAGGTAAGTAAATATTAGTCTTATTGCAATATTATTGGTAATAGGAGAGACACAGCAGCTGAGAGACTTAGTCAAGGTCAGTAGATGAAAGCTCAAATGCCCAGCTTCTAGCTCTGTGTGCAGTCATGGAATCCTGGCAAAGCACATGGCTATGGACATTGCATGTTTATTATACACTCCTCAAATTTTGCTTTGATTACTGGTTTGTCAATTTCACCATCAACATTTATTTCCGAACAATTTCCCAGTGAATGTTTGGGGTTGAATAACCTTAACACCTCTGTTTTCTTAATTGAAACTGAGGAAAAGAGGAAAAAAAACAGTAAGCAAAAAAAACCAACCCAAAAAAATGTGAACATACACTTAGATAAATCAAGGGCACAGCATTTTTAACCAGAACACCCCAAGATGCAGTTCCTAGTTTATGCCAAAAGATAAGCAGCTCTGTCTTGAGTTTTAAGGATTCATTAGAAACCAGGTCTTCAAGTAAAACTGAAGTTAAAAAAATCCCACTTGACCTCAACATGCAAGGAAAGCAGATATTTTGAAGTGCAGACATTAGTATCAGACATTAGTTCTGAGTACCCTCACAAAGGACCTCAGACAGATTTACACAGATTGCTGGAGTTGAGACAAAGTTAAAGTAAACCAGAAGTTACGTATGAAGTGAAGTGCAGCAGGAAATATACACGTGTTCACACACAGAGAAGTTAGAAATTTTTGAGTAGTAAAGTTTTAAAAGTATCTTAATAAGTAAATCCCAAAAGGTGTGCAGGCTCCTAATTTTTCCATTAATGGAAATCTTCAGTACCTTTATTGCACACTTAAAGCTACTGGCACAGGAGTTGTTGCAAAGAAACCATTGTAACACCTCAGTATCTTTCTTCACAAGCTCTTCCAGATACAGTGTATGCTGCCCACTGTCTGACTCATTTTATCCTCTCATCTCTTTTCCTTTGATATGCATGAAGTTAAAGGGAAATGGCGGTCTCCTAATTTCTATTTCCACCCAATGTCATGGGAGAGAGGAGAGAAAAAAACCCAACACTTTTTTAATGCAGCTTTTAAAATAGAAAAGCAAAAAAAAATTTTTTTTTCCAGCACTTAATAGGCCTCCCTTGCAATTTAAAAACTGATTTTCAGGAGCTCATATATTCAAATCTCCAAAGTCTATTTGAAGGCACATCTGAAGGTGCACCCTGCAACCTGTGTGTAGCAAACTCTTTTGAATCTTGTCCTTGAAACAAAAATTAGTGCCCCATGGGAGCTCAGCAGTGTAGACAACCACTAACTGCAGAATGACTGAAAGCAGAGCTGAGAGTCCTTACAGCTGGGAGGGAGAAGGGGATGAGAGAGAGAGGGAAGATGAGAAAAGCCTTCAGGAGCCATTTGGGAGACAGTCACTGGGAAGAAGAAAGAAAGACATGCACTAAAAACAACAGAAACACAGGTGGAAATGGCCTACTGGGAAATCAGGCTGTCAACAAACAAAAGCCCAAGGCCAGAAAGCAGTTTCAGTAGCAGCCCCTGCTAACAGGGCTTCAGTGTTCAGTAAATAAATTAGCAGCAGCTTTGACTGTTTGGAAATTAGTAGTGACATGATGAAAGAAGCAAATGACTTGCTTTTATCTGGAGTGGAAACACTAAACTTCCAAAGAAATCCTTGCCTCTATTCAGAGAAGCAGAGATGCTTATATCAGCTTAGACTTGAACAATAATATCAGAAAAGTTTAATTTACCAGAGGTTCAGAACTTCATTTGTAACTAGTAAGATCTGTGTCCCTCTGGGCTGCTTCTGACAGCATCTCTGCTTTGAATAGTTTATCATGGAGGAGGTAAAAATAACACAGGTTAGGAAGACAGACAGACAGACAGATACCTCTGTGTTTGGAAAAAGAAGTAGAGTTGAGGCATTAGATCAGCTCTCCAATTATTGGAAACTGGGAAAACTCCTTTGGGAGAAACTCCAGTGGTTTATTTCTGTTGAGAATCTGGTCCTGTTTAATCAAGTGGGAGCTAAATGAGGGGCTGAATAGTAAACACTTCAGCACGTGCTGAAACATTCAGCATGTGAGTCCTATTGAATTCATTGAGATAGAATTTGCTTAAGCACTCACCCCGGGTAAGAGTTCCCAAATCAGGGCCTCAGTTACTGGAGCTGAATGTTTATTGTGCCAGAGGTACGGAGAAGGGGCTCTTTTCTCACATCATCATTGCTTCAAAAGACAGTTGGATAAGGAGTACCATTAAGGCCTCCAAAGCAAGCAAATATTTACTCAGGCTGTGCTGACTGCTTGATATGGCAACAGGTCCACAAGAGAAGCTCCCACTCACAGCAGAAAGCAGGGATCACTTGGGCAGTCCTTTGATCTGAAGGATTCTTTCTACTGTCCTAGTGTGTGTGGGTCCATATAAATTTGAAATATGAACTTTGTCTTTTGCATGGACAGCCCTGGGTGTGTCCACACTGACAAATGGCAACAGCCTCTGCTGTACTGGTTGCCCATCAGTTATCTGGAACTAAGTCCTGTTCAACATCTTTATCAATGACCTTGACGATGGGACAAAGTGTCTTCTCAGCAAGTTTGCTGATGACACAAAGCTGGGAGGACTGGCTGACACCCCCCAAAAGGCTGTGCAGCCATTCAGAGGGACCTAAACATGTTGAATAGTTGGGCAGGGAGAAATTTAATGTATTACAACAAGGGCAAGTGTAGAGTCTTGCATCTGGCCAGGAAAAACCCCAAGTGCCAGTATAGGTTGGGGACTGAGCTGTTGGAGAGCAGTGAAGGGGAAAGGATGACCGTGAGCCAGCAATGTGCCCTTGTGGCCAAGAAGGCCAATGGCATTCTAGAGTGCGTTAGAAGAGGGGTGGTTAGTAGGTCGAGAGAGGTTCTCCCCCTCCTCTACTCTGCCCTGGTGATGCCACATCTGGAATTTTTTGTCCAGTTCTGGGCCCATCCAGCTCAGAGCCTCCAGGATGATGAAGGGAGTGGAACATCTCCCTTATGAGGAAAGGCTGAGGGAGCTGGGTCTCTTCAGCTTGGAGAAGAGAATGAGGGGCGACCTCGTTAATGTTTATAAATATGTAAAGGGAGAGAGCCAGGAGGATGGTACCAGGCTCTTCTCAATTATGCCCGATGAAAGGACAAGAGGCAACATATATAAGCTTGAGCATAGGAGGTTCCATATAAAGATGAGGAAAAAAATTTTCACTGTACGGGTGACAGAGCACTGGAACAGGCTGACCAGGGAGGTTGTGGAGTCTTCTTCTCTGGAGACATTCAAAATGCACCTGGATGAGTTCCTATCTGACCTCCTGTAGGTGACCGTGCTCTAGCAGGGGGTGTGGACTTGATAATCTTTTGAGGTCCCTTGTAACCCCTAACTTTCTGTGATTTCTGTGAACTAGAATGTAACAATGCCTCAAAGTACCAAATCTAAAGAATCACAGGTTCACTAAGTTGTTTCAGTAAGGAATCTGCCCTTCAAGGCAGCATAGGTTTTGTTTCCTCCAAGATACTCATTCTGAGGTTCAGCTGACAGCTAACAGCCTCATTCCAGCTCTCTGAGCAGGTCCTGAGCACTTTCAGCTAAGAAGTGTCACAATTTCTCATTCCCGTGCCAGTGAGGAAGGGTCTCCTTCTGATTCCCACCATACCATACACCGTACCATCCATTCTTCCCACCATGAGAGGCAAATTAGCCAGCATGCTTCTAGACAAAATGCCCAGTAAATAGTGGCATCCTTCAGGGATAGGTACTGGGACCAATACTGCTTAATGTATTCATTAAGGTCCTGATGATGGGATGGAGTGCACTTTCAGAAAGTTTGTAGATGACACCAAATAGCTGGGGGTGCAGTCGATTATGCCAGGGCTACCCTTCAGAGAGGCCTGGACAAGCTAGAGAAATGGGCTGGCAGAAATGTCATGAAGTTCAGCAAAACCAGATTTAAAGCCTTGATATCTGGGATAAAATAGCCTCAGGCAACAATACTGACTGCAGGCTACCTCCCTACGAGGTCAACCACATCCTGGGCTGTATTAGCAAGAGAGTAGCCATCAAGTCCAGGGATGTTTGGCACTTGCCAGATCCCATCTGCGGTATGGTGTCCAGTTTGGGGCTCCCAGTTGAAACAGAGGCATGGACACACTGGACCAAATCCCAGAAGCCATAAGTTGGGTTGAGTGCAGGAGCTGAGGATCTGAGGGAGCTGGACTTTCTCAGCGTGGACAAGAGAAGATGAAGGAGATTGTATTGCTGCCTCCAACTGCCTGATGCAGGAAAATATAAGAGTTAGAGGACCCTTGGAGGTACACAGCAATAATACAAGCAGTAGTGCACAGAACTTGGAACAAAAGAAGAAATATCAAATGCAAGGAAGGATGTTTTTTTTAACTGTGAAAGTGATCAGATATGGGAGCAGGTTGGCCAGAGAGTTTGTATAATCCCTGCCACTGGAAGTGCTCAATATTTGACCAGACACAGCCCTAGGCACCCTTATCTAAAAGAACCTACTCTGAGCAAGTGCTTGGACCAGATGACATCCAAAGTCTCTGCCAACCTGAACTATCCCACCATTCTATGGAAATGAAGCAGAACAGAAGTGGTGAAGCTTATGTGGAACCCTGTAGAGCTGGTACAGATCTGTGAAAGGAAGGTTAGGCCCAGTTATATGGAGGATTTAATTTTAGTAAGAATTTAATTAATTAAGGAAGACATAACATAGTTGGATTTTTATTAAATTGTTAGTTTAGTGCTAGAGAAGAACTCAATAGGAAAGCTTGAGTTGCATAGCCTGCATAACAATACAATAAAATAGACAAAAATCTATACAACAGCTAGGAACCAAGGAGTCATCATCAATGGTTTTATGTCAAAAGAGAGAGAAGTATCAATTGGTCTCCCACAAGGATTGATACCAGAGCCAGTATATAATCAATATGCTGATTAACAGCCCAGACAAGAATGCCAATTCAACAACCACTGGATCTGGAGGATATTCAAAGGAAAAGTGAAGATGAAGAAATAGAATTCTAGTCAAACAATGTGTAGATTTCATCAGATGAATGAGCAACATTTAATATTTTTATAGATTCAGAGAAGATTTTTATAGAAGATAAATATAAAATACAGTGGATATAGGGTCTAAAGCTACCCCCTTTAAAAATACCAAGTTTGGCCAAATGCTAATTTCTTGCACCATTACAAAAGGATGAGGTAGTTTATGAGTTTTGATTCATCAGAAGTCCTGCAAGGCAATGACTTAAATCGCCACTTACCAATGTGTTCGGTGTCATTTGTGAAATCTCATAGCCAAATGTCACAAGATATTTTGATTAAGAATGAAAATTAGGTGAGAGACACCAAAATTCTGCAAAGACCAGATTCAAACCTATTGTGTGCTCCTCACACTGACTTTGACTAAAAAGCTTAAAATATTTAAGCATGTGATTGATGAAAACTGCATTAGTGATAATAAGGGACAATGTGACAGCATGTGGTTTGGCATTGAGGGTGACACATGTAAGGTTTCTATTCCCCATGTTTTTCTGTATTTCTTTTCTAACTTCTCTAGCATTAGTCCTGTAGTCCAATATATCTATATAAATATACAGATATATATGTATATGCACATACAAAAAAATTTGCTTAAAGATCATGTTGCTTGGTGCAGTGAGCTGACCCATAGACAATAAGCTCAAACAAATCACCATTTTCATCTAAAAAGTCTTCTGCACCACATGGATCAGGTTGTTTCCCTGCATGGGTATTTCAGTTTTTGTTTTTTGGAGAATATAGTGAAAACTAATTCTGGATTTCAAGCTCTCACCTATTGGAGAATTCATTAAATCATGCCCACACATTGATAGTGGATTTATTTATTCTCAGCCTGAATTGGGTGTTGTAGCCTGCTTGCATAAAAAATATTTTTCCTTGCATACCTATCCAGTGGTCCCACTTAACTCCATAATGCATTATAACTACCATTTTTATAAAATATGCTGATAAACTGGGAACCTCTATTACTCCTGTTTAAACTCATGAAAATTCCCATGGATGTTAATGCAAGCAGGACTTGATATTTATTCATTGAAAGCTAGAACTGTGTGATGGAAAATCAGAAATCTTTTAAGCCACAGTTTTTAAGGTTATGTTGCATGGTGTTTACTGTTCAACACATCAGAGCCTCATAGCCATATTAGTTGTATGAATGGGATAGGATTATTTGGGCAATTTTCCTCTACATTAGAAACAAATCACAGCTAAACCTCTGCTGGCTCCGTACATTTTCAATTCCCATTTTCTCTCACTGGAACAGAAAAATAAATACACAGATAGCTGACCAAACTTAGAAAATGTTCAAAGCAATCAAGTGCAAATTCTGTCCTGTTAAAACGCAAACAAACCAGAAAACCTTTGACTGAGGTAACTTGAGAAATAAGTAGTTAGATAGATGCTATAGACAACAAGACACAAACAAATTAAATCTATTCCACTGAAACAGTGATATAATTTCCCTCCAGAGACTAAGACTGACAAAATAAACAAAGAAATAACCTGTTTCTTAACTTGTGAAATGTGACAGTCAATGGCAGAAAGCAAAACAAAACTAAACAGTGCTAGAAGTTCTTAGCAAAAACATGCTCTTCAGAGATGATGTAGCTCTATTTTTCTTTGGCTTCGACATCCTAATAACCATACTTTTTCACACTTCCATCTTCTGAGTTTTTTCATCGTTTTTCCAGCATAGTCCTCACTACATGTTTATTTTGAGGGACAGACAGACCAATAGTGAAAATTAGCACATCTGGGAAACAGAGAGCTGTTGTCTGCCACTGTAATTACACCTCTGACGGTGCCTGGACATCCTTCAGTTTGGCTTTGATGGTAGAAAAGACCTTACTAAATGCTGAGTGCATACTACAGAGCTTTGAAGGAACAGGGTTGGACATCAGAGTTAACTTCAAAGCATTATAGACCTAGGGCCAAAGACGGAAACCTTGGTCATTGGGAAATTATGCCCACTGAATTTTTAGGCTTGCTACAAGGACAGAAGCCTTTTAAGGTTTCAGGTCAGTTCTGAGACTTCTGTATCAGGAACTGTGCTACCTAGCATGATCTAGTGACTTCACAAAAGAAGTATCCTCAAAAACAAAGAGAAACTTCAGGTACAACTGAGATGGCCATACTATAGCAGCAACTTCTAAAGTTAGAAGCAAAAGCATGAGCATGCCAAAATGCAGCATGGCACTAATTTTCATGTTACTCACAACAGTCATTTTTCCATGAAAACTCTGTATATGTCACTTACAAATATCTCATTTATGCCCTATCTTACATATGCACATAATAATACTTCCACTTTATTCTAGCTGATAGTTTGCCTTTAAAATGTCAGGTCTTTTCCCATCTAAGTTGCAAATTGCTTTTATAACTAAAAACTTTATAACCGAAAATATCGTAGCTCAGGGGCTGATGATGGAAAATGGATCCTTCTATTCCAGCAGAGAATCAAAAACCAGTCCAAGTCTCCAGCTGCCATATCGTAACTACTGAGGGTAGGGTTCATCTTCAGAAGCCTAACTTTAAACATCTGATTTAAGCAGCTTCATTGCTAGATGCTTTGCAAGCAGCAGCTCTAGAGAGCAGCTCAGCATTCATAGGAGGCCCTTGTCCAGCAAGGCTCTCCCTTGACTCTTAGTACTGGGCCATCTCTTCTCTGACTACAGTTTGTAAAGTCTAGCAGGGGAATCCAGTCTCTGAATGGCCAAAATGCAAAGTCATCTGTTACTCTTCAGAAGGTACTTGGGACATAAAAAACTCACAAACATGAAATACGAAACAATGCAGAAACTACCACCTTGGTGAAAGAAGGTAGGAATGAACTGGCAGGCCCAGTGCCTGTTTCTAAACAGCCTTTTGTGGGAGTGTGGTGGTTCAAGCTACATTTAGAGGGACAAGGATAGGCTGTGGAGCAGTGTGAAAGATGCTGCACGTTTTCAACAAAAAATTTTATGAGAAAGTTGCAAGGTGGTCTCTAGAAAATTGCAAGATTTGAAAGTGGTGCAGCTTTTCTGAAGCTGTGGGGCCGTGGCAGTGCAGGCAGCTTTGCTATCAAAGAACACGTGCTTTTCATGCTTCTCAAGAGAGAGACTCCTATCAGCCTGCTTTTGCTTGCAAAAACTGTAATGGAAAACACACAACACGAAACAGAGCAGCTACTCAGTAAATCATATTTTGGACTTATTTTTCCAAGGCTGCTCAGTCCAAGCAGCTTACACAGATTTTAGTGGAGTGATTTGGTTTTGCAGCATCCTGGGAGCTGCTAGCATACAGGGCTGTTTCTTCTGCCACTGAAAAGCAACCACTGTATATTTTAACTAGATTTTCTGAGTGCATTCTGCAGCCTATTTCCATGTTAAATAATAATTCTGAATTACATAACACCACATTCCTTTCCACCCCTCATCTGATAACAGTAACAAGCTGTATCTTAGAGACTTGCACGTTTATGTTGGCACTATTGGAAATACTAAGGCGAACTGAATCTCCTCTGTGTTCTCAAAGACTAACAAACACCCTTCATTTCCTACAGATTAGTTTCAACCTAACAAGTGTTTTGTTGAGCCCCAAAGAATATTTCATTTATTTAGTTAATGCTTATTGCTCACTTATGAGTGGCAACTCTTTCAGTGAGAAACAGACTGCTATAGCTCAATGTTTTTAAAAAGAGGGAGAAAAGAACTCAAACAGCAACTTGATATTTAATACTCAAAATACATTATGATAAGCAGACCTATCACTGTGAATTATGGAGAAGGTTTAATAGCACAATAGCACAGATGCACTTAGAATAAGTATTTAACAGTCTGTTTTGCAAAGCTGAAGCATGTTCTGTACTCCCATACAGTGATTGGTGCTTGGTGCCACAATGGCACAGGATGTGTATTGCATCAGTTGTGCCAGGAGTGACCATGCATAAGGATTACCACAGAATACATGAGATTTGTGCAATAAGGGGGGCAGAGTTACTCACTGATGGAAGCAGACACTGGACTGTTTGTCTGCACATCCACGATCCCATCTTTTGGGTCAGGTATGTAAACCTCATGCCAAGAGGATGGCATGAAGCCAACCTATGATGTGCCAGGCATAGGCATGCATCCCTCGTGGGAGAAATGCTCAGCCAAGTTGGAAGGGGGTTCCAGAGAGAGGAGAAAAAAGAGGCATTTTCTGCACTTTCTCTGCTCCAGCAGCTCCTGTGCCAGATGTATTGGTCACGGGCCAGTCAGCTGCATTGAGCTGATGGGACTGAGCAGCCAGAGAGAAGCTTCTGGGAGTATGGGGCTGCCAGCACTGCAAAGATGAGGAGTGTTATGGGCTCTAAAGGCCTGTTATCCCCCCTGTAAATCTGTCTGTGTTTACCCCTTCCTTCTCCTGCATCTTGAGTTTCCTCTTACTGGAGGCCTGGGTACTCAGCTATAATAACAGCATGGTGGGCTTCTAGAAATCATGTACATTATCCACGGAGGTCTTATTACAATGGCACTTAATGACCCAGAAGATTTAGTAAACCCACAAACTCATTTTGGATGAAAAAATGGAACTGGAAATTGGACTGAAATGAAAACCTCAATAGGAAGTTTATTTATGAGTGGGGAAAGCATGGGAGCAAAGGAGAGGAGCTGGGTTAGCATACAATTGGCAACAGAGAGCAATCACAAAGAAGAAGAGAGAATTAAAAATGTAATTGAGAAAAACAGAAGTAAAAAAAAAAGAGTGAGATATCCTATCCTATTTTCTCCAAGGTCTGTTTTTTAAAGGCTGGGCAATACTGTTGCTAACACAAGAAATAGGTTCCCCCTGAGCTAGAAAAACATTTGGATTTTTTTCTTGTTTGTTTCCTTTTTATTAATCATCAGTGGTGTGGGGAGCAGGAAACCCCCAGAGAACTCAATGACAGGGGAAAAAAAAAAGGTTTGTGAAGTCAGACTCGGTTTGCATACCTAAAAAGCAGTATGATTGATTCGCAAAAAACCTCTAGCTTCATAAAGTTCTTCCATCTTTAATGAGAACTAACAGCATTTTTGTCCAGCTTCCCTGCAAAATATTGTTCTAGTGCTGAATCCATCAACAAAAATGGCTAAGCATTAGCTTTCTTAATGGCCTCTGGTTTCTCTTGCCAGACACTGCAGATGGAGTGGGCTAAGCAGGGCTGGGGCTGAAGTGAACTGGCCTGTTGCAGATATCAGCTGCATTAGGTTGTCTTAGACCTAGGAATAGTGGGTTTTTAGTGTATTCTGAGCAGAACTCATTTTAAAATCATGGGGATGGGTTTTTTCTAGCTCTGACCAGGCAGTAGTGCCCAATTAATACGAATTGCTACTCAATCAAATTCTGTGATGAAGTATAATAAACAAAGGAAGTGAAAAGTAATGAAGCTCTCAGAGGGCTTCATTTAGTACTGACAGCAGAAGTTGTGTATGTAACTTTTTAGGGTTTTTTATCTGTCTCTGTCCTTTGAGTGTGTGATTACAAAATACCACTCACCTGTACCTGCCTGCAAGAAAATAAAACCTTCTCCCTGCCTTCCCTGGCTGCTGCTGTAGCTACAGAGGTGATCTCAGCAGAAAAGGCACGGGTAGTTCCAGGGAGTAACCTCAATAGGCTACAATGGCTGCATTTGGTCTGATCTGTGGTGCAGCTTCATGCTCATCACACTCCTCATCTCCATACTCTTTCAGTCCTCCCTTTGAAGAGGGCCTGATAGAGCTATATAATAGTCTCCCAGCCAAGTTTCCACATATATTTGTTATTTCTTAACTTTCAACCTTAGCAGTACCAGCCAGAAGTAGTCAGAAAACAGAGCCATGTTTCCATAAGGTTTTTCAGCTCTGCTTTGAAAACCCCTGAGATTAAGACACTTTAGATCAATCCTGAAGATGAAGAAAAAGCCTGGGGACTGTTCTGAATTTATGTGAACTTCTGGGACCTTCTGAAATCTGCATGTTCAGTCACAGCCTCAATAATTTTCCACTTAACCGTGGGCTAAATAAACCTGTCTTCTCCTCACCATGCACTGGGACTCCATTTTTTTCCAAAACTATATAATGTCCTGCCAGGGACTGCTGGGCAGCTGCGACTGGCAGAACAAATTGAATTTGAGAGAAAGAAACTGTAATTCTAACATCTGCTTCCAGTTAACACAGACATTAATAAATATTCCTCAAGAACTAATATCTAAGCATCCTTTTTTCACCTTTAGCAATGACATTTTAGACCAAGAATTTGTAATAGTAACCTCCATAGAAATTATTATCTACTTACTATGATAGAAAGGTGTTTTATGAAAAAAACCCTTCTTTACACACTCAACACCTTTTGAATTATAAAACAAAAGAAGAGAGAAAGAAACATGTTTGAAATGTCAGTTGGAAATGGCTCATTGTAATAGCATTTCTTTTGGAAAGCACTCATGTTCTGCAGGCTGCATAAGTCTGCTCAGATATTTTTGCATGCCTCAAAGAACTTTACACTAATGATGAAATCACAAAAAGCCACATTTTGACGAACACCCCAAAAAGCAATTGGCTTATAAAGAAGTGAGAGTCGAATTATGCTAAAGACACATGACATGCAGGGATTGGCACACAAATAAAAGACAATGAATGGTATAAGAGAATAGTTCCCCATAATTACAAAACTAACTTCACAGCTGCATAGCTCCTATTGCATTTCTGGGGAACTTAAAGAAAACAACACATCTCAGAAAGTTAGGTTATGTCAGAGAGGATTTAAGAATTTGCAGTGTTTGGTATGGATGGCACTTGAGAATGATATAAAGGATTCAGCATCACTCATTTGGAATGAGCTTCAAAGCCTACCAGTGGTGTGCACTGTGTCTTCTGCAAATGAATGCTGTTAAAAGTAAATTTGATCCCAAGAAAACTAATAGCCCCATTGCACATCTTAAATAAGGTTTTGAGCTCATCTAACACCTAACAGTTAACCAAAGAACACATATATATTTCCACATTTCTGTCAGTAAAATGTGCAGATATTTCTGTTTGCCATAGTTAGTAAAAAAGTGAAATATGTTCTCAGTGCTCAGTAGAACAACATCCTCAACAAAAAGCACTGTGGAAGTTTGAAATTGTATATGAAAGAGTTGATAATTGTCATAAGAAAGCAAAAAACCAATTTATTTGGAATCAAAGATAACATTATTATAATATCACTGACAATTCCTGCAGCTATGGAATACCAAATTTAATATGATACTTTCATTATTAGATGACTACTATCCAAGAAGGATAGGAAACATCCAAGTCTTGATAACATAATGTAGGACACACCTCAACAACAAAATATTCCATTTTAATATTATAAATATAAAACAAAATGTATTGATCATTTGAATGTCACATCTGCTTGGCTTTAATTTTTTAAAGTCAAATCCCTTAAGAATTTTTAAGAGTTTATAACAAATACATTTCTACACTTGTTGTCTGTGTAAATCCACACTGGTAAAAATAGCACCTATTCTAGAAAAAGACAGCCACATGCTCACCAACATTTAGTACAGATCTACATAGTAACAGGAGTCAGAATTTGCTCATTCATTGTTTGAAGCATTCCTTCTCAGCCCCCAAGTGCTAAATATTGAACTAAAGGAGTTCCTGAAACACTGATAAGAAGCTGAAAATCATTCCCTAATTTGCAGTGGATTGAGCTGAAATCTGCATTGATAGGCAGTGTGCTGTAGATCTTCATAGCTGCTGAAATGTATGCCTAGTGGTTGATACCTATCACAAGGAAAATTAGAATAAATGAATATTTAAGCATTCAAATAGCTACAATAGTGCATTTCCAAAGCATTATCATCAGATTTGAGAAACCAGTACTCAATTGGTTACAAACTCCTTGCTGAAGAGCTTCACAAGTGTCTCTTCTCCCCACCTACTACTCATTAGCAATCAGAAAGCTTTAACAAGCTGTGCTGTGATTGGAACCAAACACAGACTGCAGTGGCTGCTCCTCTCTAGGTTTCCAGGAATTCCCTTCAGGTGACCTTTGGTAGCCAGAAAAGATCCATGGAAAGGAGACAAAGGGAAGCAGTCAGGAGTTGTAGAGAAGAATGGGGATATTGAATAAGCTGTGTTGCCCTCTCCAGAGGGCTAAATAGCAGAGATAATTGCAAGAGTTAATGCTTTCTTTTATAGTGGTATAGTTTTTCTAGAGGGAACTACATTTATCTTTATACATATATTTTTGTGTGCAAGCGTTTTCCATATGCAGCTATGTATAGGAGTTCATATCTCAGTTTAATAGAAAGAGTACATTGAATTAAAAGTCACTGTAAAGCCACATACGAGCAGCTCTGTTCCATGAAACAAAATTAAACAAGGTTTCCTCATGAGCTGGTAACATACGTGTGGCAGAATCTAAACATTCACCTATGTTTAACTGTTTCTTAATATCATGATAAACTAGGTTGTTGCCAAAAAGTCCCCATTAAGGCTTCATTAAAACAAAAAAAAACAAATCAAAACCAAACCAACCAAACAAAAAAACCCCAACCCGAACCCCCCCCCCCCCCAAAAGAAAAAAAAGGAAAAAGAAATAGTAAAGAAAAGAAGTCAAATTTTACGCTGAATACTTTTCACTGCTTATCTTACAAAATTATTGTTATTTGCTTTCTTAGTTACTCCTATTCATCAGGGTGATGTGTGCAAATTGTGAGAATGCCAACATGCTCCGAAACTGATGAGTAAGCAAAAAAGAGCTGCTCTTTAAACCCTTCACAGTTTATAGCCACATTTACATAACATTAAATAAGTCAACAAAGGCATCATTAGCTCCCATTAAAATATGAGTGAAGAAATTTAAATGAACAAGACAAGCTAATTGGTAAGTAATGTTGTGTATCAAAAATTATGACTGTAAGATTCCAAAGTTAATGAGAAACCCAACAATTGTGTTTACTAAATTTTTAAAAATGATATTAAAGGTGAACACGGAAAGGCAGTAAAGGTTTCTTGCTGTCATTTGGACTGACTGAGAAATGTGAAGGTTACTGCTGCTCCTTCACAGAGTCTGAGAGTCTCTGGAGTCACCAGCCCATCTTTTGATCCCTATCCTTCAGGCAGGTCTCTCCTTGCACACAGCAAAACTTCCCACGGAAACAGCAATGTGAGCTCTGATGCCAAATGTAAAGATCAGGGTCAGGCCTTTTGTGAGGCAGCTCTGGCAGGTGTATAAAGCTGGATTAACCTACGAGTCCATCTTGCCCTGCCTGCTGTTGAGTTTTCTCAGGTGGTTTTGAGGGAGTTAGAAAAAGCAACTCTTAACTGTGTGGTTAAAGACTGTGGCCAGCAGACATATTTCTGCTGCAGTGCTGGACTAGCTCTGCCATCTCCACATCCAGCATTTGGCCAACATGAGCCAAGTCTTTTCCTGCTGCTTTTGTCCGTATTCCCAGAGTAGTCAGGACTTATGGACCCTTTTCGGAGCTGCAGACCACAAGTAGCTCATACTTACTGGCAACAGTTTTCTTTCCCCAGTCATTCAGTACATGAAGCTCCACCCATTTACTGAGTACAAGTTGAAAATCACTACTAAGTTTGCCTTTATCTCTATTGAAATCCTCTTCAAATGCTGCATTTCAGCTGTGTTCTACTCCCTTCCAAAAGACAGAAACCAATGAGTGGAGATATAACCCTGCAGTGCCATTAATGAGCATAATTACAGATCTATATTACACTGTCCCTCTTGCTAATTGGTCATTCATTTGCCATCATGCATGAAAACACAGGTGTTATTGCATTCACAATGCCTATCTGCATTTCCCACATAGCACCAATTCCCTTCTGTTTCATTTCTCAGTCCAGTGGGATCAGTGTGGGTCTAAAAGGGGAGGACAGGACTATCTCATGTTCTATCTCGTGTGCCCAGATGTGTGGAAATGGGTTTCAGTAACACCATGCAATTAGATCAGTATCATGTTCTCAAGTACACAGAGCTGTTACAAATGCAGCCATTGATCCTCTCCTACAGGGAACCTTTGTAGATGCTGCCTGAAAGAGTCTAGAATTATTTTTTTTCCTAAATCTAATAGTAATTGCAATAGAAACTGTATTTTTTAAGAGGATGTGCTTGCGTATTTAGCAGTGAGGGAAGTTTTGAAAGAAATAAGAACCTCATCGTGTTGGAATGCAACTAATTGTTCTACCATAATTCAATGCAACCTTATAAAACTTGTGGGACAAAGCCAACATTCACTGAGTCTGGACAGCATATTGCTACAAACTAGCTTTAACCAAGTACTACAATATTTGTGAACATCTGAACAAGTGAAACCCCTGAATGTGACAGAATTTTTGGTTCACTGAAAGGCAAAAAGTCTTGCAGATATCTCACATTAGTTCATAGATTTACAGTGACACAGTTTTCTCTGCCATCTTGAAATCTCCTGTGATTTATTGCCCTTTCCACTAGTTTACATTCATCCAATCAAGGAAAAAAAACAAAACAGGGGGCATCAGTAAAAAATCAGGTACCAAGCATTAGGTATGCATCAAAGATGTGTACAAGAAAAATTGTTCACAAGCAGTATGTCATCCTGAATCAGAAAAGTACTTCAGTAAGAGATTAACTCAAAACATATGCTCGTTTACCACAGTGGGACTCAAGTACATGCTCAAATTCAGCACTTTTTTATGTGTTCCCCCGAGTAGGAATAATTTCCTGATATAGGAAATACATGCTGATTTTTCTCCCTTAGGATAATTGAAAAGCATTCATGTAAATGCCAGTGTGTTTCAGATATGGGGGAAGAAAGCAAACTGAAACTCAGATAACTGTTTTCTCTCACCAGTTCAACAGAAAACCTGCCCCATTTCATGACCAGAAAAAAAGCTTTTCCTTCATGCTCAATTATTAGCAATTTATAGTTCTTTTTAAGTTCTCTCCTTCAAGCAGGGGGAGAGGTAGACTGGACCACAGACCTCTGGATGTCCCTTCTAACCTCATCCATTCTCTGACATTGCTCTGTGCTGGATAATCTACACATGATGATGATGACTTCAGTCAGAACTAAACCAATTTCAGAAAAGCATGGTAAAGAGCAAGATGATAAATATGTTAACACACAAATAAATGCAGCTTTATTTGGATGAGAACTGGATATGGGACAGAATAACAAAGAGGAGGGAAAGTAACTTTTACATTACCCAGCTGGTCTTACAATAATATACAGAAACTCAATGAATCATTTCATGGTTTATTAAGTGAAATTTTGTTTGCAACTGGTGAGTTATGAAAATAAACGTCCATGTTTGTTTTCATTTTACTTTTCCTTGGTTTGTCCAGATCTTCACAGCCTTTTGTGCCAGCATTGTCCTCTGGGGCTAATTAAAAAGCCCAGTGTTTGCTACTCTGATTGTCCAGGGAAATCAGCAACAGATTGCCATTAACCCCATGAGGACAAGAGCTAGAAATTCTTGATACATTCCCTGTTGTGGCAATAAGATCCATTCTAGCCATGGGAGCCAAAGGGTTAACTTTATCTCACCTATAGCTGCTGTCAGACCTCCAGTAAAACAGTGTGTGACCACTACGGGGTACTGACCACTTAATACAGCAGTATCTGCCAAAATTGGCTTAAGACTGAGTGAGATCAAGGGGCAGAAAAATACTGTTTTTCTAAAGCACATTGTATTACTGGTGTTTACTTACAGTTCTCTCTTGGGTCAAATGCTTATTCTTAGTAAAATGGTCTTGCTTCTCACAGACTCAGCTCCACAAGAGAAAGAAAGTTATAACCTTATCTGAAGATTATATCCTTCTATTTGTTCATATAAAGTCATGAACTGCTGAAGATGGTATTAGCAGAGACTATCAAGGATATTTTTTAGCCTAAAGATGTGTTACCACTTCATTATTGCTGCCATTAACTCAAGTTTTGGGTTTTTTGGTTTTTTTCTAAACTGCCACAGTCCTGGCACACATCTGATGGGACTCTGAGTTCTGAGTTACGTGTTTCTCCCAGGGAGTTTTCATTTCTGTATCCAGTGTTGACCTCTAAGGTGCTGGTAGCAATGAGATACATTGCAGTGAGCAGTGCAGGAGCTCTCTCTGGCATCAAGGTCCATGGGCACCCACTCAAGTGCACTTGTTCTCAGTAGGAGGGGTCCCTGCAGCACTGCCAGCCATCCCCATGCCACTGTCCTGCGACCACAGCCAGGATAGTGCCTGAGGTGCTCATCTTTCTCAGCTGATGCCTCTCAGATCTCCTGAGGGCCTTTGGCTGCTTATGCCCAGGCTGTGGGGAAGGGGTGCTATGGGCTCTCAGGTCTATGTTGAAAGCAGCTGTTGAGGCTGCTTTCAGGATCCAACTTCCCTTTGTACAATGCCATGCAAAATCACTGGTAATGACACTGATAGCTCTGAGTGCCTGGTGTCTGACTTTAGGTACCAAATTACCCTGAAGTTTGCCAAAACCTTTATTTTGGGACATTCACTGACATGGACGTCATCAGACCCTCACAGACTACTGTGTTGACAATGAGAAAAGGGCTGGGCAAACAACACTCCAACAAAACACAGCACAAACCAGGGGTAAGAGCTGGGTTGGGCTGTCCCTGTGCCAACTTAGTGATCAACTCTTGTTTTTCATCCTTCTACCCTTTCCCCACGCCTGGACTTGCAGTGTATTAACTTTTGTCAGCCTCTCCAGTTCTGTGAAAGTGCAGTCCTCTATGGGCTTTGGAATAGTTTGAGATCTGCACCTGGGAAGTGCTGCAGAAATGTAAAGCATCCCTATGGATGATCTTATCACGGGGAAAGGAATCTTAAATCTGATCCATTTGTGTGACTCCTGGAGAGCCACTGCTGCATTATTCATGACAGCCTCCTCTTCTTCAGAAGGCTAATAGTACTTCCCTCCCCCTCCACCTCCCCCATACAGCATTCATAATATGAATTTTATATTCTGAACTAAACCACACAGCCCTTTGTAGTGGTCAGTAATAGAATTCCTACCCATACTTAGCAGAGTCCACATCACAGAGAGTACAATCAGCCACCCTAGGAGAAGAGTTCCCAAGATCTCTTCTTACAGGCATTGTAAAAGTTATAAATAGATTACTCTCTCTCCCTTTGTACCTTCTGGCCCTTTTCCTACACCAAGGGAACATATTTGTCACTAGGACACACAATACGCACTTAGATGTTTGACATCTCTGCCCTCATCAGATGGGCCAGACAGAATTTTTCGATGAGAGAGAGAAAGTATGAAATATTTGGGATGCATTTACAAGTTTGAGAGCAGTTAAAAGAATGTTCAGAAGAATTAGCCATGGCAGCTTACTTGGTAGTTTGTTATGGCTCCCATTTTCTAATACATCATATTCCTTTATTTCCCTAATTACTTTTTTTGTGTGAAAGACAATTCCCAGGGAACGAGCACTTCATTTCTTTGAACCACTGCCAGCAATATGCACCACAATTGCTGAAAGCAAAAGAGAGGATCTGGCATATCTATTAGAGCTCTGCAAAGTCTTTTTTTTTTTTTTTTTCCTTTTTAACCTTGGTTTTCCCTTAATACCAGCACTGAATAAATGAATTAAATTTCCTATTTCCTCCCTTTCCTCCCAGCTTCTATTTCTGTTTTCAGGTGGTTGTTTTTCCTTTTTTTTTAAAAAAAAAGAGTCAAGTCTTGATGGGTAATTATTACATCTCATGTGTCTTCTGTCTCAGTTTTCCATTTAAAATAGCAGCTAAGAAAACAAGTCTAAATTAACAATCTGCTTTGTAGAAAGTGATTTTAAAGGCATTAGTACAGCAGTCCTACCTCCTCACTCTCCATCCGCAGTGTCCTTCTACACATCCTTTTAGCACAAGCTGTATTAGCTCACCTTGAGATAAATGAAACTATTCAAAGGCAAATCACACCCAAATCTTCACTGATCTTGAACATTTCCCTCTATCTTCTTATCTATAGCAGTGATGAAAACCAGCATGCCCACTTTGAAAATATAGACATTTTGGGCCTTTATCTCTGGCTCCTCAGTAATAAGAAAGACACTTCCATCCCTACAGCAAAAATGGGAAACGAGTGCTAACAAAGTACTGCAAAAATACACAGCTTCCATAAGGGATGCTGAGCTTGGTTTGAGTTTAATGCCCATTTCTACCTTCTGGAGTAGACATTCTTGGTGAAAAATGGACAGCAACTGCAGGCACCAGGGATTCCTCATTTTCCTGTGAAAACATCTGGAATGCTGGGTAGTGAAGTGGGTGATATGTGACCTTGATCCAATCTGACAAGTCCTATCTGTTCATCGAGCTCAATCAGAAAAGACAATTCTAATCCTTTCCTAGAATTAGAGAGTTTCCAGGAGTTGTTGTCACAAAAAATAAAGGAAGCGAGCTGCCTCCTGATCACATATGACTTATTAATCATGTAGCAAATACACATTTTTCCTGGCAAAATTCAGGCTGCAGTCCTGCAAGGTTTTTGCTTGTGGAAGTCCCACTGGGTGAGGTCTTTAGGAAAGGAATCAAGTGAATGACATTCAAATAAAGGACCATGCTCCATTCTGAGGAAACTATTCCAGCTGAAATCTTACCCAGGAGCTTAGAGAGTTGCTGTGTGGGAACTCTCATTACAATCTCAAACCAGCAACTATGGGAGAAAATGGAAGCTACTGTTTACTCAGAATGAGGAAGATCTTTGTGCCCAAGTCGTGTACTGAAAAGCCCACTTAGCTGTCAGATGATCTTACAGACCCCTGGTGCTCCAGGCTGATGGGGGCAGGTGAAGGGATCTAACAACGCAATGGTAAGAAAATTAGTCATATACTATATTGCTGGGTATTTTAGATATCTGATTTATGTACTTTGAATAAACAACCTGGAGAAGCATTTGTTCCTGTATATTACTTCAGAAGTAACTTTGCCATCTAAAGTGGATTTCTGCCTGCCTGAAGTAGATTAGGATGAATATAGACCCATAGACTGTTTTCTCCATGCAACTCATTACCCTTGGATGGATGTCAATAATACTGTTTTCTAATGTTCAAAAAAGGTCACAAGATTTCAGTATTTCTTTTCCTCTATTTTATAGCCTTAATGAGAGCCAAATATTGAAAGTCTGGCAGTCAATTTACAATGCAAATTACATAAAATGCAAATGACTTGATTTGGGCACACAAATGTTATTTGTATCTTCACATTCTATTGTCTGAGCATGCAAATGATGTGCACACTGACTCAGTAGCTGGATGGAGACTTCCTGGAAAATGAAATCCTTAAATTCAATTGTTGTTGGCACAACTAGCAAACTAAAGCAGCACAAACAACCATCTCCATGACTCTGGTGAGTATAAAGTGATACAAACCACTGTTCTCAGGTATGTTTTAGCAGAGATATAACAGAATGCAGTGTTCTTGTTTCCTTGATGCTGGGAACCAGATCCAACGTAACATCCCAAAATATTCCATCATTCCTTGCAGATTTGTGCATTTGCTATTTTTGGATCTTCAGGATATTGTGAAAAAGACAAAACTAGTGGCACCAGTTCAGGCACTCTTCCCACCAACGTTTTCTTCACCACCACAATGTATATGCTATGTATCTCTTACAGCACCTGTAAGTACCAGAGAGGTGAATCAAAGCACTGGAGAAATCCCAGATTCTACAGCACAATCCCTGCCAGTCCAATCCATGATGATACTGAGCAGCCCAGTGGCTGCAATAAATAATGCCAGCTGAGCAGAATCCCTTCTTGGTCATCTGCCAGCTGAGACAAGTTGTTGCTCCCACATCTCAGATATTATTAACCTGAGGTTCAGAGGCAAAAATATCACAGTAGGGTGGGGAATCATCTACCCATTCCCTGCTCTCAGGTGAGGTCTCAGCATCTTCTCATTAGCCATAGTCCAACTCCTCTTCAGCTAAATGAGTAGTGTAAAAACCTCTGGGGTCACTTCTGTAGACAGGTCTTTTGTTCTTAATCAATGGGGAGAAGAGGTCTCGTGGGATACCAGCACCTTGAAACTGCTGGGGGCTCTCAAAAATTAAAAGCAGGTAACCAAAAGAATAAGAAATTTCTCAATAGAGAGCAAATAACCCATCACCTTAGACTCCTTGACTTAGTATTTTGAGTCATATGTAGCATCAAGTCGTATGTATTTAATACAAGTAGTGAAATATTTTACTCATCTTTTTATATGGATGAATGAAATTATTTTTGGCAAAAGATGTAAAATATGTTGGATAGCTTTGCACTGTTTTAACATATGTTACTGCAATAATTCTGGCATTATGAAAAGCACTTTTAATACTGTGGTATTGTCCTACTTACTACCAATTTAGTAAACTGTTCCAAAAATAGAAGATTTTTTTTTTTCAGGAAAAAAAAATCCTTAAATATGATGCCTGAAATCTTCATCTACCATGGGATTCAGTCTTCTAAGAAATATATACCCATCTGAAATTGCCCAAGGACATTCCAAGTTCATCGTCTGCCCATGTAAAATATTTCCTTTTTATTAGTATGGTTTTTCCCTTATCCCTCTTCACAAGAGAGAGAGAAAGAAAAGAAAAAAAAAAAAAAATGATACAACTCTCATTTCAAAATCTATGAAAGTTGGATACTCCCAGAATTCCAACAAGATTACAGAGAAATCTCATCTGGTAAATATTACATTCTGGTTTTGTCTTTGCTAAAGCTTTTACACAACTTGACAGCTTGTGGTATTGTACCACATTTCAAAGTTAAGGTTTACAAACATCTGGCTTGGGTTCAGCATTCCTCTCTGTATGGACCATGATCTCTCCCAAGTACAATGTTTGCCTGTACAGAGTGAGGAAGAAAACAAGAATTTTTCTAGAGAATTATAGAAACTTCAACAAGCAAGCCCACTTTAATGATTCATTGGCCACAGACTGGGTTTTTAGTGCATCATCATAAAAAATAACTTTCGTGTTCTTACACAGATGTTAAAATTGGGTGGGAAATTTTTTTTCATCCATGAAGGTAGTCACAGTTTTCAAAAATAAGTTGTATCCTGAATTGGGATGAAAGTCTAATATGATAATTATCATATTAGATAATGTGGGTGGGAGACACAGTACAGGCCAAGTGAAACATTTTGTCTCAAAAGTTTTAAAATGTTTAATAATTACTGTTTTTGTAGGCACTGAGTGATTTTTTTTGTTGCAAAAAGTCAGAAAACATATTTTTTGATTTGGAATATATTGGAAGAAAGCATTTTGATACTTTGAAACAGTTAAAAAACAACCTAGTGATGAAAACTTTGTTAAACTAATGTTCTTTCCAGCAAGAAAATAGCTGCTTCAGTAAGTCCACACTCCTGATTTGCAGTCATAACAATTTAATCAACCTAACTAATATGAAAGCACACTAATGAAAATACATATTTTTTTCCTGTAAGCTTGGTGTCTTTTATGCTTTGGGTCAATAGATGGATTTTTCCTACTGTACCACTGAAATGGCTAAAATTTAGTACGTACCTAAACTATCTGTACAGCTCCACCCAGCTCTAGAATGGGAGTGCTTTGCTATCTGCATTGCCATGATTTGGTGAGCTTAAGTGTTGTTGTCTACTTTTTCATCAAGGGTAACCAAGGCACATCCAGCAATAGTTGTTGGATGGAAGAAAAACCTGTGGAGGAGATTGTTAAGTGGCTGGCAAACAAGATCTGGGTTTCAGATTCTCTGGCATGGGAAATCTCTAGACTGCAGAGTGTTGGAAAACATCACCATATAGGCACACTGTGTCTTCAATTACACATTTCTTTAAAGGATGGAGCTTGGATTAACAGGGAACTGAGACCTGAAAGTTCCAGGTTTTATTCTGTTCTCATGCCCATTACAAGTGCATTGTATGATCATTTCAAAATTCCTTAACCTCTCAGAGCCTGCTTGCCATTTTCTAGAATGGGCTATTTTGACTTTAAACTCCAAAGAATCAACCTTTGGAAAATAACTTTACAAGCTTTGGTAAAATCTGACATTAAAAAAAAAAAAAAAAAAAGCAAAACTAAAAAGTGCTTCCTTGCAAATTCAGCATCATGCTTGTGCTGTCTGGGCACAGAGATAGGGTTTGGGCAAGAGTTATATGTACTGGGGAAATAGTCATTCTTTATTCATTTTAAAAGGTCAACACAGCTTGCCAGCATATCACTGCTGCAGCTGTTGCAGAGCTTGTTATGGCATTAGGCTGACTTGGAATGATTTCCTTCCAAAGCATTCTGGCAGGGAGCACAACCCGACCCATACCCGAAGCAAGGAAACCATTACTGATGGTACTGATGACAAGAGAGCAAACAGGATGGCCAGACCAGGGATCCACAAGGATTGGAAACTGACAAACAGAGGGGGGTAGGAAGGAGGCATGAACCCCTTCTACCACTGACCTGGCAGTCCTTTCTTTCCAACACAAAACTAACATACAATAGGCTAAAACACCTGCTACTAATTTGGGTGCATACAGGCGCTACCCATGCAAAATCTTCTGAGTTTTTCCTAGCTAAAAGTTTTGTTTTCTGATGGGAATGATCACAGCAACTTCCATGCTGTGCAGCCTTTGGCATAGTACAATTGTGGGGCTTGGGCTGCTGAAAGACAGGGAGCTATTCTTTCTTTCTTCTCGTGCTATTTCTTTTTCTGTTTTCTTTCTCTTTGTTTGTTTGGGGGGTTTTTTGTTGGTTTTTTTTTGTTTGTTTGTTTGTTTTGATCTATGGGTGGAACCCCCATAACTGTCAGAGGGAATTTCATGCACCCTCTGATGATATTGAATTCTTGAATCCTTGCAAGAATGTATCATTAAAACAAAAACACACAAAAATTTGGGCTTCTAGCATTTCAAATGAGGCTAAAAAGAAACCTCCCTAGAAGGTCTTTCTGAGACATTGTTTTAGGGACATTACTTTGTCTCCCTCTCTCAAAAGTGAGGAAAGAATGTCTTCTCCAGAGAAGATTCTTTCTACAGCAAAAATGACCCATGTGCAGTCCCAGAGAGCCCATCCTGAATGGCTCATTGTTCAAGCTCTCCCTTTTTGCAAATCTCCTATCTGGCAAAGCATCTGCAGCCTCAGAGAGCACCTCTGTGGATCATACTTCTGTCTCAGCTCTGACTTTTTCAATGGAATTTGCATACTGCAAACTGCTGTCCTGGCTCTATCCTGAAATCTCATTAAATTTCCTTCAACCTTGCGTGGAGAAAAGCAAGTACCTCTGCAATTTTTTCAGCATATCTCTAGTCTGACTCTGAGCATGTCTTTCTCACAGCCGACCTTTGTGGGACCCTGGTCAGCTGGCTTAGCATGAACACACACTTTTTGATGGCTAAAATGAGATCAGTCTTCTACATTTCATAGGAGCAGGTTCCAGAAGTGGGTTACCCTCACTGGCTATAGTCTGTATCTGAAACCAGGCTGAAATTCCCTTCACTGGGGTTTGCAGCATCCCTTGTGTGAAAAATTAAGGTAATCTCTGCTGTTAGAAAAAAATAATTACATGGATACAATTTAGAAGTCCAGTAAGTGAAAAGGATCCATGGTTTAAGACCAGATTAACCAGTTTTATAGCTTCACCTGGATCTTCATGTTTGCTATATATACACTTCAATTTTTGATCCTTTATTATATTGATAGGTAAGAATGAACTCCAACAGTCTCCTTATTGCAGCACATGACATAAACCAGGGATGTCTTAACAGACATTAGGCAGACCCACAGGCAGAGTGAATTGGAAGCAAATCTTTCTACAGCAACCTTAATTACACATAAGAGCCAGATAAACAATACATAGCATACCTCTTTACATATATTACAACTAACCATTAGTAGCTTAGCTATGACAGATCACATCTTCACATGAGTTATTTTTAATGAAAATTTCCTTCCAGCCATGAAAACCTCTGAGCCCACGGAAATGCTGCTGAAGAGCTATCTGGGATAACCTGCATGCACGTGCACATGGTGGATGTGTTTCAGAGGAGAGAGGATCATTCATGGCCATCTTTATTTCTGATCTGAGATGGGAGCAGGGCATTAGTAAGTGCCTGTTTGCAGAATTCCCTTAACTAGGAAGCCTTTGATGCAGATACTATAGTACAGAAAAGGAGATCCTTGCAAATGAAAATTGGTTTTATTTGTCTGTGATGATCTGAACAACTGAAGTGCACAGAACCAAGTCAGCCTTTCTGATGAGAAGCAGGTTGCCTCTATTACCACCAGAGCCCATGAGGCAGTGGGATGAGTGGTATAGATTGGTTCAGAGCCAATGAAAGCTGGGAGGAGATGGCCGACAAAATCAAAGCAACTAAGAAGGAATCTGTTTTGTTAAAAACAGGAGAAATTCCCAAACCCTTAACACATAGTCAGTTCTGCTGGCAGACAAGCAAAGCAGGCTGCATCCAGCCACGAACGTGTTGTCCCTGCAATGGAAAGCTTTGCTCTGTGCCCTTGAATGTCTGTACCAAACTGTTTTCTACAGGGACACTGTCATTTACTGACAAACTTGTCTGTTTGCCATGAGTGTCAGGTGCCTGAGGGATGGTCTGTTTGCACTAACCATTGAGAGGTTGCTCTTCATAAAAGTGAACAAATACTTTCTCAGCTACAGAGGGGAAGATTCACAGGAGATTCCACAGAGCAATTTACACATTCAATGTAGACTCTTGTAAGGAGGAGCAGTTTTCAGAGAAGATGTAAAAAATGCAATTGCAGGTAGCTACCTATTCTTGAAGTATGGGGGCACAAAGCATGTGTGCTCAGGATTGCATTGGAATTAAAGGCCTGGGTTTGCCACGATCCCTTCCCAAACACAATACCTTACCCTACTAGTGTTGACTTGGTCTGTCTCTCAGCCAGAGCTGGGGACCCGAGTCCCCAGTGAGCACAGGCTGAAAAACCAGAGCATCACTACCCAGATGCTTCCTAAATGACACATCATGTCCTTAAAAATATTCTTTGCTCAAAGCATCAGGAAGCACCCCAATTGTGTCCATGTTTGTGTTTCAGCTTGGTGCTGCTCTGAAGGGAATCCTTTGCTATTCTCCATCCAACATGCATTGTTTTCCAGAGTGGTTCCTCTAAATGAATGGGATCCCTTTTGGAGCAAACTACATGAGATGCTCCAGTCCAGGTGAATGCCAAATGTGCCTTGACTTGTGGAATATGAAGTACAAATCAGTGCCTTATTCAAACCTTACCAAACCACAAAGGTGTTTAAGACACCCAATCCAGTCTAAATCTAATCCAGAGTGAACACCCTGACTCTCATCGAGTGGAGATGCAGGAGTGTAATCATCAGCTGCTTTGACCTACTCATCTTTCTAATTGTCCAGAAGTAATTATTACTACAAAAAGAATGTACACCTGTGCCAACACTTATATGGGGAAAGGCTGGTCATGTCCTCTACCCCATGAATCTCACTTCTGCTTGATTCTTAGATGGTCTGGTAAGATTTTTAATTATTTATTTATTATTATTTTTTGAGATTTACTTTAGAATATTGATAGGAGTCCTGATTTGGGGTTATGCCCTTTGCCAGCTTTGTGCCACCACATCTGCTTACTGTCCACATCAAAAGCAAGTCAGTTCAATCCACTGGAGCCATCTCAACAATTTAGACCAGTAATACCAAATAACCAAATAAATAACAGGGAAAGTGGAACAAAAATGTGGTAACATCCAGTGTACAACACCCTTTTTCTGTTTGTCCTCCCTAAGCAGGGGAAGTGGGAAAGGGCACATAATTTGGAGACTATAATTTCAAAGATCAAGGCCTGCCTTGACATGGGGATGCATCTCCTCATCCTCTGGTGCACATTTTAAAATCTAGCAAACACCCAGAAGAAGGAGGCAAAGGCAAGACCTCCTTCTGCAGGAGTCCAGAGCTGGCATCTCGCAGCACCTAAGTGCCAGCTGCCAGATAGTTTTGTTTTTATTAGTTTGACAGCTACACATGAGTGAGTGCCAACTTTTCCTCATTATATTTCATATTTTATAGCTTTGGTTTGGGTTTGGAAAGCTGTCGGCATTTGGAACGACAGCAGCCCCAGCTCCTGAGGGACAGTCAGGGTTTTTTTTTCCCATTCCCTTTTTAACTTCTCTCTTTTCTGTGACAGCTGCACTTTCTACTGGTGCTTGTTGGCTGCAGTCCCCTCTTCCCCCCCTCGCACCCCCCCTCCCCAGCTCAGGGCTCTGCTCCTCTCTTGCAGCTCTGTGTTTAAGCTGCGTCATCTTGCTGCTTTTCTGCAAGAACTCCATGGCAAACAAACCAAACTCAAACAGATTGGAAAAGCAGCATTTTGGGAAATGCCCTAACAAGCTGTCCTCTAAACTGACCTGCTAGCTGACCCATGCAGCAGGTAGGGATCAGCTCAGTAAGGCAGTTAACCTCTACAATGGCAAGACTTCAAAGGAAATAGATGAGTTTCAGCAACTTGGCCAACTGTGTCATTCAAAGTTGCAGCAGAGACATCTCACAAAAGGGTCAGCTGGCTGCCAGACACTGCTAGAGCTGGAAGGCTTCAATATGTTTGTAAAGGAATAAGGGATCCTTACGTTACCTGGGAATTTCTTTCAGTCATGGAATCCCTGAGTGGATTTTGTTATTTGTCTTTGTAAACATGGCCAGAGGAGCCCAGGTCCATGACTGTAAGTTAAGTGTCACACATCGATTTGAAATGAGATGTTGGTTGCAGGTTTTGTTTGCATTTCTGTACTTTAACTTCTTATTTTTGACTAACAAACAATTTGTAAATTAACATTAACTGTGCTGTTCATATGGACATTCAGAAGGAGAAACCTTGTTCCTTAACAGATTGTTGGTGAAGACCACTTAGCTCTAAATTTCCTATTTGAGAGTCAAACTCTTTGTAAAATTAGTTGAGAAAAATCTCTGACTAGTGGTACTATTTCATTTGTATTTTTCATGAAAGATCATAACTACTGACTGATTATACATTTAGACATTGGATGACCCTACATACCACAGTCTGTGAAACTTTATGCGTTCTTCAAAAATATTTCACCATTACCTGACTAAAATGAGGAATGAAAAACAATAAAATCCTTGTAAAACTCGTAGAGGATAAATAAAACCTTTCCCAGCCAGCTCAAACTGGATTCCCAATTTACTGCTAAGGAGGAACATCCTGGAAAGATGCTAAAGAAACCTGCAGCTGTCAGGCTGGATTCTCAAATTCAGAATGTTCCATGATCTTCCAAATGAAAGAATTTTTGTGACCGTCAGTGAGGGAACTGTGAATGTGGAGAAAGAAATCAACAGCATCCATTCTCTGCAATCCTTATTTATTGGTCAGATATGCAGAATCACATTACCATGGTTTGTGAACTAGAAATCTGACAAGAACAATTTGACTCTTGTATTTACATTTCTAGGAGTTTCATCTTGTCATTTGTGGTTTTCTTCAAATTAGAAAACAATTAAAGGAAGACTCTGGCAAAGAAGTGGAGCCAGATGTAACAGTTTCTCTTTACTCTTTGTTAATAGCAGCAGCAGCAATGTAATTTAATTCTGTCAGCTCTTCAGCTGCTGAGCAGCTGAAGAGATACGTGAAGGAAGAACTAGGATGTTGCATCAGCATCCAATACTCTTTCTGCCAAAAAAGAAGAGGGAAGTCCTTGAACCACGACTCTGCTAGGTCTCTGTGAGCATCACCCTGACCACTCAGATGTGACAAATCCAGAAATGCTGCACTGACACCATTTGGAGAGGAAAGAGTCATGAGCTCACATTACATTATCCCAAGAGTGGGCAAATAAACTCCCTTTATTAAATAAATAAGATGCCTATACTGGAAAACTGTATGGCCAAAAAGGGAATTGTTTTACATTAGTGAAATGTTCATTCACAGACAACAGTAATGTCACTACTCAGTTGGATATAACTCTTGGAAATCAAAGGAGAATTTCCCAAAGATATTTATTTACATATATACCTCTGCCATCTGACCCCTTTATTCATGCTGAGCACAAATAGTAATGTATCATCTTCTACCTGCTCTAAGAGAAACTTTGCCCTCCACCTGTAGCAGAGCTGCTTGACCAGAAATCTCTGCTCATGAGTCAGAGCTTTCCTTGGGACAGAGCTCCCAGGACAAGAGAGCCAATAACAGGACACATAATGCAAGAGCTTCTCAGCCTGGAGAAGCTTCTTTTCCCACATCACTGTAAACAGACAGAAAAAACCTTAGGCACCTGATACTTTATTTCTGTGAGAGTTTTGTGGGTTTACCTGACCTGTCATCTGAAAAATAGGAATGAAAGCACTATTCAGAAGAGTGATGATAACACATACATCAAATACTGCCAGGTGATATTTGATGCTATGACAATGATACAATGAAATATCTTTATCACTACCATAAATATCCAAAGATACCCACTCATATTCTACAAAAAAATAATAGCTTATTGCAGCATTTAAGGGAGAGGAGGCAGGCAGCTGATATCAGAAATTTAAATCCTGGAACCCAAGCTAATAATTAGTCCAAAAGGATACATGTTTAAAAAAATTATTATCAATACTCAACTGTAGCACAACCTATTGTTCCCATAAGGGCACTGCCACTTATCTTGAATTAGTGACCCTTGGTGTCAATAACCCCCACAGTAGGGATGGGTGTAAGATGTAGGGACTGGAGGAGAAAAAAAAAGTCTTAGATTAATAATAAAAAAAAGTAAAACAATTAAAGAGACTAAAAAAAAAAATCAATTAACAAAGCCCCATAGCTGAGGGATGTTCTATTTTCTTTAACTATGAACGTCTGCAGAAAATTACTGACATAACTGGGCAAGTCTTTATACAACTTATCTTTTTTTTTCCTCACTGTACCAAGGGACGGCACCATTTAGTTATCACATGAGAACAGAAATCAGGTGCCTATTTCCTGGAAAAAGTGGTGCTAGAGGGTCTGCAGCTACATCTTAACACTGCCAAGGTTCCCAGCCTTATGAAACTGCTTTCTGCAGTGGTCACATTTCCCTCAGCCACAGGGTGGGTACATCTGCCTCTAGGAATGGCTGTCCATATGCTAAAAATGGGCACTAAGAATTAATCTTTAATAAAGTTTGGCACTTGAGCTCCAAAAGTTAAGATCAAAGGACCATCTAAGCACTGCCCTCAGGTATACACACACTTCTCCCATTGAAGTCACCAAAGAATTTGGCCCACAGTATGTTACTCTTCCTTACACTAATTAATTTTTACAGACAAATTAGTATGCTACATTAGAGGCTTGAACTAAATGCTCCAGTTTCATTTCATTTGAGTTTTCTGGGAAGAGAATTTGCTTGGAAGAGTCATATACTAAATGGTTCTTACTAGCAACATGAACAGAATGACCCAAATGTTTCATCATTCTTGACCTTAAATAGTTGACTATAAGCTGTTCTGTTATGGGGATTCCATTTTCTCTTCAAAGAAGTGCTGAACTTCTCTCAGTCTCACACCAATACCCTCTGCCTAGAACCATTTTTAATTACTGTATATTTTTGCACTGGAGGAAAGAACATGGGTTGTGTTGATCACTCTCTTAAAAAAGATTATAATCCTAGTAGCAAAACAAGCTTCTTTTCTAGATAAGGATCAATGAAATTGCTGTACATGGAGACTGAGACTGAAGCCTCAAAGCTAACAACCTGGGCTACACAATTTCTGGTGATGCTAAACAACAACAGAAGCAATAAAGTCACAACTTAAAGCCTCTGCTCCAACCTGTTGTTTTTCCTGCTTCAGCTGAAGCAGAAAGGTGACGTTCCTACAGCTCCAGTTCAGTGAATGTTGGTCCTCATAGATTTTTCTTAGCACACTGGACTTCAGAAATTGCATTATTTATCCCTGTGACTCACAGCAAACTGGAACCAGTAGGACAGGTTTCAGCAATACTGTACTGCAACTATTTGTCCAAATAGAAAGAAAAGTGTTTCTAGGAAACTAAACCAGGCATAAAAACAAACAAACCCATTTTCCAGTCCCCTCCCCAAACAGCTCTAACAGGCTTTATAAGAAACACATGATTGCTTTACACATTAAACTAAGAACACAACTGCTGAATTGTTGGGGGGGGTTCCCCTCCTGTGTATTTTTTACAAAACAATTGTGGTATCAGATAGAATTTTTTTTTTTTTTTTTTTTTTTTTCCCCACTATTTTAAACAGATCCAAGAGAGCACAGCCCAAGTAACATGCACATGAAATGACCATATCTACAAGAGGAAAGCATCTACACATTTCATGGAACTACTAGAAATTAGACATTATAAAAAGGAATACAAAATCAACTACTGGATTGGATTAGACTCTTCTCACCTAGTCCTATATTGGATAATAGTTTCTTAGTGTTAAAGGTACATGTAATAAAATTGAATTCAGGTGACAGCTCTGGTTTACTTTTAGTATGACCAGCTACAAGACAGCATATGCAAGAGACTGTTTGTTTGTTTATAAACTAAAATACTTTATTATGTTTTTCTGATGTCTTTGCATTCAAAAAGTAGAGCTTAACCATTACCAGATGAGAAATTAGAAGACTCCATTCTTCAATGTGAATGGTGGAAGCACTGGAAACTCAGCACTTACAATAAGCAGCAATAATGCACTGAGGAATATTTCTGCTGAAAATCCAAGACCACAGGTAAGTGTTTTCAAGGCCAATATCATAATCTCTGTGAAGATAACTGAGTCCTTGTTATTTACAGTCCCTGGAATATTTGAGAGTGCTGGTATAGGGATGAGCAGGAGGTTGCTACTTGCTTGTGATTTTATATTCAAGAAAGCAAAGCACTTTTTCTAGAAAAAGTTTATAAAGGACACTTCTTGGGGAGGTGTGGGGGCAGGCAGGTTTGCTACCCTTTTTTTATAGACTTACACTTTAAAATATTGTCTTTGGAAGCTAGCTTCAAATTTTGTGTATTATATCTTTGTCACTTCTTTATTTCCACAGGAAAGTAGTACAGGACTGCTCATATGGGTAAGCTTTTGCTTTGATTACCAATAAGTTTCCAGGAAACTTAGAAAATATTAGTCCTATGCTTGAGCTAGAGAAGTAATTCCTATCACCATTGTAGTGACCTCTGCCTTGAACTTGTAATTTGTTGTGTCATAGGACTTAAGAAACAAAACTGCTTTGCTGCAGGGTCATTTAAGGCAGTGAAAGCAAAAGCTGTCACTTCTTGTCTTTCAGTGGTAGATTGGCTAGAAGCAGATCACAAGGGAAGATGGAACAGAGTTGCCTTTGCAATCAGAAGGATGTTGGTGCAAGACCTAGAAGAAGCTTACTTGCTAGAACTGTAGAAAAGACCACAGAGAAAGTGAAAATACAGAAGGGAATAGAGAGCACTGAATGAAGCAGGAGAATCTGAGCTAAGGGCCAAGAAAAGGGAGGAACCCCTTGTAGGGCAGGCATTAGACTAATGGACCCAGCAGAAAAACAAAAAACCCAATGAACAACCAAAAAGAAACACCCAGATGCAGTAGCAATAAAAGAAAAAGGAACCTCCAAAATTTTACTTTTTTTTTTTTTTTTTTTTTTTTTTTTTTTTTTTTTTTTTTTTTCCTATTCTAACTCAGTAAGAAACTGCTAAGTCCAAAATTCTTGCAGTGCAAGAAACTTCACTGTGTTACTGACAGCCTGGAAAACTTTTGCTTCCTAAAAGAGCTCCAGTTCTTTGACTGAAGTAACTTTGTAATGATTTAGTTTCTTTTTTTTTTTTTTTTCCCCCTAAAGTCAGGATGTTTCACAGAGTCACTTTGCTTGGGAAAGGTTTCAAAATGCATGTGCTGAAGGCCTGGATCCCATAAACAAAATCAAAAAATTGGAATGTTTTTTAGAAACAATAAACCTGTGAGCATTAATCAAGCTCATGGGTTTTTAGGCTGGGTTAACAACCAATTTATGTAGGCTGGTGATACTACAGATCATGGCAGGGAAGTCACATATGATGTTGAGGATTTGATAAACAAGAATACTCTGCTTTACGGTCCAGCATCCAGTCTCTACACTCCCCATTTTTTATTCTCCTGTCAAGACCTTTTCCCCAAGCATCCAGAAGCAATAATAACAACTATATTATCCCCATTATCAGCCTATCCCACTCCTTCATTACATCAGATGATGAAAAACAGAGTGTACAACAGAGTAAATTCTTTCTCTGGAATAATATCATTATGAAGGGTAAGAAAGCCAAGTCTGACATAACAACCCCCACCTTCCAAGGCAGGGCTAGAAGAGAACAACAGGGACAAATTCAAGGATTTGGGAAAAGTCTGATCTCAAAGGATCATTTGGAAGTACAGAGAACCCAGAATTAGTTTTTAGCAGAGGTGCTTTGCATAACTGCTAAGAATTTCAGATCTTATATGTTAACTGAATAATTTTCTTCCAGCCTTCATTACCACTCACATCCATTTGCTCTAGGTCTCACCCCTTCATTCAGCATTTCTCTGCTGCTCTTCCTACTCACCATCCCTTCTTGAAAACTCATTTCTGAGGAATGCCTGACACTAGGACTGATGACATTCCACTGGCTTTTGAGAAAAGCAACTAGTACAAATAATAATAATAAGGAAAATAAAATAAACCCCCAAAAGAAACAACCCCCCCCACACACACAAACCATGGAACACTTCAAAGGTATCAGTCAAAGGTATCAGAAGGTCCTTGCAGCCCACTGGTTCCCTTCAGTAAATACCCATTATCTCACCAATTGGAGGACAGCCCTCATGCTACGTCTTCTCCTTTCCATCACTGTTGCATAATACAGCTTCATTTCATTTCTGAAAGAAGTTTGTTTACCAAGAGGAAAGGCAAAAAGAATATGTTTTGTCACCTCTATGCTAAACCTATTGTCTCCTTCCTAAAAGCAATCATCTTCAGATATTAAAATGGCATGATCTGGGTATTGCATACCATTGCTTCTAATCTGTCTGTATTGCCAATTCAGTTCACAGATTGCATTCATTCTCCTTTGAAAAGCTCACATTGTTGAGTCAGAACTTTCCTAAGAAACAGCATTTGCTCACATCAGTCTCATGTTAGAGAGGCAAGGACAAAGTCAAGAACAGTGGAGGGATTGTACTTTATAAGGAAGTCAGGAGAGTCAGAGGCTGGAGGTGGTTATGACATATTTTGGAACAATTCAGATTAAAAGGCAGAAATAAATCAAAGTTGTTGGTTTTTTCTTCCAGTCATGAGATAACAAGAGCAAGAAAGGCATAGAGCACAAGTCACACTGAAACACAATGACGGATAATGCACTCTTCACTATACAACAAGGAAAATTAAGTCAGATCTTTTTCCAGCTCACGTCCCAGTTTCTTTGGTCCTCGTTCAAACCCCAGTTTTCAGCTGTACCTCTGAAAGGGGCCAAACCTAAAATTCCAGTCTTATGAGCACAATTTTTCAAAGATTCCAGGTTCTCATAAAATCTGAATCTTGTGAGTCAGTACCAGCTGTCAGCCCACCCTACAGGAATAGGAAGCATCCCTGAAGTGGGTCCTTCATTCACCAATTCCTCTAAACACCAAGAAAACTATGAAAACAGATGTATGGATGTACAATTCCATGTGTGCATATCTAGGCAGCCAGATGAGCTTTTTACATTGCACACAATCAGTGAGCCCACTGACCAAATCCTGTCTTTTTGTTGGGTTCCTCCTCCTGGATGCACAGAGTAAAAACTGTGACATTATACCCAACTTTGCTTCCTAAATCTCTCCTGAGGCAGGAGAACCCTCCCACCCAGTTTTATTTTTGTCCACAGTTCAAAAAATAGAATTTCCCTTAAGGTACAGGGAGATGCCCCAGTTGCAAGTCTGCATTAAAGCTTTGCCAGGGAAGTACAGAGCAAGTGAAATGACACTGAAGTGCTTGAAAGAGGCAATTCAGAAACATCATTCCCTATCAGTGCAGGCTACTAACACCAGTGTAAAAGATGTTGTGCCACATGGATCACCCATCTATCCCTAGAGAAGGTGCTAATAAAGACACATTTTTAATTTTGCACACAGTAAGATCATGCAGGGCTCACAAAGCAGCAGAAATGTACCTATAACTCTTATGTGTATCTCCAGACAAATTATGAAGCTTTCTTAATGACATCAATTTATTTTTCACTTTGCAATTACGTAAAGACAGCAATAACATGGGAAGAGAGATGATGTGACGGATCCTAGAGCTGAATTATTCATTGCCCTTCAGCTGCTGACTTCACATCAGACAACTCCCAATGCACCTCGCATAAATCACAGTGGATCTTTTTTGCCACAGCAAAAAAAAAATCCTATCGGGTGCTTTTTCACCTAACTATCATAGGATAATGGTCTTCGTTCAAGGAAAGGATGAACCTATATTGATTGGAAGGGAGGTCTGCGTCCTGCAGCCATTGATGCTTGATGAGGGGAAAGAGCAAAGCAATGCACTGTAAAAGATGCATTGGATGCATAGGCTTTATATAGAAAATAAGTTATTTATATACATATATATGTCTGGTGTTATCATGAGGAATATATACACATAATTCAGTATACCTGCTGTTCAGTATCTGATAAGCTATATTACTTCACAGAGCTGAGTCTCATAAAGACAGCAGTATTATAAGACACTTGGGAAGAATAGAATTAATTTCATCATCTCTGTTTTGCATTTATTTATTTGCTATAGTCACTTCCTAACACTTGGGCTTGATCAGATGAACTTACTTCAGTTCCATTTTGAGGCAAAATGATCAGGGTTTGCTGCATCACAAGAACACACGCAGTAACAATTATAAAGTGCAAAGGAACACACAAACCTTCATAGATGTTCAAAAGACATTTTGTTCATGCCATGTGCTACACTGCTTTCCGGGCCAGTAAAGGGTTAAGTACTGTGTTTCTTTCCTACTTTTCAGGCCCTTGGGCTGGTTAATCATTGCTGACTGTGAACTCTTTGGGGATTTGGGTTTTTCTACCCTGCCTGCACAGGGGCTGTTGCAGTGGAACCCCTTTTCTCTTGCTCCTTAAGTGCTAACACCTTCACTATTGTGAATAATAAAGCCAGTTCTTAAAATACTTGCATGTTTAAGTAGGCAATCTCTTCACTGACATTCTGTTTCAGTATGATTTGGCTGGCTGCTATTTTATTTTGCTGCAAATGAACAAATGGGTAAATTCCCTGCTTCTCCACTTTTCCCCTCAAGCTACTTCTGAGACCTTCACAGATCACAAGGGCTTTAGGAACAAGCCCAAATTACTGTGGCAGAACAAATTGAGATACCTCAGCTGAGCTATGGCATCAGTCAATATATGAACTCTGAGCCCTTATGGCAGATACAGGGTGGTACAACTTCCCTGAGCCCAGCATGAAAGCTGTTGAGGCAGAGTTGATACACAGACAGTTACAGCATCTCACTGACATGCAATAATATATAAAGTCACACTTAATGTCTCCAAAGCTTAGGATCCTCTTTTATTTCATGTACTACCTTATCTTATAGCCTTGAGAACTGCCTACAGCAAATATTGTCTTTCAGCCACATGGGCAATCTTGTTTTCTGTATGTTGCACTATAGCATTTGTGTCCACCTGCTCCAGTGGGTCCCTTTTCTTATATAACATTTGCTCCTCTGAAGCTCTTTATTGGAATTTATTCATATTAGCATTTATTTGTAACATGACAGCTCCATTTAGAGAGCCCTAAAGAAGTACAGACTATAAAGAAGGTCCCTGCATGGAAGAATTTAGCCATGCTCTTGTTTATTTTAATTTGTCTGCCTATGCCAGGAGCTGGAGGATGTAGAAACAACAGGATATCAAAGAACAAGAGGAAAAGCAGGGAAGGCTCCATAGGAGCTTTCCTATCACAGACTAACTTTAGTTTTCAGGAATGAAACTGGGATGAGCATAGCTAATAAGGCTTGTTTTACTATTATATTTTATATACTTTTATTATTTTATAGCTCATATGTGGCCGTAGCAAGTGATGTCTCATTAAAAAAAAGTATATGCAACATGAACATTAAGTCAACTGTGAATATTATCACATCTTTTCTCCTTGTTTGTGGGTTTGTTTGTTTGGTTTTTTTTTTAATAAATTGGAGAAACTGAGACTCAGAGTAAATAAGCAACTTGGGCAAGAGAGAGGTTCTAGCAAACCTAGAACTAGGTTCCAGGTCTCTCAAGTCCCAGTGCAAGGCATAAAATGAGCAGGAATATTCATGTGCATTCGCAGGATCGGGGCCTGCAACTGTAAGCCAACTTGGATATAATCCAGCCTGGATGAAATTTAATTTACTCACGAGATCTCAGTTAAAAACACTGGTTTCATGAAAATCTAACATTACTATTGATTTTTTTAAAGCTGTAAATTGAGCAAATACAGACGTAAATGCAAACCACAAAATACTTGAACAGATGCACAAAGGACATCCAGTCACCAGATGAAAATCATTGGAAACTTGCTTGCCCCCACCCCTTTTTTCTTTCTTTTTCTGTATCTTGTTAACATTTAGAAAATAAAAAAATATGTGTTTTTGACCTCTTTGTTAAAAATATCATAAGGTTTATTAAGAGGAGTATTTGGAAACCTCAAAACTCTCCTCCAGTTCCAGGAATACCTGAAATCTAATGCCTCTTGATTAAGCAGAAAAGGGATGAACTGTTACATGAAGATGAGAACAGTGATTGTGAGCTGAAGAATGGCATGGTCATTGCAAGTAGCTGGTAATGATTTCATGCAGAAAATTAGGGAGTTGGAGTGGGGGAGCCAAGCTAAAGTTTGTTTACAGACAAAAAGAACCTATCGGGGGTGAGGGGGTGGGCATGGTGGTGCTGGGAGCTCCCAGAAATTGCTGAGCTCCTGAGAGCTCAGGAGAGATGGAGAGATGGATTTTCTGCTCTTGTAAGGCAACTTTCTAAGGCAAATGCTTCAAACCTGTGTGTCTATCAAAGACCTAAATACTAATTTCCAAAATATAGCTTATTCCCAGGAATGGCAGGGGCATTTGTGTCTGCTCTGTAGCACTAGCTGCAGAAATGTCCCCTCCCACTCCTTACAAAATTGTAGCCAAATGAAATAAAATAATTTTCATTTATATATCTGCATAGAATTTATCTTTCTTGCTCAACTAAATTATAAAATCTCCTAAGTGATTGTTTTGAAAACTGGAAGCCGCTTAATTTCTTCTAACAAAAAGAAAATTTCTCTAAAAAAGCGTAACCATTACTTCTGGGAAATTCTGTGTAACTGAATAATTGTTTTTACCATTAAAAAAACAGTTTTAATCTACAATTATTTAGCCATCACTAAAATGTACATTTCTACAAACCAATTATATTACATCTAGGAACCAAAATATTAATTTGAAAATCTGACTTAAAGAGGCTTAGATAATAAGCTGGCTTTGTTTCTTAAAGAATAAATAAATAAATAAAAAATCTTTCCATTTAAAAAAATTTAAGATACAGCATGTTTTAGTGATACATGTGGTAAAATGATACAGCTATCAGCTTGAATGGATTATGCTGAAAGAATGCCATCTACTAAAACCAAAATGTTTCCTTGAATGATGGCAAGATACTGACCAGTGCTGTTCTCAGCACATGCTGAAGGCTCCTCCATGAACCAAGAATATTTTTATTCTGTAATCAACTCTCAGTTTTCCAACTTTCAAGAAAAAGACAGAAACAGACTAATGATACCCCTTAAAAACAAAGCAAGGAGGGTGCTGCAGACCACAGCCCCGGGGTTGGCAGAGGCTTTTCTGCACTGCTGAGACATCTGCTTCTTTCTCTGGTGCTGCACAAAGTGTGTTACAGGGTAACACCACCAGCTATGGAATTCATAAATCTCTTTGATTGCTTTAGCCTCTTAATATCACTAAATCTGTTCCTCCCTTCCCACCCCCCTCCATCCCTTTTCGTGCTCTATATTTATATCTGGGAAGCTGTGTTCAAGCGTTTGGAGATGATGTTTCCTGTGGAAACCTTTGAATTATTTCAACAATTTCACAGCATGTTGCATTTCTCTTCTGTTCCTTGCTGCCTTGTTCTGGTGATTGGTACTAACAGTAATAAGGAAAATAGTAAAGAAAACAATGCCAATACAGGCTCTGCCAGAGGAATCCTAACCCTGCACAGAGATCTGATTTCAATTAGATCTGCTCAAGGGAAAGAAAAACTGCAGTCAGGCTCGTTGGGCTGGGGCTCCTGCCTGCACATGCAGGACTCTGAAACCCTGCTTTCCAGTCTTGTAAAGAGCAACAGATTGTTTGCCGAGTCCACTTTGCATGAACACTGCCTACAAACCACACCATGTCTAAACTCTTAATATATTTAATGTGGATTCCAGAAACAAGGGTCCTCACACATCATTTTAGTAAAATAGCTGAAGAAATCCCAAACCGCTATGTGTAAAGATAATTAATTGTGACCCACGGTTCTTACCCAAAGAAAAAGTTTGTGTGTTGTTTGGGGCTTTTTTCCTGCTGAACGGAGACTATGATTTCCTGGTTTCTTTTATATTTTTAATATTGCACTTTTTAAAACTTTCTAACTATTGATTCTTTTGCTGTAAACCCAGAGTCTCCTATGAAAGGTAATGAAGTGAGAAGCAGAATTAAGAATGCCCAGATGTGTTGTAGCACATAAGAACAGTTTACAAGGAAAATGCAAAACTGCCAGCAGACCAGCAATGAGTTAGCTGTCTATATAAATATATTGTGCAGGAAACATATCACCAAGCCTGGCTTCTGCATTTCAGTTTGGGGCATGCAAGCTCAGCTGCTACTGAGAAGGTGAGAATATACTATTTTTATGATGGTTCAGAGAAGTTTACACTGTTCTTCAGCAAGGAACATATGATTGTTTCTTCAAGCAGGGGTATATACGAAGGGCTCGTAACTACTCAGAGTGGCTGGCTGGGATCTGATGTAGGGAAGAAAAAAAGATATTTCTGTCCAGCCCACTGTTAACCCTGCCTATTCCTTCTGGTGTTACAGCCCAGAGCTTGCTCCCTCCTATGGCCTCTGTCTTCACCATCCTTTCCTCCATCCACACTCTTGTGGGTGAGAGGGCCCCAGGGCAGAAGAATATGGATTCCTGCAAAACTCTGCTACTAAATGTAATCCTTATTTTCTGTGTGTTTCTGCTAATTTCACATAGTAAGTTCATGTATAATTACAACCCTCCACAGGTTGTATTTGTAGGATAAGATACTCATCTACACATAGTATAACATTGCAACAGAAGTATTCTGAAACATATGCAACAGAAATATGCACATTCCCAGCTTTCACTTACATTATATTTCTTATCCTATCCCTCATGTGAGTATGGCTACTTTTAATTTAAATTTGTTAGAAATAGACATTAATTTTAAGGGGATTTCATAAATCTCATGCCAATGTTACAAAGCAAGCATGTAAATATGTCAGTTTGCAGAAAGCCAGGCTTTTAAAAAATGTGAAAGAGCATAACCCTGCTGACATTCCCATCAGACACTGAAATTTCTGTACAAAGCTGCTTTCTATCTCAGTGGCAAGGAATAATTTCTGAATAACAGAGAAAAACAGATATGTAGAACCTCTGTGCTGTTATTTGGCAGCATGTGTGAGTCAGTCTGGGCAGGATGCTCTTGGCTTGACACCCACCAAGGCAGAGAGGTGAGTATGGACAGGACAGGGGACAGAGCTGGCATTGCTCACAGGGTAACAAATGCCAAAACCATTTCCCTCTCAAGCCATTGCAGCCACATGGGGAAGGTAACAAAGGGGGCCACTGTGTCCCTGTGCCTGCAGATATGTGGCAGTAATTTGGTGGAGTGTCCTCACCAGAGCTTTGCTCAGCCATGATTTAGGTATTTAAGATAACCAGGATCTGTCCCTCTCCCATGGGGAAACTTTGCTATGGGAAATGGGTCTGTAACACAGTTGGGCAGCTTTGGAACCTGTTGCTGTATGGAGTGAAGGGGTGGGAGCACTTTCCTACAAAGAATAAGCATATGTTCAAGTGTTCTTCTGCCACTGCAGAAAATGTTCTCTGTGGGTTGGTCTGATGCTTATGCTCTCCCCTGCCCAGGCAGGTCAGGGGGTGGGGAACTGGAGGGTTGTGGGGCTGCAAGTGCCTGAACACCCTGGAGCCTTCCTGATGCTCTGTTACAATGCAGCTTCCCTTGGGCAGTGCCTGGGCACAGAAGGGAAAAGAGGCAATAACATTTCTCCTTTAAAACTTAGGAAAAAGTGATCTTGTTCAGAAAGAGCCCTTCTGCTGTCTAACTTAGGTTCCCTTATTTACAGAGCAACACTTATTTCTATTGTCCTCCCGTCTGCTGCTATTTATAATACAGGGAAGCGTTTTTCATAAAAAATGCCAGGGAAAAGTTTTCCTGGGCTGCTCAGCCTGTCACACAAGGGCTGCTTTGTATCTCTTGCTAAGGGCTTGCCATTTGGGGAAGCTGTAGGTTTATAAGAAACAAACAAAAAAATTACAGGAGATCATGTTCAACATTTTGCTGCAGCCTTTGAAAGTCTTTACAAGAAGCTGAGTATTTGGAGCAGATAACCCAGCCATGCATAGCATCGGCTGAGATTTCTTTCAACATGTTACTATAATTTTCTCCTTTCCTATTGATCTGTAGGGTACCACCTCCTCAAACCCCAGACAAATTGATCCTCTGAGTAACATCTCTGCACACTATTAATCTTTTTCACAGATTTGATGTTCCACATTACTGGACACAGGACACACTCTATGACTCAAGTGTTAATCAACTAATACCTGAAAATTAGGCTTCTGCCTACTATATAAACATTGACAGACTATCCATCACCTGCCTGAGTGAATAAATTAATTTTGCCTTTGTTGCATGCATGGAAGCACTCTGTGGCCTGGAATATTTACCAGGCTTGGAGGACATCCTAGAGTGAGGCCAATGTGCAGCCACTGCCAGGCAGCCACCTGTGCAGGATGGGGCACAGGCAAGGGAGGGGACTGCAGACCTCTGCTTAACTCACCAGACCAAGCCACTTACAATTACAGCAACAGGCTTTTCTTACTGTATTTTGGAGCAAAAGAAGGGGTGGAAAACCATTTGCCAGGTGGCCTAAGGCAACTATGTAGATGTCCCAGGCTACTGTCCAACTCAAGTCCCAGAAGGAAAATGGAAATACTTAAATTATCATATGCACCATTCCTGATTTTTTGATGTGCTGGATGTTTGCCTCTGGTTCAAAAGGCCCTGAACTTGCATCACTATCAAATGCTATTACAATGCTTCCTGACAGGCAACAAGGCACTTTTTACAAGGCAAAATCCTGGACATTAATTTTTTTTGTAATTTTTTTTCTCCTTTCTCCCTCTCCCTCCTGCCTTCATAACCATCAAAACAGATGGTTATTTCTTTCTAGGACGTGGTAGAGCAATATGATTGCAATGTCTGATTGTGATCATTGCTGACTCTGACACCTTCCTGGCAAGGTTCTGTTACATCAACATCCATTTCACAAAAAAGAAAGGGGGAGAAGAGGACAGGCACAGCTCAAAAGTGGCAAGTTTGGGTCCCTGCTTGGCCCAGGCTGTAGCAGAAGCAGGGCAGATTAATGGCCCCCACCCTCAGCACATGAAAAAGGCCATAAAGATTTTGACTGGGTTTAATAAAAGTCAGTTAAAGCTTAGCTGCAGCTTTGTTTCTGAGTAGGACAAAACTGCTTGAATCATCTTTGTTCCGATTTTTTTTTTTTAAGTGGCTTTCTTCGAAGAGGAAATTTATCCAGGGAGGGTCTCTTGTGACAACTTCTTGAAAGCATCTAAAAACTCTGGAAAATTAAATAGATGGGGTTATTTGGCAACTAAAATGTGAAACATTGTATCTACAGAAATTAAGCTGTTGGGTTTTTGATGGATGCCTGAAAGCTTTGGGAGAAAATTCCAACGAAAAAACAAGCTTTGCTTGTAACAAAAATAATTTCCTCCTCACCGGGAGAGATTAATTCGCTTACATTCCCCTCTCAGGGTGGAATTCTTCCTGCTCCATCTTTTTCTAATAGTATTTTTAATTATTTTTTTTTCTAAAGAAGAGAAAGGGCCTCACTGTAAATGGGGAGTGAGGCAGGATCAAAGGATCCACACTGAACAAGGGTTGATGGAAGAGCATACTGGAGCAGTCTGGGCTCCATGGATGAGACTCAAGTGCTACAGCTCCTAATGGAGTGAAAGAGAATCATTTCTAGTTCAGGTCTTTGATAGGATTAAGTCACTCTGGAGCTGCCAATCTCCCTCCTGGCTTTGCAGGAACCACAGAATAGGTGTGTTCTTAATTTAGGTACCTCAGGTAAAGCACGAGTGGTTTGCTGTACTTGATGGCTGCATCTCCATGCCAGAGATTCCCTTCCTGCACTTTGTCTCTTGAACTTTGGCGTGTGAACTCAGTCTTCACTGATGCCTCCAATAATATGGAAATACAAATAGGAACAAAATAAAAACATCTCAGCAGCAGGTAAAGAATAAGAGCAGTATTAAAAAGCTTAACAAAAGTCAACTACAAGAAGACCAAGATACTTTTTCATGTATGTGTATACAGATACATGCACTCATACAAGATCGAATGTTCAATTTAAAATGGCTCCCTGGAGGCACTAGAGTTGTTACAAGTTTAAGCTCTTAGATGTCCACACAATTCACATTCCAGACCAGCCAAAGATAGACACGAGGGACCCAAAGGATGTAAGCATCAATCTAGGTATTGCTTATGCAACTACTCCATTAGAAAGCACACATAAAATATATATTTCAGAGCCTAGTTTTTTCCATGAATGACATCTTGAGCTCCAAAAGCACCGAGTCTAAACCAGCTCTACAATCCCTAATCCTGTTATTTGCTGTTTGGTGAATAATCTTGTTGTTTGCTGCCTATCTGCTACAGCCTGCGCATGAATGCACAGGACAGTCTCCTGGGAGAGGAGCCATATGGATTTTAGCCACTCAAAAAGGACACTGAGCTGTTTTTTTCCCCTAACCCAAAGAGGGCTGTCACCTTTCAGTGGTGGGTTGGGAGGATAATAGCTACATTATCCTTTTTCTTTTAAAAAGGAAACATTTGCCAGATGAAAATTCTCTGCATGAGTAGGACAGGGTGCAATACCAAAGTCCAGAGAGGCATCTGGGCTGTAAGAATCAAGAAACAGACCTGTGCATAGTGTTATTCATTAGCAAAGAATAGCCAATAAAGCTGGTCAAAACTTGTCATCAAAATTCCCTCCATTGAACCAAATATCAACTGGATGGACCTAACACACATGTCCAGACTGCTGGATTCCAATGAAAAACCAAGCATATGAAACACTAGAGAGCAGTGAATTTTATGTCTGCATCCATCATCGGTGCCCACAGTGTACTGACCTGCATCAGGGTGAGGAGCTGATTATGAACAAAAAAGTAAAATATTCTTTAAAATCTACTTAATTGCTTGTACCAATGCTCTGTGCATCCCAGAGTTCCTGCTATCAGCTGATGTCTGAGGTGACCCATGAAAAAAACAGGTTTTGTATAAAATAACGTTGTTAGGGCCTAAAGTGACTGGGTGAAACATGAGTAAGGGAAATCATCCCAGAAACACAGGAGCTGGGCTCCATGACATCACTTGCAGGAATCAAAAGGAAATGTGCTTATAAATTACACACAATTTTTTTATGTGTGTTTTAGTATAAAGTTACAGTTTCTTATCTGAATAACAAAAACAAACAAAAAAGCCACTATGAAATGTTTCATGAAATCATTATATTTTGCCCTTTTTGGGTAAATAGTTTTGCATGTATTGAAGCTTACAAGGAAATAAAATGTCTTAAATCCTTTCTGTGTGCTGTGCATGAAGACAAATTATTGCAGAAGAAATAGTCCCACATGCTTCTAACAAAACTATGGTAGTGCATGATCTAAAAAGTGATGAAAAAAAAGGAATATGCCATGGTTAACATCTATATTACTGTTGCTGTAATTTGTTTGTATGTTTTTACCTCTTTGGATAGTTTATCAGTAACTAGTTCTTCACAGATATCATGTTTATTGTCAAGGAATATAAAATAAATGACAAATTTCTGCTTTTAGAGTTCAAAGACAACAAAACAAAAAAACCCCACTAAGCAGGATATTTACTGCAAAAGTTCATGTTTAGATCACTTGTGTCTTACTCCAAGATGTGCTTGAATCTTTAAGTCACAGCCTAGAAGACAGAGAGGCAGAGGCTTATAGTTCCTTTGTGCTCAATATCATGGGTGTGTCAGGAGCCAATTTCAAGGTAATGAGACTTAATTACTCAATAGAAAATATTTTACTAAGTAAGGACATCCCTTACCCTGTTCCACTTAATAAAGGCGGGGTGAAAAACATTTTGACATTATTTTTTTCATGAAAACAGAAAAGAGCTATGAAGTCAGAGCTCTGTGGTGGGATTTCTGCAGTTAGATCCACCAAGTGGGCTTCCTCTTCATCATTAAAAAGAGGATACCATCTCCTTAAAGCAAATCAAAAATTCATCTTGGAAAGGTGATGTGATTTCCCTCTGGATTATACATAGTCTAGACAACTGCAATAGTAAAAACTACAAGAAATTACTTCTACCTTCAGTACCTCTGTGACACAGCTTACTTCTGCCCATGGTGGCTCTTGCTCCTGGCTATATCCCTGATTTCACTCCAGATGGACAGCCCATCCCTGCACTGTTTCCCAGTGTGTCTAAACCATGTGTCCCCATTTCTGTCTCTTAGGTTTAGTTCCTGTGCCACCCTTACTCCAGTTTACAAGGCTTTAGTCTCAAAAAAACATTACTATGAAAGACTGTTCACTGTAAAGATTTCCTCATAAAAAACCCAACTTTGTTCACAAATAAATTAGAATGTGCTTAAATCCCAGTGAAAGCAATGGAACATAAGCATGTGCTGAAAGCCTTTCCTGTGCAGGGGCCTATTGCCTTCCTTTTCCTAAAACCTATTTCTGTTGAGCTCTTATTTCTTGTTGGCAAGAACTTAAAACGGAAAAAACCTTCCCTATAAAAGTTGAACTTAATAGAACAATCTAACATCTTTAATTACTATTTTTTTTTCTGTGTTGCTGCAAACACTTATTGAAGGATCTTTTAAGGAAAAGTTTATCTTTCGTATTAAAAATACAAAGTAAAATGAGTTCACACGGTCATGTACCAGAATGTCTTGCAAAGCTAATCAACCTAGATAGCTGGAACGTGGGACAAAGTTTGGTTTCCAAATGGAGAATGATTACAGTATACAGGGGATTGCCTTGCCAGCTGCCTTTTAATCAAGTCTCTCTCTCTCTCTTTTTTTTTTTTTTTTTTTTTTTTTATGGAATGAGGGCCATGAAACATCTTAAAACTGCAAGCACCCTCTTCACTCAAACAAGAGCAAGGCAGTTGTTTTGTTTTGTTTTAAGTGGGTGAAGGAATCCACTGATGTAATAAATGTATCCCTGTACTCCAAGTATAACTTGGAGCCAGTCTTGTTATAAACTCCTCAAGATCAAGGTTCATTATAAAACTCAGCCCTACCTTTATTTTTGTAATATTAATGGTTGCCACTAGAATTCCTGAGCCCCTTCTTCACACCATCTGGAATGCATACACGAGCAAGTTTATGATGAAAAATATACTGTGCACTAGAGCTGGGATTTTTTAGAGTAAAAACAACTACAAAGGCAGTAATGTGCAGGGACTGTACATTTATTTTATTCCAAGAACCAATGTGTTCTTTTCCTCTTGGTCTAACCAAGCTGAAGAGAGATCATACAAACAAGTTTTGCAAATGTATGATGTGGTATTTGTTCAGATTTGCTCTTTGCTATTCAGAAATAAAAAGGACAGACCTAATCTCTTTATTTAATCATGTCACTGTTTCATTTAATTCATTACATAGAATTTCAGTCGGGGTCAGCAGTTAGCACCAAGGTTGGTCTGTGACAGGTTTTATGCTATGTGTCATCCTAATATCTCAGATTTCATAACATCCATGATGGTTATACTGGGACAGCAGGTAGTGACTTCTGTAGTGCTACTGCAGTTGAAGAGTGTTGGCCCTGGTCACCTTAAGAATTTGCTCATGACTGTTGTATGATGACTGCTAATCAAAGTACATTTCCATATATCTGTTGATTTACTCTGTATTTTTTCTGATGGGTTTTGTTTGGTTTGGTTTGGTTTGAGGTTTGGGGGAGTTTCTGGTTGGGTGGGGTTTTTTGCTTTTTTGGCAACAATAGTGTAAGAGATACCTTCTTTTCTTTAACTTTCAGATTTTCAGCCCAAGACAACTAACTCTTGATAAGACCTAAAACAATAAAATAATCCTAGATTTCAGATTAATCAGGCTCTGATTCATCTGCTCAGCTGAAAGACTGAATAAGTGTCCAGGCATCATGCTTTGTTCTGTACCTTGCAAGAATTGTAGTCATTGCAAGTTCAGCATATTTTGAATCTGCTTTCTTGAGTAATGATGGAGTTAAGCACAGGCTCAAGTCTTGACTTGGAGCTCTTAAGGACCATTTTTTCCTCCTTCAGCTGAGAAAGGAGATCATGCAGCCACAAATGATTCTTTCCAGCGGCATCTGCTTTATCATTTCCTTAGTCCAGGATAAAAGTATCAGCTTTCTGATTTAGTGAAATAGCAAAGGGTCACTCTTGGTCTGCAAAGCCAGATCCCACAAAGAAAGGCTTTGTCATAGTGCAAGAATGCTACAAGCTTCACAAAATAAGCACCCAAAAGACAGGAGCACGAGATATTCTGCTGGCTGCCCACCATTCCTTCCCTCTCTAGCACAGCCTCTCTGCCTCTTGCAGCTTGATCAAGGAGATCTCCAACGCTGTGGTCCAAAGAGGACATGAAACTAGTGATGCTATGTGCAAATGTATGTGTATTCACATTCATAGAGGCAGCCTACTCATTCCTTCGCTCTTCTCTTGCTACTGAGAAGCACAGATTCCCTTTCTGTCTCGCTGTTTAATTTGGGTTCTGTTCTGAAGCTGCCATAAACATTTCATAAATGTGAATCATATGACAAAATACTAAAAATGCCTTGGAGGCCATCAGGCTGGGCAGCTCCCTGACATCCCCTGAAGGGACTGGCAGGTTCCAGACTGTGAAGCTCCCTGCAGCTCTCCATCTCCTCTCCTATTGAAACCAGCTCAGCTCCTGGCTGCTCTGCACAGGAAATCTTTCCCAACACCAGTCCCATTTTCAACCGCAACTGCCAAAGCCGAGCCAAAGCCCTGCACAAAAAGCCCGGTTTACCAGATGAGTTCCCACAAAACACAAGTGACGCTATTCAGGATCTCATAAGCGGTAGGTAGGTCAGGGAATAAGGTGTTAGGACTCCTAAAGTTTAGCAGGAGAGAGCTGTTTGTCCCCTGGCCTTAGGCTGCCTGCAGCACTGCAGGGCTAATTGCTGTGCATTCCTTAGCCATGATGTCACTGGATCCTGATGTTAACTGCTTTCCTCTCAGGGAAGGAGGGAACTTGTGGTGTATCTCTGAGACACACAAAAATGCATGTGCTTACCCTTTAAAAAAAACAAAAACAAAAACACAACTCTCACCATATACCTGGCAGAGCCAAACTAAATGAAGCTGAGGTCTCTGTCCAGCATTTGGAGGCCAGTTAAAATAGGAAATCGGTGTTTCTCTAAATACACAGAGTATATTACCTTAGTCATAAAACTGGGGACTTTCAAATCTAATTTGTTCAGCACTAGCACTGTTGAAGGCTGGGAAGTGTTCCAGAGGAAATCACCTCCATGCAAACAGAGATTAGCAGCTCCCCATTGCAGACATATGGAAATGATTGCCTATAATCTCCGGTAATTGTGGCTGTATTACATTCAAATCCTGTTTTCAATTTTCTTAAACTTCTAGACTGATTGTGTTATTAAATCATGCTGGCTGATGTGTTTAATAAGGACCTATTAAATGTTTATAAAATTAGGGAAATAAATACAGGCTTTTAGTCAGATTGTGTGATGGATCTGGTAACCTATTGTTAAAAGTACCGCTGGTAAAAACGTGTCTGAAAAAATAGACTTACAGGCTCCCTTTTACATAAGAAACCCAGCATTCCATACAGCCTATTTCTAAAATGATATGCACAGATGTTTAGAGAGAAGAGAGGAGCCCAATTAGAAAGATTTCACCGAGCTGAGGGAATCAGCACTTCCTACACAGGGACATGGGTCCCTGTTTCAGACAGCACCAGGAGGGCACAGAATAATTCCCTGAGTGGCTGTGGTGGGTCAGGGTGGTTGCCTGGGCACCTGCCTGTCTGCAGCACTGGTGTTTTGGTTACTGGGGTAGTGTGTGGCTAGCAGAGGACCCACATAGTCCTGGTCACCTCTGAGCACCCAGCCCTGCTGTGGCTTAGTGCCTCCTCTGGCCTTGCTGTCCCTTCTCCACGCACAAATGGTCACCTTAAATTCTTAAAGAGCTCTGAGGAGCCACATCAGAAAATTTGGCAAGGGGAAAAAGCAGAATCAAAACTCAGGATGTGTTTGACACAGAATTACCTTACGCCTCCTCCTTCCCACCACCCTGCTGCCAGTGCTTCCTTCTCTGTACAGTGCTACTCACAGACAAAGCCTTTGTCCCACTGTTAGTAACCCTGGTAGCTCCTTGCATGCCCAATGTTGCTTTTTTGGAGGTAACCCTCAGTTTTTAAGAGTGAGCTCTGTGCTTTCTTTATTCTCAACTCCCTTTCCCAATAGCTCTCATCTGGCTGTGAGTGTGTATGCATCTAACTTGTTCTAACCACAGCACACATGCTAAAGTAATTTTGTGTTATGTCTTAAGGGCAAACATGAACCTGTTTTCTCCAGCAAATTAATCTCTCTTTTTTATTCTTTTCTTTTTGGGGGGAGGGGGAGGAGTAAGGGGGATTATAAATTAATTAATTGTTGAGTTTTTCAGCATAAAATGCACCGCATCATTATCTTTGCATAAACACACAATCTTTTAAAAAATATAACTAGCTCATAACATCATAGTTACATAATATTATCAAGTAATGAGGAACTTGCATGGTTCACATTAGAGGCTTTGAAAAGTTTGAAGATAATTGGATATAAGGTTAATATTTGGCAGAGCCTTGTAAATACCCCGATTGTTATTTTATATTGGCTGAAGTATAAAAATCTGTGTTGCGTGCCAGCAAAAGCTGAGTGGTGTGACCAGGTAGTTGCATGGCTCTGTTGTTAGCCTGTTTCATGTAGGAATGTTCTTGCTCTCAGTAGGTTATTTTGTGTGTGTCTGCTTATACTCAGCTAAAATAGAGCAAGGACCCAGCATGGCAATTATTTTTACTAAATTTTGTTGGGCTGCCCTCAGGGGACCTTCTCCCAGTTTAATTGTTGGAGAGATTGTTGCCTTCTGAGATTTTATTTCAAAATGTTCTTGTTAGAATTTGCCTTCTTAACAGAGGAAGGGTTTTATTTTAAAAAATTTAATCCCTTTTTAATGCACATAAAAATGCATAAAACTGTATATCCTGACATTAATAGAGGTTTTCTTGATGCATAGATTTCTATATTATTTATCTAAAGATACGCTTTGAATTTATTATATTAGAGAGGCATAAATCTCCTGCCCCCCTCCACAATGAAGGAGGTTTGAAAGTGAATTCAAGCTACCCAACTGCATTTTAAGTTAAGACAAACATGGGAGAGATCATTTGTCTCTAGTTGTGCATGAAATAGCTTATAATAGTTGCAACCGAGTACATGAAGTATATGTTAGAATGCCTTTGATATAAATCCTAGCATCAGCCTACAAAGATATTGCATTTATGCATCTGACAGCATTCACCCATAAATAATAATAGGAGAAAAATCCAAATTTATAAGCTGCTATTTGTGGATTTATTTTAAATGTGACTGAATATTCGTCCCACTTTTACAGCAAGCACTACTACATTAAGCAGAGTGTGGGCAATCTGGCTGAAATCAAAAGAAAGAAAATAAATACTGAAATGTCCCCCCATTCAGCTAGAACTGGTCAGAGACATGGGACAAGCTCCATGTGAGGACAGCTAACATACTGCCACATAATTCAAAGCAACTGAGCAGTCACATAACCTACTCTTTTATTTTGCTATTTTTAGATTAGCCACAGTATTTTTGGGGGGGAAGCTCTCCCCTTTTTCAAACACATGGTTCTTACCCCATTGCCTTAAAGTGTGTTTACAGGCTGCAAAACCTTTGTGGGTGAAATCTCAGCTTGTGTGAACTGTCATCCTCCACTGAAATCAGCAAAGCAGTGCTGGGGTCTCACTCACAACCTCTCTGAAAGTCTATCTGCTAATTTCTTTTAGAGAGAAGAGTGGATGAGGTCAGGCTTTATTCCCCTGCTTTCTCCTTCTCTGCTGTTTTTTGCAGTTAACCCAGCATCTGTAATTAATTGGATAGTCACTGCCTCCTTCATCTTCTCCCTCTCTCTTTCTTGCACCCTTGGGGAGGTTTGGAAGGAAAGGAAGCTAAACAAGAGCATGCAGGTAGCTAAGTTCACCCTATATGTCAAAACACTTTCTTCCAAAAACTGTGTAGACTGAAACTCTGAAAGGTAAATAAGACCCTTGAGCCTCTAAAAGTAAACTCATCAATTAGAGCATTTGAAAAGGCTGCATGTCTGTTGTCAGATCTAATGTTAACAATTTAGCCCACGCACTGGGCTCGTTCATTCTTAACTGTGAAGCAGAATTGGAACCATCAGCCCAAATCTTTAAAATCCTCCTCCTTAGGATGGAAAGCATAAACATCTGATCCCGAGCCTTGCAAGTCCTCACAGTGTTATCCACCCACAAACTTACAGTGAGCTTGGGAGGCCTCAGACAAGTCCACATCACAAAGCCATCACACATAATGCAACATAATTTTTCCCTATTAGCTGTCCCTCTTCAGGAAAAGCCTGAGGCACATGCAGCAGACAGATCTCTAGAGAGAGCAGTCTGTCTAGGTAGGCTGGAGATCACTGGCAGATCAGTGGAACTCTGTTTGTATAAAAAGCCAGAACTGGGAGAGCTCACAATACATCCAGTCTTGGATTCTCCCTTGCTCTCACACAAGGAAAAAAGTCAGAAGGTCACATTATTATGCAGGACAAACAAAACTCAAATAGCAGCAGTTTAAAAATTTCTTATTTGACAGAGAATCAGACAGAGGAGGTAAAGTTAAAAAAAATTCCTCAAGCCCAAAACCAGAAAAAAACTCCCACCCCCAAAATATAGTAAGAGACTCATTTTAACACTTTGACAAGCTCTTCATTGTTGCTGGCGTCAGAGCATATTCTAATGTTTTTTTAGGGTTTGAGCTTTTTTCATAACATGGAAATGGCAGACAGGCAGATGGAAGAGGGCAGGAGGCCACAGCAGAAAAAGCACCCTCAGCATGGACACCCTTGTCCCCACACACAACGCTGCACTCAAGGCCAACTGCTCCCTGTCCTGCTCCAGCTCTCACGTTCAGAAGAACAAGGTGGACACTGATCCACACAGGTGGGCACCCTGCAGCATTGTTAGCTCCAAGGAGTGAACATCTTTTTGGTTCTTTGAACATAAAATTGCTGCTCCACCATCCTCCAATCAAACCCACTTTCTGATCTTCATAGAACATTCCTATTATTTCCATCATATTTGTTGTTGAAAATGCAAGAGACTCTCACTGCACAAAGACCAGTGAAGTGAATAGCAACATTTCTACTTATTTAGCCAGCTGGATCATTATGCTGGGACTGCAAAAGTCTCTTGGCTCAGTGCTGCGCTGCTACTCCCTGCCTGCCCTTACTCATATTATACAAATTAGAAGAGTGGGGGGAAGGAAAGAACATGTGAAACAAGATAATTAACGGAGATCACAGCCATCAGATACTGGCTCAGGTCCTCTGTTATGGTGGCTTCACTGATTTCAGAGAGTTAAGCTTTATGATGAGAAAGAAGACCAAAGGATGGAGAGAACTGGCACATCACAAGGTGGTGAACTTGTATGGTACTCATTGAAGCTGCCATTTGCCCACATCCTGGTCAGCCACAAGGCACCCTCAAACAGGGTTCCACTGGGAATAAAAAGTCTGGTGTCTATGCCTAAGTAAAAGCCTGGCAGTTCATGCAGCAAGAACTAAATAGAAAGAAAAACAAAACACTCCCCTGGCTGGAAAAGTTGTGAAAGCAGTGTTGTTTTAAAACTGACAGTGCATGCACAGAGAGAAAAATCCAGTTTGCAAGAAGATGAACTGCACAGAATCAAGGCTGGGGACAAAATGGGGGTGTGTGCAGAAGTGTGGAAAGCAGTGGTATCTGGCACACAGGTCTTGAAAAAAATTGCTCAGGCTGTTAAGGGATGGTATGCAGCACTTTATTGCTCTGGCTCAGATGTTCTGTTGCTCAAGTGACAGCTAAAGGCTCTGAAAAAGGGGGAAAATGGAAAAGTGAAAGGTGGGTAAGCTTCAAGTTTTATGTCAGAGCAATGTCAGGCTGGAGAAGAGAGAGGGATGATGTAATAGGTGGGGGGAGAGGAAGAAAGGAGGTTAATGGGGAACAGTAAAATTTCAAATGCAGTATTTTATTACAGTATTCAAACTGATGCTTACAGTTTAACAATGGGACTGGCATGGAATAGCTTAGAGATGTGAGACAACAGTGCCAGAAGGATTTATGATTTTTTTTTTTTTTTTTTCATTTTTAATACTGCAGAAGAAAATCTTCAGCCTTGTTTGGGTTGACAAGCCTCAAGCCTGGTAAACTGGAGTATGCTTGGAAATGAGAGCCACTGGAAACCTGCCTGAGCTTACCACTTCAGGGGAGGGAGGCAGGGCTGTTGGGTATTTTATGGAATCTGTTGCTTCCTTCAGATGTAAAAGAGGAAAAGTAGCAGAGAAAGCAGGAGCAGAGCTACCTGTGGTCAGGCTTTGGCTCCTTAGAGACTCCCACTAGCAGTGCCTCTTTGAGAGCAAGGGGTCTTCTCCAGGCTGCCCCTAGCCCATCTTCAAATGACAGAGATGCTGCCAAAAAAGTCTTGTGAGCCCAGACAGGGTGGAACTGGTCTCTTTATGAATCTGTGGCTCAGAGCACTGCATAATAAAAAGCAGCTTGTGTGGTCATGGGAGGCTTTTCACAGCCTCAGACATGGGAATTGAAATTACTTCCTGTGCTGATGGTCAGCACTGGATCCATAATCACATCATTCCCATCTAGACCTGCAGACTTCAGGGATACTTGATGTCAAAGAGATCTTGTAGGTAGGACTGCATGACAGGAAAAAACGCTGCATGGGGAGAGCTAGCAATGAACTGCAGACGGGTTGAAAAGGTCCAAGGACAGGTGAAGCAGGTCTGTGTATTGGGAACATGGGCTTGGAAACAGGCTCAGCTTCCACACATTATTGCGTGAGGCAAAACAGATCGGGAGAGCAATCTTACTCTAAACATTTTCATTGCTCCTTAGTCATAAAAAAAGCCACCAGCTATCATCCTGCTGGCACCACAGAGCAGCAATGAGCCTCTTGTCAGTCTCTTCTGCAGGCCCAGCCTGCAGCAAGTCAATAATCTGTGCCCCCCAGAGAGACCCTCACAAAAAAGCTCTGACAGCCCCATTTTGCTGCATGCTGGGGCAAGTGGAAGAAGTGTAAATAGAAGGTACTTAAACCTAAGTAAGCAGAAAGATTAATTCAATAAAGCACATGAGACAAGGAGTTAAAATGCCCAGAAAAATGATGAATTATGCTCCACTAAATTTGAGAAGCATTCACAGAAAAAACAACATTGCTACTTATCTCCTATCAAATATTGCAAGGTGCAACAATGCAAATTCCAGCCAGCTTCCCTGTCGTCAATGCACTCAGCTCATTAGTGGAACTCACCAGCTCCTGAACACAACAAGCTAATAGAGAAACTCTTCACTGCTTGTGCTGCATCCTGCCCTGATCTGTTTATAACTTTAAAAATAGACAAACGAATGAAGACAGCAGTGCCCTGACATCGTGACCACAGTTTCTGGGAGGAACAAGAGAGCTTTTGGTACAATGGGATAGCAGACAAATTCCCTGAACTAACATACTTCATGATGAGAAGGTAAAAAGTAGTCAGAAGAGAGATGTAGAACTCTGGGACCTTGCAGTGGTGACAGAGGGAGGTTCTGTGCTTCTGGCACAGGGACACCCCTGCACTGTCCATATAGAAAGGCAGATACAGCTTGTAAGGACTGGTAGGGGGATATCACTGAGGAGGGTTGTACCCACTTGCCATGGGCAACATTAACACAGTATTTCCCAGGTATTTATTGGAAATTTAAATTCTTTAAGTTTTAAAATTTTATCCTCGCACAACCAGGTGCTCCCTTTCTAATGGAACTGTGCATACAGAGGAAGAAAAAGTTTTCCTTGCAGGAGATACCAGAGTTTTTTTCAGTGAGGGGTGAAAGGCAGCATGTAACTCATGTTCTGAACCAAACGCCCAAATCCTTTTCCCTCCATGCAAGGGCTGCACCCTGCCCTGAAGAAAGAGGCTTCTTTGACAGCTTTGATTCCAGAGCCAAGTGTAGGGATAAGCATGAAATGCCAACCTCTCCTGTTCCCTGCATATCTCTCACCAGAGGCCGTGTCCCGGGGCTCCAGGAGAGGCAACTGCTTTGCAGCAACCCCCACGTCCCCTCCGGTGCCATGTGGGGAAGGGCTGTCCCCTTCCTGCTGCCAGTGGCAGAGAGAGGGGACGCTCTGCAGAGCAGCTTGCCATTCCCCAGTTCCCCTTAGTGACCAAGCTACATATGTTCAGAAAACTGAATTTATGTCGGCGGCTCATTGTTCCCAGACAGAAGATTCAGTCTGATTTGTATATAGCTCTGCATAAATTCCTCGTTAACCTTTACAACCATCTGGAGCGAGAGTTGCTCCTCATATCACAGCAGACTGCAGCAGTGGCAACAAGCGTAACCGAAACCACCGGGGCTTTATGAGGCTGTGCCAGGCACCTCGTCTACCCACAGAGGAGGGTGAAGGGAAAAACCACCTCTGTTGGGTCCCCAGCCAGCACCCAATATTGCTGTCACCCCACGCAGCCCAGAGGGAAGCTCAGCCCTGAACAAAATCCACAGCAGACCCCTCCCCAGAGGGAAGGGGCTGTCATTGTTCATCTCCCTCCGTAGCCCAAACCTCTACCTTATGCTGCTCTGTTTAAGAGCAGACAGCAGCTTTATGTGAGGCTGCTGAGCCCCCAACAGCAGCCACACGCTTAATGCTTCAATTTCCACATTTTATTTTATATGTAATTTAAAGCCCATGGTGCCTTAATTGTAAAATAGGTCTTATTAAAATAATAGCTCAAGAAGCCGTGGGGTACCCTGTGCAGTGGAATGAAGCTTTCTATCTTAACTGGTGTTTACAAGGACTGAAAAGGGAGATGCAACTGAAATGAAGCTGTAGAGATGTTTCCAGTATGAATGATGGACAAAAGACCATTGGATAATTAAGACTTTTTCCTTCTACTTCCCCTCACCCCACTACATTATTGCTCACTCTCTTTAGATATCCAGAGCACTCTCACTTCATTTATGATTGATGATGCAGTATGGATACTTCTGTACCAGAAAGTAGCATGGAGTTGTGATTAATGATGTTGGTGGCACTCTCAGACCAATGGCAAATAATATTGTTATCAGAAAACAAATAAAATGACTAAGAAAACAGAAGGATCCTAGGAGTTTGGAGACCTCTTGTCTAAAATCATGCTTTGCCTGTCCAAACCCATCTCTCCAAGGACAACCCCAGGAGATCACAGAATCACAGCAAGTTAGGGATTGGAAGGGACCTCGAAAGATTATGAAGTTCACACCCTCTGCTAGAGTTGGGTCACCTACAGGAGGTCATGTAGGGACACATCCAAGTGGGTTTTTAATGTCTCCAGAGAGGGAGATTCCACAACCTTCCTGGGCAGCCTGTGCCAGTGCTCTGTCACCCTGACAGTGAAAAAATTTTCTCCTCATGTTTATATTGAAGCTCAAGCTTTTATCTGTTGCCTCTTGTCCTATCATTGGGCATAACTGAGGAGAGCCTGGCACCATCCTCCTGGCTCTCTCCTATGCTATACCACTGGAACTTACAACATCACAATTACCAGCACATAAACTGACCATTGAGTCTAAGCCCACCATTTTCATTTTGGCCTTCACTTTGTGTGATTCAGACACACTGGGCTTGAGAAGGTTGGGTTTTTCACCCCTCCTCTGTCTGTGTTGTACTTGTTTCCTACTGAGTCTGCAAGGCTTGGCAGGGTTTCATTGCCCACTCAAAGGGCATGTGCATTCTTCCCATCAGACTTCAGTCAGACATTTATACTCTCCTAGGCTGAAGGATGAAACAGGAGGCACAGTGCCCCAGGCTTTGCATGCTGTGGCTTCTGAAGCCTGTCTTACTGCCAGCATGAGTAGTCAGTGCTCACACTGTAGAGCTCGGTGACTGTATTCCGTTATTCACAACAGGCCTACTGACAGTTCTCCTGGTGATGAAAAACCCTTAAAAACAAACCAAGACCAAACAAAATCCATCTGCAGCTCTGTGGACATACTTCAGCAACATCAGTACATTGACCCTATGGAGGAGCTTTTGCTGCGTTGGATTGAAAGTTCTCTCAGAGCTCCGGGAATCTGGGGAAACATCTTCACCACTATGGACCTCCCTGTGCTGCCAATGGTGTGAAAGTCCAATCACTACTTGGGGTCAGGTGTCCCAGACTCAGTGCTGAAAGCTCAGCCACAAGTTATGGTTGTGGCTCAATCATGGTTAGCAGGGAGCTCACTTTGCCCCTGCCTTTTCACTAGCCCAGAGATGATGCCTGCAGCTGTGACACCAATTTCTAGGGACTATGGACACATTTTATGCTGGTTCCCCAAGGAACACAAACTGTGCTGGGCTGGTGTCCCTGTCCAGAACATACACAATCACTGGCATGGCCCAGGACCCCAGACTTTCAAAGTCCTGGAGAAGACAGCAGGGATCTCTGCTAGACTGTTGGACCCCAGAAAAAATAGGAGCAGAAACAGAGCCCATCCTGCCAAGAAAAGCCCCATCTGGGGCACCACACAGTGCCAGAAGCTGTAACCAGTTACAGGTGGCTCCAACACAGCTGCTTTGCTATGTTGTAGTACAGGGATCTAAGGAAGGAGCAGGTGTGCCAGAGGTCTTGGTGCAGATCTAGAGATGGAGGTGGCAGACAGAAGCTCACTTATCTTCATGGTAGGCTGGGATTTTGGGTGCTGGGAGTGCATATGGCTCCACAGCCTCCCCCTCCACTTTGCCCACAAAACCTGTTCCCTAGCAGCCACTTCCAAATTTCCAAAACCATCAGCAGATTGACACAGCTGCTATTTAGAATCAAAATAAAATAAAAGTAAAATAAAACAATAAAAATGAAAATAAAAATAAAATAAATTAAAATAATAAGAAACCCACAGGATAAATATTTCCTTTTTTTTTTTTTTTTTCATCCTCTAACAGTAACATTTCCCCCTCTACAACCATGCACACTGGCCAAATTGTATTTAGTCTCACTCATGAAGCAAGGACAGATTTACAACTCAAATTCTCATGTAATGGCAGGGCTAGGAACTTTATCAAACTTTATATTATTGGAAACAAGAGATTCTCAGAAAGGATCTGAGCTAACTGCCTTTAAAGCTGTGATACCTTTACTGTATAAAGAAGCTACCATATGCTGTCTTGCAGATGTGTTTAAAATGTGTTAGTACTTTTCTTCATCATTTGTACCCTGAGCTAGAGACCTCACAAACTTTAAGGAGGAATTTTTAAAAGTCTGGATAATTTTAAAATATATTTTAAAAATTAAACTTTTGCAATTAAAACATTTCTGAAGGCTGTGCTTCAATCTGCTATAGAATGTATATGTAGTGCATGCTCAAAAGCAGGACAGAGCCTCATCCTTTGCCAGAGGGCTGCAGATCAGACATGCTGGGGTCTGTAATGAAGGCTGCTAACGAAGTAATACAGACCCCCACCATTTCTAATGAGCAGCCACTACAGGAAAAAGTTAAAGGGCTAAAGGCACTGATCTGTCGTAGAAGGGACATTTATTTATATACTTATACAGTGATATATAACATCTCCAGGCAAAGGTCTTGGCAAAAATAGAGAAATATTTTTTTTCTTAGAAAATACCATGTCATTTATAGAAAGTGAAACATTTTCCAAATATATTTGACCTTATTAAAAAATCCTGTTGTAGTGAATGCTTCAAATTTTTTTATTAATATTTCTATCATGCTTATAGTCCAATTCAGTAATGAAACCTGAATTTGATTAGGCTATTCTAAAAGAGGAAAATATGGGAAAAATATTATTGAAACAGCAAATAAGTCCATTCTGAACTCCACAAATTGATAGCAGATTCTCATTTTTAAAATATTCTACAAAATGTCTCTTTTGGGAAAAGAGAGGATTTTTCTTTGACCTGCTCTGGCCAAGTTTTACTGTAAAACAATACAGCATCACTGTAATGTACCTGGGATCCAAAATAAATACATCTGTCTTGCAATATCTCTGCATGAATTATCAGCAATATTATATGTTCCAGTTTCAGATGGTTCTAATCAGTTTTTCAGTATCTTACATGTCTGCCTATTATGCTAGAGATGATCACTTGGAATCTGAACTCTCTCTTTGTGAAATCATCCTCAGTAATAATAAATCATGTACTAGAGCTGTAGAATTTCTGGGTTTCATCAACATTTGCCCTCATTTTTCACATGGCAAAGTTAAGGAAATATCTGGTAACACCTTAATCCCACATTATTCAGTGTGGCATGTATAGGTGTGGTACAATTGAGTTGTACACAGAAAAGTCTGATTTGAAGCTCTGGCAGAGCAATTAGCTGATTCCCAAAGATATGGGTATAAATTTCTCCTAGGCACATCCGCCCTGTCTGCTTTTAATTTTGAAACACCAGCTTTAATTTAAAAACTGAACTATAAGCTCTCCCTTTTGTGAACAAGAATGACACGAGTTGCTGAATAAAGACCCAGAGCCACGATTTTTTGTCTTAAGTAGTCGTTGAGCAGTAACCAACAGGCAAATGTTCCTTTACTAATTTTCTTCTGCATTTGCAGGTGACTCCATGGCATGGATCCCATGTCAATGGAGAGGTTGGACCATGCAGCCCTCCCCTCCCTCCAAATTGCAGAAATCACCTCCTCTCACATTCTTGATCATTTTCCCTGCAGCAACAGCAGCAGCAGATCACATGGAAAAGTAATATTAGTAAAATATTTAATGTATTTATAGCTGTCTTTTAATGACATTTACCAGCTGGAAAGGAGGAGGCCTGCCAGCCTGGAGTGATCAATCTTTGAGGAACTCCAGCAAGTGCTCTCAGGACCACCAGCAAGCCTTCCTCCAGCCCAGGCTCCATCTTCTCCCCTTAGGCTGCAGCTCCTTGGGGTAAATCAGGCTGACAGAGTGTGTTTGCCTGGCACTTATCACAATGAGACCTTGAATTCAGCCCAGGGCTGAGGGTGCTGCAGTATACAAATAAATAGTACTAACTCTTAGACCACAGTTCAGAAATTTCTGTTCTATATCAGTCAGGCAATCTACGAGTATGGGACTCATTATGAGTACCCCATATAAAAAATGCAGTGTGCCAATCAGTTTTTCCAGAGGAGAAGATTGACTACTGAAGCCTGTGTTTGCCCACTGCTTGCAGCAGAGCTTCAGATCTCTCCTTATACCAACACATGACATCAGACACAAGTTCTGACTGTTGCAGGACTTATCTGCACTTAGAAAATTGCAAAGATCAGCCCATATGGAAAAGGTCATGATTGAAAGATCCAAGTAAATCGGGCCCTTTCTGCTTCCCAAAATGTGTGAATATAAATAGAACAGTGCCTGAAAATGAGCAGGCAGAAATGGAATACCAACACAATCAAAGAGCAAGCCTTCTAAAACAAATAAACGTTTTACTATATTTGAACTTAAATGGAGCGTACCAGACCCATCAGGCAATTCAGATTCTTTCTCTACCCTGCCACCCTGATTCCCATGACACGTAAGTAGGCTGGGCACAATCACTTTGTGCAATAAAGCTGAGACATTTTACTGCCTAAGTTCAGGTTAACCTAAGGAGCAGTACTTGAGCAGAAGTGCATGTTCCTGTGACCACATTATCCTGGGGAAGCTGCTCCCCACTACTGCAATCCTGAGCATCCATGTACACTCCTTAAGCAAGTCCCCCAGGAGACACTTCAAAGTTTCTTGGAAGCATCATGCCAACCTTTTGTTTTAACATCAAGGGGTCTCCAGCCATCTTATCTGTTACTGTAATTGCTCTGACAAGCTGTGGAAATACACGTCATTTAATGTGTAAACCTATAAAATAATCATTTGCTGTCTGTGCACTTTATGCTGAGAATCTGCTGAAATTTCATGTGGGAAAAAGCTCCACTGAACTTGAAGAAATGACTTTTTCATTTCTTCCTTTTTCTCCAAATGGGAATTTTACAGCTACATACCTCTTGGTCTTTAGGTGTATGTTGCTATTTTCTAGGTGCTTCCCCCCCTCTGTACAGATCGTATCTAAAATATTTTGGGTCTTGTTAGTACTCATTATGAACTTTCAAATTTAATTTCTTTCTTTTGATTGTTGAGTTGAACTTCAGATATGGATTAAAGGGTTGCAAGCACTTGCCTTTAACAAGACAGGTAATGACAGAAGGAAGGCAGCTAGGAATTGCTTCACCAGCTTTCTGCACTAGTTATTGTTTAAGTAACAGAACTTAAAAATCTCCTACTCTTATAATTGCATAACTGAATGAAGAAAACAGGGACCAAAAGAAATCTGTAAAGCCAAAGCCATAGGATGAAACACCTGAGAAATAAGTCCCCTGAAAAAGAAATTCCAACAAAACACCTGTAGATGAGAGAAGTGGTTGGATTATGTTAAACAAAAAAACCAAAACCTTAGTGATCTTGAAAAAATATTTCTCAAACATGAAGGGTTTGTTTCCTTCTCTAAAAAAAAAAAAAAAAAAAAAAAAAAAAAAAAAGGCATTTTAGCTGAATGAAAAACTAAAAACTCAAATTGGGAAGAATTTTGGGTTTTTTTAAGCCAGTTTTATTTCAGCTTCTCTGCTTTGGTCTTACATTGACATGAAACATTGGGCAAAATTGTAAAAAGAAGTTGCCAAAACAACTAGAAAAAATCTGATCAAAGTCCACTTAAATCACTGTTTTGGAAGCAGATGCACATACCCTTAGGAAAAGTGTTACACTGTGCTTTTTTTTCTTTCAAGAAACTGGAAGTGCAGTGTATCTGCTGCTTCCTCAGAAAGTTTTATGTGTAGAGAGTTTACTAATGGACTTTCAGAGCCCCTCTTATGGTTCTTTTGAAGAATACTTGGACAATGCCTGTAGCTAAAATGAAGCTAAACCATCTTTTCTTAGATGGTGGTGTTAAAATATAAATAGTAGTATAACAACAAGGTTGTAAGTTCTGTGCAAAAGGAGTTGCAGAAAGAAAACAAGATTAAGTGCAAACCTTAATGTAAGCCTGCCATGTCAAGGAAGGAGGGCTAGTGGGGACCAGTCTTGTATCAAGTGTCACTTCAACTTTAGAATTCAGTACACACTGCAGAAAAAGGTGCTCCTGGACAGAGTGAATGTCATCAGAGGTTTTGGAGTTGGGTGTTTTCCTTCTTTAATTCAGACTATTTAATAAACTTTCAGAAACACTGATTCACTTCCACCACTGGTGCTCTGCTGCTTCTCTGCAAACTTCTGTAAGGAAACATTTAATCAGAGTTGTTAACTAACCAGCTACTTCTGGACTTAAGTCCTAGAGATTAATTTCTCTGAATTGCTGAAGAAACTCCAGAGGAAGCTTAAATTATGAATATATAGGGATGATGTCATGGGTAATAAGAGCATCTCAACTGGCATTATTCAAGAACTGTAATTTTCCCTGTGTACAGTGCCTACAATCAGAGGACCTGACCCAGCAGACTTTAGAAGCTACTGAAATCCAAATAACAAATAAAACAATGGACTTAAATCTGAATATGTGATATAAACCATCATGCCGCAGGGCATATCCAACCCACAAGCTGCCTGAGGGGAGGGAGGAAGAAATTTTCCACAGACAGGTCATTCCATGGCTGCTGTCCCTGAGGTTTCTTGGATCCTTCTTTGAAATGTCTTCTCTTGTACTCTTCACTGTGAGCGACAGGACACCAAACTAGATGGACAAGCAATCTGATCCACTGTGGCAATTCCTATGATCCCATGGAGAGGCTATGAATAATTCAGATTTGCTGCAAAAATATCCCCCACACTTCATGCAAGTTAACTGATGTCTCCAAGAGAAAAGATCATATAACCTCTTTATAGCTGTGTCATCATCACTATTTATGTGTGTATCTGACAGTTTATGGGTGCCTTCCTGCATAGGTTGTTAAAATGATATGTAATTAAAATTACAACTTATCTTTAACAGGTTTAGATGTCACAGAAAGCTTTAACCAGACTCTTTGGTGGGTCAGCAATGAAAGAGAACACTGGCTTTTAGTGACTTGCATGAAATGTTAATTATTTCAGTCTCAGTCCTTCTTGGAAGATGAAGCACCATCCTTGCAAAACAGACGCTTTGGACTCAGCTTCATTTGAGGTGAAGCCTTCTAGGAGCACCTCTCATGCCTGAGCCTTATCTAAGAAATTACTGTCTGTCAGGTGGCCAGTAGCCTGTCTACACTGGGCAATGGAGATCACCCTGTCACCAGATCCCCATGAGTGTTAGGAACACCTTCTGGCACACCCACAGCTGCACAAGTGGCACAACCAGGCTTGGGTGAGGTTGTATCTAAATGTGCACGCTCTCCTTTTTGACTCTTAATGGACTTACTCTGATTCCAGCTCCAGGATGGCACTCATACAACCTGCTCTGGGACCTCTACTATATGATCCCACCTATTTTGCAGATAAATATATGAAAAGATACCACTGGTCTGTTTTGCAAGGGGGTCTAGATATGTCAGAGTGAGAAGAAGGACTAATGGCTTGGACTTGGAGTTTCAAGATGTAGGTTCTGCTTCTAGCCTTACTACTGACTGATTGCATAGCTATACACCAGAGCCATCTGCTCTCTGGGCCAGGTTTCCATTCACTCCATCCTCTGCAAAGTCTCTGAGGACATGGGCCTCCTGCTTCTGCAGGTTCACAAAAAATGTGGGATGAATCCTGCCTTATTTTGCAGGTGGTTTCTGTTGCAAACGAAACAACTAATCAGAAACTGTTCAGCTTGGGCCTGCCATACCTTCAGACAGACTGCAGTGAAGTTCACTGACAGTGAGCTGGATTTTTGTTTCCCTAATTTCTGTGAGGGGGGTCTTTGTTATACTTAAAACATCAGAAGTGTCCTGCAGTGTTTCCAGCTCTAGACCATGCCTTACAGAGAAGAAAATATGACAAACTACAGAGTTATGCCTAAGCACTTCAGTACTCTTAAGGAGCTGAACCATTTGGAGACTGCAGTCAGCCTGATGCCTTTATGAGTCTTCTCATATCAGAGTTATTCTCACAGTCCTCTCTTCCTTTTCCTGCTCCACATAGTTATTAATGGAGAGAGAGAGAGAGAGCTGCTCAGAATCTCCCATGCTACTCCGTGACCTGTTGCATGATAGCTGCTCACATCTTCAGTATCTTATTAAAATATCCAAAGTATTGGGGGAATGTTTTAACTCCAACCTGCTCTGAGAAATGAAAGCTTGAGACAATTAAAAAAAGTAATTCTGAATCTTGGAGCTTCTACTGAAAAGGAAGAATGGCACTGGAGTACTTCTGACAATTTATCTTGAGGTCATACTTCTGAGCTAATTTTGGAGAGTAAGGTACAACAGGGGATTTCCAGTCTCCACAGTACAAAGTAGTGAATATAGTAAGATTTAATGACTTCAGGAGTTTGGTAAGGACCAGGCTAAGTACCTAGTTAAAGGCATTAAATAAAGTATAAGAATTAGCTGTACGAAAATGCACAGAAATATATAGAAGGAAGAAAATCATTAAGAACTTCATGGCCTTGAGGAATGGACACCTGCAAAGAAATAATCTGGTCCATATTCAAGAGTACCTTGTAAAGACAAATATTTGCCTCTAATATACACATTTATATGCAGACACAGGATTATGTGCACATACAGACTCAATTTCTTTACTTGCAAGGAGCTGAAATTTAATATAAAGTCAGAATGTCGATGAAGAGAAAGGAAAACCTTGTGAAGTCAGTTAATGGAAAATGTCTATGTTGGAATAATGTAATTGGTCCCTGCAGAGTATTACAGGTTAGGGCAAAATGCTAGATAGTGACAATGGAGGAGAAGGAACAAACACATGGGAATTTCCCCTTTTCTTGAAAACAGCATGTCTCAGCCCAGGCATGAGCAGGAGAGGCTCGTGCAAGGAATTCCAGCTTCTTCTTGCAAGCAAGTGCCAAACAAAGAGTCAGAAATTTTAAAGAATTTCTTACTTTCCTCCTCTTTTCTAAGGACAGCATGGGGGGGATGTCATGGAAGGTCAATGGGAACTGCAGAGCTGCTCCACGGGTGCTGCAGAAGCTCAGATTTTGACCCCGTGCTTTTGAAAACGTACTGTAAAAGAATAATTCTTCCTCTCTATGACAGTCCCTCACAGGGCATTTCTTTTGGTATATTACATCACCAATCGCTGCCTCAATCAGGCTGTTGGATATTTATTGCAAGTTTCCTTCTACAAGTCCAAAGGATCTGGCTTTCTTCCTCTGAAGTTTAGATACTATCACTGACCTTGGGTGAATCAGAATCAAGTCACCTAAACTTCCCAAATAAATGTGAATGCTCACAAACTACAGGAGGAGAAAAAAAATGCCTTAGGGGATTGTATGGGAAGATGCTCTATGGAGAATGGCTTACATTCAGAATGACCCCAGTGAGCCTGTGTCTGCTGAGGTATGCAACACATCAGTAGCGTATATTCAAGACAGATGAAGAGCTTAGTAAGTACAGGAACATGGATTCAGATGTGTCAGCTAGCATGCATAAAAACAGCTGCTTAAAAATAATGTTTAGGGTTTGCCTTTATGGCATGACAGTAAAGGAATTCAGTGTCAAAGTTGCCTCAGCATTTAACCACATGTGTTATTTAACTCTGAAGCACATTGATGTCTGGTCCTTGATTCCTATGATGACTTCTTGAACTACAAAATCATCCATACAGATCTCTTCACACTACCTACAAATAATAAATGGATTTGCTGAGGTAATGGATCCTGCCATTAGGGCTGGCCTGCATACAACATCCAAAAAACACCTCAGGACAAACCCAACAGGGATTTCAAAAGCCTAGCGTGAAAAATACTTGTGTTATTTTTAGTATTATTCAGTCCTTCTAGTCACACAGTATTGGTAATGCTATCTGAAACAGTATGAGCCACTCAAACACAACCTTCAAAACCCATCACAACAACCTGTGCAATCCAGAGAGTGAAATTCAGCCAGCAGCCACTGCCTGGACTACAAGCTCCTTGGGCATGCATCTTCTGCTGGGGCTTGTGACGGACTACACATATTGTCAGCAATTAAATAATATATCCATATCATCACCATATAAAAATACAGACAAAAATCTGTTCACACTGAAATTGTTGCCTTAACTGTCACTTGGATGCTCTGAATAACTTTCTCTCTAGCTGAGAATAAAGTTAAACCTTTCTCACAGCTCTTTACCTCCATTTCCCCCCTTACTTTGTGTGTGCATCTACTTGGACTCCATGCTCACCAGAGGAGACACTGGCTCTGTTGGCTGCTGCCCAAGAGTGAGCATTTTTCTGGTGGAATTTTGTAAAATCCACTAATAAACCAGTTCCTGTTCAAAACACACTTAGGAGACAATGACTTTTTGGAAACTAAAGATCTTTGAAGGTTAGCTACAGTGCAGCTACTAGAAAGCAATGTCAACCAACAGAAGGGGGATGGCTCATTTTAAGTATATTCAAAACTGACCTGAAGGAAGAGAAACTGGTCTCATCTGGGTTGTTAAATTGCTAGCTAAGAAAACCCCATATACAATCTCAACATGAACAGCCATAAATGTAAGTTACAGGCATTCCTATCTATTCACTTCCATAAATTGGTTCAATATTTAGCATATGTTGGTAGCATTTTTTGCCTGAGTCCATCAACTAAAAATCAAACCTCTGCTACGTAGCATCACAATCTAGAATGGAGGAGCACTGGTTAGGGTACCACTGCAGTATCCCAGGGTAGGCAGCTACTTTTGTTTTGTTCCCTTTTTCTTGCTTAGAAAAAGAATAAAAAGAAAGCACGAGCGGAAAAAACAACTGTATAAAAGAAAAAAGTAGACAAATGGAAAAGGAAATCTTAATAAGATTCTTTTTTCTTTTCCTATTTTTTTTTTAGGGATTGCTGTATTAAATTAAATTCATACATAGGTTTCAAAGAAAATCATATGTCGGTGGAATGGTGAGCCCACCTGACAACGCATGCTAACAGAATTGTAAATGTAAAGGGTAATGCTTGTCACTTCCTGACAGCTCTAAATGGCCTTTTAGTTCAGTATGCAGAGCTGTCATAAAAAAACATAAAAATGCATATGCAGACAGCTGAAACTGCAATGCACATCATTATCTGCAAATGGTATAAGTATCCTGAACAAAAGGCCTTCCAGTTTAAGGACACGCATAAGACATTTTTCTGCCTCTAGCCTTAAAACAAAGTGCTGTCAAGAAAACAAGATTCTCAGTGCCAGAACTAAGGCTTTTCTGTCAATCAGCAAGGTGCTACATTTGTACATATTTTTCTGACCCCAAATATGAGAAGAGCATCCTTAACAGATGTGTATTTAACTCCTGGCAGATACATCTGTTTCTTCTGGGTTTTTTATATCTTTCTTTTTTCTCCCCCTCAAACACATTGCAGAGCCAAACAGTTTTGTTGTGTACTTATTAGTTCCTTCTATCCTGGCTTTTTTCTCCTTACTTGTTTAAAGTATTTGTGTGATAGCTTTACAGTTATTATACCAAGATGTTGGGGAATTTTAGGAACTAGTGTTAACCTGCTATGGGAATCATGAAAAAAACTGAACTCCAATCTATTGGTGTTCACTACTGTGGTAGTCTATTTGGTTGCAATTTAAAAATGTTCAAAGTTGTGAGTTCATTGCCACTTTAAAGCACACATAAAAGCAACGAGAACTTAGAAAAGTCATTAACATACCCAAGCAGGGCTATGAATGAAACTGTCCCCTACAAAGCATTAGAGAACAGAAGATTTGTAGTGTGCAGTGGCCACTCGCTGTCTGCCTAATTTAGGCAGTCCCCAGCACTCCTGGGTTTCTGTATGTGCTGACATTTCTACTCACAACATCTCTCCAGATAAAGGCTGAGGAACTGATAGGATTTAAGCATCAGAAAGAAAAGGAATCGTGGTGAACATTCTGCTCTGAGGGCAAACTGGTATGGACAAGAACTTCTACCCCAAGCATAGTTCACCTCATGGATGCACAAAAGAGCAGTAAAGACAGCAGTTCATTTTCTTTCCTTTTTTTTTCTTCACAAACCTCTAATCCAAATCTCACCTACTATGACCCCAGTCACAAGTACCCACTGTACTGCACAGACCATGACTCAGGCCTACAATAGAAGCTAAACCATCCTATCCCAGCAAATAACCTGCACAAATATTCCTTCACCAACACAATCAACAGACCAAGGGTGAAACATGGATACCTCTCAAGTAATTGAACAAACCCCAATATTCCTGGTTGCTAAACATTCAGATGTGCCTCTCTGTACCCACACCCTAGCCCCAGTTTCAGCTATGCAGATAATTAAATTGCATAAAGCCTCTTTTCCTCTGTATTAGTGTCACTTCCAGACTTTCAAATTTTACTTGCATTGCTTTTTATGCTACTCTCCCAGTCCCACATTCAGGTAACACTTTAGAATCTGTGTATGCAGAAAAAAATATTATTCTTGTCCTGGACAAAACTTACAGTACAGAACTTGGTGTGCACAACCAATCTTTCATACCTTTTCTCAGTATATCAATTATCCACCAAATCTCCCATTCCAATGCAGTTTGCTTGCAGTGTAAAGTATGGGAGTATGAATATTTGGAATTTCAGAACTTCTGAGATCACGGAGGCAAAATATTTCAGCCCATAAGAAAAGTAAGGGAATAAATGTCATGTATAAAAAGTCTCTATTCATCTCATGGCTTATATTTACAAATTGCAGAGTTTTTATTTGTAAATTTTTCAGTGTGAAATTGCCCTGAGCAGTTGCTTAATGGCATGTTAATTTTCCTTTAATTAATCACCTTTAGAATTTCTTGCTGTTTCTCCATTAAAATCTACATTTATCACATATATAATCTTCATTCATTTCTTCAAAAATTGCCCAAAGAAACGATAAAAGACTAAGGCTGCAATCCTAAAAATTAATTTCTTTTGTATCTGCAGCAAGACGATATGGAAATATACAGTGGTCTTTAAAAAAATGTAAGTTTTATTTGAAATTTTAAAGGATTTTACTGCCTCTCCCTTTTTAATGTTGTTTGAGACAACTGAGGACATCTAAATCTGAAGTTTGGTACCTGTCTCATTAACTGATTCTAATCCAAACTCAAGACAATCACCTTAATGCTCACCCAGTTTTGTTCCAAAGCTGCCCTTACATACGCCTAAATAACTGAAAACAACTTTGCAGCACATCGTCCCAAGAGTCAAAGCTTGCACATGTGCTTTAAAAACAAAAAAAACCAAAAAAAAAACCAAAAAAAACCCCCTCTGCAGACTGAGTAAAAGCCCCATCTGGTGATGCCTGACATAACAGTATGTTTCCACCTAATTACAGTACACTTAAAAAATACACTGTGCATTATTGACACAAAAACAAATGGATATATGTCTGTAGTCTAATAAATTATACCACACGGAAGAAAATTATTTCCAGCTCCAATGGAGTGAGCTGATGAACCAGATTTTCTACAGGAGTATGAGAAGAAGGAGAAATGAACAGCCAAAGTATTTTTAGGACGGAGATTGGTATTTTTGTGTGAGAGATGCACAACATGCTAGTTTGGAGCCCAAAGTGGCCTACACCACTACAAAACAAGTGGAGAGTAGTCAAAAGCAGCCCCATTTTCTTTGCATGCTTCTATATCCCGTTACCATGACCTGTGCCAGCCAGGCCTCCCTCTCAATCTGTTCCCTTTAAATTTACAAGGAACGAAATAACAAGAAGGGCATTCTTTTATTGCATTGTTTCAAATAAAATGTCTGTGCTTTCTCTGGATGGTTCCAGCCCGATTTATACAAGGTGAATTTGACCTTCAAGAGGCAGAACATCTGGGAATGACAATTAAAGCCATCTGCACCCAAGGCAAGCAGGTTGCTTGCTACCCACTCCATTCTGTCGCCTTCAGAACACAGAGAAGGGGGGGAAATCTCAAGACAGCCATCCCTTTTTTATTGACTGTCTCCTATGCTTTTAGAGATGTGAAAATACACAGAGCCTGACTGCACTTCTTCTCAAGGAGTCTCACCAAGGATGACATGAAAACTCCAGCAGTGCAAAGGTCTTTGACTGAGCTTCTATGAGGATGATACTACCTGGACCCAAGTTTTCTTTCATGTTCAATCTATCCTCCACAGGTTTCACCAGAAGTCACCTTATACCTCTGAATTTAGACTCTTGTTTCTCCTTTATGTGGTTGAGAGGCATGAGCACATTTTACTGGCCATCCAAGTTCAACAGGAGTCAAAGGAAAACTGCTCTTCCTGAGGTACTGTTTTAAGCTCCAGCTTTACTTAGGAATAGTGAAGATGTTTTAAAACACTGGTGAAAATCCATACCTCAGGGCAACCAGATGTTTACTAGAGATTGCATAAATGTTTGCTCATACTTATAGCTCCCTAAAACTCAGTTCTGTGGGGGTCTTTGGGTTTTGTTTGTTTGGGGTTTTTTTGTTTGTTTAAACCAAATACTGTGAATGCTCACCATGCTGATTACCACTGTCCCAGTTTTACCTTGTACTCTTCCATTTGCTTGTATCATCTGATTTCTCATTTCTTGCTTTGCTGGCGAGCTCTTTAGTACAGGAGAATTTTGTTAGCAGTGTCTGGCCACAGATACCAAATCAACACACATGACAGACTTACAGCACTATCAGTGTTATGTAGATATTTGCATGGAAGGATCATACTTGCTTTTGGACAGGGAGTACAGTGTTAATGACTCATTTGCATAGCCAGACCTGGTTGGAATTTCAAAAGAAAAGGAAAAATAAAAAGCTAGAGGATGGGGAAAAAAACCCAACAAACCCAGAACTGGATTTTTTTCTGTGGTATTTGAAGTATTTTGATTCCATTTTCTCTTTGTATAATTTTTTTCAGCCTACTTCAGAGTTCCCTGTGTGCCACCTATTGGCCCAGTTCACTCTCAGTTCTTCAGACAAAAACAGTAATGGAAAAGTCATGCAGGGCCAGAAAATGGGAGCTTGAGGGCCAGAGATCACGTATGGCAAAGCTGTCCAAAAAACAGGGAAAGGAAGCTTATTTTTCTAGGCAGAGCGAGCCAACAGCAGCCCAAAAGGGAGTCACACCCCCTGTTTTAAACTATGAGTGTGACTCAGATAAACCAGCAACATAAAATTACACTAGCAGAAAGATATTTTAGAAAATATTCCATACCACAGATGACATATTCAAGTATTATGCCTTTGGAGATTTAACCTGCCTTCTTTTGAGTGAGAAACCAGACACTTAGAGAATTAACCGAGATTATATTGACAGGTCTAGGTTCCACAACAATTCCCCATGTGTATGTCCCATAAACATCTTTCTTTCCTGTGTCAGTCATACATTCATCTTCTACCACAATAATTCTTTGCTAAGATCCCGTTCCCATAATAGAAGGAGAGAAAAATGAGTGACACCTCAAAAAATATTTGATAGTCTAAAAACAATTCCTAACTTCAAAGACTATCTACATAAAAGTTGAAGACTTTTTGCTACAAAACCAAGCCACTGGGAAATCATTTTCCATCTGACATCAATTCCCCAGCTACCAGAATGAAGGCTTTAACTAAAAGTATAACTTTTACAAGAGGTTCTTAAACATTTTAATCTATGCTACAAGAAAACATGCGCAGAGTCAGGTTATTTTTTGTTGGGATTCAAAAAATGGGTTGTAAGAGAGAGAATATCACAAATCAGAGGGAAGGATGGCCTTCATGGCCATCTGACAGGCATACAGATACACAGCTGAGTTAGTGATTTAACAGAGCAGGAGACGGGTATATTTGACCAATGAACCACAAATCCTTATGAACACAAAACCAGATACAACCAAAAACATTTTCAACCAAGAACATTGTCCAAAAGTAAGGGTATTATTTTTTCAGAGCTGAATCACTACAGCAAATCACTCCTAATGTACTGAATCACACTGAAGGAAGGAATCAATGCATGCGGGTCTACAAGTCATGCATTCAGACTCAGTGCTGGCAAGCACACATTTTTAAGATTTGATGGTGGGCCATTTTCCCTTACCAGAAACATTCACCAAACCCCACAAATTCTTGTTTAAAAGTCCTTTTTCTTTAAACCCTGTTTTTATTTCTAGCTGAAGAGGAGATTGCAGGTCTAAAACAAGTTGTGACCTTGCAGTGCATTAAATGGGTGAGCATGTTAAAAGGCTTGTAAATATATCTGGAACTTTTTTTTTTTTCTGACCATCTGTTTCATACTTAATATCTTGATAGATAGTTCAGCTTATTACCTACCACTAACATCATCTCTCTGCTGAAGCCTTGTTATTTGAAATATGGGGTCTCTCCTCTGTATAGCAGTGACTAAGTACATTGGAACCCACTTAAATTTTTTTTCAATGCATTAAATTGGTAACATGCATTGTTGCTGTATACCAGGTTTCTATGCTACACAGCAAGTTTAAAGTTTAAACAATTAAACCAATTTAATGTATGAACCAGGCACTCCATATGGCTGGGAACAGTCAGGTTTTACAGTGAAATTTTTGCCTGGTAGTTAGGATTGTGCAGAGGTATGCAGATGGTTTTGCCAGGAGAAAGTGAAATAATTAATGCAGCTGAAAATGACCTTGATCCTAAAGTCATTACCTCATTCCTTGAAGTATCTGAAAATACAATGACAGAAGCAAGGGCCTGAGTGACTACTGTGACTTCTATTTTGTCCTGAGTATCAGTATGACATGGGTACATGCCAACAATAAATCAATTTCCTGGAACACAAGGCAGTAAAAAGTTGGGGTCATGTTTTCCTGCTGGCTTTTTTTTTTTCCCTTTTTTTCTCCTTTTTTTTTTTTTTTTTTTTTTTTTTTTTTTGTGTCGTTCATTTCTGTGTCTCAGCAGACTTTACATGACTTCCTCCTGTCTGCCTACATCTGTTTTATAGATTAATGGTACCTGTAACTACTCAGCTGAAAGGTAAAATAATGGCAAGGGTGATGAAACCATGTGCTCCATGACATAGGAGGCTGACTCATGAGGTCAGGAATGAACTCCTGCCTTTCACCACTGGCAGAGCCTTGGATTGCTACCCAAGCACCAGGCATGTTGAAGGAGAGACAACATAAACCTGGAGATACACAGAAGCCTGAAAGGTCCACCAGGTTCACATGCTTCCCAGGGAGAAAAGTAGCTTTCCCCAAGGTGCCACAGGACTTGTAATACCACAGCAGGTCAGGGTGCTTCACACCAACTGACCCTGAGCCCAGCAGAAGCAAATAAGTTTTTTATTACCATATTTTCATCTGGGTTGTACCTGTTGGAGATGCACTGAAGTGAGGGGCTGGAAGGATCAGACTCCCTTCTACAGCTGCCCACAGCAGCAGGGCCTTGTTTTCTAATGGGGCAAGCTGATTTCTGCAACTTCTGGTCTTCTCTGAGATATCAAGAAAGGCAACTTGCACTTTATTGGTCCTTCAAAAAAAGCTTTCCACCCAAAGTGCAGGATCACGGTCATGCCTACAAACCATGTTAGCTAAAGGATTTTATAACTATACTCTTTCAATTGTAGCATGCACAGAGGAGCTCACAGTGAAAAAAATTTCTCCTCATTTTTATATGGAAGCTCCTATGCTCAAGTTTATATCTGTTGCCTCATGTCCTGTCATTGGGCATAATTGAAAAAAGCCTGGCACCATCCTCCTAGCTCTCTCCCTTTACATATTTATAAACATTAACAAGGTTGCCCCTCATTCTCCTCTTCTCCAAACTGAGGAGAACCAGCTCCCTCAGCCTTTCCTCATAAGGGAGATGTTCCACTCCATCATCTTGGGGGCTCAGCACTGGACTCTTTCAAGCAGTTCCCTGTCCTTCTTGAACTGAGGGGCCCAGAACTGGACACAATATTCCAGATGTGGCCTCACCAGGGCAGAGTAGAGGAGGAGGAGAACCTCTTTCGACCTACTAGTAGGTAGAGACTAGATGAGACTAGATGGACTAGTAGGTCTCAACTACATTGACAAGTAACAATAAAATAAAAACTATAAAAGGATTTTAGTTCAATCTTAGCTAAGCCAAGTGAATGTAGTAAGAGAAAGTTCTAGGAGATTCCCATGGGGAAATTTTTATGTTCAGAAGATAGGAAATCCAAATCCTCTCTGCCCTTCATCATTCATTTAATTGCCAGCACCTTTACTCCATAACAAATCCCACCCAGGTTGTACATTTTCCAAAGCACATCCTGCCCATATCATACAAACATCTAGTAAAAAATTATACCATAACTCTGACAATGCAAAGACAGGCAAAAGTTTAAAATTATTATGGGAATTACCTGGATTACTGACACTGATAGGTTTAAAGCCCCAGGGGATAGGTTGTATCGTTAACAGAGAAGGTGTGGAAGGTAAAACAGAGGCAATTACTCAGTACATCATAATAACCTGAACTAGAATTCCCTGAAGCATCTGTGTTTGCCTGACATAACTCATAGGCCAATGCTTGCTATAAAGGGGTACACATACTTTCTTCTGCTCTCCTTGGAAAATTGTCTTCGTGTAGATGCATGGAAGACAGTAGTCACCTCTGAGCACCAGTGCTGCTGCTGAAGGGAGTCCTCTAGTATGAGGTCAGGGTACCCCTTGCACACACACTCCTATCAACAGTGAGAAGTTTACTTAGAATATGTTACCTCCAAGCAAGTTCAATTTCCTGATGTGAACAGAAAGTGAATCAGAAGAAGTCATTAGAGACCTGAAACTTATGTCAAAGGGACTTGTCTCTCTAGGTTGCTGCAATGATGAACAATAGGGATAAACTAATCTGTGGGCAATTTACAGCACAGGTCTCACTAAAGTGCACTGCATTATTTTGGAGAGCTCTTCCTTCTCCACCTTTTGTAGGAAGAGCAGTCTCCTGAGAGGTACCACAAACATGGGATACTGTTTACAATAGTAAACCAAACCCAAGCCTGCTTAATTTCAATGCTGAAGGCCTTTGGCTGTGTTTAGAACAAGGTAGGATGAGGGGCAGCCTTGTAATTACTGCAGGGTCCATACCAAGCCCAGCTGAGTCATAAACTTCAAGGAGGGGAAAAAAGGCTTTTTTCCCTTTGTGTCCAGACAAGTGCAGGTCCTGGCATCTCTTCAGGTTCACAATAGAAGACCCATCTCATTCATGCCTCAAAAGATCTGGAACCTGACACTTCTCTTGGGCACTCAGTCCTAACTGGCAGGATATGTCTCTGACACTCTCCTTTCAAGACAAGTGTCAGCAGGTGATGAACTTTGTATTCTTCACTCCCGCAGCTTCAGAGCCTGGATCTCTGTTTCTACAGAATTTATGAATGATAGATGTCAAGACCTTTGGTTTTGGGTTTTTTTTGTGTGTGTTTTTTTGGGTTTTTTTCCAGACCTGTAGTTCTGGTGTCAGAAAATAAAGGAAAGATGAACAATATTCTTCTTTCCTCCATCCTTTCTTTTTCAAGTTCTCACACTGAAGAAATAGATCTATATTGCTTTGTGTACAGTAAGCACAAATACTGATATGCAGCAGGTAAGACTCCAACATATCATTGTGGAACCCTCCCAGCCTTGCCTGTTGAGCTCTATGCATTGGTGCACCTGACAATTACACTTGTGATGTTGTTGTGGGCTTGACTGCATTAGGTATCTATTGTTAACTTCCAGTGTGATTTTAGTGTTTTGGTTAATTAGTTCCACCTCATGAGGCAAATGTCTTATAATTACACTTTGCAGGATGTTCACTAGCTGAGCAGATTGCTTCCTCAGTTCAGGGCATCTCTAGCAGTGGCTCTGAGGTCACTGTATAAGTATTCCAGTAACAGAAGGGATGATGAAAACTGTACAACAAGCCTGTCCCTCTCAGTGAAGTAAGGGCTCATGCTAGTCTAAAATGACTGGACAAAGATGAGATTTAGAGAAGTCCTGGCTAAAACAATTCAAATTACTCAGCATAAATACTTTAACCCTTACAGCCACTTTTCAATCACTCACATCTTTTTCTGCGCATTGATTCTGATAACTTTATGCAAACATATTTCAACTAGAGTGGCCCATGAGCAATTTACTTTGACTATGCCTTCAATTACTCCTTACGAAGTCTCAATTCAAGAGCACTCAACTCTAAATACACCCCTACTGCTGTGTTATTCCAAAGTCTAGGGGAAAATCCAAACCTGACCATCACAGGCTTTCAGCAGAGCATAAGAACATCCTTAAAGGCTTGACTGACTCTGGATCACCTCATTACTGTAGTTATGAAGCACAGCTTTTTCTTCCCTCATGAGTTCCTGGCACTGTGAATCACTGCATGCAAGCATCCAGTTGTGCCAGAGCAGCTCCTCACCTCTCTTTGGGAGAACCCAGGCTCTACCCTCCTGCAGACTGCCCCAGCCAAAGACCAGCCCAAAATACCAACCCCCTCCACTCCTCAAACAACAATAGTCTCTTCTGTTCCCCCAGCAGCTGTGAAGCAAACCCCAAAACACCTAATTTGCACAGAAGCTCATTGTATTTGTATTAATTTCTTGTTCTTCCAATCAGATCACTTATCCTTTGGAATGAAAGCCTCCACTGGTATATCTGTTGGTGCTCTAAGAAGCAGCCGTCTCACCATTTTGCAGCCAAATACTTTTTTAACTAGGAGGCTGAAGACTCACAACTGATCATAGCCAACAGAGTTTATATATTTTCTTGGAGACAATCAAACACCACTATCCCTCCACCAGGGCATCATGACGATAGAAACAGGATCCCTTTTCCAGGCTCTCATTAATAATCCCTCCTAATAAAGAGTGATTCCTCAGGAAGTGCCGCACCTATTACCCACATGTTAATACCAGCTTAGGTTTCCTTATGACTAATGTCATTATAGTGAATTCCAAATGAATTATTCATGATTGGCTCCTTCTTTTTAATGCCTTTGGCATGTGACATGGTTTCCACAATGCCTGCAAAATGTCTGTGGTAGGAAAATGCTCATAGGTGTCCCTGGCAGCTGGAGGCTGAAAATGTAACTGTTTTGCATTATATATCCAATGTAGGAAGATTCTTTTATTTTTAGGAGAAAGTCTTCAGTTTCCCACAACTGCTCTCCTATAAGTCAACATAAAATGTATTGGATAGAGGCTGATACACCTATCTTTATTCTTCAGGAGAGGTATGTGGTCTTTAAAGGGAAAGCAAATATTTTCTTTACACCCCAACTACTGTCAAAGATCTCATATTCCCTAAAAACTAAGAAAAATTTTAAAAATTCAATATTCCTTAGAGTAACTTTATTTCTCTGGGACTCTAAATGAAATTTGTAAAGCAAGAGAAATGATTACATATTTCAACACGTTCTTCAGCCTATGGTAAATTTTTCTAATAGGAAAACCCTTGAGAGATGTGTGCTATTTGAAGTAAATAGGACCTGTCTTTGCTTGGGACCTGAAGGACTCAGTACAACAGCACAGCCACCACAGCAGAGATAAGTAATTTAGCCAAGCTGTCACCATCTCCTCCTGTTTTTAGCACATCACACCTCAACTTCTTTTTCCATTTGTTTTTCACAGACACTGTTGTCAGAGGCCTTTCCCAAGAAGATAGACAATTTCCAGCCCGAAATATAACATCTTCCAGCTTTCTCTCCCCAAAGAGTTGAGCTTACAGGAGCTTAACAGAGCCCAAGTTACTTGGCAGCTGGAGACTCAAGTTCCTTACACCTGAAAGGAAATTTATTATTTTAGACTATCTACATCTGAAAATATTACCTTTGCATCTAACCCGAATGAAACCCCCTACTCCTCTCCCTGTGCTCAAGGATGTGCCTGTCATACACGAGGAAGATTAGACCAGGTCATGCCATAGGCCCAGTCAACACAATATCCAGTCTTAGGAAATGCTTAGTAACAGGAATTTAGGAGAAAGTGTATAAGAAGTGATGCAAGGATGAAATTCTTCATATCTTCTGCATTTAAAATAATTTGTGGTTGAAGGACTTCTTAGCTGTAGCCTACATCTACATTTAATAGCTCATTAGAGATGTTTGCTTCCCATTCATTTGCTTACTTGCTTCTTGAACTTCAGATATCTGAATATCCTGTGGCAGTGAGTTCCACAAATACGTATTGTGTGAAAAAGCAGATTTTGTTTATAGCCTGTTGCACAATTATTTCATTTGCTACTGTTGAGTGTTATGGGAAATAGCCAATAACCATTCCTAACAATCATTTCTCCCTTTCAATAGACAGACAATACCAGAAAGTACAGATATTACAGAAAAATGTGCAAAGATTTGCAAGAAAGATGAGACTCAGAGGGAAGACAAAGTTACTTCGCAAATATATATGATAAATATAAATAAACTATTATTTTCATATATATTTCTTAAATCTGTATATACATGAGAGACACAATATTGTCAGGACAACTCTTGTTTCCAAACCAGTAACTGTAGGAAATTAATACACAAGTAGGAATATTTTTCTCACTTAATTGTAATTAATAAAGGCAGAAATAGTTTTTCACTTTTTAAAAAGTATGCTTTAGACAAGGGTAGACAAAGGAGTTAAGATTGATGCCAGAACAGTAGCAGCAATCACTGGGGAGTGACAGCTTGTTTATCTGGAAGTAATGAAAGTGGACTCTAATCATTGTTGAAGGGGCAGTCCTGTTATAGCCTCTTCCCACATCATAGCAAAGGGCCTCCAAGAATTCACCTCCCATTTTGTGAAAGCACAGAAGAAACAATAACGTGAGCATTTTGATTCAAAGTGGATTAGAACCCACAAAACTCTTTCCATAACTTTCCACTGGCATTAAGGATCTGCTTTATCAGAGTGGCACAGCTGAAGTTCCTGCACTGGCCTTCAAAGGTACCTTTGGACTTAATACACAGTACTGGATCCAGCCTTGCTCCCACTCTCTCCCAACTAACAAAGGAAGAGAAATTCCCTGCCACATGGATTATTTAGTCTAGAGGACCTCATATGATCTGTTCTCTCTCTGCCACGAAATAATTTCTGTGGTCTGTGCAGAGGCAGCCATAGAAAGCAGTGAATGGTGCAATAACATTATGGAGCTGCTTCTTGCTTGCTTTTCTATGGGAAAAAGAAACAAGCAAGAACCAGCTAGCACGGTATCTGCAAAGTTGCTGTCTACACCATGAAATGTTCTAAACTGAAACAGAACATGAAAGGAAAAGAAATAAATCAATAAAGAACACTCCATGCCAAACAGTAAGTCTGCAGGTGCTTGCAAGGTGGAAATTTAAGATGAATACTGGCACTTCTAGAAAACTGAGCTATGACTGAGATGAAACCAAGAACAGAAATTCAGAAGCAAGTGAGGATGGATTTTCAAAATATGTCAGGATTTATTCTGTTCCTAAAAGAACCAGACAGTTAATCCACGCTGTTGGCAGGTGCATGATAGTAGGTGTTTCCTTGCAACAAGCTCCATAGCTCTTCTCATTATATTATTCTCCAGCTGGGGATAGCAGTAAAGTGAGCAAAGGCAGAGAACAGAGATGGAGAGCCCCTTTGCTCAGCTTGCAATGTAACTGATCATGCAAAACCAAAGGGCTATACAAACAGAATTTGAGTAGGGGTGACATACACCATTAGCTCAAGTGTCTCTGTAGACAGCAGCTCCTGCAGTGCATCTTTGGGAATTATGGGTACCTCATTTTGAAGGGGGTTGGGAGAGGAAAATTATGGCAGGCTTTGTAGCATTTCAGCAATGATTTTGTCTCAAGTAGAAAAAGAGGTGATCTGGCTTAATTACAGAAGGAACATTTCTCAAAAAAATTCAAATCAGGAGTTCAAAGCATTGCTGTTTCCTAACTACACCTTCCTCTTCTCCAAGACTCATTTTTCTACAAAAGTTTTCTACAAAAGGAAAAATTAAGAATCACTTTTTTGGATTAATTAAAACATTTTATTCTGTTTCAATCAATTTCAAATTAGCTCCCACAAAATGCTAAGAAATTCAAGATCAATTTTGTTGCACTGGGACATGCAGGACCCAGCAGCTGGTAGAATATGGTTTCTTCAACATTTCTTTAACCAGCTCTCATGACCCATAGCAGGATGGTCACATCTGATGACCTCCTAAAAGAGTGTGGCTGCTATGAGTAATTCTGGCTTTTCCCCACACAGTGAATAATCCAGTCAAAGCATCACCATACTATAGCCTGTTGTTACAACCTATCAACCTTGGAGGGAGGGGAAGCATAGAACAAGGCTGTTTTGTATTTTCAAATAATGGAAAAGCAGCCCCATCTTCCACACTGACCCTGCAAAGAAGACTCTGGGCTCTGTGTTTGAGTGCTGCATCCCTGGAGACCAGAAAATTCATCCTTATTTAGTTATTTAAATTAAAAATCCTAGCAGTGACCTAAGATTGTATGCTTCTTAACAGCTCCTATGCACTTGTCAGAGCTCTGGCTGGTAGGGAAGCCAGGAGAGGATTTAAAAATAATAATAATCTAAGAAAATTCTCCATTTCAAATGTCATTGTTTTTTTGTTCCTAATTAGAATACAGTTTGTCTTTCAGATTCCAAAGCTTTTGGATCAGTGGTTTTAAGTATGATGTCATTTTCCTGTCTGTATGTACAGTATAGCCTTACTTTGTGAGTTTGGTAACAACAGAAAAATAAAGGTGGAAACAGATGTGCAATTCTGCAGAACCTGAATTAGTGTCATACCATTACCAGTTATGGTTCAGAAGCAGACACAGGATCTTTCCAAGGAGAGATGTCTGTTCACTGTGATCCTTTTCAGAAAGTAAGGCTTGGCTGAAAGAACTCATCAGAGGCTTACGCAGTGACTTCTTTCAACTACCTATGTTTTATGTACATATGTGAAGACAGTTTGCCTTTTAAAACAAAACAAGCAGAAAGCAAATTAGTGAACCCGATTTATTCCACTTATAACTACATCATGTTATTTAAGAGCCAAATTTCATCCATATGTGAACTGCAACCCTTCAGTGACTTACAGTATGAGCAATTTCTGATTTGCTACCTCCTTTTCTTCCCCATATGTGCTGCTTACCCTACAAAGGGGAAAAAAACACTGGTGTATGGTATTTAGATTAGAATTAGCATCACTAAAGTTATAGTGGCCTTAATAATCTAAGTTAATTCAGAACACTTATTATTCAAATTATTTAAAAACAGTTCTCATCCCTTAGAGTCTCACACTGACTTTAGAGTCTTAGCACAGGAAGAGGGTGAACACCAAACTGGGATGAGAAGACAAAGGATAACACGAGAGCAAAAAGGTAATTTGGCTAAAACAGCAAGCCAGCAGTTGGTCAAACCTCTTGTAAACCACACATGGATAACAGGGGCTTGGGTTTTTCATAGGTTTAAGTGTTTTTCTGTATCTATCAATGGGTTTGCTGCTTGTGATAGCAACCGGCTTGGCAGGAATGGGTTTGTAGATTCCTGGTTTTCTTATGGAGATATTTCAATGAGTCTGCCAGGCTGTCAATGTTTAGGGTCATAAACTGTCATGTATGCTGAATAGAAATCCATGCTTAGCTATCTCTGCTGATCCTGAGCAGGTAACTTTGGAGCATAGATGTCTTCTCTTGCATGCTCTAGGCTATACTAAACAAACCACCTACAGCAAAACCACCTACAGCAAAACCACCTACAACACCTGAGGTGGGTAGGTGCTTCAAGAATGCAGCAGACTGATGGGGTGGTCACAAATTATTTCCTCTTAGCTCCACCGAAGACAACTTGATGGACACCAATTGAGAAAACAGGCAGGTAAGGCTGAGAAACAGCCTATCCTGACCTCTCCCTTCCAGGAAGCCAAGGCACACATGCACTCTGCATCTTTAACAATCCAGTTGGTGTTTGAAGAACACCCCAAAAAGCCATCCTGCCTGCCCTGCCTTGAGTCTCTGTGCCAAACCCGCTCATACTACTGATGACAGTTGACAGTAATCAGTAATCAGGCTGAAAAGGAAGCATCTCAAGGAAGAAATACAGTTTCATCAAAAATGCAAAAAGGCTGAACTCTGTCTGAGAGCAGAACTTGGCCTCCTGTCTCCACTCCCACAAAAAAATTCTTGTAAACTTTATGCTCTTTGGGATGTATTTTTTCCTCGCTGCTTTAACAACTGAGTGAATTTAATACTTATAGAACCAAGGGGCTGATAGCAACTGGCTAGAAACAGATGTTGGGAAGGCTGAAGCATATTGTACAAACAGATCATGCACATATAACTATTCAGAAGTATGTAGCTGCATTACTTATGCTCAGTCAGGTTACCAAACAGATTGATTTCTGAGGCAATATAAAAACATTATGCTCAAATCATGCACAGCCAACACCCTTTCTGAGTGCCATCCATCCCACAGGTCCATACTTCATCTTTCTTTTCAGGCCATAGCCATATGACACAAGGGCTTTGGCTACTTCATGAGACTTCAGCTAAGTTCACTTTTACACACATACCACTTACCTTATTTATCTGCTTAGTCCAGATCATGGAAAGCTTCTTTAGTCATCTGTGCAGCAGGAACTGTGATTACAAGTTGTAATCATTAGGTAAAGCCTAGGATGAGAGTAGACAGGAAGTTAATAGTAATATTGATGACTGGTGGTGGTGCAATTTTAATCTAGTGACTCAGCAAATAAAAAAGTTGTAGTAGATTAAACTGAAGAGTTTACAAGAGCTAAACATCTAAAATATAGCTCTGAGAAATTATTCCTTAAAGCAGGCAAGCAAGGGCATCTCAGACAGAACGAGAAAATATTGTTTTCATTCCAAACACTCTGTTACAAGTGTGTGTTAGACATGAGTGTTATAAGCTCTGTTCTTTGGCCTGTCACCACATTATTTTTGCACTTCTTGTATTTCTCTCTCTAATGCTAAAGCACTGTCCTGTGATACAGCAGATGTGCATTTACAGGTAAAATTACAAACGTGGTCCATTATTTTTTTTAAGGTAGGAAAAAGATTGCAGATTATCACATCTGTCAAGAGCCCCAAATGCCTACAACTGGCAGAGTTGCTCTCCCTCTGCCCTGACTGAATCCATGTAATGTGTGCACACATTAAAGCTATGTACAAACAGGTCTTTTACTGGGGTCTCTGAGGGCGGGGGGGGGAAAAAAAAAAAAAAAGTGCTTCAGTGAAAGTCCCATTGGGCAGGGGTTGAACAGTGTCATTTCAAGAAAAGTTGCAAAGAAATGGGAGAGGAGTGGCAGACTCCTCTTGACAGACTCTCATTGGTAGAGCCAACTGCCATGGGGCCAAGCTCGAAAGCCCAGAAGGACCCAGTCTTATGCTGCTCCAAGCCAACCTTTTCCCTTGGAAACCCAAATCCAGCATGCAGACACAGCACCCCCTTACCTCTCTGCAGCTCCCCCAGGGAAAGTGGAATTCAGACACAACAGGAAGAGAAAATCCTCAGGCACCTCTTGACATTCATGCTACACAAAGGCAACTCCACAATAAAGAAAACCACCAGCACATGTGAAGTGCCATTCCATTGCACTCTTCCCAAAAGCTTTGTAAGCTCAGGTTATCAGGTAAACAGGTGCTTGATTGGGTCCTTGTTGAAAAACAATGAGAGAGGGAGGAAGCCAAGCCAAGCCAAGCCCAGCCCAGCCCAGCCCAGCCCAGCCCAGCCCAGCCCAGCCCAGCCCAGCCCAGCCCAGCCCAGCCCAGCCCAGCCCAGCCCAGCCCAGCCCAGCCCACCTCACCTCACCTCACCCCACCCCACCTCTACTTCAATTAATTATGTTAATTGTGTTTTTCCTTTGTTAGCTGTGTTGATGAGTGTATCAGAGTGAGACATTGACAGCAACAGGGAGGTTCATGCAGGGTGTTACTGGGTTGTTTTCATCTCCTCAGAAACCACCAGGAAAAGGAGTCTGTAGGTTCCACAGCTGTTTGAAAGCCCCTTCTGTTCTGTACTAGAATCATACCCCTCCCCTACAGAAATGGTTGCAGGAAGCCAAGGTGATGATCTGAGGAGGTTCCCACAGCTAAGATGTCAGAAACCATCTTTAAAAATTGGCTGGGAAAAGGCAGATCTCAGGTCACCCACTTCCTAGGGTTGGTCTCAGCTGGACAAAGAGCAAATGACTTTCTGCAAGGTCTTTCCAACCTCAGGTACTTGCCCCACTTCTGGAAACGAGGCACTCATGTTGGCCTTTAAAAAGCAGGCAGGGAGCTGAATGGGCATGGGAAATTCTAATCTACTCACTGCAAATTCTGGGCTGTGAGAAGGTCTGTTTTGAGGACTGAATTTCAGAGTAATGCTGTATTAAATCATCCACATCAGTCTAATTAACACCTCCTAAACTACAAGGGAAGACAAAGCAGTTTTATGTTATTAATTTAGGCTAAATGGGTTTTTTAGAGCCTGAGTAGACAAAGTTAAGGTTGGCACTGTTAGTGTAGGCACATTTTAAGAGAGTTTTCCCTGGTGTTAAGCTCCCTCAGTCGAACTAACACCACTGAATAAAACACCTTTTTTTTCCTACGGAAGAATTGAGCATCTCATCTAATGGTCAATAATGTGAAATCAGTCAGTCGCTGGGCATGCAGCAGCTTATTACACTGTAGCTGAAAGAAAAAATAAATAATGAGCAAGTTCTTCAGAACAGAGGGGGGTTCCTCTCTCTGTTAGGCCTGCACAAGCCTCAAGATGGAAGTCTATTCTCATTCGAGGCCTTTGGGTGTTTGCATAGTATAAATATTTACTAATAACATAGAGAGAGTGAGAGCAGGAGAACTGTCATTTTTTCTCAGTGGCTTAAGGTTAAGTATAGGGCAATGGCATCTTAAATCCAGATGTTCTCCTTTTGGGATTTGCCCGTGAGGCATATTCTCATGAGATTTCTCTGACGTTGTGATTTGGAAGCACTTTTAGCCCACTGATATCATGAGCAGATGACTCAAAATGCTCAAAGATTTTATTTGTAAATTCCAGCAGTTTATTTTATGACTAAGCCAGGGAAGACATTTTAGCAGATTTCATCTTATCCTCCCGTTAGTTTTAAAGGATACCAAACTTGGTCTGCTAGCAGAGTATTTATTTAAATTTGTATATTATATACAAATAAAAAAATATTGCATGCACATGAGTGTGTGGGGGAGTTGTTCCCAAGGTACTAATGGAATGACTCATCCTGCTGAAGAGACAGAGTCAATGCAGATGTTGGTGGATGCCCCTTTGGGAGAGTGAGATAAATACAGGAACTCCCTTACCATTGCAGCTGTAACAGAGCAGAACACACAATGCCACTGTATCACCTGTATTTGGAAAGAATGGCCCAATAGTTATGATTCTTGCACTTTTTGCCAAAACAGTACGAGCACTCAGATCCTTTACTTTATATAAAATGCCGTAAATGCAACAGGGGAGGATGGAAGTGCACACAAAGATGCACACTGGGTACCAGCTATGTATGCACAAGTCAGGAGTATATTTAAAAAACGAGCAAATGCTACACACCAGAACCAGAGTGAATAAATACAGGAAATTCATTGGAGGTAAAACTGGGCTGAATTAGCCAATGCTGTTCCATGACATCATCAATTCAAGGGTGCACAGGGCTGATTTTTCTCTCCATCCAATTCACTAAGGAGTTGCACGCTACTTTGGTGGATTTTCTGCACAATTACAGATTATTGCCATGGTAACAGATGTATCACATGACAACCTTGTTACCTCAGAGACAAGTAACAGCTGCTTAAAGAAACAAGCATCTTCCAGGAATGGGGATATTTATTTTCTTTTTCTCTGTTTGCTTCATATTGTTTAAGAGTCCTCACCAATTTTCTCATGGATGTGGCTTCCATCATTTGGATAGTTAGAAATGTTTCAGTGCATCAACTGAAACTTATTTTCACCTATATTATATTATTTTTCCCACTTACTAAGAAACCTAGCATATGTTTGAAGAAAAAAAAAAAAGAAAACAAACAAACAACAACAAAATAATAAAAAAACAAAAACAAAAAAACAACAACAACCAGAGTTCCTGTAATTTTGGGAGAAGTGAAATGGCTTTTTTCCTCTCTCATCAGCACCTCTCTCTAGTGTTGCCATTCTGTTTCTATTAAGTTAAAGTGTATTGAAACATTGCTACTAATATTATATGAGAGAAATCCCAGATCCTCTCAAGTCATTGCTATTTTGCCATTGGTTTAAGGGAGGAAAGTTCTCTCTCAGGCCATATTCTGCAAAGAGGCAAATTCCTCCCTGCTGCAGGTACCCCCAGAGCACTAGCCACATGCTAGTTACCTTAACTGGGCAGGGCAAACACCCAGATGATATACTCCTGTGTAGTTCAGTAATTATTCTTTACACTTGTGAATAAAAGAAGTTCAGAGATACCATTTATTGCTGCCTCAATTTTTAGGCAATTTTAAATTAAGAAGTCTTTTTTAAAAAGCTTCATAAAGTAATCTGTCCAGTTTGGGTTTTTAATTCCAGCTCTAATTTACCCTAATTTTTTTGTGTATAAGGTGCAATAGAATCCTCAATATTTTACCTGTTTTACAATCTTATGTCTGCTAAATGTCATCTCCTGTTCACCTCTGGGGAGCCACTTTCAGATTGCACCAGGCTCAGCACCAATGGCCTAAACCCCTCTCACCAGGCTCACATTCAGCCCTGATCCTGCAGCATTTCCAGCACCAGTCTGCACATCACACCCTTCCCAGGGGACCTGCAGCTGCCTCAAAGTCACTCTGCTCCTGCTGCTGGGAGGCTGCAATGTTAATTAAGGAGCTCCCGGGCTGGTGCTCAGACAGTCAGACCACTTCAGCCCACAGTGAACATCTGATTAATTAAGGGCTTATAATTAACCTTCATGGCTGGAATTTTCCAAAGACCTTCATGGGCTGAGGTGCACAAGTCCCATTGACTTGAATGGGAGGCTGGAACCAAATTGCTTTTCTCCCTCCTTGGGAATCCCCCTCTGCATCAGCAAAGTAAAACATTTCCCTTTCCCAGCCTCACAGTACTGCCGAGGTCTCAGAGAGAGCTAGAAAACAAATTGTGTGCAGAAAACTCTGCTATGCCCCTCTGCTCTCCATCACTGCTCATGCTGAGGGTTTGCACAAGCAGAGCTCTGAGCTGCCACCAAGCTCTGCATCACCCAATGGAGCTACTCCATACTTACTCCATACTTACCCCAGCATAAAGGAGAGCAGGCAGATAACCCACAGTTTTCATGCAGATAGCCTCAGGAACTAGGACTAAGGAAGAGGATACATCAGATGTGAGAGAAACCCAGAGGTTTTTTCTTTAACCATTATTTTTTCAGTTTCTTTCAAGAGTCAGATTCTTTTTCCTTCCCCAATTGTTAACTGAAAAGCCACCACCACATAGGACATTTTTGTTAATGAGGCCACTGCCTTAGTGTGGTTTTTTCCAGTTTAATATTGCTGGTAAAAGAAATCCTGTTGTACAGCTTAATTTAGTACTGTTCTTTTTTTTGTTGTTGTTTTTATTTGACCACAGTGACTTGTAACCCAGTCCCTCAGCCTATTTTTAAATTTAATATGAACCTTTTTCAGTCCTTTGTGGGTTTTTTTAAAGCATGAGAATGGAAGGAATAGTGTTGCTTTATCATTGAGAGCTTTTGCTTCACACAGATACACATGGATAAGTGAAATGAGTTTGTTCTGCTCTCATGTAGGTGAAATCACAATTTATTAGTGAAGCCTCCTAAGCTTGTGATTTCTCGTGCTTGTTAGCACCCTATGGAACATGTTACATGCATATCTTATGGTTCACATCTTGGTCTAAATTATCCAGAGGACAGAAGACAAAAATTGAACAGGCCAATTACTGCAGCCTGCCCACAATCCTAAATGGCTGCCCTGTACAGGACTGCAGAGCATCACCCTGACTCCCTCCTTTCCCTGATTTCCCCTCTCTTCTGGCTTAATCGTGATGCCAGCAGTATGAGAAACCCTGAGCTAAAGCAGTAGGGATGAAAGGTTCCAAGACAGATCAACTGCTCTCCTAATCCTAGAGATCAAACTGTATTAAACGGGCTTTGAAAAACTCAGGGATATCTTACCTGGGTGCCACCTTGGGTATTTTTCTAGATCATCCCACTCCCCACTTACTTGTTGAGCCCAACATATTTTTGTTTCCACTTGGTGAAAAAGAAACAAGGGGTGTGGTGGAGGGAGGGATGCTCTGAGTCCTATAGCAAAGTAAAAGCAGAAATTCAGCCAGTTGAAATGCCCTGAACTTGAACAGGGCATTAGGCAGAATTAACAGACTAGACCTCCAAGACATCAGAAATTCCCAGTTGAATAAAAGATTGATTTCAAAGACTCAGAGATACCTCAAGGCCAGCATTTCCAAAGAAGACAGGAACTGATTGGATCTGAAGCATTCCTCTTGTTCAGTGCATTTGAGTGAGCACTTTAAGTCTCCAAAGATTGAACTATAAAGAGAAATTAGTTTATTAATAATTCACAGGCTCCAAGAAGAAAAAATGTCAAAAGCATATGCTCACAAACAAAGCTGATTTTATTTTCTCTGTTTAGAACTAAGCAACATGTAGAAAAGTGGAGGGTGCTGAGCTCAAAAATTTAATTCAGGCCTTTTTCTCTTCCTTCCCTTTAACCCAAGCAAGCATACATTCTGACTTCCTCATGAGCACTGAAAGTTCTTCAAATCCCAAATGATTTATGAGAAACATTAAAAGCATACTATCATCTTCTGTTCTTAAATAGTTTAGGATATTTTCATGGCATAGTTATTATCCAATACCTTTTAATTGTTGCTTATACATTTCAAGACAACACTTTTACAGACCAGAACAGAGATTTTAGATTCCCGATCCAGGAACATGGCTAAGAACATGCTTACTGCTAAGCACATGGAGCATCTCACTGAAGCTGGCACTGCTTCACCTCACTTTATCAGTAAAATGATATCTGTAATATTCATATGCTTAAAATCAATCACATTAATCCTCCTGCACTTAGGTATTATGATTCTAACGATTGTCCTTTAGAATTTTGGTAATTTCTCAATTAGAGGACACAAGATAAATACAGGAATTGAAGAGCATGCCTATTAAAATTCACTGACAGACAGACAATAAGGAGCTTGTGAATCTCAAATAAAATGTCTTCTTTCCAGGAGAAATTACAATCAGAATAGGGTTGCTTTCAGTATTTTTGTCCCCCTGTCAAGTATTGGTTCTTCTTATAAAGGTCCTTGTTTTCTCTTACCAGAGCTGAGTGCAAAACTTCAAAAAAAAAAAATTAAAATTTAAAAAAAAAATTAAAAATGCATTGATTTAGGATTAATTCCGATGTTTCAATTTTTTCATTGGAGAAAAGCAAATTGAAAAGGTTTAAAAACAGTCTCTCACATCATCACTGGACTACTGAAATTAGGTCTGAAAGAGGCCATAGGGTTCCTGCATCCCTATTTCACCAGTGAAGGTATGTTTAAAGCAGTAAAGATCACACCTGGATGATAAAGACCATGGATGTACCCAGAATGAAAACATCAACTTCTCTGTTATTTCCCAAGCTGATAGGAAAGATGCAGGCACACAGGACATCTGCCAGCTGCTCTGAGCTCCTGGGGAAGACAGTTGTGCAGCAAAAGAAAGCCCACTTTCCTTCTCTTAACTTCATCTCACTATTGCAGATTGCACCATTATGGGATATAATTAGCCTCTGTTTTACACATGATTAGGCCTGGAAAATTTGATTCAAATAACGTACTTGCAAATCAGGAGTGTAATTAAATTTAGAATGTGGTTTGTGGGGAATCTTCTCCAGGTAAGCAACAGTAGCTGATGGTGGATCTGCAAACGTGGATCCTGACTGCCAGCCCCTGGCCCATCTCCAGAGCTGTAGAGTCTACAGCAGCAGAGGATGGGGAAAATACCCCAGGCAGAACAACAGCAAATTGTAACATCTAATCTGGGTAGCTGGGACACAACACCTCTTCCTCATTGGAGAAATAATGTTTGAAAATTTCCAAATCACACTTAGCTTTTAACAGTGTGTTTGCCAGCAGCCTGGTCCATGCAGGAAGGTTCAGAAACAATATCAGTAAGCAAGAGGCTCTGCATCACTAGCGAACTGTCTGAACAAGGTAGGTTGTTCCCAAATATGCACTCTGGGAGGGAAAGCTCAGCATTCTACCTGAGCTTTTCCAGAGGTCTTTTATCCCTAAAAGGACTAAGCAATTAACAGCTGCTACTGGACTTTATGTTCTTTATCTCAGAAAAGAGAAAAGTCTCATACCATGACCCAATCTCAGCAAGAGAAAAACAGATTATGAGCTAGAATTCCATTATTAATGTGTCAGTCATATTTGTTTCTCAGTTTCCATCATACTGAATCACAGTATTACTGCTTTTGGAAGGAATCTGATGATAAAGACAGCCACCTCCCAACAACTGATTAGAACTATAAAAGTAAAAGAAGAGGCCAACCACCATCATCCTACAGAAAATACCACAACACCAGAGCCCTGAAGCAGCTGTGGTTCCCTTGGGACTGTGAGCTGACTCAGAGCACAGGCTGCAGCTGATGCTTGTCCCTCCTGATCACACTTACAGCCAACAAACTATTGCTCTATAAAAATAAGACTTTTAACCTTGTGGATTTTTTCCCCCAAAGATAATTATTTATTTCACGTCAGAATGAACCAAAGTGGAAATCATTCCAGAGTGGCACTAGAAGAATGTAAAAAGCTTAAATAAACTGTTTGCAAGGTGAGTTTTCTTTTTTTTCCCCCTCTTTTTGTGAGGAATCTGTGGCCAGGAGACAGAGATTGTTGTCCCTTCTGCAGGTTCCTCACAAGACTTGGAGTTCATAGTGCATGAAGAGCAAAATAAAGCAGATTTAGTTGCTGTTGGCTGCACATAGTTGTTTCTTAATATTCTGTATCACTCAAGCAAAGGATTAGACTTTTGCAAGAGATGGACATTCAAATTCTAGAGTTACTATTTCATCCTCTCCCAGGCCAATTTCCTCTTGGCTCCAGCTGGGGTCCTTGAAATCCAGGGAAGTTTTGCCTGACCATGGAGTGAGTAACGATTCCAGGAATCAACATTTGGAGATAATACCAAATTGAATATTTTGCTAAGTTAATTTTTCTCTAAGGTCATCTCAGTAACACTCAAGCACCCGACGTGTGATTTTTCAAAATGAGTCAGTCTCTATCTGTTTATCATAAGGCTGGCACATTAATTACTGTCCATTTTTCCATAAGGCACATGTGATTTGAGGCTATTAGGTGGTGCTCTTCCATTCTCCACTGGCCGGATGCGTTCCTTGGGAATGGGTGTCCAGGGTTTTGCAGTAATAACCCAGCTCATGCAGCAAAATCAATCCCAACAAGTTTCAAAGGGACCCTTCTAAAGCTCCCTGGCATGTGACAGAGGACTGCTAATGAGAAGGAGAAATCATATTCATTGCATGAGTGACAGGTGAAAGGGAAGATTAATGTTAGCATACACCTGCTCTTTGGTGCCCCAATTAAGACCTCCCACTGTCGACAGTAACATAAGATGCAAATCAGCCTTCCCTCTCCTCCAGGAAGGCTGTGGCAGGATTTGTAATAAACTAAAATGAGAAAAGAAATACAAAAGCTTGAATATGCTCCTTGCTCTGCAAATCGTTTACTTGCTTACTGGTTTTTTTTTCCCCTTTCCTGCCTTTTGCTTTCCACTCCTCACCTCATTCTTCTCATCTAGAGAGAGAATATGACGTCTTTCAGCAAGGGATGCCTGCCCTGGGGACAGTCCTGGGGACAGAATGGAAAGCTGTGATTTGAATTGATAATATTTATCCCTGCTTTAAATTCATTTGAATCAACCTTGCTCAAGCCACTGGCAATAGACAGAGGAAATAGGTGGAAATATCATTGAAGTAGATAGGTGGAGTGGAGAAAGAGGGGGTTGTTCATCAGCTTATCCTGCACTGTGTCTAGGGAACTGCTTCTGAGGCAATATTGTAATGCAACCTTGGCAATCTGTGCTGGAATATTGCAAATCCATAAGTATCTATTGTGGGTGTTTTTCCAATATGTCCATACTATCCCTTTTTTTCTCCTCCTACTGCCCAATATTAATCAAATATTGCTTATCTGATGGAATTCCAGCTGCCAAGGTATTGCAGACTTCTGCTCAAAAGTAATTGTCCTTTCAACTTTCTTGTAGCTGTCATGTGAGGGAAGCAGCCCAGAAAATGCAGATCTATTGCAAAGGAAAAAAAAAAATTAACTAATTTCCATCTTTTGCACCATGAAAAAAAATTGGTTAGAGGTTTGAAAAGGTTTTTTTTCAGAAGGTAAAAATTCAAACTGACAATGAAATTTTGGGCATGCTTCCAGAGACCAGTCCTCCAGGATTCCTGCATCCCTTTTCCTGCCCAACCCAATAAGCAGGGGTGACCATGCTGTGTGGCCCGGAGACAGCCAGGGCATTTGTTCCTCTCCTTCCTCCTCCCAGCACTGCTGGCTGCTGGAAAACATGCATCAATTTGTTTGTCTCCCTTCAGGCAGAAAATAAAATTGGCAAAAATCTTCCCTGCAGGAAGCCAGGAAGCCCTGTTTAAATTTTCCAAAGGGGAGGGGGCATCTCAGCAAAATCAGAATTTTCCTGCAGAAAATTTCTAAGACAAGTCTTTATTAGAACAGTATCTTTGTTGGAAACATCTAGAAAAACCATGTGAGAACTTTATTGGCAGAAATTAATTGCCTCTACATTTCACAACCTCAGACTCTTCTCCTTCAGCAAACTGCCAGCTTTTGACCACACAATAAAAAATACCTCAAACCCTTTAATTTGTTCGCCCATTGCACTTTCTATCTCAGGGGACTTAGCCCAAATCATCTAAAACAATTACAAACAAAGTCCTCAGATCTCTAGGAACACTGATGGATAAGATGGGAATAAAATTCATGGGATACTCTATAGTTCATCTATCTAGTGGCACAATCTTTTGACAATACCCATAGATAGGAGCAAAGTGGAAAGCAATAGTTCTGTGGCTCAGTTTCTCAGTTAACTCCATGATGTCAAGTGTTAGACCTGGCAATACAGCTGCTGTCTGTGAGTGAAGGGGTAGGACAAAGTCCATTCATGGCAAGGATCTCTCTGAGGTGGCTCACCATACAGGTGATCAGGATAAATAAATTGTTATTTCTATATAGGTCTCTAAGAAAAAGTCTGAAAGTGCAGTCTGTCCTGAAAGCAAGGGGAATGTGCATTGTTTAACATCACTGCCATAGAATCTACACGGAGGGCAGGATAACACTCCAAGTAAAAATGCTTGTGTTTCTATTATGTCTCCCATCCAAGAACTTAACTGCTATTTGGTTCAGTTCAGTCTTGATGATTGATTTCTCCTGGATGCTGGGGAGGATTTTAACAGTTTACAGATGAACAAATGAAACAGGGAGGTGTCCAACATATTGCCCAGCACTATAAGATAAACCAGTGACAGTACGATTGTATCCCTGTCTGATTTCAGCCACATCTGATCCTTCTCTTTTCTGTTTGTAAAAATTCTACTTCTTCCCTTGGTATGTGTACACTTCAATAGCTGAATCACAACAGCAGAAAATAAGGCTGAAGACAGTGATGGACACCTTTCTAGTGAAATTTATCCTGCTTGTTCTAAGTCTGGAACAATCCTTAATGCAAGAACTTCAGTTCAGGGAGACACATGAGCTTTGCACAGTTGTTGCTGCTGCTATACCTGTGCATATAACATGTTTGTCAATTAATTTACTGAAGCTAACAAGTTTTAAGAGCTTTTCCAGGATGAAAGAGAAGGGAAGGGAATGTGTTCACCCAGTGTGTTTTTTCTATACCTCTTTTGTCTATCATTAATTAGGAAGGGTTTAAAGTGATAAAACCAGCTTGTTGTTGTAAGTCATCCACATGCTAAATTAAAGTGGGCAAACTGACATGGCAGTTAAACCCTCAAAGCCTGAAGTCAATCAATAAAATCTATGGAAAATTACTCTGAGCAAATTAACACCACTTCATACATAAATGCAGATTTTTTTTTTCTTTGCATGCCTCTGCATAATAGTGATTCCCAAAATATCCTGTTCATCCCGATCTCATCCCAAGACAGGGACCACACACAGTACATCTTCATAGGTGTTTGTAACTGTCCAGAATGGAGACAGTCACAAAATACAGCCTGTCCAGATCACCTATTGGAGGTGTATTTCTTTAGCAACTCCAAGAAATATTCTTTCAGGGACTGGCCAAAGATCCATGGTGTGACAGACAGCATGGGGGCTGACCCACATCATTCAGCATAAGAGCAGAGAAATCTCCAGTGGCTTTTTTAGTAGAGTTTTACCACATATGAAAAGATTTTCAAAATAATATGAATCTTCTTTTCTATTTCTTTTCTGGAACCAGCTTCCACTTGATATTGAAAAATATTCCAGAGTTATTTTAAATTAATAATACAGAAAGATTAGTTTAGGATGCAGCTAGAACCTGAGCCGTAAGCTACAATAATCACAGTAGTGCCCAACTTTCCCTCAACACTGTCAAAGAGGCTAAACAGGTGGGGAAACTCACGTCCTGCCAGAAGTCACCCCACTGCCCAGTACCCCTGCTTCTTCTGGCTTCCAGAGAAGTGCCCTTGCACTTGGCTGTGCTTTCACTTTTGTTCAGAAATTTTCTTCCAGGCCCATAGTCCTGGCCATTCAGCATTCAGAATGGTGGCATTGGCACCCAGAAAATACAACACATCATTTATCTGTGAGCTCTGCACCCTCCTCAGCTTTGCATGTGCCAGGGCTGCTTGTGGAGCTCCCATTGGTCCTGACAATGCTCTCAATTTAGCAAAAAGTTTGTGAGTCTTGGTTAGAAAAAGATGGAAAGAAGTCCAGGCACAACACTAAATAGATCTGTGGGTAACACTTTAGCTACACATTGAACTTAGATTTAGTAGCATCATTATTGCATGTAATGTTTATTTTATTAGGTTTATTTTATTAGTGTGCCCACAGCAGAATGTAAGCCTTGTCTTTGTTAACTCAAAAGGCACCCCACAAGTGGCTCAGAGTAGAAAAATATGGTGTACTTCATTTTTTCCTTTAGAAAAGCCAAGGAGATGTTGATGAGTGAATAGTCACAATAAGTGTGTGTTTTGAATACAGTGCTAAGTTCTGAAGCTCAGCTGAGTTAACTTGGCGGAAGTTGGGTTTAATTTGATCCTGTCTCTGAGTGTTCATAAAATGATGCAATTCAGCTTTTACCAGATGAGTAGTATCATCAAAATACATTATTCGAATCCCACCCCCTCAGCCATGTGGCCAAATTGGAAGAAGTGTCACTTAAGTATCTCCTTCCAGGCCAGGAAAAGATCAGTCACACTTTAAATTAAGTGTCTCAAGTAAGGATTTAATTTAGACTTAATAAGACAGCGATTATACGTTAAATACCATTGGGTTATTAAAACCATATTCATTGAGGTTTTACAGCTATGTCAGGACAATATGCCATAAATGGAAAAACTGCTAACAAGGCACAGTTATTGATTCTGACAACATGTGCTGGATAGGATGCATTTGTATGTTCAATAAAAATAAGATAAACATAGAAGAAATGCCCAGGAGCGTGTTTTCCAGAGTCTCCATGGACTCCTTCACCAAAGAGTAAGAACGCTCAGAACAAGAGTGATGTTATCCTCAGAGAAGGAGATTTGTCCTATTGTTGGCATAGAAGGGGCTTCATGTGTTATTCCTTGAGCTTTGCTAAAAAGGTGTTTTGGGGGAGCAGATATTGAAAATTATCCTTATGCTTCTCCTCCTGTGCCTTAACCACAGGACAAACCTGGTAAAGGAAAAACAGGGTGGGTCTGAATGAGGAAGCTGCAGATCCCTTCTAGCCAAGGACACAAATGGGACATCAAACAGGACATTCAGTAGCATCTGCCAGAGGGAGTTTGAGGCCTGGGCAGTCCATAACACCTTTGTTTTTGGGCTACATGAAGCACAGTAAATCCTGTATGTGTTAGTTTGTGTGTGCAAAGCTGGCAATATTTCTGCCTGCACAATGCTGGGAACAATATTGTATTTGCAAATATTGTATTATACACAAGTATGCATTTCTGTGTGTGAATGCATATATATAACACATATATATATATGTGTGTAAGAGGATTTTAAGGAGGAACTTTCCCACTGTAGCAAACCTTGGAAAATTAGAATGTTCATAAAAAAAACAACAAACCAACATTTCCTTTGCCAACAAGTTTCTGTATTCCCTTTACTGTTATTAGAGACATTTGTGTTTAAATCAGAACTCCCAGCCCTGTATCTCCTTCCAAGCCTACACAGATTACATAATCCTCTGTTTCTGGCACCATCATATGTTGCTACAGAGATAGGGGAAAGATCTGTGATGATGATGATGTCAAATTGCTCAGCCAAGTAACTCCAATATCAAGATACAGGAGGAGAGGTTTCCTAAACAGAAGCAAAGCATCATCTCCGGTAGGCAGTGAAGAGGAAAGGTGGTATTATTTGTAGACATTTAAAGGTAAACAGATGTCAGCTCCAAACAAACACAATAGCATGAAAACTTTCTTTAGTGTGTAAGTTCCCAGCTCTGCTCCAACTTTCAAAGGCTTTGCTTCTTCAATTGCTCTTTTATTCAATGGGCTCTATAAATTTGGGAGAGTAGTTAATGCTGCTACTGCCATTGGAATGCAGCAACCCTATGAATACTTTTTCTCATCTTGTGGCTATGTCTGTAGATGGGCTACAACTGAAAATGCAGAGGTACTGCTCAAAAGCAACATAAATTGACCCTAATCTGGACTGCAGATGGGGTTCAGACCTGGCTGTTCTGCTAGAGAAGGGAGCTCACACAGTGGGGGACATTCACTCATGAGTCCTCATGGAGGTGCCAGAATTGTGGTTTTCCTTAGAAATGAAAATATTTCTGGCCCTTAGATGTGGAGTGCCCTGACTGTCAGACATGGTTCAAAGCTGCCCCTCACAATGTGTTCTGGAAGTCCTCAAGGCTGCACAACGAGTCCCTCTCTGACCACATTTTGGAGCATGCTGCACAGGCTCCCAGAGAAAGGAAGGTCTGGCAAATTCAGCACATGAAGATAAGTCTGGCTCTTGCTCCTATGGTCCAGACAAATCAGGCATCAGAGGGATCCGTTCACCCCCTTGTATCAGATCCTGAGAGCTGCTGGGGGAGGAGATGCAGAGTCTGAGCCACCACCACTTACTCTTACTATGGATAGGAGGGTGGCTGTGGATATGGAATTGCTCTGCCTGCACCATGCTGTGTGCAGCAATCCACAGGTACCATGGTGTGAGGAGGGCTTGGGGTTACAGTATCTTTACATGAGCCTTCACCAGACAGATCACAGAATAATTCAAGTCCTCTTCTTGGCGTGGGGTTTCAGAACAGCAGCAGCCAACCTGCCAGACAGAGTGGGCAGAGCCACCAGCCCTAACACACACATACAAAGCTGTAACAAACCTGCTCCAAGCAGGTCTCACAACCACCACCTCTCTGTTTTGGGGTCTCAGGCTTCCTCCCTGATGCACAAACTCAGAGGCCACTTCAGTTGGCAAGTACCAGTCCTAGGGAAGTAGCTTGTATTTCACACTTTATATTTTATCTCATATTTCTGCCTACACCCAACCTTTCCTCCCAGCCTCGGGGTACAATGAAAACACAAGTTTAAATGACATTGAAGGAAGCTGATCTGAAAGACGATTATATTTTTAAATTTCTGTAAATAGGAGAAAGTCAGTGGCTTGGTTTCTTTCCACCCCAGACTGCTTAACTACCAAGATATCTTGGAATGCCTGCATTGTAATAGAACCCCAATGTGTATCCAGGTACCAGGGGATTTATTAACTTGCACTCAACACTGGCAATCAGCAGCCAGGGTCAGATGTGCCTGGTGATGATGACATCATAATTTTTGGCAGCTCTCTCCAACGACTGTTGAGTGAGGTAATGTCCCCAAAATTAAAACTGACAGCAGGATTAATAATGACAGCTTCCTTGAGCCTTTTCTTTGCGCTTTAAATTGGTGTTCTATTTCTCCCATCGGGGGTTGACAAAGGATCATCAAAACATTCACCTTGCATCTCAGCATGCCACCCCTAAGAGTGATAGGGGACACCAGAAAGTGTTCCTTGGTGAGTAGGTTACTTCAGGATGGTTTTGTCACATGCAGGCACTGGGTGACTATATTTTCTACTGGAGATGGGCAGGTCTCATGGCACCAGACCACTTGCCATCTTTGCAGACATCCCAACCTTCAGCTCTGGGTGTACAACTGGAAATAACTCACAGGGACATGGTTGTCAGCAGCTGAGTGAGATAGTGCTTTTTCCCTGAGAATTTATATCAATTTCAGTCAGAGGTAGGTTGCTTCAGAGTATGCATTGCTCCAGCCTGTTAAGGCATCTCCAGTTTTACACCACAAAGTACCTGCTACTCAGGATCAACAAGCCCAGAAAACCTTACCCAATTTACAGTCAATTTTCAGATTTCAAGTAATTTTTTAAATTATTATTATGAAACAGTTTGCAGGTGGTTTAGCCTGTCCAGCCCAGGAAGTTTTGCTTATTTACTTTTGAAGTTTTGCAAGGGAAAGGGAAAGGAAGGGAAACCCAGGCTGTGGCTGACACCCTGTGATCAAGCTCCCTCATCTCAGAACCTCAGAAGCCACAAACCAATGCCATAGGTACAGAGCATTTAGCCAAACGTGACCCGGTGCAAGCTGATCTGCTGACACCAGGGGACATAACCTGCATCTACTTAAACATCTGAATCTGGTCCTTTTTTTCTCCTGACATTTCTCTATGCTGTTTTCCCTGTTCTGCTCCTTCTCTCCTGCATTTACCGCAGAGATCAACACCACCAAACAGCAAAGCCTGAACGCAAGCCTAAGTTTCAAAGTCAGCTTTCTTTCATGAGTTTGCCAAACTAGACAGAGGAAACTTGAAAGACTAGCAAAGGCAAGTACCTGTTTTTTTTTCCTGTTAGTTGTATTCTGTCACAGCAGCAGATGGAGATGACCATAGTACAGACTATTGACAAAGTCAATCCTCTGATGGTTGTTAGGCACTAAAATGAAGAAACAGAAAACACTGAAACTGTTTGGATCTCAAATAGCTTATCTTAAACAGTACTTACTACCACTAATAGTCACCTAGATCAGATAAAATACATCTCACCAAAGCATTACTCTACCTGAGCACAAGACCCGAGTACTTTTGTGCACTTAAAATGCTGTAAACACATTTTACTGTGTTGCCTTTGTGCATAGGTGGATGGCACAGTGCGTGGAGCACTCTTCTGAGCACTCTCATGGAAAAGGCAGACCCTGTAGGACCTATAGCCCTTGAGCTGTCCCCACCCCTTGCTCCATATTCAAGAGCAGAGACACACAGCTTCTCTATTACAAAGTCAAAATGAAGACATGGAAATCTGAAATAACGATGGAATAAATGAGCAAACTTTTGGTCATTTTTAAATTTGCTAAGAGAACAACCCCACCTAAGATTCCTTCTGCCAACTCTCACAAAGTGGCCAAAGATAAAGGCAAAGACGCCTGGGAGACAGAGCACAGCTGTGAAAGTAACAGTGAAGGGGGGGAGGAAGCACACAATAATTCAATTAGTAGCTGTGCCTTTTCCATGGTTTTTTTCCAATGCTATTGGTCAGAAACATAGTTTAAGATTTTAACTTTTCCTAACAGATGTTCCCCTTAAAAAGTCTACTAATAACCTTGTAAACTCGATTCCTCTAATGATGATAAAGGGCTCTCGTTAATGAAACCTCACATTTCTGAAAGTGTCAAACTGAGCAGTTCAGCAGCCTCATAACAAAACACAGCACTTCTAAAAATGTGCTTGTGGGTTTTGCGCAGCCACTCTCCCTAACTCCAGCCCACTCCCCCCCACCCTTGTTCATGTCAGTTACAAAGAAACCTCAGGGGAAGATTATATACAAATTGACAGAGAAAACCTGTTGGAACTGTTTATACAGTTTGTTGGGTGCCAGGGCTTTTTAAGCAAGAAATCTACCCTGTTACTAAACCTAAAGTGTTTTGCAAAAATTATCTTGATTTCCTTGAGGTTTCAGCAGAAAGGTTTCTGAAGTTCAGGGTGGACTCACTTGTCACTCTTAACAAAAAAAAAAAAAAAAAAAAAAAAGGGGGGGGGGAAATGTGCCATCAATCCACTGATCTTGAAGTTTGAGTTTTATATTGCAAAAACTTGGAAAGATTACTTTTCATGTCAGTGCAAAAATATCTCAAAATTGCAAAATGTGGTCACCAGACGCAGTTGTAGTTTTACATTTAGTTCTATCATCAGCCAAGTTTGGGTCTGCTTTACATTTCCCTTTCAGGTAGTGGAATTGATGGTACAAGTAATTACAGCAATAATGACTCCAGTCAATACCTACTCACAACAACCCCTTTGCATAACCATGTGTGTGTACCACGGCATCGTTCACGTGTACATTTCAATCAACTTAATTTATAAATAATCATGACATTTGTTATTCATGCTCTCCTTTAAATCCCATCATTTTACTTTAGTGGTTCATGCAGACTCCAATTCAGCTGCTTCCTCAGGCCTGGGCTTCACTTCAATGAAGAGATTCACTTGGGAGCTAATGGTGTGCAGACATCCCTGCTGAACCAAAGCAATCCTGTCTGCTGTCTATCCCCAGCTACTTGCTGCTGTCATGGGTTGAAGAGGTTTGATATCCCCACTACAGTCAGATTTACAGTAACCTACAGAGAAAGTTCATATATATATACAGAGTCTTTGTTTTCTCTCTTTTGAGGAAAACGTAATTAAAAGAAACTTACATTAAGGAAAACATTCTCTGCCATGTTTATTGAGAATCCAGAGCCTCTCTGCCAAACTTCGGTCCCTGAATGGATTTTAACTTATAGATTTAAAAACACAGCAAGAAAGAACTCACTTAGAACGAAGAGGCCAATAGAGAGCTAGTTACAGGAATATGAATATTGGCAGCCTGGATTCATACAACCTCCCTAGGAAGGTAACAAAGAAGCAAGACCTATCTCACACCAGGAACCAGCTTTGCTCATATTAATATTGTGGATCCTGTGGTGGTTTCCTTCACTCCAAAACCCACTAATTTAATGTACAGTACAGTCATTCTATGTGGGGGGAAAGAGAAATTCTTTCTTCCTTCCTGTTGGAAAACTCTTTGGCAGTAACGCTCGGATTGTTTTCTTTATAAATTATATTCATGCTGTTTTCAATATGTTTTCCTGACTTTATTGAAATTTGACCAATTTAACAAGTAATGTAGAACTTGTTTCCATGTTAAAAAACTCCCAGAGCTTCTTGGGAATAATTATTAAAACTTCCATGTGTGCAGCAAATCCAGTCACTTTTGTGAATAGTAAAAAAACCCAAAACAAAACAAAAAACAACAAACCAAGTAGTCCATAACAGAAAGACATTGCTCTAACAATATGAAAAGTAGTGCAAAACCCAAGGCCACCAACCTTTGGAGACCAGGGGCTGCTCTGGCTCTGTTCCAGGAACATAACACTCACACCTGGCTTTCATGCCAAGTTCCATTTTTAAGAAGTTTTAATCACAGATAAGGGACTAATACAAAGCCCGGAAATCAATGGAGAGGCTCATATGGAGTCTAATAGAACACAAATCAGGCTCCAAAGACCTGATCTCTTGTACAGCACTGCTGCATGCTCCTAATTCCTTCAACTCCCCTTAAACCAGTGCTTTGGGGGACCTAGAGACTGTGGCTTACTGGAAGTGCTACCTGATACAGGTATCCATGGCAGGCAAAGCAGCTGAACCTTCTCTGTATGACCCACATGACAGCTGCATCTAACCCAGAAAGCCACCAGGCATCTACCTAAAGATTTTGGTTTTGCTGAGTAAGTTTGGATGTCACATCTAAATTTGCACTTAAATGTTTCATAGGCTTGGTGCTCACAGTCAGATACAGCTCCCTGCTCCACAGTATTTATCTGCCCCTTTTTCCCCCCCTTTCAAACCTCAAGTGTAGGGATTCCCTTTTGATATGCAACTGCCAATATTCATCCCCTAAACTCAAGGGTATTCTACCAGTGGCTACTTTAATAAGACATTTTAGATGTCCTTCTTTTGAAACAGCAGCTCCAATACTGTTGAAGCAATTCAGCAATTGCAGGTAACTTGAAATACCCAGCCTTTTCTGCACAAATAAGAATTGGTAGCAACACAGATTTCTTGCAGCTGCATCATCAGCATTAAAAACTCCAGGTAGATTTCTTCCATCATGTCCTATGTTGAATTAGTGCTGTGCTGCAGCTGACCATGCCTTGATGCTCCAAAACTCCTTTGAGCTCAGCTCCATCCAGAACTATGTGAGGGCAGCAACATCAGGGAGATGTCTGCACCACAGACTATTGTCAGGTTGGTGGGAGATGTCCCCATTATTATTCAAGCAGAAAGCCAAAGGCAACCCTTGCTGATTGTGCAGGATGTGAGGAGAGTGTAGTGCATGTGTAGTTTACAGAACTGAAATACAGAAGCTGACATTTTTATGACTTTCATAATCTTTTCAGTAAGCAGTGTTGCCACACAGCAGAGACTGGCTCTGCACTCATGACACGTATGTGGAGAGACAGGGACTGCATGCCTGGGGAGCAGGCAGCTCACTAAGGCACTTCTGTCAGTTCTCTGGGGACTCTCTCTGAACTTTGATGCCAGTAAGACAATGAACACACACCAGCTGATAAGAGGCACAAAAATCTTAGTTTTTTTAGCTCAAGATTTTGCTCCTCTTTCTCGCTGGTGGTTAGAAATAGGTTCATGAGGGCACATACATGCATTTATCCCTTTTTCTTCCCCACTCTCCTTTAGTCTCTTAGGCCAGGTTTACAAGCTATGCTCCTCTGCAGCTGCCTTTGAGGTCCTGCTTTCTGCACAGGATTCCCTGCAGCACTTACAGTCCTCACTGCAGATGCAAGAAAAACAACTGCAGGTTTAGGCAACCCGAATAAAGGGCCAGACATTTAAATCAATGGCTAAACAAGCGTATTTGTGAATTTATGGGCACTCCCTACTTTTAGCTACCTCTGTACAGTTAGCTGGCTCAGTGGCTCTCAACAAAGCCCTTGTAACACTTGCATTTCCTCAGCATCAATAATACATCCCATCAGGGCAGGCTGTGCCATGCTGCAGTGCACTGAGCCACACAGGGTGTCAGCAGCAGTGAGGTAACAAGACTCGATGGGGCTGTTGCTGCTGTAATGGGATCCAAAGTGTCAGACCAGAAGCTCTGCTCCAGGGGAAGCACTGTGGCTTCATCCTGCCAGAGGCTTAGACTCATAAAATGCCTTTTTTTATTCATTCTTTTTTGACATCCAACACCAAAATAGCTACATCTGCCTGGCTGTTACTAGCTCAGGATATATTTAAGATTATATTCAAATATCTTTCAGTCAAAAGGATGAGAAGCATCTACAACCATTACTCATGTGAGAGGCTCACCCTTGCAGGAGGGGCATTCAGGGAGATCTAATCTTCCAAGGTGGTGCAAGATTACTTTTCAGTGCATCATAGACATGTGAGGTAAGTGCAGCTGATATAAAAAGGTACACTTCCTTTTCCCAGCAGATAGGGCCTGAGTTTTGCAAGGACCTCAGAGATGGCAAACACCCATTAGCAGCCAGGGGAACTTGGCTGTTTTGCTGCCTTTGAAATCTGTCTGCCTAAATGCAAGTGAGATGCTGGCAATGCCTTCAACTTACCCACACAAATACAGTGCCCACCCCTTCGAACAGGCAGCAACAAATCTTTTCCACATATGAGGCTCAAGGATAGTATTTAGAAAGCCATTTCAGCTTTGCAACCATGGGTTTACCTTAGAGCCTGAGCACAAGAGGAGAAACAGACATCAAAGACAGCTTAAAATGAAAAGGTCCTCCATCAAAAGTAAGCCAGCAGCTGAATGGGCAGCATACTCCTAGGAACATATAAAGTAACAAAAAAACCTAGAGCTATTTTCCTCTTAAAATTAAAGTAACACACCATATAGTGTGTTTATTAAAATGCAGCACTGTTTATATATAAATGGCATTTCTACATAAGAAGGTGATTTATTTACCCTCCTTTTCTCCAGAGGCACAGGACAAAGAATGGGTTGGAGAAACTGACCTGGTACTAGCCTATATGTCTCCCTGATGAAACTGGAGTGTGTCTGTGTCCAAATATTTATTCCCTGTGGTTGAGAGGCAATGACACATAGGGGACAAGCAAGGCTTAGTTAAGCTAAGGAGATGCAAGAAAGTAAATGCAGTCAAGGATGGAGGTCAGCAGACCTCAGCCAAAACCATCACATCTCACTGGCTGCTGAACATGGCTCTGAAAGGGCGAAATATTATTACCCAAAAAAATTGTTAGATTTTTCACCTACCAAAGATCCCAAGGAATTCTTTGATTTTATGCTTCACCACAATTACAAGACACAGCTCTCTTTGCAACAGCTCCCTAGTGGTATCACAGTTTGGAGACCCACTGAGAAATTCTCTGTTCACTTACAAGTGAGTCTGCAACATATTGCAGCTTTTTGGGGGAGGTTTATGAATGCCATAACTAATATTTACAGCATTTATTCATTTAGTGCAAGGTTTAAACTCAAGAAGTTCAGACCAGGATGACAGAAAACAATGAAATGAGCACACACATAGTAACTTGCTGGGGTAAGAAAAAGAAAACAAAAAACCAAACCAAAACATACACAAAAAAAAGCCCCAAACTTTTTTAAGTTTCCTAATCCAAGAGAGTGTATTTGCTCTAAATATTTGTAGATTATGAATCATAATGTAAAACACAACCATGAAAACAGATTTTGAAAGTTATAAAGAACATCTTACCAAAAACAGCCAAGAAATGTCTCTTTTGCATTAGAAAAGAATAAAAAGTAATGAGTGCCTATGAATTATAAATTATTTTTTTTTAATCAAAAGGGAAACTAGCAAGCTACAACTTAACATTCCTCTTTGCTAGGGTTGCTGCTTGTCAAGAAGCAGCCTGGTACACACTACAAGGACAGGAGTTATGCAAGAGGATTAGAACGGTCAGAACACCTGAGGCAAGACAGGTTAGGTAACACCCAAGGGGATTTTAAATCTCAATAAATCATGGAGATCACAAGCCAATAGAAAACAAGGCAACCCCCTCTGCAACAACCATAGGTGGGAAGAGGAATGCAAAGGATGAATCCTGAACCCTCAGTAGCAATGCTCAGTTTAAAATAAAGAAGCTGGCAGCTTTTGACAACTGCTTGGCAAAGGGCAAGGAGAGTTTTTACCATTGTGTCTCTGCAGTGAGGCTGGAAGAAAAGGACATTCTCAGCTCCTGATAGTGCAAGCCCAGCACAAACACCAACAGCCCTGTACATCTCTGCTGGGCATCCCTTATCCCAGTGAACTACCCAGTCAAACTGCCCTGGTTAAATCTGCTCCTGACATTATTCCTGGTTAGGGGAGTGTTTCCCTGCCAATGAAGATCCTGGGCCACCTGTGACCAGTTTGCACTAAAGAGAACTACATGTGATACTGAGAGAATATTTTTTTACAAGCTGCATGGTAGGTTACTTAAGGCACCTGATATAATTTTGTGATCTAAGGTAGCTGTTTTACCAAATCTGACTTGTGCAGGTTCAGGAGACTTTAATCTCTACAGACATTCTGGGAAACAGAAGGGTTAAATATTCATTGCTGGGAACACTTACGGAAACACTGAGAAAGTCAGAGCCAGGACCAAGGCAGATTTCATAGGAATTCTCTAAAATACCAGCTACAAACATTACAAAGTTCACCAGCACTTGCTGTAAAATCCAAGCTGCTTTTGGGCAAGGCAGAATCATGTGTATAAATCATTTGCAGCTGTTAAAAGCAGTCTTGCTTGCTCCACAAACAATTGTTCTTAAAAAAAAAATGTTACAAACATTATGACCAAAATTGAATGGAAAGGAAATAAAAGTTCCTGCAAAAAAGAGAAATAGATTTTTTGCAAAGTTACTCCCATTTGTGCAAATATGTACTACTAAAGCTTAATGTACACATTCATTTCAACTCAAAGGTTATAAATGTACTTATACACATACTGTTAGGCATTTGCCTTCAGTGTCTGAAACATTAGTGATAATTGGCATGAGAGAAGCCCTGATGCTTATAAGCTTTTGGAACTGTTGATAATCTGATAAACAAAAATGTGAAGGCAACTTCAGGAGCTAAGCAAAAGCCTGGCAGGTTGGGGAAATATCAATATTTACAGCAAGCAGAATTTTCATCACTTAATCACTTTTAACCTTCATAAACTAAGATACTACAGATTATTTCAGTTTAATGTATGAGCCCCATATTCAATGAAGGTATCAGAAAAGCAGTTACAAATGAGTAAGGCATCATGAAATGAAGTACAATTGAATTTATCAGGGGAAAAGCAGGCTGAATAGGGAAGAGAGAGACCCAGTTTCAGTGTTTTAAAGGAAGTAGTGTTCTGTGTGTAAAGAAACAGACTCAGCATTAGATCCAAATATTTTATTTCACACATAAGGCACAGTACCAATACCCACACTAATAAGGAATAGACTTCTGCCAGCTCTGGTGCACGCTTTTGTTATTGCATTAGAGTTCATGAGAATTATAGTGCATAATTAAATAGAAAAAACTTGAACCTAGAATTATAAAACCATCACTACAAACCAACAATTTCACTTGATATGTATTAAGTCATTACTTTTTTTTTTTTTTTTTTTTTTTTTTTTAAAGAAAAAGGGAATCAAGGAGGAGGAAAAGGGAGGGAAGAGAGAAAGACAGAAAGAGATGAAAAATTCTTTTCCTTGTAAATGATTAAAAATGCATGAAGGTTTAAAGCATGCCAGAAACAGCCTGTGCATTCATTTAGGAGGTTTTGCACAAGAAAACCCACTGCATTAAAAGAAAAAAAAAATAAAAATCAGTATGGCATGGAAGCCAAACAAGCTGGGGAGAAGACTGGCAGGGTAGAAATAATGTAGGCAGGAAGGGTCTCCTTGTTCCCATCCCCTTTCCTGACAGAGAGCATGAGGGGCCTTGGGAGCAGCAGCATTCATGATGCTCCCGTAGAGCTTTCTAAGTTTTATCTTCCAGAGGAGCTGATCATAATAACAAACATATGGATTATTATCTGTGCTGTTGAGTTCAGCTTCTGCCATGGAGAAACCTCCTGGTATGAATGGCTAATTTATTGAGCTACAGATGTGAGCTCTCCTTTGTGTGAGGAAGGAAGTATGACATAGGAGTTATACAACAGAGCTGGGGAGTCAGCAATTGCAGGTTAAATATCTCTTTAACACTTCCTACCTCCTGAAGGAACTTCAGCTCAGTGCTTTCTTACCCTGTGAGAGTGAACACTTGCTATAAATGATGTCCCACTATGAGAATCCTAAGTTTTATAAAAGTACAGTTTATCATTACGAAACACCAGAGATCACACACCATCAGGGGATGATTTTCACCCTGTACAAAGCTGGGCTCCTCTGGGAAAGGGTTTCTGACCTTGATGTGTCATGCCGTAGCTAGAGTGGGATGTCAGGAGAGAAGTGGCTTTTATTGTGTGGAGCTGGTTTGTTTGGTTTTTTGAAGTTTTCTGCGTCATCCTCTTTAAATTTTTAGAGTGAATTTATTGCTCTTGAAATCCATATCCCAGGGGCCTGGGTCTGCTCAGTACAGAAGAGAGTACATAGGAAGCACTACTGCAGCTTTTTCCTCCAGTGTCTCAGTCTTGACTTGGAGTAAATGCTTGGAGATACACTTTTTTAAAATTTAAAATAAATTTTTTTAAAAAAAGGTTAATTTTTCTCTCTTGGCATTACAATGCCAGGAGGTACCAATCCTGGTACTTTTTCTTGTCACTGTCCTTCACCCTGCCTGAGAATAACATTCATTAGCTGTGAGGCACCTAATTACCAATAATGTTTAATCATCACTGGCAACCCCAGACTTACTTAATGCATATCTGCAGTAAGATAGAGGGGTAGAGGTAAGGTAGAGGAAAGCTCTATGCAAGATGCCCAGCTCTCTGTGTCCTCATTCCCAGTCTCTTTGGAGGTCTCCATCAGCCTGTAATGCTGTTCTATCCAGGTTTATGCTTGAGTCGCCTGATCTATTGGTGATGCCACAACTTACATCATTGGATTAGAGGTAAAATATGAAAAAGAGTTGAAATATCAGACATCATGGCTTAATTGCCACAGGGTTTTCTATAATCTGCAATAGGGAGACAGAATATCCCACACATGCCTACTGCAGGGCTCCTTTTCTTGGTCTGTGCAGAACCCCTGTAGAGCCTGAGCCACACAGATGATGTCTAATCCAGCTTGGGGAACCACCCTATGCTGGCCTTTTCCAGGACTGAAATTTCACAAGCCAGACAAAAGGGCAGTCCTCTGCTTTACTGGTCTGAGCAGGAGTTACTGTCGTGCCATTCACTGCTCCTGACCAGGCATTGCATAACATCAGCCCTGTTGCATCCCTCCTAATGATGCCATTTCCTACCATAGGCAAAAGGCAGTCAGGTTTCGCCTAATCAGCACTTTTCGAGCTTTTGATTCCCACTCCCCTCCACCCCCTCTTTTTTTGTCAATATTAATTGTAAATGCTTGAAGTCAGGGTTCATTTTCAGCTGAATCTGCTTTCTCTGCCTCACCCCTTCAGGTAGATAGCTGACAAGTGACCACTTCGTGCACAAGGAACTGAATCCCAAAAGGAAGTATTTGTCTAAGAATGAAAGGGCAATCCAGGCTTCTGCTGAGTAATGGATGTGATAATAATTGTAAGGTAAAAAAGATCCAAACAGTTCGGTGTTGGAATTTTTCTTCTTTCTGCAGCCAGGCTCTTGATCAAAAGATGTAAAAAAACCTGACAGTTGCTGAAGAAATAGCTGCACTTTGATTCTGGGGCATGCAGGAAGGACAGTTGCCAACCTGGGAATCAAGAAATTGGCTATTGCTCCTTTGAACTGTATCAAGAGCTCATCATATTTACTTCTTCCAACTAATGAGTGAATTTATTATGGATGTAAATGAAGGGCTGGTAGCCAGAACAGAGAGCAGGGAGAAAGGGGAACTTTGCTAGTCAGAGCTGCAGTAACACATGGCAGTTCAGCAACACAGCCACCTCCTGTCCCAGCCCCAGCCTCTCCCCACTGCTCACTCTTGGACCCAGAGAAGCTGTGGGCCACTTTTCTATAGAGGCAGCCCCTTCTTCCTAATAGTCCATCAGTTTTGACATGCAGAACAATAAAACTGCAATCAAATGCTTTTCTCTTGTGTGCAGAGGCTGGGGATCAGGTTCTCCCCTGTATCTCTTGCTTTCCATCTACCACTTTGAAGGGTTAGTTCTTGAATTGTATCTGCATATCTCAGAGTGGAATTTCATTCTTCTGAGACTTCTAAAAGTGGACCAGGTAAAGAATTAGCCCTGAACCGGGAGCATACTAAGCAAACTGCTGCTCACAGAGCTTTCTGTCACTATTGTTGGTGCTGAGAGTGCTACTCAGAAAAGATGATACTGTCCAGGACATGGGAATTATCCCAAGAAGCAATGGATGGCAGCTGTTCTCTTTCCATTCCTCAAAGCCTGAGGGCAGTCTTCTGTCTTAGCACTGTATAGGTAAGAGTGTACTATCTGAGATCAAGCCAGCATCTTCTCACTGAGAGTGGCCAAAATGGATGTCTTGGGAAAGGACAAAAAAACTAATCAAAGAAGCTTTCAATAAGCTTTCAATTATTGAAAATTTTCAGTATGTTTGCTCTGTGTGGGCTAAAAAAAAATATGTGAAAGAGCAGATCAAAGCAGATTCCATTCCTCAGGTATGAAAAACATTTGTGCAGACCTGAATTCTGCTGGGGTTAGTGTTGTTTTGTGTGTGTACAGGAAATATCCTACGAGCAGAATGTATGCATCCAGGAGTTAAATTAATGTTTTGACCTAGGATCCAGTACAGCTGATCAATTTACATGCTTGAACAGGTTACTCAGATTGAGAGTATACTCTAAACAAAGTCAAATTTTTCAAATTTCTCTTGCATCCTGGCATGTATACCACCCTCAATGTGCTCAGGGTGTAGCAAACAGTAAAGGTGCTAGCATGGACTCATGATGCCCATGTAAAATGTTGAGAGGAGTCATTACTCTGCAGCAGAGTAAAGATGCTGTTTGCAGGGTGCTATTAAATGAATAAGCACTGCCCTACACTTTGTCCCTGCTTCCTGAATAAGATGTCCCAGCTGCCTAGCTGAGGAGACTGTCAACATGACTGATCACCCCTCATTGCCTCAGGAAAGGGCTTTTGTTTATATTTCAGGTAGACAGTTTTACTGCATTATATATGATTCTCGCATTGTTACCACTATCTGCTTCTGCCCTAAATACAGAGTGTTCCTTGTCCTTACCCTGGTGTCTCTTCCATCCTTCATGCTCCCACTCCAGGTCCCTTATACCAGCTCCAGAAGCAACAAATCAGCACAAATGCAGCACTGCTTTTCAGGGCTCAGCAGCAACATGTGCCTGGGCCATGCCTCTCTGTCTGCATGCATGCCAGGGGATGCTGTGGCTCGGATCTGAGCAGGAACTCTGATCCTGTCCAGTTCCTCTGGAAACTCCCCATAAATATAAAAGGCTTGTGCTGAAAAGCTCGCATTAGATTTATACTTTCAGGACAGTGCAGTCACTTGTTCAGCTATAGAGAATGTTCCCAAGTCTCTCACAGATTTAGTGGTGGGTAAGCTGGTAACAGAACAGAGCTTTGATTCCAGTGTCTATCAGATTTTACTGCCTTCCTGGGAATTTTGGGGAAGGGACAGAGAAAGAAGAGGGAAGGAATTACAGAACCAAACTGAGAGAAAAACCCTTGCTTGCTTCCTTGTGTTGAGCTCCTGCTCAGCAACATAAAGGAAGTGGCTTTATGAGTGATCACAATTACAGTGTCTCTCTGTACTTGTGTCTTTCTCCCTTGCTGATGCTCCTGTCAAACCAGCTCACACTGCAGGCCAGGAAAAGCTGCATCCACTAATTCCAACATTAAGTTCAGCTTGTGCAGCTGAAAATGAAATGGGATAAACCCACATCAATCTACAGTGCTACAGTAAAGCAGTGAGGAACATAACAAGCAAACCATGATGCATCTTAGTGTGACAGTCTGAGCAAAACACAGCTTATATCTTCCCCCTCACTGTGTGCCCTGTGCTTCTGACAGTGCACAGACATCACCTTGAATTTTCACAAGTCTCACATCCTATGTAGGTCCAACTCACAAGGCATCCTGAAAAGAAGAGCTGTGAGCTAAAGGCTGTGCTTTTAGATCCAAAGTATATCTCAGAGGAAAGAAAAAAGGTGAAGGGGCAGCATGTCAGCCTTGTTGCAACAGGCTGGATCTCCATTCCCATTTCCTGCCCAGCTGTGTGCCCCACAGCTCCTTACAGCAGCACTGTCAGGTTCAAAACCGGTTTTCAATTGGGTAGTTTTGTATTAAGTCAGTTCCTCCCCAAGACCAGATATGGAAACAAGACTTCTTAGGATCTGTGTGTGGAGAGCACGAGCTGATGAGATCATGGAGTTGTCTATACATTTATGGCTTTGCTCAGAGATTATTCCATAGTGAAATGCAGTAAATTCTGGAATGGAAGACAAACAAGAATTGTCATCAGGAAAAAGCAGCAATAGATCACTGAAGTACAGCTTATCCACCTCAAGTTACAGGTTTCAGGATATGCGGGAATTAAAAGAAGTAAACACCTGTTCTCCACTCACTGAATATGGACAAGAATATCACTGTGAGTTCACCATAAGAACATGACCCTATAATGCCTTTAGTTCAACAGAAATTATTTCAGCACTTGAGTTCTCCTCTGGACATCTCCGAACCACTCACTGGCCTCAGCTGCCTGGAAATGATGGAAGGATCCACTGACATTACAGTCTGAGTAAACTGGAAGTAGAGAAGGAAAACACTGACCATGATGAATTCAATGACAGAGCAGGAAAGTGCAAATGCCAGCAAGTCATTTCCTCTCTGTAATTAAGGTTCCCTGCAGAGGCACAGTAAATACAGGATGATCCAATACCTTACGGATTTCAAATTTCCGATGGAATTAGTGCACCTGAAATGCCCTGAGATTATTTGAAAAAGCATTCCAGTGTAGACCATATCTGGAGAGTAACAACTTTCTTCAGGTGAGAGGGCAGCTGATTCATACATAAATCATTAGCCAGTCTGCTGAACTGCCAATTATCAATTGGTTTGATCACTGACTCTTGAGTAACATCTATCTCCCATCTTGCTCAGGGCCAGCTGTTCCTTCCCATTTGCCACTGATGGGCCCTCCAGCAGCAGCCTCTGTTTCCACTTTCAAAGATGTCATGTAACCATGTTACTTAACTTTCTGAGCCACTCTGCTGGCTAGATTTCTCCTTTCATTATTAACCTGAAACCAAAATAAAACAGAGAGGAAAAAAACTTTTTGTGTGTCAAAAATAGCAAGTAGAGTTTTTTAACAAATGACCCATAATGGCACATGGGTTACTGTGCTCTGTGAAAGATCAGGAGAATCCTGGCTGCAGCTTTGAAATGCAAGCCTGCTGGTGAGGGAGTGAATTCCAGTCTACTCCACAGTACCATGAAATAAAAGGTCATACTTCCTTTAAGCTAGAGTAACAGGAAAGTATTTCTATCTTTTTGAGTTTTTTCAGGATAGCTGGCTTCACTTTTCCTTCCATATTCACCCAGACATTTTGCTGAATTGATAAAAAGAAGGAACAGCAAATAAAAAACATGAATGTAAGATTGAGCAGTAGAATTTACCATCTAATAATACTTTAAACTTTTGAAAATAACTTGACTAAGTCTCAATGAGACTCTTGAAACAGCAAAGCATCTCTTGCATGAAAATGTATTCACCAGAGTGTACTTAACAACAGCTACGAGAGACCATTTTTTAGCCACGTTTTTTACCACTGAAACTGCAGCTAATTCATCATATCTCAAGGGTTGGTTTCAGGTTTTTTTTTACTGGTAACTTTCATTCCATCAATACACTGAAGCAATTCTTTATACACAACAGTCTTGATAAAGCAGAATAGAGCCAAGACTCAGAGAAATAAACTAAGAACCTGCATTCTCTGGACCCAGAGCAGGACAGAAAACCTGAATAACACATGGTGCTGAATTTCTCAACCCCCCCTAAAGAAATAGTTGCAGAGCTCCCCCTGCTTTTCCTGCAGCTCAGTAGCTTCCAAACCTTTGCAAACTTCTTCCCCCCCAAAAAAACCCAGGTGAATTCTGGTGTCAAGATCACAGCCATAATTGCACCTTTTCTCTGAAGAAAGGCTGCTCTGACTTATCCAGCAGCAAACAGAAATCAGATGAAGCAGCTAGTCCTGTAGACTCCTCTGTTGTCACCACAAACGGTGCATGGCATTGAGGCAGCACCCCTGGCAATCCAGAAAAAATAGGGCAAACTTACAGTGGTGGAGGTTTTTTGTCACCATCTCCTCTTAATAAATATTTGCTTTAAAGAATGTTAAGAACATGATACAGAGAATATAAATAAAAAATTATAATTTTACTGGATTATTCCAGTGCGCTTCTCACGCTAAAATCAAATAATGGTTTTAAACTCTGGAAATATACTAGGATTTATTCCATACTCCTTAAAAAAGCACCTTAAGATCAGGAAAACTAAAAAAAAGAGTTCTGTATTCATTTCTATTTGCTTATTTTACATATTTTTTGCACCATAATTAAAAAAAAAAATAAGTAATTTGTGTTCATTCAAATTTTAAAAACATCCTCTTCACCACTGGCAAGTGATGGTGGAAAGCAATGAAATGTCTGCATTTTGGTGTTAACTGCCTCGAGCATCTCAACATACACAGGTCTTGTCAGAAACCCTTGGCCCGTTCATTAGAATTTGCTTCCTTGACTAACTTCTTTTTCACACTAATCATACCCACTCCCATTCTAACTGGCTGAACACAAAATAGGTAAAAACAGCAGGAAGTGAGCCAGACTGGTAAACTTCACATTCAAAGACCCCAAAAAAGCAACTCCAAGCCTCAGTTCATGCCAACTTGCTGAGGCTCTTCAGTACCTGCTGAACTGCTGTGCTGAATTGGATTAGAAATTCAAGGGAGGGGATGTATATTGAAATGCTAAAATCTTCAGCAATTCTGGCATCCACTGGGAAAACTCTATGGGATAGGACCAATAAAAAATAAACCAGGGCAAAAGAATTACTAATCTCTCTAAACCACAGTAAGGGCTCTCTTACTAGAACTGCTCCCTCTGGAGGATGCGTCCCAACAGATGTGCAAAGATGTTCAGCTCACATATTTATGTGTGTGTGTTTTATCACATGCTAACATGGGACTCCCTTTGATTTGTATACGGGATAAAAAAGAACAAAGTTTCCATGAGACTTACGGAAAACCTTAGTGGTAATTTAATGCAATGAAATCTGTCTTGCCACAAGACTGCGATAAAACTGTATTTTTTTCTGCCAAGGTTAGGTGCTGTCAGTTGCAGCAGCATCCTTTTTTAATATGAAGAATATATTAATCATTTATGAAGCTGTGGAGTCTTCTCTGGACTCTGAACATTGTTAAAGGCACAGTGTGTGACAGGAGAGGGCAGAGAGGGACAGGAGCTCCGGACCAGAGTGGCCAGATGTGGCTGGAGCTCTTCGTCTGTCTAAGAGCAGCGTCACAGCTACGTCTGGCAGTTTTCTGAAACACACGTCAGAATGTTGGCCCCTGATTTGTGTTCATGAATTAATTTTACTTTTGAAGAGCAACAACAACAACAAAATAAAAGTCAGCAGCACTCTGGCTGCAAAGGGTAAAGCATCTCAGCCTTCAGCCCACGTGTTTAATAACACCACCTAAGGCCATGCTGTGAACACACCATCTAGGGAACCTTTTTGTTTAATTTTTTTCTTTCTGCCACATTTGATCATGCTTAATAATAAAATTCAATAATTGCTAGCTGGCTATGAACCACTTTCTCTGGGAATATCCGTCAAAAAACAGCAAGTAACCTGGCAAAGTGCTACCAAACAAAAAGAAAAAGGAATTCTCATCCCCTTGTGCCCTCTTTTGAGCAAGTGATATCCTCAGTGCTTCACATTTTACCTCACTGTAAGAAACATCCCTGTCTGGGGAAAAAGAAACTAAGAGGCTATGGCTCAGCCTCAGAGTATGCAACTGACATATATAATCTATATTGGCTTTCCCAGGCAGACCTTTGATTGAGGAGGAAGAAGAGCAGCTGGCCAAAGTAATCTGCTCAGAGCAATTTGCATAATTTTCTCCCCCGTTTCCTCCGGCATTGTGAGCATGTCTGGAGAGGAACACAAGTGGCAGATGCTGTGTTGCTCTGTCACAGGGTATAGCAAAGTGGAGAACGTGGGTCAGAATTCATCTGCTAAATATCCCCAATAGGTTAAACAGTTCTGGAGAGCTTCAGTCACAGATCTTCTTTTGAAAAGCTCTTTTTTTGTTGTTGCTGTTTTTTTCTTTTTCCCTTCACTGAGTACAAATTATTTCATTTTTCTAGCAAGTGCATGTTTTCTTTCACACTTGTGTGCTATTCAGAAAGACACTCTGTGTTTCTTTATGAAGCTGGCTTCCAGGACCAAGTATTTCTTTCTCCTGTTTGGATGAAGGACCCATTACAAATGAGTTATTTGAGAGCAGAAAGCCAGACTTCTGGATTTAAAACTAATGTGCACTTAATATTAAACGCATCAGTTCTAGCCGTGGCAAGAAAAGCTAAAAACCATTCTCCAAATTTTCAGTTTCATGTTGGATCTGGGAGACTGATGGAAGCCACAGCTCTTGCAGTTGACCCATCCACTTCCAGAATGGGTGCCTAAAACTGGGCATCTGAACCTTGGTCCTGCTGAGTTGAAGGAATGTCTGCAAGGAAAGGACTGCTTATTTACCCTGACCGGAGTTCAAACTCCACACTATACCCCCATGGCTTCTAAAGCTGTCTCCTTTTCCCCAAAATTTCTTCTCAAGCTACTAGAGGCAAAAAATATTATTTCCTTGAAAAATGGCTGTAGCATCCCAACACAGTAAGTGCTACTACCTGTGCTAGATACCCAGCAGATGATGCAGCAGATGCCCATTTCCTACCCCAGAGGACTCTGTCCTCAGGAGAGAGCAAGAACCACCCTGGGGCTCTGCCCTCTCCCATGGGCTGTCTCACCTCTGGTGCCAAGGTTTGAGCAGGATATGATGAATTTGCCCAGCACTTGCCTGAGCCTCTGGCCAGTGACAGAGGTTAAATGTCCAAAGAGAGCAGAGCCCCTTGCCGATTTAAAGTCAACCTCAACTGGGCAGCAGCTTACTGAGCAAAGCAGTAAATATATCTAAGAAATTTGCATGCATATCTAGCTTCTGAATATTTCGAAGTCCAGGGTAGTTTATTACTGTTTAATAATTTCCTAAAAGCCTGAACTTCAAATATGCCAGAACAAACCCATGATCTGACTAATCTAGTCATCTGCAGAGTATGGTGAGAGCCAGCATTTCCCAGTATTTCTACCCACATCTGAACCTGGCTGGAACCAGAACATCCAAGAAATATTAACCTGTTTGTCTATCTCTACTATGACTTTTTTTTTTTTGGAGTGTCTGCAGTTTGCTGGAGCAGGATGGATTGTGAAAAGCCTGATCTTAAAGGCACCTAATTAATAAGCACGTTGGGGGAGAGAGCTTGGGTTTTTTCCCCTCCCTTGACGTCATCAACATTTTTTGTGGGAGTTCAAAAATACAGTCTCTCTCCTCAATCTCTTTCCCCAATGGATTTGACTTAGGGTTTCTAGGTTTTTCAGGCTTTTAGATATAAAGCTGGAAACAAATCAAATAAAAAGTTCATGGACCTATGCATCTGTCCTTATTCCAGTAACCAAGTCACTCCCAAATACAGCTATTTGAGACCATCCTTAATGCATTACATGGATGTTCACACTTAATAACTCCTCTGCATCTGATGTGGCACAACTGGTACCCAGCAATAGCACTCTGTGAAGCTCCTTGAGGGGCACCACCACACACCAGGAATGTCCCTCTGATCTCCATAGGGAGATAGCAACTCAAACCATAGGGAGATAGCAGGACAAATCAAATCCTTCCCCATAGCTCAGGCTATGGGCTCTGAAATTAGTTCAGCTGGGAAGAAAAAGCCAAAACCAAGATGTACACTGTATTCCCTCTCTACTGCCTGGTGGCAAGAAAAATTAGGAGAAGGTTGGAAGCCTCATGTTAGTGAACTGAGCCAGAAGCACCTTCAGCCACATGAAAAACAGGGAGTCTTGTGGAAAAGAAGAAAAAATAGATAGGACAAAAGTTTTCTTCATCCTTTTTTTTTCTTTTCTTAGTGCCCCTCTGACTCTTGCCTCTGAGCTGAGCCTAACAAAGCCAAGTGCCAAAACACAGCTCCAACCCTTGCTCTCCCCTCAGAAGGTGAGTACTTCAGCTCAGGCTTTGGCTGGTGAAGCCAAGGCACCTGGCCTGGCAGCCCCACACAGGAGACATGATTAATTTTTGCACAAGGAGTGATTTGTTGGCATGACAGCCATGAACAGCAGACTCCATTAATTAACATGAAATCGGACCCTCTGCACTGTTGCCCAGTTTTACATCCAGTAGTATCTATTCTGCCCTTGCTCATCTGGAGACTGTTCCAGAAAGAAAAACAAAACTAAACTTTGAAACCTGGATTTAGTAAAAGAACATGCTTTTAACTGTGTTAACGTGCCCTGTGAGGCTTTTCCTTCCTGAGGTGGCTAATTACAGAAACCCAAGGAGTTAATTTATTCTGTAAAAGCCCCTTTCATTGTTCTGTTAGCATGTCTGGTAAAATCACAGTTTTCATTTAGTAATCCAGCATGCCCTGTACCCTCTCCCTCATATCCTATTACTATTAGTGTCAACCTTGTACTAACCCTCAATTTCTTTCTTCCTTCCTTTTTTTTTTTTTTTTCTTTTTCTTTTTTGTGTGGAAACTAACTACCTTTCAGTCACTGAAATGCTAATTTCAGAGACAGGCAGTAGGCAGCTAGAAGATAATGTTACATGTTTCCATCCTCCCCCGGGGAAAAAACCTGTAGGCATCACAACATCTGAAATGCTTTTGCATTTTGGATAGGAGGACAAAGGGAAAACAGTTTGTGTGCATACAGACACAAACATACTTGGAGACTAAGTCTTAGGGATTAAAAATGTAATTGATATTAGGTGCTTTTTCTCCTTACAGGCCACGCAAGGGAGACATCGGAGCTTTATATTTTCAGAAAAAGGAGAAGCACAAATGGCAACACCCTGTTTAAAATCAATATCTCGATGTTTTGGGTTTTTTTCCTCAGGAATACATACTGAGTATTCCACACAGAAATACAGAGTATTTGTCATATTTTCTCTCCATGTCACTTTTTCTGCACTATTTCATTGAGCTCTGTTCACAAAGGAACAATTGCCTTATTGTCACTCTGAACTTCACAGGAGCAATGCAACAAAACAAAACAAAGAGGCAGGAGGGGGAAGAAAGATCAAAAAAAAGTGGAACAACTTTTCCAGCATGAATCACTCATTCTCCAGTAGACCCTTGTGATAGGGTGTCTTGGTCTGCTGAAATCCTGTCCCTGCTTTCCCCTTTCAGTGTGTGGGCTTACTCCATTGCTTCCTCTTTCCACTCAGGGTATTTGAGTTCAGGTCTGTAACCCTGCTCAGAAAAAACAAAAAAAACCCCAAAAAAAACCCCAAAAAACCCCAAAAAAACCCAAAAAACAAAACAAAACAAAACAAAAAAAAAACAAACAAACAAACAAAAAAAACTGAAAAGAAAAAGGAAAAGAAAAAACAACAACAACAACAGAAGAAACCCCACCAAACTCATAGAATGCCTAGTGTGGCTTCTGGGACAACTCAAAAAAAAAGATTGCTTTCAGTTTTGTTTCCAATGCAGCATTGCTTTCTTACAGCAGTTCTGAACTGGCCTGGCCATAGGCAATCTATGGAATTCGGGATGGCCAGCACTGGCCAGGCTCTGGCTAGTGAAGTACAAGAAAAAGGCAGGTTGCAGTTCAGGCTTTGGCTCAGTGGAACAGCAAGGCCAAGAAATCAGAAGGCAGTTCTTCCAGTTTGACACAAGCATCCAGCTACCACAGTGGGATGGCTGCTTTAGGCTCTTCTTACATAGACTCTGGAAATGTGTATTTAACTTTCCAACAGGAACTCATCTAAACATCTCCCATTCCAGCTGGACAAAAGAAGGAACACACCAAGTAAGGGTAACTACCAAGAGGGGTAAGATGAGCATTTAGAGTCTCTTTTTCCGATATCAAACCAACAGACAACACAGTATTTTCCCCTATTGGAAATGGACCTTTGCTGGAAATCCAAACTCAGACACCATAGGACCTACCACTAGTAATGGGGGAGATAGACATGGTGTCGGATTTAAATCCCCAAATTGAAACCAGCAGAAAATGGATCCAAAAAGAACATCCAAAGGCAGTGAATACAGTAATGGTCTGGTTGTTGGCTAAATCTCATCTTAATGAATTGAAGAAACATTTCATGGCAAACTTGAATTTGTACTACAGAGAGCTGCTGGCATGGAAAAACAAAAATGTGTCTGGGCACTTGCACGGAGCCATTTGTAACTAATTCTTGATGAAACTGGATAACCAGGTTTAGACTCTTCAAAATGTCACTCGTCAGTTCATATTCTTTCTTCCTCTATAGTATGTAGTACAGTTCACCATTGGCTGCGTGGTGTGTTATGAAAAGCAATCATACCAGTTAAGCAATTTTACCAGTTTTGAACTCATAATGTCTGAGTATCTACATCCAGCTTTCACGAGCAAAATCACAAGAAATTTCATGAACTTAACTTTGTTACCTCTCTGCAGCTACAGCTGAGGGACAGGGACCACCATGTCAAAACTTGAAGTCCACTGAAATTCTCTGCTGGAGAGCTAAAATTATAATCAAATTTCTCAACAGATCTATCAAGACAATTTTCTCAGTCTCATGCCTACCTCCACACCAGAGGTATTTCTCCCTATATTGATGATATTGAGCTGACCCTAACACCAAGATGTTATATCTATGCTTTCAAAGCCATGTCCTGCATGCAGTTCACTCAGTGTTTTTGTAACAGGCTCTCAGTTAGATTCTACACACAAATTTAAGTGAAATACAGCCCTTTTATTTTCTTTCTATTTTTCCATTCCAAAGAATGCTCACTGTTATTGGTTTTTAAGCTGAGGCCGAAGGATCACATTTGATTACGTAGGACAAACCATTTAAGTGGTAAAGATTAAGGACAGAAAAAAAAAAATGAAAATTATGTAATTTAATAATGGACCACAACAATAGAACACAATCTTCTTGTGTATTATTGTCAGTGATCATCTCTGGCTGCCAGCACTGCTGGCTGTGAGTATGCAAGATTTTCCCGGCGCCAATGCATACCTCACTCCTATTTCCAAGCTTTCCAAGTGCAAACAGAACACAAGCTGCTTTACATTACAGGGAGGCCTGCCCATTAGTTTTCTGTGAAAGAGATTCACAGATTTTTAGAACCTGGTGTGTGCACACAGGCATGCAGCATCTTTCCTGAAACATTTTGCTGATCTGTCCTCAAAGCACATAGACAAAGACATGGATTTGGCTGTACAGAGGGCACCTTGGGCACCTCGATAAAATCCTTGTGTCTCAGATCCAGCAGTGGAAAAGTCTTTGCTCAGTACAGCCTCTGACAAAGAATTTCTGCTGGGCTGAGCATTTCTAAAGCCAGCAGAAAGCCCCTTGCAATTAAAGCCCCATTGCCCCTCTCAACATCTCGTTCCTCTGGGCAAATCCAGCCCCTTGCCTTTTGTTTCCAACTTGCTCTGTTTCTTGTAACCTGAATTTATGTTTTGAAGTTTTTGGATTTGGATGAAGCCAAAATCTCAGCTGAAATCTCACTCCACTCTGGCAGCCTCTGCCACAGTCCTTGTCTGTATTAGGTGGAACCATATGTGGGGTGTGTGGTTTAAAAGCCCATTATCGGCCAGGTTTCACATGCAAGGCTTTCAACAGAGTTAAGCTCACACTTGTAACAAGCCTATGAATTTTACCTGAACTGCTGTCAATATTCTAAGCTCTCTGTTGCTGTGGTGTGAAGTTTGCTGTCCAGCAGACTGTTCCCTTGGATAAACAAGATAAGGTGACACACTGAGCTGCCTGTACTTAGCTGATATTTGTTGGATAGGTCCTTATGAATAAGGAAGCTCAATATTTCAAAATTAATTAGGGAAAGGCTTCCAGGGTACATCTAAAAGAGACAGGTAAAGTTGTTCATTACATGATGAAGATTTTTATATTGGAGCCAAGTTGCTTATCTCTCATTGCTTATGCAGTAAGGTCAGTTCTTTAGTTCCAGATGATCATGATGGTCTCAGAAAGAAAAAAAGACTATATAAATGGATATAGGAAAATCAGTTCTAATACAGTAGGCTAGGGCCCAAACTTCCATCAGAAATTCCAGTAAAACTCAAAAAACTCTCCAATAAAACAATCTGGAGATTCAAGTAAATCAGATTGCCTAAACTATAGATTCACTTCCTTCTTCTAAAACATCTGTGGAGGTTTCTCACATCCTGGCCCTCCCACCCACTCCCACATTCCAGCATCCACAAAATAAAAATGAGATCTGCTCTTAGGAGGCTGGCTAGCATGAAGGCTTGAGTGCCAGGTATGTGCAGCTGTATGCTTGATAGCTAATCCATCTGCATACTCGGCATGGGTCACTTTTGTCTGAGCCTCAAGTAAGGATGGGAAAATGAATTGGGATAAATAATATGAAAGCCCTTGGCCTTTTTCCTCTTTTGAAAGCTGAAATGGAAACAAAGGTTCCAGCAAGCTCCTCAAGTACTTACTTAGTGCCACCCATTTGGTTATAATGCTGCTCTGGTTTTGGATGCCATATGAGAAAGCAGGCACTAAACCACTTGGGAGAACAGCTTTACTCCCAGAGCCTCCCCAGGCTGGGTGGAAGCAGAGGGAGCTAACAGGTAATCTGGTTTGTGGCAACATTAAGGCAAAGTTTCTGTATCAGAAAAAATTGGTGAGTACAGGTAGAAGTGAAACAAACAGATTCAGTAGTGAAGAATGTGAGAGAACAATGTGTTTAACCTGGAGCTAAACTCTTAACTCATCTAAAGGACTGGAGGCACCAAGGCTGGATAAGCAGAGTAGATTCAATATAATATGCAAAAGAAAATCACAGTTTAGCTAAAAAGCCCTGCTTGCTTCTCACTGGTTTGTATTTTCTGGTTTCTTCTTCTGGCTCTGCTTCATCTTCTTCTCTCAGTGGACCATGGGTGTTACCAAGCAACATGGTAATACTTGGCCCAAGCCCTAAAGCATGGATTTTTATAAACATCAGTGAATAAAATTATTAACATCCTGCCTGAACATTGTCTTAAACCTCTGGGTACACACTAGAGAATGCCAGTCCTAAAAAAGTTACACACAAATAAGAAAAAGGTTCCTTTCTGAGTTTTTTTAATCATGATTTTTTGCCAGATAAACATCTCAATATCAAGACTTTTCAAAGTCAGTGACACCCAGCTAGTGCCTGACTGAGGGTGAGGCACCCACTTGAGCAATGGAACCACAAGTTTCCAGACTGCTTGAGTTAGAAATGGACCTTGAACCAGGGTGAGTCCCTAACTGGTGGGATACCAATAACCGATCACATGCTGCATACTGGGACCGATTTTCAACCAACCAGCTCCCACTTCTTGCAGCAACATTGCCCCCCATTGGGGCTGTCTCTCACCCTGTTCCCACACCAGCTGCATGAGGCTCATGCTCTGGCTGCCTGGAAGGCCCTCAAATACTAATGCATCTTCTTCAGGTCTTGCTCCCGGCTGCCACCCCTCGGCCCAGATCCCCATCCTGAAACGTCCTCTCAGTAGTTTACTTAATCAGAGCATGGGATGGCTCCTGCTGGGAAAGAAGCCTGGGAGGTCTGCCCCTGGCAGACTTGTTGCCCAAGTTTGTTTCCCAATCTTCCCCTTATTGCACGTGGCAGCAGGGGAGGGAACGCTCCTCAATGAAATCGCGAATGGAAAGGGCACTGTCCTCCCCTCCTGCACCATCTCCGCAGCTCCTAGGGAGAAAAGAGCTACTCCTGGCTTTCTGCTCAGGCTGCAAAGAGAGCACCACTCCTCCAGAGAGCCAGCCAGCTTCATCGCCTTGCCTCCCAGAAAAAGACATCTCCAGGAAGAAATGGATTCATCACAAGGTGCTTAGCGGGATGAGCCCTCTCCCCTCCAATCCTGGGATTTGCAATTTGTGCTGCTTCAGAGCTGTGGGAGGGCGCTGGGCTCACTCTCCATTTGACTCAGCCTTCTCATAGCAAGGATTATCCTCCTCTATCAAAGGGAAAGCTGCGGAGCAGACGTCCGCCTATTCTTCCTGAGCACTGAGCCTGACAGCCGGCTTTTCAGCCCTGCTCCCATTACCAGCTGCTCTACAATGAGGGAACTAAACTCCACACAAGGCCCACATGGAGCTCCAGAAGGAGCTGGGGGGCTGAAGGGTGCAGGAGAGGAAAGGGGGAAGCAAAAGAGAGGCTGAGTGGCACAAGGGAGAGAAACAACTCATGCAGATGAGGGAGAGTTAATCCTATTTAGCACATGTATATTATCAATAAGTGTGTGTGGTGGAGAAAGGCAGGGGGGAGAACCCCCCACTGCAGGCAGGCGGAGGCAGACAAAAAGGTCATTCATGTGTGGCTCGAAGAATTAAGAAGGTACCACAATCTGCTGCTAGTTTTTGTCCAAATGCTTCTTCGTATTCAAATCAAAGCCCCTTCCCCCACCCAACCTGCAGAACCTCTTTTCTTTCTTGTCCCTGCCTCTCTGTGCAATTATCCTTCCAAGTTTTACTTTCCATCTCTTCTGGTAGCACTGGGGAGTGAAGGGTAGCAACATTTCAGGGACCACTCAGCACTGGATCCCAGGCATCAAAATTTTAGCATGCACTATGATTCAGGCTTCAGAAGAGTAACAGCCATTTCCAAGGCTCTGGACCCAGAACAGAGCAGACCATTTAAAATGCTGAACCCTTCAGAAATTTTGTCTATGGAGCTGAGAACTAAAATATTGGCATGATAGCTTGGGAACATTTTGGTCGAATGGTTTGACCCCAGACCATCATTAGCAAATCTGCAGAGGTACTCTTTGTCCACATTTTAATGCAAGTGCAAGGCACCAAGTGACTTTCCACGTATTTCCACCTCAGCTGTACAGCACAACTGTACCTCACCCTGCAAAGTCTCTTCCCTGAGAGCCTGAAAACTCAGGCTTTTTTTAAATAACAGTGATCGACCATGAAAGACCATGGCTGGTGTAAGTAATTTGAAATATATAAAAAATCTCAGGCTTGAATCTACAGGCTGTCCCTTTAGAGGAAAAGCTAAATGTATTTTGGACAAACCACTTGACTGCTAATGAACCACAAACACAAACATTGTTACTTAATTTACATTCAGTGCCAATAGAGACTTGCACTCCCTCTAACGAGCACTGCCAGCCACCCTTTTTCAGGGAGAACTCCCCAGCCACTCAGAAGAAACCAGCAATTTCTCTGGGGCCCCTGCACTGGCAAACTCCAGGTTTTGGATGGCTGCTTGTGCTATGTTGGATACCTCTCACTTCACCCTAGTAATCTCCTTGCCTTCCCCACAGGAATCAGGGGTAGAGAAGCTGTCTCCTCCCCTACTGTACAAGCTTATAGGTTTTAATCCAATTAAACTGTTCTCTCTCCTTGACAGATTCTCTTATTTCTTCATTTGCTTTCAGTAAAGCAGCATCGTTTGCTTGGGAGCATTCCAGGGTTGCAACAACAGGCCCTTCACTTATATGTGTTGCTTACAAGTGGAGAACTGCAAACGAAGGTCGAGGTTTATTTTAGAAGAGTGAAAATGGCCAAACGGCTTTTTTTTTTTTTTTTCTTTTTTTTTTTTTTTTTTTTTTTAATGCTTTTAAAACCTTATTAAGCAAATTAAATTTCAAGAGACATCTCACTCTTATTCTGGGAAGTCCCTTCCTCATCTTTTTCTTGTACTAAACTGGTATGTCAGCACAGGGGTGCCCACTGCCTGACTCCCACAAATGCATCAAGCATCGATTTTGACACTTAACAGAATTAGAAATGCCAGCCACCCAAACCTTGATAGCTTTTCACTGGGAACGAGCACTAACCTCCATTAGGAGGCTTCCTTCTATCACACAGATCCTCTTATAATTCAATTTGCAAATAAATTCTGCCCCCATCTCCCCAAACCTTGCCAGCTGCCAGCCCCATTTCTTTACCATCAACACTTACTTCTCAGTCAAGTAAGACCTATATACAATCCTTTCTGCAGTTAAAAGAAATAATCACTTACACCAGCTTCCCTCTGCTGGAAAGAAGCCACAGTCAATAGGTGAATCAGGTCTGTGCCTTGTACCCCTGAGTTAACAGCTGTTGAAGAGAGAGTGAGCTGAAGTCCTCCATAAATATCTCTAGTGCCAACCTAATAAATTTACTGCCATAATGTAAAGCCCCTAAATTCCTTGTAAAAATGTGCCTGAAACATCAAGACACTGGTGAAAAACTCAGGTACTTTTGGTCTGAAATCCTCCAGCTCTCAAGAAAATAACTAGCTGTACTGAAACAAAGTAAGGAAAATACAACTCCAAGTGGAACTGCTCTGAATGTGAGGCAGTGAACTACCTGGGTTTGATCCAAAAATTAGTCAAGTTCTTCATTTAACTACAGGAGGTGGTTGGATTAGGTCCCACTTGGCTGAGGTGCCAGGGGCAGGAACATGCAATTCTGTATCTTTCTGCTCCTTTTGAATACACTCAGACTCTGTCGGTATTTTACAAATCATTAAAGGACTTGATGGGTTAGCAGGAAATTTCCTTTGTGCTGCTGTGCCAGAGACTAGGAACAAGTCTGGTAGGCAGCTCTTCTCAGTTTTACAGTATCTGAGACCCCCATTCAGCTACAGGAGGAAAATGCATGCATAGGATTAAAAATTATCCATGATTACAATTTAGAGTGTTATAAACCACTCAGCACCTGGAGCCCTAGCGAGGCGATATTTAAAGATTAATAAAATAAGCATGTGAAAATCCACTTCCCCTTCGGTTATTTGCCAGGATCACAGTCCAGAATATAGCATTTTCCACACAAGAACTGGTAAGCTGATTAACATCTAAAGGAGAGCACTTTCCTCCACTTCCTTTAGCATGTACAGTATATATCCATATCATCAGCATGAATAAGGGGAATTCCATCCTGAACCTTTATTTTAATAACCAGAAAGTCAGTCAAGAGACTGTATTTTAAGAAGCGGTTCTTGAAGGAGAGACATATATTTGGTCAAACTGGCTCTCTTTCAATTTGGGATTAGTTCAATTGAAATTTAAGGAGTTATTTGTCTGTTGATCACTGCATGATTTGGTGTCTGGCTGTTCAGAGTCAAATTAATTAATTAAAATTAGTCTCCATCTTTCACTGTCCTCACTGGGCTATACATCGCATCCAAGTTCAGGAAAGCTCTTCATTTAAATTTCACACCAAAGCAAACTGAACTGAATTAAACAATTCCCACTGATATCAACCATCTTCAAACCATGCTCTTGTATCTCTAACTTTATCTGAAAGTTATCAGAAGAAAATTAAATCAAAAGCAGGGCACCTGTACAAGGCGAACAGCATTGAAACTGTAAAGGACTCCAATTTATTAATCTGTCTGTTTGGGTAAGTTTTCTGGAAATTAAACACATTTCTCCTTCCCATAGTGTATTTTTGTCTTCAACAGTTTGTATCACTGTTACCAATGAATAGGATGTGGCATTAAGTGTGATTTACCCATATAACTTTTCTAAGTACAGACAATTGCTGCAAATGATGCTGCCCATTAATAGCAAATGCTTTCACTCTCTCCAGCTCTATAAATCTCTAAAGATTACCAAGAGATATTCCTTAGTTTCTCCCATGAGAGATTAGAGATGGGACTTTTGTGGACACAATAAGTAAAATTATGAAAAGATTTTTTTTCCCCCTAGCCTCCTTTTAGCAACTGTTTATTGAATGGCCATGTAGGAAGGGAGGGGCACTACAACCTCAACAGTTACATTATTTACCATATAGTTTCCCTTCCATTCCATATCAGAGTTCCCTGGAAGAAAATCATCAAGGAGGTGATTTTGAACAATTTGCACTCCCTGTTACTATTTTTTACATGATTCTTTCAAGTACAAAGGCAATAACTACAAAGCTCAGGAGTTCCTCGACTTATGTATTTAGGTTTAAAATGTTATTTTTACCAGTGGCAAGAGAGGAACACTCACACAAAACATAAATAGCAGAGCCAATAGAGGATGGAGCAGAGCATGTTGCTCCAACAGGAGGGGTTTATCCAAGTGCCTGTCAAAAAAACACCCTAGGGAATGCATTCCTCTCCTGTTTCTTACTAAGCTTACAGGTCAGATCCTGTTCTCACTTTCCCCCTGCCAACCCTCATCACCTCCACTGGCTTTCTAGGAGAGAATCGAGATTAATGCCCACGAGCAGAGAAGATTTAAGAATTACTTTATTTCAGTGGAAAGGTCTTGCTGTTACTTTAAAATATGTCCTCCTCTTTTTGTCTGACATTGCAATTAATCAAGTCTCCCACCCACTCAGACCCTGTCTCCAGAGTTTCTCTGTCTCTCACTTTCTTTTATAGATGAGGCTTTAGAGCCTGCCAGAATTCAGAGACAGAAGTAACATGGATTCAGCCAGCACCTTAGAAATCAGGTTCAGATACCTTAACATCTCCCCAAGTTCATCACAAGGCAGACCAGTGGCTGGCAAACTCACATCTGTTCCTGTACCCCTACAGTCTCAGAGGGTCATGTATGGATTCTGCCAAAGAGGAAGCAGACGCTGTATCTGATGTGGCAGGTTTGAGGGATCTCAGGGCTCTAATTAGCATAATTAACTTAGAGAGACTAACAAAGCACACTGTGCAACCTGATGCCTCCCAGCAAATCAGCCTCCCAGGCTCTCCCAGACCCCAAATCTGAGGCTTCAAGGAAACCCAAGAGGACCCAGCTGGTTTTGGGGAGGGGGCCAGAACAAGGGGAGAGGAGGAGCAGGAATCTCAAAGCTTTGCTTGCGGTGAAATTGCTCTTCGTGAGCAGAAGTAATTTAGTTCTTTGTTTTTAACATTACTGTATTTGGCTAAGAGTTTTGGACTCGGTCTGTCTCACACTATTCAATAGTGAGCTCCACTGTCCAGGACCCCAGTTGAAAACCTGAGTGCAAAATTAATAATTTCCAGCTGCAGAACCCTATTCCAGCCCAAGGTCTGGTTCAGATTCATCACCAAACAGTTCTCTACAAGCATGAAGTCACCACTAGATACTATAAGCAGGGTCATGTATGTACAAGGCCAGTTTTGGAGAGAAATAGGGGTGGGTTTGTTTGTTATGTGTATGTGTTAGGAAAAAGGAATCACTCAAGCACAATGTCAGTTTTATACCTTTTAACTGTAGGCTTTTAAAAAATAAGCCTGGCTATTTGTTTTTTTGGCAAAACATATCTGTTTTTCTTTTGTCAGTAGGTGCAAGTTGATTCTTGGAGCCCAAAACACCTCTTTTTGGCTAAATAATTGTTTCTTTTTTCTTTTAGTAGCACACCCTGGAGAAGTGTAACTGAACTGACATAAATTATGTGCAGAAGAACTGAGAGTTTAATGAATAGAAGACTCATGGAATTCATTTGATCTTGGCACATTAACATGTTCTTTTCCTGTGCACTGAAAGTAAGATCTGTAGAAAAAAAAAAAAAAAGACAAAAATAAAACTTCTAAGACTCAGACATTAGGGTTCTGTATGAGCAGTTTGTTCATTGTGAAATGACATTTGGATGAACCAAGACCAGACACAGCATGACAGTGCCAAAGTAGGCAGCAGAAACGTTCACATACCTTCTTTACTATATGTTTAGTGAATGCTTGTAAATAAATAATTTCATTATAGCTATAGCTTGCAATAAATAAAGTACCAGCAACTTGTTCCTCTCAATCATCTTTCTAATAACAAACTCAAAATTGGCAGTTTGGAGTAAGTGAAGAATGTAACAGGCACCAAGAGAGTAGTATTTATGCCCCTAGTAATAGAACATGTTTCTGCATTCCTCCAGGTTGTTTAAATACTCCACAGTGGTAGTCTTTTTTAAAACAGAACCTGGATGCATAAATAAATGTGTGCTGATGCTGTTCCAGCTTTATAGGAAACACATTTGTTTATCAGGTTTGATTAAGTTTACACAACCCAAGTTCTGTCACAGGAGTGCGTTGTACACATCGTTTGATAAGAGAGAAGGATGAGTTATATAAACACCTAGCAACACGTGAGGGAGATTTAGTCTAATTGTTTATGTGCCTTTGTGGGGAGATAATAACCATGTTGTTTCATTAAACAAAACAGTTGTACAAGCTCTAGATGACAAATTGCTTTTTGCTCTATTCCCTTGCAAAGGTCATCCTGTTACCAATGATTGGCACCAGACAGACAGTCACACTTCGGCAAAAAGCAAGTTCATTCATAACAAGAATCTGGAGTCCTTCTCAGCATGGGTTTCCCAGTGACTGTCTTGGCAAAGACACAATATAGAAAACACTTCTGCCCAATATCAAACATTCACCATCTGACAGCTCCAGAGACCATCTATCATCCACAATGGTGCTGAGCACCATGTGCTCAAGCCTTTGGCTGCATCAGAATGGCAAGTGAATATGCAGAGGTGAAAAAGATGTTAATCTTTTCCAAATATTGCTAACCAATTGGGTAGCCAACCTCATTGTTAACTAATCCCCAAAAGAACTGTTGAAGTTTGAGAAAACACAGCAGCAGAGGAAGCTGAAATTATTCTCTAGGTCTGCCCTAGTGCTAGAGAAACCTCTTCCTAATTTCTTGTCCTGCACCCCCATCTCACTTCATTATAGGCAGCCCAAGGAGCTGTCACAGACTCTCTTACATACAAACACCACTACCCAGAGCTTGGCAACTATCTTGCTTTGTCTCTTTGATAGGCACATAGAAAACAAATGAGAAGGACAAGATGTCTGAAGAGCCCATTAACATTGTTAGGTTGGCTGTGTTGACAATAAATCGATTCTTTTTGACATGACTTGCAGTAATGAAGGTACATTTGTGGATAACTGTTCTTAATGTCAGATAAGATATGGATGGTCCTTGTCTTTCTGACATATGTCCAGCATATCAAAAGGTGCCATAAAAAAACCCCAGTTGCTTTGTTGATGCACTCATCAGAGATTAAAGTTTAAAATTCATGATGATGGGTGGTTCTGTCTTATTTTTTGAGAGACAGAGAACATAGACTCATGAGAATGGTAGAGTTAACCACATCTGAAAGGAAAATGAACATCCAGCAAGACCCATATTATAAGATATCTCTTTCCTCTAGAGATAAAATAGACAAAGAAAAAACATGCCTAAACTTGGATGTCACATACATTTCTCCGCTGTTTCTGTTCTGGCAATTGAAGGGATCTTTTAAGGCTCTTTTCTTTGGTATATAAAAGAAATCTCTAGTACAGTGAAGAAATATATATAAGGATCAAACTGGCAAGTGAAGAGAAAGAAACAAACAAAAAAAAATCAGTTAAGTACAGTGGAAGGCCATGGCTTTCTCACACAGCAGAAGGGATAAGCCAAGTCCTGCTGATGAACTGATCATGTTGCAAACTGGAAAGAATGGATGGAAATAGGAAAATCTTCTTTTCCTCTACAAAATACACATGGGCCTCTCACCCTTGAGCTGCATTCTACTCTAGCATCTGCATTCTACTTTTTCTATGAATCAGGGCACGGCCCAGGGTTGTCCCAGCTGGTGAGATCTCTGAAACCACCAGCATGGTCCTACTGAGAGCAAGAGCAGCACCAGCACTGCTGCACATGTGCCTTTGGCTGGCTGGAAGCATGCAGAGGCCTATGCCTATAGGTGTCCCTTGGGAATGTTATATGCTCTAGTTTGCCTCCATTTAAAGCTGATGTAATACTAATACCCACTATAGTGTACAAGCATTAGCCTATCTCATTTCTAACATGAGGTGTTCAATTAATGTTTGGTGAGACCTCAAATCTATGGAGAAAAGGCATCATTACCTCGAATCACCTTGAAGACAGGAATAATTGTATTGTTAGGATCAATAACAGAACCCTTGGTAGTAATAAAAAACTTAATATTTTCTGCTTCACAGTATTGTTTCATCTATGGAGAGAATTAACTTTAATTACTTTGAGAATAAAGAAAGAAAGAAACAATTAACTGCCTTCAATTTACTTAGCTAAGTGGTGAAATCATGCGAAACATATTTTGACTGGAGTTAGGTAAAAGCCAAAAACTTAAAGACAAACACTTCTAAATTTTGGGATAAGTTCAAGCTCAAATCCCCAGTTAGCCCCAGTTAGCCACCAGTGTCTTGGTTTTGAATCTAGCCTAAAATAGAAAAGAACCAACAACTCATTAAAGTGACTACTTTTGTGATGCCTTTGCAAATTGAGATAATAAAGCATAATAAAGATGTTTGCTGCTGTGCAACCAAAACCTACAGAAAAAAATTGCAAGATAACAGCATTAAAACCCAAGCCTAGTGCAAAACTTAACTCCCAAAAAGCATGAATGTTTCTCTACCAAATACCACAAAACACTTCCAGAAATTTAATTTGCTGTTCAAAAGGCTGCATTTTGAACTTTTAAAGTTTAACACTTATGCCTCTAAGCTAACTCGATAGCACTGGTACTGTCTTAAACAAATAGAAAGATTGTTTAAAAAAAACATGGTTTTTTTCTTCTCAAACTTTACACTTTGAAATACTTGTGGCAAATTTTAAGCCTTTTAATTTCTTTATTTCTTTTTCACTAGGTTTTGCTACTGAATGTGACAGAATCACTGATACTTCCCCATTTTTTTTTCCCATCTCTTTTTACTGCCTTTTCTTTATGGTGGTTTTCTGTTGCTTTTTTTTTTTTTTTTTTTTTTTTTTTCGAGTTTGTGTACAGTTGAAGAACTGTGAAAAGAAATAAAAACCTGAGCCCCACAACTTGAACTTTTAGGGAGAAGTAAAAATGTGGGAAATACGGAGGGACCAATTCCAGAAAGTTACAGATGTTGGTGCATTCTCTGCTTTCTCTTAAAAACCAGTGGGTTTCCCCCACTAACAGCTGCCTGCCCACCCACCATCAGGACCTTTCACTTACTTCCATGGTAGCAATTGCCATTTGCCTTGGTCCTGCAGTGCCTCATCCTTGAGCATGGCTCCCTTCCATTCAGCTTTAAGACTAAAGATTCATTCAATGCAACACCACCTAATTAAGTAATTAATTAATTAATTAAACTGCAGTCTCTAAAAACTTTGCTAAGGAGTTAGGCATTCTGCTAATGGCAATACACTTCCAAAGCCATTCAACAAGATGCTTTCCTTACCTTTTAAAACAGCCTATTAGGTATGCTGGAATGGCAGGAAGAGAAATTTGGTTTAAGGAAGTTATAAAAGAGGTTGCCTGCAACTCCCTTGCATCATTCTACATCATTAGCAATAATTACCAGCTGTGGTTCTTCCTTCCCTTGCTATGCCAGCTCCAGACCTGGCCCTTTGTATCTCCTTCCATTCTGCTGACCCAGTGAAGAGTATGGGTTTTCTTCTGCCCGTGGTCTTTTTTTTTCTTCTCTCTTTTCCTTTTGTTTTTAGATTTTCCTTCGTGTACTGTAGGAATATCCTTGTTTTTTGACTTTGAAACTGAAACAGGCTTGCTCTGGCTTTCTGTCTGATATCAAGAACGTGGTTTCTAAAATCAAGTGGTGAATTCTCAAGCTGTAGAATGCTGAGCAAAACAGATCTGGCTTCTAAGCATGCTCAGCAATAGGGCCACAGGACCACCTGCAAAGGAAGCCTTTCTATATAGGGGAGATAAAACATGAATTTAGCAGCAAACAGAGGCCTAGGGCAGTATGTGATATCTCTAAAATCTCAGACATGGTTCTCGCTAGAATCTGACCTCAAAATCATAGAAGGTTAATATTGGTGAAACCAATTTTCATTTAAGATCATAGAATGGTAGATATTGCTCAGAAACAACTGGATGAAAAAAAAAACCACTAAAATGTGCTTTAACTCCCTATTTTTTTCTATTTTAGCCTATGCCTGAAGCTGTAAGGACAGGGTATGGACCAAGTGCTCCAAATTCAGGGGCACAGTGAAAAACACCCACCATCCAGAGTGATGGTTTCTACTCTTACACCAAAATTCAGTCCTACTTTTTCCTTATCTTCCAAAACTGCTGAAGTTTCATCATGGATCCACCTCCATTGCAGACAACACCACTGATCTTTGAGATGAAGAACTGGGTTTCCAAACTGATTTACAAAGTCAGTGCAGAGTAGATGAGTAAAATGAAATCATAGCTGCCTGACTTGTGTATACACTAAAAGGCCTTGGGAAAAAAAAAAAATATCAATAAATCAATTTGTTAATGAAGGCAGCTTAGCAACAGGGAACACAGAGAGCTGATTGGCCAGGTCTGTTAATAGGCAAGTTGAATTGTAGATATTGCAACAACTGATTTCAAATTTTAGAGTACTGATTTTTGTTGAGAAGATTCATTCCCACTGACCCTCCTCCCAGAGAAAGAATTCCTGCTTCTTTATGTCAAAGTAGGAACATGATGCAATGAAGGGTTACCATGTCACCATTTCAAGGAGATTTTGGTATACTCAGGGTTTCTAAGCCTGGTCTGCTAGCTCTATGTTTTGTGAAGGTACTAAAGGAGACAGTGCTCATGAGATTAAGATTTGCAAAGTATAAGTTTTGTGTAAAATAGTAAAGTATATTCAAAATCTGTGCAAAACAAAGGAAGAATTTCTAGACCATTCTAGATTTTAACAGCATGACAACACATATAAAGAAATACATAAATATAATTATGACTTGACAGTTTTTATAGTTCTTTTTAGTATTTTAAATTATATTTTTAGAGAGACATTTAAAGTCTATGATAGATATGAGTTTATAGTATTTATGGTAATTGGACATTATAAGTGGTACTGAACATTACAGTCCACAACTTCTTGACAGTCAGAGGTTAAACTCAGGAAAACCTATGCATCCAAACACCCACACCCTGGGAGCACTTGGGTGTCAATGTCACCATTGGCCTTGTCCCTATTCTGTAAACCAAAGCCATCATTTCCTCCTTTCTGTCAACCCAAGCAGACATTGATTCAATTCCATTCACCATTCCAGGGCATGTTCCTTCTTTAGAGTACCCTCAGAGTTGTCACTTTGGAGGGGTCAGGTAACACTTGTAAGGACACTGAACACTGCTGCATCCTGGGAATGTGCTCCAGGTGCCCTAAGGGAGAAAACTGCCTGTGGGTTGCACAGGCTGCAGAGAACCTGAAGTGAGTGCTGGACATGAAAGCTGCCTATTTAAATATCCTTACACCTCATGTAAAGCATAAAGAATGCTGAGTCTTAAGAATTGACCTCAGTAGGAGGAGAGCCAGGGAGAGGGGAGTTGCCATCTGACCCCAAGCACTGCTGCCAGAGGATGGATTGCAGGGACATACAAGATCATTAAGAGGCTCCAACCAATCTAGAAGATGGCAGGAACTGTTTGGTTTCTTTCTCTGCTTCCTCTTTTCATGGCACCAAAACCTGGTGCACAATGCACACATTTAATTTCTTCTTCTGGCTCAACTAGGTTGCCCATGATTATAAAGCATCTTGGTGATTTCTTTGGAAATTTTGCCTCATTTATGCTCATGACATTGTAACCTTCTGATACCTTTACTTACATCAGGACTTCTTCAACAGTGATGCCATTTATTGTCATTCTCCTGAGACCAAAAGGGCAAAGGGAAAGGTACTAAAGGCACTTACATCTGAGTTGCAAAAAACAATGGTTTTGAAAAAAGTATAAACAAATGAGAATGTCAATGCTGGGAGCACAGGATTGCTCACTGTTGAGTTTCTGCAGAGGCCCTTTTATTTACTGAACATCTGTGTGTATACAAATATTCAACCCTTGATAGAGCAAAGAGCTGGTTTTGATACTAGCTGCAAAAATATTTGCTGTAAATGTCATGACAAGCCTTGTCCATAATATGATTTTTTCCAGATGGTTATTTTTTTCAAATTACTGAATGGAAAAATGTCTTAACACAAGCACACATAAAAATAATTCTTTTTCCTATTATTGGGTTTTTTTTAGTTTCTACATTTGTAAATGTGCTGCTCCCTGCCATGGGATGATATGCTGGGAGAGCACATACATCCTGACATCTGATTAATCACACAAGGCAGTGGATGCATAATTCTTAAGTGGCAGTGTAGCTGACCAGGAACCATTTTATTACATGAAATGCAAAGGTACAGAATATTCACACCCTCCTCAAGATGGTTCCTAGTACTAAAACATTCCACTGAGTGAGCTGTAGGCAGATATTCAAGCTGGCTCTAATTCCCAGTAAACCCATACCTCTTTTGTTTGGAACATGAACCTGCTTCTGGATCCAAAATTATCTCAGCTGGCAGTCACACCCAATACAGCATTTGGATGATTGTCTTGATCCTTCTCCTTATTCATTACATTTGGTGCCTGGGAGGTTGTACCAGATGTGGGGCACCTCTCCTGTAAAACATCCAAATCTGTAGAATGTTTGTTTCTCATGGAGAAGTAGATGTCAGCTGAGCTCACACAATCTGGAGCTTGGAAAGCAGCTTCTCCAAGAGGAGGTTGTGCTGGGGCCAAGGAAGGCAGTCTCCTGCATAACAGTGGCATAAGTTTGGGAAGATTCTTCATGATGACCATCATTCCATGCTTTCCCCTTGCTAAGGCTTCTTTTTGTATTCACATCCCTGTGAAGCACAGTGACCTGCTAAACTGGTGGGATGAAGGAATGGGATTTTAGTGATGGAATACATTAAAGAGTTACATGTAGTGAGTGAAAGGCAGAAAGCAGAGTAACCTAGCTGTGTTCAGAAAGAAGATGGGGGCCAGATCTAGACCTAGAGGTTTCCCCTCCTGATCTGCAGGCCTTTTGTCTTTCTTCATGAGAGCTTTTTGTTTTACAGCCCCCACCAGCAGACAGAAGACACAACATCCATTCCTTTCCTGCCCAGCACACTGCCTAGTAGAAGAAAAGGTGTGGACCCACAAATGGAAAAGCTGATGCAGGTACAGTTTGTTCTTATGTATTAATACCATATGTTGTGCTGAAGGACACACTTCCCCAGCCAGGATTGGGGGCGTTGACTGAAGAGATCAGTTAACACAAACTGGAGATTAACTTTCTAGCTGGCCCAAATCTGAATCTTATGGTTCAGTTCTGGCAACATTTTGAGCAACTTTGGGTTGGGCAAGAGTTGTGAGCACTTGGCATTTTGCAGAGCAGATCTCTAAATGCAACCAGTTAGTGCAGTATGAGCCTAGCAATTTCTCTTCTGTAAAAAAAAAAAGAAAAAAAAATTTGGAAGGAGAAGGGAAGGGCAAAGTTCAGAGTGGTTTCAGATTCCCACAATAACAACAAAGCCCAGCTCTTTCCCAAACACTTGCACATTTCCTTGGAAACAGGTGACAGACATCTGCAAGGCTGAGTTCAGAGCTGGAACAGCTCAGCCTCCCTTCCTTGATTGTGGGTGTTCTGCTCCTACAAAGACGAGAGAAATTAAGCTTAAATAAATGTTTCTGACAATGTTGCAATTTATTTTAAGTGTAATAGAGGTCATTCGTCATTGAAAGTATATAATAATTGTTCTGTGTAAAAGCAGAAGAAATGTGGGGAAACAACATGTAGCAGGACTTGCACCCACACAATACACAGTTCAACAGCTTTCTCAGATCTCCATGACCTGAGTACTGAGCTCACACCCCAGCCAGTAGTACCAGTGCCAGCCACAGGATAACACAGAGTTATTTCCTTGTCTTGTTCCACATTCACTCAAGGAGTTAGATATTTTTCATGATCCTGAACAAACTATGGGTCTCATCAGTTGCATTAGAAAGGCATGAAGACCAAAGGTCGTAAACGCTACCATCCAGCAGCAATATAAACATCCTGCCTTGCTGAGGCTCAGATCAAATAACCACCACGTTACAACTTCCCAGTTTCCTCCTGGGGACCCTAAACAAACTTGTACAGTACTACATTATGTGTGGCAACACTCATCAGCCTGATTTTCTCCCTCCTAAGTGGGCAGACTAGGGAAGAAGAGAAAAGAGTAGACGGGTAGAATCCACCCTGCACAAGCGTTATCATCCCTTAAAGGTCAAAAATACAAGACAGGAAAAGCATCAACTTTCCAAAAGGAAACAGAGTTTTCTCCCACCCCTGGAGAAAAGAGGGAGATTTATCCACTGGTCACTTCTTCTTTCTGTTCCTGTCTTTTTCCAGTGTAAAGCACAGGCAATTTGTCCTCTGCAATGTGCAAGGCAAGACACTGTATGCAGAGTTACTGCAGAGAAGAGCTACGGGGCCTTTGAAGTACTTGCTGTCCACCTTGAACTCTGGATCTGATATGTGGTCTTTAAACCTTGATGAACAAAAAAGAACATAAAACTAATTTCAAACCAAGTGGTAGAAAAGCCAAGACTCAATCACAATACCTGTTTTCCAGTGAACAATCTCCACTGCCTGTGAACTAATATGCATTAAACTGTTTCCAGTGCTTTATGCAGAAAATGTTTCAGTTGGAAAGCATCATCACTTAGAGAGAAAAATAAAAATACCGTAGATGGTTTTAAGCTCTACATCTGTGGAAATCTCATTAGGTAGTTTTCAATGTGCTGGCATCTGGAAAAAATCATCCCTCTAAACAGAAAAATATGTCATAAATGTCATAATGGGGTGTTGGAGAAGCACATGAAATTAGTTTAGTTCTTCAATTCATCATCTTGGGCCAGAATTGTTAAAGAGAGAATACTTTTATAATGCATCTAACAGCTTTTTCAGGGTTTGGCTGTTTGGACCAACATGGAGTCTGAAGAGCAATGAATTCTGGTTGAAAGATGTAAAGTTCTAGAGGTCTACAATAGGTTGGAGCTAACAAAAAAAATCATAAAATGTGAGAACAAGTACAGTCTGGACAACCTTCTTCAGAAACAGGGAGGACGTTTGCACTGACCAGTGAATTATTCAAAGCCTCTAAGGGACATCATCACCCTGTCCTTGTTCACTGAATGTTTGCATCAGGCATCAGCCAAACCAGCATTACCTTCAGAGAAGTCTAGCAGTCAGCTGTTGGAAGGACATCAACCTCCCTTGAGGCAGACAGAGGTGGAGAGTCAGCTGATAAGCTTGGTAGGTAGCATCTTCAGTCCCTCAAGAATGCCCATAGGGATCTCCTCTGCTGGGCAGCACAGCCTCGTGTTGATCTGCACCGAACAAGCAGCTGCTGGACAGAAGACAGGTGAGAAGCACAGAGACAGCACAGGAGGGCTGCAGACACCTGCACAAACGACACTTATCACCAGCTTCTGGACCAGCTGCTTGGATCCTGCACACCTCTTAGGCTCTTTCTTTCTCAAGAACAAACACTGCGAAATTTGGCATAGGAATGAGCACTATGCTTCCTTCTCCCAGGTGCCACATCCAAAACACCATCACTGCAGAAGCTACAAGTTCAGCGAGGTCTTTTTCAGTGCTCTCTAAACATCCCTCACCTTGAGCTGTCTCATGGACACACTGAGTGAATGCCCTTGGAACATCCTGAGTCTGTTCCCAAAAAACTTCCAGTGCTACAAGGTATGTGGAGCAGCAGGGATTTTTGCAGGGATGACTACAGCAACAGAAAGTTGTTTTCCGAGGGGAGATACTTAACTTCTGGGATTCTTAAGACAAAGTTATTAGTAAGTGCCAACTGCTGCTTTGTTATTGCAGGCTACCTCATCAAAATTAATGTGAGTGTTAAATACAGCCCTCAAGGCCTTCACAAAGTACATATCAAGAAGGTATAAAGCAACTATTAAGATACAATTTCCTTGGGTAGTATGTAAAACATAAGCCATGATCACAACTGGTCATTAAAAATCCTGTGGCAATCTCTGCAGAAGAACGTTCGATCCATTGTCCCAAATCTAATCATTACTCTGTGTCCTCTGCCCATTTAACATCCTTCTAGTGTTTCACTTGAGGATAGGATTGCACTGCATTTCCTGACTTGAATAGTTTAACGGATCATAATCATCTCATGGTTACTTCATGCTCTCAGTCAGTTTGTTGCATCCATCTGTTTTCTTTATCCTTACATGCAAACTGTAAGGTCTTTGAGACCAATGACTGCTGCTGAGCTCTGTTCATGCAGCACCGAGCATGCGGGGGTCCCAATTTTTAGGTTCAGCAGCAGAACAACTCATAATTAATAAATGGTGGCTTGTCTGTTCTAAGCAGAAAAGCAGCACAACAATCTGTCAGGGTATAGAAGGGGAGGGTGTGACCTCTTCCATTAGGCCTAATTCCCTTGGGATTTTCCTGATCATCATCATTTTCTTTGGAAAAGTTATGGTGCCAATCAGTTTTTTGTGCATTCAGTTCCACTCCAGCCCAGGAACAGATGGTGGCACAAAAGAGGAATGACTTAAAATCACTTTGTCCTGTTCTCCCTCTCCACCTGCTCCTAGTCACAAGCCATCCATACATTTAAATACCAAACAAGAAGAAGGAAAGACCTTGTATGCAACAGAAATACCAAACGATCTTTGCACTAGGAAAAAAAACAAAACAAAACAACTTAGACATGTCTTTCAGACCCTAGCAGCAGTCCCCACAAAAATAATGTTAAAATTAACAAAAAGCAACAATTCCTTTCTGACTGATGATTTTATAATATGGTCAATGCTGCTAAATGCATTGGGACACCCATCCCTCCCACACTCCTGTTCTCCACCCCAAAATGTGTCCCAATTTTAAGGATGTTTCTTTGCCTGCTAACATGTTCATGTGAATTCTCTGTCATAATGGTCTTTAAGCATTATTACATACAATAGAAATCCTACTCACGGTAAAACCCTATTAAAGGATGACAATGATAACTCATTAATAATGATGCCAAATGGTCAGAAGTTTGCAGATAGCACTTCCACTTCTACCTATAAAAGAAGCAGACTGTTGTATTTTAGTTAAATGATGAAGTATCCCCCAGTCTATTAGTAACCAAATAAGAAGTTAAACAGTATTTATCAGGAAGTTACCTCAGTCTGCATATCTAGAAAACAAGAAGCCAAAGTTCTCCAAGACCTCTCCAATGTGCTCTCTGATTTTCTAATGTTATTTTTAAATGAAGCTTGAAAACAACTGAATTTCTAAAGATTAGTACAAGATTTGTGTATCTTCTGACCTCAACTTGGCCCCATCTTGTACAGTTCTGCTGTGTGCTCCAAGGCAGATCGAGAAGTTGGTCGGAAGATTCTCATGTCACTATTAAAAAAAAAAAAAAAAAAAAAAAAAAAAGGTGCCTGTGAAGTTGTTTCTAAAATATCAGAGAGATTATTCATCAGGCAATAAAATCAGTTGTAGCCACATTCTACATCTATGCTGCAAGTATTGGTTACAACCACCACATATTAAATATGTGTGCTGTATATACACGGTAGCTCTGTGATGGCTCAGGCAAGTGTTAGGATGAAAAGCCACATGGCAGCAATTCTCTGCAACCCTGTGGAAAAAAAAAGTTGCTCATGGCTGGAGTTACCTGGAGCTACAGAGAATCATGTGAGTTGCTGGTGAGAAAGAAATCTGTCACAAACCTTCAGTTTTGCAAAGCCAGATCTGCTGAGAGCACATTTGGGTTTTCACTCCTCCCCCAAAACTCTTTACAGGAGCTGGTAACTCCCTCAGCCCCACCCTAGGATCCTGGGGTCCTGCATCCTGTGATGGAAGCTGCATTCAGCCACCTGGCAATGGGTTGGGTTTTTTGTTTCGGTTTGGTTTGGGGTTGTTTGTTTTTTGTTTGGTTTTTATTTTGGCAAGATACCACTTTTCAGCTCAAATGGGGCAGCAAAAATGAGGTACTTCATCCTGATCCTGCCTGGGGAGCCCAACAACCACCGTTGCCCCAAGGAAGATCATTTACTTTAACACCCAAGCTTTAAGCTGCCCCACAAATTCCACTCATGTCTCTCCTCTGTGCACCACTGATGCCCCAGAGCTCTCTGGAGAGGCATCACACAAGGATGGATGAAAGAAGAAACTGCCATGGTGGAAAATTGCCTTCATCAGGGACACTGATTCCTAAGCTGGGGTGTAAGGAATTGTAAATCAGCACAGTCCCACTGTTTCTAGCAGACCTACAGGATTTGTGTCAGTACAGAAATTTGCTACTTCATTACAGAGCTCCTTTAGCAACAACCTACAGTGAATGAGGCCTCGTGGCCAGCTAGAAGAGGTAATTTTCTGTTCACCATGTTAAACAGGAAACTCAGGGATACTATTTTAATCAGCAGTGAGCGCATAGGAAGGCTCTGTGCAGATAGATGTGTGCTAACAAGGAGAACACTCATATCACACTGCTAAGTATTTTTGGGTGGCCAGCCAAGCATAGCTGCCTTTCAGACTGCCTTGGAAGGAGAAATATTAATAAACTCCCTGCATCATGCAGATGTGATTGAATTTCTCATGGATCATAGCTCGCCTGCAGCAGGGTGGCATACCTGTCAAGCTAAGACATTGTTCCATAATTGTTCCTGATGCATTGTGTGCTAATTACCAGTGCTGAAAATAATCTCCAAAGATTATGGCAGGCATCATAAATAACAAGCCAGCGGTTCGACACCGCATTATGACAAGGCCTCAATCGCTCTTATCTTTTACCAGAGTGGAGCCTATGCATTAGCTTTACTAATGAATCTTTTTCATTTGTACAAGTGATGTTTCCATTTGACAATGACATGAACATAAAGTGGAGGTTAATTTACTCTGTTCCGAGAGGTTCATTATTTAACCTGACGTTGAGGACAAAACAATGTAGCCTAATAGACGGCAAATAGAAATTAGTTGTGATGAATTTTGCCATTTAACACTCCTGCACTCAAAGACAGCAGGCATGGCAAGAGGATGGGTTTGTTTCACCAGCAAAACCGCTTCATTTCCATGGTTCTGGAAAAAAAAAAAACAACCAAAGAAAAAAAGAAAAAGAAAGAAAGAAAGAAAATAAGATTCCCCTACTCCCAGAATCCCCTATACCTTGTAAAACATGATAGATTTACACAGACATAAAAACTGCTGGTAACTAATGGCCCAACGTTGTCATTGTGTCAATTTTTATCAGATTAGTTGGCATTAACACTGTATCACCAATTGCCTTACAAGCCAAGCTGCTGTGAATTGAATTGGATTCAGGTAGCTATTAGAATTGCCAATTTAAACACTTGGGGCTTATCTCAGCTTTAAGCCATTGAAAAAAAAGGTTTGGTCACTTCCTCGACATTTTCTGACATGTGTGCTCAGGGAAAGCGATGCAGCATCCGGTCGCTGGCTGTAGTCACCCCTCTAGGCCTTCAAAATGTATCTATTCAACATTAATTTAACATCATCCAATGTGGTTTGAATCAAGCAAATATTTTCCTTGTTTACTGCACACGCTCATTGTGCTGTTTTAAGGCAGTTTATTAATAGTTTGCAATAAATTTGGTAAACAATTTGCAATAAATTATGCAGTCATATTTATAGCAGTGATACATTTTAGAGGAAAAAAGTTGACCTTTCCCATGCCTCAAAGAGAGAAGGGGCAGGGTGTATCTATCACAACCCTCCCCTTCATAAGCTCATATCCTGGTTCCTTCAGCTCACAGAGATGATAAAATGTATCTGCTCAAAAGCCAGTTTAATTTGTTTACAAACAATGGGACATATTCTCTGGGACCCTGTGAACATTGCTGGGCTGAACTCCCATGTGTCACAGGAACCAAAACCTATAGGCTCTACCCAGAGGGGCTTGCAGGGCAATAAGCACTTTGGAGTAGGGATTTTGCTTGTTTTGTTTTGGGAGGGTTTTTTTGTTTGTTTGTTTTCATTCATAGCTTAACACAAAAGAAACATATTGAGAGGAAATGCTGCCATTTCAACAACACTGTATTTTCCAACAACAACAAAAATGTTCCTTTAATTATTTCCAAATCTCATCTAGTATTTAGTCAGTGAGATGTGGTCGTATAACTGGGGGTTTCTCCAGGTCTACCCTGATCCCATCTCAGCTGTTAGCTGGCTCACTGTCATGGCCATCTACACCTTGTCATTTATGGAACACCAAAGACAGGTCAGTGATGGACGCACGCAAGTTAAAACCACAGCTCCAGGGAAGAGCTGAGATGGCATCTCTGAAAGTGGCACACAGCAAACCTCCAATCTGCCTTCATCTGTGGGGTTTGTATTCATCCTTTCTTCATCCATCCTCCTCCACCCTCCCCATTCATGACCACATGGAAATACAAAGTGGAAAGAAAACATAATCCTCCATATTTTTCCAGACATTAGGGCTGTTCTGGCTAACTCTGTCCTAACAAAGAGCATCACAGGATCCTCAACAACCACATGTGGTCAGGAAACAGTTTTCAGATTTCTGAGAGGCAGCCTCTCTTGTCATGCTGGGATAATTTTCTCACGGGTGACTCAGAGCACGTGGGTTGCCTCCCTGCCTCCTACCACCCTGAAAACAGAGAGAAGCCCATAAAAGGTGCTGGTGAGGTAATGGTCTCACTTCCCAGAGTGAGGGAGCACAGTGGTGAGAAAGAAAGAGCATCGTTCTAGGAATGATCTGGGCAGCCATTTGACTATGCCTCTTTTTTACTGCATATTATTACAGCATTACACTCATAGTCAAGGGTCAGCTGCCATTTCCTGGGGTTTATAACTTGCCTGTTTTAATTAACATCAGGCTGAAACTTGGTAGAGAGGCGGCGTCAGCCCAGATGTTCATGTTATTCCAAAAGTGCCTTATATCAGTGGTGTTATTTAAAATATATTAAACAGGAGATGTTTAGGGATGTGCTAATTCCTTTATTGTTTTAGACAAACAATCAAGGCAGGGCTTTGTTTTGGAAAAAAGAAATTTGGCATAGATCTTGTGCCACTATGAGTGGGCTCACTTCCGAGAGATGAGAAGAATCAATTCTCTGTTGTCTGCAGTGGTGTCCTCTGGACTGGATCCCCATGGCAGGGGAACAAGCACCCCAGCTGCCCTGTCCAGGCTGGTCTGGGGTCTCAGCAGGGTTGATATTAGCTCAGTAGCAGTAGATTATGAACTCAGTTACACCCTTTCACTTAGCAGAAGAAATGGTTTATTGGTGTTATTCTGCCCTACAAGCCCTGCCCTACAGAAGCAGAGACCTCCTCTGAGCTTTCCACTGTCCCCTGCCCTCTATTATCCTGCATAATAAAGAAATTATTGTTGAGAGTTATCTAGGCAGACAGAAAATCATGCTTTAAAAAGTTGCAATCTTAAGTATGCATTCTCCAATTTTTCATTTTTGCTGGTATGGGAAGATAATAGCACAGTTATAGCTACACTGAAGTAGCAGGTACCACTTCTGCAGTATTTTCTGACAGGGACACAGCTATTCTTTACATATTTGCAAACTGCAGAAGTAATCTAAATTAAATACACAAAGTTACTGTGCTTGTGGCATTAGCATCATGAACAGAGGGAATGGGACTTAGCACCACCTTTCAGAAACTCTTCAGGTAATTTTCACCTCAGTGGAAACCCTTCATGTAGCTAACAATGCAACTGGCTACTGTCTAAAGAAGTTGCTGTCTTCACTTTTGTGGCAGTGGATGACCACGTGCAGTGCTGAAGTCCTTAAAGACTCCTTGGGACTCTCTACCTTCAGTATGAATTCCAGTGCAGTTGTGCACATAGACTGTTTCCTGAAGTTTTAATCCAGATTCCCAGGTTTCTCAAGCCAGAGTTGCTTTCTGTAGCTTCACCTGAGTCAGGCTGATTTATAATCTCCCTGCTTCTCCATGCACTGGCCTGGAAGCTCTAAGCCTCATTTAGTGTTAGGACTAATCTCAGCCCACTCACTAGAAAAGTCATCCCCAAAATCAGCACATTTACCTCACCAGCCTCCACCACTGGATCATTTCTCACTTGTTCACCAACTGGACATCTAGATTTGAGCAGGACCTGGTGCTCTGCTCATGTTACAAGCAGGAAGCTAAAGTATCGAGGGGATAAGGGACTTGCCTGAGGTGATACTGTGAATCTGTGGCAGAGGTAGGAACTTAATACAAGTCTTACATCTTCCTGGACTCTGAAAAATTGGTCATCCTTCCTAAAGATCCAACCTCTTCTGAAGGATGAAAGCCTTCTCCTTTTGGCTCTAGAAGGGGGTTGGAGAAACCAACCCTGACTTGCACATAGCTTGTCACAACAAACAAGAAAGAAAATCAGATTTTTAGTCTGTGGGAACTATTCTCAAAGGAGACAGAAATTATAATTAAGAGAGGCAAATCTACATCCAGTTAGCTTAAAATCACTGTACATCTATCTGTTAGAAAAAAAATTAGAAACCCATACATCAAAGACAACTAAAAAGTACTCGTTAGTTGCCAGCTACAGGATGCTTTGAGCTAAGGACTGGTCTGCCCTGTCCCCAGCCTCCTTCCTTTTCTGCATAAATTAATAGAGAAGTGTCATTTCATCACTCTTGCTATATTTGAATGCCTAGGACTAAGTGCTCAGGGACATAGATGGCACAAAAGCATTTCCCTTCATGGTAAAGCTACTATAACTGCCCCAGGCAAAAAGTGACATTTCTCCAATGCTAACAGAGAAAAATGCTAACAAGCTAATTTTGCCTGTTTTGCTTTAATTTTGACTAGGAACTGACTGGCTATAGGTAAATATTGCAGTCTGATGAAGTTGAAAGTGCACTGGTTGCTTTGTCTTCACTCATCAGTGAACAGCAGGAGCAAATTTAGTGGGTAAGTTGATTATAGCTCTTGGGTCCTTTCACACACAGGCAGCAAGTTCCTCAACATCATGTTCCACCCAGGTGTTATATCCCTTGGTGACCCACACAACAGTCACACACTAGGAGATCATCACTAGAGCATCTTACTGGGATTTTGTTTTTTGGATGAGGAGTGTTTCGTCAGGGCTTTTCATGGAGAAATCTGAGAATTTCACCAGCTCTTTCCTGGATACCTTTTATTGTGTTTACCTGCAGAAACAGCAACTCATATGTTGAGAAGCTGCCAGTTGCCTTGTAAGCTCAGAAATTATTTTCAGGTGAATTCCATGAGTATTTTTCTCTTGGAAAGTTCAGATGCCTGTGTAGTAGATACCTAGATATTTACATGAGTCCTCCTCTTTTTGTTTCTTGGCAATACAAAAGTTCCTTCTGCTCTTGAAAACTTTGGTGAGAATAAGCCAGTGGTGTTAAAAGTAATTTAATGCCTGTCCCACCGCACATCAGACAGATGGGGCACGTTTAGCTAAGGAGAAAGAAGACATCACACTGATTCTGCTCTCAGTCCATACCATCAGTGGATGTTGCTGAATACATCACTGAGGAAGATATTTTCCTTTTCCCTTTAGTACATTTCCCAAAGAGCCACAGTTTCCTTACAGCATGGGTATTATTTAATTATCTAAAAAGGAACGAGAGCATGGTACTTTACTGCTCATGGAGGTGTAAAAATTTCAAGTAGAAGGAAAAAAACTAAAAATATGGAGACACTGGCTGTAAAGAGTCACTGGACAAAAGGGTTTGCATTAATGTCCAAGGTGCATCCTCCTTCAGTGCCACACACCATGAGGTGGACAACAACCAGGAGGTAAGGAAACAGGAAAACTGTTACCAGTTTTCACTGTTATTACCATCAAGTTTTGCCTGCTTGGGAGAATGATACAAGGAAATCTATCAGCAGATGGGTGCACAAGGTAGAAGTTAACCACACCAAAGTCCCTGCAGTCATCCCTTACCTTGGAAACCACAGCATAAATCTCTGGACCATTTGGGTGGCAGTGGAACCACACTGAGGCTATGGATTACATTTGACATCACTCCTTGGGCATAGATTAACTAATTACCAGAGCAAAGCTAGGCTTGGATGGGCTTTTCACACTAACACTGGCCCGCACAAAGCTGGAGCCTTAAATTGTTTTGCCAGTAAGATCTGTTTCAGCTTTTTCCTTTCTCATCACCACTCTCAGAATCTGGGATGCACCACAACATATCACAAACCTGCACTCCTTACAGAAGGCCATGGGTTTTGTGAGACCAGGAAAACCCCTGACATTAAACAAATAAGTCAAAGCTATTTTCCAGCAGGCAAAATTTATAAGCAGTTCCCGAGATCTGGGGATGCATATTCAATAAAGCCAGACAAAAGATTTGAGGTTATGTTCTTCAGAGGGGAGCCTCTTTTGTTTTTACCCAAGGGGCATTTTTAATTTGTTCCTCAAGTTAGCCGTTTCCAAATATATTCATCTTTGCCATCTTCCTTCTTTCCTGTGTCTCTCTGGTTCTGATTTTCACAGCCATTAGTACATACATCACGAATGGGATTTTTTCTACAGGATTTATGTTTATAGTTAAAAAACAATTTCATCCCATCAATTTCATCCAGAAAAAAATGCAAGAAAAAAAGGAGAAAAAAGATGATAAGAATATGTAAGGAGAGAAATCATACAGATATTTGGACGAGACTGAACAGTCTCTCCAGTTTATGGGGAGAGCTCTGGTGCCATACACTGTCTTTGAGTCACAGTCTTCAAAACCATATTTTTCTCAATTTATTAATTGAAACACAGAGAAGTTTAAAAATTAAGACCCATATTAGACTGAGTATTAAAACTACATTACAGCATGACACAAAAAATCACATATGAATGAAATTGGTGATGTTTGCCAGAAGAAATGGTTGCTCACACAAACTGCCTGGAAGTCCTGTAATTGCCTGGTGAAATCTCCAAATTGCCAGAACTCTGTATGGACAGGCTGGCATGTGTTTCAATTTGGCTTCTAACAGATCAGTCTGTATTAGCACTCCCAGACACACACGAAATGTACACTGATTTATTTATCTCAAGAAAGTTGAAATAGACAATTCAGGTAAACCCACTGAGATGATGTATGGGGCTGGGGCTGGAGGCAGGATCAGGGATGCACTTCTGTACTGATGCCCTGCCACCACCTCCATGCTCCTCCTTCGGCCCCCTTGCAAATATGCCAGCTGGATCACCTGCACTGCTGCATCCTGGCAAAGCCTACTGTTTAAGTAGCCTTTACCTAGCTAGTTCAGCTAGACAGAAACTGGTTTAAGGGCCTGCTATACAAATACTGCTTAGGGAAGCAGCCAGATCTGGCAGAGAACAGCAGCAGGAGATGGGAACATCCTCGGCCAGCAAAACTGCAGCCAAGAGAGACTGGTGTAGAAAGAGCTTGTCCTTGCCACAACTCTTGATTTTCATCATTATAAGTGAACGCTGAAGAACTGTAAGCTTTTCATCCAGTCATTCTCAATTTATTGCATCAAGAGGGAATAAACTCATGCATTTTCTACATTAGATCTGCCCTGAGTTGCACAGGATTTATTTTGTTTAGACCACACATTGTGTGGTGTATTTATAAAGCAGAGACCTCCAAAATACAGCTCTACTCAGGGAGGTCTCAGCCGAGCCATATATTGAACAGTCACACACTTCAGAAAGCTGGCGAGTGACAGGGAAATGCAGAAGCCACGGAAGAGGCTGGACAATAAGATGGAAAATTGGTAGGGCAGTCGGGTGTGGAGCAGAGTGGTCAGGAGCCTGGGACCACGGCTACAATCCGAGCTCTCCTGCTATGACAGGAGAGCCTTTTCCCAGCATCCCCTCTGCTAGCCATGAGTCACTAAAGAGGCTCCACTCTGAGTTATCGCCGTTTAGAGTGGCATTTCCTTTCAGACTACGCAAAGCAAAGGAGCCATATTAGTAAATTTATTGAGTATTTCATTAGATCAATACAGGGTATGATTTAGGAGCCTCTGCCCAGGCTCTTTAAATCTATTTAATCAAACTAATTAATAAAAAAAATAATCTAGAAAGTTGAAACATATCCTGTAAGGTGCATCGTAAATAATCTCCCTTACTCATGCTTTTGATCTCAGCCAGGTAATTAACGGCTTTGGTTAAGTTCAAGTCATTCCCTCATGCCTGCTCATGGTCATAAAGCCCTAGGGCTATGTATAGCTCATGGATTTTTATTTTTTTTCATGCTCCAAAAGCTTCTCTAGCTCTGTTCCCATTTTTTCTTTCTTTCTTTCCCTTAACTCCAGCTACGCAAACTTCCGTGGCTCTCCATTCTAGCTACAACAGCAGCAGCCGTGTCATACTTTGTGTGATAGTTCAACAGAAAATGGGGTCCTTTTGTCTTTTTGCTTACAGGATAGCATAAATACCACTGAAACCTGAATATCCCAGCTATTTTTCATGAGCTGTAACCTGACTGCTACACAAGCCAGACTACAGGTCCTATGTCATCAGCTACATTCCAGGAGTGATGAGGCAAACCTAACAGGACAGTGACCTTCTGCCTTCCTCATCCCAACACAAAGTGGTGGAAATGTAATCCTCCATAAAGGAGGATTTTAATCCTTTTTTCTAGAAAACTCTCAGACATTTAGACAAGCATGGAGGAAGCTGACGGGAAAAAAAAAAAAAAAATCTGTGTCCATCACAGGGTGGATATGTAGTACACTGGAGAGAGAGAGAGGGAGAGTGTGAACACATTTCTTCCCAGAGTCTTTAAAGTCAAGATAGCAGCTTTATCTTGCTTTTCAATCAAGGAAATCCGGGCTGTTGGGGAGACAGAAGGGACAGATGAATGGGTTTCCTCTAAACACATGTAATGTATACCAGTATCTGTAGAACAGTGGTCATAACTCTTGGACAGTGCCCCAGAAAAAGAAATAAATTAAATAATGAGGAGTGCTGGGCTCACCAGCTGCTTGGACCGGGGAGCTGAGCCTGAGCATGCTGAAGACAAGGAGCTTCTGTCTCCCTCCAACTGGCAGTAATAACCTAAGGGGAGAGGCGAGAGAGGAAAGGGGAGAAAAAAATGTAAAAAAATCCTGACTCATGTCAAGTTAATTTTCCATAGTTGTGTTAACAGCACAGGAACTATACTGATGTATTCCAGGTGATAATGAATGGGCCTATACAAAATACCAAAGATCCTTCTATTAAGGATCAGATTTGTTTCGTTAAATATTTTAAGGTAAATATAGAGCACTGTGACAGGCTTATGGAGCTACCAAGAGGTTCCTGCTAAGACCTTCTGATCTAGACAGAAAAGCCAGAATTAGAATGGAGGAGATATTTCCTGTGACAGACAGGATGGTGCCCTGAGCATGGTCTAGGAGTTGTACACGTTTCTCAATGCCCACTTCTAGCAGGGGTTGGAATATATGAAACTCAGAGGTCCCTTCCATCCCCTTAGCGTTTTGTGAAATCCTTTGAAGAAAATCAGAGTCCTTCCATCAGCTGATCTTGGATCCAGCCCAGGCCTCACAGTTGAATCCACTGGTGAAGTTTTTCTCCACAGCAAAGACAGAATGTGTTTTAAGATGCTACACACAGAGCAGGTTGGGTACCATGCTGGTAAGAGCCCTCTATTTTGTTCAAGCAGCAGTGGGCCAGTCAGATTCTATTTCCTTTCATATCTACTCAGCACTCATGGGATGAGAGCAAAAGCATTATCTTCTGTGCCTTATTGCCAAAGGGTTTCTAAACCTGTCAGGCCCTAGAATGGGGCTCTTTGCCACTAACACCCCCCTTTTCCAGGATTTGGGGTGACCACGTTCACTGGGCTTTTGATGAGAAGCCACCATTGTGGCCCCATAGTCACACAAACTATGTTTAGCTACTGGGGGGAGAGAAGGGGAATAAAGGGACTTCTGAAAGCAGGAAAACAAATCCATAGCTAGTAAATTATATATAGCTCTTATCCCACAATTAGTTTGTAATTCTGAAGGACTGCAGACAGTCAGACTCCTGTGTAATAAACCCCAAGATCAGATTCACATTGAATTGAAGGACTTTGAAGCAAGAGATACGCAACAAAAATTAGGCCAGGATCTATACCAGTTGACACTAGTAAAAGGTCTGTCCCTGTTAGGGTTTTTATGAAAAAAACGTGAGGCCCTTTCTCCAGTTAGTTTTTTATTTGCACAAGTTCTTTTTCCCTTTGCATGTTTTCTCTCTCTCAAACTCACATTATTCTTTATGATTACTTCAGGGTTGGTTCTAACAGGGTTACTCCTACTTTACACCATCATAAGGCACAGTAAAACAGATATCACTGCAGTTGAAAACATACGTATTTCCAGTCCAGATAATAAGAAATAGACATTGAAAATAATGTGTGTTTTATGTATCACATCATATATATATATATAATACTGCAAAATGGGTGGTACTTGAATTTATCCATTCATCATAAATATTGATTACTTGTGTAGCAAGTGATAAATCAAAATACAGTAATCACTAAATCAAAGATTTATACAAGTTAAGAGCAGCAAACCAATTAATCAATTCCCTGTTCTGCCAATGATTAATTAGGTTCCAGTCTGAAAGTTAGAGGCTGGTTTACAATTAAGACTATTCCAGATGGGCTTTTTTTTTTTTTTTTTTTTTTCCTAAACATCCTGCTCTTGAAAAGGAGATAAGTTGACCCCAAACAAACAATGCTCTGAGAAGGATCAGATGATGTAGTTGTGTGTTTACATTCATAATTCTCAACTCCTAGAAATACAGATCAGAGGAGACAGAAGCAGCAGCATGTTGCTAAAATCTCATGGCTGGACCCTTTGATCTGCTTGAGCTCTCTCTGTACCATAGCTCAGAATAGACACTCACCCCAATACATGGAATTTGGGAGCTAAAGCCAGGAGAGTCTTGGGGCAGCATGGAGCCTGATGGCTTTCTCTAGCCAGAGTTTATTAAAATACCATCTGGAGCCGACTTGGATCCAGGTTGCTTCTTACATTTATGGCAGAGCTTGCAAGTGCCACCAGCCCTTGCAGGAAGCATCCCCAGCCACCCCAAACAGAGGAGCTCCAGTCACCTTTCTGCCATGTACCAGCATTGCAAGGGCAGTGTGTAAAGCTGGAAGCATCACCAAGTCCCCCAGACCTTCCTGTCACAGAGAAAAGCTTCCCATGCTGAGCCCTGGGGACTGCCAGCTGCAGCATCTCAGCAGTGGGTCCTGCCTGCTCATTCCTCCAGTTACTGGTGACAGGGACTAGGACAGTTTCCAGGGCAAACCACATCCACTACACAAAGTCCTTTTGAGCAGATACAACCAGGGTTATCAGCACTCCCCCATACAGATCACAAGGGAAATGTTTGGAATATCCCACCTTTGTGCTTTGACATCTCCATACAGATTTCAGTTTTAGGTCACCAGAACTACTACAGGCTGTTAAACTCCAAGGGCTGGAGCTGACGTGGAAATGACTGCGTAGCTAAGCAGAGCTGGCACAAGACAAAAATTCATTCCCAAATTCTCCTACCAGCAAGAGCTCCTCCTTATGCCAGGCAGCTGTTTGGCAAGTGTTTCCTGCTCTTATTCATTGGCCTTAGCCAGGCCACTTGTGCCAGGGAGAGAGCAGCATTCCCACCACGTGATGGCTCTTTCATCCCCCACCCTTCTTTCAGAGACCAGGCCCAAGAGCAGCTAAAAACTGGAGAAGACCAACAGTACATGTTACTTTGGTTCAAGGTACCCTCTTAATGCAGAAAGATGAAGCCTGAGTTCATGAAAAAAAAAAAAAAAGGACTTTTTTTGACCTGCTGCAGCACCACAGCAATGTAACTTCAGTGGCTGTTGGCAGTGACCATCACACTGCATGGCAGATGTATCAGGCTGCATCTGTGCCACTGCTCTTTCACAGCTGAGCAAGACTCAGATCTGAAAGAGATGGAACCAAGGAAGGAAAAATGCCTCATGCAGGATAAAGAGGCTTTCTTCTTTGTTTTTTCACCCCAGTGTTTTTAGGGTGCTTACTTTACCTCCCTTCCCTAGGACAGGAGATGACAGGGATGTGGATCCATAGATGTGTCCAAGGCCTGGGTACTTTGGCTGAGAGGCACCAGCTGGAGCCTCCTTCACCTTGGTTGTGCAAATTACCCTGGATAAACTTTTGCATTTTCAATGTGCACACCACACAAGGAGTTAATGAATCTACAACCCCACTTGCACACCTTTCCAAGACTCTCCACACAACAATCTAAGCCAAGTGAGAGCTCTGGGTCTGTGGGCAGATGTAGTGACATATTTCCAGGTAATTAGTTTACTCCTCAAAAAAATGCAGTTAAGAGTTACCAAGACAGCTCCAGATTAAAAAAAGAATCAAATATTTTTTAGGAGAAAGTCCAACCATTTGTTTGACATTTTGAAAATTAAATGTTACAGCTCCATATTTCAACAGGAATGTTTTAGACCAAATTTACTCAAATTCAGGCCCTTTCTATAGAGATGTATATTTTTTTCAAACAGAACCAAACATGTTTTGCATAACTCAAAGTGATAGTTTGCAGAAGAGATGACAGTGGAGAGAGAGATTTCAGAAGAAAACTTGCTTTCTGTTCTCTTGAAATAGTGAACACAATGAAAATTAATTATTCACATATCTCTAAAGCACAAACTGTACGGTGCAGTTTGGGCTCAAGCAGTGGTACATTACAAACCTCTCAGTCAGCAATTAATTTTTTGCTCCTGATTCACCTCTCATATAATAACTGGACAAGACATGAAAGCATCATGTGGCTAACATAAAATGCTTCTCCCAAAAGTAGCAGTGAAGCATCTTCACTGTATAGCATTGCCTGCAAATGCTGTTTTGACCTTGTTTTGCCTCGATGCCTGCATTACTGACTCTGAATTTGGCTTTCTACTTTGCTCTCAAACTCCTTGTCTCTACTTATTTGTGTTAAGCATAGGGAGACATGGACAAAATAACCAGAGCAATGCCAAAGCTGTAACCCAACCCTGTGTGTTCTGAAAACAGTTGAGAAATTAAACAGCTTTTCAGTGGGGAGAGAGGGAGAGGAAAGAGGGAGCTGGTATAAGGAATCAGCTAATTGGCCTCATCTACATTTCAGCTAGATGGTTCACGAGTATTAAATCATTCCTGACATATTTAGGTTGCCATTTATTACCAAAATTATTCAATGTGAATTTTCCCATTTAGGACGTGTTAAGAAAAATACTTATGCCTTCAGAATGACTCCAGCTCTGATCCCTTCTGACATAAGGGCACCATGGGCCAGAGTTTAAGTGCACACATGGCTACCCACAGGAGCAACCTGGGCACAGAGCTTGATGCTCAGCTGTAATGGACAGTGCAATGCTAGGTTCAGATCTGCATACTGGGGTGCTCAGAAGTGAGTTCTCAGTCAAGAAAACCTACATCTCCACCAGCCTCCACAAAGCTACAAATTAGTATCTCCTGCTATGATAATCTCAGTATTCAGGTCAGTGTTCCTGAGGTATACTGAAGATTTTGCATGCACAAAAACTTAGCTTAAAACTCAGTCTTGAAACTGTATAATCACAGGGGAAACACAGCCTTATGCCAAAGGATACAACAAATATACATAGACACATTTCACATGACTATAAAACTGCTTTAAATTTTTAGTTGACTCCTCATCATTCAGTGATGGGTTGCCCACATTATTTTGAGTCACAGCTCTGCCTCCTCTAAAAAAAAAAACAAAAACCCAACCAAACAATGCCCTTGAGGGAAGGAGTTATAGGACCACTCAACAGACAAGACCTCCTGGAGAATACATAGATTTGGAAAGCTTAGTGTGTCAATCACTTCCCTGCAGTCTATCACCCACCTGAGCCTCTTGCTCCAGCTTTGCTTTGCTTCACTCTTGCTGTGTGTCAAATCCCAGCCCTATAAAGACCTCTGATCCTTACAGGTGAAGCCACTAGCCTTGATTATCATACCCCACTTTTCACCCCAAGCCTTCACACTTATGGATACCAGAGCTGTAAATGCAGAGAGGCTTCAGCTGGGAAGTCATCCTTGGGACCAGCACAGCTCTCCATTGTACCTGCATTAGGTTGTATCTCAGCTCAGATCACAACTAGCCTGGCAATTGTGCCTTTGATCACCAGTAGCACCAGCATCTCATTTTTACTGCACTCTCCTTGTTCTGCTGCTGGAGAAATGAGATTTACCACACTGGGTGTAATTTCATGTGTTTCTGTCTGTAGGTCTCCATTTAATAACTTTAATATGCAAGGGCCAATTTCAAAGAAAATTTGACAGAGCAACTGAGGTCTCAGAGATAGGAAGTTCATGTAGGTTTTATGAAAATAGATTCCTGAATAGAGGAAACTGCTCTTATTAATGTCTCCCACAGAGAAATTGCTAATAAACTCACCCTTTATTAGACATTTGAGAGGCAATGCTGAAAAGAAATGCTGGAATCCCAGCTCATCAGCCCTTCTGCTGCTGGAAAATATTGTATAATCTGGATTTAGTTTGCTCTGGGCCACTGCAGCCAAAGATAACCCTAAAAAATTAGGAGTTGTCTGTACATTCTCTTACAACTTAGTAAACAAAGCCCAACCTACATTTAAAGGGAAATTTCCCACATTAATGACAGGCTGAAGATTAATTTCAATGATATATTTTTAGCTGGCCAGTTCTTTTGCCACTGAAAATCAGCACGAGTCCACAGGCAAGAATAAAGCAAAGCTGATTCTCTCTGCTTGACTCCTTATTATTGTTCAGAATATACTTGTCCCTGCATTTCTGAGTTCAAAGAGGAAAACAAAAATAGCCTTTATTATTTAAAAAAGTCCAAGTGGGAGGGGTTTGTTGACAAGATGTTTCCAGTGAATGGGTCTTGATTTTGCAACTGTCTTCCAATTGAGTACAAGGCAATCTTAATTTGACTTTCAGGCTATCTGCTGAGCTATTTTCTCAGGTATTTGAAACAGACGAGACATAACAGCAGTTTTTTCCCTTAGTAAGGGCCAGTTTCCTATCAGAGGTGCAAATTCAGATTTATCTACTACAAGAAGCTTAATAAAAAACACCCTTTTACCCCTCCAATAGTCATTGGTTATCATAAACAAATCTCTCAGCAGAAGCTAAAAAGAAGATACTTGGAGGTTAAAAGCAGCCTTTAAAAGAAAATGATGTTGTACATCATCCCAAAATTTAATATGACTTTATGCACAATAGTAATGTGCCTGGTAATGCAAAGATTTTTCTAAAGTAGCTTAATAACAATCCAATATTCTCTTCCTTAAAAAATGAAAATGTATGTCAAAAAGGGATCTAATGTAGCTGCATCTTGTATCCATTGATGGAGAGAGCTGATTTACATAGATAGCATTTAACATACTATCATCATTATCCTATCAGTCTTCTGTCTAATCTGGAAGCCTTGAGACAGAGTTCTCAATGTTCTCTGAGGTAAAAAAATACCAACCAAAATGATGGTAAAGAGGGAGAAAAAAAATCAGCAAGGGACAGATGAATATGAAATCAGATGAGATAAAAATGGGATTTTAATTTTTTTTTAGCTAGCATAGTATGAGCTTAAAATGCTGAAAATTGGATAAAACAAATGCCTGTGCTGGCTTGAAGGATACAGAGTTATAGTGTGGATCTCTGAAATCCATACAGTGTGTTATATTAATTTTCTTTCCCTCTTACCCCTTTTGCATAAATTTAATGCTTCTGGAGGTTATAAGCATCTGAAGGAGGCCTTCTACCATAAGCAGGATGGGGTCATATGAAAACCTAGACTGGGTGAGACTGTGCCCACTGAAGTCAGTGAGGTGTTGTGCATCCCTCCTTTTGGACCAAGTTTACATTAATTTGCTCATCTTCAACAGGAGTGCACAGTTATGGCAACCTCTCATTCCCCCTGCTCCCTTCTCCCAAGTTCATTGCCCATCTTTAAACTCAGCAAACCCACAAATGCCTGCACCTTCCCACTCTGTAGTATTTACCTCCCTGTAATGGGAAGGGTTGGTCCAAAGCCCTACAGACTGCCCCAAAGCCCCACAGACTGCCCCAAAGCCCCACAGACTGCTCTGTCAGCAAGCAAGGACTAAGCCTGCAGGTCTGGCTATGCAATTGCCATGCACACTTCCCACTGCCACCACAAATCATGGTTTTAAGGTTTTAAGGATGGAAGAGAAGAAACAGCACTTCTGTTTGTCAAAAAAACCTTTTCTTTTGAAAACAAGGCAACTAAGCAGGTGACAGCTCAGAAAGGCATGTGAGGAGGGAGGGGCAGGGTTCAGATCAGCAGGTTAGGGCATCAAAAACAGCAGAAGAGAGCCAGCATCCAAGGAAACAGTGCAAAGTCTCATATGAAGTGACATTACAGTCTTACAGCTGCCTTTGATGCACTCTGCACCTTTAAACTCTTACTGAGTGGGCTTAACTGCAGCCACACAATCCAGTTCTCAGCACTGATGCTGGGCTGTATCCAAGAGCCACCTGGACTTTGCTCTCCTCCTCACATCTCTCAGCACTCCTGTTGTGGGGTGGTACCCTCTCACCCCCGTATATGCATCACACAGGATGTAGGGCAGGGGCACATTTAGCACAGAGCCATAGGGGCTGCAGCATCCCATTAGAGTCCCACACATGTGATGTTCCTGCTCTGGGTCCATGGCTGAGGCATGGCTCTGCAGATTTTTCCACCCCATTCCACTCTGAACTGGTCAGAGTACATGAGTGACCCCATAAGCATAAAAGAATAAGGGTTTTCCTCACAGTCTTAGAGGAGTAATAGAGTCTTAGTTACAGGCTCACCACTGCAGCATCCCACATCTCCCACCAGTCCTTTGGCTCAGGCCAACTTGTTTGCCTGCTTGGGAGATTGGTTCCCTCAGTTCAAACTAAACAACTTGCATGATGTAAGGATGTGGTTGCCCCTTGTGTCTGTGAAATCGTGGCAAGAATTCCCACAGCAGAAGAGCCCCAGGCACTGATCCAAATCTGCCTCGGGTGAGCAGAGTTCAGCAGATTTCCCTGTCATTTGTATCAGGTCCTCCAAAAGAAGAAGCAGTAATACCTCTAGCAGAGAGCAAGCATTTACCTTTGCCTACATTCAATTCCCCATACAGATCTCTCCCAGGACCATGAGCTAACCTTGCTCATAGGAGGGAGGAGCACAATCCTGGCTGATGGCCATTGCTCAGAGTGAGTGCAGGGAATTGGAGGGCACTAAAAGAAATGGAGCATCCCTCTGTCTGTACTGCACATGTCCCCATGTCACTTGGCTGTTCATCCTTCCTTTCAATGCTGCATCTGCCCCTGAACAGAAGCAAGTATGATGCAATATGAAGCTTGGTCTAGTCACTGCACCTAATTATGAGGAGGAATAGAGCAAATTTTACCCTTACATGGACATGGAGTGCCCAGGCTATGCTGTTACTGATGGAATTCCCCTGTGGTTTCTATAGGGCACCCAGTAGGGATTTAATCCTGTTGTAAGTAGCATTATCTTGAGTTCAGATATTTGCTCTGGGCTTCACAGGGTTAGCAGGAGGGATCAGTCCTGCTCTCAAAATCTGGTGGTTTTCAAGGTGGAATGTGATCATTTAATAAAAGGGATTATATGCCATTGTTTTGTTTGCAAGCACAAAGTGACTGGGGAGGTGCCTTCCAGCCTTTTGTTGCAGTGTTGCTAACTGAAAGCAAAGCTGCTGGTTTCCTTGCCCTCAACATGGATCATACACAAATCCCTTGGATATCAAGAAGGTTTCTGTGGGAGCCCAAGGATCCTGGGATATGAAAACTCTTTCTGAATTTTTGACTCATATTTACTTGTCTCAGTTTCCTATTTTTTTCCAGAAGTGGAGGAAAAACTGGGACCATAAAGGAGAGAGTTGTAACATTATTCTTCATAAACACACCTTGCTTCACCTGCTTAATATTGTCCTTCTCAAACACATGCAATCTGATCAACAGAGCTCATAGCACTGCAGCAGACAAGAGACAAAATGTCAGAGATCCAGACGAAAAAGAACCCCACTCTCCCTGCACCTAATCTAGACCAAGTCTTAAAAAATATATCCTAGAAAACAAGTGAGCTGCCTGGAGCAGGCGAAAGAAAAAATAAAATGCAGAAACTGTAGCAAACATTTTCCAACCAACCATGAGTTTAAATGGACTTAATGAAACCCTGAAGAGGAAATCTTGGTTGAGGAGAAATGGATGTCTGGATATGACCACCTTCCTGATGAGGTCTTCCTTTCGTTTTAAGAGGCTCTTCCTGATTTATTTACCTCCATTGGTCTCTGGAGCTATGTGAGAAAAAATTGATGGGCACCATGGCACTGATGCCAGTCAGGCTCATCTGACGTAGAAGCAAACTTAAGGTTTCAGCACATCAATTTCAGCCCAAGGAAGCAATGATCAGTTTGCCTCACCCCAAAAATAGTAAAGAAAGGGAAAGATATTGCTTTAAAGAAGTTCATTTCTGGAGACAGACATCTAAGCAGATGTAAAGGACTCACTGAAGACAAGCATTATTGTTTGCAAGATAAAGTCTTTATTGATACTTAAAGTTCCATCAGTTTAACTAAATGTATTTTTAAAACTCATTTAGTGAAAACATGCTAAACCCTTGGGCAGACACTCTAAAATTGTTTTAATGGTTTTAAATTGAATTGGCTTCATGATTCCTTACTGAATTAAACTGTGCTAACTTTAAATTGTTCTGCAAGTAGCCATGCAGTAATATACAAGATTAACTAAACCAAATTTTAAACCCAATTTCAGTCAAAACACTTTACATATAAGAGTGGAAAAAGCTTTAAGTACAGGAAAATCATTACATATAGGATGGTGGCGTGGCACCTGACTAAACACACTAAACATTTTCCCTTGAAACTCAGAGTTAAAATCACTTCCTAAACCTGATATATTTGCTTTCTTAATTGTTCTCTGTACAATTTTAAAGTACTCAGTCTACTACTGATAAATGGTTTTCTAAAGTAAATCTCTGCAGCTCTCACACTGATAGGAGTCTGCTGGGTTTGACACTGTAGGAGACTTAACCAGAACTTTTAAATTATTTTTTTTTTTTTTGGTTCCTCCATGACTTTCTGAGAGGGAAAGCAAAGAGGTGACATTCAAATGGCAGCACCCAGAGACAGAAATGACAGCTCCACAGACTATGATACTCAAAGAATGACAAGTATTTCTAAAGGCTGCTTTGACAACTCATACCAGAGTTTTCCTCAAAGTTACAATCATTTTTCTGAAGCAGTAAAACTGGTGCCTGAAGGATCTGAAAATGAAGAAATAAAGTTGTGTAAAGTTGGCAGTATATTACAGTGCTCATCGAGCATCAGGTATATATATATATATATATATATATATATAATGCCCTGTCTTACACCTGCCAAAGCTGCCTCAAGACCCTATTGCTGCACCCTGGTACAGTAGTTTATTAATAAAGCTACAACTCTGCATCTGGAAACTCCAAGGCAGCAAATGGGGAGCAAGAGTGGGATGATGGCTGGGGCTGCCACGCCGGTACCTGTCCTGCTTCCTTTTAATCCCTTTTGGTCATGCTCAGGCCTTCTTAGGCTCTTCCTAAGAATTGATAAAGTGATTGTCTGATACCTTTTCTGCTCAAGGCGCTTCAGGTTACTAGAAGAGATTACAGGATTGGTGTCATTGTCATCATCAATTTGAAGTTTGCTCCTTGCTCTCTGTGCAGAGCCACATGATTAGGAACTGAGGCCATTCTGCTGAGTGCTGCAGGGAAGGACAAACCAGTCCTTTCCCCAGAGCCCAGAACTGAAGCGAATAGATGGGGGTGAGGCATAAGTACGAGCTCTGCCCTGGGTGTCACAGTCCCACTGTTGGTTTGACCCCAACAAAATCCAGATTCAGCAAAGATGTGGGAGATGTAGCCACACCTGAGGCTGCAGGGAGTTACTTTGCAATGCAGCAAGAGGCCAGTACTGCCACTGCCTCCCTCCTGTGCCTGTTCCTGTGAAGCCCCAAGAAGAAAAGAGTTACCTGCTGCACTCTATAATGCAGGTTTAGTCTGAAGGTTCAACCCAACCCCTGAAATCTGTTTTCACCTGCCTAGGGAAATTATTTCTTCCCTGAATAATGCAGCTGCTGTCAGCTTAATCAGATGGACATCAGATTATTATTGTTTTGCTTGGAAGGGAAGAAAATCAGTTTATGCAATAGTGGGAATCAGCTGTGACCTGCAAAAGCTGGTAACTGGATAAATGTCAAGATGTCAGGGAAGTTCTATAACTTTGCCTGGCTGCTGGGCCTGGTGCACTTGACTTACACACTCACATCACCCTGATTGGTGCCTTCCACCATAAGGACAAATTTCTTTAACTTTGGCTCTTCCCTGGATTGGGAAAATTCCTTATTTTCAAGGCCAGTCAACAGAAGCTTACCAAGATTTATGTTTTCGATGAGTGAAATTTTCAGCCTTGAACCTACAGACTGCTGCTTTAAATACATTATTGAGATTATCAGCAATGTATCAAGGTGTCTTTGCAGGACAGTATAAACTTCTACTGCACTACTTATTGCCATAAACCATACTTCCAGGTTTTTATTTATATGCGCATTAGCTCAATATGATTGGATCTCTAGCCAGTCCTGGTGACTGGAGTAATTTATACATATCAATATAGGTCTCCAGCCAGTCACTGGGTGCTCTAAGGGGAACAGTAGTTCCATTTAAAACATTAGGAACTGGAGAAATTGAAAATAACTCTCTATTTAGAAGCCAAGAAGTAAGACAGCAGGCAACAGAGGTCCCAGCACAGCAAGGCTATACTAAAGAGATTGTTAAAATGTCATTTCACTTACATATAAGCCACAGAAAAAAAATTTAACTCTTTCTTTCCTATACTTGCCTCAAATAACACTTGAAAAGAAAACATTTTCTCCAAAACTAAAGGGTTTTAAATAATCCCAGAGGATATGACCATAAAATTTTGAGCGACATGTTCAAAGAATTCAGGGGAGTTTACTTACAAAATTGGTTTTTGAAAACTAACGAGAATGAGATTTTTTGAAAATCTCATTACCTTTGCATTTGTTAATGTTAGAGCTGAAATGTAAAAGCAGTGACAAAAATCCCTCAGCGGCTGGATTTTACTAGGCATGAAAGGCCTAAAAGAAGTATTATTTTGTCTAGCTAAAGTAACCAAACCCAATGCTATTAAATTTTAACCTTAAAGTGTCTTCAACTGCTCTTTTCCTTTAACAAGGAAAGCATTGCACAAGCATCTATCACAGATCTGCTGAGGCTTACCTGCCTCCTCTGCTCCTAAGTTTCCCATAGTTCATGGGTACACTTGGCTGGTAGTCTAGGTTTTAACAGTGTTTATACAGTGAAAATTTCATCTCTACAGAGTGAACTCTAATGACATGTAGCTCAAACCCAGCCTGATCAACTTCCTGTATTTTTTTCAAAAATTCTCTAACTTTCTGCAAAAGATGACTAGCAGGTCAGAAGGAGGATAGGGTAAAAATGTTCTAGACAGAAAAAAGCCGTATGAAACTGCATGAGAAAAACAGGCTGTAGAGGCTCGCTGTAGTATGAAATATAGAGCCACACTATTGGCATATCAGGGTGCATGTGGGGTGGTTAAAGAGCAACCCCTGATAAAAGGGGGCCTTCCCCTCTCACGCTGCTGTTTTCTTCACTTTGAGCTAGAAAAGCAACAAGAAAATGCAGCATCCTTCTCACCAGCCCCTATTTGTCTCAAGAGTAAAATAGCAATGTTTCATTTTACTTTCACAAAAGTAATGATTTTTCTGAGAGTCTGAAACACTAACTTGCAGGGCCTGCCTTCTGCAAAGCCAGGCAGTTGTGCTTCCTTTCTCTGTCATTTGCTTAACTTGCCGGGGGGAGGCTGAGGAGGGGGAAACAACAACAACAAAAAGAAAGCAACCCACAAACCACCAGTGCTGTGCTAAACTGGGGAGCAGTCATTTCTACTTCATAGCATGGTTGATGTGACCACATTGCAGAACAAGCGAGCCTTCCTCTCTCCTAGCACGCCCACACACCCCAAGAGGAAAAAAAATTGCTTAATGCATAACAATGCCATTGTGTGCAGAATTCCTGCCTCGAAGGAAGACTCCCCACCAGAGTCCCCTGCTTGCAGCTTGCAGTGCTTTGAATGCTCCTGCTGTCCTTGTGCTGCAGCCAAACTAAATCCATCTCTATTCAAAACTCAGATGCTGCCCTGGTGTTCCAGGTTTTGGTTTTTATGAGTCTCGTTTTTATATAGGGTATTTATTCACAGTAGATTAATTTATGGTTCTTGAGGCTTTACTTTTCCAAGGATTGCTGTCTGCTCTGGGGAGAGAGTGTGGGCTGCTGGGCTCTGGGGAGAGGTTATGGAGACCTGAACTGTGGGTTAGAGCAGGTTGTGCCCCACAACCATTTCTTCAACTCACCCTCCTGGTTTCAAGCAGCTTTCTTGCTCCCACTGAAGGAGTGGTTGCTAATTAATGTCATGAAAGTGCTCTATTTAATCCCTCCAATGAGTGGGCCTGATGTGATAGCTAGGTCTTTCATTAGACATTTTGGGCTGAAGAAAAGTGATTCTAGGACACATAAATAGGAGGGAAGCATGACATGTTGTAGAGGAAGGATAGAAGTCAGGAAGGGACATCTGTGTGACAAGGCAAAAGTAAAGAAAAAATGCACAGAGAAGTATCACAGCATGTTAGCATTCACAAGCAGGATAAGGGCCAGACTGGGAGACCTGATAATATCTTGGTGCATTCTGTATGGTATCATACCATACAGATATTGGTATGTGGTCCTTCCTATCTGTTGACAATTATGGGTTTTTTTCTGAATAAGTGCATTAGTGACTCCATATTCTCACTTTTCTTGGAACTGCAAGCACACCACACTGCAATGGCTGTGTTATTCTAACATTATTAAATGTGCACTCTTCTTTTATTGGGCTTTTTAATAACATTTGAGTTGTACTCCTGGGAATTTTTGCAGAAAGGGAATGTTGGCCAGCCTAATTTGTACATGAAAATATCCCATAGGCCAAGGAAACAAGATTCAGATGAATTTCACGTACAGTATGACTACAAATACAGCAAGTGCTGAAGGAGCTTTGAGGTGTAAAGCCATTCAGCTAGGATTCTTTGAATTCCATTTGCTCTGCTTTCTAGGCTGTAATTTGTTTGTGCACATTATTATTTCAATTTCACATTGATTTGTGCTTCTGCAGTAAATACATTGAAATCATCTTATTCCATATCTAAGAGGTTCTTTGTTGCACCCCACAAAAGGGCAATGGAGGAGTTACTGCCCTTACAGGGGACCCCTTCATGTTAATCCTAAACCTCTTAATTCCCAGGCTGCCAGAAACACAAGGCCCTCAGGGATGTCCTGGGTGAATTGCCCAAGTACACTCCTGGCCAGGAAATTCGTGGGTGTACAGTGATGCTAGAAGGCAGATGCTGGTGTCAGGCACCCTGGGGACAGGCTCTCCTCTCAGGGAAATCACCAGTTTAGGCATGAATGGGATCAAAGCCCTGGAGAGGAGCATGATGCCAATGCCAACACAATCCTCTCTGGTTTGCTCTGACTGACACTGCTGTTAAGGAGCTTTTATCTATAATCAGCTGTTTGTCATCTTCCTTGCTACTTCATTATCCTTTCTTAAAAAACATTTGCTGTAATTTAGAATACTAAACAAACAGAAGCACTTCAAAAGGGAGAAAACTCTGCCTAACCCTATTCCTTTCCCTGGGAAAATCCTGTTTCTCTCTCTGGGATAGCACAGGAAGATCCTGACAGAATAGACTGTAGGAATTCACAGGAGCAGCACTGCATTTTCTTGCTTTCACTAATGCAGGGTTATTGTTTTCCTACAATATTAAACAGTTTGAAAACTTGAGCTGTTAAAAGTCTTAGAACCAAAAATGCACAGCACCAGATTCAGAATTAAAGAGGAAAAATCTTCCTGTGACAAAGCAGGATTCCAGTGAATAGTTTGGCTTTTGGTTTTGCTAAAATGTCCCTGACTTACCTGAGGTGACTCACTGAGTATGTCTATGCTAATTATTCTCTCCTTCTGCTTTGTTTCTTTAGAATCAGATAAATATCCTTTTGTCCCCATCAATAGTCAGTTATTTTCAAAACAAATGCCTATGTATAAGTTAATCATTCAGATAACTATATACTGAGGGGAAAATTTTAGTTCCTTTAGTTCCTTTGCCCCTGTACTCAGCGTTGGTGAGGCCACACCTCGAGTCCTGTGTCCAGTTCTGGTCCCCTCAGTTCAGGAAGGATATTGAGGTCCTAGAGCAGCTCCAAAGGAGGGCAACCAGGCTGGTGAAAGGACTCGAGCACAGACCCTATGAAGAGAGGCTGAGGGAGCTGGGGCTGTTCACCCTGGAGAAGAGGAGGCTCAGGGGAGACCTCATCACTCCCTACAACTCCCTGAAAGGAGGTTGGAGCCAAGTGGGGGTTGGTCTCTTTTCCCAGACGACTTTCAACAAGACAAGAGGGCATGGTCTTAAGTTGTGCCAGGGGAAGTTTAGGTTAGATATTAGAAAGAATTTCTTTACAGAGAGGGTGATCAGACATTGGAATGGGCTGCCCAATGAAGTGGTCGACTCTCCGTCGATATTTAAAAAGAGACTGGATGTGGCACTCAGTGCCATGGTCTAGCAACTGCAGCGGTGGGTCAAGGGTTGGACTTGATGATCTCTGAGGTCCCTTCCAACCCAGCCAATTCTATGATGTTTGTGGAGCATTTTTCCCTATCCAGCCATTAGCATGTTCAGAGATGGCTTCAGACCTTGCAGGACTCCCCAAATGCACACTGTTAATGTGGCAAGACTGCAAAGAAAAGATGGAAGAGATTGGGTCAGAGAGGTTCAGTCCATTTCCAGGGCTGCAGTACCACACGGGAACCCTTACTCAGCAGTGGGAAGCTGAGATACACGCTCATGTCTCTCTGAAGCTTGCAGGTTTAGTTTGAGGTTTCTTTCACATAAAGTTCGTGGGAACGTTTTGTTCAGTTTCTTGACACAAGTTCTGTTTTCTCACTTCTCATGTTTCATTTTGGGCATGAAATGATGAACAGACCCAGAACCTCAAAGTGAAACTCATTGAAAACCACCACATTTCTTTGGTCTTTGTTTTAAATCCAGGAAAATCCACAAAATGGTTACACTTTCTATGAAAAACCATCAGCTGGCTTAAGAAAAAATCCTAATCAAACCTTCCACTGATTTCAGTGGGGAGTTCCTGATTTTTGCCAGAGTAAGCAAAGGAGATTCACAGTAACAGTGCCCAGGAATTATGCAGTGAACCCTGCCTGGATTTCTTGCAGATTTATAAAAGAAGTGAAAATAAATGAGTCAGATCAAGATAGTCCTAAAAATGGGTCATTTTCAGGCTTCAAAATGGACATTTGCACAATTTCAGTTGCAGCCCTTTTTTACTTGCATCTCCACAAACCAACCTGGGTGCAGGAATATCCTCTGGGATATGCAGGTCTGAACTTCCTGGAGATGTGCACAGGGGACTCAAATATCAGGCTTGACTTGTGTGTGTTTTTCCAGTTTTCACTTTCTAGACCTATGTGCTGACACTGGGAACATATGTGCCACAGATCTGAAACATGTATTTGTTGTGCCTTATGGCATATTGGCAAAACAAGAGATGTGATCCTCTAACACACCTCTGGGATGCATAGAGAGAAGCAAGATGGTGGTTCTCCTGTAAAGCAGTGCTGGAGCTGGTTTTATGAGCACTTGGGAAGAGGCTACAGTGTCTGACACTAGTCCTGATATATGAAACACATTGTGAGTACAGGGGAGTACATATGTGGCCTGGTTTGCACATTGCCTTGTCATTTTCTCTTTCCTGGAATACAAATGCAAAGAAGATGACAGACTTTTCAGACGCTGCAAAATTATTTTGGTTTGCAATTCTGTTTTGGCTTGCACTGAGGCTGGGACAGCATGGTGAAGTGCATCAAAAGTAGCATATTCCTAAATAACCCTGCTCATTGACAGGGGTCAACATTGACACAAGTAGCATTAGTCCTAATCTTTCTATATATAGTGACTTATTGAAAAGGTCTTGCTACAAAACTGCTGCTGCTGCAAAATCACTGTTGCTGAGTAATATGACCCATGATATTTTATATTTACTAGAGCAGATCTATCTCATCCCTGCTCCATTTGATACTGCAACAAGAGATATGTGTAATGAGTTAGCCACTGTGACTCATATAACCTCAGTTTCTATAAAGCAGCTCTGTTTCATCCTTTCTTTTCTCTTTTCTTTTCTTCTTTTCTTTTCTTTTTTCTTCTTCCTTTCCTTTCCTTTCCTTTCCTTTTTCCTTTCCTTTCCTTTCCTTTCCTTTCCTTTCCCTTCCCTTCCCTTCCTTTTCCTTTTTATAAAAAGAACAAAACAATTCTAAGTGATTCAGGTGTAAAAGCAGGAGCTGGCAGTAATCAGTTCCACCTAACAATTGATCAGTTTGCTGACCAACTCCAGATGCATCATTACAGCCTCAAAGTACAATCTTCAATTCGGATCTCCCATCTTGTCCATCTGATACCAGCAACACAAGATGTTTTTAAAAAAACTGTAAAAAAAATGCGGTTGTTGAGAGAAGATCTCACACTGATCTATTTGCCAGTAGGATGTGGTAGAGTTCCTTTTTGTCAGTTTAGATCTTTTTGTTTCCCTGAGTGACTGGTCTATTGACAAAAAACACCTATTTGTAGAGATAACCTTTGCTAACACTCAACTTTCAAGACCAGGGATTTCTGGATCCCGCTCTCCAGCTGCGGCAGAGAGAACCGTGGGTGACACTAAACTGTTAATATTTCAATTCCTCCTAAAATCAGAAGATAATTAATTTCAGTCACCCACCCCATTTGCCAGATTTCACAGGAAACAATGGCTGCCAGCAAATCACCAGTGGTTTGCATTTGCAAACTTTTTTTTTGCTTCCTTATTTCTCAGAGCTCTGTTTCCCTTATTTACTTACCTACCCTGTCCATTCCATTAAGCAGCCATGCCCCTGGAGAGTAGCATCCCAAATTCCATCTCATTTACTGATTTAGCACACCCACTGACTTTAACAGGACCAATGGATCAGTCTAACTCTGACCCAAGCATCTGTACAGAAGTGGTCATTCCCCATGCTGCAGTGAGTCCCCCAAGGAGGGCACTTGCCAGCAGATTTGTTATACTCCTGAACCACATGTATTCACCATTGAGGTAAAATTCCCTTGCAAGTGAAAAGGCAGATGAAGACCAAACCTACTCACAAAGCCACAAGAAACAGAGGAGTAAGACAGGTAGCAAAAGCCTTGTGTACATACAGTGACTATGCCTTTCCTGGGTCGTCCCTCTACCCCTGCAAACCAACCCTGGCCCCTGCAAGCCAACCAAAACCTGATTACAATTCATGAACATTAAATGACAATTTGTCCCTACCCTCCAAGGGGCAGGGTAGGCACTATTAGGTTTTGCTGTACATTGCCAGACAGTGAGCACCCACCTGCAATCACGCCTGTATCGGGGATGGAGAAACAGGAGGAAGCAAAGGTAAAATGCAAACCCTGCAGGAGACTTAGCAGCTGCTCTGGCACAAAGGTGACTCCCTGAAGAGCAAATACAGCCCTGTACCAGAAAGCAGGGTGGAAAGGGTCACAGGCATTCCTCAGGAGCATCCTGAGGCTGGGCAGAGTGTTGCAGGCACAGTCCCCATTGCCTGTGCTCACAGCAGCAGCACAAAGAAGCCTCCAGTAATTGGCCTGGTGTAACCAACCTGGCTACTGTACAACCAAGGTAATTATCTAGGGGGAATTTAGCTGCCCACTGGAAAAACAGAAGCTGGGCTTGGAAATCAGTTGCATCATGACTGATAATGGTGCTGACAGTTTTAAAAGCACTCGGGGACTTTTTAAAACCCAGCTAACCTGTCTGAGAGAGCCTCTCATGGAGCAAGAGCTGCTGCCGCACAGGCGAAAAGAGCCAGAGAGCTCCAGGAAAAAAAAAAAAAAAAAAAAGAAAAAAAAAAAAAAAAAAGAGCTGCTGCCACATTTGGCCCTCTGCCTTTCCAGATTGACCTCTCCCTGTGAAAATGCTGCATTATGATGCTGCTTAAAGGAGCAGGAGTGCTTTCAAGGCAAGGAAAGCCCAGAAAACACAATGCTCCTCACCAAGGTATGGCCATCTAGTAGGAACCCCCCCTGCTTGTTAAGAACATCTTGTCTGTGTGTAAAGGCATCTCCACAGCAAAGCAGTGCTAATGTCTTGGACAGTGCAGGCACTCACCCATATTGGATGGGTGGTTAAGGTGCCCTCACATACTTAAACACATTTCCTTGCTAAATTCCCTGCGGTACATTAACTTTTACTGATTGCTAATGGCTGCCTGGCTGTCTCTAAGGCAACTGGTCCAGTTATTATTAATTTCCAAGGTAGAAGAACAATAGGCATTCATTTATCAGTGAGGTACAAACAGCCATTTTTTGTTATTTTTGAAAACTGGTTTTTAACTGGTTTTAAATCAGTCATACGCTGATTGTGTTTTGCGTAATTTCTTGCCTAAAAAAAGTCCTATTGGAGGAAGCTCGGGGCAAGAATAAGTGAAATTGAAGAAATGGGAAAAAGTGAAATTGCTGAGGAGAAATGTGAGTGTCCTTCAGTGAATGAATGCATTTTTTTAGCTATCACTGACCTATTTTAGACCCTCTCCTTGCCAAAATAAATTCCCTAGGAAACTTCATTTGCCACAACATGATTTTTCTGGAAGGATCAGTGAAAAAAAAATCTGAAGAGAAACTTTAAATATAGTGTTCTTGAGTTGCTTTTCCCTCGATGCAGGAACAGAAGCAAGCAGAGTAAATGGCTTAATGCCAGTGCTATAACCATTTCTGTTCAGCCTGCAGGCCAGTGAGGAAAAAAAAAGTGGCCCAGGCAAAAGTTAGCATGGCCTTAAATTTTTTGTGACATGCACTGTCTGATATGGAATTCTAAAACACATAAGCTCAGTTGTCTTGAAATACCTTTCCTCGTGTATGTTATAATGTTGGGTTTTAATCTGCTGGGTTTTGCATGTCCTTGATTTGAGACATTTTAGGGGACAAAGCCTCCACTGACATAACTGGTTTGTTGCAGTGGACTTGCTTACAAAGACAATTAATTCTGGTGTGTTAAAGGCATGGTTAATCTATCACCTGATAGATTAAATTACCCTGTAATGCCATTTCTTGCCTAATAGGAGTAGACAGATTGAACAATTTTTGGTGTCACAAAATTCATCGATATTGTAGATTTAACTATACATAATTTGCACATTTGTTTTAATAACTATACTTATTGGCTTCTGTCAACTGACATATGCAGACTAGTACATAGAATGCAGTTTTACACAGAGCAGTGATATTTTAGTATAGCTCGTACTTGTCAGGCTACAGAATTTAGCAATCTCTGAGTAGTGCCTCAGTTTCATATTTATGTGCGATTTTGCAGATTTACAGAGGCTTCATTATTGTGGGGTGAGTACAGGAAATACTGGGTAAATGTAAAAGAGTGATAATAGCAGAGTGGGATTTTTTATTTTCAGATTTTTTTTTTAAAGGTATGGGGTGTTTTTTTCCTTTTTTTTTTTTTTTTTTTTTTTTTTTTTGATAAAAATATTTCTAAACATATTTCTCTTTTTTCCTAACTGCAAATTTCCTTTTCCCTTGTTTTCTCTGCTCTGTACGTCTGTGTATTTACTTTAAAATGAATTTTCTTTGTAAAAGTCTTTGAAGAGCAGGCATTAAATAAGGTGCATGGGAAATCACAATGATTAACATTGATTTATAAGAACATTTTGAGAGTGCTGATGTTGAATTTACCTATTTAAGTGGAATCTCAGTCTTATGCACAGTTCTTCAATGTACATAATTTTGAACTGAGAATGAATGCCTTAAGTTCTGTACCAGGAAGACAGCTAGGTAAGAGCTACAGATGTAAAAGACTTTTAAATTATGGGATATTTTAGGTTGCTTTTGAACAGAGTTATAATACAACAGTGAATATATTAACGATTTCTGTTTGAAATCAGTGGAATCATTTGCACGAGGCCAGTGCAAGGTTCAGTCCAGACACTTCAGCAGCTGAGAGCATGTTTTATTAACAATAAATTAATCAGCAGATTCTGGTAGATAAAAAGAGGTACTACATAGTTTACCTGTTAGGAATCAGTTGGTGCTGGCTGAACCTATTAGTAGAAAAATCTAAGTTAGAGCAATATGCTTTCCTGCATTCATCAACAAGCATGAATACTCCAAACTTACTGGAAACCTATTGCAAATTCTCTATTTGATTGTATCAATCATATTTTGCACTAGGTCAAATGAATAAGTAGTCAGCCATGCAGGAAAGAGAAATTATACTTTGCAATTTATTAAACTAACACAGCATAACCTCATTTTGAAGTTTCAATATCCACTGGCTGTTCATAAAGGTAAATCATTTCACCATGTAATTTAAAACAATCTCTACTGTTCTATAAAGAATATGCTTTACAAAACTAGCATGCATGTTGCAGGTAATCCAGAATGATGACAGAACATTCAGCAGGGCTCCTTCAGTAATTATTATAACAACTTCATCCCTCAGTGTGTTACTTGCTGCTATTCTGGGGTCCATCTTTTTAATATCTGAGGAGTGGGAGGATGAAAGCTACTCATCCCTACTAATTTCTCATGCCAAAGGTCTGGAAATTTTGATCAGTTTAAGAATATCCAAGCAGCCAACATGGGCAGTTCTAGGTATTCAGGGTGTTTTCTAGGGTCTCTGTTAAATGAGCTCTTCCCTGCCTCATAAATTGCCTCTTCTGATTCCAGTGGTAGAGGCATGCCCTTCTCTCCCACTAAACTAATCACCTTCTGAGGAAGCAACCCCCTGCAACTCCCAAAGCTCTCTAGAGAGTCAATGTCACTCCCATGCTTAAAAATAAACTTTTCGGTCCGAAGACCCATGGGAAATACTTTGTTAGGGAAGGTAGGGAGTGAAAGGAGTTAAATCATTCACACTATTAGCTGAAGTGGCTACTCCATCTGGTCCAGTAAATGCCAGCCCAGCCAAAGCTCAGTCATTTTCCCCCTCACACACATTGTGTATAGTGAAACGAGAGTGTCTGCAGATTTATTAGCTTGTACATAACACTAAATTGATGAAAACATCCTCTAGGCAACTTCATCTACTTTCCACTTGCCATGTTCCCATGACAGTGACAACTTGTTGTGTTACAGCTGACCTGTCAGCCTCAGCTACTCTCTGTTCATTGGGGCTGTCTGTCACTGAATGTATATGAAACAGGAGGTGAGCAGAATACAACAGGCAGTTATATACACATCCTTCCCAAACAGCCTGCTTGAGAGCTGGAAAGCTGACAGTGGAGAGATTATTGTTGAACTTTCACATAGATTCATCCAATACGTAAGCCTGTTCTAACAGAGGAATGGTATTGCTGCAAACATTTTCACCAAACTATAAATAATCAATTTCTTAAGCAGGCAGTGCTAAAAATAGCAGCTCTGGGCATTTTCTGCTTTTGCAAATCACTGGTGAAAGGGGCATTCATTAGAAAGTCTTTCCCAGATAGAAAGGTGACCAGCACAAATCCCATATTAGCAAGGAATGCTTGCTTTGTTACTGTAGATGTGTCAATCCCTGGAAACAAAAGACTCAAGACCCGTCTAGGAACCAGCTCCCTGTTAGTTAGCAATTCAGAATGACTTCCAAAAGCAATCCCTTAGTCTCCAATGATATCTGGCTGACAACTACTTAATCTTGGCAAGAGCTGCGTTAAACCAGCCTGTCATCATTGCTACCTCTCAGGTGAGGCTTGAAAGGAGAGAAAGAGATCTATGAGTTTCAATCACTTAGAAGAAATTATAACTTTTTAGAAGCCTGTATGCAGATAGCATTTACAATATTGAATGGAAGATGACAGTTACTATACAGACAGAGTGGTACAATGCGAAATGCCAGCTTCCAGGTGATTCTATCCCATCTCCCAGGCTGTCGGGAGCTATCAAGTTAATGTTGAAATAATTGTCACTTTTGAATACCTGCCAGTGTATCCAAGTTGGGTATTTAAAAAAAAAATCCCAATTGATCAGCCTCACAAAATGTTCTGAATACTTAAAGAAAAAAGTTTCACTATGGTGTGACACTGTTACATATTCATTGCGATAGAAAGGTTTTTTTAGGGTTTTTTGAGAACAGGCAAAAATGAAAGTATTTAAGTTTCCTTGTTAATGTGGTGTTAATATAATCACTCATTCCTTGATTATTTAAAATTCATCTACTTTTATGACAAGAGAAGCAAATAAAAATTAGCTAATGCTTGAACCTCTTGCTACTAGAGTCATTTGCAATAAATCTTGATGCCCTTCTCTCTCTCTGTCTCATGTTTTCTAAGCTGATAAAGTGAATTCTCTGTATATGAGTTCCTGCACTTCAGCTGATATGAGGTCTACTGAAATGAATTCTCAACCACTGGATATTTAGAGTAGATTAACTATCTCTTCCCTATCTAATTATATCATGTTAAGGAGTAACTAAAGTTATTTTCTCTTTTCTGATACACTAGAAAAAAGTCTTACCTTCTGGTATCTGCATTGTGGACCAAACTGGACCCATGCCATATTTATACTAACATAAACAAAGTATTATACTGATGCTTGTGTATATATGAGCATGGACAAAGAATATCTGCCAGCAGGGATAATTTACATGAAATATATCTGTATGCTCATACTCATGCATCCACATGGTTAATACATATTGTGTTTATTTGTTCTATATGCATGTTTCTATTTCTGTTCACGTGTAATTAACATCCTTACAGTGACGCACAGAAAATAAAATAAAAGAGCATTTTCTTTGTTTTCAATTTCAGGCCATATATCCTCAAATTGTGAAGTGATCTTTGCTGAGGGGTGGACCCAGGCTCAGAACTTTTGCCTTGGAAACCCTACCCCACAAAATCCTCAACACTGTCATGACAAAAGCAGCAGATGTTTTCCCATGCCTTTGCTGAATTATTCCAGAAGATTAAAATATACAAGTATATATTTATGCCAAGAAGAAGGAGGGAAAGTGCAACTTCTAGTCAATGCCTAAATTTCCTGCCTCCGAAGCCCAGCTGGAGAGCAGGAGTTATAACAGAAAACAGCAGCACAATTAGCTGGAGTTCTGTAGCTGTCTGCAGCAGACTGCTTGCTCCTGTCTCTCTATAGGTGGTCTCCCAGTTCATCAGTTCATAAATAAGTAATTTGAAATGTGTTCCTGGGGGAAATTTTCCTCCTTCTCTCCTGAACAGACTGTACTCATCAGTTTTCCTGTTCTCCAGGTACATGGAGTTCTCATTTATAATGGCCAGAGGAACTATGCTGTTCTAATTCTTGCTTCATTACATTTCCTAATGCTTGTTTTCAGCAGCTTCACAACTCCACATTTCTTTATATATTGATAAAAAAAACTCTTTGCATATATTATTTATTGGCACTTTCATGTTAGCTTTACTGCTGATTTAAATGGAATATTTTTACATACAAAGTAAGACTGTGAAGCTAGTTTCAGGTCTGAGGTTTGGATATTTTGATTTAAATTATGTGGAGGAAAAAGAAAAAAACAATCAGCAAGAGAAATCATTGTCACTGGCTATTTCCCTCCTCTCCTCATCACTCAGTATCCAGACAGATAGTTAGCACATACCAATGCTTCAGTAGAAAGGAACATTTTGTACTTTAGGGAAAAACACAGAGGCCAGATCAAAAGATTACAGAGCCAGTTTATAAAGGTCTTTAGGTAGACAAGGATGCAGCAGGATCTACAAACCAAACCTGGCAAGTAAGTGCTTAATTCTAAATGAACAGCAAAGGCTACCAGGCACCTAATTCACTTACCTCTTTTATAAATACCTGTAAGTGCTTATTGGGAAGTGTCTATGTTCTCCAACTGGGTCTGTGGTCACATAAGAAAAAAACACCATGATTTATATTGAGTTGAAAGGATAATGATGTTAATACCAATGCTTATTTAAAACAAAGCAGTCTGAACCCCAAAAACATGGAAGCAAACAGCCAGGTTAAGTATTTTTGAAGTGTCATCGAGTGAACTAATTACCCAGCATTAATGACCTCCATCACAACTCTGAGGGGACAGGCAATAGCTCACAGCAGTCACATCCCCTCCTGTTCAAGGATGCCTGCTGTGACCACACACAGCCTGGCTGAAGCCCACAGCACTCAGGAGGGTTCAAGGAAGAGCCAGTCATGACATTGTTGATGTAAAATGTTGTGTATGGATGCCAGCACCAGCAGAGAAGCCAAAATAACTTCTAGAGATACATGTCAAGGGTTTTCTGAGGTCAAAGTTACCTACAGACTGGTGAAGACCAAGACTCCAAGATTCAGTTGACAGTGATGGGCAGAGATTTCACTCACTGACCTAGGAGGAGCTCCTCTGGTCCATGGTCCCATGTAACAAGCCCCCTGACATTTAATACCTGCCAATGAATGCCTCAACACAACTTGATTTTTTGCATGCAACTTTAACTGGTCTGGTTTTCATTCCTCTGTAGAACAAAAGGAAAATGCTGCATCCTCAAAAGCCACCCTGAGATGGAACTGCCACACCCCAGGAAGTCCAGATAAGGTACTGATAGGCCACAAAGTGGAATTAAAGCTGAAAAGTGGATGCAAGCTGAAAGCATGTCTCTTTATGGCCTGGAATTACTATGATTTTATATTGTAGTTTTTGGACTTAATCAAAGACACCTGTTGACTTCAATGATTGATCCATCAGGCTTTGCTTTTTGCCACGTTACACTAATCAATAGCTCTAATATATTACCCAGAACAGTTCATCAAATGACAAATTTAGGAGCATCTATCTTTTCCCTTAAGAAATTACCCTGAAAACACTTAATGAAGAAGAACTTAGTATTGCTCCTAGCTAGGGCCAAATGTTCCTCTTAATTAAATCAGTGGAAATTCAGAACCATGACACTGAGTTCAATAATTGGCTTGTGAATGCCAGAGATATTTTTGATTTTCCTGTATTTCAGAAGCAGCTGGATACTTTCACTGAAAAGATTTATTTTATATATGGGATGACTTTCTTTACCATTTTCTTGTAGTTCTTTGAAAGACCTATATAAAGTAGATATATTACTGGTTGGTTGGTTGGTTACTGGCAATTTTACTCTAGAACAATATGAAAAATGCTTTAACTTTTAAAAATAGAAGAGCTGCTCTATAAACTGAACTGAGCAACCCCAGATAGTAAGCTAGTATTTTTCTTCATGAAAGAATCAGTATCTAGTCAGGCAAGTTTAATTCAAGTCTGGTCCTTTTTCTGTTGGACAAAAACTGTATCATTATGAGCATGGCATTGCCAAGTTCAAGTCTCGAGGCACCATGAATCAGGTCCTCAAATGGGATGAGTTTTGCTTAAAAAAAGACATAATTAGAAATACTGGGAATCCTCTTCTGCTTCTATTTAAGGTTACACAATGATTAACCAGATTTCTTCCCCCTTGCCAGCATATTTTCTGCTTTGCCATAGAAGGTACTTACATGGTGCCTGGAGCTGAGCTTTAGGAAGCACTTTACTTGACATTCCTGATCCCAGGTTAAATAAAAATAATAACCCCCCCTCCAAAAAAAAGAAAAAAACAAACAAAAAACCCCCACAACAACATCAACAAAAAAAAGCCAAGAATTTATGGCAATTGCTATTTTCTAACAGCTATTAAAATTATTCAGTGAGAGGTAAAGGGGGAATACTTTGTAAACCTTCTGGAAAAAAAAATCATAATTAAAATAATCTTTTCACCTGGGATTTTCTTTGATGGAAAGGGAATTTTGTCACCCAGCTGATTCAGTAGCCTTAATTATTTGCTGGTTACCTGCATAGCTTAGCAGCCACAGCTGGGGCTAGATTTTTCAAAAGAGCTCCCTTCCCATTTTAGCTCTTGTGATGAAGTATATACTATTGGTTTCTGCCTAAACTTTTGAAAAAATATTATTCTTAATGGGTATAGAAAAAAAGAAAGTTGTTGTGTCTTCTAAAGGCTGAACTAGCAAAGAAAACAAACTTAGAGAAAAGGCTGGAGAGAAATGTTTTTAGAAGACTACTTGTAAAATGAAATCAAAACATATTTCAGAGCCTTTCCTTGAAAGCGATGGGGTGGGAGGAAGAGGGGGAGCCTGATGCAGATAGGCTCCAGCAAAGCATGGATACTTTATTCCATGAAAGGCAGAACTCTCTGGGAGTGCAGGTCTCTGCTGCACTTCTCACTTGGGCAACTTGTTTTCAATTTTCACTGGTTCCCAAATGACAGCAGCTCAACACGTGCACGGGGGGGCATTGGCAGATAGAGAGAGGGACAAAGGGAGCAGTGAAAAACTGGCACCTGACAAAATCTTGCAGATAAATGGTGCAAAGCACAGAGGGAATTGGCTGTAGCATCCCTCTTCGTGGCATCTTGCGCTGACAGCAGCTGCACTGCTGCTGCATTGTGTGGCTCTGTGCCATTTGCTCCCCTCTCACCACAATATTCCAGGCAGGGAAGACACCCAACATGTAGCTTTGCTCCAGGTCTTCCTCAAAAGAGGAAATGAACCTATTTGCATTTTCTTACTGAAGCATGGAGGAATGGTTCTTGTTACATTATCTGTATGCTCAGGTTTGCCCCCGGCCTGCTTGTAGGCTAGAAGAACTCTGAAAACACCTGGAGCCTTCCCATTTAAATGCACACTTCAGACAAATATTTTTGGAGGCTTTCAGAAGTGATTGGCTAATATTTTTCCATGCTCACATGTATTTTTTTCTATGAGACTGATGAAGACAGAATTAACTTCTTGATTCCTGCATATTCTCCTTCCTTGTTTCACTCTTTTGATCTGTAAAAGCTTCCTTCTGGGTTAGTCTTTGGCTCAGTGTATTTCTCCACTGGATGAAAAAAACCCAAACCTCAAACCTTTGGAAACACACCCTAACTCAAGCATCTTTCAAGTGGACATTTCTGTTGGGAAAGACTTTGCATGTTCCTTATCAGAAAATTCAAAATCTATTAAGCCCTCTCCTATGGATTTATTGTCTCTGTTGAAAATCCTGAAAATTTATTATAGCAGAGCAAGCCATCGCTTCAAAAATGGTTCAAGGTAGCTTCCCTTCATGTGTGGCTGTTCCATAGTGCAAAGGCTGGAGAAATTGTTGGGTCTGGATCTAAATTTTTACTGAAGTCAAGGATCTTTACATGAGTTTGTGTATATCCATCCCAGGCTGTGTAGAAAAGAAGCTTTTCTGTCTACAGCTAATTCTATATACAATAAATTCTTCCTGGATGAGAGTAAACCTGACAGAAACACTTCAAGGGACCTGAGCTTAAAGATCAGTGACTGCCTATGGTGGTGGTCCCTGTGAAAAAAGCTGGATGAACTCCTGCAGGAAACTGAGTTCCCTGGCTCTGATTGAGGCACTGTCTCTCCCTGAGCCTGGGAGGCTTCCCCTCTTCTCCATGACTCAGTTTCCCCGTGTTGTAAAACTGTGAGGTTAATCCTCTACCAAAGAGACATCATGAGGGCCCCTTAAGTAGCATCACTCAAGTACTGTACTGTGTGGTGAATATTATTATTTATACTTAGACTTAATTACACAGTGCATGTACATGATTGTGCATATGCACATGTGGTTACCTTGGTGACAGCTTTATTCTGATATGAATTCACCATAAGAAAGCACCACAGGGGACTGGCAGGAATAAGGCCAAGAGACAAATTAGTTCCCATCAGAATCAGCTAGTGAGAGCCTGATGCCAAGTTATATAACAGGGGGCGAAAAGTCAATGTTCTTTCCCTGTGTTTTTTTGGTAGAACACAAACATCCCTAAGTCTCCCTCCCCCATCATATTTTAAAGCGGTTTCATTAAGAATAGAGTGAGGATTTTTCCAATGAATTCAGTAATTTCCCACTCTCTCTCTGTAATGATGATTTCATGTGTAACTGGCAGGAGATGAAATTTCGGCAGATTGAATCTCTCTCCCCTCTCCACACACATACACACACATTTTTTCAGTCCCCAGACAGAAACTGTAATTCTCCTATATAAAAATGGGGGAAAAACATTTTTTCCTCCCCTTCAAATGTATAACATAGTTGTGAAGGCTAATTATAAAATAATGTTTATACCTTGGAGACCAAGGCAGGAGGTTACAAAAATGCTTTAAAAGTCCCAGTGCTGCAATAGAAGAATTTCATTAACTGAAACAAAGCAAAGCTGCTGAAAGTTTGAAAAACAAAGTATGCAAAACATTAAAAAAAGCTAAGCCAAATCCAAATCTATTTACTGGTCTGGTACATATCAAACTTTCAAGGTTCACTGTGATTCCTTCACATTCCTAAGTGAAAAAAGCAATTAAAAGGTCCATTTTTGTTCCTAAAACCTTGGCTTTGAAACGTGCAATGGCTTTTTCCTTTCAAGCCTGGAGGAAGTGTGTTGCTGTTTCATAAAGAGGTTTCCCAAGGAGGTTTAGATGATGATAACCCAGCCAGCACCCTGCAGAATAAGGCTCTGTGTAACCAGGGCTGTGCAGAGATCTCTCTAGCACGAACTCCTTCAGGAGATCCCCTGCTAACACAGGTTGGGGTACACATGCTGCAGAGGCATTCCTATACCCTGCATATAAGAAGTTCCCCCTCTATGATTGTCTGATGGACCCAGAGATGAGGAGATGAGCCCTGACAGATGTAGTCTTTATCACAGAGTAAAATAGGCTCACAGCAGTGTCCCACCAACATGAATGTCACATTTTATGAATTGCCATATTGCATGCTGCAGTGAGCACTGCCTGTCTGGGCTTCAGGCAGTAACAACCCATCTCTCCCTTATTACAGCCTTAGCTCACTGTCTGCATCTTCCAAAAGTAAAGGCAGAACCAGCAGCATCTGCTTCTCTGCAAGCTCATCACCCTCAAGGTTCAGAAATAATATGAACATAATACAGACTTAACAGAGGGGTTAGACTGTCATGGCTTAGCTTGACAGGACACATAACAAGGGTAAAGCAGGACTGAGTGGAGCAGTCAGGGACCGTGACCCATGGCAGTGTGGGTCCACAAGCATGGGAACCACAAAATAGGAAAGGGGGCTGCATTCCCCTTCCTGGGCCCCCACCAACAGCAGCACCTGGGGTCAGCACAGAGCCAAAGATGGGTAAGGGTTCCATCTTGGTTCTCAAAAGGACCACGCTCTTAGTGTTACCTCCACCATGCAAAAAGGGCTGAAATGCCACTCCATTTACAGAAAATGAAGACTGAGTGGAAGCAACCACTTGTGCTGACTCAGCTCTTAACAGGCAATGCTCCATCACGTGTGTAACATCTGGATGCAAGATCAAGCCATTGGGGAGGCAATGGCAATCCTAGCAGGGAGGGTTGGTGCTAACCCACCATTTTTATCTTTTTAGAGGGTTCTTCAGAGGGAAAACTCATCAGGAAAGTTTTAACTGAGTCAAGCCAAAGCTCTAAACATAGTATGCGTAGAGCCTAAATCATTCAAAGAGGGGTTTGTTGAGGTTCATTCAAAAGAGACAAGAATCATTGTGCTGTCAAATGAGCTAAAAATCTCAGCAGGATTGGAGGCCTGTGCTGGTGTACATTTACACAAAAACAATGCAGATGTGTTACATTTGAAGTGGAAATAATAGTCTGAGAGAGACTGAAAAAATAACAATGGTTTTATATCTCAAAGCCAGAAAAAAAGGAATTCAGCTTTTAATTTCTTGGCACGGGTGCCAACAATTTGTCCCATGTCTGAACTGTGCCCCAACAAACTGCTCACCCTCCTGCTTGGCCAGGCACTGAGCACCAGCACGGGTCACACTGTTGCACTTCAGACAGTGAAAAATCCTTCTGTCAAGCACTTTGCAAATTATTTGCTTGCTCCTGATGTCTCATGGAGACACCCAACCCTACAGCTTGGGCACTATTAACAACTGCTGCAGTTGGGAAGTGGCAATGCTGTAGGCAAGGACATGGCTCAGCAGGCTAGATGGAGAGCTATAAAACACACACCTGTAAAAAGCATCAGAATTTGGAGGGGGGGGGGGGAGGGTGGATTTTCTTGCTATTCACTGCTATTCATTTTGAGGGGGTTGCCCCTTGCAGGTAAAATTTGAGATCTCCTTGGACTTCTTTTGCCTCTGGCTCAGGAAGCCCAATGTTTGTGACCACTAACCTCAAACATCCACACTTTTTATCATGGAGAAGTTGTGCTTAACATCCCACATTGTCACAATCTTCCTGCTTGCCATGAACTTCTTGCTTCCCCATCTGTAAAATAGGAAAATAGCACTTTCTTAACTCCCATGGGTGCTATGAAGGTGAAAACACTGAAGACTGCATGGCATTCAGATCTGTTGCAGCTGGAGTATCACAGATAGTTATGGCTTGGTACCATAAATGCAATGATATATGTGTGTATACACACACACTTTTAAAGGTGTTTGAGAGCATAAATCTGGTTTGAAATCTTGCCATTAAGGTCTCCAACTACTTCTTCCACCTAAAAATAAGTATTTGTAAAAGAAATCGGCTCCCAAGGCAAGCCAGTGTAAAAGTATTTAACTTCCTATGTATCAGAAAACTCATTTTATTTTAGCTCACAAAGGGCAGTCTTTTTGACAAAGATATCAAACTGCTTCTACGTGCTAATCACAAGGGGAGGGCCAACCCATTAAATGAGTAAGATGTACAGCATGTGACAAGCATGGACATTTAACAAAACATATCTATACATCTCCATATAACTCTATCTGGACCATAAAAGTGGCTCTGATTTTTTTCCTGAGACTTCAGTGGAACAAAATCACATTTTTAGTTCTAAATATAGTCTCACTAATGCTGAAAGTTTTGCACAAAGAAAGCAGGTTGTGCATTCTCAAAGGCACATTATTATGAGTAGTAGTAGTAGTACTTTTTTTCCCTGATTATTGAATAGGATTTTACAGAGCTTAAGGAAAGACTTTTCCTAAATTTCAACAGTTTCAACTTACAAAATTGCAGAGTAGTGCTTTGCAAAGGACACACCACAATTTCAAGAAAACAAAAATGCACACAATGCTTCTAACACCTGAGAAAGAATTCTGGGAATGATAAAATGTAAAACTAATTGAAAAAAAAAATGATAGTAGCAGAACTTTCCCATTCTTACCAAAAGAACTATTTAATTCTTCAGAAATTTTATACTTTCATCTGATATTTTTTAAGCAACTGTTTGGGTCTATTTGTATTTTATGGAGGCCACTTTAACTTTACAAACTTACAGAGTTTTGCTCTTTATTTGTGAAGAGAGTATATAGACCCCAGGAATGGCAGTGTCAAAGAGATTTGTGATCACACTCTTTATTTAAAAATGAAAAGAGAACCGTTTCGTTTCACTAACTTGTTGTGGGATCTGCATCACACAACTGAGGAGAATTTAATTTTTGAGAAAACTTGCTTGCTGAGCAAACTTGCTTTTTCTCCTTTTTAAGCAGCCCAGGACATTTGCTCCTGAGCTTACAGCAGTTTAACACCCAGGCAACTTCATTAAAACCTTTGGAGCTACATGTAATTGTTTACCTTGAATTTCACAAGGGGACAATCAGTCCCTCACTTACCTTTTTTGGATATATTTGTTTATTTGCCTTGTATTTTTTCCTCTCTACTGGAAAATGGTATAGCAAAGAGACAGAAGAGAATTGTCCTTTGGAAAACACGGCTCTGGAGTTACAGCCCCTCAGAGAGCTTGCATTTGAATCCTATAAAACTTGTCTTGGGCTCACAGGCTACTAGAAACGTTACATGAATAACAAGAACAACAGAATTCACCAAGTGCAAGTTACTCCTTCCTTCCCCTCTTTTTACTTTAAAAAAATTAGTTAAAAGAGAAAGAAGAATGACAGTGGAGGAAATAAAAATTAGGATGAAATAGAAGATCATGTAAGAAAAATCTTTTGCTGCTCCAGTCTGACATTGTCATTCATTTGGACCAGACTGGGAGCTCAGTGCCTACTGATTCAAGTGATTTGGACAGTTCCTCTTATGAGCAGAATGAGACATTTTCATTTGAGATATCCAAGATTTCTCCTGCACAGAGCAAGGCAGTTTCTATTACTCTGAGATAGGGAGGTCCCTGTTATAGCAACCTGCTCGGTAACTAACTTGGAGTCCCCTTGCTAATTAAAAGCTTTTGATTCAGATCCACCCACTGAGATGCTCCCAGTCTGGCATGAGTGTGAGAGACAATTTGATTTCATTGTGGAGGAAGCACATTTACAAGGTTGGGATCTGTTCACCCGAAGAAAAGTCACCAGAAGAATAGAGAATGGGTGACTGACAGCTGTCAGAAACAAGTTTGGTGCATATTATCAGTCCTCTCCTGCTCCCCACCTCCAAGCACACCCATACAGCCACGACTGGGAATCTGTGGAGCTTCCACTGTCCTGAAATCCCAGACTCGAATCCTGTATCACATACAATCCAGACTACAACACAAGCAGGGCTTGAAGACTGCCCCATGGTTGATTTTTTTGCTCAGATTTCTTATTTAGTTTAAACCAACATACTGATTGTATCAGCCATAAAGCTTTATGGAGGCTAGTTTATTCCCCCTTTCAAATGGACTGTTCTCCTCTCTGTCATAAAATTAATTTTATAGTCTTTGCTCATTTTTCTAATTTGCAAATTACATCCTCCTGTACTGACTACTTACTATTGGAAAAACAGACCTTCTATATTTCCCCTCTGCTTCCAATTTTACTGTTCTTTGCATTATCTTGATGACCTTAATCTCTTTTTTTTCCCTCCACTGGCCTTTCAAGGAAGTGGCAAAAGCACCAGCAACACGAACTGCGTCAGCCAGAAAAAACAATCTCAGGTCCTGCTCTGTGCTCACTCTGTCAGACTCCTTTTTATTTCTCTTTCTTTCGTTTTTTTCTTTTTTTTTTTTTCTTTTCTTTTTGTTTTTTCCCTCCTCCTCCAACAGAAAAGAATGTGGGGAGAAATAAAACTGTGGCAGGGAAGACTTGGAATCCCTTAGAAATACTTCATAATATGCCAGAAATTGGCTACCAAATAACATTGCAACAAACAGGTAATTTTTCTATTTAAAGATACATTCATTTTGTAAAAAATACGTTGATGCATATTCTCACATTTCTACTTAAAATGGTCACAACTAAGCAGAATTACACTTAGCACTAGCAACAAGAAACATCTCATGGGAATTCATGCTTGGCACAGCCACAAAGTCCTGCTTGAACCTCAAAAATAAGGCACAGGCAGGTTTCAGGTTGCTCCATGTCCTCACACTACTTCTGTTCACAAGACAAGCTGCAAACTTTTTGGTTTGGTTGGTGGGTTTTTTTTTATTTCTCTTTGCAAATGCCTTTGAAAGTTCCTATAAATACCATGGGAATCAACAGACCATGGATTGAATGTCACTGCACAGCATCATCCTCTCTATTGGATATGGCTACCCTTTACAAGCTACAAGGTGGGGAAAACAAGCTTGCATGCTTTACTGTCAAAACATTGCACCCTGATCACAGTTCCCTTTGGATGACACATCCCTCAGCATTTCCTGTGAATCTCCAAATATTGTAATAAACATTTTCCTACAATGGAGAAACTCTCATCCTCTGTGTTAGGACTACCGGGGTGTTACCTGTGGTGCCTCACCACAGCTTTTAGACAGCGGGACTTCTTTGGAACAGTAAAATGCCCTCAGCAGCACCCAGGGCATAGCACACCCACCAGCTTGGTATTAACTTCCCTGGCTATTCCTCTGCTCCCACCCAGCTCAGCCTTACCTACCCTGGGCTCATCTCACTCCTAATATCTGTACTCCCTCCTCTCAACTCTCTGCTGTCCTGCTCCCATACTCCCCCACCCCACTTCCCATTGGATTTCTCTTAATTTTCACCCTCACAGTAGTCCTGCCTCTGTTTCGTCTGTTCCTTCTGACTCTTGCCTGTTTCTCTTACTCTCTTTCTCCTCTTTCCTAGTGTAACACGGTGGGAGCTGCCGTTCACAGTCCTGATTTGCTATGCAGACGGTGGGACTGCTCATGTGGTCCTCACTTGCAAACAGGAGCTCCAGCCAGAAAAATAAGACAGCAATTAATTCTAGCAGCCAACTTTTTGCTTAAAACCCTTGCATTATTTCACATTAAAGACCAGAGTCTCTGACTGCAAGCTACCGAGTGCCAGGAACGTATTTGTAGAAAGACCTATGGAAGGAAGGGTTTGTTGTTTTGTTGTTTCGATGTTTGCTTTTTTCCTCCCCAGTAAACACAGGGATCTGGGGATTGCTTCATTTCAAATGCATGTGCAAATTCTCCAGGGCTCAGCTCAAGGCCAGAACAGGAATGGGTCTTTATTTGTTAACTGTTAGTCTTGGCAAGTCTGCAAAATGTTTGCCCCCCGAATGTATTTTACACTCATAATTACTGCATAGCGGGTTTATATCAAATCCCTATAACTTCAGATGTGTGACACAATCTATTAAAACCTATATATAATTTACAGGCACGTTTGGGGGAGAGAGGTGTCGGAGGGTGGTTGTTGGGGAGGGGGTTGTTGTGCGAGGGGGTTGTTGGGAAGCTGCTGTGGGAAGAGGTGCTGCGGGGAGCTCGGGTGCGGCGATTCGCGCCGCCGGCTCGGGGCTGCCCGGGTCCCGGTACCGCTCGGGGCCTTTCCTGGGTCGCCAGCGCCATCTAGCCGGGTGCTGCCTGCTCCGGCCCGGCAGCCCGGTGCCGCAAAACCTCCCTCGCACTCAGAAGGCCGCTTTTTGACCTTCCTCCCCGTGCTCACGGCCAGCAAAACTCCTAACCCGAGGCTGGCTGAAACTGCTTTTCCTCTGGATCACCCCGCTTAATCCCCGCATCTCACTCCACTGTCCCGTTGTCCAGCGGCAGCTGAGCTACAGCTCTCATGGCCCTGCCCAAGGTGCTTCATGGCAGGGAAAAATCCATGTTTGTTTTTCTTTTTATGTTGCTTGTGCTTTCCTGAGCAGTTGTAGGTACGCAGGAGTCACCAGATAGAACAGAGCTACGGGGCCATCTGCTTCAGTAGCTCCTTGTGACAAATGCCCAGCATATGATGCAGAAGAGAGATGGGCAAGAAATGTCAGAGGAGGTATTTATTAGAAGGGAAAAAAAATCCCTTGCCTTTGCACAACATTTTGCTCAACTGCCACCATCCGCTGGATAAGCTGTGCATTCTACAAGAATAAGGCAATAAAAGTGAGTTGCAAATCATTGCAAACCGTTTCAAACAAGAGCTGAGCCATCCCCCACTGAGGACAATGAGGTGGTTGTTCATTGAGTCAGTGGGTGTTGGATTGGGCCGAGTGTGAATTCAATCCTTTTGCAGACAAATACTGAAGAGGATAATGTGAAAGAGAGAATTTCACAGAAAAAAAGCTCAAGTCTCCCCAGGGCTGGAGAGCCTGCTAAGCTTGGAGAAGAGCCACAAAAGGTATTCCAAATACTGAATCACTATTTCGTACAGACTCGCCTCAGAAATTAGAGCTACATTTAAAAGAAAAAACAATGATGAAGTGATTGTGCAGGTAGTATCAGCCCTTTCACACTCTGGCCTTTCTCTGTGCCATGCCTTCCAAGATGGGGATGTGGAACTTTAGAGATGGTACCTAAGTATTGCAGGGAGAGGACTGTGGAAGTGCCTTTGACAGATGTGTACATTTGCCCAGTGCCTTTCTTGTCGCCTTAATATAAAGTCTTAACACAGTAGAAGAGCAAATTCACTGGCCTGACCTTCCCTGTTTCACTGTGCATTTATCAGAGGTGCTGGTACCAAGCTGGATATTAGCCACAAAAGACAGTTGAATTTAAGATGCTTTCTTGCACCATTCCTCACCCTAAAAAGACTAAAGAGTCTGGGGCAAAGTTGATGTGGCCAGCACCTATTTCTAAGGGTGCTAAAACAATACTGAGATGGAAGTGATGGGTTAGCCACCTTGTAACTGAGTATCTTCTTTGTTCCAGGTAATTCAATCAGTAATCTTAACATCCTGAGGAGTCAAACAGGAGGTCTCACCATCAACTGCCAAACAAGAGAGGAACCCCATCTCTTACACCTGAGCCAAAGCTCATGCTAAGCCTTGTGTGCAGCCAGTCAACAGCCTTGAATGAAAAGACCTTTCCAAATTCCACCTTAATCCTTGGAAATTAAAAATTTTTTAGCAGATTGAAAAAATTGTGTTTGCCCCTCCATCCCTTCTTGAAGAGCCCCATTGTCTACAGGACAATGTTCTCCGCTGAAAGAGTGGCTCTGAAGCTTGTGCCATCAGCTTTGGAAATAAAACATGCTTGCTGTTTCTTTGCCAAGATGCCTTCTGACCTCCTCTCTCATGTAATATAAAACTTTCACACTTCAACTTCTCTGGGTTTCTTAAAGTAACACTTGGAAACAGAAACCAGTCAACACCTCAGGGAGACAAGGCACTTTGCTGAGACATTGCACTGCTCTTGTTAAACCAGAGCTCCACAGCAGGAGCCAGATGACCAGGCAATGGAGATGCAGGACAAACAAAGCTAAGGGCTTCTTTCTGGGCAATACAACTCATGGATCAGTGGCAATCGCCACTGCTTCTCCCAGACACCTTCCAGGCCACTGTAGTCAGGCTTTTCACCTCCTCTGTGCCTCTGATTCCTGTCCAACATTTTGTCTGTCACTTTCTTCAGCACTTCTTCTCAAGAGAAGCCCAAAACATTCCAGTGATGCCACTGGTAGACCTATACCTGACATTTTCTGAACAGAGAGAGTATAACTGGAGAAGATCTTGGAAACTGGGTGTCCTCACATTTAGTACTTACTTGCAGAAGAAATAAGCCTGAGCTCTGGCTTAGCTGGGCTGTGGTCAAAGCATCATTGCCACAGACCTGGACCTGCCATGACATATTCCTTTGTGGATGGAACTGCCATCCCAGGTATGCTCCAGTCTCCTGGGTTGGTGTCGTGCTTCATGTATCAAACACCTCAGTGCAGAGGAGTGGTGGCCAGGTCAGGGAGCTGCCATCAGCATGCACAGTCACAGTGTGCACACCAGGAGATAAATATTAATTTCCAGCAATTATTGCATCACTGCAGTCATTTTTGCTTTTTCCATTGTCCTACAAAGCCAGAACTGTAGCTCAAATCCCAGAATACCCTTATCAGCATTCCTTACTGCAGTGAAAAGAGCAGTTTTGTTCTGAAAAAGAGCTCTAGAAATGGTATTATTGGGTTCCACATTTACTGTATATTAGTGACTTCCCAGAAAAATTATCTTAGCTTGCATACAAAGGATTGCCTTTTTATTTGCAAATTAAACCTGAGATCTGAAAATGACTTTGGGTTCTTTCCATCACCACAAGGAATAAAGACTCTGCAACTGCAGCTTGGCTAATTGTTCTGTCAATTACTGTAAATTAATTTGCTCGTATTTATTTATCACTGTGCTATCAAAACTGCACTCAAAGCTATGCAGTACACCCATAAAGACAGCCTTTGCTGAGGAAACCTTGCAACTTTATTTTGTCATGCTTAAGGACTGCTCTATCTGCTGAGCCTGCAAGGAAAGCAAAGGAGGTGAGGGCCTAAACCAGCACCCACAAAGCAGAGTTGGATTTGCCTTCTGACAGCTTAGGCTCTGATTCCAAAAAAGAAAATATTTGAAGAAAATGTTAGGTTTTATACAGCTTCTTTCTCTTTTTTTTTTTTTTTTTTTTTTTTTTACTGTGGTCCCATAATTTTAAACGGGCAGAATACAGAATTCTAAGCAACCTCCCTTAACCAAATAAGCTTCTTCATTTTACTGTAATTATGCAAGCACTGATAGGTGAAGTCAGGTGAACAGTATATAAACCCAGTTAATATAATAATGACACACGTGATTGTGTGCAATGTGGCAGGCAATTGTACACTAAACAGGAGCATTAGTGGCCACTGCACAGGATAACTCACTGTGACACCTCCTATTTTCCACTGTATAGAAGGAAAGAAAATAATAATGTACATCCCCATGGCTCTCCATATTTTACAAAAAGCTTGTCATTAAAGAAGTGTAATTTTCTATTCTGTTCTCGACAGTTCTTTTGCATAAAATATTCTCTTGCTCTCTGCCCCTTAATCCCTAGAGCTCAGCTCCCAAAAGACATCAGTCCCTTCAGAACAACTTCCTTCTGCAGGAACAAGGTGCTCCAATTCACCTAAAATTCAGGGATATTAAATCTGACAGCTCCACATGCTAAATTCATGGTCTAAAATGCCCTCTGCTTTTCAGATTTCCAAGAACTAAACTGTTAATTGAGAAATTCTAGTTGTTTGAACATGAGAAAACAATCAGAATCTCGCAAGTAAAATATCATTATCGATTTCTTTCCACTATAGGTATTTGTCTATAAGTGGATCAGATATAAAATGTATAAAGCCTCACAAATAAACATTTTATTATGTATATCTATAATACTAAATGTATCATTCATCATCCTACAGTGAAGAACTGTTTCATAGAAATATCTAATCCTATGTTTTTATAATGCTCGAAATATTTTTCACAAAATGCTATTAAAAAATCACCTTTTCTCTCTGAAACAAAATTTGTCATTAAAAATTGTTAACTTAATTAACATAATCCATTTTCCTTGGCATTCCCTCCGTCTGCTTCTGCTGATACAGTTATTACATTATTATTACATTAAAGATTTGATCAAAATGATGTTTCAAATTATTTTAAAATTTGTTTTTCAAATCCCATCTTTTCCTCCTGGCAAGTCCTATAAAAAAGAAATGCGAAACTTGAAAAAGAATTCTGTAAAGAGACTGGGATTTTTACTGTAATATGTTGTAGAAAAATATTTTCTAAAGAGTTGGAGTGTGAAATAACTGTAAATCCAGTACTGGAAGACAGACTGCATACATCTTTTTACACTGTTTTCTTAAAATGGCTTCTTTAGTTTTGACCAGCTCTCTGCATTTCTATCTGGGGAAGGCATGATTTGTTAGAACTTCTCTGATCATCTATCATTTCATATACTATTACATTTTACAATACCAAGGCTTAGCTACATTATTGCTGCTGAGAAAACACAAACACATTCATACACTATATGTGTTTATTTTAGTGCACATTATAGGTGTGCACATAGAAGAACATTCCATAGGAAATGTGTTCATATAATATATAACTGTATAATCTACTATATATAAAGTAATGCTTCCTCATAGATAATTGTATACAGGAATGATAGAGGCGAAAACCTTCATCTCTGGGCAATTTTGTTAGCAAAGGCTTTGCAAATGAAAGTTCAATATAGCCATCCTGGCTGGGGCACAGCACACATCTGAACTGCACAATTCTTATCTCACTGGTGGCTCTTGCAAGGCAGATATGAAAGTCTCATTCTTTCATAAGAGAGCTGCGTGGAATTGAGGATTGTATGGTTCTGGGGAGACTTGCTGTATAATATCAGAAATTGCTAGACATTTGAAGACAGAAATGTCTTTCTCCTTTGAGTATTGCATCCTAAGTGCCAGCCAGAAATGATTTATACATGTTCATGCTTATTATGGACTGCACACAATAAGGGCATGATAGAAATCGTATCTGCATAGATTCAGGCAGTTCCAAGAGATCTGCTGCCAGTTTTGTTTGACAAGACACTCAATCAAGCGAAAAGGTTCAAAATATTTCAGGAGAAATCTTCTACATTTTTAAGACCCAATATCTGTATCCACATAACAGAAATCCTAAATGAGAGTAACATTAGTCTATATTCACCCTAAGTTGCATTTTGCAAAGAGGAAAATATTTTGAGCTTGGCTGCCAGCATTATAAAATAAACATTTTCTTCATTTCATCATTTCGATAAGATCCAACACATTCCTGTCTCATTTTTTCATCCTTGGAAGAATGTGAACCAGGATAATAAATAATGTTCTGGAACAAGGATCTCGGAACACATTTTGTATATTATACTATTTTATTAATTGGGCAGAGCGGGGTTCCATTTTACTACTTAATGCCTCTACAGGTCTCTTCGAACCCTACGTGATCTTTGACACGCAGATCATTTTCCAAAGAAGCAGATGCACAAAGAAAAACAGAGCACTTGAGAGAATTTTATATAGAAAGAAATTATGGGAATTGACATTCCTTAGACCTCATCAGATTTTCCATGAAATGTTCCACTGCTCCCATCACGGCCCAATTCATCCAAATTTGAGCAATTCCATTAGTCAATAAAACTACTCACATGAGTAAAGCTTCACAGAGCTCACTTCTGATGGGCAAGGAAGGAGGGCAGGTCCTGTCCTAAAAAGGACAAAAGCAACTCAGCTTTAAGGATTGGTTTTGCTGTAGCTCTGGAGTTAAGCTTCACCCCCACAAACACACCTCCCTGCATCTTGAAAATCCATGGGCACAGAACTCTTAAAGCTTCTCCTAGAAATGCTCTTTTTGTCAGACAATGTTGTGCAGTACAAACTGAGGCTGTGCTATAGAGGCTGTGCCATAACAAAGCATCAAGAAGTAAAACATTCACTCTTCCAGCACTTACTGCATTGACAGCTTGATAAAATGGTCCCAGGCATAATGTTCGAACAGAGGGAGAAAAAAATTAAAAATGTAATAATAAAGTTAAATGTAACTCTTTTAAAGTATAATTCTTTGGAGAGCTCAGTTTTATGTTGGGCCTGCATTTGAAGTAGCACCAACCATTATTAACGGGAGGCACAGATAGAGCAGATTTAAATCACTAAAGTAATAAAATCTGAACGAGGGCTAGCACCTTGAAAGGCTCTTGGAGAGAAGATTGCATACAAATGCAATTAAAACGATGCTTATAAAATACTAAGATGTTAATTGGGTTTAGTCCCAGAAGCCCCAGCAGTACAGTATGTCAGAAGTTAGCTGGTTTGAAGTTTAAAAAGAGTGGTTTAATTTGTACACCTTGTCCTAATTACGAAGCTTTCTGCAGCCTGTGTATCGGCATGGTTTATTGTAGCTTAGAGCTTTGTAAAACAAACACACACCAGTTAATTGGGTTATTGCAATGGAAAATTGGGCTGCAGAACTGAAACCTTTCTTGCTAGTGTTTTTTTACTGCTTGTAATGAACGCTCCAGCAATGTCAGGATAGACTGATTTGTAAGGTGTGCAGTTTACAACTTGGTTATACCGCTGGTCAGAAAAAATAGGTGATACAGTGAAAACAAAGACTAGCACGATATAATGTTGCTGAGCTGGTGGGTTGAAGCCCCAGCTGGCTTATTTATATCTTGCAATCCCCCCAATACTTCAGCAGGTCTGAACTCCACATTCCCACATTCAAGAAAGGACCATAATAAGGCAGGGAGAGAATACCATGGTTGTTCAAGCAGCCTGTAGAGGCTGTGAGCACCTGCTGGGGGTCTTGTGAGGTCATGCATTTTTTCTCATAATCAGTAAATAAATACTTAGAGAAAGCACACAGTAAAAATAAATACTTAGAATAAGAACAGAATAATACAAAGAAAGGGGCAGAATGGGAGATGTTACTATTCAAGGGCTGCTCAGGACTGCTCTCCTTGGAGTTAATTTTTGACATTCAGCTGATACCTGTCCAAGTCTTCAAAACTTAAAACACTATCTGCTACAACTTCTTTGTATGGAGGAACATTTTTCCAAAAGAACATCTAGCCTCTCCCCTCCTCTCTCACTTCAGTCCATACTTCATGGAGTTGGAGGTCTCAGAGCACACTCCATCAAAGTCCTCACCCAGGTCCTCACCCAGGTCCTGTATGTGGTTTGCTGTCATCTATTGTTAAACAGACTCTAAGCCCAGCAGTACTCAAACTTGTACTTTACCAAATCAATGCTGCATGCTGCAGTCTCTGGATTCATCCTGATAGAAAGTAGAAACCAGGAGAGGAGACCAAGACCCCTCCATTCAGCTCAGCAGCAGTCAGACAGTGTGACTCTAACCTTCCCTTCCCTGTTCCTTTCTACCACTTGAGGTCAGATACCAGAAAACAGCTTGGAAACTTTATGAACACTCAAATGCTGCAGATGGTGGTGTGGCAAGTTGATATCATATAATATGATATCATATAATATGATATAATATAATGTAATGTGATATGATATGATGATACCAGTCCAACAGTCAGCAGACTACAGGACAGAAGAAGAAGTGTCCCTTTGCATATCATTCTATCATTTGTATGCATTTTTTCCATTATTATGGGGATAGGTAGCTAGCTGGGGACTTACAGACCACTTTAACTAGTCTTCAAATACCCCAAAAAAACGATTGCTGAGAGGGAGGAATGGTCATGTAATTAGAAATGCTAACTTTTTGCAGTCCAGGTGATATGAATAACATCAAGAGATCATACACAGTCAGTCTCACCTTCTGCAGTCTCAATGTACATTAAAGAACTTAGAAGTGTGTAACAGTGTGTACCTATGTAGATAAAGTTTTTATGACATATAGAAAAAATTTTATTTTCAATCATTAGCATTGCTTATATTTGGTGGAAAATGTATGCTAATAAAATCAATGTGATCCCCAGTTATTCCATGTTTTCAGGGCACCACTTCCTACCTTCCTCAGTAAACAGCCTGTCCACACAGCTAACTATCACTTCCCTTTAGAGGTTTGCAAAACCCTGCATCTTCCAGACTTAAGTAATTGCCACCCCAATTGCTGCATTTACATGCTACTTAAGATACATCAAGTCATAATCTCACCTCATTGAGGGGGGGATTTACATACATAGCTGCCATTAGCATTTATAGGCAATACTCATATAACTCACAGCCCAACACAGAATGAAAATGTAATTATCATAACCATTGCCACATTGCATGAGGCTTGGACCATTCTGAGGCATAGGTCTAATTAGCTCTAAGCTGCAGAAGATTTGAGTGTGGTAGTTTCCTTTTGACTTACTGCTCAGTGCTTGATCTGAATATTCAAATGTATTGTTTCTTTTTAAAGTAGCTCCTGTGTGGCTCCCTGTGCCATGTAAAAACTCTTTTCTTGGTGACTTTCTGCATAGGTCCCTGCAGGCACATTAAGATATATTTTTATCCCACTCTGTTGATCTCACCCTTCTTCCTTCATTGTTTATAAATGCAAAAAAAAACCACAAACAAACAAACAAACAAAAAACCCACAAAAAAAAAAAAAAAAAAAAAAACAAAAAAAAAAAAAAAAAAAAAACAAACCACACACAACAAAAAAAAACTACCAAAAAAACCCCAGTGCTGCATTGGTAAGGTAATGCCTTAATTTTTTGCTCACTAGGATTTTCCAGCTGTGAAGCTATGTAATACTAGGAAGAAATTGACATGCACTATTTCCAGATAAATGCATTTTTTGTGTGCTGAATTAACTTCAAAAGTTTGTGATATTTGCAAAAATGGCAGCTCAGGTCCTCATCACACAGGTCTGCCAGCTTTCATTATGTGAGATGTTCCCCAAGCTTAGGAACAGTCACTCTTGGTTTCCCATGCAGGCCAAGAGGAGGGGACAATTAAGATTTTAGGTGGACAGAATGAAGCTCAAGAAGATCTTATTTCTCTTTATTGAGAGGATAAATTTATCCTACCTTATCTTAGGGACCTAGGGAATCCCCTTTATGGAGCATTGATTTTAGGATGCTAGATCCATTCTAATTCTAAGGTAAAAGGCTGTGTCTGTAGGAGATTACAAAATAATTTCTTTTAAAGGCTCTCTGAGACAAGTTCTTGTAAACCTGTTTCTTAGAAGGCCAAGTTTCAAGGTCCCTCTTTAGTTTCACTCTCCTTCACAGAACACAGAGCTTGCTTGGATACAGGATGAATAAGAAATAATGAGCAAGATATTCAAGGTTTGGGCTTTCCTCTACTAAGAGCCACCACATGATTCCCAGTGGCTGCCTGTTTTCACTCGCTCAGCTCAAGTGGGCTGCATTTTATGCACAGTATTTATTCCCAATGCCTCTTGAACTCTGAAGTGCATCTTCAACCACAGATACATGAGCTGTCTCAAGAACCTGTAAACAAGCTTAATTCCTGGGCTTGTTGTGGTGGGTCTTTGCTACTCCTAAGGGGGCACCTTTGCACTACAGACAAATTGGTCAAAAGGGAATCTACAGCCACATGTTTTTGCATTTCTCCTTGATGGATGTATTCATCATGTGGTCAGTCCATGGGACAGTTCAGGCATCCGACTGACTTGCAAAATAAATTAATATTTTTCTGCTGGATCTGCCACTTGAATTGACTCCTCCCATAAGGACACAATTTCCAGTCCTGATCCAAAAGGGAACTTTTCCATACAGCAAAAGGAGTCAATCTGATTTTTGGGTGCAGCTCTTCACCAGTGTAATGTGTAAGTTTGTCAGCTCTGGTGAAAAAAAAAGTAGCAGGGAGGTGAAAAGGGGAGATGATGTGTATGCACATGCAATATTAAGTGTCATGCTGACTGAGGGTTTCATGGGAAATACAAGTGGATGAAGAAATATTAAATTAATATAATGGTACCAGGAACTGATTAGGTGTTACATACCTTAAGTGTTTAAGCATTCAGAAAGTTCACCTGTGGCATTTGAGAAGTTTTGAGCAAAGCACTAAGCAATGTATGTCTTGCTTATAATTTTGCATAATTTTTGATATCCATGTCCAAATACCATTGAATTTTATTTCTATTTCCATACAAAGAACTGGCTTCTCTTGGGCAACTGCAGAATCTTGAGGGGGACAGGACAGCTACATTCAGGTTCTTTATAGTCACCATGAGGGGTTGCAAGATTTGAGGAAATGAGATCCAATTAAGTGAGTGGGAAATGAAGAAAACATTGTTCTAAGCATTCTGTTGTTCACACATGGAACATGATTATTTTACTAAGAAACAGGAGTGCCAAACAGCAATTCGCACTGTGGAACCCACAAAAAATTAAAGATGCCCCATGATCTGTTCCTAAACTCAGCCATGAGAGGCCCAGACAAGTCAGTACCCAGAGCTTCACTCAGCAGCAACCCAGCTGAATGCCTGTGCCCTTGCTGAGGAAAAGCTGAGGAAAATTCCTCTTATTTGTAGCATCCAAGATGGTGGAGAGCCAAAGACTGAAAAAAATAGGTCTGAGCAGTGTTGGTTTTTTCATCCATTAATGTGGAACAACATACTTGACTTCTCCCATCACCATTTTTTTTTTTTTTTTTTTTTTTTTTTTTTGAGGAAGCTGTGTGAAAAGGAACATCAAAACTGAATTTTGAAATTAACTAGGTCCTAGAAGTTTCATCTCTTAGGCATTCAGGCATTCAATGAAAAACAGAGAACTTGCAATAAAAATAATCTCAATTTTTTTACAAGACTGTTTGTTTTGACCAAAAAATTAACAGTTGCAGGGAATGTAGTGAGGAGTGTTGGATGGAAAACTTTCAGCAGTTTCCTGAGCTGCCTGCTTCTTGTAAATACATTGACAATTTGGAAACTGAACTCATCCATCAAGTTACTGGGATGCTTTTTTGCTGAGGTTGCCTTGCAAAAGGGATACTGCTGGACTGCTGGCCACCCTCCAGTCCTACTCTTCTCTCAGTTTAGATGTTTCCCTCAAGCATCTTGACTCAAGCATTGACTCTTCGTCCCTGGAGACATTTAAAAAGAGACTGGATGTGGCACTCAGTGCCATGGTCTAGTGACTGCAGCGGTAGTTAATCAAGGGTTGGACTCGATGATCTCTGAGGTCCCTTACAACCCAGCCTATTCTATGATTCTATGGTCTTGTCCAGCATGCAAATAGCATCTTCTCTAGGGCCAGGACCAATCCCTGAAGAGAAAGGAAACACATCAGCACCTCCCTTTCCTTCCAGGAAGTGCTGGCAAACTCCATTGCATCACCAATGTAACTCAGTGGCCTGAACTTACACAGAAATTCCTCTCCCGTGGCACCACTGCCATTTCAATCAACATTTGACTCCTTCAGAAAGGCACTGCAAGCCTGCTTTGTTCTACTCACTGTTCTGGAAGCAGGAGATAAGTGACACACTCCAACATGCCGAGAGCTTTGGGAACATCATCTTGCTGAAGAAACTGTAGGAGAAGTCTCCCTGGGAATAGCAGCTCATATTTAACCTCCCCTAGATCATGTCAATGTGAGTCTGGAGAGAACAGGTCTTTCATTTTTCTTCCTCAGTAAGCTAACATATGTACCTCATCCCCCACTTAAGCTAAGAGATTGATGGCTAAATTGCTTAACCCTGGTGTTTTTAATTAATTAGGTCTACTTCATAGAAGGTTTAAAACAGTAGCTTAAATTAGACTTTGCTCAGTGCATGATATAAAACCCAGATTTATTACTATTTTTTATCAATTTTTATTTTTATATGATTCACTCACTCATTTAAAAGGACTACTATATGTTACAGACTTTAAAAAGTGATTCCCTGTAGGTATTGTAAAGTATAGGGTCTATTATATGACAGTAGTGTGTTTATAGCTAAGTTTTGGTGCATTGTTCATGAATCCATTCAAAGATGGCATATACAAAAGACATTTTATTCTTTAAAATAGTAAGGGAAAGCACCTGTTCTTTTAAAATATAATCTTAGGGTGCTTTTACATAAACCTCAACTGCACGGGATATCCACTGCTTTAAGAAACTCAATACTAAAAAGAAAACTGCTTTGAATCTTAAAAGAATAAAAAAGGCACATTTTGTTGATAGCTCTTTCGTAAAAGACCTGCAGAGATGTAATCAGGTGAAATCCACTGCTAGTCTTGGTTAATGAGCAATTTGTTAGTTAACAGATGTTGTTATTAACAGGAGAGGTACCTGGTTTATAACAGCAATACTTAATCACAGTGTGGGGTGGCAGAATCACTTGTAGGAGCCACTGCAGGGACATTGTGGCAACTGGAAGTGCTGCCATGTGGGAACACACAGTGAATGGGGTCACGTATCAATCCTGGTGCATGTTTGTGCTCTGTTTTGGGAGATTCTGGTTGCATTTTGCAAAATTCCAGCTAATATTACTTTAGAAGAAGTGTAAGTCAAGACTGTCTGGAGAGCATTTCAATTAGGGAATTCGTTATATTCTCCTGATTTTAACCACATGTATTTTTTTGTGTAAATCTGACTCCATGAACAAAAAATTATAAAAGATCTCTAAGTGCTGAGATGACCCAGAAAAACAGATCACACAAAGACCTCACCCAGCCAATAGCCAAACTAACAGGTGCCTGTTCCTATAGTGTAACATTACCAGCAACTTTCAGAAAGTTTGAAGATATTTCTCTTTTTCAAAGCACTCCGTTTTTAGGGGCTGGCTTTTCAGATGGCTGGTTTTTGCAGAGATTCACACAGCCCTGGTAAGAACCAAATGTCTTTGTTCTCTTCCTTGAATTCTTGATGCAAGGAGCCCAGGCAGTTCTCTACTTTTCTGAGGCACTGATCCTGGCATATTGATCTTCCTCATTTTCCCAGAGTGCTAAAGAAATACAAGGGCTGAAGGACTCAAGGCACAAGGGAAAGGAGAATGAAGACAGTAAGGAACTCTCAAAATGTCCTTCCTTCCCGGCTGTCAGCTCAAAGTACCATCCCATAAAGTCTCTCAGGTCACACTGTAAGGAAAACCAAGTAAATTAAAAGAGCAAACCAAACATGCACCTTCTAAATATGATCCTGACTTTCTAGGTGAAGATTTAGGTATGTCAAGTCTGAGATTTTTTAGGCTGAGTTTAAACCCTTCAAAGTGCATAACCACTCCAAAACACAGGCAGTGACCATACTTCATGAGAAAACAATGTCTTGTAACCCTAGATAGAAAATACTAAAATACTACCTAGTAGTATTTTCCCTAGAAAGGGAAATAAAGATACTATGTGTCACCAGATTTAATATGAAAGTAGCAAATAGGATGGAAGGATTCAACTCCCCTTGATGCCCTTTGCTTCCACTTCACCAGACACTCCCTATTTGTATTACCTGTCTGACCTGAGCAGATCTTGGGGCAGGTAACCCTCACCATTGAGTCCCTCCCTCAGCCATTGCACAGGCTTCTCTAAAAGCAATAGCAGCTTAATTCAGGTTATTGATAAAATGAAGATATCACAGCCCCCACTATCATCAATAAAGCATCTAGCAGCAATTCAGCAGCAGATGCCCAAGACAAGGAGGACCTGATGGGAACCAACTGTTTAGTACAGCCCTGCTGGATTCTTCAAGGGAAAATGATGTAGCTTCCAAATGGTCAGTCCTTCCCCAAAGGCAGTGGATGCTAAGGATGTGAAAGAACTCCAGATCTTCAAGTTAGGAGCCCCAAAATATCCCTCTGTAAAGCAAGAAGAGTGGGGACAGAGTGCAGGTTTTATTTTCAACTCTTTCATAGATAGTGTCAACTCAAAGCAAGAGCCCATCATATTCCTCACACAAATGCATGCAGGGCAGCTGACAATAAAGGCAAAATATGTGGTTCAAAAAAAGCTCTGAAGGAGCAAATGCAGGTTAAAAGCTAAGCTTGCAGCTTAGATTCAGATCAGCTTTACAGATCCTCAGCTCAAAATGAATTCCACACAAAAACCAAGCTGTTGCCTTCCAAAGGTGTTAAGCCTATTTGCATTTTGTTTGTTTTGGAACAGCCAATAAAACAGCTTTAGATGATGTCAAACAGTGTTTCAACCCATACAGAGAGAGACAGCTGCTCAGATAAATACTCAAACCCCAAGCCATGTTCCATTTTACAAGTCCTCAAGAGCTCTTCTAAACCCCCCCTTGCTATGTAGCTGGGAGCTAATGCAACTTCCTAGCACCTGCTAAACCACTCTGGACAGGTCAGAAGTAAGCAGGAAGCTTGCCCACCAGTTTGAGGTTGTGCTATAATTTTTTTTTTTACCCTAGGAAAACTAAATACCTTCTTATCTTTCTCAATAGTAGCCTTCATATGACACTGTGATCCCTGAGATCAGATTCTGTAACTCTTGAAGCACAGAAATGGTCACAGGCACATACAATGTAACCTGGCTGAAAGCATCTAAAATCATTTTACTTAAGACAATTTTTATTGCCAGCCAAGTCCTTCACACAGCTTCTTCTTTACATATTTACTATTTCCTCTGTTGCTCCCTTTGGCCTGTAATTAAAACACCTCAGACTTGAAGTGTGACTTTAACCTTTAGTTTTCAGACAAATGTATACCATATTTTAGGTATAATACATAAAAAGCACTGTGTAGGCTCTGAAGAGAGAATCATTCCTGTGTTTGTGGGATAAGATATGATTCCAGTCCTTATCCATGTTATGATGGTGTCAGTTAGGAGTAATCCCCTAAAAGCCAAGGAAATCATCTGGGCTTAGAGCTGAAAGTGCTTTATGGTCCCACATTCAGCACCAGTAACCACATGCAAAACCAAGTGGTTAAGAAACTCATACTAACTCCATGTGCCAAGCACAGGAGGTGCTTTTGGGCACAAAATCACTTACTTTTTAAATTCTGTGTCCTGGTTTATAATCAGTCGGTGGCAGAAGTGATAACTCAGAGGGACATGACCTGCTGTCCTGTTTATCTTTGCTGTGAATCAGAAAAAGAGAGGCAGGGCAAGGAGCAGGTTGCTGAATGGGTGTTTTGTTTCAGACAGTCAGACAGGGCTGAGCCAGACTAATGTACCAACTATAGCAACAGTCTCCTAGGCACTGCAGAAGGAAAAGCTGCCAAGAGATGTTTGAGAAGAAATATCTGTGGCTGAGTTCCCTGCAAACGCTTGATTCCAACACACCAGCCCAAGTCCTTCATAGGAAAGCAAAGCTATGATTCTGAGCATAACATACACAATTTTGATCCTAGAGTGCTTCAGGTTGCCACTCAGGAGAGAGGGTTGGTTAAGGGAACTTTGTACAGATTCATGTCTCTGCCTTCACTTCAGGGGGCCTGAACAAATGTTTCAAAAAAAAAAAAAAAAATCAGAAAAAGCAAAGAGGAAAAAATAAAAGCAAAAGAGCAGTGCATCCTTTGTCCAAAAAGGTCTCTGTGCTATGACTTATCCAAAGTGTGGATCAGAACTGGTAGGATTCCTCAGTTACTAAAAACCAACACAGTTACTTCCTTCTGAAATGTTGATGAGGAGTTGAAGCTTTCAGAGAAGGTGAAAATTAAGGCAGATTTTTTGATGGCAATAATGATTTCTTCAATGCAACATGATCATTTGCTTTTTATAAAGACGAAAGAAGGGATAACATGGCCAACACCAATCAAACCATTTACAATGGCCAAAAGAGATGAAGCTGGGGCCTTCAAGTACTACAAAGAAGCCAAGTAGGGTAAGGAGAAAGATTACAAGAAGTTGGATACAAGTGCAAAATTATTTCCTTTCCATTCAACATAATAATAGACCTACAGCTGACCTTGAAACTTCCAAAAGGTGCCCTTGTATTGAGGCCTGGAAACAGCAGAAACAGCAGAGGGCTTCTGATCTCTAGGAACTTCACTCACTCACTGAACTTTTGAGCTGTCATTTCCAATAAACTTGGCTGCAGATGAACCAGAACTTTTTTTTTTTCTTTTTTTTTTTTTTCTTTTTTTTTTTTTTTTAAGAGAAACTATTCATAGTTTGAAAAAAGAATTGTGGGGATTTTTTCCCTTTGTCGTTCCATTTGACATCCAAAAAAACTACAATGTCCTTGTGGAGTAGAAAGCGAAACAGATGGAAGAGGAAAAGCAGTAAGAATAATGGTACAATGAAACCACAAGCAACAGAAGAGGAAATGTTAAAGACCCCAAACCCAAAGAGAAAAATCTAGCTAAGAGCACATCTTTAAAGCAAGTGAGACCCAAATGTGCTTAGGGAAATTAAGCGATTCCCTATATGAGCTACCTTCTCATTTTAAAATGGGTTGATAATAATTAGCAACCAACATATTAAACGAACATCTCTTTCTACTATCAAAAGTTTAACTTGTCTATATCAGACTTGACTCCCAAACCTATGCAGTTCAGGAAGGTGATCTGAGATGACAGCAGAAGATGACATGCTATTGACTACAGTGAAGAAGTAGGAGGAACGATTGTGCCTATCAATTATTTAACAGAGAGAAAGGAAGGACCCAGTGAATAACTAATGTATGGAAGCCTCCATTTCTGTGCTCCATGCAGACTTTGGTAGCCTAGATTTATAGGAAGAGGAAATTTATTATAGATAAAATTTAAGTCTAAAATCATCAAATGGTTTCACTTTAATTGAACAGTCATTAAAAACTTGTTTGCTGTCAGTCTGATGTACAGCAATGTAACATTTGAAGTACTAGGCATATGTTCCCCACATCATCCAGAATGGGGAACACAGAGTTAGGCAGTAATTACACTGAGGACTAAATCCCTGAGTCACTGAAAACCTCCACAAAATATTTTGTGGCACTGCTAATGCATCCAGTTCAGAAAATCTTGGCTGATGAATGGGAAGAGAAACAGTACAGCAATAAATTCCTACGTCTACTCTGAAATCAATAGATTTGTCTTGTACTATATTCAAGCTGGGCATTTTTCACCTTGTACAGAGAATCAATGCAAAATTTAGGCTACATTTAAGTTTGTGTAAGCCAAAGCTTTCCAAAGCTTTCTGAGTACTTCCTAAATGTTCCCATGAGTTTCATACATGACTTTTCATTTTCTAGCAGGGAAGGATTGCAATTTTTCACTTGTTCCAATCCTGCTCCCACTTTCTGTCATTCTCTGCCTGCTCTGCATCTATATATTGACCCTTCTGATGCAGCACAGATTTACAAGCACAGCTACCTTGAAGAGGCTATTTAGGTCCCAGAAATAGAAAGAACCTTGCCAGAGGTAGATGTATGCATGAAATGAGATAGCATATTGTACATCTGATAAAGCTTCTTTGGCTTAGATCTCTGAAAATCATTGCCTGTGTCTATTTCTGTAATGCATATTGATCAAAAAAAATGCATCCTTCTTACTAGCTCTCAAAAACCAAAGTTTTAGCCAGATATGATCTGAACTGACATGTCTACCAAAATGGTGCCATGCTGCAAGAAAGCCAAGGGAAAACCCTACCTTAAATGATCCTTTAAATAGAATAAAGTACAAATGGCACCAATTCTATTTTCTTGAACTTCTAGAACTACTTTTAGGAAAAGGAATAGAATTTGCCTAATGACCTTCATAAGAAGAAATTGAAAAATTACTTCCAGACTTTCTTAGGATTCAGTTAAGTCAGAACAAATCCACTGACTCCAGTGGCATTACCTCAGCCTTAAAATGCTGCATCCAAAACTCCCTCAGCATCAGTGGAGCTGCAGCAGGTCTTCTTTGCTGCCTTAGATCCAGATCCCACCAGAAGATCCAGCCATTTGGCTGGGAAGGAGGAAGTTTTATTTTTCAAGTCTACCAAGATCTGGTAGTTTTTAAAAAAGGCTATTGATCTTTGTATCCATCTTAGACCCACTGACAACAACAGCTCTAGCATGGGAAGAACTAGCTCTGTTACCAAATTGTCTTATGGTCTTTTAGGAGTTAATTTTGATCCACAGTTCAGTAAGAATTAGAAAAAAAACAAGGGACCTGAGATCAGAAATTTTTGCCTCTGACTCCTTCTTGCTCACTTGTAACATGGAGAGTCACCTTTGGCATTAAAAGATAACTGCAAAAGTTACCATCAACTTGCAAACTTTTGAGTGCTTCCAGATGCTTTTGCACTTAATGTGGAGATGGCAGCTTGTATGATCAGGATCTGCAGGTGCCAGGGAAGTCTGACAGCACTTTCCAGCTCCTGCACAAGAACGAAAGGTCCTCAGTCACACCAGAAACCCTACCAAAGATTGAACACAGACAAGCTGGTGTTAGGTCACTGGTGTATGGATGCCTCACTAAACAGTTGGGATTTTAATAGGCTAGATATTGTCCTAGCATTTGGTATTCATAGATAATAATAGAGATTAGGTTTACTTAATGTATTTGCTATTTAGGCAGATGATTCGTGTTAAGCCATAGGCAATCAGTGGCAAACATCATTAGTTCAAATTGTATGAGAGAAAGGCCCAGAAAGAGGAGTCACAATCTGGCCTTTATCATAAACAGCTGTGTTTCTAAATAACCATTTTTGGGTTGTTTCCTGTAGTTGTTGGTATATACTGTATACTGAAAATTGGGCCTCAAAAACACTTATTAAAAATTTATACAGCTTATGACAGGCTCTTTCAGAAACATAACCCTTAACTAATTCATGTTCACTTACCCTGCAGTTTTCTATTTATAATACTTTACAATTTCTGTGTATTTGTATTATAAATTATTCAATGACATGAAGGTTTTTATTTTGATGAGAGAATTTTTGATCAATTTGACAGAGTAATTACTTCAAATCCTGTTCTGGATCACTATGAAAATATTTAATTTTATTTACTCAAATAAATAATTAAAATGTGAGAGTAGCAAGCGTACTCCACAGTGCCTTATAGTCTGTGACTTCTGTTTGCTTCTCCCTAATTAAAATAGCAATGTTTATGTGTGTACTGATTTAAAAAATAATAAATTGCCAAATGGGGAGGGACATCTAGAGGAGGAGGCAAAAGATTCTTGTAGCAACAAGCACAGCCTTATACATAGGGAAAAAAATTCTGTAGAAAGAGGAAGTTATTGATTTGCCGATGCTGTTAGATAGAGGCAGTCAGGACAGAATCTCAAGAAGGTGTATGTTACTCAAATGAAGAGTATTCCTTTTGTGGATTTAAAATTTAAGACAGGTCAACCTTGTAGATGCTCCCAACTGATTCTGTAATATTTTAAGCCCACGCTTGACTTGAACCCATGAGCAGTTCCACTTATTTCAAGAATGTTCATGCTCAGATTTAAATTATTGAAGTACTGTTCTGGAAGCAGCCTAAATCTTCTGCTAAATCAAAGATTAAAACTACTGTGTCTCTTAACTCTGTGACTGAATCCAAATCAAATACCCAAAGACTTTTTGCCCCACAAAATCCAGGTCACTGGTGTTGAAAGCCCAGGTCACTGGTGTTGAAATGGTGTGTGCTGCTGTCCTCTAATTCCTCCAAAGAATTTGCATAGAGTCAAATCTATTTCTGAGTCTCATACATAATTTTACTGCTTTTATATCAGAAGGCTCAAAGACAAAAAACCCTAAATGTATAAAAAATGAATGAAGAAAGAGAAGCCCAGACTCTCCAAACCTCTTAATTTTTTTACAAGTCACAAACAGATGCATATTAGAAGTTTTTAATTACATTGAACCCATCAAGCACACAAGTACATTGTTATTATCATATAATAACTGGTTAATTACCTCATTGGTTAGTTGGTAGTTTGGTTGTTTGGGGTATTTTTACATTAAGAATTCTCATTACTGCTAGGAATAATGGTGATCTGATTACCCACAAGCTGGTAATTGAGATAAACTGACATTTCTTGACAAAATTAATCTTTCTGTTTCATAGAATTTGAGTGAAGGGGATGGGACATTGGTCAAACAGCTGCAAGAGAAACTCAAAAGAATAAATATTGTGCTTTTTTTGTAACCAATTTGCATATATCAAAGATGTAAATTACAGCTGATCCTAGTTAGCAGTGAGGGACAGACATCCTTGTTGCTTTAGTCGCAGACAAGAAATCAGTCACAACCCTCTAACCATGGCTGAAAATCAGTGCCATCTGTCGGCAGTTTGCCCACATACAAGTAAACTGAACTGGGGATATCTAAGTCCAATCCCCCCGGAGAGGTGTTCATATCCCCCCCAAAACACTAACAGCTTTGAAACAAATTGGCACTCTGGGTGGCAGCATCAGTGGAGAGGATGTAATCTGAATATTCATAGGGCTGCTGAACTAAATGGCAAAGACTTTGGGACCTATCACAACCCCGAGCTGTCCTGTAACCTCGACAGGCTCCATCTGTGTAACTGAGACAAAAATTGCACTCCTCCTTCATCCCCAAGTGCCTTTGAGTGATAAAATCCATTTGCAGGCTAAGCAACTCAAGAGGAGATTTTAACCACAAGCACACGATGTGACACTTTGGGAAGGGCTCCGGATGCAGTGCTGCATCACAGGAACTCACTCCCAGCTCCTCTAGAGCTCAGCTGCTCTCTTGTCCCTCACAGCAATTGCACACAGACATCCATGCACAAAACCACACACGTCTACACACCTCACAAGATCATCGTGAGCTCTGATGTGACTGGAAGCCACCACTGGTAATAAACCCTCACTGCTGGTACTGGGTTGGATTGCACATCAGTGGGTTAATCCAATAGCAAACACTAATAACACGACTTTCAGCTTGCTGCAAAAGCAGTTTCTGTGCCATGTGCCATATTTCTATGGCAGTACCTCAAGTCTCAGTGAGTAACACGTTCTGTCACAGGCTGTTGTAAACACTCGTGTTGCTCTGCATGTACCAGGCACAATTCGTCTAAGCAGAGACCTAAAATCTTACACCTGCCTGTTTCATTCACTATCAAGCCAAAATAAAGCTTCAATGGCAGAAGCAAGCAGGGATCACAAACCAGTTGTGACTGGCACTTGGAGCTGAACACTTAGGAGCAGATGTGGGGGCTTGGGGCTTTTTTGCTTTTAGTGAAGGCAGTGAAAAGAGCAGCATCAAGGGAGAGTCTAGTTTGGGGAGGCACTGAAAACCAGTTGAGCACTTCCAGACAATGGGAGGGGAGGAGTTGGACGTTGTCCTTTCTGGGATTAAAATTTCAGTGTTCACTTGGCTATGGGTTTGGGCACAACATGATTTTGAGCTGAAGGAGGTCTGGTACCTGAAAGGAGTGCAGCAGACCTATCCACCTTCTGTTCCTTGTCCTCCTATTGATGTGCTTGTAACCTAAGTAGAGTCTTGTCTGGGCCAAAAAAGTTCTCACATTGGAAGCCAAAAGCAAATTTAAGATAATGCAACTGTTAAATAATTATTTTGATTTTCAGCAGTAATAATAGTAGAGAACAGAAGAATGTGATACAAGGCACCTTTTCTGTAACATTTTACTTGCACTCACTTGAAGATATGAGTCCATAGAACAGCAGCCTCCATGACATGTAAAGCAATGTTTTGCATCTGGTTTTCTCTTCATCTTTCCCCCTTCCTTTATTTTTTATTTCTACTCTGTGCAGCTAACACTAAAGATTTTATTTTTCCTTTTTAATGGAGCGATTGTTATTGACTACCTGATACGTGTGTTCACAGGGCAGGAAAATAACCCAATAAAATCCACTGAACCTAAAAATAAAGAACCCAAAACAACAATAGACACTCTCTGTATCATGTGCACCTGGGGGAAAGGAGTGCTGTAACCCACAAAGTCTACTGCACATTAGGAAATACGATACTGAAGTGGGCCTGTCTATATCCCACTAAACAAGGGACCTGAGGCAAACTGCCTGCTTGTCCCACTACTGTTCTGGATTATTCTATGCAAGGGATGTGGAGTATAAGTGAATGGTTGAGCTCACTCACATATTTTCAAGATTCCTGGTTCCCATTAGTTCTTTGAGCATTTGACAGCCCTTACTAAAGGGTCTAATGAGAAACAAGTTCCAATGCCACAGCCATATTAAAAGCCTAGGCCAACTCACAGAAAGATCAGTGAAATAGCCAGGACTTGAAGATTTGCTTTGACCACTTAAAAAGTTTATGAAGTTTGAAAATCAGGAAGTTAAAGAAATGCTCATCAGTATCAAATTGTGCCCGGTATGTTCCAAAACCGATACAGAGAAAACCTTTCCTGTGAGAGGCAGGTTTTTAGCTCAGCATGTAAGCATCTCTTCTCCTTTACCAGTATATTAATACTATTTACAAATCATTAAATCTTACTGCAAAGGGAAGCAGGTGTACAGGGTGCAACTTCTGTTTCAACCCAAAGCCCTTGATGTTCCTCCTTTGAGAATGACATTAACTAAACTGGATAAAAATAGTGCTAGGGTTTTACCACCAAAAACAGTAAAGCAAATTTTAAGTTGTGTAAAAAAGGGGAAGAAAAAGTCCTTCCTTCAGAAACTTTTTGGGTGGGAAGTGACATCAGTCATGCCACAAGAACAGGAAGAGCAAGCACATTTTATTGGAAAATAAAGATGTGAGTAAATCTGCTATGATGAATATAAAATGCCTCTTTTGGATTTAATTAGGAATCACCTCTTTAGGTGACCAGGAATGAAACTTCTCTTTTAAGGGCACTGCTTTGTACCTGACTTCTCACACACCAAAGCATACTGCTAAAAAGCAGGAAGTGGGGATTAAGGTACATTTTAACAGGCTGCGTGTTCAGCCAGATGGCCTATTCCTTGCTCTCAGGATCTGCATGCCCTTTTCCCCCCTTCAGAGTTATTTTTATTTAATTCCTTACCCCAATTAAAATAAAATAAAATAAAAACTACATATTTTATCTACTTTAATGCATTCTTCTCAGTCAAACTCACACACTTTCCCATGCATAGGCTTTTTAATGAGAAATAATGGCATAAAGGTAGCAGGAGTTTCTGCCTTTGAGGACAACAGCACTTAAAGACTTCAAGAGTCTTTTCCAATGAACTCCCTATGCTTTTCCATCCTGATTTGAGCAGCAGCAGTGACAGCATCATGATGCTGTTATATACATGCTCACAGCAGCAAAGGAGGGCAACAAGGCACCAGAGGCAGTGAAGAGCAGCACAAGTCTCTTACTGCCCCAGCCATGGAGTTGCCAGAAAGCTTCAAGTAGGGTATAGACCTGGAGGGATTTTTTTCCTACCAGCTCCCCTTGCTTTTCTCATTCACTCTGCTGTTGAACCTTTCCATCAATTCCTCACTGATGGCCCCCAGTCCTGCAGAGCTGACTCAAAATGTTCCCGTGGTTCCAAAATATTCCCATGCAACAAGCTGGGCAGAACCAGGAATTCCCATGGCAAGGCCATCAGTGATGGCAGCATTAAATTACCATGAAAACAAAGATGAGATAAAAGAACCATTGTTTGTTGAAAGGGGAGGAAGACAATAGGAATTAAACAACCTGTTCAGGTGCTCTTAAGTGCAGCTAGAGGAGACCTGTAGTTCAAAGAATAGCTATGTCAAGGCACTTAAAAAGTGGCCACCATTCCTTTTTCAAGCCAAGAACTAAATGTGGGATTAAAAAGTCCTCCAGAACTGAACTAGCAATGGTGAAACTGTCAGCAGAGAAGATTACTGAGAAAACTCAAGAAGAGAAGAAAAAGGAGCACACATTTGGTGATGCGGTTTGGAGAGTCCTCTGATGAGTGACCTGGCTGACATTTGCACCATGGTGGCAGTGATCAGGCACTGGTACCATTTGACAGGTTTCAGCAGCCAGGTGAATTAGTCCAGTTTCATTGAAGCATCAAATCGAGAGGTACAAAGGTCACCAGAAAACAAGGGCAGAGGCATCAATCTTCCAACATGCTGCACTGAAGCTGCTCTGGACCCTTTGGACAGATAAAAAGAAGTAAACAGAGGAACTGAACCCCTCTGTAGTGATGAGGAGTAGTACCCCAGGAACAGCAAAGAACAAAATACAGAAATACCCACATGCAGTAATGTATACATCACAGCTATTCTTATATATACCTATGCCTGTGTATACACATACAAACACATATATACATGAAAAAATATAAAGCAAGCAAGCAATCCCATTTTAAAAGAAACACTGCTATTTCTATAGCATGCAGAAAACAGAACTATGATGATTACATTTCCTCAGTAGAAGCCCCCATGAATACAATGTAATTAAATGACACAAACGCAAGAATAAGGTTTCAAAATTCTGACAAATAGCTACTGAGGAAATTTGGATGAGACATCAAGGAGGGAGTAGTGGGGAACTTCCTGTGGCTGGATGTGGAAAGTGTGTAATGAGCAAAATTCATTTTCTTAAACTTTTGGCTATGATGTGTAATTGTTAACCTCTACTGTTAGTTCAAGGCTCCTTTCAGTAAAATATATAGGTTGCCATCAAAGCTGATTTGGATTAGGAGGAAAGCATATGCCCTCACTTTTAGGTTATATTCATACACCAAAATCAATAACATGCCATAGCTTTCAGAAGTAGTAATAAAACACCCTAAAATATTCCCAGAATACTTCTATAAATTATTTGTTCAATGTACTTATGTTAAAAAGGTTGTCAGTTACAGTGCTCTGAAAGACTCTAAAATTACAAGTCATCTTATTTGTACTTGATAAACCCCCTGTTGTTTTGGGTCAGAGAGGGCTCCAGAACAGGGGGAAAAAAAATCATTATTTTCCCTAATAAATAAATTACTTGCCTGTGTTTCATATATCACTAAAGCCTGCCAGTACTGAGGACTTAAATAATAAATAGCAAATAGCTCCATTCATTTATTAATAATAATGCATCTTTTCTTTGTCTTACCATATTTGCAGGCAATGGATTGAATGGCAGTCAGGTGGAAGGACAAATAGTTGGGCCATTGGGAACATTTAAAATTTTCCAGTTTAAGGTGAACATGTCAGCTCTGACAGCCCTTCTACTTTCATCTGTGCCGTGTTATCTGGGCTGTGCACTGTCAGTCACAGGAGCCTTTGGGCTTCAAAAGAGTAAAACCCCTTGAAAACCTGATTAGTTAATGGAGTCCTCACATGTGAGTGTTTCTCAAATGAAAACCCATTTATAATTAGTCATCATGATCATCATTCAACCCTGTCCAACCAAGCGTGCAGGTATCTCACTGCTCCTAGCAGGTGTAATGTTAATAAAACCTCTGGCAGGAGGTTCCCAATCCCTGGCTGCACATGTGGCAAAGAGAGACATAAGGCAGGAAAGGAGGTGAGAAGTAGAGGACTGACCCAGATGCACATCTTTCTTACTTTCAGTAACCAAAGAGTTATGTTTTATTTGTGACTGTTCTCAGCACAATCCACATCTATGTCAATCTGACTTTTTTCACACTTTTTTTGTCTTCATGGTTCTTTGATTTAAAGGAAAATAAAACATCAGCAGTTTGCCAGAGAGGTGCAGGTTTCTCAGGTGCTGAAACCTCCAGACAAATATCACACTCCCAATAGCAGGGTATTGCAGCTCACTGCCAGGGCAAGCAGTGGCACAAATGTGTACATGAATCCTAGAAACTGAAGTTCTTTACAGTCTGAAGGCAATGGGATAAGTGGATGAGCAAGAAGAAAGAGAAGTTGGTACATCTGTTCACAGGAGTCATGGCATACTCAAGCCTGATAATAGAGAATAAACTCCTTTCTTTGTCCAAACATCAGTGGGAGCAGATGGGATTTAAGCAGTCTCACATTAACCAGAAAGTTACCTTTGCCCCTTACCTGGAGACTTTTTCAAGGGATGGAAAGAAAGCACCTTGCATTCTCAGTGACCCTAGAGCAACCCACACCCCTTTCTGACAAAATGAAGCCAAGAATAGAGAAAAATGCATCACGTGCTACCATACACATCAGCCATGCACCAGGCCATGCTGAAATCTGGAAACTCACAGCCTCATAGAGAAGGGGTGGCCAGCATTTCAGTTTGTTACTATTAAGAAGAGCAAGTATGGTGACACTCAGTCAGGGTGCAGAGTCTTCATGCCCTGCTACCCTCCAAAAGAATTTAATCACATAGTCAGCTGCAGGAACTTCACTTCTAACTACCTACAGAGTGCAGGTTTGTGTTTAAAGCAGACTATTTCTTACTCACTGTGAAGTGCAGTGATGTTTTTCTGCAAGATTTAGCCACAGGGCAAAGACTTCAAGCATCTAAAAATACTCTCTCATCTAAAGATGAGAGATCCTAGCATGACACTGCTGACCCAGCCTAACAGGACCTTTGATGGCCAGATGAGTTGGGTCATATCCTACCTCTTGTTTCCTTATGTCCATAGTGCCACTATACTTCTGACCTAGGTAAATAGTTTCTTTTCTTCTGGCTATTCCTTAAGCTACCTTAGGCACCAGGCAAGGAAAGTAAACACATGGCAAAGGCACAATAGGCAGAATGGACTTGATTTTTGTTTAAAGCACAGGGGTCAGCTCCTCACTGTGAGCAGATTTTCCTCTTTGGAAACAGGTTCATGTTTATGTTTAAAGTTCCAGCAGCATGCTCTGAATTTTCAACATGTGCAGCACATCTGCTCCAGCCCAGATTTATGAACAAATCTGCATATAATTGTGCTGGGCTAGGGTGTTGTTGTTGTAGTATTGCCCCCTATACCCACCCTTTAAATAAAATGGCTTTGTCCAAGGCTGTATAAACCCCTGATTCCGAGCCATATAATTTTATGGACAGAAAAAAAGAAAAACAGAAAAAAAAAGTTCTTTTGTATTGCACCTGAGCTCATTAAAACTCCTAAATTCCATAATTTTACACTACCATGTGCTGCATATTGTATTTAGTACCTAGCAGAGTAATTGCTTGCAGTCCTCAGAGTGAGTGCACATAAGGTGGAGAAATGATGGAACAGGTGGGACAACAACTCTGTTCTTGGTAATCTCAGGTTTACACCCCTGCATAGCTGATGTAAAACTGTGTGGCTGAATGGTTCAAAACCCTGGATTACAGTCTTTTGTTAGCCCTGTACTGAGAGCCAAGTCCCAGGCATCAGCTTCCAGTGAACACAATGGCTTCTGCAAAGGACCAGGTAAAACAAGTAAGTGTGTGGGATACAGACTGGGAAAAGGGAGAAGCCACAGATTAGAGTATCAAGGTGAAAAATCTAAGATCCCAGAGGAACCAGCAACTTAGATGACTTAACCAGACATTCCAAGAGAAAGTAAACCTGTAAAACTCAATAGAAAATGAGTAGCCCAAGAAATCTTCTGTGGCCGCATTCAAGGTTTCCTAACTCATTCTTGAACAAAACCAAAACCTTGTGTGCATCCTCACAAATAGATTGATGTCAGAACAGCTGTTTCTAAATGAAAAAAGGGTTTGCACACCCCCTATCTCTGTGAGCAAAGACTGTTAAGATGCTTTTGCCACCATGACTTGAACACATGAAGATCTTCTGGGGCAGGGAGAGGAAAGTGCAAGAAGATTTATAGTACAGTCACACATGCTCTATTTTGGGTCACTGTACTCTTTGGACACTGAATTCCCCTGGCTTGACATCAAGTGCTTGCTCAAGTACTGAATAGAATCCAATTGCAAAGGTCTCTGTGTTCAGAGCTCCTAAGAGGCACCATCCTAGAGATGTTTTTCTCAGTTCATGGGCTACCCAGCCTGACATCTCAGGATGGATTTAGGTCTCCAGTCTGTAAGAGAGAGAGATTTTTGAAAATTTATCCATGTGTGGACTGCTCAAGGACACACAGGAACATTGTAGCACAGCAACTCATTTCAGCCATTGCTCCCAAGTCCCATCCATGTGCCCTATCACCAGACTTGTATCAGAGCTGCTGATAAGCTCTGAGTGATTTCCTTCTGCCTAGAACTGCAAGTGCAGTCTGCTTGATATTCTCCAATGTCTTATCAGCAGCCTTTCAGATAGTTAAGATTAGGAAGCCAGACAAAGACACTGTCTTCACAAAAAACCTGTAAACAGAAGGTGATTGAACCAGGCACATCCTGATGTTCACCTACATAGACAGAGGGTCAACACATTTTGCTTGCTAGCCTAGTTTCCTAAGGAAGAAAAGAAAAAACAAAACAAAACAAAAATATCTTGAAATCGCTTAAAACCACAAGTAGGTTTTGCAATAGTCAGGGAAGACTAATATTTTGGTAACAGCAAAGCAGAAAAGCAAAAAATTACACATAGCTGAGCTTTGCTTTAAATGGTGGGAAAGGTGGAAGGCTCTAACCTTGACACTAGGAAACTTTTGACATTTAGATTTTCAGAAGTCTCTTAGCAAGGAACAACTTGCTTCCTTTTTTTTTTTTTTTTAACTGTAGTTCCTCCTCATTTAAAACATATAATGAACATGAACAGTCATCAGTTTGTAAATACTGGTCTTAAGTTCACTAAATCTTTGTTGAGATATTCCTCCCAGGTAACAAGTCTGTGGCTCATTAGTCTCTCATTAGCAGGAGAGAAATAAAGATGCAAAAAGAAAAAAAAACTTTCTCCAAGATATTGTTGCAGTCTAATTGCCTGCAAGGAATTGTTAATAATGTTTACTAATGCCTTTTCAGCATTGCCAATTTTATAATGTTCCAGATGTGACGTTGCTGTTCCCTGCTGTGATATTACTATGTCTGCTAAGGCACCTAAAGTACTAAGTTTGGAAAGATTTTAGCCCCATCTTATGTCACTGGCATGAAACAACATCCATTGGGGTTTTCCAGCAACAAATTAATACTTCTGAAAAAAAAACTATCTGAAAACCCTTGTATGATTCACTGCTTGTACAGAACTAAGTAAATTTAATCATAACATGCACTGGCACAGGCCAACAGCCTTACAACAGACATTAGCAGCACTATCAGTTACTCAAAGTTCAGTGACATTTACTTTCCAATTTTTGATTTTTAATATATTGGTTTAGACTTTGTGGCATTAATTGATTCCTTATTTGCAGAGAAACATATTTTGTTTGGGATATAATTTTATATTGTAAGCAGCATTTGGAATATAAAACAAGCAGATGTTAGCGAGGATATGAAATCAAGGCTCATCATGTAAACATTGTGTTATACTCTTGCTTTGCAGCCAAGATAAGGGAACAAAGCAGGCAGAAAAGATGCAGATTTTTAAACAATTGAGCTTTTAAGCTAAATTGCACTGAAGTTTCTTGGTGTTCTGGGAACAAGTGGGATCTCCAACTGAGTCAGACTTTTATGCTATTGGGAATATGTAAATAAATATCGTTTTGGCTGATTTTACTATGGAAAAAAAACTTGTGACATCATCATATCTCTGTTTGTCATTCTTCATCTAACAACTTCTGTACCTGCAGGGCAATTTCAGCCAAACGAAACAGGGTAGAAATCTACATTATATGAAATTCCTGGAAAGAGCTGGATAGAGAAAAGAACCAGTATTAGTTTTCCCAGGAAGAAAAATAATGTGATGTGAGATAACATGAGAATAGGAAGCTTCATATTGGAAAGAAATAGCAAGAACACCTGGACCACAGAGAAAGGCTCTCTTGAACAGAAAATCCAGACCTGAACAAAATCTGTGACAGAGCATACACAAGATCTGTGACATAGCACAGTTGGTATTCACTATGGACCAAGTTGGGGTTTCAATACTTTTTCTATTATTTGGCTTCCCACATGGCCTGGATTGCTTGTCTTCAGGATCTGGAGTGCTTGAATTCATAACCTGTATGGCTGCTGTTGCACAAATCTCCCCATAGCATGAGCATTTCCCAACTCCCATCTAAGCAAATGGTCTGACTGCTACTTCAGGCCTCTCAACAGACACAACCATCCTACAGGTTTGGCTACACATGTTGACTCTGTTAAAAAAATCCAGCTAAGTTACTCTTTTCAGAATAGCGTGGAAAAGTAGTCAGGGTCTTTTCACCAGAACTGGGCTAGGAAGGAAACACACAGCTACACCAGCAGATTTAAAGGAGATGGCTTCAGGCCATTGCCTGGCACCTGTATAGCAGAGTCAGCTCTAGCTAAAATGGTAATTATGACCATATCTGAATACACAATCTTAGGATTAAAAAAAGGGTTGGTTTTGTACAGTGAGGGAGAAAGAAGTCCCATCATAGTCCTAGGATAACAAAAAACTAAATAATCATCAAGAACAATCAGCTGTCCAACCTGTTCTTTTAGAAAACTTATGAAAAAAAAAAAAAAAAAAAAAAAAAAAAGAAAAAAAGAGACGTATTGTGACTCTGGCTCATCAGTTAATGGCTGCAAAATTAATTTCTTTTTCTTAAATGTATCATCCTGCTTCTAAAACAATGGTTCTGTCAATTCATGCTAAATTATGCTCCTCTCTCTTCCCAAGCCCAGAGAAGAGGAGCGTGCTGCAGTCCAGCCACTTTGGCTCAAGATTTTAAAAATCTCTTGCTTCCAACTCTGAGGGTCCTCAGTTCATTTTCCCAGTAAGTCAGACAAGATGATGGTCCTCACATCTGCATGCTTCTAACAGTTCCAAACTTACAATCCATTCCCCTTTATTTACTCTTTTCCAAGTAATATATAAATCCTTAGCCTTAGTCACTGTTCAGCCAAAGTTTCTTCAAGCAGACCCAAATCTAACGATCAGTGGAGCCAATGGGAGTCTTTCTATTGGCTCGAGCGGATCCAGCATCATAAAGTCCTGAACCCACAAATATCTGGAAGATCTGGAGTCATTCCAATATGGATTCATATTGGACATCAGCCACTCAGGCCCATCTTAATTCGTAAATCAACGTACCCAACAGACTTTCTCTTCCTTGGATCCCCTCCAATTTGTTAATACATTTCTGTTAACGAGGTGCTTAGAACTAAGCACAATATCCCCAGTGCAGTCACATGAGAGCTATTACATTCCTGCTTCATAATGTTATGTCTCCACATATCCTGGCCAAAATTGCACTGACTTCACTAGCTACCATGTTTTGTTGCAGCCTTGAAACCCTTGTCCTGTCTCTTACTGAGAGTTATACTTTGCTCCACAGGTAATCATGGCAAAGTCAGCAGGACTCCTTGCACAGGACTAGCAATGCAAACAAGGAAAGAAGAAACGAATCCCAGAGAAAGAATTTGTATCTAGATTTTCAAATTGATAAACTAAGACAGCAGAATAATTGTAACAATTCCATCCTGCTGCTTTCCTGAGCAATAATCTATTTTTCTCATTGGAATAAATGACTTGGCCATCAGTCTCCCAGTCAAGCCATTTGGGAACTGGATTATTGCTTCATAAACTGTGCAACACACTCCTATTGCTGTTTAATTGCATTGGGCAGAAAAAGATTTTGCAATTTCTAATGGAAATCTCCCAGAAGCACTCTCTTTCAGTGTTACTTTCCTCAATAGTTAAGGCGGTGAATTGCATTCCAATCCAAAATATTTTTCTAAACAAAGAGCATTATTTTTCTTTATATGCCTCTGCCAGTGCAGCTCCTTTTTCCAGCATATTGCTCCTTTCCTGGACCTGGATGCTGTGTTCCTTACCACCTCCTGTAGTGAGATTACAGTCTTCTAAGCAAACATTTTCTCTAAAATCTCAGCTATATATTCTGTCCTGAACCTACATGCAGATTTTGTGTGATTTCAGGAGAAACTATCCTTGAACCTCTTAGTTCTTTCCATCCTTTTTGGTTTGTTTGTTGCCTGAAAGCTCTTTAGAGCAGCAACTGCCTCCTGTTACACAGAAAGCCTCCAGCCAGCACTTTGGCCACTTGGCTTTCCTGTAACTGGGACAGACCCCGTGTCCCAGAGCAAGGGCTGTAGCTGAGGGGGGAAAAAGGGGCTTGATCTGCAATTTTTCATTTTTAAACAGTACAGCATTCAATCCCATCTCCAGCACATTTTCCAGCACTCATCTCCATACTCTGACACAGTGCTGAAAAGTCAAGATGAGTTCAAGGAAGCTCTGTTCAGTTGTTTGAGAAAAGGCTGAGTCCTTGGTTTTTAATTACCCAACACTGACATTCATTTCCCTCCAGGAAAATAGTAAAATTTCTTTTATTATTTTTTCTTTCGAATTTCAGGAGTTGTTTCAAGTATTTTCATCCAAGAAACATTGGAATGTTTCTCAGGAAAAATATCCTTTCAACAAACATGAAAATTTTTCCTAGTGAAAGCATTCAGTGTGGTTGGCAGTTTTCACAGATTTTTCCTGTGAAAAACTGACAAAGAAAATTAACAAGGAGTTTCTTGGTGAAATGTTTTCCCTTAAAAATGCAATATTTGGTTTTTTCAAAATGTGGCTTTTTAAGAAGTCTGTACCAAAAGACAAACAAACAAACTTGTACAAGAAGATATATTTTTAAATTCTGATCACCCTAAATTCCATGGGAAATATTAAAGAACAAAAAAAAAAAAAAAAAAAAATAAAAGCAAGGTAGGAAACTTTCTGAGCACCAATAAAATGAACCGGTAAAACTAAATCTCAGTGTTAAAAAAAAAAACTAATTTTTATCTCTGCAGGGAAAAAAAAATAGGAACTTCCCGGGCTTACTTTGTGACAGATGAATCCGAGAAGTTTCAAGTCAACTTCTCTCTCAAGCATTGTCTCTGGTAAACCATATCTTACCTTTTTACTCATGCTTACTGCTTACAGACTGTTCCCATAGCTTTCTATTAACCAGAAGGCCACTTGAGCTTTCTGTTTATCCCACTGCACTTTTTCCAAACCACATCTGCCCAGTTTGTCCAGTTCATCTCTCACTGCACTGTGGCCTTTGAGCTCTCTGAGATGGGAGCTGCCTACTACAGCACCTGGTACAGGAGTTCCCACAGGCTACAGGTCTGAACTGGGATTCCAAAGTGCTGTTGTAACAAGAATAATAAATAAATGAACTGCCACCTAAATGGGGGGAATCTACGACAATGGAGGGTTTTAGCAGAGGAACTTGATACAACTCATACTCTGATTTTCAAAGCTGGCAGTGTCTTTCTGTAGAATATTAAGCTTTTATCACAATGGAATGGAAAATACTTGATATTGGCAGTTAGTTGTTGACAATCTTTGATTTTAACACACTGCTACACCTGGGAACACCTTAGCACAGTATCTTTAATCTCATCTACTGTGGGGAAGATGACCACTCTGAAAGAAGGCACTGAAGTGGATGGCTGAACTGCACAGCTTGTGCTGCCTGTGCTGCTGTGGGGTGCCAGCCCACTGTGCATGCTGTAGCCAAGAGAAAAGCTGTGTGGTTCAGGGAATCCCAGAATTATCAGAGTTGGAAGGGACCTCTAGAGATCACCTAGTCCAACTCTCCCACTAAAGCAGGATCATCTAGAGCAACTTACACAGGACTGCATCCAGACAGGTTCACAACCTCCCCGGGCAGCCTTTTCCAGTGCTTTGTCACCCTCATAGTAAAGAAGTTTTTTCTTATGTTTAAATTGAACTTGCTACGTTCCAGTTTATGCCTTCAGACTGTCACTGGGAACTACCAAGAGTCTGTTCAGCTCCCAGGGACAAAGCTCACTGGCAGGATGTTAATCCAGCAAGGACACACATTGGTATTTTTAATGGGGGGCTAGGGAGTCCAGAGATGGGGACAGCAGCATGTCAGATGAAAGGCTTGGGAGGCCAAGGTATCAGAGATGCTTTCCTCCTGTGAAATTCTGGCTGGAGATCTCCTATCAGACTCTTCTCTCTGACGTTTCTAGGACATGCACTCCTTCCCACACAACTTCCCAGTTTCCAAGGAGACAGCATGCTGCTCACCCCACACCTCAGTGCAGATGACCGTGTGACTTCACTCGGTCAGGAAGACCATAAAACACTGCAGCCAAAACGATAGCACTGCAGCTTGACTCACTGTGATATTAGTGAATCCTAAAGGACATATGAACCTAATGATGGGTTGTTCAGTTTGCTTTTTCATTAGAGCTGTTATGATGAGACCTAGACATGGTGTCACTACTTGGAGACAGCCTAGAGAAAAAAACCTTGCTGTGGAATTGCAGGCTTCAAAGAACCGGTCCCAATAATCATGTTACTCAGTTTCCTGATAGAAGATAAATACAAAAGTCAATTTCATAATTGTAACAGTAAAAAAAAACACTAAAAAATCAACATTTATAAAACCAAGTAAGTTCACACCAAGATCAAAGAATAAAAATCAGTGATATTCCTACAAGCACGAAATGCCTCAATTAGGTGGTACACCTCAGTGTCAGAAGATGTAACTCTGATGCCTTGCTTAGTTGCAAGATTCCTGCATGATTTTTGAAAACTCACATAGAACATAAATTTCATAGCTTTTTTTCATAAAGGGTCTGAAAAATAGCTTCTGCAAATAGTTTTTTAGACCACAGTCCATAAAGGGATACCAACACGTAAGTTCTCTTTAGGAACCCAATAGAAATCAGGTATCTGGATGGCTTTGTGATTATAGCCTTTACTATTTCTGTGGCCCTGATTCCCTATGTCCTAACTGAGAATACTAGAGTTTATCTCAGTGGAATAGAATGAAAATAAGAATTTTCAATTAATTACGAAGTACCAATAGTCATGTGGAAAACAGTTAGATAGTACAGCTTCACTTGAAGAAGTGTTGGAGTAAGTCATCATTCAGGACAATAAGAGAATGCAGCAGATATAACACCTATGCATACAGTTGGGTAATTCACAGATAATAATTAAAGCCCAGCCAATAAGGACCACTGGGCAATTGGAAATATTCAGTTTTTCCATGACATTGTATCAGCTGTGACTATAGCAAGTAAAGGAGCAAAGGATGGTGTTTATCCTAAATAGAATCCACAGGTAGACAGAAATCCAATGTTTCAACATTTCTTTCTGGAAAGTTTATTAAAAAAACTTCAAGCAGACATTTTCCCATATGTCAGCCCCCTCAAAATCCCACTGAAAAACTTCCAAATGCTAAAACAAGATGGTCAGTGTTTATATAGATACTGTAGTGGAAATGACAGATTCCCAGTAGTCAATTAGGATGGTAATGTAATTGGTTTTATGCAGCAGAAATCACTACTGAACAAAGACACATGGAATAGTTTTGCTTGTTTGGACAGTCTCTATCTCCACAGTCTACATCAAGTTTGGGGAAAAAAAAATGCACATTCATTCATGACAAATATGTTTCTCTCCTGCCATTCAGGTTTTGTCTACAGTTACATCAAACTCAGAGGTCCTCTTGCTCCAGCCTTGTGCACGTTGATCATATCCTTATCTACAGAATATCTCACAGCCTTCAACAGAATAATTCACATAGTACTTCTTGACCACAAAGCAGAGATCTTTCAGAAACTGTTTATGAGCTACTTCTGGGCATACCTTTATGGGATGCCTGCTATCACCCATCACATTTTTACATGTCTCAGACCAAGAGATAAAATGGAAGAAGCAAGGGGTAGAAATTTGGTAGTGTTCCCATGAACCTGCCTGACAAGAGTAGTCAGAAAGTTAATCTGATTCTTAGGATAATTTTCCAGCGAGTCCCAGATGCTGATGTAGGACTGAGGGTGTATTGACTGGCTAAATAAGAAAATATCAGAATTTTGCAATAAGGGATTGGAAGAGGCAGATCCCAAGTCCTTTCACTAAGAGAGATTTTTATTCCTTAAAAATGTTCCTAGATCTTGTGTAAGCACAAAACCTATGTGAATTTTTCTCCCATAAGTACAGTTTTGTCTGACTTGTAGTCTAAAATATATAAAAATTATGATCATTGGACAATGACAACAATTCACAGTGGAGAAACAGCTGAGCAAAGCATGTCTATGACAATCACATCAATATCCCTTAACTGTTGTAGTAAAGGAGGTTAAAATGAGATATTGAAGGAAAACTCTTACTTTGAGCTTAAATAAATAGAGCTGAAGAGAAACTGAGGTGAAGGGAATCTCCTGCATTGACACAAAGATTAGTCTGGAAAGATCTCCAAAGTAGTAATTTAATCCCTCTTTCTCAAGGGGTTCACTTTAAAAACCTACATCATACTCTAAAAGTAATTAAGAGAAAATCCACCTCATTCTTTTGCCATTAGGAAATGGCTAATGGGTTCAACAAAAGATGGCAGTCTGAGACCTGAAGAGCTCCTTTTTCTTTGTTAGTGACTGACACAACTCTCAATTTGTTGGATGAATTGTTTTTTTTTTTGGAGGATAAAGTACTTCTCTTTCCACTCTTTCAAATGCTGCTCTAGGAGTACAGATTATCCAAAAAGAATGCTGGATGCATCAGAAATTGCAGCCTCAGGAAACCAGCCCTTTACAGAGCAGATTTTCTCTCTTACTTTTAAGTTTCCCACGCTTCTCAGCCAGATTCTGCTGGCCGTGGCTGAGAGCCTGATTCTTGCTGTGAAAGTACGGGAAGCTGGTTCATCCTTAGAGCTCACAGACACGAGGTGTTTGAGCTGCAAGTGTTGGAGTGGACACTGAAGGACAGAGACATGACACAGAACAGCCCCCTGTAGTGGCTGACACCGTGAGGTCTCCAATCTGCTGGCTCGTTTGGCACTTGACAGCCTGGGATTCATTCATCCCTACAGTGCTTGTGTGAGGAGAGATGAAATCTCACTGTCCAGATTGGGAACAAACACTAAGTCATAACAGAGAAGGCAGAAAAGGAATATAACCCTCTGGCTTTCAAGTCCCAGCCTGTATCCATCTCATTCTGTTGCACATAACCTGGCTCTTCTTCCATACACAAAAAGGACAGTAAAACTTGAGGGCTTTTACACAGGCTTTGTCCATAGAAGTCTTTCTGCTATGAAAGCAGAGATAATACACAAAATACTGTGTTATCTGTTTATTCCACTCATATTGGCTCTGAAATCTATTATGCCCTCATGGAAGAAATGTGTCTTTTTAGGCCACTTACAGACATACCTGAAACATGTAGGAGCTGCTAAGGTGCCTACCAGCCAGGAGTACAGGGCATGTGATCCTTGTCCTGGGTTTTCACTCTCTTTCTAAGTCAGCAACTCACACTCAGTTTTAAGTCTTCACTTCTTTACTTGCAAATTACAACACTGCCTACTCAGTGGAGCCTTGTGAAATTTATTACTTAGCTAACAACTTGCAAATTATTCTGGGCATTCATAATGTTATCTGTATAAGACAGAACTGTCTGGAGACCTTATCATGAATCAGGATCCTATTGTGTAAAGAAAACATAAGACCCTATAAACGGCAGTACAATGGAACAAACACTGGCACATCTGCAGTTGCAGTGTCTCCCACACTAAATTCAAAATGTTCTGCAAAATTCCACTTCCTGTCCTGACCCCATGGCAAAAGGGAACACAGAAACCAGGGAGAGCAGGAAATTCCATTCAAATTCCAGCTGCCATCATTTCTGTGAACAGAAGGGACAAAAAGCAGCAGAGATAATGGTAGATAAATTTCATGCCCAAAGAGAGGACCAGTAAAAAATAAGGTCTGAGATAAGGTGCAGATCACAGAGGGAAGTACACAGGCCTGAGTCTTGCCTTACAGATTGTACATCAATATTAATTAAGAATTGACTTTATGTAAATAAGACTAATGCTGTTGAATACTGTCTGGGTGAACTTCTAGTTTCCATTGAAAGCTGGATAGAACTTCATCCCAGCTTTTAGGAGGTGGGAGGAGAGACTGGAATTCATTCAAATGCTTTTTAAATCATTCCTGTAGTTCTTACGGTTACCAGAATGCAGTTAAGAATGCAACACACAAACTTTCTTTCTTGAACAAAGAAAAGGAAGTATCACATCTTTGCTTAATATCTTCACTGGGCTTCTCTTGGACCATGAAGCTGTCCTGAAATACTTTGCCTTCTTCAAAAGCAGAAAAAGTAAGCCCAGAACCTTGAAATCAATGCCAGATGATGTGTATCTTCTGATCTTATTAGAAGCCTCCTTTAACTCAGTGGATTGTTTTCTGATATTTTAAACTTAAACTTCCAAATATTTAGCTTCTGTTGGTGGTCATGCTTGTGTAAGGCAGAAAAGAACTGCTTAATCCCTATAGGGATCGTTTGCCATGGTTTACATGTCAATTTTTAAGTCAATACATGGGGAACTGGTAGAAATTCAACACATAGGCAGACCTGAGAGGGAGGAACCACCCTGACTACACTGGAGTTAATAAAGACCCCCTTCCCAGCTCTTCCAAGGTTGCTCCTTTGAAAACTGAAGGTAATGGAATCACCAACACCACATGTTCCATTTGTCTGCAGGAAAGCAACCTCTTCCATTTGGCTGGGGATGTTGCCAGGTCTTCCTCTGCCCTTTCCATTTTCCCTCTTCCCAAGGGAACTTCCAAAACAATACAAAAAAAGGAGTCAACATCACTCTGACAAGTTGTCTCCTGCTACTATGCCAATAAAAATGATCTTCCTTACACCACACTTCTCTGAACCTGACATCTGTCCTAAATCTCAAGTCATACATACCATTCTTCCATTAACATGAGTCATCCTACAGATGTCCTTCTGCTACTCTTACAGTCTTGTCAGAAAGAATCATTGACTTACTGTCAGCAGATTCAGCCTACCATGTTAATGGCATCTGCAGAGCCCTCTTCTCTGATCATCTTGTTCTTACAACCCCAAAAATGCTGGAAAATACTCGCTGAGCCGTAGGCATGTCAGAAACAAGGAAATAATTGCCTGTCCTGTACTACTACTCTGCCTGGAGTACAAAGGGTAAGTTGCCAGATTTTGGAGTTCTTTATCTTGAAGCAGAGAAGATAAATAGCTTCTTCTCGGGAACCCACAAAGCCCCAGGCTGCCTATGTGAAAGACCTGGTGCTGGTGATGCTCTTGAGAATTTCTGGAAACATAACTGAATTTCTCTGCAGAGATTATGGGCATTATATACAGGAATCTTACCTCATCTATTTTGCACAGGACTTTATATTGGATCCTGCCTAGTTCCAGAGGTTTTCATGTAAAATACCAGGACTTCAGAATGGACACTTCCATAAAAATAGAATAGACAATGAATGTCATATACCTGGAATAAGTTATTTACATATTTTCTGTTTTTAAAGCAGAGACCAAATGGGAAAGAGGCTTCCTTTAAGGGATGGGTGCCATGGCATGTCCTACTAGTTGTTTTCATTATTCAATCAACCTAGTGTCTTGAAAGTTTCATTAACTCGTTCTCTTTATTGGTCTTTTATTTGTAATTTTAAGTCTTTCATGTTGCCTCTATTCCCATTCATTTCACAGTGGCCTTTCTGCAAAGTCACTGCAGTTCAGTCTCAACATTTCATTTTTCCTAAATGTCTGCAGAAAAGAAGGGTGTCTGTGATTCTGCTGTGATCCAGGAAGAAAGCCACAGAGCCAAATCTTTGCATAGCGTATATCAACATTGAGCCTTTAGCTAAATTCTGATGGGAAAAAGTAAATCCTTACAAGATCAGACTGCAGGTTCATGGTGACCATTTTAAGCATGGAACTGATCCTTTGAGGGAGGTGCAAAATGCACTCCAAAGGCTGAGTTTCCTCTTACACTACTTCTCTGAAATCTTTAATGGTTAGACACTGCTTTGAATTCTATGGTTTGAGGCTTAACACCTTCATTATCTGACTGGGATTTCCTTTTTTTGACTGTAATGGAGCAAGGTTTACAGCAAAACCGACTTCCTAGTACAGCAGGCAAGGAGATCCACCACTCACAGAGGTATCACCCTTAGCCCTGGGGCAACATGAGGCCAGCCCACAGGCAGAGGAACCTCTTTTCAGTCCCTGCATGCCCCCTTTTCTCCCAGTTTACAGTGTGTGAAAGCCTCAGATCTCATCCCTAGATTTGGTATTCCCTCCAGCTAATCCAAGTTTTTAGTTTGCTTTACACTCACTCCTACAGCCTGTTTTGTCTGAAGAGCATTTCTAAATTGTGCTATGTAGAAGTGATTTCCTTGCTTCTGAAGGTCAGAGAAGAGACTGTGGTGGGCTAGGACCACAGAATGCAGGCTGTGCAGATTCCTGGCTTGCAGAGCTTTGCATGTCCCATCTCTCCCTATTTTCCCTGCTGAGCTACACTCACTTCCACCTTACTTTGCTTCAGGTAATTGCTTTGGAGACACAAAGCACAACTTCTGTGAGAGCTGGAAACATTTATGCCTGTAATTCCTTTCAGCCAAAACAATCTAAACACCAGAAGTCTCTCGTGCTTTCTTCCCTCCCCAGCAACCATGTTTTCTTTCCAAAGTGTTCACTCCTTGGGGTAATGGAGTGTACACACATGCTAAGTGCATTGAAAATGCATACAATAATTCTAGTGTATCGATGCAGGGGGCTGCAGGAACCCCTTTGCCATGTTTTGACTGCAGCCCTGTCTTGACATGCACAGCATGAAAAACAACTTTGTGGCATCTCAGGGAAGCACCCATATGTGGCAAAAGAGGATCCCCAGTAAAGAAAAGCTGAAGATGGGTTTCAGGAAGGAGGTTACCTCTGTGGCAGCTGGGGAGGAAGAAAAAAAGAATAATACTCTTAGCACTTCTCTGCTCACCACAGCTTGGCTTTGCTCTGGACACAACAATCCCTCACAGTTCCATCCCAAATGCAAAAGCTTATGTCTGGGGCACTCACTATGGAAAAGTGCACACATGTGTGTGGGGGTGCTTTGGGACATGCCCACACTCTTTCATCAGCCAGGTGGACGAATCATGTGTCAGTGAGGTTCAGATCAACCAGTTCATTCCATCTCATCGTGGCAGTGGACAGCAGGCTGCCGTGAAGCAGTCACATCTCTGAGACAGACAACCACCTTGGCTATAATTAAAGCCAATTATTCAAAGGCACCCTGTTCATGTAGCACTGCTTAGAAACTCCCTGCATGAGCATGTAGGCAGCAGGGCTGTTTTTCTTCATAAAAACTTATGAGGAACGCTGCACAGATTAACAGCTTTAATGACAAAAATTACCGCTTACAACACTGACTTCAAATCAAAGAACAATATCTGTGGACAGATATTTTCATGGTTTTCATAACAATTCATTATAGATGGCAACAAGGGATTACATTTTTATTTCCCTTGTGTCATTTCTCTCTCAGACTCAGGTTCATTTCTCTTAATGAGGCAGCGGAAGATAAAGGGCAGCGAAGGCTCCTCCAATGCCTTTGCAGAGTGTGAGTAGTTTAGGGGCAGAGTGATAACTGATCCTCTCCAGGAAGGAGGAGGGCTTGGAAGGGGAGGGGTGAGGGAGAGTGATGGGGTGGGATGCTTTCTGCCATAATGAACTAAAATTAAGACATAAATTCTCCTACCTTTGTTCTGACCAGATCTAACAGAAGGGATTCAGCTTTTTAATGAAAAATGGATCAGTAGCAAAATTCTTATCTAATTAATTGTAAAGGGAGGGGAAAGAAAGAATGGGAAAAGAATCTTTTCCTGAAGGGGCAGGACCCAAAGTTCTTCTTGCAGGCTCTCAGAGTAAGAAGGAAAACCCTGAACCTGGAAGCAAGGCCTTTATTCACACAAAGATGGCAAGGCAGAGGTCCAAGCAAAAAGGAGTAAGAACTAAGCAGAGCTCAAAATGGGATCCAGGATTCCCCTGGTAGTTCCAGGCTTGTTAGGACTGAGAAAAGGTTCCCAGTGGAACTGGATGGAAACTCTCCTGTGAAATAGTTTTCAGTTAGAAAATAATGTGGAGACATCACAAAAGAGTCCCTGGGAGTGGGGGACTCCTGGCATAGCCTCTAGAGACCAGGGAGCTGTTTTGTTTCTAAAACCAAAAACATCAGCCCAAAGGCTTCAAAGTCTTCTGAAAACAAAACAGAGAACTAGCATTTCCAGTCCATGGAAAGCTTTCTCATTCCTGATTTTTGTTCCAGTATTCGTTCCAACAATTTTGGTTTCCCGTGAGTGGGGCAATCTGTATTTCTCAAAGCTCTGTCCATCAGCTGGGGCCTCAGGGTTCCCACTATCTGTGGCTCAAGAGACAAGAAAAGAGAATTCAAGGTTTCCTCTATTTTGGGATCACACTGGCAGAAGAAGATTCTATTAGGAGCTTCCCAAAGTGGAAAAAAAACCCTGAAATTGGGGCTATCAAAATACCTCCATGAGGGGAATTGCTTTCTTAAGATTAATTCTAATTCAGATCCTTCTGTCTGCTGTAAGTAGATTTTTTTCCTAAAAAACAGCATTCTAAGCATTGCTAGAGTTGTGCAAAAGCCTGGGAGCCTGGTTGGATAAATATATCTGACGAGCCACAGCGACAGGAGACAAAGGGGCTAGACAGGAGAAAGGAGAAACCAAGGATAAATGAGACACAGTTAGTGGCATTCATGTATGTTTGGTTGTGGTAAAGACAATCTTGAGAAAGAGGAAAGAAATATTTTTATCATAGCCCCTCCCTTTCTCCTTATTCTTGGCTCCCAACTGTTCACCCTCTAAATGAAAACGGAATAACCATCTTTTTGGGATAGGTAGGTTAGACTGAAATAGAACCTGGCTTTATGGCATGAATGTCTATGGAGTATTTAGCCCACACTCTTTCTGCCTCTTTCAAATGTTGAAGAATCTTTCATGTCTTGGCAGGGCCCTGAGTCACACAATGAGGTGTTTAGCACCTGCCTTCCTGCTCTGCACTGGCACTGGGAAGCAAAGGCTTGAAGATTGAAAAACGTGGTTAGAGACTTCCAAGGTCCCTTCCTGCTCTGTCTCCAACGAGTCAGGCTCCAAGAAGGTACAAAGTTTGTCTCCAAGAAATTTTAAAATTAATTTATTGATGTATTTAATTTTTTATAGCTACGTATTTCAAGAGGGTAATTCTTCACCTTCTGCTTCCCATATTTTTCAGTCTTTTCACTTGAAATCAACAGGGCTTGAATCATACCTCTCATTTAATGAAGGCTGAGCTTCTTGTGGACTCACATGACAGCAGGAGGTGCTGCTCACTGAAAAGCCCAGAATGGTGGGAGACTTTGATAATATCACGAGAGTTGGTAACACGGGCAGAAGACTTTGAATAAAGCTGCCTGACCTCCTTGGCCCAAGTGCTTTTACAGCTAAGAAAACAATGTCTCTGGACTCTAATGAATAGACTTCTGTCATTGTTCATCATAATAATGCCCTGATCCTGGCAAGATTACCTAGATGCTATCATAATCCTGCTAATAAGTGATGATTATAAGACACACACTTGAGGAAAAGGAAAGGTAGAATTTGGATCAAGGAAAGCAGGATAATAAATGACTTCTGACTGTGCTATATGACAAAGAACCTTACCACATCAGAGTCTGCTACTGCAAAATTTAGCCAGCTCACTCAGTTTTGTCCATAAAATAGTGCTCTATTCAGTGTGAGAGGCCTGATAAAAATAGGGGGGATGACCATATTGAAGACATTTAGCAAGATCTTTTTCCTTTTGGGGGGAAACATCTGGCAAGAAAAAAAAAAAAAAAAATTAATTGTTATTTGTGGAGCATTCTTTCAAGCAGAAAAACTTCCTCATAGTACTATGGAAATATATGATTTTCCTATTATGTGTGACTTCCTATCCATTTTCAGCTAGTGACTTCTGTTTTCTGGCAGAGTCTGGTAGCAAATATTTTACCCACGGGCAAAACCAAGTTGCTAAAGATGGTAAAGTGCTACTAAGCAGATTAGAAGAATGCAGTACAAAAGTATAGCAGAATAATTCTGACATATTTTTCTTGGAACAGAGCACGTGTAATGCCCTGTTGCCCCACTCTAACCAAGCTTCTGTCTTTTGACAGTGGAAGGTATAGAAGGCTATTTATCATAGGCCATGTAGTCACAGTTTGTGTTTAAAACATGAACCTATTTTTGTTGGTTTTTGTTTTTTTTTTTTCTTCAGAATCTGGTCCATCACAGCTGATGGGAGATGTGGCAGAGCAGAGTTTCTCATGCTTGTTTTACTTCTTGTTTAAGCATAACCACCATTCCCAATGCTAGCATAAAAGGACTGCTTCATTCAGAGGTATGAACAATATGTCAGGCAGGTAAAATTCTTGCTGTATTCTGTATCTTTAAAAGCAGGGGATGAGATATTGGTGTATGAAACAAATAAAAGGACAGTTAAAATCATCTGACTGGGAGACCTCCTCCAGCACAAGAAATATTTATGTACTCATTCAAGAAATGTGTTTCTACTGCATCCCTTAAAATTCTCTCCTGCTAACAACACAAGTGTGACCTCATTTGCATGAAGGAGGGGGTGTGCAAGTCTGCATGAATCCAGAAAGAGCAGTATATATTTTGCAGAAAAAAATCTGCTTTCACAATAAGGTTATCGGCAGCTGAGCTGCCACCTGAGCTAAAAAAGCCTTCATCTTCAGACAAGAGCCTTTCTCTTCCCCGTGGATTTGATTTCAGTGGGAGCTAGGCCAGGAAACTGCTTTTATTTATATTCTCCACCCCTAGCAAAGTCAATGGCCTCATTAATCTGCTGATGGGCCAGCACCACGATGGAAACTAGAGATGCAGCAGGGAAAAGTGCCAAAGGAACTGCTGCTTTTCTTCTCTCCCCATCCTTCACCTTGCTCCCACCCCAACCTCACCTTCAGAGCCCTCCTGCCAGCCCTCAGTGTTCCTGCCACCATCTCCTCCTTTCCACCTGGATTTCCACCCTTCTCGGAGACAGAAGAAAAATATAGCCCTGAATTCCATGGGCACATCACATATGCTAAGATGAACTGGAAAAGGTTGAAACTGGCACATTGCCTCTGGGGAAAGGCCCAAATAAACCTTCACTTTCTTAAATGTGCAATAAAATTGTAACAGTCCATAGAAAATTAATTATGACAATAACTACAGTGAACCCAGAAAACGTTGCCTCCCTTTCAAAGAATCATAGAATTGGCTGGGTTGGAAGGGACCTCAGAGATCATCAAGTCCACCTCTTGATCCACTATCGCAGGAGTTCCCAGCCCATGGCACTGAGTGCCACATCCAGGCTCTTTTTAAATATCTCCAGGGACAGAGAATCCACCACTTCCTGGGGCAGCCCATTCCAATGCTTGATCACCCTCTCAGTAAAGAAATTCTTTCTAATATCCAACCTAAACCTCCCCTGGCACAACTTGAGACCTCTTGTGCCCTCTTGTCTTGCTGAGAGTTGCCTGGGAAAAGAGCCCAACCCCCCCCCAGCTCCAACCTCCTTTCAGGGAGTTGGAGAGAGTGATGAGGTCTCCCCTGAGCCTCCTCTTCTCCAGCCTCAACACCCCCAGCTCCCTCAGCCTCTCCTCATAGGATCTGTGCTCGAGTCCCTTCACCAGCCCAGTTGCCTCCTTTGGACCCGCTCCAGGACCTCAATCTCCTTCCTGAACTGAGCGGCCCAGAACTGGACACAGGACTCAAGCTGTGGCCTCACCAGGGCTGAGTACAGGGGCAGAATCACTTCCTTGGACCTGCTGGCCACGCTGTTCCTGATACAGGCCAGAATGCCATTGGCCTTCTTGGCTACCTGGGCACACTGCTGGCTCATGTTCAGCTTCCTGTCAATCCAGACTCCCAGGTCCCTCTCTGTCTGGCTGCTCTCCAAAGACCAAAGCTGAGATTCTTTCTTAACTCCTGTTGGAGGTGCTGTTACCCTCTCACTTCTTTTCAACAGATCTTTCTATGTTAAAAGTTGTTTTGACTGTGGGCTTTACTACTGTGACATGCTTTGCTTTGACTTTTATTTTCCATATAATCTGTCTTGCAGTAGAGGGACCATTAGCCGGACAAACAATGTTCAGTCCCAACAACATTATCACTTGAAGGCAGGACAACAAGAATTTCTGCTGAATAATGGGCAGTAAATTTACTCTTCTAATAAGTTCATCCCCTATTAGGTATTTATTTCAGGAGGTTAGACCATAATTAGATTGCATTAAGAAGCCAAAAAAGAAAGAAATGGAGATTCCAGTCTGGGAATTTGTTTTATTTGCTCCCGAGATGTCCAAAGAAATTCTCAGCACAATCTGTATCCTCCAGATAGGGGTTGCACAACTAAACAGTTCCAATGCCACGAGTTTGCATTTGTCTTTCCTGTACAAAAGTTATTGCCAAGCTGCAATCTTTCCCTGAAATACAGTGTGTGTAGCCAACATTGAACCCAATTTACTGTGGCAGATGAATATAGCCAAGGTGGTGGTCTGAATGTTTGGCCTAAAGGCACAATCCAATTTTCAACTGTTTCAAAGCTATTATGTCAAAGGCTGTTTGCATAAACATAACAATAACAGAGAGCCCAGGCAGAGGGAAGCAGGAGAGGGAAAGCCTGCCCTCTCGTGTCCTCTGCCTGCATGTGACTGGGAGCACATTTACAGTCACACAGAAAGTTTATTGCATGGTTATGATGGAAAGAAAAAGTCAGAATTATCACAGAAAAGAGGGTATGGATATGCACTGCTGTACCCAGAACCCATCTCAGTGTCTGTGCTTGCAGTGGGTGTGTGCACATGCAGAAATTGGTGCTGTCTCTCTTCAAGCAAAGGCTTGAAGATTGAAAAATGTGGTTAGAGACTTCCAAAGTCCCTTCCTGCTCTGTCTCCAATGAGTCAGGCTCCAAAAAGGTACAGAGTTTGCCTCCAAGAAATTTTAAAATTAATTTATTGATGTACATGAAGTGTGTGCAGATCTGCACATCCCTGCACAGCAGTTCAGCTGCAGCACACACACACACACACACACACACACACACACACACACACACACACACACGTCTTTTCACATGCACAAGATGGCTACACTGCCAAAATGCTGACTTAAAAACAAAACAAAGTAGATCCTGCCAATGGTGGAAATGTGAGAATGTTAATGACTTTTTAAACTTTTCTCAAGCTTGAGAAACAGATGTGATTATTCAATTCATTACCAGAAAAATGTCTTGCAGCAGCACGCATGTGATGAGCTGACTGATGATGTGGGAACCTGTGAGAAAGCTCTTTCCCTTATAAGAACTGGAGGATATTCAAGTTGATGTTATATTTCTCTTTCCTGTTATGTACACACGTACATGACTTTTTTTAAATAGAAATCTGGGATAAAACTTTAAATCCATACTGAACAAAAGCAAAACAGTAAACCCAAAGATTCTGTAACCTGCACAGTTCTACATATCAACCAGAACTTTCTCCACATCCGCCATGTTCTGACAGTGTTTGGACTTGGGTCAAACCTATACACTGGACCTAGTACTGAGGCTCACCTCTAATTTAAAAGCTGGGAAGAAGATACACTTAGCAGTTTTCTGGAAAGGAGCTGAAGGAGGAAAAATCTTAAATGACAGAAGATGCCAAAAATAAATAGCCTCTGCTTTTAAAATTCCTCCTTCTATAGAACCATCAATGCACAGGGCTTATTAAGACACCTGGCAAATTATTTTTTCTTATGGAGAGAACTCTCAAGGACTCAAATCTAGAACAAGCAGAGATGTCACAGAAAAACAGATGAGTAGCATTACCTTCACACATCCCATTGCTATTTCTAAGTCCAAGTTCACTGGGATCTAGCAGTTAAAATGGGGTTGAAGCCAACATCAAGGGACAAAACCCCACAACCTCCTAAGAACAAAGTCCTTCTCATCCAATATCTGACCTGAAGTCAAAGCCAGCACTGGACAACATTAAGGAATTTGATATTGTGAAGCTGGATGCATGTGACAGATACGGAATAAGGGGTTTTCAAAATTAAAATTCCTTCTGAACTCAGATGTTTATAGTTTTAGAGCCAGAAACATAATCTTTTACTTTGTTCCAAACTTCCATTTTTGCACTGACTTCTGTTAAAGGCACACATGCTATCTGGAGTTGGAACTGGACATATCTATCACCTTTCTACAACATGGCCTAGAACCCTACCTTATTTTTGGCAAATTAACAAAGTATGTCTCACAGAACTGGTCTCTTCTACCAAAATATCAGCAATCTGAATTTTAAAAAGTGCAACTTATATTTATTATGATTATTTCAAGCAGCCCAGTGATCATACAAATACAGATGCAAAAAACCAAACCAAACAAAAGACATTTATCCAATCAAAACCAAAAGATAATGATTGCAGAACATCAAGGGCCAGCCAGGGTTAGAGTGGATGTTAGAAATTGGTATGTAATTAGCTAACAGACCTTGCCCTATGAAGCCAGTTGCCTCCAAAAGATGATGCACATCAAAGCAAAGCAACAGACAGACAAATAAGTGTTATATTAGAAATATGAAAATAGTTCTTTTCCTCTGTAAGTAAAAGCACATAATATATTTCTTTCCATAATAGAGGTAGGATTTGTAAATCTTATCTTGTGGTTTAGAGGCACACAGGCTTACTGAGATCAACAGAACAGTGGTACCTCACAGAAAGGTGTTCCAAGGGTTTTCCTTGCCTGTGAAATGGGACAACAAAATCTGGGATAATTACATTTTTCAGAGGTTATCATGATGGTTAATTAGTTAAGGAAGGAGAATCACACACAGAAACTAAGAAATAGGTATTTTTATGTGATTGAAAAATATTTTTCTACCTGTGTAAACACTGCATGACATTCAGAAGTGGAAGCAGAAACTTTCTGAGCTATTCCCTCAGTAGCCTCCTTAAAAAGAGCCTCTGCCTGGAAGAGCCACTCTCAGCCTGCCCAGCCAGCCCTAACACCCACCATATACATGTAAACCTGTTGACTATGGCTGCTGTGACAGGCACTGGAAAGGAAGATATGACACTGCTTTTGCCCAATTCAGTGGCAAAACTTCATCTCCCACCTCCCAGCCTGGTGCTTCACCCACAAAAGCATCTGTCTTCCAAGGAAGGGCTGTTGGAGCAGAAAGAACTAGGATGCACTGAAGCAGCAGCAGGAACAGCTGAAAGAGACAGCTGAGAAATTATTTAATGAAGACCAGCTTTGTTAGATATTTTTCTGCATCTTGTTAAAGATGTCTTTGCATTTACATTGTTTCAGTTGCTGCTTCGTCCTTGGATTTCCTGGGCCCCATCTTGTGGAGATCAGGATGTTTGGAATTGCTGTTCTGCTGCTGTGACTTGGATGTTAGAAAGCACTTAGGTATAAACAAAGCCTACAATTTTCAGAGGCACTCCCTCAAGGAAGGTTGTGACATCCCAAGAATGACATCCAAAGGCAATTCTCAACTCCACCATCCTGCACTGGGTGCACTGAGTTCAAACAGGGCATGTGTGTATCCTCATAGTCATTTTTATGAGTAGATGTAGATTTTTTGAAGACAGAAATTTCAGTGCTTTGCTGAGTAAGCAAAGCTCATGCATAAGCACTTTGCTGAATTGCATATTGATTGAATGCAAAGAAACAAGAAGCAACTGCAGGAGGGAAAATACAAAAAGTTTTCTGTTGTAATGCTGACATGTTGTATTAGAGTCTCATATGGCTGAGACCCTACAGACTCCTACTCTCACACATGTCCCTTGGATAGTACTTTAGCTCAGGGGGACAACTGTAGCAAAAGCAGAACCTAAAGGATGTGGGTGAAGTCACAGACTCAGCACTGGTTCTGTGTAAGCAATCAATAGTTCTGCTACAATTTGCCTCAGGCCCGCTGCCAAGCCACTGCATTCTACATTTTTAACACCCACCTATTTTTTAGGACCCAGTTCCTAGCTTTCTGAAGGACAACTAGGTCTACACTGGAGGAACCAAGAATATCCTGGACCTCCTTATGCCAAGTAAGCCCTGATTCAGTCTCACTCCTGTACTTAGATTTTCAAGTGCATAGGTCAAGCAGGAGTTAAAACACAAAGCAGGAGAGTCCTGTCCTAGATAGCAGAAGAACCAACACCCCCCCCTCCTCCCAGAAGCAGTAGCCAACACCAAGAAGTTATTTTAACAGTCATAGAAACTCTGGAATGGAGAAAAGGGGAAATTAGCAGAACCTTGAGGTTCCTGCAGTTCCATGATTTAAACCACTGTAAAAGGAGGATAACATCTGCCACTGAAGTGCAGACAGTACAGCATCTTGTGTGAAGCTATCAAGTCCTAACTTTGCCTCACCCTGGTATTGCAAAGCTTCCTTAACATTTGTGAAGTGTTCAGAGAGCCCTGGATGAAAAATTATATTGGACAGCAAAGCAGCATTGTTCATTAATGTTAGAATTAAGTCTGCGTGCTGACAGCAAAGTAGATGGAATGAAAAATATCAGAGCCTCAAAAAAAATGCAAACTTCAAAATGTGTATAAAGGGAGCAGCCTGCTTTCCCCCTTCCCCCCTCTTCCCATCACGTTCAGATGTAATATCTTTCCTTAGTTCCGTGGTTTTCACATAGCTAATGCTGTGTTTGGTTGCTGGAGCCTTTACAGATGCAATGCATTAGCAAAGCCTGCCAGTCAGCATCCTGTTTTTCCAATCACTCTTCTGAAACTCCTCCACTTTTCTCAGAGGCTTTATCAGAAAGATGTTCCTCTGAAACATTTCAGCAAGGGGATCTGACAGCTCTTCAAACACCAGCTGAAATTCATTTGTTTTCCACTGCTTCCTGTTTTTACAAGTTCATTAGTGTTTCACCAAGAGAGACTAAAGAGGAGAAATTTTCAGCAGCCATGCTGATTCCCAACACACAAAGTCATGGGAGACTGCCTAAACTTTCACATTACGTGTTCAAACACAAAAATACGTGGCCTGTATGCACGTACATGCACACTGTATATACGTATAAACATACATATGTACAAGCATATATCAAGAATGTGTGTGTGAGAGCTGGATGTCTGTACATCACTTTGACTGTCTCTACATATAGCAAGGAATGCATGTACCCATGATGTGCAGACACACAAATACCAAGACATACATAGAAAAAGCAAAGGCTCCATTGGGGGCAGTCTGACACTGAGCCATTTTTTTTAAATGGAATTTCTGAGGCCAACAAAGTAAAGAAGCACCTAAAGTGTCTCAGCTGTGGTCCATAGGTCAGGGCCAGTCTCAGGACAAGCAGGAGGCAGAGACCCTGTACAGATACATTCCTCAGGACTCACAGGAGCTCCATGTTGGAGCTCAATGAGGAAGGCACCGTGTGTGTTCAAGTATCCAAACTTTTAACATTATCTGTATGGTATATTAATATATAATCTATTAATATATATTAATATGCTAACTGCCAGAAACATGGAACTAATTCCATGTATCATCCTTGTAAGAGCATCTAGGTAGCTATGAGATAGGGTTGTACCAAAACTGACATGATCACAGTACTTTTGATGCATTCTAGATGAGGAGTACACAGTATGTTCTCCTACTTGAGTAGGTTAACAGGCTGATTAGTTGCAACAGCAGCAAGAAAATTGAAATCTATTTCTAATTTTCACTCAGAAGCTGCTTTCTCTTGTATACCTGAAATACAGCCAGCCAGTTTCTTCTTATAAATTTCAATTGTGAAGAAAACAGCAAGGAGCAAGAGATATTTTTTCAGATTATTAAATCCATTTATTTCCAAAGTCATAAAACACCATCTTGTTGTAAATAATGATTTAACAGCTGGCATTTAAACTGCCCATCTTCTCTTTGAGTTTGTATTACTACTTTCTCAAAATCTCCTATAATTGATCAATTCAGAAATTACAAGAAAAGAAAAAAAAGGCAAAGGAAAGCATGTCTGCTTTGGTCTAGCTATTTTAAACAAACCTAATGCATCAGCCAACAGAAAGCACTGCTGATATAATCATGAAAGGCACTGGGTAGCTCACTGTAGTTTTACACTGAACTAAATTTGTATGATCTGGGAACTGGCATTTTCTAGCTGACTGCTAGGAATATGTCAAATAATATATTTTTTTAAGTGGGTTCTGGGGCTGGTAGTGATGTACAACCAAATGTTTATGGTAGAATCAAAAAGGTGGGTTTTTTGTTTGCATTTGTTGCAGGTCAACATCTATGATTTCAGGGCTCCATCACATGAATAAGACCAGCCTTGCTTTAAAAATGGTTCCCTGGATGACCAAAATAACAAATTCCCATAAAATTGTTCTGAGCCTTTAATACCACAGAGCCATTATTAACTTAGTGCCAGAGACTATAAAATAGAATATTATTGCTTGGTTACACATTGTCTTCTGTTTTTAAGGGAAGTAAAGCAACTGCTACAGATCTACCCACTTTGGAACTATTTGCCATTTCATGCTATTATCAAAGTACTTAATCTAAGTATTAATTACTACTGAATATTGCATTATTATTCAGCTCAAGCTTCACTACAGTGTTTGGTGTCTCTTTGCATTTCCTCTAAAGTCTTTTGGCCTGCCAAATAGAGATGGAAAAAAAAAACCAAACAGGTGTTTTTGTGCTATTTTCATTACTGTTCTTTCCCTGGCTGAACCAGCACTGCTGCAAGAGCATTTTATTTGATGTGTTTCACCTTCAAGGTTTTGCTGATACCACCACAAAAGGACACTACAGGGGAAAGTGTTAAGGCAAGTAGCAGAGGTTTCCTAGGCTGTGGGAAGCAGAAGATGGACTGTTAGTTGAAGCAATTGGCCAAGGTGCAGATCATCACCAAGATGATGATAAAAAGTAACAACCCCCACCAGTGATGCAGCAGTGTGAAGTTTTTATCATCCTGATGTCACTAAAAATTCATCTTAACAGCACAGCCACATAGCAAACAGACTGCAAGATCTTTGGCACAATACAAGCTATTCAAGAGTACTATATTTTGTTGGTCATCTGTTCTATGAAAAAATGCAAGTGCAGTGCCTGCAAAGGAAATAGCAAACCTTATCCTCCTACTTGTTGCCTTTGATTAGTTCCAGTCAAACTACTTTATTTTTCATGACCTACATAATACATATATGTTAGATTCCACAGAGATGGATGGGGAAGAAAATAATACCAGAGGAAGTCAAGTTCACTGCTTACCTCTTCTCATCCTATTAGAGAGTTCTTTACAGAAACACTGGGTTCCCCATTTACACAAAGGATAGGATGGCTGTTTTCTGCAGAATGTGCCAGCACGGTTACTAAAAGGAAAAAAATAACCTTCAGCATTGAAGTTGGAAATCAAATTCTGTTCTCAAGTCAGGTTTTTAAGACAAAACTGTACCTGGCAGTTTCATGTGTTCATAAGGTGTAAATGAGCAATGTATCATATTTAATTGAAGATAATGTTTTTCAGTCTCCCAGGATCTTAAAAAATAAGTATTACCTTAGGTCTGGTACCCTTGAATCTGAGTAAAATCAATAGAACCATGGAGGAAAAGGAGGGGAAATGGTAGAACTAGGAATGATAGCAAAGTTAACATGTTTGGAAATTATCCAAATTATTCTTACTGTCTTACTGTTTCCCTTTGAAAATCACCATATATTTAAAGCTGAGTGTTATGAGTAAAAATTACCTTTTGGAAGGAATGCATTTTAATGATGTGCTTGACAGAGGGGAAGCACAGGGGCATAAGAGAACAGAGAGCAGACCCAGGACAGCTTCAAAGAAGAAAGTCAAGAGCTGAGAGCAGACAAATCGATCAGTGCACACCTCAGCTATTGCTATTGGGTTGCTCATTTTTGGGAACAGTTTCTAATAAATATAAATTGACACATGAGATACCAGAAACAACTTTCTCAGCTTCTAGGTGTAAGTAACCTATTAGATGAAATTTTCTCCAGCAACTTCCATGCTGTAAAAACCAAAGTTATTCCACACAACGGTATTGAAGGGATTCTCCATGAGTTTGCATGTGAGCTGATTATGCCAGAGCTTTTCCAAGACAGCCCTGACATGGCTATAATTAAGCTTCACTGGGTTTAAAAATTAAACTATTATGAATTTGTTCCCTCACACTGATGCCTGTTCTGATGAAGATCTTAAGAGGCATACTTTGCTCAGTAGCCATTTGGTGCCTTCATCCTTCCTGTTTTCAGGCTATTGTCAAACTACTTTGGCAACAGCTTTGTAGTAGACACTGCCCAGAAGGCAGAGTTTCTTGAACTACAAGAGGTTGTCCTAGGACATCGAAAAATCTCACTGTTTTACTAAAAGTGAATAATACATTGAATTTATTCTGGCTTTTCAAAAGGGGAAAAAACACAATACGGTTCTCTTCAGCTACTCGAAGGAAGTGTCAGTGTTGCTCTAGTAAGGACTTGACTACATAGCAAAGAAGCACAAAATAAAGGAGGATGGAAGTTTAAAACACAGAAGCCATTTCACAGACTCCTGAACCAAAGTACCTTTTTTGTAGTTTAAGATAATCCACTTGAAAAGTGGATCAACCCATACTGCACAAAGGCACTTCAGTACAGAAAATCCTCTCTGGGAGTTAAGACAGAAGAGTTACAATGCCTAAAACATACCCCCAAACTTATTCTGTACTGACTTCCTGCTCAGATAAGCTCTAAGAGCTGAACCTTTTGCTGCTGATTTTCCCTGTGATGCTGTGCTAAGCCCAGAGTGGTGGGAGCATGTGCCTCGGAGAACAGGGGTCAGATCTAGAGAATCTATATAATTATTTTCTCACTTAAACAAAAAAAAGAAAAAACGAAAAAAAGCTCCCTTAAACTCCCAGCCAAGAAGGAAAATAACTTGGCAAACAGACATCTTCTGACTTCTTTTACTGGAAAGATTTATATTTTCCTCACTGCAAAGAGCACACAGCGTATTTGCCTGTGTTCCTTGTAACAGAAGTTTTTGGCAGTCTTTCCTAGGGTAAGGTTTAGAAAAAAATCCCACTGCTGGGGGCAACCTGGTCATTATAAAAGCCTGAAACAGCTTTTAACTAGGTAAGTTACAGATTCAGGCAGTTGTAAATTTAGGCCAGACGGATCACACAAAGCAGTCTCCTGCATAAGACATGCAATAGGACTTCTCTTGATTAAATTCCACATCTAGTCCAATAGCTGCAGCTAAATTCAAGCATCTTTTAGATATATATCCAATTGCAATAGAAAAGTTTCCAGTAATGAAGAACTTACCACATCACAGGATACCTTATGTCCAGGAGCCTTGCACATTTTGCACCCCATACAGCACATCAGAAACTTTCAGAAAGTTTCAAGCCTGCTGCTCCCATGAAGAAGTTACTGCAGCCCACACCTCTTAAGAGGTCAACTTGCCTTTGGATGAGAGCTCCCACCTACCTAGAAACCCTAGAAAAATGCAGCTAGCCCACAGATCAGAAAGAATTAGGGTGAATTCCCTTTCTGTGCTCTGCAGACCATCATAAGAACAGAGGGACACAATCTACCAATCATAGCCCCTAGTGCTTCTAAAAGGAAATTATTCTACCTGTTAAAAGCATTTTGAGGAAAAAAAAAGAAGCTACCTTGAGGAAAGGGAAGTAAAAACAGAAAGAAAACCCTCACCATTGTAAGAGAGTTCTGACATTACCCATGAACTCTTTTCTACCTTTTTTTAAGCTGTTTCTCTCATAAAGGCTCTCACCTGCACAGGGCAGATAATGCCCTACAGCTGCCCCATCCCTCCATTCACCTATTAACAGACTGTCTACCCCAACAAATGGTGTTAACCTTTTCTCCACTGACCTATTGGACTAATTTATTCTTTTGGATTTGGGGCACATAGAAAGTGCTATAAAGACTTGCAAGAAGGAAGTTTCAAAGCAGGAAGAAAATAACTGTTGAGGCTATGCTGCTGGTGGCATTGATTTTGCAAGTTATACAGAATTTGTGTGTTCTGCAAAGTACTCAGAAGAGGGAACTTCAGCTGCATGACCACGATTTCATTTGCTTTGCACTTCATCAAGCCATATTTTAGTGCCTCTCCTGAGACTTCATGTTCTGTCTTGACAGGAAGGACCTAATTATTGTTGAGTTTTACCTGCTTTGTATAGTTACTCACAAGTTTGACAGGGTAACAATCACCAGGCCTTCCAAAATGCCTACCAGTTGTGAGGACTTCTATTCAGACTTCTTAGTTTTCAAGCAGAGTCCAGTACCCACTTTCTGAAATGTAGGCATTTTTCAAGTATTTCCAGCTGGACACAGAAGTCACTTTGGATATCTCTCACCAAGTGTCTGTCCTCAAGATATTTAATCCAAGGAAAGTGGTTCCAATCCATTTGGTATTGACATAAAGCTGCCCTCTGTGGGAATCATTCTCAGCTTTCAATGAGGGCAGAATAAAGGCAATTTGATTCTGAAAAAGTCACTAAACATATGCTTTGGCTCTTGTGATAAAGTAGTAGTAACACAATTATACAACCTCTTTCCCCTTCAAGTTCGGGCCATCCCCAGCCCAGCAAAGTCTTCAGGTTCATTAGTAATGGATTTTTAGAGCACTACTGATGGTTAACAGGCTGCAATTTTTTAGCTTGCACAAAACAGTGGCATTCCTAATTTAACTACAGTTGCACGTCCCTAGCATACAGAATGAGTATGCTTTGTCCCAATGCAATGAAAGTCTTTTTAAAACATTGCTAGGTAAAAGTTATATACTTTAGAGTGAAGCAGTAGATGGACAGAAAAGCATGTATTTTTTTCTCTTCTTTTATCCTGTGTTTAGAAACAGAATTTCACAGGCAAACCAGCTGGTGCAACATCCATTATTTACTCTCATTGGACTGGAATCTCAACAAGACCCAGCAGCAGGAACCTGATGCTGGCAGTGTAAGGGGTGGAGGCAAGAAAGATGCTCCCTGAAGTCCCCAGCAGACTGCTCCTGCTGTCTCTGCCAGATGAAGAGCACTGCATGTTGCTCTTGTTTGGAATGTAACAAAAAAGAAGGTCTGTTTATTTATTTATCCAGCAGCATCTTAGAAGATTCATTCCCTGCTCAGTGGGCCTGATTTTCCATTGCTACCTAGTAAGACATAGTTTCTTACACCCAAGTTGCACTCTTTTTGTAGTGAGGTAATTGCTGTTATTTTATAAAAAAAACCCATTTAGGTTGAAAAAGACCTTTAAGATCATTGGGTCCAACTGTAAAAAAGGAAGCAGTGTAAAATTCACACAGCAGAAAGATATGTCAAATTCCTGTGTGGGCATATGAGCTTTTCCACTAATATCTAAAGTCATCTCTACCTGTCCTCAAGCAGTTGACATATACATCTTGAGCTGCTAGGACTCACAGGGACTCTTCCCATTGATTTTACTACATCCAGTTGCATAGACAGCTTCAATTACCACAGCGTAAATGGCACAGCCTTCAAGAAAAAAACCCCAGATAAATTAAATGAAATTTTAAAAGATATAAGATAGTATAAAAAAAGAAGTTACTTGTCCACAAAACACAGGTTGGTTTGGTTTTGGGGTTGTTTCTTTTTCCTAAGCTATTGCTGTCTCTACAGGCCAGAGACTTCTGGGGAGGGAGAAACCAAGCCCATTTGGCAGCATAACACAGGTTTAAATTCTCATTTACACATCCCTGATGGAGGAAGTGAGCTGTAAGCATACAACACCCTCCATGCCTGTGGATATCATGGACTTCTTTTTTAGCCTCAAAATGTGTGGGCCTGGCCCTGCAGCTGGGCTGGAAGCCATAATGCAGAAACTGCACCATGCAGGACAGCACAGGTGAGTTGCAGGAGGGCATCACTGGCCACAGGAGCTGAAGGACCTAAATGTTTTGCCCAAATTCTTCCTCGTATAAGCGTCCACACAAGATACAAAGTACTGCTGGTTACAACCACATTTAGGGGTTTTTTTATTTCTGAATTTAAGATTTTGTATTATCAGCAGAGTTAGCCTGAGAAGAGAGGAAAATTCAGCTTCTAGTGAAAATCCTTCCATTCACTCAGACTTAGATGGGTCCTAAGGGATCCTCAGAAGTTCATAACCAAAACTCTACTGTTCACATACTTAATTCAAAATGTAGTTGTTTGCATTTCTCCTAGAAAAAAAAACGGAGAGGTTCATTATACTAAAAACATTTAAAACTTGCTGATTTGGGGAGAAGATAGTAAGAAGCAGAAAGCACAAACCATGGGCATACACCTCCAGTGTATAATATGTTAACAAACATATACATCAAATGAGCTTCAAAGTAAATACTTTTTTTTTTACCCCTAGATATTTTACCTCTCCGTTCCCCACCCCACAAAGCTTTTCTTGCAGAATGTGTCATTCGTGGCCAGCTTTGGGTGTTTAAAACATTTATAGGGGGAGAAAACAGATTGATGCCTTTAGTGCAGCCTGCACTCATCACGTCTAAAGACAGGTCAGGAAGATGACAGGAATGCCAAGCTTAAGGTGACAGGCTTGGCGCCATGCTACATTTAAGCTGAGACTGAGAGTCCAGAATTCCTGGACATCATAAAGAATATATTATCATTGTGGTTACTTTCAGCAACGCTGGTTTCATTACCATCTGTCTTCATCCACCAATGCCTAGGGAATAAATATTAAATATGGAACTTTTCCTGGATTCAAGTCACAGGAGGCAGAAGACGAAGCCGCTCTCTAGTAATATGATCTTGGACCACCTTCAAGTAGGTGGAGGAAGAGAAAGAAATCAGGTATGATCATTAGCTCTGTCGAGTTGAAAATAAGGGTTCAGTTTTCAGTTGAGCAATAATTCTCTTTTCAAGGTGGGCAATATTTAAGCAATCATCCCTAGAAAATTGGTCATTACTGCTGGCTAATAACCGATTTGTTAGTTAATAGACCAAGGTGAAGCCAAGGGTACTAAATACTCTGGCAAACCACTACTGACTGCAGTATTAACAGATTTCAAGGGCATCATTGCTATTTTAAACCATGTTCATTGATTTATAACAACACTAATATGTTTTATAAAAGAGCGGTGCAGTGTTCTGGAATACTTAATCATTTCTTACTAACCCATAGATGACTGTCCACTGCTCCTGTAGTGAACTGGATACCGTCAAGTTTTGTTCTATTTAGACTGAGGAGCACTGGAAATGGATAGGAGGAAATATGGCAAAGGAATGAGTCTTTTCCAGAGTAAGGATCATATAGCCATGACAACCTGGTAATAAGATAGATGGTTGCCCAGTTCAAACCATCCACAATTGTAAGTTTTTTCCATGGTCTTCCTAGTATCCTATATCTATATCCTAGAGCCACAGATGGGGTCTCCTGAAATCTTTCACAGTTATCCCCAAAAGACAAGACAGACCAGAGGCTCAGATATACATTCACGCCACAAATTACTTCGTTCTGCTGAACTACAAGCTCAGTACAGACAAATTCACAGACAACGTCATCTGTGAAGTAATTTGACCCTGTATGACTTAGGGAAAGGTCTTGATATTAAACTGTACTACTTTGCTGCTGGAGGGTGCTAGCAGTTCATGTGTGGATGTTACTAGAGCTCAGCTGATGGGTTATATCCTGATAAATCACTATAACTGTGGCATATCACTGAATACACAGATTCTGCAAGTGAAGGCAGTAGCTGTCACATAGCTAATCGGATCACAGCAAATGCCAAGCATGCCCCCAGCACCACACAACTAGAAGGTCAGAAAAAGCTGCAGCTTTTTAATTTAAATTTTTAAAAGCAGAATAAAATAAAAAGTCAAAAAACCCCAAAAGAAACAAAAAAAACCCAAAAACCAACCACCACAAAAAGAACCAAACTTTCTGTTAATCCTTTCCTTTTGGCAAAAAGTGAGACTTTCCTAATTGCTGTAATGCTTGAACTGGAACCAGTCAGCTCACATAGGAAAACTTCAGGCAGGGCTGTTCCTCATTAGAAGGATACTGAAAGTTCATTCATCCCTTCTGTCAGTAAATCTGCTCTTTCTACCAACAACACCCATCAAGACTGAAGGAGCCTCCATGTTTTCAAGGCAGGACATGGCAGTTCATGCAAGCTTTCCCAAGAGGTGGCATGAAAGCTTCAAAGAGAAAATCTTGCAGGAGAATAAGCCCAGCTTCCAGATGGCCAGGAAAACTTCTATGATCTCTTGTCAAGTAGCACTCCTTAAATAGCTGAACTACTTGAAGCTTCATTAGAACTGAAGCTGAAATGGCCAGCTCCTCAGGATACTTAGATATTCTTGATCTAATATTTCAATGGGAATTTGGTGCCTAAATACCACAGAGTTCTGGGCCAAAGTCTACAAGCAGAGAGGGACTTTTCAGTCTCTGCCTGTTGTTTCCCAAAGCAAATTTGAATCTGAGCCACGCTCTGCAAAAGAGACAGATGAGCTAGAGCTACTATATGTACACACCTGCCTGTATATAGATTAATCATAATAAGGATCTGGTGTGGACATTTCAACCCAGTAATTTTAATGGAAATGAGGCTCTAAATCTGTATTATCGCACCAAGAAAAATGGAGCTATTTTCACATCTCAGTTGCCTAATGGACTAGACACACATTTTCCTTTGTCTTGGGGAATGAGCTGTAAGTGACAGGCTCTCCCCTGGTTGTTAATGATGCTTTCTTCTACTGCCTGGCCAGCCTGATAGGTAGAGTTGCTGCTATAAGAAGTACCACTCTACTCCTCAAAGCAGTTTGTGCACATGTTGGTGCATGCGGTGTGCAAGAAGCGTGCACAAACTCACAGCTCAGTGACCAACCCTCTCTACTTCAGAACTGAAAATGTCTGGTGGGCTGAAATTTCAATTAAGTGCAGATGTGAACATTAACTTTATGCAATATTCAAGGACCCCGTGACTCTCTCAGAGGTGAGGATTTTCACTCAAAAATCTGTTGGCCTCGTAGTAAGGACCATGAGAAACACAGAGTTTTGGGAACTGCCCCAGTTTTACCAGTTGCTGGAAATACATTTTCATGTATTACACAGGCTCACTCTATGATTGTTCTCGAGCTGGCCCTGCCCAACAGACCCAATAAAGATTGCTGACTGCAATAAAACTTCTTTGACAAGTTAGGAAGAACAATTGGAAACATAAATTCATGCTGCGGATCCAGCACCTCGGCAAACATTTACTGCGACTTTTTTTTTTCTTTCCCACAGAATGTTGTGTTGTTTGTTTTGTTTTTTTTTTTTTTAAAGAAAAGGAAGAAAGAAAAATGACAATGAATTAGCTGTACGTTTGTGGTTTATTGGTTTTCCTAGAATTTATTGCAATGCCAGAAATTAATTTATGAAAAATAGCAAACATGGGATCACAAGGTACTTCATGTAAAGGAAAAAAACCACCTAAAGAATGTTCCAGTTGGCAAGAAAAAAACCCTGCGTCAATCTGAATGCCAAAAAAGGAGGGTAAATCTCACATACCAGCTTTGGAAATCATTAGGGTTTCGTAAATTATGAGACAATGTTACATTGTCTTCCCAAGCATTTTTTCCAATTTACTTTTCTGTGTGCCTAAGCTCACAGTGTCCTGGAATTTTATTGCTTTATGGCCATTGATACACATAGATTTAGGAAAATGTCACTTTTTTATCCAAGAGTTGTTCTTCCTTATCCTCTGAATGGAGATTGCTATGTATTACTCATTCCTGTGTTTCTTTGACAAGGATCATTACTTATGTTTATCATAAAAAAATGCTCTGTATTACTGTCATATGGTTTCAGGATTTGTTATTATAATAAAGTTGCAGAGTCCAGAAATGGCACAAAACAAAGGCCAGCTTTATTTGGCATATTTGAAATAGTCTTTCACTGCCAAGATCCTCCTTAGTTCCTTCGATGCAAGCATCTCTTGAAGTCTAAAATAGAGTAACTCCTTTTGCATATGGGAATAAAAAGCAGGACAATTCTCATTTAGGAAAAATAGGTAAAATTAATAGAAAACACATACAAGAGATTACAGTGCTTTATAGCACTGTTCACACAGTTCACATTAGCAATATATGGCCAAATACATCTAGTTGTCAAGGGTTTACAGCTTGTCAAATGCCACAAGTGTCAGGAGCCATGTTTCTCCATCATGAAGCCCCACCTCAGGACCAGTATCTTCCACAGAGCTCAGCAGAGAGCTGAGCAGCAGGAGGGCACTGCTCAACAAATTTAGAAGAACCCAGAGAGCAGGACTGGAAGTCATGTGAATGACAGGACTTTGAAGCCATATAGACCATCCTCCATCCCACCAGAAATACACCAAATAAGAAGAGATAGTCTCCTTATGGGATACAGTCTCCTTAACATTTCCTCCAACCTAACAAATTCCTCCCATGGAAAAATTCTCCCACTGATGTGTTGTTACAAGACTGGAAACTGACAGTGTGTTGCCCAACATAGTACTGAAGAAAAATCTGGGAAAGATACAAGAATTTGCCAAGTGCTGATGTCTAAATTTTAAGGAAATGTTGAAGAGAAGGCTGTCTGCCTATATAGATTCCACCACTGGTTCCTTCAGTGCAATATATTGACTCCAATTTCACCAAGTCAGGACTCTTGATACTAGCAAAGATGCTGGATTGACACAAGACCTTTTTGTGGAACAGATTTTCTATCCATTAAATGAATATAATAAGGCTTATCTGCCTCACATGTTACATGACAGACATGTTCTGACTCTTACCCAGCCAGTGTTTGTGGAGATCTTCACTATCCCACATCAGAGGTATAAACCATATGTTAAAATGGAGTTTTCTCAAGTATTTACAGGTATGGCTATGGGTAAGTAAATGCAACATGACTGTTAGTTGGAAGACAATCATGGTCCTAGTCACTAGGAAAAACTCAAGTAATAACATCTTGATCACACAGATGTCACTACAATAAACATTTACAACTCTTAGAGAAAATGTACTTGTTCAAAACATAAAAACAGGACCTGGAAAACAATATTTTGTAGCTGTGTTTCATTGTGAATTCAGAAAAAAAACTAAAAACCTCCAAACTTTCTGTTGAGCTTGTCTTGATTTATGTTTCATACAAATGTTTTTAGTCAGAAAGGTCAACATTTTTTCACTGCATTCTACCATAATTTCATTCATATATTATAAGAAATTATTTTTGAATTTTAATGAAACGTTTTGACCCTTTTGGAATGAAAGGTTCTTTTCTTATCAAAGGGAAACATTTCAGTTTTATCAAAGTGAATATTGAAGTATCTTCATTAAATGTTGCTAAAACTGGTACATTTGTGAAAACATTTCACTTTTGTTAAATCGATAGTTTCTGGTGAACTAATTCTAGTGCACTTGTCACAGATAAATAGTTTGCAAAGAAAAACAGACATTTCAAGTTCTTCTGCTTTCATAAGAGTAAAAAGTATCCAGTGCCTCTGATAACTCCTAATTAACGTTTCATTGTATTCTGCCAAAGAATAAACTTTGTCCTGGACAGCAGAACAGAAAAGTAGTGAGATTTCACAGTAACCTAACAGCAACCTCCAAACAACATCCCATAAAAACCTTGTCAAACTCACTTACTGCAAAGCCACTTAAAGAGGATGTCCATCAACAAGACATTTCTAGGCTTCTTCTGCAAAATCTTCCAAACATGGCCAAATATTGACTCTGCATGCACAAGACCATGTAAAAACCATCTAGATTTCAAGCTTCACAAGGGCTGTGCTAGTGAGATTTCAGCTCATGAATCAAAATTAGGTTTCACAGGTATAGAGTCCCTGAATCCCTCAGCAGCTCTGCGGTTGGCTGCTCTGAAAGCCAGGGGTGCAAATGAACAGAGAGCAGAGTTAAGACTTCCTGCATTAGAAATAAATGACAGAGATGGTTTATCTTATTGTTTCCAATGGGTGCATTTGACAAGAGTTCAACTGGAGCAGAGAAGGAAAAGAAAAATGTTAAGTCTGGACTAAAATAATAATGACCGAGAATCACAGTGCTTTCCTTTCAAGTATTTCCAAAGAAACCATCATCTTAAACAGGGATATGTCTTATCAGAAATGGAATGACAGCTATACAGGCAGCTGTAGTTATAAATGTTAGCTATAGGGTCACTGAAGTATAAAAAACACATTTAGAGGATGTTTTCATTACACATTTGGTTTTGTCTTTCTTTGTGAAGTGTTGCATTTGCTTTGTGGTGTCATAGCAGTGACTTGCATTGATTTATGCTTCTACACTGGAAACTCTTCTGGTCAGGTCCTGTCATCATTGCTTGGCATAACTACATTCTATACAGTACTTAGCATAAAATATATCTTTAAAAAATGGAGAACCCCCCAGAGGATACAGCTGTAGAGTGCTGAGCACATCCCTGACACATCTCAACTCAGGATCTCCAGAATAAGGATCCACATAGGAATTAAAATATAACATTTTGCTGTGTATTCTTTTCTGGATGTCTCTGCTCTTCTCTGCAGCTTGGACAGACACTGCCATTTGGGAAAAAAAGAGTCTAATCCCACATTATTTTATCATCTTTTTTAAAAATCTTTGAGAATTACAAGATTTTCAAGAGAAAGAGAGACAGACAGAGATAGGAATGGTGCTAGAGATATAGAGACAGGCAGAGATAGAGAAGTTTCTAAAATCCTAGAACCCCAGGGATCAAATTTTAAGGAAAAAAACCCCATTAACACAAGACTGCTATTAACATAATGGAAGACAGCCATGGTCTGTTTGGGTCTTCCCTTACGAAACCTCCTCAGAGAAACTTTTCATCATTACTACTTCCTCATGACCCAGTTAAGGATTTTCACTGTTATTCTCTGGAGGCCTTTACACCACTGCTGCTTGTCTATTTCAGGTCCTTAGTCAGCAAGATACTTACATCTCTGCCTAGTAGCCTCACTAGCTATACTGGGATTAATCCCACATTTAAAAGCAGTATCTTGCCAAATTGAAATAAGATGCCCTACTTAAAATCACACAAACCAGACTCTACTGGGCCCAGACCCCAAAACCATCAGGTGTCTTTATAGAACAACTGTCTAAGATCATTCATACCATCAGCCTGAACCTGGGAATCTTGTATCACTAGATGGATGTAAGAAATCTATATATTTAAGTCTATCACTTTTCACTTTCAGGTCCTTGGGGTACAGAAAATCATAGCATTTCTCTGCCAAAAAGAAGAAAAAGTCTTAAATGCTTTTAATTTAAGAGATTTCCATCCAGTTATTTGTTAAAGTGATGGAAGGGTAATGGAGCAATCCTATTTTACCCAGATGAATTTCCCATGACAAATGATATTGGCTCGTCATCTGTGGTCATGACTGAATTCCAGTATTTTCCTTGCTCTAAAGCATGGATAGGGCTGTAAAGAGATCTTGTTTTCCTTGGGACATTTGTTTCCAATTTTGCAAACACTGAGAATGTGGTTATTTTTGTAGTGCTGTTATGAAAGCCTGGCATTTTCTTCTTCATGTTGGAGTTAATTATAAATCATTGGAGTTGCACTGCCCACAACAAAGTTCTCAGACCCAGAAACTGAATCATTGCTGATCACTGCTCTCCCACCCCTGCTCTCTCTCTCACTGTCAGTTACTCTTTGAGGAAGGGAGGGGGAGTTATTTTAAGATGTTTTTATTGGCTTCAGAATATAAAGTGTCAGTTCCAAGGTCTTTTTTTCCCAGAGCAAGATAAACTCCTTTGGGCCATAGATCATGGGGCTTTCGCATAACTTGACAGGACTTCACATTTAAATGCCTTTGCAATACCATATCTGATGACTTATGGGAGGACTGTAGTTTTTCAGGAGATGTATCATCAAAAGCCCCTTTCAGTAGCACTGGGTTTGGTCCCATGTTTGCTTCTTTAACACTTACAATAGCAACTTTTCTTCCTTTAAAAAAAAAAAAAATAACAACCAAGGAAAAAACCATACACATAGCACACTCAGACACACACAAGCAGGAGTAATATCATAACAGGCTGACTGTGTATGGTCCTAGGCTGGAGTTTTTTGTTTGTTTGAGGTGAGGGTTATTGTTGTGCTGTTGTTTTAAATTAAAAGCTTAGCTCTTTAGTGAATTTTACTGTCGGTTTAGGCTTAAGCATGTTCTTTAAAGCAGATTAAGTCTGAAAATTCAGGTCAGAGGATCACATCAAGTTCTGTTAAAGGAAATTTGTTAAAGCTCCCCTCCCACTAACCTACTTAGTGCCAGGTCTGATTTGAAAGTAGGGCACTTATAAGTGCAAGGAGTTTAATCAGGTTTCCTTTTTTTGTTAGAAAATAAGAAAACCCAGCTTCTCTTTAAAATAAACTGCTCTATTTTTATTGGAGTCTTGGTAAAGGCATTTGTGTTCATTTCTAAGGATGAATGCATCTGCAGGAGCTGGTTGCTGCAGACTTGTGAAACAGGATTGTCTCTGGAAACAAAATAATCATATTTAACTTAATTGGGCCCTTGTTCAGCAAAGCACTTAAGCACACATATAAATCTAATCTTACTGAAGACAAGACTTATACAAGCACTTCAACCTGAAGTGCTTAATTTCCAGTGGAGTCAATGGAGCATTCCAAAATCATGACTCAGGTCCTAGAATCATTAGGCTGGCATGACACTGGGCAGAAAAAAGCATACCTAGATGTTATATTCCCTGTCATTATGGTGGCTAGAAAGTTTCTTAAAAATAAAGCTCTTTCCTTCAGTCTTACAAGCACACTTAACTTCAAGAGCTTCTTTTTCTGAATTAGATACATGAAGCACGATGTCAATGCATTGCTGTATAATCTCCCCTCAAAGGAAGATCTTCCTGAGACCTGAGAAATACACATGTCATCAGAAGATGAATGTGGTGGTATAAAGAGATGTTTGTAGAAGACTTCACAGGAGGTGGGGTCAGAGACCAGAACCATTACATGGAGGTTACTGTTTAGCACAATCCCCAACGGTGACAGTGAAAAAACCACAACCTCTCATGCTTAGACTGATGTGGATAGTGGCTCGGAATAATTTACAAATCCTGTCACTACCTCCTTTGAAATAAAAGGGAACCAATGTTGAATGCAAATACTAGTGCAAAATGCACAGCTATGAATGGTACATTAAGTTCCCTCTCATTTAAATGAACAGCTTTCTGTTTGGTGTGAGGGAAGACTGGAAAGACATCTATTTTGCAGTTACAAGTATACTGGTACTAAAAAATACCTCTGAGCCAAGAGCCTGTCAGCTTGCACACATTGTATATTCAGTGTTATATTACTTCCTGGAATATGTGGAATTCTGTTGCTGGCCATACATCTGTATGCTCGTTTACACTAGTAGGCATATATGCCTTTATTCTACCATTCAGCAGGCTCTATTCCTGTTTTAAAAGCTCAGACTCAAGACAATAAACCTGTGGTTGTAGTAGTTAGGTCTTTTCTCACTTTTCCATGAGCCTAAGATATTTAATACTTCAGGCAACACCAATATGCTGTTTGCATCTGGGGTAAATCAGTTTGATTTCAGTGAAGACAAAAAGGCAATGCCAAGTGCCTCTAGCTGAGAATCTGGCCCACAGTGCCTGCTGACTTCTCTGTAGAGGCTATCTGGGGAAAAAGCCTGTCATTTTGTGTCTTCTTTCTCTCTACAAACACATTTAAGACAAGTCTGGTCAATTATCCCCATGTCTCCTATATCCATTTAGTGTAATTCCTATTAAGTGCAGTTCCACCTACAGCAACTAATGGAAGAAATACTGACCAACCACGAGTCCTTCTTTGCTATATTTAGCTAACGTAAATGCTTGTGATTCCACTGCTTTGCCAGGGGAATGAGACCATTATAGACTATAGTATTTCCATTTGACATCCCAGGAGGACAGAACAGCATGAGTGAATCCAGAAATTTCAATAGAAGTACAAATAATAATAGGTATAAGTGACTGTAGGCTCTGCAGTCACAACATCCTGGAATTATCAAGAGATATCTGTACAACTTCTGTTGCTATCTTGTTGTGTGACCTTAAGCAAACCACTTCATCACTTGCAGGCTTCCAACCTTATTTCTTCCATCTTTGATTTATCTTTTTCTACCCCCAGCCTGGAGCATGTTTTCACTGCTTAGTTAGATCTTGGACTTAGTTCTCTTCTTAGCTTCACCCTAAGCTTTGCCTGGGAAGAACAGATTCCCTGGTTGCTTGTCTGCTGCCCCTGTACATGGTGGTCTAGCAGACAGACTATGGAGGTGCTCAGTTAAATGGGGTCCTGTTTGCCCCTGGAGACATGTACTGCCTTCTCTGCAAGCTGTGCATGGGTGCCCAAGAAAATCTGGTCCTCTCTCACAGTGCCCTGGGTCCTCAGTCTTTTTGTAGCAGCTGGTGCCTGGTATTTCTTTGGGCTGAGACGCTTAGGAATTACTTCTCTGATGCTCTCATCCAACATGGCCAGGTTGGGTGGGGCCTTGAGCAACCTGGTCTAGTGGAAAGTGTCCCTGCCCATGCAGAAGGCTGGAACTAGATGATCTTTAAGGTCCCTTCCATCCCTAGCCACTCTATGATTCTGTGCTAGCAGGAGAGGTATGGTGGCAAACTGAGGGTGAGGTTTTGAGTAAGCATCAACACACAAGTGAGTTTGCTCCTCCCCAGAATGAGCTCTGTGTTTTGACCCATACAAGTTTGAGCAGACATGGGTACAGGTCACAGACAAGAACCTGCTTGAAGTCTCTGTGGTCTGGAGAAGTGTGATCGTGCTGCACTGCACACTCACACCATAATCAAAAGCAAACTGGAAATAACACTACGTGTGATATCCAACATCGTTAGGTCTGCCAAATGGCAGGGCTCTGCCATAGGTGCAAATAAAAAAGAAGACTAACACATACAACAGTCTGTTAAATGTGTGCTTACAGCTAGGGATATTTTAAAAGCTTTGTAGAGGTCAGAAAGTCTGATATGAGCATCCTTATCCAAAAATGGGGTTTTATTGGGAAGGAAAAAGGTAACAGATATGCATGCAAAATCAAGTCAGTGGGCAGGAGGGAAAGAGATAAGGAATCAGACCTCTAGAAGGAATGTAATGAAACAGTGTTTTAAAAATTTGTCCCTCTATTTATAGACCAGTGGAAAGCTTCAGCAGTCTGTTCAGTCACCGGGAACCTGCTTATTCCTTCTACTGCAGAGCCCAGACCAGGAGAACAGAGACGTGTGGCAATCAAAAATATCAACCTAGGAGCATTTTCTGCTTCCTTCCCACACTGAGCACAGGTCGTATGATTCTCAGGAATCATGTACATGCACATTTATACAACCTTAGGTATATATTCTTCTTCACTCTTATCCTCCCACATAGCAATTCTCCCTGCTGTGTTGTACACTCCTGGACACCTCCATAATGTTTCCTAATATACAGATAGTATAGGACTGGACCATAAATCACCAAATGGGGGAAGCTGGACAACTTTGGACAATGTGTTGCTGCTGCTTGAGGTCTCTTGAGTTAGACCAAGCAACTAAAGAACAGGATTATTAACAGACAGTGCAGAGGGTGGGCAAGACAACCATAGAGTCATAAACAACTTGTTAGAGGAACAAAGCAGCTAATGAAGCTCAGTTCTCTCCAGCTTTGTGTTCCACATTTCCTAAGGACTTGTTATAGCCCTCTCCCTCCTGTCCCACCCAGTAACTTCCCCTCCTCCATTCCCTGGTAGCTGAGTATGAGGCAGCAGGAGCTGTGGGTGTTTCATGGCTCCATTTGTGCTGTAAGTTTGGCATTATGTACAATGATTATCCAGGTGGCTGCTGCTGCTCTGAATGGATAAGATGAGCTGTAACTGCATTTCTCAATGAGGGCACTAACTTGGATCTTTCTTTTCTACACAGCTGCTGATTCTCATGAAACTCTAGGAATTTTTTACCTCTGAGTTCAAATGTGCTTGAAATTGGCAAACTGACTCCAAAACTGCTAAAGAGGACAGACAAGCAGAGTGGCTGCAAAACCACCATTTCCCCAGGAAATCTGTCTCAGATGGGGGCTGGAAAGGATCTCAAGGGATCACCTAGACTATGTGTCTGCCCCAAGGCAGAAGCAGCTCTTCCTACATCAATCTTGACAGATGTGTGTCTGCCTTGTATCAGACATTGAACACTGGCTTGGGAGCATGCCCAGGAGATGAGAAAATTGGCTGTCTTCAAATTACCTGGCATGAGCTTGACACAGCATTTCTCAGCACCTGGAAACCTGAGAACATCTGCTTTCCACACAGGGAGAGCAGAGCTCAGTTACATCAAATCCTAGCATCCATATTTCAGTCTCATGCAGCTGACTACACTGCCATCAGCACAGCTTAAGAAGACTGGAGTATAAGTCCCTTCAGACTCCCTAAAAACATACTTCAGTTCCTGCCTCTGTAGCTATTCTTCCTTACACCAACTGCCACTGAACCCTGATGCATTTTAGCATCCCTTCTTCCCCACATGCTGCTAGACTGGCTGTGGTCTAATGCATCTACTTGCTCTATTTCATCTACACACTCTGACCCCACATCAGTTTAACACCAAGGCCAGTTCCTGTAACAGCCATCAAAGAGTCTCTTATGTCACTTCACCTTTCTCCTGCCAGAACAGTAGGAGATGGGAATTATAGCTGGAGGAAATGAGGTTTGGCTGGGCTGTCCCTGGGCTGATGTTGAGTTTTTGGCAGACCCAAGACAGACCACACACAAGGCAGCTCTCACCTTCCAGGCAGAAGTTGCTTCAGGATTAATGTGAGGAGGAGCTTCAAATACTCCTTTTCCAAATTACAGATCTGCCTTTTATATTTTCTATTCTTTTGAACCATGAATTACAGCTCAGTCCATTTCAGTGCTTAACAATTAAAAAGAAAGGAGCTCAGCCAGGACAGAATATTGACCTCTCTTTTTTTCACAGGCTGCTGTGTGACTGCAGGTCCAAATCCAGTCACATGCTGGGTTAGTTAGGAATCCATTTCAATCCCAAAGTCCTCATTATACACCTGGGTCACTCTGTCACCAAAAAGTGACCTGCATAACATGAGTAACTCAGTACGCGTCAGAAATATTCCTGACCTTATTAAAGAAGCTCTGTGCTCAGAAAAGAGGTTTCGCTCATCAATCACCTTTTTATTCACACACGATAACAGCCTCATTAAATCATATGAGAGTTGCAGGAGATTTTATATGCTAATTTAACACCAATGTAACCAATTACACAAACTTCACATAATATTTTTGAATAATCAAGTGGGTATTCAATTAGTATGCAGTGACTATTTATTAAATCTCAATTAATTCCTTGTTTAAGACTTGTGCAGTGATCAAACTGTGCAAATCCTAAATAAACCCACCAGGAAAAGCCACGGCCCCAAGATAGCAGCACAGCCCAACACATTAGCAGCAGAGATGCCACCGTGTTGCAGAAGCTCTCTGACACTGCCTGTGCCCCTACACAACGAACACTCAGCATGTCACCTAGCACTGAAAGTCATTGCCCCATTTGATGGAGAATCAAGTAGCAGCCTCAGAGACCACAAAAGCTTTGGCTCCAATTCCACTTCAGCTGTGTCAGATCAGACTCACAGGATGCAGACACACAGCCGAAAGCAGTTTAGTAAGTTGCTAAAGACCAGCACAGCCACAGTAATCAACTCTGTTGGCATGGGCAATGAAGATGTGCCTCACAAGCAGAATCAGCTGATAGGCAGTAACTTGTTACCACAGTCAGTAGATGATTGACCAGCCATTTTGAAGCATGTCCCTGAGGAGCACTTGAGCCCTGGTCTGGAAGTTCCTGGGGCCATTGAAGGCATTCCTGCCCCTTGCACTCTGCTCCTTTGGGAAATCCCCACCCCAAGTAGGTGCTGCTAAAAGAATGAGGTTTGGCCTTTGTAAAGATCTGACTTGCAAATGGGGGCACCCCTGCCAGCCTGTGTCTGAGCAGGCATGAACCCCTCAGACCCGATTCCCTGGAGGGCTATCTGGCCATGAGAAACTCAATTTGTCTGTGCTGGCAACCAAGCATCACAAATGGACAGTCTCTGAATGTCACAAATAAACATTCCTGGTTTACCTCAATGTCTTTGTCAAAGCTTTCGGCTCTTACACAAAAAGCATCACAAAGATTCAACAGCCTTGCAAGAGCACAAAACTGCCTGTTTGTTCTCTCAGATAAGATGGGGTATTTATGCATTTCCTCATGAAAGACAATGACATGCATAACTCCCAGCCAAGCAGCTGAAAAATCTGCTTTATCTACACAAAATGTTTCTGTGCACTGAGAGCTCCTTTCTCACCTGTGAAAACAGAGCATGGGTTGTATATGCAAACAGTTGTACTCACAAGTGGCACAGCTGTGTTCTGAGAAGCCGGGTGGAAAATTTAGCCCATAGCAATTTTGCATTTTTCACAGGGTTTATTATAGGCTTTCTGACAGTTTTACTCTGTGGTCTCTTGGGATCGAGTCACAGTTGGCTTTCATTTAATGGTGCTAATCAAGAAGTAACTGTGAAACCCATGTTAGTCACTGCTGCAGCTACATTCACCTGGCAGCAACAAGAAGTTCAGATTTGGAGGAAATGAAAAAAAAGCTACTACCCAAAGGGCTTGCCCTTTGTTCATGTCGGGACATCCTCCTTTCTCCCAGAGTAAATATTTTGGCAGTATTAAGAGCATTAAAAGAAACAAGCATACAGAGGAAATAATTTCTCTATTGAGCCTTGAAGTGAAGCAAACCTTGATCTTTGCTTTCAGCTTCTGAAATGCTTTAGTGCAATCGTTCCACTAGATGTCAGGGCCGAGCACGGACCGACCAGACAAGACCCAGCTCCGTGTTCAGATGGTCTTGTAAACCAACTGCTCCTCTTAGTCTTAACATCATACCACTTACAGGCTGTTTTGTGAGGCCTTCAGGGTCTGCTTGGAAAGTAAATTGTTTTCATGCTGCTGAATACAGGCGCAGAAAACAGGAGGGGGTCCTTCCCAGTTAGTGTCCAGCCTTCCATAATCTGCAGAGATTTGTGTGCTTGATTGGCTTAATGGAGGAAAGCAGAGTTAAAAGTGAGACAGGAATGTGTTGATGTATTACTCTGTGATGTGCAGCCCTGAGAATGTTTCCACGGGTCCCTGGGAGGTTACTGAGGCTGCTGCTTTGCAGAAGCCTACAGTAGATCTAAAGGAGGACAGAGGAAAAGCTCCTGGAAAATGCATGCTTGGCGTGGTGGAGCATAAGAATGGTACATCCTACTCACTATCATACAGAGCCCCCTGTCACACATGGGAAGATCTGTGTTGTATATCAGATCTCTGGATGGGGAATGGACGGAGCTCCCAATTATGGTGCAGAAAAGTATCCCTGGAAGGGATTTTAGGGTACATAAACTTCACCACCCCTCTTCTGACCTTGAGCTGTCATTCACACTCTCAGCTTCCTTCCATGACCACAAAGGTGTGAAGCTGAGAACCTACATACTGAGACACTGGTGCCTGTGGGAGAGCATGACAGGAGACCCAGTCATCTGAGTCCTGAGCTCGAGGCATCAGACTTTAGGAGATCTCCACTGGCAAGTGGTGGCTCAGGGAGTTAAAGAGGTGCTGGGAGAGACACTGTGAAGAAAGGCTGCCTGTAGGTCAGACCCTGAGCACTGAATCACAGAATGTTTTAGGCTGTAAGAGACCTCTAAGATCATCCAGTCCAGCCTTTGACCAACACCATAAGCTAACTACTAAACCATGTCCTTAAGGACACCTTTTAAATACCTCCAGGGATGGTGACTCCACCACTGCCCTGAGCAGGCCATTGCAATGCCTGACAACCCTCTCAGAGAAAAAATGTTTCTACATAATTAGGACAGGGTATCTAAATAATGAATCACAAGAAAGATTTACACAGCTCTCACTAGAACTGCCTGCACCCATCTCATGGTGTTTTTCACACAATACTAGCCTTTTACAGCTTCCCCTGTCTGGACTGGGAGTTACTAGGCTCCCAGATGGAATGAGTGAAGAGCTCATGGGAGGCTGCAAGGTTCACTTCCCCTTCTAACTGGGAGGAAACACAGGGCCCCCAGTTTCATCAGAGATCCTTGCCTACAACGTCTGGGTCAGGCCTCAGGGTAGGTGTGTCTGCTTGAATACATGAGCTTCTCTTTAAAAGAAAGGCAGAGCCACCCTGACTGGTTAGGCTTGCTTTTCTCTGGGTTTCTGACAATTGCTTTGTATTCAAAAGGTCAGACCAGCAATGGCACCTCATGCCCTGGAGCAAAGAGCCATTCCTCACAGTTTCGCTCTGCTCACAGCTGGCTGCCCAAGCTTGCTCCAATTCACTGAATCTGACATCCAAACTTCTCTCAACGCAGGGGAGATGTAGCTTAACTCTGGCATTAGCTGTCAGCTGAAACAGAGGGGAACAACACAGTGACATCAAAAATGTGTCGATGAGTATTAGCCCTTTACTCATGCCCTGCCTCTAACTCGCATGCAAGGGAGTGAGTTTTTCTGCTTCATCAGGGACCTCATTCTTTTGCTGCAGCAAAAAGTCCTGGTTTTGGAGGGGGGAAAGGGAGGCTGAATTACTGCCCTCTACAAATCCCATAGCAAACAGCTGCAGTTCTTACAAAATATACTTGCCATCTTTTGCATACTTTTGTAAGAGAGAAACAAGATACAGCTACGAGATACAGCTCTTAAAAGGTGGGTAAACTCTGAAAAGGAAACACCCCCTCACCTGCAGCTGTCTCTTCCCCTGGGCTGCACTTTGTGCCAGGCAGCACCCACCATGATTTAACTCTTCACTGTCAAGAGAAAATAATTTCCCCCGGTGACAAGTTTTGAGGATTCTTCCATTAGTAGGTGTGAAAGCCACTCCAGCAATCTTCTTCTCTGTGTTCTGGCAACCCTGGGGAGTCCATGATGACTCTCAGCAGAAGGAAATGCATTGTCAGCTGCCACACTAGGGAACAAAAGTGTCCCAGACCAGAAAAATAGATGTTTAAACAAAAAAAGCAAATACAAGCATGTTTGCACATATACTGGGTAACCAAAACAGAGAAGAGCTAGGGTCAGACATACTTCTCACGCTGACAGTCTCACACCCTCTTTGTCAAGGTCTATCATAGTAGATAGTGTGCTCTTGTGCACATTCCATTTATTTCTTGGCACAAGAAAAGGTGCTTTTTTGAGCTCCCTCCATCATGACCTACCTCAGCTTGCTAAGGTGGCAAAACTACACGACAAGAAGAGTCATAAGTTTTTGCTAAGTTGAGCTCTGAATCACTTGTGAGTGTGGAGGGAATGTTCAACTAGAAGCTGTGCCAGTCCCAGCACAGAGCAGCTCTGGCTATTGTGAAACCTTGCCCCAAGTGATCTTTTACTTTTCCAAAAGATCTATCTCCAGAGATAGAAGGGCATGCCCAGCCCTCTTGGCATTGTGCTGATTTAGATCAGTCCAAAGTAACCGTGAAGCCACTTTCCTATAGTATTCAGAATCCTTCATAAAGATCATCATTGGTGGAATAAAAAGGCATTCAGACAGACAAGGCAATTGCACTGGGAGCTGGGAAGAACCCTGTGTCCAAGCAGAGCTTTTAGAACAAGGAAGGCTTTCTCTATGAACTAAAATTACTGTAGATGAAAAAATTAAGGAGACTTTAAGAAAGGAGAACAAAGCTGTGCACCCTTTCTCCAGAGGATTAAAGCTGATTGCTTAACAGGATTCCAACTCAGGCAGTTAATTTTTCAAAATACTTGGCAGCTAGAGTTGTTACACAACAGGGTTTCAGACACAGACCTGTTGAAAGAGGGAACCTTGCACCAAAACTATTCAAATGAAACCTTCAGCATCTTTCAGCATTGACAATATCTAACACAAAATGTCTTGTGCCTTTAAAAATTTTTTTTTTTTTAATTTTTTTAGGAAAAAAAAAGAAAAGATTTCAATCTCTTTCACAGTACTTACTACACAGGTGTTGAGGAAACAAAATAAGGATAATGTCTTCATCATCATTCTGGTTAAAAACTTGAACAACAATATTTGTGGAGGTGTATAAGAAACGAAAATAACCTTTTCAAACTCTTCAAAGTGAAGGTCTCTGGAAGGTACTTTTTTTACACAAGAACATTTTTATGGGATGATATAATACAATGTCCAGTAAGTCTTTCAGAATTTAGGATCAGGTTCTAATCTCACCTGTACTAGAACAAATAAAAAATAGCAAAGTTATATTGGTATGGATGAAAAACCACTTGGCCATCATCCTTTCATTAATTATAGAAATTTTTTCTGCTATTAAAACAAGTTAAAGTTGTTACAAATTAATCTTATTTGATATTATTATTAAGCTGTGGGTTTTTCTCAGTGATATCTTAATTATAGTTTCCAATAACATATGCTAAAATTTAACCCAGTTCTTTTATATTTCAGCTGTAATATCCATCTGAATACTAAAAATAGATATAAGGACCAGTATTATTACAGTGCATAGGAAATTTATCTGGAATTATGAGACCCTTCAAATAAATTACCACATGGCATTTTAAAATTACCTTCATTTCTCTTTTTTTTTTTTTTTGATCATCTGAATTGTTCTCTCACCTCCTTTGGGTAAAAAGGGCTATAGATAAGTTGCTCTGTGGCATTACATGAACTTGTCCCAGAAAACCTCTAGATACCCAGTTTATTAATCCCTTCACCTTTTCTTATCACTGCAAACATCTAGAGCCACTTTAGTTTTCATTAGTGATACACCTGTAAAACAAGAGATGCCAACAGCACTAGTGCATGACCACTATTTGAAGGGTTGAATTATTTATGTTTTCTCTAACTCATCAACTCACTAAATCTAGAAGATTAAAAAATAAGTAGAAATGTGGGGTAGAAGCATACCAAATAATGCCATATTGCTAGCAATTGGCAGACACAGAACTGAACTGATCTGCTTCTCAGAGGCTGAAATTCAGACACTGCCAAAAGTCCTATGTATACATTTTGTTACAGGTAACAGTATCACTCCTGTTGTTGTATCAGATAAGTCACTTTCATAAAATAGAAAAGATGCATAAGGTTTTTTTCAAAGACTTCAAATTATGGTCATGATGATGATGATGGATGGATTAAATCAGCATTTTTCTATTGTTCCTAGGCAAAGTTTTTAATGGAGTTACATTACACAGAAGTACTGCACCATGTGTCTGGATCAGTGAAGAGTAAACATTCCCATTTCTTCTGCTCATCTCAAATTCTGACATATATGTGAGATCAGACCATCCTATTGCTTTGACTGACTTGGGCTTGCCATAGTTGACTAAAGACTGGGAGTTTTGAATAAGCTGAACACATAACACATTCCTTTTGTAACGAGATGACCTGTGAGTCTCATCTTAGCTTCTTAATAGTAGCCTCACTGGGTTTTAGCAAAGCCAGTCTCTGAAACTTTTACAAATGTAAATGTCATACAGGGTTGAAAATCACAATTATTGACATCCTTCACTGGTAACAGTACTTGAACAACAAACTCAGCAGTCCTCTCTTAAATAGTTTAATAGCTTATTATACCTCCAGGCTTCCAATCTGTCCCTTTCTCTCCATACTTCTGTCACTTTTATGTTTGTAGTCCACATATAATGAACTGAATATTTTCTTTTTCTTTTTACTGTGTCTTTCTTTAACAAGCTACAGAGCCAGCAGGACTATGCTGTAAATGAGATACAGCATCATAGTGTGGCCAGCCTAGGAACATAGATTCAATAAAAATGTAAATCAGTTCAAGTACATCTTTCTTCACATGGGAAAAGGTATGGGAATATGGTCAAGTATCACTTTAAATTACTTTCTCAATTGAAAACAACAGCAGTGTAAGGAACCAAAGAAAAGGCAAAGAAAATAACTGATTTCTTTTTTTTTTCTTAACAAGGAGAATTTCTTATGCCTTTGGTCACAATCAGTGCTCAAGAACCCCATTTCAAAATACAACAGACTAGGGCTGACTCAGTGTGAATTAAACACACAGCAACCATAATGAACAAACCGTATCTTCCTCAGAGAAAAGCACATCTGGCCAGAACAGCCACATTGACCTCAGGACTGCCAAGCATGACTGAAATAAGTCTCTCACTCAGTGGGACTGCAGAGGAGCAAATACTAGAAACTATTTTCCAGTTTTTCTATTTTTGGGTCAGATTCTGGTATCTTCTTGTTGGCTACAGCTATAAATTAAAGGCAGAATTTATGCCCCAGAATTTAATGGATGCCTCAGATGAACTTAGTAGAACACCAGTACTATGATTTGGACTGCAGAATACTTGCTAATACTGCTATAGAGTCAGTGAGGCTGATCCAGCTTTCAGTTACATCACTAAATACAGAGAAAACTCCACAGATAAATGGAATTAGTTCACATTTTATTAGGGTAAATGAGCCAAATTTTGACAAATCTGCCACTCAGAAGATTTATTCTCCTTGATAATTAAATAAATACATAAAAGGAATGCATCATCAACACCTATGGGAACTGAGGGCAGTGCAGCAGATAATTGACTCACAGTTGTCTTCTCGCCATACAGAGAGACAAGGAAGCCACTAGTGGAGACCAAGCTACAAGGAGACACTATGGGTCATTGTTGCTCTGCTCCTCATCTGCTGAAGCAGTTTTTCTCTTCCCTGTGCCTCCATCTCCCCTTTTATTGTGCCCAGGTAGACTGTCAATTATTTGGCATAATACTAGGGACTCAGATTTGGCTCTGACCCTCCAAACTCTAATCTCATAAGAATCTAAGAACTAAGGCTCTGCTTTTAAAAGGGAGAGGGGCTTTTAACCCTGAAAATCTCTCAGATGGGACACAGTTTGGAGCACATAATTTTTAGCAATTAACACCACGGGTACATCAAGTCTCTAAGCCAGCATAAACCAGCACCACTGCCAAAGGAAATGGTCTTTCCTTCCACTCATCCCCAGCCCACATTCCTCCTCACTCCCTCTGTTACTCCCTGCCTTGCACTAACAAGTGCTCTCGTGGCCCCGCAATGAACCAGATCAGGGAACTCATCCAGGTTGAAACTAACCTGGGGAAAAGGAAATTGTTTAGTTTTAACCTGGCAGAGTTCCCTGGCCTGGCTCACTGCACAACCATATGTGTGCTGGTACCAGCACGGGGAAAGGAACAACCCTGGGCCAGGAAGGCAGAGGCAGAGGAACAGGAATGGTGGACCTCCCTCAGAAAGAGGTTGTTGCAGGGCTGGCTGATGCCAGCACAAAGTGTTTGTAGAAATGTAGCACATATTTAAAATCTCTCTCTTCGAGGAATATTTGTCTTCAGAGGATTAACACTTCCCAGGATATCCCAGCCTTGGCCATCTGTGGAGCATTGCTTCTCTTTCTCTCTCTCCCCTCCCTGCCACAGCCCTGTCTACTGGCATGGAATTAAAGCCCTGGGAAACATGAAAGAGACAGGCCTGGGGATTTTGTGACAAATGCAAAAATGCTCATATTTGTCAAACCATTAGCAAAAGGGCACAGCTGTTGTGAGAGTCTTGACCCCATGCCAAGTATGCTCAAGCCTGCTGAAGGTTGGATGTCTGAATCATGCTCACTCTGGCAACTCCCATTGAGATCCCTTCTGCATATCTGTAACAGGTGCCCAGACAAGCACAGTTGGCTCCAAGACATCCTGAGGAAGATTACTGCACATTACCTGAGCCATCGATGTGCTAAAGTGCAATGGTCCTTGTGTGTGGCTACAGAACTTCTAAAGACAGATGGGCTCCAGTGCTGCAGCTTCGATTGCTCAATATGCAGCCTGCATGAATAAGTTCTTCCAGACACGACCCAGCTCCTTCAGGTCAAAGCAGGATGGCTCAGTTATGCATTACTACAGCCTGTGGTGCTGGAAAGGAACAGGGGAGCAGCTCTGGAGAGCAACAGGCCAGGCCAGACCATGCCCAAACTCAGCGGTGGCCCTGGAACTGGGAACAACAGCAGCAGTCCCAGATTTGGAAGAAGAAAGAATGAAACCACAGCCTGCACTCCTCAGGGCTGGGAAGGAAAGCAAAAGAAAGCACAACCTTGAAAGTGTGGAGTAACAAAAGAAGTGGCAGAAGTTGGTAAATGCAAGAGTGAGGAAGCAGATGACAACAGGTACCTTTGTAGCACTGTTTCAAGGTACCATGTATTGGGTAGTTTGTTTCACTAAGCCCCTTTGCCCTAGGAGAACGAGGTAAAACACGAAGCAAACATCTAGAATTTGGATCTGATAGCCCAGGCCGAGACTACTAGAGACAAGGGCAAGGCTGTTAGGAATCAGTCAGGATTCCTGGCTGTACACTGAGCTGACTGAGACTCAAATTTCACAGCACAGAGCTCCCAGACACTCTGTTAATAGCTAAGCCCAAAGCATTTCAATTTGACTAATCCTCCAAAGTTCAGGGCTGATCCCAAAGTCCTTCATCAGCAAATCTGGCTAGAAATGTCATGCGATTTGGCCTCCACCAGATTCCCAGAAATCTGTGGACTGGAAATGCCATGAGGATTAGACAAAAGTAAAATCCTTCTCTTAGTTTATCTAGATACATTTGTCCCAGTTCAGCAGAGCAAGGATGCTTTCTTTCCATATTTGCCCATCATTTTCAGGCCTTTTTTTTGTTACTGCTGCCAATTTTTGGCTACTTTAAAGCCTGTCAAATCTTTCCTCTCTTGTGTAGCATGTTATGTCTGCTAGGAGCAAAGCCCTTTCCACCCCCATTCTTTGAAGAACAACCTTCACAGTATGCATGTAGGAGGAATGGCTCCAAGGCTACAGCAAGCCAGATAGACCTGTTTAAGAAAGAGCTGCCTGCTGGAAGTATCAGCTCTAATTCTGGCTTGTTTCCATGTCACTCTCTGAACCCTCATCAGATTTTTCTACTTTCACTCATTCTCAAAAGATGGAAATTTTTCTTATCACTATGAACTGTACTTCAGTATTACTCTCTTGGGTGGGATGAGTGCTAAACACTTTGCACTTTGTCAAAGTTCTACTCTAGCCAGCCCTGGTGCCACAGGGAGGGGAGTGGAGCAGAAGTTGAGGAAGGTTATGTCATGACTTAATCTGGGTAGAAATGTCCTCTTCTCCATGTAGTTGTGCTGGTGTGAGAGCCTGTCTCTGGCTATGTAACACTGACCTGAATACCAGAGCATACCACTTCTTCAGACATGCTGGTGGAGCCAGCTCATGTGAGTGTGCTATTGTTTGCTTCCTGTAAAATCACTTGGATCAGTTAATCCATTTATTCAACCACCTGGTATTGCTTGAATTCAGGATCACTCATGGGATGTTTCACTGGCAGAATGGCAGGGGCAGTAAACTCTGGCCAGGTAGATGATGATTATCCCATGGGAACAGCAACATCATCTACCAGCACAGCTGGATTTATCCACAGCTGGGTGAACTTTGACTAGTTAAATCCAGCTAGTCAAAAATATTTCCAAATCAATCCCAGGCCCCTTGAGCTTGAGCTGAGTGAAGTTTCCTCTGTATCACACAGCCCTTCAGCTGCTGGGAAGAGCTCCAGCAGTTAAAAACTACTGAATATATAACAAGGGAGAACAGGGTACCAGGCCTTGTGAAGCTTCCAGTCTCAGGAAGTTCCAAACAGAACTAACACCTCTTTTGGAGTAAACTGAGCAAAAAGCATTAAAACCATTGCAGTGCTTTACAAGAGCTAACTTGATTAAGAAATTATGAGTAAAGTGATAAATAAAGATGCCACACAGACATCAAAAACCAAGCAGAACTCTCAAATGTCACAGACAAGTAATATTAACTTCTTCCTCAGCCTCTCCAGCACTGGCCCCTTTACTACCTCTGGCTAAGTAAACTACTCTTTACAGCTACAGGTAAGCAAGTTTGTAAAATAATGATCATGTCAATTGAATGCCAGATTATCCCCCATATCCAGTAATTAATATCTTTGCAGTTGCTAGGCCATGTGCTGTAATGTGCAGTTCAAACAGCAGAGCCAAGAAAGACAGATATTTCACAGAAATGCTACTACCTATGCATACATGTCCATGTTCACATTCACACACAGACAGATCCTGCTCTGGGACTGAACGGGCAAGTAAACACTTTTTCAAGGACATTTTCCAAATAAAATAATGAAGATAAACTCAGAACAGAGAAAACACGGGGGAAATAAAACTGCAAGGGCATGTTTTCCCAGTTGTCAGATAACTTTTTCTTTCTAATTAAAGGAGAAAGTGGATGAAAAGAAAGGAAACAAAAAAAATTTAGGCAGCATCCCAAGTCTGAAGTTTAAGAGGCCTTATATTCAGAGGGAGGGTTATAAATCCTCTGTGAGGCAGGAGAGTTAGTTCCGTAGGAAGATGTCAATTCTTTTCAAGGGATGCTGAATAAGACAAATAGTGAACAAAAGACACACACAGATTGGAAGGCACATGAACCACTCCAAGTAAAACTTACCTGGAGCACACAAAAGTACAGCTTAAATTCCAGAACTTTTTTTTTTTTTTTTTGAAAATGTCTACTGAATGTGCAGGGGGCATTTAGTGGGAACTGGCTTTTTCATGGCAGTGTTTACCTGTTACTATGCCAAGGCTGATTTTATTTTATTCAGAAAATGAAAAAAGATCTAAGAAAAATGTTGGTGAAAAGAAAAAATAAATGTAATTCACCAAGCTGGTGAGAGGCCTAGAGAACAAGTCATACAAGGAGTGGCTGAGGGAACTGGGCATGTTTAATTTGGAGAACAGGAGGCTGAGGGGAGACCTCATAGCCCTCTACAGATACCTGAAAAGAGGTTATAGGGAAGTCAGTGTTGGGCTCTTCTCCCAGGTGAATAATGACAGGACCAGAGAAAATGGTCTGAAGTTGTGGTGAGGGAGGTTTAGGTTAGATATTAGGAAGAACTTGTTTACTGGAAGAGTGGTCAGGCACTGAACAGCCTGCCCAGGGAGGTGGTTGAGTCACCATCCCTGGAGGTATTTAAGAAACAGGTAGATGTGGCACTTCAGGGCATGCTCTACATTGTAGGGGTTTGGGTTTTTTGCTTGTTGGTGTGTGCATGGTTGGACTCGGTGATTTCAGAGGTCCTTTCCAACCATGACTGTTCTGTGATTCTGTGAATTGAAATATTTTCCACTGGAAATAAAGGAACTGATCCATTTGCCTGCAGGCAGACAGTGTTCACTCATCCCACCTGAAGTAACCTTCCATAACCCACCTGATGCCTCTTTGCCTCTACTGCCAGACTTGCAGTGCAACTCAACACCCTGCCTTAGATCTCAGGGAGATCAACCCAGTCTTTCAAGTCTGCCCCAGCACCCCAGGTAGTTTGACACAATTTCACTTGTGGAGGAACTCAGAACTGGAAAAACTTCAGATATTTGAGGTCAGAATGAAGCATGTCAGCAAAGCTGAGCTGAAAGGAATCTTGCACGATCTCTGTGTACTCTGCCAGGAAGCAGTTAAGTCTTAGTACCCCTCCAGTTCATTAACATGAAATAGACTTAACAAGAAAAAAAAAAAAAAAAAAAAAAAGGAAAAAATTAAACTAGCTGTCCATATTACTACAGTTCAATTGGCTTCTGTAGATGCATATCCCCTCTCCTACTTGTAATGTGTATGTATCCCCCTTGCTCTAAATGCCATTGCCTTTGGCAAGGGTGTCCCTTTCACAAGAAGGATTATCCTGCCTCATTGCCCTGAGCTATGAAAACCCAGCTTTCTGCTGGGTCTGCAGAGCTCCTTTAACATTCATCCCATCACCCTCTCAAGTGCAGCTGGTGTGTTTCTCAAGAGCCAGACTGGGTTGATTCCATTCTCTGGAAAAGGACACACATTGTTGCTCAGCAATGGGTGTGCTGGGAAGAAATCCTAAGTGTGGCAACATTTCAGCAGGCAGTCACTGCAGTAAAACAGAATTCAGTTGGAGAATGCCAAGACTTATGTGGGTTCCTGGTGACTGTTCAGCCACGGTCCCCAGTGCTGACTGCATCTAGGCACTTGATCATTATTACAGGACATTCAGCTCTTTCTTTGCCTCGAGGTCTTGTCAGTGAGCATTACAGCAGCTTTCAGAGGGTAGCTTTTTCTTTCTGATTCAAAAAACTATACTGAACCTCAAGTGATACCATTCTCTACAGCAGATTGTTTGTGGTCTGCACTGTGTGTGTGCAGATGCTGCAATGTTAAGAGTTCTGGCCAGGAAACAAGAAATCCTGATGCTATGGGACATGTTCTCTGCTGTGATACACTGGAAAACTCCATTTTAAGTGCTAGACTATCATGCAGATTTATGCTAGCTTGTTTTTACCACCCTCTATATGAAATTAAAACAGTGACACAGTAAAAAGCAGCATTTGTAAAATTATTTTTGAACACCATGAAGTGCTGACTAACTTTCCCATACAAGAATTTACTGCCTTTTCTGGCAGTCCTCAGTTCCTCTCTATCCATTCTACACACTAGGTGAGACTTAACAAAACCTTCATAATCCTGTGTCATGTTTTCAGTCAATTTAAGTCACTGTATGTAATATCCACTAGCTACATGTATACAGCATGACTCTGAGCAATGTTCTTACCCAGTGATACACAAAGCATTTCCAAAGTGTTTGTTTTAATTTTCAGTGTCAAAATATTCTTACTGAACACAAATGGAATTTTCAAATTCCACTAAGCTTCAAAAGGATTTCAGTCACCTTGTTTTGTTCATACACATTTATGGAAACCCTATCAATGATTTGTACCTTCTTGCCATTTCAGACAATGTAGAAATCTACCCCAGTTGTTTCCTACCTGAATTACTCATTCAGACCCTTTCGTATCCTGACCATTTTAAGCATGTAAAATTAAGTGGATAAACAATCACAAGAGATTCAGGTTGTGTTTTATGAAAATTATATTCTGTAGAAACCATAGAACCACAGAATCATCATGGTTGGAAAGATAGGAAAATCAAGTTTTTCAGTTTTTGACAAGTTGTAGGGACATGAGAATTTTGTTTATTGTTTGAGTCCAAGCCCAACAAGTAAAAGGGAAAGGAAGAGACTGCTGTTTAGTTAAACTGCACTGCAGCCTGTACCTGAGTTGCCTGAGAACAAGAAGGTAACAGAAGAGGCCCAGTATAGCCCAAAGCTCTTCATTTGCTCCAGCACCAGATGGGACTTAGCTCAGTCCATGGAGTGGTGAGAAGAAGATTCCAATGCTGAACTTTACAGGAAAAATGAAACCCTTTCAACTGGCCAGTCACAGCCTCTGGATATGTATGATTTTGGGCTCTGAGTGAGCAGTATTTTCCTTCACCAAGTTACTTTTTATGTGACACACATTAAAGCTAAGCTGACCAATACACAAGGCCCTAGGGAGCATTCCAGGCTAGTTGTGGACACAGTGGTAATATGAGGACTGTTGCAGCAGCTCAGTTATTCCTTCCTGACACTTCATATCCATTGCACCCATCTGTGCTTGGAGTCAAGCAGTTCTTCCCTGAGCCTTCATACCAAGATCAGAATTTTAGGAAATGAAAGCAAGTAAAATAATAATAATAATAAATTATTCTATTCATTAAGGCTAAAGCTGGTAATGGTACTTAATCATGAAAAGATGCAGCCAGGGGGATTTTCAAATTGGCTAAGTATATTACACATCTAATTCCCATTGACAGCCAATGGGAATTAGGTCCCAAACTCCCTTAGGCACTTTTATAAATACCATTAGAAGTCTGTCTGCATCTTTGTATGGTTAAATACCTTTGTAAACCTGGGCAAGGGTGTACTCCCATGCTCCCCTTAGATTGCTTTTCAAGGTTTTGATAACAGAACAAAATCAGACCTAGATTATTTTGCATATCTCAAGATGTGGACTATGCACTACAAATCAGGTGATTTTTTTTGCTCCCTTTGGAACCTCTGATGTTAGAGCCATAGACCTGCTGAGGTATATCCAGAGATTACTTGCTAGTGTTGACTCAGTACTGTGAGAGCAACTCTTTTATCATCAGCTGCCCAACCTCTCAGCCTTGCTAGAACAGGTCATGGAATCCAGAGCAGAGCCAGAAAGCTCATGCCTTGTGGCATTGAATCTAAACACTCAAAAGAACTTCCTCTTTATTTTATGTTCTTATGCTGTCATAAACATAAATACAGGAAATTACAGTGAAGACACAGTTGACCTGAATTTTGCTGTGGCCACAGCTGGCTTGTGTGCTTCTGGTTGAAGGGCATGTGAAATATGTGCAGACTACTAATCAGACCAAGCTGATTCCCTAGAAACACAATGGTGCTGTTTTTAAAAGACCACAGCCATGGTTTTTCTAAGTCTTTGAGAATGCATCCTTTACCGAAATGGCTTTGTCACAATGTGAAACTAAGCAGGCTGAAATGAAAGCAAATATTCTCCTGCTCTGAAGGGCTCCAGTGTGATCACAATACAAGCTAAACCCTACCCTAACTTGGAACAGTGCTAGTGACTATGCAGAAAATTATTAACCGAAAATTACATGACATTCAGATGTTTCTTAGCTCAAATACCAGTCCATTCCTCTGCTGAATTCTAGGGATTCTGCAAACAATGAAAAAAATATTTGCTAAATGATAGACTTGGATAGCGTGCTCTTGTTGTGCTGAGTCATTGTATAAAGTGCTAAAAAGAACATGGAACAGCTTTGCTAGATAGATTTTGAGAGTGATGAAGATTCAACATAAATATGAAGCAAATATGGAATGTTTCTTATGAAAACACATGACTGGATTTGAGCACAGTTTCTTCTGTTCCCCAAGGAGATTCTTCAAAGAATGTGGCATTTTTATTTTGTTGAAGTAAAATTGCTAATGCAATTGCTAGAAATGTAAGACAGTCTTTGGCTCTGATTATATCAAGAAGAGAAGGCTTGAGCATGGACTTTAATTGGTTTCCCTTCTACATTTCCATTTGCATTGCTGGCTATGAACTGAGATGAAGGTATTCACATAGTGCTTCAGAACAGGCAGGTTCTGGACACCTGCACCTGGACACTACACAATCCAGTAGTTAAATCCAGTACCCTGCTCATATACACTCACGCTACATTAAAACAAGTGTGCTAATTTTTTTTTCCAGCTCAGCTCTGAGGCAGGGATGGAGCAGACTTGATAGTTGACAGTTGATCCCTCATTGCTGTTGCTTGATCTGATAGTGCCTGATAACTCTTGAGCTCAAACTTACATCAGGGTGAGAATGTAAACAACGTGCTACATTTTTCACTGAAAATCTGAATAAGATGCTTGTTGCTTGATAGCCCAGACAATGTTCCAAGGCCAAATTACCCACTTAGAAAGAGAAAGAAAAAGAAGAAAGAGAAAGGCAAACAGGTTATGAAAAAAACCTTGGTTGAAACAATGGAAAAAGAAATAAATAAAGTACATTTTTATATGTGTCCATATTTTTATATGTAGACAATACAGCACAGGACATTTTTCCTTTTGTTGTTGGGTGGGAGGGCAGATGTCTGTGTGCATGTCCACATACATTTGTGCACACAGTGCTAGAATAGGAATTTCACATTCTCCATGCATTCAGTGTCTGAGCAACACTGCATTCTGAATTTTCATGAAGAACTGGATATTCAGTTTATTCTAGAGAATGACATCTTCTCAAAACCACCAGATCTATGAAAACAGCAGAGAACTGGCTGGTATCAGAAGCAATGGTTTCAAATTGGGTCATAGCAACTAGATGGACTTTTTAAATGCTTGCATCTTATATCCATGTTCTTAAAAGCATCTCTTGCCAGCCACTACTCCCTCTTTTTTGCAAACAATACTTAGAGTGTCTCAATTTCAGAACTCTGTTTTTGTTACAAAACAAATATGTGTGCAGGTGTATCCAACAACAAATGGCATAGATGTCATTAGTGAGGTTGGCTTTCATTTATGAAGCAGAAAATAAAAATGACCCAAAATGCTTCACCAAGAAGCATTTATTCATGATCATAATGGTGACCATGCTGAAATCAAGAAAGCAGCAAATAAAAAGTAGACAGATTGTGCAAAAAATATGATCTCAAAAGAAAAGAGATGTCACCTGGTAAATATTATTATGGAAAGATAATCTCCAAAGAGCAGCTGCACACTAGGCACTTTGTCACTCAAAACAGAAGACTGTCTTAATGACTTAGAACTTGCAAACTTCTTATTTAATGTAGCCTTGTCTGAGACTCTCTGGACCAAACCATTTAACACAATCATTTTAGTATTAAATAGCTCCTACTGCCAGGATCATAAAAATATCTCCAAACACAAAAGCATCCTCCATATGTACTAAGTACAAACTGCACCTGAAAAAGCTATCTCAGACATCTCAGAAGGATCTGAGAACTTATCTTGAGTGGTTTGTGCAGGATGCGTTTGTGCTCCAGACAGCTCAGAATGGATCAGCACTTCTAACCATCTAGTTGAGGAGCCAAGCATGTTTGCAGGGGAGCACACACCACTTATAGCAGGTACTCAGCAGCAAAGAGCTAAATAGGTTTTGAAAGATCTGATTACTGAATGGTTGCCTTTTAATGGCCATGTGCTTTCTCCATGGATGGATTCATTGGATGTGCAACAATAATTGAGTTTTATCCCATGGGTGAAGTCCATTTGGCGACTTGAGTGCAGTCACTTGTCAGGATGGATTTTTCCACAAATGAACATTTTTTCAAGTTTGCATGTCTTTTGTCAATACCTTGGCTCTCCGAGGGACAGCATGTCAACTTCCTACCCTCTTACATTTGACTGGTACTGAAAATACGTCTGTTGTGGTGCTCTGAAGTCTGTTTGATGGGGAAGGCTTTTTGACAGCTTCTGCCTCTCCAGAGCTCTTCCCTCTTTGTTTTTGTTGTGTTGGGTTTGGGTTTTTCTCCTCTCTTCCCAATAACAGAACCTTTTATTCTGTCTAGGAGCAGTATTTACACTTTCTTTTTTTATTCCTATCTTCCAAAACAGCAAGCAGTTCCAGTAATGATGAACTCTATTAATAAACAAGCATCTTGAAACTTAAGGGCTGCTAATATTTTCTTTCTCAGCTCAGCCCTCAGCCTTCATCCAAAAGTAAGCATTCAGTTCATGGCAAAATGGAAGACAGTAAATAAAAGCCACACCAATGGGAGTAAGAGAGGAACTGAAACTATTGCAAATGAAAAAGCAGTAGAACAACTGGTACAAAATTAACCAGGCCATTGCATTATGGTCTTGTGCAACACACTTGTTTGACTGGGTGGTACTGCTGGCAAGGCAGAATTTTAGATCTGTCTGAATTATTCCAGAAAGGGGAGACAGGCAGTTGGAAATGAGCATCTCTGTTGTGAAAGCTATTCTCCAGATCAGAGAAAGAGCAGATATGAGCTCTCACATGGTTTTTCACAATCTAAGAATTGACAGTCCCAGACATAGCAAATTCAGTATTAAGTGATCTGTCAGGAACCTCACAGAAGAACAACTTTGCAACTGCAGATGATCAATCTGATTAATTCAATGTCTTTTAGCTGATGGTGGTGAGCAGCAAATAATCCTGAGAAAGAAGCAGTAGTAAATATATGTGGATAAAATTACTCAATGCTGCAAGAAAATTTCCACTTCAGTCCCAGAAGACCAAATCTGTATACATGCTGTTAATTCATGGTAATTTTTTTCTATTTACCATTCCTCTCAAGTTGACAATAAACCTTATCAGTTTCACCTTTGAGACTGATTCTACTCTTTTAACTTTCCTTTTATTCCATTAAAACTTCAGTAGCTCTTTTTGCTGGTGATGGTGCTTGCAGTTTGCTTTTTAAAAATACTAACAGTCAAAAGCAGCTTTTAAAGTCTTATTTTTGTAAAACATGAACCAAACTAAGTACGTTCTATGGAGGCCACTGAAATAGAGAAGAAGGATGAGGGAAGCATGGAAGTAGAAGTCACTAAAACACCATTTCCTCCTCCTAACAGAAGTTAATCATGCAAGGAAGCCTTCACTACAAGACTTGCGTTTGGATTGATGTCCTGTTAGTGTATAAAATTATGTTAACTGACCAAGAAAAAAGAAGCTCAGTAAACATTTCTTTTTAAATCTATGTGAATGGAAAAAAAAAATCAGCAGCACTTTCTTCCATTCTCTTCTTTCTAGCATGATCTAATTAAAAATTGTGGTGGAAGAAACCCCCAACAACATAGCCTTTTTAAGCATTGTCTCCTATTTTGAGAGAGAAAGCCAGTTTCTCTGACTAAAATTGGCTGGATAATTCCAGCTGGCTGAAGAGTCCAAGCCTGCCATTTTGTGAAAATGTCTCCATCTACTGTGTTTCAATCCAAGTCCAGCTAAATATTCTACAAAAGGAATCTGAAGACCATCTTATGAAGTGTTACCATGGCAGTATTGATTTCCAGCCAAATAAAAACAAGACCAAGTTTTGACTGTTCAAACACTGCTTTCATATTTCTTTCTTTTTTGTTGTCGTTATTGTGGTTTTGGGTTTGTTTTGATTTTTGGTTTTTTTTTTTGTTTTGTTTTGGTTTTTTGGTTTTTTGTTTTTTGTTAGCTTGCATCTATGATATCTGACCTTTAAGATAAAAACTTGCAGTGACTTCACTGACCATGTTTACTGGCTTACCAAACAGCAGTTGCCCCAGACCATAGCTTGAAGATGTTTTTTGATTTGCCATTTCTTTCACCTGTGTAGGGGGCTAAATGGCAGTGTCAAGAGAAAAGCCTGGAAACAACTCAGTCCTCTCATACTTCACAGCTGATGGAAAGCCTTGGAAGGGGCTTTATCTGATGGGACATGTAAGACACTTATGATAGTAGTTCATATATATGAGAGCAGCCAGACCAAAGAGAACAAGGTCTTCAGTGAACAATAAAGATCTGGTTTTCTATAGCTTTGTGTCTTGTGGCTGGATCCTCCTGTGTGTTAGAATGAACTCCCTCAGAAGCAGGAACACTGGTAACAGTGCTCTCCAAGGGGATTCCTAGCTATTCAACTGACCTCCTACTACAGCCTTTCTGCTCCTGCTACATGCTTAGAGAGCATTCATATGGTATCTCTCTCCAAACAGCTGTGCTTTTTCTCAAAACATGAGTTCATATGCTTAAGCCTGCCACCCCTGTATCTCATTTGTTGGAAATTGGCACATCACTACTTGTAAGGGGACTGAGAGACACAAACATAGAGATGGAAAGATCTCATAAGCTTTGCATGCTTCAGAAATTGGTCAAATAAGACCCTTCTGGGTTGGGATTTGGCACAAAGCTGTCTTGGACTACAGTCAAACTGACAACATAACAAATGGGAACACTTTCAGGCCATACTCAATAATTCTGACCTCACTGGTCTGGCATGTGCTTCTGGTTCAGCCCTGTTCTGCTACCAGTTTTCTGACTCTGGCCACTGTCACAGGAATTTTGGAACTTGAAACCCAGACTGCTAACCAAGACAAACCTGTCAAGGTCTGACTGTTACAAAAAGCAGAAAATGGTCTGTCCTTTTCTCCTCCTCCTGTATAGTTTAAATGCTAGAGAGGTGGATTGTTGTCAGTGAGCAAATGAACTTGCTGTAACAGCTGCATCAGAGCAAATATCAGCAGCAATCTGGATTCTTAGAATCTACAGGAGCTAAAACAACAGACTGAGGAATCTGGAGATGAGTTTCCCCAAGAAGAATAAAGATCATGCATGATTCATCCGAGACAAGAGAATTTTACTCTGAGGATCAGTTCTCATACAAAGATTCCTAAATTTCCTTTAGAAAGTACCATGTGTTTAAAGGCACGACAGAGACAGCTGTGACATCAGGACATAATTCAGTGGATTTTCCCCATAATTTACACTTCTGGAAGTGGAAACATTTTTAAAAATGTGACTCTAAAGCCTCTTCAAGAAAAGTTTTGGAATAACACCGACATCAACCTGAAAGTAAGCTCGAAACATCTAATATCAGTCAGTAGCTGGCAAGCCCCAAACCCCACATTTTCATTCTAGTTTGAAGCCATGCACACACTGCCAATTACTAATAAGGAAAAATGGGAAACCAAAAAACCCCAAGTAGTTCTGTAAAAAGTGGAACTAATAAAGACTGTTTCCCTGGGGACATCTGTCTTACAGTTGATTGGTTTGGTAATTAAATGGTAAAATATTTTGGCAGCAGGAATTCACCCCTTTCTAGACATCAGGGAATCCACAACAAAGGGCAACATTGTGAATGCCCTAGGCACAGGAAAAGCCAGAATTTACTGCTTACTGGACAATGGAGAACCCTGAGAAGAGAACCTTAACCTTCAATGCTTCCATTAAAGGCTGAGCTCAGTTGTACTACTTTTCCAGAAGTAACAATAAGGTCTCTCCTATTCTATCCTTTATTTTCAGAAAACCTGAAATAATTTTTGCATAAATTTATAATTCTCTTTGAGAACTAAGCACCCTTGCCTCATCTAAGTGAAATGGTTCAAATGTTTCAAAAGACTGTGAACAGACAGTATAGAATCAACCTTCATTTTTTCAGGCTAGGAAATAAAGCAATATTGGGGCTGCATGCAGACTGATGTTAACATTCAATACAGCCTCTCTTGTGTGGACTTCTGTAAAAAAATCTGCTAGAGTAATCTTGGCAGAAGCAGCTGAGTGAGAGAGTTGGCATCCCAGCTTCTCAGAAAAGTCACCACCTCTTCCCAGTACTCCCAGTCCTCCCCAAGCATAACACCAGCAGTTGTACTCTTGACTCTGAAGCTTAAAACAGGATTATTTTCAATTCTTAACAAAAATTTGAAGTTTGCAACCTACATTCTTTTATAGTGAATCTGCCAGGTCTGGGACATGCAAATGATGTTAGTAAATAGGTGTAACACCCACAGCAGGGGAAGGGAGAGCAGTGTTAGGAGGGATAAAGGTGAACCAGCACACATTACTGCTGGAGTCTCCTTTCCATTCTCCCCATTTTCCATGGGGAGTACTTACTGACAATATTCCCTACTACAGCCTAAACCCAGAGACTCTCTCCTGGTCTGAGTGTGATAGGGCTCATGTGCTGAGTGGTTGAAGCTTTATAGGCAGTTGCATGGAAGCAACTGAAGGATTTTGCTATTTTTATCAGGGGCTGAACCAGTCTGTGGCAGAGCAGGAAGCCAGTTTCTGTAACAGCCCACCTAGTGACCTTCTCTTTGTAACAGATGTTTGTGTGTATGGTTTGTGTTACAGACAGATCTGGATCTGGAAAAGATGCAATTGTTCAGAAAGCCCTGGGACACTAACCAGCCCACAAACAGAGAATATTATTTCAATGTTATTTCTGCCCTATTGACCAATTCTTAGAACAAAAAACTTTATGAAATTCTGACTTCAGCTGTGTAAGTGGGTAAAAAAGTGGAGCTTTCTGAAATAATGAAAAAAAAAATAACTGCTTCAAATGTGTGTCTCAGCCTGTGCCACTGCTTCACTCCTTGCCACAGTAAGATTTTCCTCTACATTCCTCTTTTTTTTCCCCTAAATTCTTAATCACTGACATCCGTTTATTGTGCATTAATATCATTGATATTAACAGCAATATTGCTCTCCAGGCATTTAGAGTGTGCAAGACTTTTTATGCACCAAATGGCCCATATTAACTTCTGGAATAGCCAGGTGCAAACTATTGCAGTGTTCAAATCACTTCAATTTTTCTAACTGCTTCTCCTGTAATTGATGGCTTCATAATAAAGAAGTCCAGTTCCTCTGCATGATCCATGTTACAACTACTACCTGTTATGATTAATATTGCAGTGATTTCAAACTGTATTACCCTCTATGTACAGCAGTCAGATCTTTCTTTAAAGGAACCACTTATGAACCAGGAAGTGCCTTCACCTCATGCAGAAATTTACATATGCTCGTGCACTTTATCAGTAGCTGACAGAATGGGCTGGAAAAATTACAGTCAGTGGTGTTGCATTCAATTTCACATAAATACCTGCTTTTTACTACACCTTAAAATTGACAATAAACACCAGTTGTCTCTCCTTGCTCGTTACTGCATCCAGACATAGCAAGTAATACTTAAAAGATTCACACTGTCATCTTAACTGCTTCTAAATTTCAGCTTCATTCTCTTCTCTGCACACATTATTCTCCAGTGACTGCATCTAAAATACTCTCTCTTTACTTCTTCTGCTGTATGATTACAGTGGGTTGTAATTTTTGCTACGTGGAAACAAAGATTTGTAAAACAAATCCAAATCAAATCAACCAAATCCTGATGGCTTATTGACTCCAAATTTAGTCCAAATGTCATCCCTGATAGGAATAGAGGGAGGAATAGGTGGAGTTGACTTCAGGGCTGTGTGCACATTACATGTTACTGGAGTCTGGATGATGGCAGCTGCCCCTTGCAGCCCATCATGAGCTGGGAGGTCTGTGCTGGGAGCTGCTTGCAGCTGCTCAAGGAAAGCAGCAGCAACCAGGACAACGATTTCATTGCACCCCAGTACAATCTAGGGGTACAATCTAGGGGTACAATCTAGGGGTACAATCTAGGCTGCAATCTAGGGAGCTTGCAGTTCATCAGAAATTTATTTAAAAACTGGATTTTGATCCAATATGGACTGAAGCCAAATCTAAAAGTAACAACATCTCTAGCAAATCAGAAAAGTTGTGTTTCTGCAAGCTGCAGAAATTATTACAATACTTTCTTAAAACAAGGATTATAAATGTCTTCTCCTACTCCTGAATACCAATGTCCTCAGTTTAATCACAGAAAAAAATGATAAGCAGATATCAAAGAGCAAGACTCCTCACCCAGCTTCCTTTGCCAGGTATTACATTATGAAATTAAGGATCTCCCTCCTCCCAGTCCATGAAGGAAAGGCAAATGGCAATCACAGAAATTGACATGGAAATGTTATATCCTGGTTCCCATAATATTACAATGAGTAATACTATTAGGCAGACAATTTTAAATGTACAAAAGGAACTATTTTTTCACACAACAGTTAAAATACAGCATGTGTTGCCACAAAGTGTTGTCTAAGTTAATCTAAACAGATTCAAAATGCAATCAGTTAAATTCATAAAACAAAAGCCCATCTATTGCTCCTAAGCAGAAAGCTTTATCAGCAATACTTCAGAACCAAGTCCCTAGGCCACAGAAAGGTGAAAATAGAAGAGATTTACCTGGGGATTGATAAATCCAGATTCACCAGTTCTTCTATTCTTTATGGAAACATCTAATACTACTGTCAGTGAAAGGATGCTGGATTTGATTATCCATTCATGATGTTCTTATACTCAGATAGATTTAACTGAGATGTTCAAGAGACAGGAGCCATGAAAGGACCTATGTAAAAAGATATAATGGGATGTCAGGGAATGGACAGGTGATTAGCTGCTTAGCAAACTTCAAAGAAGCACCAAATTTTGATCAATATGTGCAGTCTGGTCTCATGCCTTTTTTTACTCTGATAATAAAAATAAAAGGCAAAACGTTTACAGATATATGTTGCCTTTGGGTAAAAGTTTGCAGGTATATATTGACTTTAGGCAACATATGTTCATTTATGACACAAGCACACAAGCACATGTATGGAGAATATTATTCTTGATCAACTGTAACACCTAGGAACTCTGTCCTGTGACTTGCAAAGAAGTAGCCAACAGACTTCCGTGAGAATAAAACCCTCCCATCATGACTGGTCATTTAAAACTCATATTGAAAACAGATTGATAGAGAACAAAAGGAAATGTATGTAATGAAGCTGGCAATCCATATTACAACCTCACTTCTCTGACTTCACTGTTTTCATTATGGCCAGGAAGCTGTGATTCCTGTTCAATGCCCTGCATGGGCAGCATTTGAAGATGCTCTTGCAATGCTTGTTGACAAGTGTGTTAAACCAGTAAATATCCTCCTGAGGCAGCTTTACTATTTGTTATTGTTCTTGGGTGTTTTTTGCCAATTGGCTCAAGTCTTTCTTGAGAAATGGAGACAAGGTTCCTACATGTGATGTGCCGTGCTGGACCGTGCTATCTTAGCCCTCTTGCTGCATCCTTTCTTTCCTTGCTTTCATCCACTTTCCTGTGTTGGATTTTTTGCAGAGATCCCTGAAATCACGTCCTGCAGAAACAATCTCAGAAGTCCACCCAAAATTCACTGCAGTCCCTGCACCATGATCAGCAAACAGGCAATCATAAAGAGTGCTGCTCCTTGGAACAGAATTGGGGTATAACACCGTGTTTTATAGATGATTTTACACCCGTGTTTGTGCTTTACCCAGCTGCTGGCACAGCACCCTCGCCATCTGCCTCGCCTGGGGCAAGTTTACCACAGGCACGAAGCTGCAGCGGCGTGAGGGCAACCCAGAGCCGCGCTGTACCTGCGCCCCAAAGAAAGGGCAGAAAGTCTCGCTGCTACCACCGTGTCACCATGTCTTACAGAGCCCTCCAGATTCCACCTCCTCCTCAGCCTCCTCCCCTCCCCGGGGGAAGCCGCGGCCCCGCACCCCCCGCACCCCCCGCAGGCCCCGCCCGCAGCCGCCGCCCCCTCCCCCGGAGACCGAAATTCCCAGCATGCTCCGCGCGCCCCTGGCCTTAGACTCCCAGCAGGCTTTGCGGGGCGGGAGGCCCTCGTTGCCCCGCCCGCGGGAAGACTACATCTCCCGGCAGGCCCTGCGGCTCCCTCCATTTCCGGGAGCGGCGCCGCGTCCCTCGCTTGGCAGAGGCGGCGGAGAGCCGGAGCGGGCCTGGCTCGGCGGCGGCGGCTGCCCGGAGCGCGGCGAGCGGGGCCTCCCGGGGCCGGCGTCGGAGCGCAGTGAGGCCAAAAAGGTCTCCAGGGTGTCGGCGCCATGCTGAACATGTGGAAAGTGCGGGAGCTGGTGGACAAGGCGTGAGTACGGTGGGGTGCGGGCGGGCGGGGCGGGGCGGGGGGCAGCTCGGTCGTGGCCCTTTAGCCGGGCCTTAGGTTCCCCGCACCCCTCACAACATGGCCGCAGCCCCTCCCACTGCTTAGGTGGCTGTCTCGCACCCCCTCCCTGCCCGGCTGACCCCTTCTCGGCACCCCCTCTCCGTCTCTGTCCCTCCTTCCCGGTTGACTGCCCGGCCTGACCCTCTGCCCCTTCTCCCCCCGTCGCTGTGGCCCCTCCGACACCCAGGAGTGCTTTCCAGGTAGTCTGTGGCCTCTCCATTATGGCTGGCTGCTTTCCTGCACCTCTGGGGCTTATCTGGGCCCTTCCAGCTTTTGGCTAACTGCGCCTCTTTTTTTGGTACCCTCTTCTCTGCTGGAGTCCTGGGAGTGTGAGACTATTTTGGTACGTGAGCCCTTGAAATCATTCTCTGATGGCCTGGCTCTTGTCATAGCCCCGAAGCCCTTTAGAAAGAAACATGCATATCACTGAAGGAAGGAGGGGACTGAACAGCCACCTGTATACAGCAGTAAATATTCAGAGTGCTTCCAAAGCTACCACGAGCACTCTTAAGAGTTTTCCTCCTCCCTAAGGACAGGTCCCTGCTGCGATTGCCATTGGCTCCACCACCCCCAGGCCTTTCAGAGGTGGAGCATGCTGGAGGTGAAATGCTCTGTCCCACCCCCTAAACATTTAAATAGATGATATTTGCAAGTTTATTTCCTTGACTAGAACTTCCTCCCACTGCAAACCTGGCTGCGGTCTTGACTATCACGATTGCTGTGTTGCAACTTGAGAATGTGATGTTTCTCAGCCACTCCTTTTTTTTTTTTTTTTTGGCATGAGAAAAATTTAATAAGGTGGAGAACTTATCAAAGTTAATGTATAGCTTCCTTAAATAATGAAATTTCAGGGGCAGATTTGGAGAGCTTTTCTATGACTTGTGGGATACTTAAAGGAATGACTGGCTGAAGGCCTATAGTTGAGTGCATATCAATGAGACTGCATGAATTACTCTAGCTTTAGAAGTAAATGTGTGAGCCTTTCTAAGCTGAGGTTCTATTTGAACAATTTTTACTTTCGTTTCTGCAAACAGTTCTTAAACTGGCCTTTTTGTATAAAGGCAGCAAAGTTAAGAGAAGTGGCAGCTTACTCATAATAATCGAGTGTTTTCCTTATGGTCCTGTTTACCAGACTGAGGACATTCTAGGCCAAGAAACAGGTGACATTTAAAAAACACCATGAATAAGATTTCTCCTGGTGAGGTTGGTTACTTTTTACAGCTCCTTGCATGGGAAGTAGTTTCAATAATGTGGTACATGACATATACAGCAGGACAACCCTCATAGGCCTGTCTTGAGTTCCAGGACCTAGAAGGAGACTTCAAGTATTTCTAAGTTTTCCTTGTGCACTCTTATTTGGGTAGGATTAATGATTGCTAGCAGTATAGCACTGTCACTGTTTTTAAGAAGTTTACTTTCAAGGATAATTTATTAAGCCAAACAGTGTTTCATAATCTAGTTTGGAAAAGATACTTGATTTCCAAACCAGGTACAAGAAGTGGACTTTATTCAAGAAATGTTTCTGATTATTTGAAAACTTCAGCTTCTGAAAATAGCATTATCCAGATAAAGTAGATTGTGTATTAAAAAAAAAAAAATAGAGGGCAGAGGTAAGTGGAGGCTGCAGAGTAGGTAGTATTTAGAGACCTCAAAATCAGTAGTTCCACTGTGTGTGGTGCAGATTTATCATGTCTTCTGTCTTAATGTCATTACTTGAAAATTTTTGTGCAGAAGAGGCCAAGCAATATTATCTGCCTTATAAATAACTGTTGATGCTGTGAAAGGAACATATTGAATTTCAACAAGAGCCTCCTTAAAAAAAGAATTTGTTTATATGGGGATTTTGAAAACATGCAAAAAGCTTGGAATTTTTCTAATTTTGTAAACTTTGATAGCTTGGTAGTGGTGGGTTGCTCTAAATCTTGATTCTGTGTTCAGCTGATACTTATTGTAGAATTTCAACTTACTCATCTGTTTTTTTATACTTAGTCTTCAGGTGGCTGAGAGCTTGGTTTGGTCGGAAATATTTCAAGGTGGAGAACTTATATTGAACAATTTTCATTTTTTAGGTGTGTGAAAGTTCAGCAAGCCATGGTACATAGATTTTTTTTTTTTCAACATCTGCAGCTTTGTTTTAACAACAAAAAAACCTAAGAGCTGTAACCTAACAAAATAATTTTTGATTCTAAAACTTTGAAGTAAGTCAACAACTGCAAAATACAGACAAAAATGAGTTTGTATTTAGTATTACTGAAGTAGTTATTTCTGTTTTCTTGAGTGTGACAGAAATTGACCAAGTTCACTAGGTCAGTTTTTATTTGAAGGTCTCTTCACACACACCTCTGTTATTTGCACTGTAGCATTTTCTAGAAACTCAGGGGTTTGGATTAGCATCTTTTTGTGCATAAGACATATCTTTGATGCTGAGTGGTGGTCCTGTTAAGTTTGAAACTTAGGCTATGTGATAGAGTTTTAGGTTCAGACTGTTCTAAGGTTTGACAAGATATTTTTTTAGTTGTCTTCTCCCTTTTGTTATTCCCATTGTTCTTGGTTATTAATATAACTCCTTCCTCCTTAAATCTTAAATGCCTTGATTAGTTAGGATGGAAGAGTAATACCCTGTTTCTAATTGGGCATTGTGGACGACTTTGGGGCTCAAATGAAATAACTAATTTAGCTTGCCTGTGCCTTGTAAAATTTGCTTGTCCTAGGATTTGTTCTTGCAGTTTCAAAATAAATGTCAAAACTGACTTCACCTTCCAGTTTCTTCTCAGGTGGTGCAACGTGTGCAAATTCTTCAAGTGTGGAATTCTATTGAGTTTCTGTTGAGTTTCTGTTTATCTTGTAATTCAGGAGGTATAGGCCTAAATTTTCTTATTTCTTCCAGAATAAATTCTGTTCCATGTTATTTTATTGCAAATAAACTATATTAAGAAGGCAGCTTTTCACTTTTTTAAAATGTTCACATGTATGGATTCTTTTTCCCAAGTAGGTCAAAAAAGAATTTGGGAGTGAACTGTATAAATGAGCCCTCTGTGTTCAACTTGTTTGCTTTATAACAGTGAAGTCCATTTAAGTGGCAGAATTTTCTGATGGCTCTAATCCAGGGTGGTGCTTGATGCAAAGTTGGTGAGTCAGGTGGCACTTCTGAATCACTGTAAGTAATGTAGTAGACTGTTCTGTTTTACCACTGGCTTAGGCTGGGTCTTCAGTAGAAAGATGTACCCTAAGCATTTTATGCAAGAGTTGTCCAATATTTCTGACCTAATGAGCTGCTTATAAATGTCTTAATGTGACAGTGTGTAAAGGTACACATCACATACTTTAGATAGCTGGTGGGAGTGTGAGCTCTAAGAACATTTGGCAGGTGGAAAGGGTGCTGGTCACCAGCTGTCCCACTGCTCTGCTGCACGATGGGTTTTGCAGCTGTCTCTGGTTGACCTGGTGACAGAGTTCTGCCAGCTTCATAGCTTGTTCTTCAGCTCCTGTAGCAGGGGGCTCAGGTTACCCCATGCTGTTCCAAAGCCCTCCTGTAGTTGTGATGAAACTTGAGGGTAAGTGTTGTGTTTTAACTGCTTGTGAATTGCATGAGGCTGAGAATCTGCAGGCTCAACAGTACTGTGCAGATGCAGCTTGCATGAGAAGTCATATTTTTTTGTTGATATCTTAATTGGTATTTTTATTGATAATCAAACCATCAAAAGCTGCAACCAAGTATTTCCCTCCTGTGTGATAACAGAACTGGCAAAAGGTATTGCAGTCCCTGAGATAGTTTTGGATTCTTGGCTATGGAAATCTTGAGTATTATGCAACTTGGTAACTTCCTTTTTTAATTAGACAAGTATATATTGTGTTTATGTTCCCTGTGAAATTCTAGAATTCTACAAAGAAAACCCCATGGGCTTTTTGTGGGGTTTTTTTTTTTGTGGGGGTTTTTTTTAAAGAAATCAGGGCATATTAAGAAATTCAATGAAAACTTTTTAGCTTGACAGAGGCATCTTTGCCTTCTTTCCTTAGTTCAAAACCCAGACCATCACTTCCTATTCTCTCTAGTTATGTTGATGCAGAATCTGATGATTCTTTTTTTCCTGAAATGTTACTGTAGGTTGTTAACCAAAAGAAAGTTCTTCTTTAAGTAGAAGACAGCATTTGTGCATATATACTTAGTAATGCTGTAATTCCTCTCTTAATACAAGATGTAATTGTAAATTAATGTTTTTGCTAACTGGTTTCTGTCATGGGCATGTATGATATGCAGTAAGCAAGGTGGAAGACCTTTGGACTGTTGAGATTAGATTCTGCCTGTATCACAATGTTGAGACTTTACACCCATTTTCTTTAAAATTTCATTGCCATTCTTAGTTTTTGTGATCTTCTACATGCATGACAATGTGATAAAGTTCCTATTAAGCACCTTCCACACATCAAAGGATAAATACCAATTTGCTGAAGGTGACAAATCTGTATGGAGTAAGGATGTTCATTTGAATTAGTTAAGGTGGGTGAGATAGTTGTCCCTGAGTCTTTGAATTTAAAGCATGGCATGTGAACAAAACACTGCACTTCAGCTGAGGAATAGAGGCTTCTGGATTACCCTCACTTGACATCAGAAAAACTAAAGATAATTGTGTTAAATAAACAAAGTCACAGTGAGTTGGCAACGTACTAAACTCTGGAGATGTTGATTTCCAGTCTCATATTGTGTCTGATAGCTCATGCTGTTATGCATTATACTTACTAATACAGTAAATGCATACTGGTAATTTACTAATACATGGCTTACAATTAGCTTCCAGTTGTTTATTGCCTGTACTCCCACTTATATTTGGCCAACATATAAGCAGGATCCTGCATATACTCACGTAAAGGTTTTAAATCCCCTATCCTAACTATTTTCTTTTTCTTTTGTGCCTGTAATTGTTCTTGTTTACAAGCAATTTTCTGATAGTTTGTGGATTTGTCCACCCAGACCACTCAGCTCTTCTGTAATGAATTAATATTTGCTGGCTTAGTAACAGAAGGTATTACAGTAAATGATCCATCTGATGATACATCCAGCAAAAGGGTAAATAATTGTCTAACACTAGTGCGTTGCTTTCTGACCTTCCTGTAAACTCTTGCTCTAGTGCCAGGATCATTGAGTTTTTCTTTCTATTTAAGATTTTTTTTTGGCTTGCATATGTAAGATCCTCAGAGCAGTGAAGATTTCCATCGTTGTATGTGACGGACAGTTAACCCTCACTGCATGAGTTATCCTTCTGTTGCTGCTTAAGAGATGTCCTGCTGATAACTGCTTTAAGAACAGCATTTTATATGATTCTTACAAGCAAGGTGATGATGATTATCTCCAGCCTTGTAAGAACTTGTCCTCTGCCTCATTACCAGACAGAGAGAGAAGAAATAGTGCAAAAGGAAGAGTCTATTTGAACACGTCGTTTGGCTTTGCAGTACTGTGTGGCTGTGTCTGCCAAGCAGTTGTCACAGCACTGATTTTTTTAGGGCTTTCCTCCTTCCTTTAAAAGCTTCCAAAACATTGCTGCTTTTACTAAGGAATAAAAATGGTTATAGTCTCCGGGCCATGTAATTTAGCATTGGTGATAAGTATCTTTGAAAGTATTACATTCTGTTATCTCATGTACATAGATATGTTATTCTCCTGTTTGAATATTCAACCAGTGGAGTAATCAAAAGTAGGCAAATATCACAAGCTGACATTTATTAAGAATTAGCATAAAGTGGTTTTGACTAAACACAAAGGTTTCATCATCACACGCCTGTAAGTGGTGCTTTTTGTCAGTGCTCTTTTAACTGTATTATTACCATTTTACACCCTATGGAAACTAACAACCATTTGTATTGCATTGCATAAGGCTGGCAGGGGGGTTTGCCTTGGGTATTTTCAGAGAATCCAAATGATCTGTGTATGTGTAACAACTACTGTGTTCTTCAAGTATCTTTGAAATGTAGCTTTTCATAGCCTTGCCAGAAGTAAGACTGGGCTTCTGCTTGGGAAGTAAATGAAGCCAGTCAAAGATAAGAGCTTTACCTACATCACTGCATGCAACTGTGGTTAAAAGGATCAAGGTGCTTAACTCAGTTCTGTGCTAATTCCTCTTGGTTGTGTGGCCAGATAGTGTATTGTGAAATATTAGCTGATTTGCATAATTATTTAACTTGCACAGTATAATTAATTCCAAACTGTTGTGCAAATGTGGAACATGCTACTGCTTTCTCTCCTCAGGCTTGCCTATTTCAAGGTGCAACTCTAAACATAGAATTTCTCTATGTGAAATTTATTATCTTTTTTAAAAACAAAGATCTAGGCTGAAGAATGAGTGAAGCATTCTCATAGGATGGTGGGTTTAGAACACAAAAATATGTGGATCTTAAGATTTACATGATTCATTTTGGAACTTCTGGAATTTGTCACTGTTCTATTCTGATGTTTGGGATACAGCTTGCCCACAAGTCATAAAACAAGAAGTCCCATTTGAAGCTGGGAGACTCATCTCCAACATGCAGAACCAGTTATAGACAGATTGACAGCTGCTGTTGTCTTTCAGTTTGGAGCCTGAGCTTTAATTACCTCTTCCATTTGGATTAAACAGCTGCTATAGAGAAAACTTTCTTCTAATGATGCTTAGTAGTCTCTTTAGAAAGAACACTTGTGTTTGAGACCATAACCCTTTTGTGATAAAACAGTCACTATTTTGCCTCTGAAAAGTAAGATCTGATTCTAACAGGGGTGCTCTTTATTTTTTTAAGGTACAAAAAGGTTGATATATAAGGTTGATATGTAAGATACAAAAAGGTTTAAGGTTGATATAAGGTCAGGTGAACTGTTAGGAGTTTACATCTTTCCAGAAAGCTGTGTGGGCTGTGGCTCTCTGAGGGTTTCTTATAATAAGTATTATTAAAAGTATTCATTTTATTTACTCTTATTTATTCCTGCATTGTGTGGATTTTGAGTATGGTGGTTTGGGTTGCTTTCCAGTGAACTGGATTGAGGAGCAGATCCAGTTGGAAGCTTTGTCTCTTGCTTTGTTTTTCTCCCCAAAGGACTTTGTAGGCTGTTTGTTTTTAAGTTAGAATAATTCCCTAGAATCACTTGTCCCAGTGTTTGTGTCACACCTCTGAGGAAGAGCACACATTGAGATGGGAGGGGAGAGGAGGGAGACAGTTAAAGCAGAGGCCACAGAACACATGGCTGAGTCTTCCCTCCTGGTTGCCCTGAAGTCTCAGATGCCAAGAGCACTACCACAAATATGAAAACACAACCTAACCCATGAAATACTGGGTTGTAGTTTCACAGTCAGTGTAGGTGTGGGCTATGGGTGAAAGAGGTTTCACAGCCTTCTGTCTGCCACAGACTGCACACTTCTCTCTCCCTTTTCTTGGCAGTAGCATACTTGCTGCTCAATGAGAGAATCTCTCTGACTAACCAGTTGTTTTTGCCAATATAATTCTCCACTGAATCAGTTCCCTGGCATAGCTGATTGACTCCATGGTTGCATAAATATTTGTACTGGCATAGTGAAAGGAATGGTATTTGGGTAGGAATAAGTGGCCAGGGGCAAAGGAGGGCAAGGTACAGGTTTAGTCCTTGAAGTAGCCCTCTAGGATGTGGTTTCACAAGCAGGTTGAGAAGCTCTAAGATTATTCTTCTTAAAGTCTCTTTTTATACCTCACTATTCCCTGTTGTTGCCTTCCTTATGCTCCTCTTGTGTAGGTCAGTATTTGTTCGTGCTATCTTGCTGATATAGCTAAAAAAAGCCCAAGCTTTTAGGGTTCATAACTGGTTTGGCAGTGTGCTGCACAAGCAGGTGCTTATGACAACACAAGCACTTGTGTTGGTAGCTGAAAGGACAAGACCTGAGACCTGGTTTTGATGAGGATAGATTTTTACCTAACTTTATTATTTGAAACTTCACTGGTATTTGTTTGTTAGCTGCAAAACTGCTCTGAAAGATCACACAGTTCAAAGTTTGAAATTCTTAAGGCTGCTCTTCTATTTTGTGTATCACTTCTTCAAGCTCCTGAGTTAAACTTTCTGTGTGTATGTCACTATTGTGCTGAGGGATGTGCAGCAATATTTCTGGTTCCATTCTGATCCCGACTTTGTGAGAAAGGCTGTAGATGGAAATATAGTTGCATCTTGTGAGGTGCTGCTTTGAATGATTCAGTTCAGGATTGAACTGATCTTGGGATCTGACAGATCTTCATATGAGAGATACTTTCAGTTCAGTTGAAGAGTGCAGCTGATTAGGAATCCTCATGGTGTATTTTTGTTATTATATAAAGAGGGGCATTCTATGTAGACTGTTTTAAGTAGATTAAAGATCTTTTAGTAAATTAAAGATGCTTTTGGTTTTAAAAGCATTTTTGGTTAATTAAAAATTAAACTAATGTGACAAAATCAGCATCATTAGTATGTATTTCTGTGTTTTAAGGCAGCTACGTCAAAGCTGTTGTAATCTTCCCTCCTCCCATCCAAGTAGTGTGTCCTAACCAGGTAAATATTGATTTCTTGCTTAATAAATATTAACTGGTTCATTTGGGATACAATTAGCAATATTAGCGTATGTTCAACTTGTTTAATGAGACTGACCTGCATTTTTTAATCTGTTGTGATAATAATGAGACCCATTGGGAGTCAAGGAGTAAGGTGGTGTGTGCTTGGGTTTTTTTGTTTTTTATTTCCCTTCAATATTGTTCATGCTGATTGCTTTTCTCATCCTATGAAGTTGTCCAGAAGCATCCTAATGTACACTGGGGACTGTTCAGTATTCCTTCTCAAGATGTAATTTTACATTTAGTAAATATACATTCCTATATGATTCTTGGGAGGTGTCTGTTTTGTGCTCTGTGAGAGTTGAAGGTTAATCCAAGTCCATTTTGAACGTTAAAGAGAAGAAAACCACTTTTGATAACCCTAGGTAATTTTATTGGGGTTGCAGTAGGTGGATGCAGCTTCTGAAAAATAAGTTACATTTTTGGTAACTTACACCCATGAATACAGCTGATACCTTAATTATTACCATCACTTTTTAAATTATTCCTGGGTTTGAGTACTTAATTATTTTAACTATTCTTCTATATGATCATGCAGAGAGGTGGGGAGAAAAACCAACCCTCTGCTCAAAGGTGTTTACTGTCTAAATGAATATACTTTTATCACAGTGGTTTATCTCTCCTTTCTACCAAACAGATGACTACATTTCTTGAGAAAGCTTGAAAGCTTATTCCTAATAGACCTCTAATTGGAAAATGGAGCCTCTTAGCCTTTAAACTGCCAGTGTCAGGTTTTTGTTAATTGCACGGTAATTGTAACTCGCTTCTGTAGCTGCACATCATAAAAATCCAGTAATCCCACCATTAGTGAGTACAGAAATATTTTCTGTATTAAACGACAGTGGAGTTGGGTTTTTTTTGTAAATACACAGTGTAATTTGAAATTATCAACTGTATGGGGACAGGAGCTAGAAAGTGAGGTCTGAGGAAACTGAAACAGCTCTTGTTACCTTTTTAGGACAGAAGAGTTACTTGATCTCCTGGAGGAACCAGTTTAACAAATGATACCTTTGAAAGGCAAGGAAACATTGTTATACTCCACAAATAAACATGGCTTAACATTTTGGAAGTTAATTTGTTTGTAATGGGCCAGACTAATTTTCAAACAGAATGCTTGGAGTAAAAATTCGTGTTTGTGAACTTGTGCATTTATGGTTTGCTGAGCTACTCTTTTTATTCAATGTGAGATACTAATCTGAAAATTTAATTATTAATGAATGTTAATATCATAACATTAAAGTCTTAATACTTGTTTTGAATGGTGTGTTCTTAGTGCTTGTGCTCGTTTATTGGATACTCTGCAGTGAATTCCTGTAGGACACTGCATTTAACTATTAATTGAAGTTACTTTGTCCAACTGTTGAATACAGTAATAGAAGGATTTCTGGGTTGTGTCCTGCCTTCATAGAAAATTGAATGGCAAAATAAAAAAGGTATTAAAGTAATTTAGTCTATTTGGGATTATGGTGACTGCTTTTTCTTTTTAAAAACACTTGTAGCAGGGCAGAAACATAGTAATTCAGAGTTATTAAAGGATGAACAATCTGAAGTGGGAAAAGATTAGATTTTTTTTTCAAACAATTTTTTGGTTAATTTACTGGCTGAAGTATAATCTGAAAGCTAAGTAATTGTTCCATTTCTAGGAGCTGCATTTGAACTGATTTAAATTCTGTGCAAGTATTTTTTCCCCAGTGTGTTCTTCGAACAGGGATGTTTGCTTTCCTGATGCACTTTTCCTTTTCCTTGTAGTAATTATTCTGGTGTGGTTTAGTGAGAAACTTCAGTTTTGTCTTTTTAAAGAACAGCCTGAAATCAAAGACTTCTTTAAGGCAAACAAGACTAAAGCATCTTATCACTGAAAGAGTCACAGGAGACATAGTAAATAGTTAAAAGGGCAAGAGGCAGTGGGCACATATTAAAGCACATCAGGTTGCATCTGGACCAAAGAAAACCCATTTTTTATTGCAAGTGTGGTCAAATACTGGATCAGGTTTCCCAGAAACACTGAGAGCTCCATCTTTGGGGATATTCAGAACTGGTCTAGACACAGTCCTGGGCATTCAGCTCCTGATGAGCCTGCTTGAGCAGAATAGGTGGGATGGGGGATCACAAGAGTTCCATTCTAGCCTTGGGTGTTCTCTGATTCTAAGCTTTTTGCATGTGTAGGAGCTCTTTACAGAATACTGCAATGAAAATCCACTTGAATATACCAAATGAAAGTGCTCTGAGAAGGTATAACAGCCCTTTATTTTCTAACAATCAATTTAAGGTGGGGAGAAACCCCACACTTTGCTGTGTCTGCTGGTGGAAATACCATGAGTGACATGAAGTGTATTGTGAAGCCCTTCATTGTTGTTTCATGTGCCATGAACTTGATCTGTAATTCTTGTGTCAATTGAACTATTTTGGTGGGCTTTTCATTGCATATGGTGTACTTAGCACATGAAGTAAGACATTGTAGAAGAAATAGTGGGGAAATGGCTGATTGTCAGAACTGATTGTCAGCATAACTTTATTATGATTGTACAACTGTCTTCTTCAGGAGGTGCCACTTAATTTAATGGGAGGAAGGCCTACAGCTGGTGAATAGAAAAATTGTTCTCACAGGTCCATTATATGAGGTGTACTTATGTTACAAAGTAAATCTGTCTTGGTTTAAAACAGATTGGACTTGTGGAAGGCATGCAAGCGAATTGAAAACAAAGTGGAAGCAAGAAATTAGCACTTTTTGGCTCACTAGATGCTGAAGGAGTACTGGTAAAAAGTGAAGGCACAGCAGGAAATCCACCTTAATTCTTCACCAGTACCTGTAAACTGTTGCTCACAGCTTATTCTGCAGATTTACCAGTGCATCCTTGCCTCTACTCTTTATACAATATAGTATCTTTGACACAGAAAGAGGTTATGTTACTGAACAGGTTATGAAGTAGTCCATGGGAGACTGTGAAGTCTTGATTGAACTTTAATTTATCAGATGCTGAATTTCTTGTGAGCAAGTTGAGGTGAGGAAGAGGCTTAGTTTTTTAACAGCTTCCTTCCAAGAAAAAGGGAGATACTCTTGGAGACACATAAAAAAAGTTTAAAGGGCCTTGATAGTGTTCCCCTAAAGGCTGTGTTTTGTGAAGTAAAGAAATAAGGTATCCAGATAAACTTTCTGTGTAGTTTTACTCCTACAAAGACAGCACCATATTTAAATTTCTGACAGACATAATGGTCTTTTCTGTGTTGGATTTCAGTGTTGGATATGGAAGGAAGCACTGCAGGTGTGTTAGAGCTATTGAGTGTAGGAGGTATTGTAGCACTGCATAGAACAGTGGAGTAGTTCTTGCTTTCAGCTTCAAATAGTAAGAAAGCAAGTGTGTAAGGAACTGTTTTTGAGAAGAACAGCTTCTCTGTAGTGACATCAGTGTTAATTTTCTGATTTTTATTTTGGTTCTTTTCAGGAAATAAAAGGCCTGAAATCAGATGTTGAGGTTGTGAGTTTTTTTTTCTTCAACAGCAGCTTTGAAATTAATACCAGTGTGTTTAGAAATAAGGTCAGTAAATGATAATGCTGTTCACTTCAGAAAAACAAAGATTAAGATAGTAGTCTCAAGTGTCTGTCTCTTACTGAATGCACTTCAGTGTGTAGCAATTGCACTGAAAGACACTGGAATAAATGAAGGAAATCAACTGGTTATGAGCCTGCAATTTCATAACTTTGTGTAAACTGTTGTTGCCTCCTCTGTTTTGCTACAGTGCAGCTTCTGCATCAGTCTTAAGACATTTTTTAGGACACAAGGGTCTATTAAAACAGCAGTTGAATGTTTTCTTTAGTTGCTTCACCTGCAACATGGACCCTACTTCTCGATTCTGTTATCAATGTGAGATGTCTCAAGCTTCCATAGGTAATATGGTGTTAATAATTGTTATATCTCAGGTGAAATGTGAAGCTGTGCAGTGTCACGACTGTAGTTGGAAGCAGAAGGAAGAAAACAGCAAGCCCTTCAAAGCTTGTATGGGTGGCAGGGACACAGTGCAGCTTGTGGTGTAAAACTTGAGTGGTTTTGACCTGTCTGGTTTATGTGCAGTTGGGATGCTGTTGCTGTGAGCCTGAAGGAGCAGGGACAGGAGCTTGCAGAAATTGGAGCCCTCAGACAGGCTGGAAGGAACAAGGGTAATGCTTTCAAAGTGGGACTTGATAGATCTGGTAACCTTACCTGTACATTGTCTGTGGATCTGATCAGAGCAGGGCTTGTAACAGGAGCTTACTATTGGCTTGAAGGAGTTTTCTATACTTGGGTTTATTCTTCTCAAAATTCTTGCAGAAGATTGGTACTGTGAAGTTACTGGGGTGCATATGATGTTGTCATGTCAAAGTAATTATACAGTGGCAGGGAATTATCAGCTTGTGTGTAAAAAGCTTCAGGAACTGCATTGTTTAATCTGTAATCATGCCTCCCTAGTGGAACACCTAGTATGTGTTTAGAGTAATGCTTAGTTTAATAATAAATTTGGAATTAGTGCAGTGTTTGAATGGTACTCAGCTTGCAATGAAACTGTCCACCTGAAAATTCAAGGATCATTAAGCACAGTCCCATTAATGCTGTGGGGGTGTGTGTGTTAAACTTCATGTTATTGCAGGTATATTCTTCTGTACACACAAAATAATCAGTTGACAAACATTTGAAACAAATCTTTGAGTAAGGAAGGTTTGGATTATTTAGAATACTGAGTGGTAACGCTGAATAGGTCTGTGCTGTTCATCAGTGTAGTAACTGTAAGGCAGTTTTCCTGCTTTTCAGAATAAAATCTTTTATCTGTAAATATTCAGCTAATATACTTCAAGCATGTACAGCATCAGGAGGTCTCCTTGATATGTTGTTACATTACTGTAAACTTAAAACTGTTAATATTCTTTATGGTGTCACGAAAACCTAGTGTGAAGCTTTTTGGTGAACACCTTCCACGTGAACAATGAGTGAATGGTTATAAATAGCTCACTGAGAATTTTCAAAGCTTTAGAGGCAAGGAGGGTTTATCAAAGGAATGGTGTATTTTGGGGGTAGCGATAAATCACTAATGACACAGCTCTTCTGTCACTCTGAAAACTTTGTTTTAGGAGTAGGAGACACTGTCTTAAGTACAGAAGTCATAACTACACACTCTGGAGGGTTTGGATTGTTAGAGCTACTCTTAGAGTATTTTTTTACTGAAATGTTGGGGTTTGGATTGGTTTTTGTTTTGTTTTTTTCTTCTTTCCTATCTTCCTTCTACATCTGAAGTCACTCTCAATTTTTATGGTCAAAAATAGGAAGTCTGAGGTAGAAAAATGAGTTGAAGTTAAACAGTGTCAAACTTACTATTGCATCGTGCTGTGAGTAACTACAACTTGCTTGTCCTTGGAAAACTTCCACTGTTTTCTCATTCTGAAAGAAGGGTAAAGACCTTGTTCTTCTTGTAAATACTTCTTTCTGAACATTAAAATATTGTGCCCAATCCTGAATACTCACTGACTGGGAGCCTTTTGGATCTCTTCATATGTTGTACACACTTAAAATATTTAAGCTGTGTGTTTGAATATGCTGTTTTAATACTTTCTGCACTAGATACTTTATTCAGAAGGAAGGTTATGCAACAAATTATGAGCACCTGAAATTAGCTTTTTGTTTTCGGGGAAAGTTACTCTTGAAGTTATATAAATGCAACACAGTATGAAATAATACAGTTGATAGGAAGGTATAAGCTATGGTGAAGAGTGTTTCAGTCTCTCTCTCTCCCAAAATAATATATTTAAATATTCGTTTTATCTAGTATTTGTCTAGAAGGTGCTTATCGAGATTGACATTTTTATGCTGGTATTTTATGCCTATAAGAAGCACTCTACAAAAAGTGTGGGTTTAATTAGAATTTTCTTTCTCTTTATCCTGCTTAGTTAAACACTTATTTTCATTGTAAGTCATGTTACCTCACTGGATCACACACATGGAAAAATTAAAGATGCTGTACTTGAAGCAAAGTACATAGTGGTTCTTGGTGTGTCTTGAAGGAAAAAGTGCAATTTGACTCAATTTTGTTGACAAATGTGTTTACCTATTAAATTTTTTTTTTTAAATTGTTGCAGCCTTTTTTGTTACAGAAGAAAAAAAAAACCTGAAGTGTAAGGAGCAGAGTAACAAAGTCACTCTGAGGAGTTAAGCAAAAATTAATGTAGACATCTGATTACAAAATACATATGAAAGCATCTTCAGTTTTGCAGATACAAAAACATATCCAGGTTTTGTAATTCCACTTCTTTTTTGACTATATGACTGCTATCATTTAAACATAGGGTATTGAACTTTGAAAGCAATTAAATGCACAGGAATAGGATCTATGAAGCATTGACTTCAATCTTATAAGCCAGATGTGTGCTCAGATGAGTGCAGGGAGACTGAAAACTTGCAAAGAGCAGTAACAGTGTTACCTTTCTTGCTGACTAAAAAGCAGAGTTATTTTAGCATGTAAATATCCCCCAAATGTTAAATGTTGCCTGAAAGGCAGCTTTTTTCCACTTGTTTGTGACATTTTTTTGCAAGCTTCAGATGAATAAGATTTGCCCTAACAATGGTTTAGGTGTAATTAATTGTACACTAATATCAGCTAAAATTTGAATTTAAAAAAATGTAACTTAAAATCTAGTACTGAAAAACTATGGAGGTACCACTGTGGCATTCTGTAAATTAAAAGGAAGTATTTTGATTCATTGTACTTGCTGGAGTTTAACATTTATTTTGGCAAGGCTTTTAAAAGGGTATTTTTGGATGAAGTATAGTAAGCAAAACGATGACAGAAGCTTTATAAATGGAACTGTGAAATGTGTATTTGAAGTGAAGATGGTCTCAACTTTAAAGATTAGAGGATACCAACTGGGGATGGTGGATGTTGGGAACAAAACATCCCCTTGAGAATGGGGAAATAAAAATATGGTAGGGGCTTCAGGTGAAAAAATACTATATTTAGAGGTTATACAAAACCAAAATTGATAATAGTAACATGGCAAAATTATCAGTAAGTTTGAGAAGGTATTTGCCACCAGGTGTTTCCACTCTACAATTGTTGAGGAAATAAAATATTTAGAGCAGCTATGTACCTGTTTGTGTAAACCACATAAATGGTTTTATTTAAGACCATGAAAATATTAACCACCTATATAATGCAGGGAATCTGCAGTAGGAGAGATTAAATCAGTCTAAATAAACTTGGGAGGGGAAGTGTTTTGTTCCTTGCACAAATATGCTTTAAAACTACCATGTAATTAATTGCCTCATATTCCCAACATGAGTAAAAACTACTGTAGCTGTAGCATAGCCATTACAAAACCAGTAAGAATATAGCAAGCTGCAGTTGGATCATTTTTGAGAGGGTTTGTAAAATTTAGAAGGACTTAAGCATTATGCAGTAGTAGTTTCTCTAAGAGAGCTTTTGAGTTCTCTGGGATGCTTCAATTTTATTCCTAAAGTCAGTCCCTTTTGAAAGTGTGTTTATGTGGTGGATTTTGAGTTATCTTGTTTACTTGGTAGTCTTTTGTGATTAGAAGTTATAAGGCACAGGAAGTAGCTTTATAGTTCCTTCCTCCCACAAGTTGTAATTCATTTGCATCCATCAGGATGTTTTTCTTGGCTTATCTCTTTCTGTTCGGTTTGCCTTGTACATCTGCTCCATAAATTACAAAACTGTTAACTTGAAAAGCTGAAAATATATTTCGGATTCTGCTGTATCAGGATGAAGATGGTTTCGTTGGTCAGAAAAAGGCATAATTGCAACTTGAATACTGAGTATTATTACAGATCTGTGCATGTAGTAAGTTGTCTGGTGTCAATAGTTCTGATGCTTCTGAGTGGCTTAAAAATAAGAAACTTGGAATGGTCAGGTATCAGCTAATGTTACACTGTTACTTCTGTATAACCAGAGGTTCATCAGGCATTTCAGCAGATGGGTACCCATCTGTTTCAACACTGAAAGTGGACTGCTGGCTTCATAGCTGGTAACCATATGTTTCATCTGTAAGGTTTTAAATCTAGGCTGGATGTTTTATAACAGAAGTGACATGGCTGACAGAAGCAAAATGAATATGCATTCCATTTGTTACATGTTTTTTAATTAGTTTATCTTAAACAAGCAAGGAGAGAATACTGGCTGAGATTGTATGTGTGAGCTCACTGAGGGGAAGAGCAGCACCATCTTTATTTTTGGGGTGATTTGTATCTTTTTCTCTGAATGATTGTTAGTAACATTAGGTACATAAATCCTGAATTTTCATTATATTGTTTGGGAGAAAAAAGTGGATAAATTATATCTTATCTTTCTGTCCTTGATCTATATAGCAGTCTGCATGTTGAGTTTTCTAAGGCAGTGATGGACTGTCACAGGGCAATAAAATCTGGTGCTGAAATGCTTCCTTCTGTTTAACTTTGTTTTAAATACTTTCTTGAAACACAAGGTTGAGCCAGTGATAAGCTTTAATCCTTTTGAGCTTGGAAAAGAGGGATGCCAATGGAAATAGGAGGAGTTAAGATACCATGTGCCTTTTTGCAAGGTGCTTCTTTTGTGCTGTGCATGCAGGGTCTTGAGTGGTTTAGGAAGGAGAGCTGTGTAAACCAGGATTTTTTTTTTTTTTTTTTCTTAGCTCACCAGTTCACATGTTCTTTTGAAAAGTATTTCATGCCCAGATGGATAAGTATTAAATGATTTTTTTAACTAGAAAAACTGTTTCTGGAATTAATTAACAATTTAATAGATGCCAAGATTCCCACATCTGGGCGTAGGGGAAACTTGTCCTGTACTCAGGCATGTTAAATAACTATTTAATCTGTACACTCAGTAGCTCTGAAACTAACTTCTGCACACCAATTAAGAATTGTTAATTTAATAATAAAATAACTTTTTTGCATTCTCAGAAAACTTTTCATATTTTTCCAGTCCTACTTTACAGGAACCTCTTAATCTAGATACTAGATAGAGTTCAGATGCATAGAAGTTGAATGGTGGGGTATTAAGCCTTCCCTCCAAAGGCTTAATCTGAAATGCATGCATGTCTGTGGGTGGGGGTCTTTCAGATAACTCAGTGTTTGAAAAATGTTTCCCATGTCTGCCTTATCTCTTCTCCAGATGTTGAATGTTCACTTTACTCATATAATTTTATAGTGTATTTGTTTATTTAAAAAAACAAAACAAAACAAAAAACCAACCAAGACCCCCCAAATATGGTGCAGTTTCAAATATTTAAAAGCAAAGCTACAGAATATGTATTCATTTGCTTTAAGTTGAGCCCTTGTACTGATTTTTGGCAAATATGAAAATAAGTTGTTGCTGCTCTTTTTGGATAGTTTTCCTAAAACATGCACCATGGATTAGATGAATAATAGCTAGTGGGCCCTTGTCTTGTCTTATAGTGGAAGACTTCTAGTTTCTCAGCTGACAGGGAGCAGAAAGCCCAACTGTTGGGAGAAAATAATCTGTTGGAAGACAAAGACAGCACTTTAACTGTTGGAGCCAAACAATAGTTCAGCCTTCAGATGTAACTTCTGCCTTTGTTCAGAGCTCTACGCTGAAGCTCGTAGGAGGAAGCACTTTTTATCTTTGTGCCCTTCCTTAAAAATTGTAGCCATGTTTAGATGGAGATATGAAGGATGAATAAATGAGCCTGCTGTGTATGTGCTTCCCTACAACAAACTTTCCTTGCACTGTAATTCAGTTTTTTCTTAATTTATTTTTCAGATGCCATTTATGGTCATTTCTGGTTGGATGATGCAATTTGGATTAATTTTTAAATCCAAGAAGTACAGCATAAATTTGTGCCTTTTTATTCTTACTGGGTTTTGTCCATGTGGACTTTAGAGACCATTACTGTAACAATCTCCTTTGCTGTGTCACCAAGTGAGGCAATGAGATTTTATTCTGAGTCAGTAACATCACCCATGGACAAAATTTAAAGTTTTCTTTGCTTTTATTCACTGTGAAAATCTTAGGAGAAGGAAAAAAAGTCTTTTTAAAAATAAAGAAGCTGCCAAGAAATTAAGGAAACAATGAGATGAAAGTATTATTGTATGAGACTTTCTATTAAAAGGGTAATACTAAAACATAGTTATTTAAACTATAAAATAATGTCTCTTGGTACCCTAAGTAACAAAAGGTTAAAACATTGGTTTCTTACAAGACTTTGGTACCACACTACATAGTGCTGTAGCACAGCTTCTGTTGTGTTCATTCAGACCCCTTGCCCTCTAAGAGGCCAATTTTTTTTCTTAAATTTACTTCTTTAATGTTGCTATTTGTTTGAGTATTCAAACCATATGTATGACAGACATACATGTGTTTAACACCCATTTTTTTTTTTTTCTTCTGCACTTAGTCTTTAAACAGATATTTGTGGAATGGTGTCTCATTGGAAGCTGTTACTAGTGGTAGAATGTAGAAAGTTTCTCATCTCAGCTTTTAGTATTTTAGTGTTCCCAGTTGTAAAATTAAAAAAAAGGAAAACAGAAGGTGCATAATCCAGTGATATCCTTGGAGTAATAGTTAAAGGCATAATATTATGCACATAGGAGTCCCATGTATACATTATATTGCAATTGGTTTGAAATACACATTGAGAAAAAAAATTTAAACTGTGTAACCAGGTTTCTTATTCCTTCTGCTCAGTCCCTGAGCACAGTGGGCAGCTTTCCAGAGGTTTGAGAAGTGTTTTTAATTAGACTTACCCTGTCCAATCCAATCCCTTTATCATCACCATAAAGAAACTGTTGTAGTGTACCCTCTCTGTGACTTCTATTTATTTTAGTTTTCACAAGATTAGACATGGCATTTCACAAATCTTCTGTGGATCTAGTGTCCAGACTTGTACTTGTGTCCTCAGTGACACCACCCACATCAAAAGCAACCCTAATCCTTACAGTGCTTTGAATGGAGTGGTCTGGCTCTTGCCCTTGGGCATATTCAAGGCTTGTAAGTTTGTTCAGAGCCATTGCCTAACACTGATAGGTTGTTAGGCTTTGATTCCTTAGTAAGCTTCAAAGTTTCATTCCGTGATATGGATGGATAGATATTTATTATTCGGTTGTTACCCTTAATGAATAAATACCTTCTTTTCTCACAGCACTTGTGTTTCCTATTGCAGATTTCCTATGTCCACGCTATTTAAAGGTTTCTGCACGTTTTAAGATTTTGCTGCTCTTTGGACATTAACATTAAATGCTAAGCTTACATGTCATTTGAAGATCTGAAACTCTGTGAGCTTTCTACTCCCACGCTTATCTCTAGGAATATCTCCTTCAAAAGAATGTTGCTCCCAAAATCTAGCAATGAACTGTAAGCTTCCTTTATGAGTTGTGACTTCATGCAATTGAATGTATTGTCAGAGTGATGAGGGAACAGAACAACACTGATCACTGGAAAAGTTTGGAAGATACAGAAGGTGCTGGGAAGCATGAAGTAGAAGTATCTGTGTGGTGTTCTTTTGGGAAGACTGTGGGCATTGTCCTATTTACTTACATGTACTATATGCTACATCTAAGGTACTAAGCAAAGTGTTGAATCAAGTGAACAGCAATAGCTTCACTTTTCTTTAGCAGGTTTGCTGGTAGTGTATGTAAATACCTGTTAGAAAATATTACTGGAGTGGTAACCTTAGAGTTTGATGGTTAATGTTAAGAGTAGAGATTAGTTGAGAAAATTGGCTCCATTGATTTCTATTGTTGACTGTCATCAAAATTATGTGTTTCTACATCCCATGTTTCCAAAGCCAAAGTTTGAGGGCTATAATATAGAAAGATATGGGGTTGGAGATTTTTTTTGGTTTTGGTTTTTTTTTTTTGGTGTGGATCCAGCAGTGATTGATGTGGGATAGTGAGTCCAGGCACAACAAATCTGGTTGTAGTGTCACCAATTGGAAGCTATTACTAGAAGTAGTTATATTTGTGTAATATTTTCTTATGATACTCTTTTAATAGATAATAGACCTAACTTCAGTTACAGCATGTGAATCTACAGAAAGCACCTTGTTGTCCTAAAAATGAAAAATCTTTGCTCTGAAACATTTCAATTCATGATGTTGTGATTATTTAATCTTAAAATAGAATGTTGAGTGGAAATATGATGATTTTACTTTCCTGGCATAAAAAGTGATTTTAAATTTTAGTCTGAGAGAGAAAAGCTATCTCTTTCAGTATTTATGTTGTAGGTATTTTCTGGAAAAAACCCTGAAGGAAGCACTGATAGTTGTAAGAGCAGAGTACACCTTGTCCTCACCACTATTGTCCTTCATGTAATCCTGTGTGAGGTCAGAAGCTTGGGCTCGGAAGCCCAAGAAGGCAAAATATATCTATTAGAGCCTTACACTGGAGTATGTTAAAATCATATGTAGATATATTTATTACTCTTTAGTGTTTGGGTGTATTTATATCCACATTGTTATTTATATTCCGTATCTGTAATGCTGGGGAGGAAGGATGGGACTTGGAATGTACCTTAAATAAATAAAGTATGCCACCCTGTGAAGTGTTCCTTCAGTCTGTAAGGCTTTATTTTCAGAGGCCATCCACAAGCTATCTTTCATTCCTGTGTTTGAAAGAGTAGTGCTCCAAGGACAGTCTAGGACTTGTAGAATTTTTATCCTCTTATGCCTGAAAGCTAAAGTGCTTTCCAGACTTAAAACTGTAAGGGTTGAGGTATGTGCAATATTTTCCCTTGCCCCTAACATCCTTCTCCTTTCCCCCTCTGGCTGTTATCTGGAGCTTTTAGCATACCTGGATCCAGATGACAGCTTTGTCTCAATTTATGAATCTCAAAATGTAATTTAGAACAAAATCTGAAGCTATGTAGAATTGCCTGAATCCTTTGAAAGGTTTTTCTCTTGAAAAACATTGCCAAAATTGTGAATGAAGTAGTGTTTGGAGGGATATTTAATCTATGGTACTCTCGTTTTGTTCAAAATATGTAAAAATATAGTTCCTAAAATGCAGGTAAAACTTCTAACTATACATAAGAAGTTTGTTTATTGTCTGATGCAGTTGGAGGTGATCAGACATTTATAGCTCTTACCCACTGGCTTTTCACTAGCTTTGTCCTTTTATTCACGTGAAGGAATTCGGCCTCAGACTTGAGGTGCCCATTCAGTGTTGTGATAAATTGTAGATGTAAACATTAACATTTTGTTCACCATTACCATGCTTATTGTTTCATAGAGATGTGACAGTGCCCTCTCTTGGCTTTTCTGAACAGTTCTTTTTAAAAAGAAAGAATACTGAAATAATTTTAAGAGGTATAGTAAAGAACAAAAGTCATCTGTTGACACTAGTGTATCATTTAACAGATACCCTATGAAATGTAAGAGAAAAGAATACAAGAGTTGTTAATGTCAAGCCTTTTTTTTTTTTTGATGTAACTTTCAAAATATGCTTCTATGTTTAATGTCTTTGTGTCCAAAAGTTTCTGTGAACTTCCTCTGTTGTTGCAAGATTCCAGTTGGTACAGGGTTTCACTTAACGATTTGGGGAAAATCAAAAAGCAATCTTGCAGATAGGTAATGAGGTGTTTTAAACGCTGACTGGGAAGATACTTTGTCAGTCTTGACTGGCTCATGTCCATTTGTTTGCAAAGCAGGCTGTGTCCATGCAATCCAGCACGATTCCCTGGAAGCCACCCAGTATAAACTCATCAGCGAGCCCCCCCTGGTGTCTGAAAGTGTCCTCGGGTATTAAATTTATATCAATCACAGGAAGTCTTGGCAATCAAGCTAGTCACTTTTTCCCTTCACATCTGGACATAAATTATTTTTTTGTTGCAAAGGTCACAGGAATCATGGGTAGGGCATGGAACGAGGGCCATAGAAAACATGGGAAAGGAAGAATAAAACTGTATTTCCACCTTTTTAGAAATCGTTATTTTTAAGTGACCGGGAATGATGCCAAACTATACAACTTTTTTTTTTTTTCTTTCCTTGAAGTTTACGTTCATTTCTGAATTAAATGCAACTTAAAGACTTTTTTGTTTAAACACTTTGCACCATTAGATCTCATCTTTGCATTTATATAAGAGCTTTCTCCTAGTTGCTGAGAACAATAACTTCACTGCGGGATGGTTTTAGAAAGATTTAACTGCACTTTCTTTCAGCATTACTTGGTTTTTCTTGTTTCCCATCCATTTCCCCCTTTTATCCCCAGTGCTGCTTTAGCCATGTGCTTGGAGTTCTTCCATAGCTAACGCTGGCATTAAATAAACTTTTTTTTTCTTACACGGAGTCTGCATCTTTTAAGGCATTTTCCAATCTTAAATTCTTTGCTCTGAAAAATTAAAGAAATGCTTCATTTTATGCTTTCCAACAACTCCCCATCAAGTATCTCAAACAAGCACTTAAGGAGGGATTATAAAAACAAACAGATCCTTTCCATTCAGCTCCACTCCTTTCCTTGCTCTGGAACCAGTGTGGCTGCAAACTGCAAAGTGCTGGAGCTGTAGCTTTGATATTGTTCTGCTTTTAAAATTTTTTCATGCATATGAGAAATAAAGATGGCATAAGTTTACATCTGTGTATCTGGTAAAGAAAATGTTAGAAACAGAAGCTTGAGGTGCTTATAGCATGAATTATAATTGAATTATAAAATCATTAGATCTTTTCTACAGTTATCAGTCTCACCTTATGGGGTGGTTTGTGTTGGATACAATCATCTTAAAGGGCTTTTTTTGGCTTTGGAAACCAGTTGTATGATGTACCTGTAACAGTTAAGTAAACTTCCAAACTTGTGATACAAAAGGTGTAAGCATGTAATTACTAAGTTATTTCAAATACACTGAGAAGTATGGGAAGGAAGCAAAGGCCACAAGGTTTTCTTTTAATGATGTTTTCATTACTGTTGTGTGCTATAGTGCTGCATAACTTGAGAGCTTTATTTCAGACATTCTATATGAATGATGTTTTGGGCCTGCTTGCTCACCCTAAAATACAAGGAAAATTGTTCTATTACCACACATATCAGGAAGTTATTAGGGGCTTAGTGGAAGTTGCTGGACTTACAGCTGAACACTGATTTAAGATTAATATAAAATAATCACATTGACTATTTTAATATAACTGGTATGGGGAAAATTGCTTTCTTCTCCCAAATTACAATATTCTGTGAACTCTTGTAGAGACAGATGAGCTCCTTTACAGTATATGCATTGCTTTAATTATAAGTTTTCTGCAGCTTTTAATTCTTTTGCTGTTTTTCCATAAATAAATGGAGGCCATAACATGGACTCTGCAGTGAATCTTATCTCCCCTCAACCTCCAGTCTGATTTTTAAAAAATTTTAATTATTTACTCATATCTATTTGGTACTGATAATATTGAGTTTCTTTTCTAGCACTCATAATATAGAAAAACACAAATCTACTTCTGATTGAGTTATAAACCAAGTAACTGTACTCTATCCAAAGCTGTAAGCAAACCATAACTAGTTGGGTAAGCTATCAACTTGAACTCTGCTGATTTGGATTTTAATTTGACCAAAAGCCATTTTTACTGGACTGAATCCAGCTATAATGTAATAATCTCTAGTTTATCCTCTGTGTTCTTGAAGACTAATAGAATAGTAAAACCTTCTTAAAGATAACTTAAATGTGTGGTATAGTGTCCTCAGGGTAACTTCTGCACTGAAGATGCTTTCTTTCCCACCCTGTAGAGGTATCTCATAAGTGAGATATGCACTAGTGTCATTATTAAGTTTTCATGTGTTTCTCAGTTTTTATGCTAATCTTCATGTGTGTTAATTTTTTTCCTTTGCAGTACCAATGTGGTTATGAATTATTCAGAAATTGAGTCTAAGGTTCGAGAAGCAACCAATGATGATCCATGGGGACCTTCAGGGCAACTCATGGGAGAGATTGCCAAGTAAGTGATAATTTGGCTCGGTGATGAAGAAAAGAAAAGTGCATTTTATAAGGGAATGTAAAATTTGCTACTAAATCAGCTCCATGGTATGCTGACTGATAATGCTGAAAAGTTGCTGCTCTAAATCAAGTCCTATTTTTTAATGCTTAATCTTATAATCTATTGAAAACTGTCGAACAAAATGAAAATATTTTTTAAAGTCTTGATTTTTATTTATCTAGCTTCATAACTCTTTCAATATATCTGAGTCTTTGGAGTGTTTATTTTCAACCTGCTTTCTTGTGATTTTTCCAGATAGAGTAAAACATGTCAAATTCTTCTTTGAACAATTTTTCTTTCTGTTAAAATGAATAGAATGTTTGACTAGTTGTGTGGTTATTAGGGTATTCATACTAAACATAATTTTCTTTTTGAATTAGTGTTCTTTTACTGCTTCAGATTTTCAGGATAGCTTTTTTTTGTGGTTTTTTTTTTTTTTTTTTTTTTTTCTAGTACTGGTGTATAAATTACTTCCTCTATAGAGGATAGCTTTTTCCCTTATATTTTCATCAAATGTGAGTGGGTTTAGATCAAGCCTGCCATCTACTGTCAGCCCTGAGTCTTAACAAGCTGTTGTGGTAAACCACGGAGAATAAAATTTCTCCACTCCTTTTGTTTATTTCTTTAGGGCTACGTTTATGTATGAACAGTTTCCAGAACTTATGAACATGCTTTGGACTCGAATGCTGAAAGACAATAAAAAGAACTGGAGGAGAGTTTATAAGGTGTGTATGTATGTGAACTGGAAGCAGCCAAGACTTTGTGTCACTCCACAAAGGACGTAATGATTGCTGCCAGTATGATGTTCAGATGTAGTGTCTTGTTTAAATACTGCTGGTTCACTTACTCCACTAATAACCTATTATATTTTTTCCTAAATCTGTGCTTTATAATTCTGTTACTCAAGTCAAAGATGTCTTTCAAATACTGTATGAAAAAACCTATATGGTTGTAGATGTTTCAGATGCTACTTAAAAAAATACAGAGAAATTACATTTTGTTGATACTCAGGTATTGGAGTAGAATAAACATTTTGTTGTTATGGTGTTGTATGAGAAGTAGATGATGAATTATTTTATTGTCAGGAAAATATTTCTGAAGGAATTTAAGAGTACCTGAAGTAAAATGGAAACTAATCTTAATTTTCTGCCAATTCATAGTTCTCTAAAAGCTCTAGTGTAGCTTGGAGTGGACCAAATTTTCTTGTAGATCTTATCAGTTGAGGCTTTTATGTCCTACTTTTGTTTTGGAAAAAGAACAGAATAATTTGCATTTTTCTTGTCTTTGACTAATTAGCATGGTACAGAAACTTTTTGCTTAAGATTATATCATGCTGCACTGAAAGTGGTGTTCAGTGTTCACTGAATTATGCAAATATAACCTAATTTTTTAGACTTGATGATGTATTAGACTAGCTTATATTTTGTTTTTCTTGATGCCAGGGTTGTAACAAGAGAGAATTAATTATAAGACATGGTTTGTGCTTTTCACAGGTGCTTAATGTTTTGTATTCATAGTAATTGTTTTCCCTGAAGTACAATTTTAATTAATATTTAATGCTATCACACTATTTAATGTTATAGAGACTGCTTGGAATTCCTTATCAGGTTTGGATAGATTGAAATATAATGATAATATTAGCTGATAATGGCCCTACTTCTGATAAAGCACATTGGGTTTTTTTCTAGATAGAAATCTTCAATGTAAAAAATTGCAGTTAAATGCTGTTTAAATTCATTTGTCTTGTTGTTTGCTTAAAATTGTCCTTAAATGCAGTTATGGATATCCTGTGGAAGGCCTCTTGTATTTTAGTAGGAGTCACTTTTCCAAGAAAGCCTTTGGAAAATTACAAACAGAAGAGGCAAAAAGAAATTGCTTAATTTAGCAGGTTTAACTTTTTCTCTTAAATGGCTTGTGCTCTTTTAAAATATGCAGTAGCTGATGAAGGTAACTACTTGTGATTTAGTAATAACAAATGAAGATTTGACAGATACAGTTTTGATATTCTAAAGATTCAAAGGTGCATGTGGGGAAAATGTTGGTTTTTCTATGTGACCCATAACAAGTAAGCATTTATTTAAAAGGAGATAGTCTTATTACTTACTAATTTGGGGAGTTGGGTTTGATTTTTCTATTGCTTTTTTAAAATAAATAAAAAAATGAGAGCTTTTGTTCATGCAATCATAAAGCGCTTTGTATTTTTATAGTCTTTGCTGCTCCTAGCTTACCTCATAAGGAATGGATCAGAGCGTGTTGTTACAAGTGCCAGAGAACACATTTATGATTTGCGATCCCTGGAAAATTACCACTTTGTAGGTGAGCAATAGAAAAATCTTATAAGCAAATTAAAACAGTAGTTGGAGTTGTCAGTCACCTGAACCAGCTTAGAAGCTTCCCCAGTCTAATTAGAATGTGACTGTTGCCAGTTGTGTGAAGAGTGCAGAATCCAAGACGTGGGACCCTAGAGTATTAATTAGTGAAGACAAGAACTTGCAGAAAAGACTGGCTAATAACAACAGAACCAACACAACATGAGTGTTCGGGTTTATATTAAAATATGCACTAGAGACTGGTCCCCTGTGGTGTCCGTAAAGGAATAGCTTTAATCATATGGGAAGAAAAGGTTAGAGCTCCAAAACACACACATCTGTTTGAAGCTGGGATTTTTTCCTCCCACCAAATAATATTTACAGTGCAAAGGCAGCTAAGGCCAGTGTGTGTTTTGAATGTGAAAAAGGCTGGGAAAGAAACACATTTAGCTTGTACTACAACCCAACTGGAAGCAATTTTTCAGAAATTCAGTTTTGCCCTAAGACTGAGTTCTTGCAATTAAACTTGCAAAAACTGTACCAAAAAGACTGAGGAAAAGGGGTTATATTTTGAAGGATTAAAATTGTTCAGGTGTTGAGTACAATTTATGTTGCAGTCCTTGTTTATCTTTTCAATGTTTCAGCAGCAGATAGGTTTCTAAATACACCATCCAGTGAAACCTATCATTTATCTAAGGATGAAAATTTGTGTTGAAGCATATTTGGTCCCTTTTAAACAAATGCAGTGGACTTCAGTAGCCATAAGACATTTCTCTGATTGCTGTGTTCATAATTTGAGTTTTCTTATCAGTCTGATGTGCAACATTGCTGCCTCTGATTTATTTTTCCTTTTTCCCCCCTCTTCCATCCACCATCTCTGTCCTGTGTTACTTGTACAGATGAAAATGGCAAAGACCAAGGTATAAACATACGCCAGAAGGTAAAAGAAATGGTTGAATTTGCTCAAGATGATGATCGACTTCGGGAAGAGAGGAAGAAAGCAAAGAAGAACAAAGACAAATACATTGGGGTTTCTTCAGACAGTGTTGGAGGGTTCAGATACAGTGAGTACTGGGCCTTCAAGGATTCACAATCAACTTTTAATTTTGAATAGATAACACAGATAACGTAAAGACTTTCTGAGATGCTCTTTAGATGTTTTTTCTTTATTTTTAACTGTGTTACTAGTATAAAAGAAATCTTGCATATTTTCCCCCACAAACAAATTTAAATTAATTTGAAAATTGTTATGTTAGTCTTTTTTTAGATAATAACTGACTAGAAGCTTATACAAATGACCTTAAGGTGTTAACTTAGCCAAAACTAAGCTATGGTTTTATCCATAGGCTGTCTCGTTGTGAAACGAACGCTGCTTTAGCAGAACTTGACTTAAAGGTATTTTGTTTGTCTGAGTTTTTTAGTCAGTCTTTGATTAAAAAAATTAAAAAATACTTTTCAACCCATCACAGCAGAAGAATTGCTTGATCTATTCCTGCCAGCCTCCTTGAGGGACCAGTGGTTACTTTGGGTTAGGGCTTTTAGGGCAGTTATACTGTTTGGGTGAAATGATGTAGGTGTTACACACCAGTTTCCCAAGTCATGCTTGGACACTTGAAAGATGCCTGTGGATTCTGTGTTCTGATGTCTCTGGGATCTGACTTTAAACATACACAATAAGTACCTTTTAAGTGACACAGCTCATATTTTAGAATTGAGCAATACAATTGTTACTGTCTCATTTTGTATATTTTAAAAATCTTTAATTAGTGCTATTGGTCCTGTGTGTTTTTCAAAGGAAGTTTCCCATAGGTAATACCAAATTTATTTTGTATAGACATAAGCTTTCAGATGGATGTTGGATCCCTAAATCCTAGAGAAATGCAGCTGCCAGTGAAGAGGTCATAGGAACACCAGAAAGTTATTTCTAGTCTTTGTTTTTAAAAACAAAAAATAGTTAAAATACATGTGTTTATTTTTTAAAAATGTGTTTAAAGGTTTATCTGCTTCCTCTTAAAAAAATAAGAAGGCCTGCCATCAGATTTTCTAAGATCAAAATAATAAAAAGAAAGTAATCTACTCATAATGAATCTCAGCTGCCATTCATTGCACAAGGTGCCAGTCCTGAATCCAGCTTGGGTCTGGTGCTTGCAAAAAGAGCTTCATTACTAAGGTCCTTTATTTAAAGAAACATGCACACATAAAACAAACAAAAAAAAAAAACAAAGGGAAAAAAATAACACCCAAATGCTGTTGGCATTGATATTTGTTTGATGTTACCCTTGATTCTGGAAATAAATTCACTCATTTTGCCAAGGCGACTGATTCTTCATGTGTGCAATGAGTTCTGTCAGACTATTTGCATCTTCTTTGTAGTCTGTTTTCAAAATCTTTGTTGGAGATGTCAGATATTGTTGTTCAGAAAGGACACAGTTTTCCCTGACAGTCTTGGCTGTATAAAGGCACACAACCAATGCTGTGTTTTGCTTTTCAAGTCCAGGTGTGCACCTTCATCCTTGCTCCCATTCCTTGCCATAATGTGTAGCAGGGGTCTGAGCTTGAATGGGCTTTTATGCCTGACATAAAATGAAGTGAGATCATTTTATTCTCCTGCAAAATTTAACAGTAGTACATTTCTTAGCTAATTCTCCTTTTCCAGTGATAAAGATCTGAGCATTTTGCTGATTTGCAACAGGTTTTCCACTTCTAAACAATTATCATTAGAGACTTGCACTTCTCTTCAGTATTACTGTATACCAGAGGATATATTTTTTTATCTGGCAGCTGTAACTCAAATTTTGTACCTTGTTAGTGCTAGGATCCATAATTTTCTTTTTATTAAAAATGGCTCAATTAAATAAGTCTTGAGCATTAACTGAGCTACAGTATAATTTTTGTGTGGTTTGAAGTAATGGATTTTCCATCATTCTTTCCTTCTGCTGCTCAGTATTACTCGGCTTAAGTAAAAAAAAATAATTACTACTTCACATTTTCCAATAGGAAATTGTTGTATAGAAACCAAGCTATATTGGATTGTTTAAAATACAATTGTTTTAAATTGTTTTCAGCAGAAGTTCTGAAATGAGATCACAATACAAGTCATTAAAATGAGTTGTGCACTTCTGATAGTTAAGTCTTTGTTAAAATGTGTGTTCTTTTAAATTAAATTCATGTTGGCTGGGTGTGTATAAGTAAACCTATACTTAAGTTTTTTAAACTCACTAAAATTGTACAGCAAACAAACTTATTTCAAGCTGACTATCAGCTTGAAGCTAAGATTCCAGTCTGGAGGCCTTGGGTACTTAATTAGAAAAAAATTTTGATTTTCTTATGATAGTGTTTGGTAAAGATATTAAGAGTACTCAAAGTATGCAGAAAGATGAGCTGCTTTACTGCCTGTTCTTTTTTCATCTCTATAAAAGGTTTTTTAATCACCAAGTGTAGAAGAGAGGGAACAGAATGTTACCATCCATTGGTACTACACTTCTATACATCTGTGAATGTCAATGTATAAAAAAACACCATAGATTTGGTTTTGTGGCTCTGATCACACAGCTTGGCTTGGGATGGAATATATTATGCATTAAGTAACTGTTACAAGAGTGGCATATCCTCCTTCTCATAAGTTGCATATTCAGCCAGGGTTGATTGTGCCTCTTGTGCTTCTCCAGCAGAGTCCTACAGTATCCTGATATGCTGAGCAGTGCCTTAAGATTGTGTCATTGTCATAAACAAAAGGTTTTGAATCTGTATTCCTGCCACTTAATAATTGGCATTACGTGCTGTGCCTTGCTGTAATAGTGTTAATTCAGCACTGTGGGAATTTTAAGTTTGCTTTGAAATAAGATTTATGTGTGTAGGGCAGGGGGTCTTGAGAGTGATTCCAAAAAGACCACAGGTTTTTTTTTTCTGTTATCTTTAATATTTCTTATTTTAATGTCTTATGCAGGTGAGAGATATGATCCTGAGCCCAAGTCAAAATGGGATGAGGAATGGGATAAAAAGACAGCTTTTCCATTCAGTGATAAGTTAGGTGAGCTAAGTGACAAAATTGGAAGCACCATCGATGATACCATCAGCAAGTTCCGAAGGAAAGATAGAGAGGACTCTCCAGAAAGATGCAGGTACTGGATATATTTTAACATTAATTCATTCTGTGACATAGCTATTATAAAGCTCTTTGACATTGGTGATGATATTGTTGCCTGTACAGAAGCATGTTTTGGTTCAATACCTGTTTCCTGGACTTCTTGCACATCTACTAGTAAAATAAGGTAGCTCTATCAGTTGTTGACTGCCCTTTGCTGTCTTCATTACTAGCTTAGCTGCTAGCAAAGCAGAGACTTTGGCTGAAATTTTCTAAGCTTTTCCTTGTTCAAGCAATTCAGTGGTCTTTGGTGTGCCAGTAGACAGGGGCCTGCCACTTGATGTTACAAGTACTTTGAATGCTGCAAAGATGAGGGAGATGTAAAATTGCATAGACCTGCTTTGACATGGTGCTTCTTCCCTGAGCTGATCCCAGGAAGAACAGGCTGCAGGTGTCTTATTTCAGTACTAAAAAAATCAACTGAAACTGAGATTTTTTTTTTTTTTGGTAACCTTCTCAAGAAACTTACTGTATTTTAAGTTTGGCCATTAATTTTTTTCTAGTGAGGAAGAAAACCTATCCTGCTTTGCCTGCAGAAAGAATGTTAAATATATCACACTTCAATAAGTGCATTGAATCTCATTATCCTGGAGAACAAATTCATACTTAACAGAATCTGAAATTGCTGTACTGGAAGTGCTTAAGTATGTTGAAATAATTTCTGTTTGGGAAACAACTTAAAATTCAAATTAGCACTGAAATTTGGTTAGTACTTTTCAATGGGCTATATTGAGATATATGTAGGACTCTGAGTGTGAATGTGTGTATATGGAAAATAAGCATGCATGTGCAAGCACTTACCTGTATTATGAAATTCAAGTGATTTTGTGTGCAAAAAAAATAATTATAATGGTAGCATTTCTGAGAAAAAGGCTGTATGGTCCTCTTGCCAAGGCATTAATAAATCATAAAACTGATTCTTTGCACACATCAGGGTTCCCTCTTAGAACTTACTATCAATAAACTACAAAGAGATGGGATCAGAAGAAAGTAAACAATTTCAAATTTAACAATGATACATTGCTGTGTGCTTTTGTGTACTTACCTGTTGTGCAACATCTGTAAAGCTCACTATCCATAATTTGTTTAGAGGATGTACAGTAAACATTTAAAAATCTTACTTCCTTTGCATTGTTTCTGAATAGTTCCTGGTCTCTTATTTGTGCTGATACAAAATTTTGCACCAGCCAGTGTTTTAGACAGTCCTTTCTGCAGTCTAATCCTTATAAAAAGGAGCTTATTTTGAGGACTTCTTCACTGTGCATCTCTACTGGAAGTTACACCAGTCTTTTTCTCTGGTTAATACTACATTTTTTAGTTTGGCTTGGCCTTGTAACCTTTGTCCCTTTTCTTATTTTTTTCCATTTTGGGGAGTAAATGCAAGGTGTGGTCTTTATTGTGAAAATTATAAAAGTAATAAACTCAGGACTTGAAATAAATGAAGAAATTTTGGAAGATAATGAGCAAAACCAAATTGGTAGCTCCTGGTTATCCTGCCCTAAGAAGGAATCAAAGTTGCAGCAGTGTGGCTTCTCTAATATTGCTTCAGCTACCAGCCTGAGGTTACCTTTTGGAAGGGATTTCTTTTTCCAGAAGGTATCAAAGGAGCTAAGAAATTGGAAATCTTAGAATGTCTGTCTTTTTACTTAATGATTTTGTAAATACAAACCTTATAATTCATATTGTATGAACGGAATACTGTATTTTGCATGAACTTAAATAAAATTTCATGCTTCAATTCCATTTCATTATGTGACTTAAGCTCACAACAACATAACATTCTCTTGTGAATGCTTCATGAAATCCATGCATTTTTGTGTTTTCACACTTAAGCAATTAGTTTCTAAAAACAAAAAGGAAGCCTCCAAAAATTTACTAGTTTATTGGAAGCCTGCTGCTATATAATAGCATTGAATTAACTTATTTCTCTTGGAAAAGTGACTAAATGGTGATGCTTGCTCAGCTGGGAGATCTGCTGTTGTGTGTTCTATTGTTTCCATCTTAATAGCTTTATAAATAATTATTGCTTTTGTACTGTAAAGCAAATAAAGGTCTTAAAGCACAAAGAATACATGTGACTTACACATATTCATGGTGGTTAATGGAATTTGGCTAATGGAATTTGAATGACATAGTCTTTACCTCAGATATACACACTAGAAAACTTGGCCACACTTTGGGATTTCTGACTTGCAAAGTCTGTAGTTTGCATAGAAAGAAAAACAGGCTTGAAGTATCTAAAAGCTTAACCTGTGATACTGGTGGTTTGAATTTACAGCAGATTTCAGTGAAACAGCAGCTCATACAGCTAGTTGTGAAGAGGCCTGGTCTGCTTTTCTTTTTTTTTCCTCTAGAAGAAAAAATTTAGTACTGTTGTGGGGGAATTGGATTTTTCTTTCAGTAATGTATCCCCTTGGAAGTACAGAAGAGCAGAAGAAATGCTTCATGGGGTGGGAAAGCCTCCAGTTTTCTTTCAAAGTGCTTGTTAGGTCTTGGGCAAATAAACCAGTTGCTGCCCCAGATACGCTTCTATACTTGTATGCTGAATTTCCTAAATTATCTGCAGATGTACAGAGGTGGTTCTGAAACATTACACTTCTTTACTAAGAATTCTTAAACTCTCAATCCTGTTTTCTTCAGTGTTCAGAAAGACTGATGCATGTAACAATGGAAAGGAAGCAAAACTTTTAGTAGTCCTATAAAAGGATGCAATGGTCAGTTTTAAAGACAACTTCCATGTAAAGGATTACTTTTTTACTAGGATATAATTCAGTCTCAGACTATCAGTAAACTATTGAATTGCTTAAAGAATGTAGTTTAAAAAAACCTCAAAGCAAAGAAAAAGAATCTGTATCCATGAAACTGAAGCTGCAATCATGTACTTCTTTCACAGAAGTTTTTTTTTAATTATTTGGTACAGTGCTAGCTATAATTTTTATTCCAAGTCCATTCTGCAACTCTCCAGTGAAGCACTGAAGTTTTACTGTTCTAAGCCCAGAAAACACACAGGGAACATTAATCTGTAGTTTCTTTTTGTGTGTGTGTGTTAATTGATCATTAAAGAAAATAAAAAAGATCTCCTGAGAGAGTTTGGAAGCAGTACAAGTTGTCATAGAAAATCAAGTATTATTTGTCCTGCTTTCTGGCATGCTTATTTAATTTGTTTTCTCAAAAGCTTTTAGACCTTGATTTTGCTGTAGATCACCTAAGACTGACTCTTTGGTTTGGTTTTGGTTTTGTGGTTTGTTTTTTTGTTTTGCTTTAGAGAGGTGAATCTCAGTTCTGTTGCAATAGCTCCATTGATCAGACTTTGGTTGTTAGTGACTTTCTCAACCCACAGAATGTGTAAGTGGAGAAGATGAACTCTGTAATGGTGACAAAAAATATGTGATAGCAGGTTTTTAGAGACTGAATCTTCCTTAGTTGTGATTGTCCTGCTCTTGGATACTTTCAGCATTCCTCTAAAAGGCAACATCATTCCACAATCCTCTGAGGCTTTCTGGATGGATGTACTCTGTGTACAGTGCTAATGTGCAGATCAGTCTGTTCCAGAAGCTTGTGTTAAAATCCTGATGTCACAAACAAATGTGGTTAGTGGCCCCTCTGGTGTATTTGTGCAGGAGTTCAGAACTGGAGCAGTTCCCTGATGGTGCAAGTCAGGGTTGAAATACCACGGAAGGGTAAAGTTAGGTGGTCCCATTTGAACTCACTTGTGTGTGTAAGGGTCAAGGAAATGCCAGTAGTCAGTAGGTTAGCTGGCAGCTAGGATATTTTTCTTGTGAAAATAAAAAAGTGTAAAAAGGGAATGAATGTTGATATTCATTGATGTTAATGAATTGAGCCATCCCTAGTGGTAAGTAGATGATGTGCATGGAGATGACACATGCAATGTATTCCAAAAAGCCCACTGTTACTGACAGAGAACAGATGCTGCCCTCCAGAGTATATTGCAGTTCCTGTTATATTCCCAGTGACAAAGGGGCAGACTTGCTAAAATTTTGCAGTTTTACTACTCTGATAGAGTATTAAAGTATGAACACCTTCCTCTTTCGACTGCATTGTCAAGGGAAGTATTATTTCAAAATACATTTCAATATATTTAAGCTTTCTCTATAGCAAATTTCACTGTTATGTACAAATCTCATCTTAATAACAGGCAACATTACTGTTTGGGCCCATTAGTTTGTTTGTGAAAGGCTTAATATATAAAAGCTGAAAATTTAACAGTTTAAATAAATATTAATCAGTAACATAAGGTTTTGCCTAAAATGGTGACTCTCTTGTTCTTTTGTATTTTAAGAATAATTATGTGTTTTCTGATTGAAAATGAATGGTTGCATTGCATAATTCTCTAAACGTTCTTTTTTCACAAACATTTGAAAGAATGTAAAAGCCTGTTTCCCTGGAAGGGAGAATGTATTGAAATAGGAATGGAATTCTTGAAAACTGAAAGACAGTACCTGTATTTGGTTCACTGCTTTCTGCCTCTTGGTGTAAGTACTGAGCAGACCTGCCAACTTAACTTTTTGTTGCTGAATTGTTACATAATGTGTGGGGGAGTTCCTGACAAAGTAATTAAATGTACTGGATTTAAACACTGATATCCTATTATCCTGTGCTGTGGGTTTGTGGTTAGTGTTTAACAAAATAACTTGCTTTTCTTCACCACTTTTGTACAATGCTGTGTTATGTAGATGCATTATTATTATATAAGATTAAAACACTTCCTTCCTCAAATGTAGGAAGGAACAGTAGTTTTATTATGAACCTTTGCTGCAAGGAGCTGCAGTAGCCAAAACTCTTGTGGCTGGAGCCAGATATCCACCTAAGTAATTCCATTACGAGTAGTATTCTGTTACTTTTGTTTTTCTAGTGACAGTGATGAGGAAAAATCAAGAAGAGGTAAATCTCCCAAGGCTGAATTTAAAGATGAAGAGGAGACTGTGACAACAAAACACATTCATATTACACAAGCTACAGAATATACCACCACCAGACACAAACGCACAGCAAATCCTTCAAAAACTATTGACTTGGGAGCAGCAGCACATTATACAGGGGACAAGGCAAGCCCAGAACAGAATATTGCAACTCATACTGCACAGCCAGCTGCAAAGGTGAGACAGCAGAGCACAATAACACATTTACTTTGGAAACAGTTAGTTATCTTCTCACATCTGAGAAGTTTTAGTTTAGGGTAGACTTTTTTGTGATGCAGACATCAAGGGAACTGTTTTATCAAAAATATTTAATTAGGATTTTCAAAGGCAACGTAATTGTTCAGTTACAGAATGGGTCTTTGAGAGATTACTTTTAAGATGTAGAATTTTTTTTAGATGTAGTCATTGCCATGTTTTACTCTCTTCAGGAAAGCAAAGATAAAATCTTTACTGAAGATTTTCAGATGAAGGATCATCTGAACCTGCATACTTATTGACAAGTTATCAAGTTCTTCAGTTACCAGGGTAAAAAACCTGAGCCACTAGCTGTTCACTACTGCATTTGAAATTTAGTTATGTTCCAGTGATTTGGCTTCTGAAACACATCTGCTCTCTCATTAAAACAAAACAAAGCAAACCCCATAAAACTTCTCCGTGCCACTTAATGTGAGTGATGACATCATGAGATGAGATCTGTTGTATGATTATTTTGTTTATTTTCTTCAGGCATCTGTAACCTCTGGCAGCAAGTCATCTAATGACCTGGTTGATCTGTTGTTTGATGGAACTAGCCAGCCAGCCTCAACAGGTAGGCAAATTTTGGTTTTATTTTTCAATGCATATTTTGAAACATTCCTGAGGATAAGCTTGCTTGTTATATAGAGTAGTAGATAAATTGAGAAATTAATTGGTAAAAAAATTTAGAGCTGCCTAGGACCTTTTGTAGCAAGGTACTTTATGTCCTATTACACTGGACTAATAAATGTTAGCAGCATAAAGATTAACTGCCAGATCAGACTGTCAGAAAGTGTTTGTAATGCAGTTATTCATAATTACATCTAGAAGTAAATGCAATCCATTCACATTCTAGCATTTCTTACAGTGCAATTCAAAAGCCAGGCAGCTGGACCTGGATGGTCTTTATATCAGCTTTCATCTGATTGATATGGCAAACTTGTTTCTTTATATTATTTTGTCCTGGCACTTGCTTGATCCCAACTGAAAAGAAATTGCTGCATAAAACTAAAATTATTATTTGAAAACACACCCCTTCACTCTCTAAATGTGCAGTTGGATTTTAAGTCCATTAACCTTCCTATGGACTTGATATGCTCTAAAAACACAGCTTTGCAGCTTTTTTTTTTTTTAAGTGTGTAAAAATTGGGCTATTTCAAATTGAGCCTTCCTATATTTCAAACAGCTTCCATATTACAGTGTATTTGAATCTTTTCATCAGTTTGGTACTTTGCTGTAGGCAGCTCTTTTCTCTTTTTTCTTTCTTTTTCGAAACAGCATTTAGAAGTGATATTGAGAAAAGAGGAGTATTACCAGCTGCTCCTGGTAAATAACCTCTTTGCTGACCTGGAAAGGCAGATGGAAAAGGTTCATTTGTAGTGACAGATCTCACATGGGAATCTTTGAGGATAGCTCATGTTGAGAAGATTAGCACTGTCCTTCACGTGCAGGTCACTTGTTATAACCACTGCTCCTTGCAGCACAGGGTGTGGGAATATTCCCAGTGTCAGGCAAGAATCAGGGAAAGGGTCAAATGCAACTTTTGATCTGTCCTGTGAAGGAACTGGCAGGGAAGTCATCTGTATTCAAGGAACTCAGAATTGGCTTCTGTGTGTATTTTCAGGTGCAGAGAGATAGGGAAGACGGTGAGGCTTGGGGGGCTACTAAGGAAACACAATTTGTATATGAGGTGGAGGGTTGGTTGTCATAGAAAGGAACCAACTGTTTGAGAAGACATAGAATCTGTGTTTAGACCTGCTGGAAGTATTTTGTTATACTGGAGATGAGATTTCTTTAATCCTAGCTGGTCTTACTTTTCTTTGGAGAGTTTCTATATGCAGCTTAATCGCCGTCACCTCTCTGGAACTTGGTTTAATTTGAAAAAAAGGCAACAAAGATGAAAGAAAACTTGACTGAAAATGTTAAGGGGTTATTTTGGGTTTGAACCTTGTTCTCTTAAAATTAAATTAATCCCTAGATACTTTGTCAAACAGCCCAGGGATAAGAGGTGTAGCACGAGAGCATTGATTTTGTTTTGTTTGCTTTGGTTTTGTTTGAGAATGTGATCAAGAGCATCATCTGCGTTGTTCATTTTGATATAGCCCTTCAAACCATTAATCTGTTCTGAACTCTGCAAGGACACATGATGAAAAAAGTTATTTGAAGATATTAATTAAATTAGGCAGAGTAAACATGATTAGAATGTTTTTTTAGCTTGATATTTCCCTGGCTCATCTTTTCATTCTCAGGCTGCAGTCAGTATAAAACTTGTATGTAAACATAAATAAGATGCTTATTGGATCACTTCAGAATTTGTGTTGAAGAAATTTCTTGACTTTATGTGAAACCCTCTCCCTCTTGAAAAGGTGGTAAAAAGATCTCAGTAGCACTAGATTTCTGAAAATTCAGAGAGACAACCCCTGCATTCACTTCTTGTTTTATATCATATGCTGCAGGCTTGGCAAGAAAAGGCATTTCCTTTTGGAAGAACAGTTTCCTTCCTGGCAATGTCTACAGTAAAATAACATTAAAGAGAAATACGTGTATCAGAAAATGAATGGTTCCTTTTATTACTGTTAGCCATTTATTAAAAAGGAGATGGTTCTGGTTTAATTAACCTAGTTGAGAGCAGCAGATGGGGCAGAATGTCTTGCAGCGATAAGACAATTCCGAAATGGCACCAGATGTTGGAAGCTGTCCCTGGTGGTGTTTGAGTGCAGCACAGATGTTCCAGTCCCACCTGGCTTGTTTCTAAGCATTGCAGGCTAAGCAGCTGTGATGTAACCTATATAATGTAGGCATAACACTAAAAAGCAATATAATTGAACTGCTGCAGCTTCTTCTAAGGGTGGGACTGCTTGGAGGTGAACTCTTTGAGGACAAACAAATAAGGTCAACTTCTTAGCTTTCTCAGGTCAGTGGAATACCTACTTAAAAGCACTATCAAGGGTAACTTGGTTATTTTTAAACTGTTTTTTAAATATTTTTTTTAAAATCAGCATTCCAGTATGGTCGTTAAGTTTTTTTTTCTGTTTTTATATCTTGTCTGTGGTTTTTAGTGAAAAAATGTTACTGTGCTGTATTCAGAAGTTAATAATTTATGTGCTGTATACAAATGTCTGGTTGGGAAATGTCATGTGCCTGCTGTGGAAAGGAAGCAAACTTCTAAAGAAATGAACAAAAATGCAAGCTCTGTCCTTGAAATCCCAATTAAAGATGATTGCAGAATCATTCATGCTTTAAGCAACACAAATTTATATCTAAGGAAACATGAAATTTTTCATAGTAAGCGTAAAAAATAACTTTTTTTACAATAAGAATGTTTGCATTATATATAATACATTTCCAAACTTTGAATTTTGCGAACTGCCAAACTAGTAGCATCCCTCACTTGTCAAAACTTTGCTAACATTCTTAATATCTCTAAATTTATTTCCAGAGTTAGCAAAAACTTGTCTTTTAGCATCCCCCCTAGGAAAACAAAGTTGCAGGCTCTGCAAGGGAGTTGGAATAATCCAGTTTATTGTTTCTGAGGCTTTTATAAATACATGGGTTGATGAAGAGCAAGAATAGTGTCAGCATAGGGCGGAGAATCAATAAATGCACATTCCCACATACAGAACAGTTTTGGGTTTTTTTCATAAGTCCCACATTCAGTTGTTACAATGGGTATTTGCACAATCCTGTAACACCATTTGACTTCTTCCTTCTGTTTCTAGGTGGATCAACTGACCCATTTGGAGGATTTGCTGATTTTAGTTCAGCTGCTGCTTCAGCAAGTTTCCCATCATCACAAGGTAGGATTAATTTACAGATTGAAATGCTGTTTAAGGGCAGAAAGAGGGGAAGAGATGCCACATGGCACTATTGGAAGTTATTTCCCTTTCCAAGGCAAACTGTTTATTTAACTGGACCACAAGTGCTATATTCAATAAGGAAGAATATAGTTACTGTCTGGCACATAGCTAAAGTCTCACTGGGCCCAAAATCTTTAATGAATTTTGTTTCAGAAAAATGCTGGTAGGAGTTAAAAATATATCTCTGTTCATCTAATAATAAAACCATATAATAAGACTTAAAAGATATTTCCGGGTCTAATTTTGAAATGCACTGAAATGTGACTTCTGGAGCAGAAAAGTAAAACTTGAAATAAATAAGTGTGGGTCTAAATGCTTGCTGAATAGTGCTCACTAAACAATTAAAGAGCTGAGTGCACCCCACTTTTGCTGCTGTGGGCAAGGAGCTATTTTAATTGCAGTTCTACAGTGATGAATGAATGCTTCAAGCTGACAGTATTTGTTTTCAAACTGACTGGAGATTTGGCTATAGTGGTAGGACCATTCAGACTATTAAACATCAGTCTTCACAGGGTTTTATGTAAAGTTTATTCAGTTATTTTATTTCCAATAAAAAGTAAACATTTTCCTAATAATTCAGCTACAACTTTCAAGCTTTTCAGATACAGGTAGATATACATCATTTCTAAAAAAAGCTGCTCTGGTGGATAAGAACTTGTATGAAGTGCTTGGTAGTCTTGCTTTGATAATGCTGTGAACTGAAAATTTGTCAAAAGGGCTTTATGCTGCTGTTCATGGTTTTCAGACATTTAGATCATACATGTAGGCTCAGATCATCAGTCTGAAGAACTTTAATAGTATAGGCAGAACAGGAAATGGGTAAGTTGAAGAAAATCAAAAGATGGGATAGTGTTCAATGGAAAACAACAGCCCACCTGTACTAGAAAAATGTCTCTAAAGATGTTCTCAGCTCCCACTTGTCTTCTAAATATTTTTTTTTTAAAAGGCAAGTTTATAATGGTTTAGAGAGTTGTCTTTGTCTGCCAGGTGGCATAATAGGGGTAGCCTGAGACAGGCTGTTTCCAAGGCTTCCACTAATGTCTGCATTATTGTTTTTGGAAGGCCTCGTATGTTGGAGGGAAATCTAATCAAGTTATGTCTTCCACATACAGTAAAACCTTGTTGATGGCTTTTGAAGTTGCATATGTGCATTGGTGGGATGAAATTAACCAACATTTGATATTAGTTTGGCTAAATAACAATTTGTTAGTATTTTTCCCTTTTCAGGAGAAGCCTGTTAAGGAAGATCTAGACATCTTCTATTTAAGTCAGTCATGAACAAGTCCCTGCCAATCACAAGAGCTTGGTTTTAGTAAAGCTGGTTGGGACAGTGCTCAGTTTGGCACTGGCCTGGTTGCCTGGCAGGCAGTTTAGAGCTGTTGTGTCTGTACAGTTTGTTCAGTGCATATGCAGTCATTTTGCCTGCAGACATACCAGCTATTACATAGGCAAAGCTGCCATCTGAAAAGCTGTTTTTTATTTTTGAGAACTGAAAAAATGGAAGCCACCTAGAGCAATGAATGGAAATTCTGGTGGTTTTTTGGGAGCCTATAGTGCTACAGACACTGGAGTTGAAGGAGCTGGATGGCTGGCTTCTGTGTGGTTAGTTTGGGCACTAATGGTGGTTTTGACTGGGTATTCTCAGCAAGGATTCAGGATTAAGTCCAGAATGAGAAAACAGCAAAGAGGTTATCAGCAAACCTGCCTGTTAGCCATCTTTTAGTCAGCATGCTTAGTATCTCTTCCTTTATCCTACAGTTAGGAAATCTGTGCTGGGCATAGATTAGTTAATACACCTTTTATTTAGTTGGCAGGAAAGAACTACTCTAATATTTTACAGGCTTTCATAGTCAAACCCAAGTTGTTTTGCAAACACAAACCCACCTACTGTGCAAATAATTTGTGTGTTAACACAGTCTAAATTGATACAATCCTTTATCTGCATTAACATGATTAATCTATTCCAATCACCATTATGCAAGGGACAAGGAGTCCTGTGAAATGATTAATCATTCCTGAACAGTGTAAGACCCTCTAGATATATTTTCCTTCTTGATTAATAATCTTTGAAGTTCTACTGAAGGGGCAAAACCTTATCCCTTTTACCCCTGCTTCCATTATTGGTGCACACTCTATGGGGTCTGGATGTTGAAGCAGCACACTCAGCATTTACTTATCTATCAGGAATATTTAAAGGAGGTTTTAATTTTTAATATGTAATACTAATTGAAACATTCCAATATAGCCTCTTTGTAAGGGAGATCAAAGCAAATATTCTAGTAAGGCCCTGAGCTAATGAATATCTGTCCATTTTGTGCACTGAAGTTGGTGGCAATGCTTGGATTTTGTGAACATTTACTCTCCTACTGTTCTTTAAATTCTAATATATTGGTAAAAGTGAAGATTACTAAAGTTTGAAGGTGTATGTTGATAAATATTAACATGGAATGTACTAGACTACTGTATAATTACCTTTTGAGTGGGAAGAAAAAAGCTGTAGAAAATTACTGTGGATGTGTGCTATAGAGCTTGCCATTGTATAGGGTAAGAAGTAGAAACTGGCACTGTATTTATCTACCTCAGCTTTGTGGTTGTCTTCATTTGCTCATCTAAAGAAATTCACAGAATGATTTAACAGGTTTTTAGAACTCAAAGTTCATTTCATAGAATAATGATGTTGCTTATGACTTAGTTGAAGTACCAAAAATACATCAGTCACATAATCAAAAATCTGACCTCTACAGTGGCCCAAACTTGGAACAGGATTCACCATGTAACAATGAGACCAGTTTAATTGGCATTGCTTTATTTTTAGTATCATCTCCAGTAAATGTGTTGGGTTTTTGGTTGGTTGGTTTTAGCTTCCCCCATCACTCCTGTGAAGTAACCCTTTTCTTGTTAATAGAAAAACATGTGTTTTTAAGGGAGATAACATCTCCTCCCGTTTGACTCAAAGGTTATGACATTCTCAGTTCACTGGTTTGTGTCTCTGGACATCTGTGCTCCTGAAATAGGTACCCTTGTGGCTGTCTACTAAAAGTTTTTATACTGTTAGGCTCTTCACAGCAAGATACAGAGCACACTGTAAGTTGCTGGTCTGGTTTAAATTCTTGTCTACAAAACCCCTGGTATACTGAACTATGGTTTGAGTGATGAACTAAAGAGTTCAGCAAAGCTTATGCTGAGAGAATTATTAGGTCCAGGATTGAATTGCTGCTTCAAGCCAAGGTTGGGTACCAGATTTAGAAAACTTCATGTGATAAGAAATAATTTCTTCCCATCACCTCTGCAAAAAGCTTCCTGGCCACCTGCTTTCCAAGTTCTGATTCTTGTTTCCCTCAGCACTGTTTTATACAAAGAGCTCGTAATTGTATATAAAATAATTTTAAAGTACTTATCTTTGTTTTATCAGGATGGAATTTGCTTTATCAAGTGGCTCATTCATGACAGCTGTTATCTCGGCAAATACCAGAGCCCTGACATAAAAAGTTGATTAATATTATAAAAGTTCTAGGTGTGGTTTTCACTAGATCCTGTAATCTACCCCTAAGTTATCTTTGTCATACTTCAGCTAAAGAAAACCTGTCCCTCCTTGTCTCACATCCACAGGTGCTGTTATCAAACATTCTTTTTCTTTCTGTGCATGGGTGTTTCATATTTCCTTTGTTACCTTGTTAAAATTGTTGGAATATTCATGAGAGGGAATGATGTCCAGATGGAGGTTCTACCTGCAGATGTTAATCTGGACGGACACAGATCAGCTCTCATTTGTTTCGGTTCATGGAATATGGCATTTCCTCAGTGCCTTTCTCTAAGTCTTCTGCCTTTCTTTTCTCTGTCTTCTTTCCTCACGCACTGTTGCTTTTCCTTCAGGTACAGCAACAAGTGGAAATGGAGACTTTGGTGACTGGAGTGCCTTCAATCAAGCTTCTCCTTGTCCCAGTGCATCATCTGGAGAGCTCTTCAGCAGCACAGCATCACAGCCAGCTGTAGATCTCTTCAGTAGCTCACAGCCAGCTCCTGGGCAGCCTCCAACTGCTTCAAATCCTACTGATCTTTTTGATTTTATGGGCCCCTCTCAGACCACCATGACCACATCACAAAGTATGAATTTGTCCATGATGATCTCCAATGCTGTGGGCATCAGCTTACCCATGTCAAGGTCACAGGTATGCTGCTGTTTGTTCAGTATGCTAATGGCCTTCCTCAATTTATATTTTTCTTTCTCCTTAATCACAATTTTGAAAATTACTCTGTTCCATTCTTGAGTCCACACCTTGTCACTCAGATGTTGTGATCAGCATTTTGTAAGGAAGTTTATCCTAAACATATTAGTATAGCCTCCTAAAAAGAAAGTGTCAATTTTTCTTGAAAACCCTCCTGGAAAGTCAGTCCATTTTGAGATGACAAACACTACTTTGGAAGAGCTGAAGTTGATGGCTACAAATTTCATTGGCTTTTTATTGTAATTCTGTAGAACCAAATTAACACTTGCTGTTGAGTCCTGATGCCTACTGGTAAATTGTTTCAAGTGGATTCCAACAGACTTTTCTTTTTCAGCCTCTGCAACTCATGAACAACATGATGCCGAAGAGCAATACTCTTTATAATGCAAGCACAGAGATGGTCCAGAAGAATGCAAGCAAAACTCTACCCTCAACGTGGTCAGATCCCAGTGTAAATATCAGTTTGGACAGTTTAGGGATGCAGCCTTCCAAACCCCAGCAACCATCACTTAATACTATGATGCAGCAACAAAGTAAGTGATTATTGCACTGCTCTGCATGTACACTGAGCCCTGTATGTGTTTAGTAGGATGCCCTTCAGATGGGGTATTCTGTCAGTTACTGTTTTCCTAAATTCAGTCATTACTGTTTCTTAAACTACTGTGATGCTTCTGACACAAGTGGTGTTTTTCTAATGGAGAATGATGTGCTAGGAGTGTGCATTTTTTTACTGTAGAGTTTGCACCACTCATGTATCTTTATTTCAGGCTTCCTAATCTCTAGAGCTTCTCTAGAATATGCATTTATTGGTTTAAAATACTGTTCAAAACTTAAAGAAGTTTTTGATGCTTCACACAGAAAATAGAAAATCAAGCAAAATAGCTACAGGTTTGGCCATTGTATCTTAGTTCACAGTAACTACAATATATGTTTAGAATAAATGAGCACCTTCAGCATCAGATTATGAATGAATTTTGCATCCTGTTCTCTCCTTACAGATATACAACAACCTATGAATGTCATGACTCAAAACTTTGCAGCTGTGAACCTCAATCCTCAGCCTAACATGATGCCTGTTCGACCCCAGACAAACCCTTTGATGGGAGGGCCCCTTCCTGTGGGGATGGGAATGCCCAGTGTGATGTCAGGTACAATGGGAATGACCCCCATGGGACCCACACCTCTGATGAACCAGGGAATGATGGGAATGAACACAAACATAGGAGTGCCATCCACAGGAATGGGTTTGACAGGCACAATAGGAATGGGGGTACCCAATATCACTATGACCTCTCTGACTCCTGGGACTGTACAACCCAAGCAAGATGCCTTTGCAAATTTTGCCAATTTTAGCAAATAAAGATTGTAAAATAAATGAAATAAAGGTAAAATAATTGGGCAGGCTGAATGAAGGATTTTTAGCTGCACAAATATTAGCTGGGGAAGGGATGGAAAACACTGATCAACACCTGTTTTTTTTTCTTTATCAGTTAAAGTGTCTGCATAAAGAACCAAAAGCTATTTTCTAAATGTTGAAATACTATTAGTCAAATTCTGGAGAGGCGAGAGGTTCTTCTAAGGAATGTGTTAGATGATTTTGCAAAACAATTTGTATTCAGACCATCAAAAAACCTTTCCTATATAGAAGAACAAATTTTAACTTTGAGACTTGATGGAAGACTGGAATAGGGGTTGGGTAAAAATGTTTGAATCTAATTTTATACTTTTCTTTTTTCTTAAAGAGCTTGACTTTCTTTCCCCCCTCTCCCTGATCACTATGTCATAATTGGATCATTCCTTCTACTACCACTGCATCCACAATTGAAGTCACTCAAGTACTATGATCAGTTTTTTATAAGAATATATATTTTTGTCCAAAAATGGCTTACATATGTGATTATGGCTAATTCAAAGGGACCTGGAATGTATATATACTTTTGCTAATGTTCTAGCCACACTGCTATATTACCCAAATTTTTATTGTAAAAATTTTCTCTCAGCAATTTGGTGATCAACAGATTTTTGGGGTCTTAACATGCTTCTATTGTTTTAACTGATATCCAGTGCAAGTCTGGGAGAAGCTTTATCCAAGACTGCTGGAAGGTTTCCTTTCAGAAAACTCCAGAAAATGCACTTTCCTGCAGTTCTTTTACAGCAGCAGTTTAGCATCCTGCCTACCACCAATATCCCTATGAAGCCGCTGGTTCATGGCCTGGGCAGCAGTCAAAAGGCAAAAATAGTTACTTTTTGCATAATTACAAAAAATAACAAGGTGAATTACACTGAAGTTACGTAAATCTATAACCCTGCCTAATCAAACAGCATTGGTTCTTAGCTTTCATACAACATTTGGTGATTCTTTTGTGTAAATATGGCATTAGCAGCTGTGAAATCCAATAGAGAAGTAAAAAAGAGATATATATTAATAAAGGAAACCTGTAGCAGTCGAAGACTTTACTGATTTACTGAAAACAAAAGGATGAATTAAGGTTTGGGGATTTTTTGTTTTCCTTCTGTAATTCTGCATATAATTTCACATGAATCATGATTCTAGAATCTGGAATACAAAGACATTGTTATATTCACAATCTGAGAATATTGTTAAGGATAAGCACTATATTATAGGTAAGAAATTTATCACTTCCCTTTTCTTATGTTGGATTTCTTTTTTATTATTAAATTGATAAAACTTTGTTTCCATTGTATTCATAATGTTCTGTTATACATGACATTAAAATGTTCATTAAAATCAATGTTGGGCTACTTTTCCTTTCATTCCATTTGACATTTATGAGAGCATTTGGGGAAAAAAAAATAATTATAATTTGGGCAAAGTAATTTTTATAAATAATTTAAAATTGTTTAATGACTTCTTATCTGAAGACTTTCCTATCTGGCTCTGCTGTTAGGAATTAAAAATGAAGCAGGCAAGATATCCTGACCCGCTCCAGCCTTGCTAATGCTCCATCTACAACATTTCTAATTAGGCAGAAATTCATGTACTTCAGCTAAGTGGTAATGAAAAGTGATTCATTTGCTGAATAAGAGATGAGAGTGAGTGTAATTAGCTGACTGCGGTTTTTAATCTTTCAACAATTCAATGTGTTTAAATTAGTTTCAAAGAATAGGAGCTTTCAAGTGTTGTTACATCAAAGTAATCAAGGCAGGCTTTAACGGCTGAGTAGGAGAGATCGTTCTGGTTCCTTTTCTGGAACCTTTAAACTTCTTTGAAATAATCATCTTCAAAACCTCTAGTTCTGACAGATGGGAAGATTCAGACTGGTTCAATATATGCAAAATTGGGTGGTGGGAAGGAAGCCAGTTCCTGGGGTGGGAGATGGATGGCAAGGAAAACTAAGCCTGTAGTCAAAGCTGGGTTCAGTGCTGCTCAACAGTCTATAGAAGGCTTTCTGAGGGGTGAGGTGAGTCTGTTCATAATGTTGTCCTTTTAAGGTAAGTTTAGTTGGTTAAATAGCTGGCTGTGAGTGGAAAGATCATGTCCTTGCTTAGGTTGCTCACATATGGGAAACCGTGATTTAACTTTTAATCAGGAAATGAATTATAATGAAGCACATTTTTCAGGGCATAGAAAAACTCATGTAGAAGCTTTATTTGATAATCTAGAGTGGATCTCTGTGGTTGTGTCCATGACATCTTAGTCAAGGGTACAGTAGGCATAGGGAGCAGTTGTGCTGAACCAGCTCCTACTATAGGTCCTTCAATTTATGGATCAGTGTCCTAATTATGGAGAATGTTGTATGAAGTGTGAAAAGATGTGGTTTTTTTCAGCCAGCCACATTGTCTGCAGGTAGATGAGAATGAAGTCCTTTGAATCAAAGTAAACATCAGAAAAATCCAGAAAGTCTGTTTTTAGAATGTGGGCCATGTTGCATCCCCATGTATCTTCAGCCTGCAGTGCTGACAGCCTGTTGCATGCATGTTATCCCATTCTCTCCCCCAGTTAAAAGATATGAATCATATGTTGCAGTGTTCAGCTAGAATATGGTTTACCTCTTTAGATGAAAAGTGTATATCAAATAGTTTGTGTTTGCTTAAAACAATACTGAACTTGTTTAAGGTGGATATTGTAACATTTCCTTGTGATATTTCAGATACAAGCAAAATAACATATTAAAGCTAGAAATTATCTTTCCAGGTAAAAATACAAATGAGTTACTATATGAATGATAGCAATACTTATTTGCCAGCTGTTGCCTGATAAGCCCTAACTCATGCTACTAAAACACTTTGTTTATAAAGCCAGGTTCAGCTGGAACTGCAGACTCTCCAGAAGCCAAGGTCTGATTCACCTGTGTGCTCAACAGCACTTGACTCTATGGTGTGCTATCACCCACTGCCCTTTGGAACAAGTCTGATTTTCTTGTTCTTCCTTCATATTATTTGTAAATTGTACTTTACATCCTTTAAATATATATATTTATGTATATATATACAAATTTAAAAATTTGAATGCCTTGCGACCAATGCAGTGCCTGCGTTGGTCATACTGATGAAAATCAGCAACTTTCATGGGAGTTTGGAGCCTGCAGAGAGTAAACAGAGGGAATTAACTGGTCATAAGATCAAAACCTGCATTGTGTAGCTTCTAAAATTAAGAGCTCAGTTAAAATTAGAGAAATCCTTTGTAAAGGATGTCTACTTAAGAAGAGAAAGGGGAATCGTGATCCATCCCTGTGTGTATTCATGGAATAATTTAAACATGCATCTTGATGTGTGCAAATGAGTAATAAATTCCAGCACAGGTGCAAGTTTAGTGATAACTTGAGCATCCACCATATTCTCCAAAAGAAATTATATTTAAAACACCTAAACAAAGATATTTATAGCAGCATCTGTTTCAGCTATATATGTTAGCTAAGAACAGTCTGATACAGCTTAAGGGTGGTGGGGGAGGGATTTATCAATGAAGTGTTTACATAATGCAGGCAGGCATTGTATACTCAAGGTGATACCAACTATAGCAGGATAACAAATATCTAAAGACACTTTTATTCTCAGAGGTCTTTGCTCCAGAACTCATGCTACAAAATTGCCTCCATGTTCTTCTGTGCATGACTGCAAATGCTTTTATAGCATATGACATTTTATACTAGCATCACTTGATTCTGATTAAAACTTTTAAGGGAGATGTGTTTTGGTTTTTTTCTTTCCCCCAAATTTTATTCTGAGCTGTCGATTACTAAACTTCAAAATTGTTTCAGGCAAGCACATTGAAAACCTTTGTTTTAAGCAAAATACTTAATTTGACTGCAAAGGAAACTCTTGTTTTGGGTAACACTCACCTGTCAGTGAAAAGTCACACATTGAACATCTCTATATACTTGCTGATAGATTTGACTGGCAAAAACTGGAAGTATTAATGACAGAATTGGAAACTAAATACTGAATACCTTTATGCTTCCAACTGTTCCACCCAGGATTTCTGCCTGCAGGATGGGAACAGCCCTTTTCTTCCTGTATTTGTAACCAAAGAACAACTCCTTGGGGAGAAAGCAGCACTGTGGTGCTCCCTGCTCCTCTGAGGCTGCTGCAGTAGGGTAAGACAGGGAATGGCCATGTGCTGCATTGCCATCAGCCACAAACAAAGACTCAGTGTGAACCTTTCTCCCCAGACCACTTGGATTTGGAGCTGACTTTAAGGTTTTAAACACTACAGTGGGAAAAGGGCTTCCTGGGGGTGATGGTAGGATGCTTATTTTTCTAGCCATGCTATTAAGACTTGTATTTTGGGAGCTGCATTTGAGGAAAGAGAGAAGGAAAAAATAGTAAGTTGTAGAGACAACTGGGTGAGCCCAGTTAATGTTGAGAGACTGAAAAAGATGGCCTGTGGAATTTTTAAGTCAATCAATCTGTACAGCTTGTTCAATGATCTGGTTACAGTTTTACCCAGCTGGGACACAGTGGAAGTTTGCATCACCCTGTAAAACGGCCTCTGAAAAATCAGATGTCTCACTTTCATTTTTTTAATTGCCTTCTGCATCCACTATTCAGATAAGGAAAGATAAGAGGTAAGAGAAATGTGGAAAATGGAGAAAGATGCCTTTGCAGAACTTACTGTTACTCTGAATGGCTGCAGCTTGGGGGTTCTTTACATGGAATAATCCAGGTCTCTGTCAGTGCAAGCTTCACATCACAGTGAAGGCTGAGCTCATCACTGCTTTCAAAAATGCCTTTATTCTTCACAGATTTGTAGGTTGGTTTGTTGGGGTTTTTTTGGGGTGTTTTGGTTTTTTTTGCTTTTTTCAATCATGCCATAAGGTACTGGTTCAGTAATTAACTGGCTCTTTAACAGAGCTACAACTACTTTGTTTCATGATAAAGTAAAAAAATGCATTCCAAGACAGAGCTACTTTCGACATCTGGGAACCTCCTAACAGCTGGCTATCTAATGAATATGCATCTGCTTAAGAGGCTGTAGGCCATTAATAAACCAATAGATATAAAACAGAAACAATCTTTGTCAGCTTCAAATGAGATTGGATGCAATGTGCTGTGAAGTGTCACTGTCACATTGAATTGAGCTGGGGAGGTTAATGGTTGCTCCTTGGTACCAGCAGCAGCACGGCAAGGGGTGGATGGAGAGAGCTGGGCTCTCACAATGCTTTGCAGGTGGTTTCTGCTGCATTTCCTTCCTTATTTCTCCTGGTACTGGTTGTGTTTGAGGCACTGGTGACCTTTTATTTGTAACTCCAACTACTCTGTCTTTTGGTTTGACAGACAAGGATGTGGTTTTTTCCTACGTAAATGATGCGAGGGACATGGGAATTGATCACACGAATAAATGACTGGGAGAAGTTACAGAAATGTGATAAAAATGAACCTATTTGACTCGGGCCTAGGGCTTTGTAAGAGGACTAAGAACATCACGTGTGCCCTGTTGGACAACAGAACAGTAGAATGAAATAAACACTTAAAATGATGCTGACCTCATTTGTCTGTAGAAATATTTCTGACCCCTTAAAAGAGTTGTAGCTGCACTTGTTCTAAGGCGTGAAGCATTGTATGTTTCCCAAACCTGGAGCAATGTTTGCTATCTTATATAGCTCTGCACCTTTATTTCTTGTGGCAGCTCCCATAAAATGTGGAGTTGGTGTTATTTTAGGCATCCTTATCCCTTCTGCACAGCTGTATAATCTGGCCCAGGTTAGCCTAGTTTGTTCTTCCATTCAATGGCTATTCATGCTGAACAAGTAGCCTCTTGAAGCAATGATGATTATTTTGATAAGAAATATTAACTAGGCATTCCTAAGAGAAAAAGTATTATTTCATCATTAGCCACAGGCTCCTCTGGGATAGAAGTAAGGGGTAGCTTTTATTTTTGGTTCAGGGGAATTGGAGTAGCAGCCTTGTACCTTGTCTGGACTCTGCTTTAGAGACAGACTTAGACTGTGTGTGGTTTAGTTCCCAGGAAACTATAAACTGAGTTTTGGAATTGTTTTCTTTGCAACTCAGTTGTAAAGGGCAGTCTTACATACAGCAGAAAGATCACTGTAGCATTAAGCTTTTTGCCCCCTAATTTACAGGTTTTAGTTACAAGAAAATAGAAGGAAGAAAATTTAAAATGGGAAGATGAGCACTCTATTTAATGCAAATGTTTTCTAGCAACTTCTCAAGAGAGAAAAATACCATGTTCTGTGTGTGATCACATTGATATAGTTTAAGCCAAAATATGTTAAAACATTGGCTTAATTCCTAGAATAACGTTTATCTTAGCTTTCAATTACTAAGTTTTAAACCAGATGATTCTCTGTTTCAGAGTTGCTGCCATGCTAATGGCAAGTTCAACTTCTCAGTCCTCATGTTTTACATCAAGGGTTTGTGTAAACTGGAGGTGTAAAGCTCTGTAACTAGAGACAAGCATCTTTGTGGGATTTTGCAGGGGTATAATTCTTTATTCTCACTTCAGATGCAAGTGCTGCTGCACGACCACAGCCTGTGGCTCTGGGCAGGAACAAGTGCTCATCTATTCTGAGAGGAGCAGGTAGGTAATGGAACAGCAACTCACCTTCCCTCCTCTGCCTTTCACCCAGCATCAGCAGCTCTAAGATGTTTCGGTTTTATCTTTTTTGAGACAGACAAAAGAGCAAGCTGTAAAGAAGGGCTGTTCTTTTAAATACTTGAACTTTTCAAGGTCATTTGTGAAGCTTTTATCAATCAGCTAAATTCATATGAAAAGCATCTATAATGAACCAAGCGTATCTTGAACTTTATCCCTTCAGCTGAATACGAATTATCTAGGAAGGTGTTTCAGTGGCCACATTCACAAGTTCAGCATCCCTATGAACATTTATAATGTAAGCAGAGCAGCTGCTACTATTGTGGTTTGGCATTTCTCAATTTCTTGTCTTTTTCTGTAATTGATTTATTAATTATATCATCTCAACGATCTATTTAAAATAAAGAAGTCATTTACACCATTTCAAAGGTATTTTGTGATGTTCAGCTGATATTAAAATAGCACCAGCCTTATGTGCTTTTTCAGCAACTGACCTAATTAGTTAATAAAGTAATTGAATATTAAAAAGGATGTTGCAAGTGATTAAAATTTAAGAGCCTTCAGAACATTATTAAAGCTATAAATCATACATCACTGTTTTAATTTGCATAGCTACAGAATTACTAATGGTCCCACATGCATAAGCTACTTGGCAATTAGTCTTCTAACAAACTGTTGGTGATACTATGAGGTTACCAAAATCTTTCTCCATTTTTGATTTCCAAACAAAATCCAGTATGAGAAAACACTAAAGGTTAAATTTCTAAAAGCCAGGAAAATGATGTCTTTCACATGCCTGTCTCTCCTTGCCTTTGTTTGCCCCTTGTCCCTTGCCTTTCTGGCCAGCAGCCTACATCCTCTTAAGCCACCTCACTGTAAAAAAGGAGGAAATATCTGTCTCTACTTTGAGCTTCTTAAAACTGGCCTCCAGGTGGTTTTCTAGCACAGCCCCTTGTGCATGAAGTTGCCTGTCTGATGTTGGGACAGTCTTAAGTTTTGTCTCGTACACAGAACTGTCACAGTGCCACTTTCCTTACCCATCACCTGAACCCCAGGTCTGCAGCAGTGCTGGGCTCCTGAGCAGAAAGCTGCTGACAGGCAGTTGGACTTGATCTTTGTCCAGTGGACATCAGGCTGTGGGAAAAAGACAAACTCACTGCTTGTCACCTTCCTCTCCCTACGCTGCAGCTTGCAGCACACAGGAAACCTTAAGCATCTGACAAAAAAAAAGAGTGAAAAGGTCACTGATCTGCTGCACCACCAGCTGCAGCTGTGGGCCAGGGTCAGATGCCCAAGACCTGTGTCTGATGTCGGGCTGGCTGCAAGCAGGAGGTGAGACATGATTTCAGTTTTCAACTGGGCCAGATGAGCTGCCCCAGTGTCCTCTCTACCTAGCAGCCAGTGCCTCTGCAGTGACAGTCTCTCTGGCCTGAGGAGTGTCATCCAGCTCCTGAACTTCAGCAGGGTACAGTCCAGTCCAGCACACAGGCAGAGAGCAGGTCTGTCTCTGACTTCAGAACTCGCAGTCTCTCAAGAGATGCTGTGGGCAAAGACCTGGTGTGTGATGGAGCCAAACCCTGACACCAGGCAGCTAAGGCTGGAACAGCTGAAAGCTGGTGAGAGGGAACAGCAGCCAAAGCTGTGGCAGTGGCTGAGAAACCAGCACAACATCTGTGTAAGCTCAGCAGCCTCTTCCCCCCCCAAGGCAGCGCTGCCACACACTGCATGACTCCCTCCTTCTGCACTACACAGCCCCCTGGGTTCCCTCAGCCTTCTTTGTTTGCTCCCACTCCAGGGACAGACTCACAGCAAAAGAGGGTGCCTGGGGAGTTTCTGATTTCCCACCTTTTCTTTTGAAAGAGATAGGATCCTCTCTCTCTGGGAGCTGGGACTGCAGCAGGGACAGCACCTGCTTGGCTCTTCCTGCCCAGCTCCTCCTTCCCTTGTGCACTGCCCGGATAGGTGGCTGCAGGTGGGCTGCTGGTGTTAACTACACCCTGTAAGTCTCAGGCTCTTTTTTGTTAATGGAGCAAAAAGAGACACCACAGAACCACATTTACATGCAAAACAAAGGTGTTGTTTCCAGAGACACCACAGAACAGCATTTACATGCAAAACAAAGGTGTTGTTTCCACCCAGTCCGCAGAAGCCTTGACTTAGCCTTAGCTATTAAAGTGTGCTGGTTGCTACATTACTAGGAGAGGAGGGGGTTTTTGTGCTGCAAAACTCTTCAAGAGCTTCCTTTGAAGCTTTTATTGAGATCAGGGGCTACAGCCTCTTCAAATCTTTCCATGTCACCCTACAGCACCTTTTGAAGGACCTTAACACTTGATATTGTAACAGGTGCCAGCTCTTTGTTCCTAAGTTCATACTTGGTAAGAGACATGAGGCCAGGGCAGAGGATGGCTCTGTGCAAATGCTGCACTAGCATTTGCCTTGTCTTGAATAGCTGGAGCCTGTACCTACCTCTCACAAAGGCCTGGGTTTTTAATTAAAACAATAAACGGAGGAATGGGTGACTTCAGAGCATTTTGACCCAATAAGGAATGACAAGCACGTGGCTGCTTTTAGAATTAATTAATAACCACAAAAATTAATTAATAACCACTGGTGTAAAACTGTCAGCATGTGAGGAGGGTGGGAAAACAGTCGCTGTTCCCAGCCATGTTCTGTTACTTCCACCATGAAGCAGCACCAGCTCCTGCTTCCCTCCTACAGCCAACATCTCCTCTAGCTAGGATGGCTACATATAACCAGATGATATATCAAAAATGCCAAGATGAGATTCACCCTCATGGCTACAGGATTCCTGCTACTCTTTTAGCCAAAGCCACACACACCACTCACCTCTGAGAGCCACTCTGCTGCTCCTGTAGCTCAGCCTGGCAGCAATCCCTTCTGCTTAGGGCTCTCTCCCAGTGAGGTCTTAGATCTGTGTCTGCATACTCTCTGTGACCAATCCAGTGATGTTTTTCCTGTCCTGGTGTTCCCTTTGCAAGGTTCTGGAAATCAATTTGCAGAGAACACCTTTAAGCCAACAGTGACAAATTTTTGGCCTGTTCCTGCCACTGCCTCTTGTCCCTGGTCTCGAGGTGAGGGCTCTTTGCCAGTGACTTCAGCCATGTGATTACTCCAAAACTATTTTAACAGGGAAACAGCCAGTTGAGGTGGGAACTGATGTTGTCTGGATATCTAACACATAAGTCTTCATATACAGGGCTGCAGCATTTCGGGCCTGAGGTATGCACAGCAAAGCACCCGATTCAGTGTCTTGTGAGCATGCAAACTCCTGGGCTTGAGCTAGGTAACAGCTTGCTTGCACCCCACGGATCCATTCGGGATTTCTGGCTGCCCTGGTCTCACCTCTATCCACTCCCAGAGACACAGGTGGGCTCTGGAGAACACACAGAGAGGAGCACAACCCCCCAGCATTAGGGGGAAGGCGGCGGAGAGCCCACCCCAGCACCCGCAGGGTTCTTGCCGGGCGCTGTTTTTATGGAAAGCCGCTGGAGCTGCCTCCGGGAGCCGGAGCAGTGCCCGGGGTTTCCCTTCCTCCTGCTGCCACCTCGTGGGGAGCCAGAGCAAGGGAGCGGGGGATGCCGGCTCGGGGGGGGTCACAGCCTTCCGAGACCCCCCTTGGACAGGGACAGCAGGAAGGCGTTTGGACATTGCAATGAAGCCCCCTCAAACGTGCAGCCGAAGTCACCTCCAGCTCATTTTAACAATAATTTCTCCTGGAAGGTGTCTCAATTTTTCTGCTCGATGGAGCAGCCCCGGGGCTCGGCAGCCCTAAGCTCCCCATGGCCGCGCTGCCCGAACCTGAGGGGAAGATCTGGACAACAGACTCCCCACGTGAAGAAAAAGAGAGACCTGAAGGGCTGCAACATGTAGGGGATTCTTTAAACAATCTTTCTGGAGCATTTAGTGCCCATAGAAGAGAGAAATCCTGATCCCCTGAAAATGTCTCCACTCCTTCCCCAGGGAATAGGACCTCAATACAGAAGTATGGAAATACTGAAGTACAGACCAGAAGCACTCAATACAGTACAGAAGGCACAACTGAGTGTCCCCTCCCCTGGATGAGTTTCCCCAGAGGCAGCACCGGGTCTGGGTCCTCCCACCATTTGGCAGTAGCAGAACAGGGTCTGTGGATACCACTCAAAGGAGTCTAGACCATCAAAATTAAACTGTAAAAGCCTCTAGGCAATTGGCACAGATCCCTTTATACACAGTCTGGATTTACAACCAGTATCTGAACTCACAACTATCCTTCAGAAAGGATCTGTGTAAACAGTGGCAACCCAAAGCAGTTTATTTTCAGCTCGACCTGTGCACTTCTTGTGGGGCTGTGACAGGAGACATATCCAACCTTACCTCTGTATCCATAGTTCCCAAGGGTAAGGCAGCAGTGCCACAGAGCTTGCCAGGGCAGGCGACCTCAGAGGCAGAATCAGCCCAGCAATATCTGCAGTTTGTAACAGCAGCAGCTGGAGGGGAAGCGATGGTGCCGCTGGGTAACAGTGAAACCCAGGTGAGCAAATTAAATGTGATCCCAATCTCAAACACTTCAGCTGACCAGAGACCAGCAGAGATTACTGGCACACAAGAGAGATCTGATGGCTGTAATAAAAATACCTTGCTGAAATCTGTCAAACACTGCAAAAGGTGAAAAGTGAGGTGAAAAAGGGAAATGCCAAGAAGCTGGCAAGGACAGGCACAGCAAGAGCAGTCATGAGGATACAACCAATTACCTTCTATTGAAAGCTTCACCCACAGCTTGTGAACAAAAATCTTCTAAGAGACATGATTATCTCATCAAAACTTCACAAAAACTGCACCTCCAGTCAGCAGAGCCAAGGGTGACTTGTGTTATCAGAATATCCAACCCATCTGGTGCTATTATGCACTCTTCAGATGATACCCACCATCCATTTACTCAGAAACCTAATGTCACCTGTTCTAAATATTCAAATAATTGCTCAGATTTCAAGCAGGCTATGAACATCACCCAGACTGACCCATAAACTGACTATGACAATCAGCAACTTATCTGTAGTATTAACATTTTATTTTTGCTATACACTTCCTCGCTCAGATCGTTTAAACAGCTGAGGACTTCAAGGCTGTGGAAAACTAATAACTAAACCTAGGAAATTGTCTATATTATGTAAGATGACTGGACAGAATCATAAATGCCAAGATGAGAGAGATCTCTAAGGGTCCTGAGAAACTGTGGGAAATAAGCCAGCCATTTGGGATAATAAATCATTCACAGAAAGAAGACACAGCTTGAAGGCAAGATAACTGTTCAGAGAACTCAGGTAGCATTCATCACAGGAAAAAATATCTCAGTGTTGCCAGAAAAGACCTAACTTGTTGGAGCTATCAGGAATGGCTCCTTCCCCAGTTTTTCCTTTTAAAATTTTGAACCCTCTTCTCAAAATAGGGACAAAACAACACCAGAAGGAGGAGGTAAATGCTTTATACAACTCCAAGAGATCAGCCAAAATCAGAACTAAAATTTGTGGCTTTTCCTTACAGCTCCAGCCACTATTCTTGCTTAATTGCAATACTCTTGCTGGGTATGAGAACAATGTCTGCTTTAATACTCCCAGATGTCAACCACTCACAAAAAAACCCCACACCCCAAACTGCACTAAGCTGCAAGAGCAGAGGTATTTGTTTTACAGGCAGCTGGAGCAACTTAAAGACATTATTGCATTCAGTGTGAATCAGGTGGAGAGGGCTGAATGACCTCTTTACACCCATGTTGAGAGCCAACCTGGCCACCTGACTTCACTCAAGGCAACACAGAGAGGCCTCAAATGTTCCAGTCTGCTACATCCACACAGGGAACTGAACCTTGTATTTCAGGTGGCACCATGTTTTAATAGGCCTTTTCATACTAGAGAAGTTAAGAGTTATTTCTTAATATTTATGAGCAGAAAAACAAACAAAAAACCAAGCAACAACAAAAGCAAAAAGAACAGCTCAAATAAAATTTCTTGTGGCTGTACAGAACTCATTTCCCAAAAGCATGGGAGTACAACTGCTGCAGTTTAATCCACTCCAGTTCAGAAAGATATTTGAGCACAGGCCTACCCCTAAGCAACTGTATGAACTTCAAGGAAAATCTTGCATCCTTTGCACTTTTCAATAAAATGGACAGAACCACAATCTAAAAGAGCAGGAGTCTACTGCCACACTTCCTGTAAATCATCTTGTAAGACATCAGGCAAACACCAGACACGTAGAAGACAGAGCAGACTCCCAGTGTAAAACACTCTAAAATGCAAATGAAAGTCAAAGGGTTGCAGACCTCTCCTGTGAATTCTCTGATCCTTCTCATTACATGCATCCTCATTTTGCCACTGGTGGCTTTAAACTGCAGATTTTCTCTTTAAACAGTTATCAGGTTGCAATGGGAATTACTCCTTTTAGCAAACATCTGAATTCCAGAGCACTGGTATGATACCATCTCCAGCAAGCTGCACTCGTGCAGTTAGCATCAGGTACCATGGGAATAAACAGGTTTCTGGAAGTCAGGATCCCCACTGGCTATGAACATACTCAACTAGAAGCTTAGATGTGAGCTTTAAACTTCCCCAGCTCCTGGAAAACCAACTCCTGATGGCATGGTGGAAGACCACACAATAAGTTAACATTGAGTTTTGAGGACTGTAGTTCTTACATTCTTCAACATGAAGTTAATTGCTTTTTCTACACCTCTAAAAAGCAGGTTTAAGTATTATTCTGTATACAATACACTTTTGAACACACAGATGGCTTGTTCATAGATCATGTAATTAGAGCATTCAAACCCTGGTGGTCTCCACATCCAGGCAGCTGTCCTGTCCACTGCAGGAACAGCTTCATCACTGACATAAGCATATTGACAGAGCACAAAACACCATGCTTTCAAGCAAACTGTTATATGGATGTATTTATTGCATTGCAGTCTTAGCACTTTTAAATATAAACATCTTTATCTGGAAAGCAGAATATTGCAAATTCAGTATTATTCAATATGGTGTTAGCAGCATCAGCTTCCTTAGAAACAAAATCTTTAGGAAGACAGAAAAGGAATTACAAATCCGTTACATTCTCCTTTATCACCATTTGACCACAACATGATATTGCAGCTGTGAAACAGACACTGAAATCACAAAACTTGACATTGAAGACTTAAGTAATTTCAAGACTGAAGTGCATCATTGTACCTGATAACCTGCACATTTGTAGTGTGCCAAGTCATAAAGCTTAACAGTCAAGTGCCTGAAGAGCACAGATGATCTATGCATCTGAATTACCTGACACATTATATTTTTAATAACAACACTTAACACTTGTTTAGTACTCCCTGCTTCTACAAATCCTTGTGAGACAGGCAAGGATTGCTCTCAGGTGTATTAGAGATGTGGGGCATAAGAGAGAAGGAGAGAAGTGGCTTGCCAAGGCCATTCAGTGAGCAAGTGGCAGTAGAGAGCCCAGATTTTGTCAGCACCTGACTTCCAATCCCACATCCATCTGGGAGGTCATGCTGCTCTTCTGTAGTTCATTAAGGATGTTTTATAGGTGACTAATTGGTTAACAAGTCCCAATCCACGTGACAACACTGCATACACAAACCATTGGAGAAGAGGTCATTTCAGCTTTAAAGAACCAAACACTTCTCTCATTTTTTCATCTCAGAATGATCTGTCACAGCAAAGATCCAATGACACAGCTGCACTTCGCTCTGAAGCAGGAGAAATCAGAAGCAATTGCTACAGTAACACACGCAGCTTTCATTTCTTTCCTCAGGGAAAGCACTGATCTTTTCAGAGGGAAAAAGGATGGATATGTTTTTACACAAACTGATCAAACTACTTTTCATTCTAAACGAATACAAGACTGACTGCAAGTCTCAGGTGTACTAATTTTCTTCAGCTAAGTCACATCCAAGTGCACACTATGAAGCTAGCAGCTAATAAAATAGTTATCCAGGAGCATCAGAAGGCATTTTCCTTCTCTGACAGGCCTTCACTTCTACCAGCCAAGAGCAAAAGCACTTATAGTGACATCTAAAAGGACTTGTAAACATCATGAGAGATTTTCCTCCCCCTAAAGTAGTCCTTTCTTCTGCAGCCCCAGGAAGCTAACAACGATAACCAAGCTTTATAACATCCCTGACTCAGAAGTGGTAATTTGCTTACTTGTTTTTTCCCCCCATTGGGTTTCCTCTGCAAAATTTTAGAGGTGTGATAAAACAGGTCAGTTATTAGGAATGGAGTGGGGCACAGTTCATGTGCTGGGAAATGCTCACAATGTGTTGGAGGCTGCACACCAGAAGTGTCTCTGCATACTCTCCCCTCCAGTTACAGAGCACAACAGCCCAGTGCTGGCCAAGTGACACCAAAGTGTACAGGCTAGAAAGTGACTCCCAATTTCCAAGAGCTCCCACCAAGTAATTTTTCTCTCCTCCTTTTTCCTGGTTTGCTTTCCCTCTTTGTTCACGCCATGAAAGCTTATAGTTGGGAAAATGTACAGAAGTACCTGTTAGACTTACAGTAGATTACACACATTTTTTTTTTTTCAACAAAAAAAGTCATCAAGTAGTGCACTGTTCCTGTGGTGCCCACCTGGAGGGGATTGTTGCTTTGCCTATCACTTCCCAAGTGACCTCATTTTTTTTCTGCCCAGGCAGCTAATGGCAACAAAGAATATTCATAAATAGTAGAGGTTTTGCCCACAACATTTATACTATGTAATAACTGATGCTTTTTCCTGCTGATACATTGGCAAGAACTGTCAGAAAAAGCTGTGAGTTTTTAAAGAAATTCTGTCTTTTCAAGTAAGATTTTAATTGCTCTACTTGCACCCAGCTGTTTCCAGTTTGATCTTAGGTCACACTGTGAGAATTGAACACAAGACATGTGACCTCCTGAAAATGGGGGTTTCCTTCTAATGACAGTGGCTCTTAAAAGCACCTTTCAGATAAAAAAATTAACATTACCAGTACATGAACGCCACAGTACTTTTAAACAAGAACTTGTAATAACATTTACCTGAAGGTGACACAACACTACTGATGGAAAAAAAAATTGATCAAGTTAAAGTTTCTAAATGAAAACTTGAGTGTATTCTTATCTTTTGGTCAAAGTATAATAATAAAGGTATTAATACCTTTGGTAAACGAAAAAACAAAGCTCAGCTAGGACTCTATTCTCCTTTACAAGCCTTCTATCTGATTATCTATGAGGATACTATTAAGATTTTGTGTTTCTCTCTTTGAGTTCCCTTTCCAAGTGGATGTCCCTGTCTTCCTCTGACCACAGAGTCAGCTCTCACCACAATGTACATTGCAGCATCTTGAAAAATGGAACACAGGACAGACAGCAGACCATGAACCCCTGTGCTTGTCATCTTCTTACCAGTGAGGATAATAATGCCAAGAATAAGGACTTGAGGTGTCTATGCTCACATCTCCTTTGTGACACTGCAGCTACAGAGAATAGCTAAGAGCAGACAGCCTTTTGAACAAAGAACTTTGATTTTATACTGACTGGAAAAGAAAAAACATGGAAGGAGAGAAATTTTAAAAAAAAAAGCTCATTTTTTTCCAAGGGTTGTTTGGTTTGGGTTTTTTTCAGCAGATTTACATGAATACTTCAGTGAGGTAGAAGACTTCATTTCAGAACATCACATTCAATTTTATTTAAAGAGCAACTTTATCTGAAGTATTAAACATGCAAGTGACAACACATACTGAATCACTTCCTTAGTCACAATCATGATGTCTTGAAAGAGACAAAATCACAAATGCTATGCTTAAAAAATAGCTTTTTGAAAATGGGCTTAAAAGATACAATGTCAGAAAAAGTAGGGGAAAGGAAAACACTTTGGAAGATCTGAAATTGTAGAAGAGGCTGTATTTAGGAAGCAGCTTGGAAATAATGAGAGAGGAAAACAGGGAAGCAGGAAGAAGGAAGAACCAGCAAATAAGCCATTGAATCTAAATTGGAAGAGAGAATTTTAACCAGGTGAGATAACAATGAGAATAGAGGATCAACAATTTAATAATGAGGTAGAACAAAATAAGCAGGCAAACTGTATAGCTCTTAACCAGGTTTGTTGACTGAGGTGAGATTTTGGAAGAACAGGTCAGCAATGATATAAAAACCAAGGCACAAATGCAAGTCTAAGCACCAGCATTCTTTATAAAACTTAGAAAAAAGAAACCTGTAGATGTAAAGCAACACACACCTTCCAGGTGTCAGAGAAGAACTGATGAAAGGAAAAACTGAGACTTTCAGTAGCAACTGAGAACTTGGTGGTGTCAACTGACAAGGAAAGAGGGCAGTAAAGCCACAAGAATATTCATGGTAGTTGTATCTTATTTAATGCACAAGGCAGTAAAAACTAAGCAAAGAGAATTAAGAATATAAGGTAAAGAAAATCAACAATTCAATTAGATGACATAGTACACAGGCCTGAGTGGAGATTTGACACCTCTTGGTCAAGTATGAATGAGAGAAATGAGGTGTCAAAACCTGTAGCCTTTGGCATGAATGGAAGAGGCAGAGATAATTATTCCCAGCAAATGAAGTAAAACCAAACCTGCTAGAAAGCAGAGGGGAGGAAATCCCCACATAGTGAAGAAGAATACTGACTTGTACTCACAGCCAGGTACTGACAGGAAAAGGGGAAAAAAATGACCAAAAAGAAAAAACTTACAGACAACATGAACACAAACAAGAAGAGCAGAAAAAGAGAGGAAACAAGAACCTCCAAGAGAAGAATCTTTCAGTGCCTAGCCTCAGTTCATAGTAGGAAAGGACTGCAGCAATAAAGCTATGCATAATAAGAAACTGTAGATATTATTACCATTTTTTTTCAGCTCATGATGAAACAGATTTGCATCAACAGTACTTTTTATTCTGAGGCATTTCTGTCCCAGGCTGAACTTGGGTTTGCAGCTCAGAGGCTGAGCTGATCAGCCATCCAAGCCCCATATCACCTGTAATGCTGACATCAAAATTTCAGACTTTTTGTGTGTCCAGGAACTCCTACTAAATTATTTCCATAATTCACCTAAGCACCCTAATGGACATGCAGCCAGTATGCTGCATTTGCAGCAAATAAAATATGTCACTAAGAATACAGTCACTCTTTGAGGACTCAGACCTCTATATACAATATACAAGACCTGCTACAAAGTTGTTCTACCCCTTGTCCTGGAATTTCCCATTTTCATCTTGAACACATGGAGCTGCTTGAGATGAGTACAGGAATGGCAGTGTGAGTCCTTTGACACAGATTAAATAATATAACAGCTTCATTTACCCTCAAACTTCTGCACGTAGCTCTTGGAAAGTACTTTATACCTAAAGAAGCCTGGACTGATCTACACTAGCTTAATAACCTTGCTAAAATAAAAAAAATGATGAGCCAAGTTTGACTTTTATACTTCAAAACATTTTTAGGCAGACCCCCAAAGCTCACTTCAACTGAAATTAGATGATGTGTCATTCATGCAGACAAGAAAGACCCATGAAGGCTTCTGGCCCATGAGAACCACTGGAGACACAGCACCTCTAGTTTCAACTGAGGTTATTTGAAAGGAGCTTAGATACAGTACAATTGTGCTCAGCACAAACATTGAAATCTGAGGAGAAAAACTGCATCTCTGCAAACTTCACTGTTACACTTCGTAGCAAATGGGTGAGATATGAAAGTAAAATTTTCCATCTACATCTGCAACACTCACAGATAAACTCCAAATATGGAGGTCCCTGCATCAGCCACATGAGCTGTTTGCTGGTGACACAGGGCTAAAGCACAGCACTACAAACAGATGCATTGATATTGAAACCAAATTAATCTTGACATCATTCACAGAAAAAGAGCAGCTTTCCATTAGAGGTTTTCTATCACACAAGGCATTAGGGAGCTCACTGTGAATAAGAAGCTAATAGCCATCAGTAGTAGCCATCAGTTGCTCCACCTTTTTATACAGTATTTCAAAATACCTGGAAAAATTATGTCTGGAAAAGAAGACTTTCATTTAACATCAGCAGATGAACTATTGGTTTCAATAGTGATCTTGAGATTACTCAGAACACACAAAATAGCATTTGTGATTCATTTCAGGTGGAGATCTAATCTTATACTTCATAAATGTGTGCCACAATTACCTCCTGTAACTGAGTACCTGAAAATACTCTTCCAACCCTCTGGATTTAGCTTCCTTTTAAGGAGCAGTGGAATCTGTTCTTGCCTTTCTTATCACACAAAACAACTGCATTGCTGACCTTGTTCTGAGACCCCCACCAGAGATCTAAAGAGGCTGCTTTGGCATCAGGCTCAGGACGCTCCAGTTAGAATTACTTCCCCCATCCTGTTAAGGCAATGGGAAGCCAGTCACAGCACCATGACAATGAGAATGCTAAATAACAACGAGAGCTGCAGCAGCATTTCATGCTATCAAATAAATACACTGGACAAAGGCTCAGCCAAGTCACTGTGCTAAATGAACAAGCAAGACGTTCTCTCCTCGAATAAAAATCTGGTTTATGTGACGTGTGAACACCTGCTGATAATCCACTTTGGGACGCCTTCTTCTCCGTGACTGGCTTCTTGCACGGGTACCACCAGCACTGGCACCCTCTGTGTGGGCTGTCCCACTGCCCACATCAGCTTCACCTTTGGCAGCCAGATGCAAATTGTCACCTGGTGTCTTCTTTTCTCCAGCTCTGCCCAAGCATTTCTGCCTCTCGTGCTCATCTTCTGCTCTCCCTCGTCCTGATGCAGCTTTTGATCCCAGAGTCTCAGAGTCATTTGTCAGGGCAAGCTCCTCTGAGACAGCTTTTGAGTCTGATCCCTTCTTTACTGAGGACTCCTGCAGTTTGAGTCTGTCAAACAGCTGTGAAAGAACATTTGAACACATTCATAAAACAAGAGAGGATGCTTGCTCAGCATTTCTGCATGGTACTTGCATATACAACCCCAAGTAAGAGCTCACAATATACACTTAGTGAAAAATACTTACTAGCAATAAATACTGCATTTTCTTCTCAAAGTCAAACCATGACATAAGGTGAATAGATCTCTTGCATGTGCATGAGCATCTTTATGTGAGCACTGAGGAATTTAATTTGGGGAGCAATACTGATGTTCAGTAGCATTTAACTTTGGCCAAGAACAACAGGAAGCTACTAAGTTGCCCCACTAGCTCACTTTTCCCAATGCTCTTGTAATATTGTCAGAGAGTAGTATAGAGATATCCATCCTCAAGCCCTCAGAAGAGGTATGAATCCCTGAGATAAGGGGCTTCAATAAGAATGAAAGTGCACACTGAATGGACATTTCAGTGTTCTTAAAAAAAAACCCTAAAAGATGCCATGTGGGTATTCTGAGAGGAAAGCAGACCAAAACCAATAGAAAAGCAATAAAAGGTAGAGGAGCAGATCCAAAGCACTGTATGAACTCATTAATCTAAGAACACATGGTGCTGAAACTGGAAAAGAACTGCTTTTACTCTAGGCTTCATGATACCTACACTAGAAGCCCAAGTGACCAGAAAGACATCTTGTTGGCTGGAGATGCAGGCTGTCATTACACAAACATTAGTGTCAGAGTTCTGCACTGCCAAATCACCTGGCAGAACAAATGTGGAGCAGATCAGTCAGGAGTGCAAAAAATGCACAGAACAAATACATTTAAGAAAATACATAGTAAGCTTATAGAAGGTCAGCTTATTAAACTAAGTAGTGGCAGCAACTGTGATCTGATATTAGGAACTCTGAAGTGGAACTTCTATAACACTCAACTTTCAAAGGACTTTCATAAAGTCAGGAAACCGTTTTTTTTCACCAAGTTCAAGTCATCTTAGAGTAATCTGTAATAAAAGGAGGTAAAATATTTCAAATGTAAACACGGTTTTAAAAATCAATGCTCCCTTTTACTACTCTGAAATACTAGATTCTGGAAAAAAAAAATAAAAGTGGAGATGGTTACCCACCCGGGTTAGGGTGAGCTGAGGTTCTGCATAGAAAGCTTTGCCCATTACTGGTTTTCTGTATGTCTCATCCACATCTGTCAGAGCCTAGAGGAAGATAAAAGAAAAATAAAGCTCAAAACTAACAGTAAACATGACGAAGCTTTGGACCAGCTTTGTCTCATGGTATTATGAAATTCTGCTCTACCTGAGAGAAAATTCATCTTAGCAACAAGCTGTGCTTTGGGGCACCTAACTTGTAATGAGGTATAAAGGCAACAGCAAATCCTAGCATACATTCTCCACAACTTGCAAAATTTTTGTGAGCCTCGCCTGTAAAATCTTACTCTCTCCTCATCTATTTCCAAACTTCTCACAGCCACAGGCTCACAAATATTTCACAGGTGCTTTTCCAACCACTGTCTTTATGATTTTCATGAGGTATAACACAGCAAAAAGCTTTTGCAGTCACATGTTAGTGAAAGAAAACAGAGAAATGGCTGCCACCATTAGAAGACTGTGTTTTGCTGAGAAACCTTTGGAGGCTTCTGATATTCCTCATCTTATACCCTCCTGGGTTCTTATAAAAAAACTTTGAAGGTGGTGAAGATAAATGCTTCAAAGCTACACTATCTCCTAAAATCTCTAAGGTGGCTTGGCATCTCTCAGATGTACTACTCCAACACTAAGCACTACTGAAGTCCAAAGCCCAGTGCTCAGTGCCAGAGCAAATTAGCTTTATGCACCACAAGCCCACATTAATCTTCTCAAAATGTAGCTTGCTTAAACCTGTTGCAAGTTTCAAGTTTTCAATGTATCAGTTATAAATCAAGGGTCGGAACAGCAATTACCATATTCCAGAATTTGTCAAATGCAACTAAAAACCCTGTGCAGACTCCACGAAGCCCTTTGAAAGTACGAATATGGACGTTGATTTTCACCCCATCTCGGACACAGCGATGAAGCTCCCCCAGTGGGCTGCCTTCATGGACTAAAACAGAGAGAGAACATCACTGCTCTTCAATAAAATACACATATGCATTAAAAAAAACCCAAACAAATGCAAAAATATCCATTTTGTAGAACTATGGCAGATTTTAGTAACACACATATCTTCAGGGCAAGTTGAATGAGAAGACCCAGAGCACTGTAACACTGTGGTTGTAATTACCACACCACCAAAACTCTCCTTATAGAGGGGACCAAAAAGACTTCAGGAAATATGAAGGCTTCACTTTACATGATCTACAGCCAAATCAGCCTTAGGTGAAAATCTTTTTGCTGCATTTCAGAAACATACTAAGTGATGTTACTCTTAAGTAAGAGGGAACAAAAAACTCATAGAAAACTCATCAAAAAGAGAAATGCTTAGTTAAGGGAAGAGAAATGCTTAGTTAAGTTAACTAGCTACAATCGATTAATAAAGTACTTTATGAGTACTTTAGCCTCTCTAGAGTTCAAGTTTCAAATGCTGGCCCACCTGCTGTGCATACAGGCCCCCTGCTTACAAGGGAAAGCACACAATTTGGGCTATAAATTATTTTTAAAACTCTCCAGATTGCTGAATAGCACTCTGTATGTCACTAGTACCACACTTCTTCAAAATTAATGCTGTCTAGGCTTAGATATAAAATATATGCTCTTAATTGAAATATAATTTATTTGGTAAACCACCACTAAAGTAAATTTTATAGAGGTTTGGGGTTTTTTTTTCCCAATTTCCATTGGAGGTTCTTTATAATAAGATCCTAAATCAATATTTAAGGTCAATTCTTTTGAAATTCCTGCACCAACAGAACCTCTGCATTTGTGCAGAATGCTAAATTGACATGATACTTAGAATTAATCAGCACCTATGACAATGAATACATTATGCTTTGGTGCCTAAGAAAGAAAAAGTTCTACTTTGGGCATTCAGAATTGAAAAATTTGGGCACTGCCCTTTTATAAAAACAACATGGTGATCAGAAAAGATACTTTGATCCCAATGAACACTTAGTATTTTTAATGAAGTGCACTAAAATTCTATCTTTAACAGCAATGCCATTTGGCTCTTGGTGTAGGTGCTCAAGTTGCACTAACCAAAGTTTAGGGGCTGTTACCCTGACTGCGTGCATAAACTTTGACAAGAAACTTGTATCATCACCACAGATTATTGATTCAGCAACATAAGAGCTGCCTCCCACCTCAACTCCTTGTTCTATCCTCATGTTACCATAAATGCCAGCACTGTATTTATGCCCCCAGGATGTGAAGTTAGTAACCAAGATAGAGCTGTGTGTTACAGACTCATGCTGCAGTTATGATTTAACTACAAGGTGCACAGGCTCAAATCAGAACCCTGGTTCAAATATGGTACTTTTGAAAACACAGCAGTTTCTCACCCTTTTTTTTCGTTGAAATCAAGAGGATGAACATAATTAACCAAATAACTGAGGAGAACATCACCATAACAGAATCGGTGTCATCTCTGAGTAAGCAGTTCTATGAAATTCACCACTCCCATTTCTGCACACAATTTCCCCAGCACACAGGTACCATTTCCCGTGAATTTCCCCTCTAACCCACGCACCCCGCCGTCACCCAACCACTTCCCCCCACCTAACGCTCTCTTCAAACCTCCAAACTCCCCCAAATTCCACCCCAACTCCTCCCCTCAGGCCACACCCGGGCTCAGTCCGCATCCCTCCACCCTACCTCAGCCCCCACGGCCTTCCCCTCCACCATCCGCACCCCAGCGACGGCCCGAACCACGGCCTCACCGGCCCCGCCATGGCACAACCGCAGCCCCGACTCCAGCCCCCACCTCCCCTCCCTCCCGCCCAGGCCTCGGTCTCCCCTCAGTCTCCGCCGCCCCCTCTCCCCGCGCCCTTACGGGGCATCCTGGTGAGGACGTTGCGTGGTGGCCGCCGGCGCCGGGCACCCGAGGCTCCCTCGGCCGCCTCCTGCTTCGGGCCCGCGTTCACCATGAGGCTGCGGAGGCGCTGGATGCGCTCGGGGTCGGCGGCGGGCGGGCCGCGGCGAGCGGTGCGCGAAGTGGCGGAGAGTCCGCGGCGGGAGGGAGCGGAGCGGCGGCCCCGCGGTCGGAGCAGGCCTCGCTGGAAGCTCTCATATTCGGCCAGGTTGTTGAAGCAGGGGGCGCCGGGGAAGGGCAGCGGCGTGCGGGCGGAGTACAGCGCCAGCAGCGGGTCGAAGCGGCTGGAGCTGACGTCCAGGCGGCTGGGGCTGGGGGAGCGCTCGGCCCTGGGCTGGCGGCGGGGACGCCGCTGCTCCGTGCCTCCCGCAGTACCCTCGTCCTCCTCCATGGTGGGCTGCGGGCAGCGGCCCCGCCACGGCCACCAGGGGCCACTGCCGCGCCGCCCCGAGAGAGCCCGTGGGGACACGAGCGGAGCCGGATCCGGGCGGCCCGGAGCGTGGAGGGGAGAACGCAGAGCGCCGCCTCCCCCGAAGAGGGGGACGGCCCACCCCGGGGCCCGGAGACGGCTCGCAGGCCGGTTCGGTACCGGTTCTCCGGTGTTATTGCGGTTTCTCTCTTGGCTGCTCCTTTAGTTGACTTCCTGGTGCAGCTGCACCGCTCACCGATGTAGTGGGGCCTCCCCCGTCAGCCCCCCTGCTGCTCCCCCAGGCAGGGCCCTTGCTTCACCTGCCCCGGGACCCAGGCAGTGGAATGGTGCCAGGGCAGAAGGTGATTGCGATATAATTCACGTTTTAGCTCGTAAAAGGGTATATAGTGAAGAATATAGAAGAGCAGCAAGGGAAAGGCGTTGGGGCTGCAGAGTGGTTTTACTGTAACTAATCCCACCATCAACCATTAATCTTTCATAACTGGTTCCTGTATGTTTAATGTGTCCTGTTACAGCCACACATCAGGCAGAGGTTACAGATCACCTTCAAGGGGAACTCTCATTTCTTCACTGAGTCACAGTAGGGGACTTCTTCAGCTATGGAAATAGCTGACCACAGGCAGAGGATACAGGTTGAGCTTTGTGCCACCACTGCCAGTTCACTTTCTCAAACCTTTGGAAGATTCATTTTCCCCTACAGCTACGAAACCATATTTAGGACTTTATGCAGGAGGATACCACAGGGAGTTTCTTTCACTAGCATTTATCTTAATACAAATTAAAGGCCATGCCTATACAGACAATCCACATCTTGGTTCCAAAGTCCACATCCATATGTAGAAGGATGAGTTAATTAGAAAAGCCTCTGAGGACAAGACCTAATACAGACCTATTTTTTAAATACACAATGTATATACCTTCTGCCCTTATGTATGACGTTGTCATAAAGAAACATTTCTAAGCATCAACCATGATTGCCAAATATTAATTTTTTTTTAACTCAGTCTGCAAAACCCAAATGTTACCACCTCTGGAACAGTTGATCTATGTGTAATAAATAGTAACATATGGCATATGAAAGTCAAGTAAATGACATTTGTGTCGTAAGATGAAAAAACAGACAGGAAGTTCTTAGTGGTAAATGACTGGTGCAATGATTCATTCAGAACCATCACCTCACCATTCCTTGTATTGTCTTCTTCAGAATTATACAACCCCCAACTTCCAAGAATTATACAGATTCTCTCACTGCCTGTGTGTAACTGCTCAGTATTAGCCCACAGCAGTAGAGGTGAAGTCCTGTACTATTATAAACACATAGATTCAATTGTTCAGAGAAACTGCACAGCATTTTGCATCAGTACCTGTTTAGTGGGTTTGTGCTTTAAAAAAAGCCAAATAAACTGCACATTGCCTTAAATGTATCACTTCTTCTGGGAAGGCTGAAAGCAGAGAGTCAGCTTCAATGTGAATTCATAGCATTTCATCACCTCAGTACTTACTTTTTTGAGTCAGATTTTATCAGCTTTCTATTTTTTTATGGCCATTCCAACTGCTGATTATCAGCAGAATAGCAACAGCTTGACAGATTACAGTTCTAGCACTGTGCTTTTGAAATCTGTATGGTTAAAAGCAGTAATAATATACTTATAAATACCTATTATATAATTAGAGTTGTATTTCTATATTGAAATCTGGTATTCCCTGCCCCCTGCTGTTACACTGGGACAAGCCTACTTACATTAGCACAAATATTTTTGCTCTGACAGGTTGTATGATTTAACTGTTCTGACAAAGGGTCTTGAATGAGTTAAACCAGAACAAAACTGTGCATAGATCAGGCAACATATATTTCCTCCCTTCCCTCTAACATGTATTGTCAGGGCTGCTACATCTGTGTCATTCCCAGGAAAACCAGAAAAAAGCAGTGCAAGTTCTTGTTTGTAGGCACCCTCTTTGTAGACACCAGGAACATTGCCCTGAGCTGCTACCTTTACTTTACAGCTGCTACCTTACTTTACAGATGACTTCCAAGGCCACAGAAGAGCACAGGATCTACCCATGTCTTAAAAAAATTCAAGTCTGTGCAGTATATTTATTATTAACTACACTGCTTGAAACTTTCATTAATTACTAGTAAAAGCTCCAGGAATGAGAAAGGCCAAGTAATAAACACAGCAGGGAAGAAATTTTTATTTTTTCAGAAGTATTAAACTCCTATACATTTGACAAAAGCTTTTAAAATCAGTCACAGGAAACTGCTGGGCTGCTCAATTTTCTCTCTGTAAGAATCAGAGACATCAGGCAGCTGAACAGTTTGTTATTAATCTGACTAAACACACTGGCCTTGAAATTTAATACTAAATGTCAGTTGAAATACTCTGGTCCCCCTCAGCTAAAACAAAAATCAGAAGAATTATTTCCTCTGCTGCTTTTAATTGTTCAAACATGCAAGATCTTTGTAGTTCAGCAGTTCAGTAAAATATCTTATGGTTTAAATATTATAGAAATGCACAAAATTTCTGTACACTTTTTCTACAAATATGCACATATACAAAAGGAGCAGTCTTAATTTATGGTGCCTTTTTAAACATTCAAAATATAACATATTAGGTTTGGCATATGGGCATAGCCTTGTATGTCAGGGAATATACCAGTGTCTTTTTTTTCAGGCAACACCAGTGCTAAAACCAATGTAGTTGCTGAAGAGGGTTACAGGGTAAACCCTTCCAGCCACCATTCACACCCCTCACTTGCCAGCAGCCCAAGCAGAGCAAAATGTAAACTACTGGTTATATTCATCAGAGACATCAACTACTCTCAGCCAGAATCTCAGGATGTTCCTCCCAGAACTGATCCCCAATAATGTCACAGTGCAGGGGAACAACTTTAGTCCTAGTCCGGTTCACTTCAACTTCCTTTTCTTCTTCTTCCTTTGGCATTTTTATTTTCTTGGTTATGATTTCATTAATCTGAAAATACAGTCAACACATTAGCAGACATGTAAGACTCCAGAGGCAATTCACAAATGGACAAGAACCAAAGCTGCAACAAAAGCAAGTATCCACCCTGTAGCATATTACAGAATTTAAATACTGCATCTTTTGAAAGAGTCTGTTCTCAATGTAAAGACTAAAATGTGAGCAGATGAAACTGCAAGTCATCATCACACAGCCTGGAGAATTACCTGAAGATTCACAAAACTGATTAGATATTGAATAAAGTACAATATTTAATTTGGAGCTATATAGAGCAAATGGGAAACCTTACAAATGTCAGCAATTAGGAAAAAAAAAAAAAAAAAAAGCATAGGCAAAAGTAGAATACATTTCCAGGTGGAGACCTCTAATTGGTTCAAATCAAGTAATTTAAATTGCTGGCCAAAATTTAAATACAAAAGAAAAGAAAGGATTATTTTAATTATTTTCTTTTTTTTTTTTTACCTACAGAAGTCAAAAGGCTTCTGTAGGTAGGACGGAAAGTTATGGAGGAAGTTATGGAGCAGTCTTAACATAGACAGATGGAGTCCTGCTCACATGAGACAGACATATTTCTAGGTAAGATCATAGTTAAGGACACTAAGGCCACAAACACTTATGATTTTCTGAGGTCTCATACAAAACACAGTACAGGAATTTCTTGAACTAATTCTACATCAATGCTGTAATCCTAGAATGGACATTTCCAAGTTACCATTAAAAGGAATTTCCCATTAACAGCTCCACACCTTACTATGCTCCTTTAGAAAAGCAGAAAGAGACTAAGCACACTGTGAATGGCCTCGTACAGGCCCCAGTGATCATCACCTGTTATCAAAATGCCATTTTTCAGGAAGCAGCACACTTCCTCAATTAATAAATCTGGTAACAGTAAGAATCCAGTTGTACAATTCATTCAACAAGGAGATTCCTTCAGCAAATACAGCAGTCATGTTAAATTCCACATGTACACTGTCATCTGTTAATATAAATTATAACTCTTAGGATAAAATGTCTATCTCAGCCAGACTTCAGAGAGAAGGTTTTATACCATAGTTACAGATATCTCAAAAACATCTCCAAAACAATTAGACATCTATATAGCAAATATGGTTTTAAAATGTATTTATATATAGATATACATTTGGGATCCATCTGGTGATCTGACAGTGCAGCCTAATGGTATTACCTATTTCAAACATGAGTATGAAGCAAGCAATAATATAGTTTTTTACCTTCTGCCATATTAAGACTGTTCCTTTTCGATACATCAAAGGCTCATTGTTGTAGTTGATATTGAATTCAGAAAATAAGATTTCATTCTTATCTCCAGCAAAAGTTCCCTGAGAGAAAATGAAAAGAATTCAGTACTCTTACTGAAAACAAACAAAAAAAATTGAATCTCCAAAGTAGATGGGAAAACATTGGAACTAAGACTGACATTTATACAGGTTTTTCACATTTAAATCACAAAGATTAATTATGTCTCCCAACAGAGGAATTATTTCCAACTGTCTAATTAGGATATTAAAACAGAGAGGGTTTTTTTATTACATATTCAAGACAAATAGAAGAATGTCAACAGACTCCCCTAGAAAACAGCAGTAATCCACTGAAGTCTGTACAATGAGACAAAATCCTACAGAAGGGACTGAGAATCCAGAGTAGCTGAATCCTGCCCTTGCACTCCCTGCACATGCATACATGACATTTATATGACATTTCTAAGACTTCTGAGCTTGCTAATTAAGAAAAATCCTGCTAGTATCTGGCTACCCATTAGTCAAAACACATTGTCTGCTAATCATATTAACATTGGTACAATTCAAGAAGCTGTTCAATCTACACCCACAAAATTATTACAGTAGGAAGAGAGAAGCCAGCCAGGGCTGCTGGGTTGGCAAGATACAGATTTGCAAATCTTCCTAAAGTGACTCTTACTTGGAGTCTGTCCTGTGCCTGCACTGGTGTCAAACCACTTCTCTGTACAAGCATCCAAAACACTGTGTTATAAAGGTTATTGATATGGCCTGCAGAAAAAGAAAGAAGAGAGAAATTGTATTTACCAAGTCTAAGTCACAACTCAGAAAAAACAGCTTTATTTCCAGAGTCATATCCAAGAAACAGTAAAGAGTAAGGAGCAATTAATATTATCAGTTGATAGTGAGGATATAATCTTTATGATCCATTTTTAAGATGCTGCATATCACAGAATGACTACAAGATAGATTTAATTATGATTCTAAAAAAGGAGAGCAGAACATGAAGGACATTTCTGTGTAATGTAAATTATCTTCCTTTAAGCAACCAGTTACTAACAAAAGCCTAGAAAGTAAATAACAAAAGCCTAGAAAGTAAATAACAAAAGCCTAGAAAGTAAATCCAACCACCTGCTCCAGCATGGAATGTGCAGCACTTTTGATTGCTCCATGTTGTGAATTTGAACATTCACATCTCTTTGCTCAAAAAGATGACCTTGGCTAAAGAAACACAGAGCTTAAGAATATAACAAATTAATTCTACTAATAATTCAAATATTTCCTGTGCTGAACTCACTCTTTAAAATAAAACAAATACAGTGTTAGCCTGAAGACTCAGAATTTTAGCCAGTTTTTCTGTAACCAAAGCCCCAAAGAACAATAATGTTGTTTATTTAAAACAGACACCCTGCTTACTTTCTTTCACTGATATCTGTATATACAAACACACTGCCTTTTTTAAGGCTTTTTTTTGGCTTTTTTTTTTTTGGCCTTTTTTTTTGGCCTTTTTTTTTTTGGGCCTTTTTTTTTTGGGCCTTTTTTTTTTGGGCCTTTTTTTTTTGGGCCTCTTTTTTTTGGGCCTCTTTTTTTTGGGCCTCTTTTTTTTGGGCCTCTTTTTTTTGGGCCTCTTTTTTTTGGGCCTCTTTTTTGGGGCCTTTTTTTTTTTGGGCAATTTTTTGGACCTTTTTTTTTTTTGGGCAATTTTTTGGGCCTTTTTTTTTTGGGCAATTTTTTGGGCCTTTTTTTGGGCAATTTTTTTGGGCAATTTTTTTGGGCAATTTTTTTTTTAGGCCTTTTTTTTTTAGGCCTTTTTTTAGGCATTTTTAAAAGGCATTTTTTTAGGCATTTTTAAGGCATTTTTTAAGGCATTTTTTAAGGCATTTCTACTCAGACAGGAAGATAACTCAGTTGCACAACCCTCTATTCCCTGGAGCCCTTACAGTCTGCTTGTCTCCAGCTGAGATAATCTTTTATGTTCTGGTTGCTGGGATACAACACAATTCGTCCATCAAATCCTGGTGGGTACAGAAGTTGCTGGTCCTTAAAGTAATCCTTCCAGTAGAAAACATAACTTGAGGCAAACTGGGAGACCACGTGAGTCATGAACTTACTTGCAAACACAAAGCAAAAGGGAAAAGAAAGAAATACATCAGTGTGGTTATGCACCTGGGAGCAGCTGAGGTATCAGGAGCAATTAATTGTGCAGCATTTCTTAAAAGCCCAACAAGGGGAGAGTGTTTTGAAGAACAGGAAGTACTAAGTATCAGGAAAAAGAGTTTGGAAAAGGTAACATTTTGTTAAAAGAATGTTTATTGTAACAATGTTTGTTTCTAAAGTTTAACAAATTTTTTTTTTTTTTTTAACCACTTAATCACTGAACACATTTTCCCAAAAGATCCCATGCGAAGAACTCACATAGAATCATAGAATCATAGAATCCTAGGGGGTTGGAAGGGACCTCGAAAGATCATCTAGTCCAACCCCCCCTGCCAGAGCAGGGCCCCCTAGAGTACATCGCCTAGGAACGTGTCCAGGCGGGTTTTGAATGTCTCCAGTGAAGGAGACTCCACAACCCCCCTGGGCAGCCTGTTCCAGGGCTCTGTCACCATTACAGTAAAAAAATTTTTTCTGATATTCAACTTGAACCTCCTATGCTCCAATTTACACCCATTACCCCTTGTCCTATCACTGGTCACCACTGAGAAAAGCCTAACTCCATCTCCCTGACACTCACCCCTTACATATTTGAAAACATTGATGAGGTCACCCCTCAGTCTCCTTTTCTCCAAACTAAAGAGACCCAGCTCCCTCAGCCTTTCCTCATAAGGGAGATGTTCCACTCCCTTAATCATCTTAGTAGCTCTGTGCTGGACTCTTTCAAGCACTTCCCTGTCCTTCTTGAACTGAGGGGCCCAGAACTGGACACAATACTCCAGGTGTGGCCTCACCAATGCAGAATAAAAGGGGAGGAGAACCTCTCTTGACCTACTAACCACACCCTTTCTAATGCACCCCAGGATGCCATTGGCCTTCTTGGCCACAAGGGCACATTGCTGGCTCATGGGCATCTTCTTGTCTACCAGGACCCCCAGGTCTCTTTCACCTACACTGCTCAGATGAAGAACCTGAACTAATTGCACCCAAACACAGCCCTCATCTTACCTACTGTGTTAAAAAGGCAAAATTATAAATATATAATAAAATAATACAATAATAAGGGCAAAATTGCACCTCTAAAGACAGATGTTAAACCCAAGTTAACTTCAATATCAAAGCATCTGTTACCTTGCTCTTCTTTTAAACCATCTGCTCTTCTTTTTAAAAACAAAGCTATATTCATCACTCTGTCCATAAGCAATAGCAATATCTTCCAGTTCTTGCATCACTGTCTGGGCACACTTGGTCATCAGCTGAAGAGCACGGTCATCATTTGGCTTTTTGAACTCATGCTGCTCTGAAAACCTTCAAAGCAAAAACGGTTGAATAACAATGTCTTGAACCCGTTCGTTTTCACCATATTTACTTTCTGTGAAAATTAATTTCCAGCATCTTGTCAATGCTGACACAGAATTCCTTCCAGGTATGAAAAACTGTAACAACCCCCCCTATTTCTACACATTCTGGATAACCCATTCTCTTTCCCAGCAGAATCTCACCCTGGCCAACCCTTCAAAACAACCGTTTTCCATTTTTCTTGGAATAAAAGGATGCAACTGCAGAATTCACACAGGGCAAGCAAGGCACAGCCCAGGCCACCTCCACGGCCCCACCCAGGATCCGTCCCCTCAGCACTCAGCCATCCCCCGTGCCTTCAGGTGGAGGAAACGCCGAGGTTCGCCCCACTTCATTCATCCCAGCATCACTTTACCGCTGGCTGAGCCGTCGCCATAGCGACCACAAGCTACGAACTCCCCGGCCAGGAGCTGCCGGGCCGCCTTTCACCTGTGGAAGTTGCGGCCATCCAGCCGGACCACTATCCAGCAGTTGGGCAGACAGGTGTCGTCCGCCTCGAAGTCCCGCACATACTCGAACTTGCTTTTCGCCATGCAGCTCGCCCACCGCCCGCTCCCCGCACCGACTCCTGACGCTGCCCACCAGCGACACAGCATGGCCGGACCGGAAGCGGAAGAACCGGCGGACGCTCTCCCTTAGCACCGCCTCGGGCCCTTCTGGGCCTTCAGGAGGACCTCTCTATGGCTCCCGTGCCCGGGCCGGGGGGGGAACGGCCGTGGCGCACGCGCGGCGTTCCCATGGCGACGGCGTCGCGCGGCGGGGAGGGCGGGAGCGGCGCGAGGGCGCGGCGAGCGTTGGGTTCAACGCCGGGAGGGGGCGAAGGGACCCGGCGGGATGGAGCGGAGGGGCAGGGAGAGACCCCCCCGCACCGGGGCACCCCCGGAACCGCCCCCTGACCCCCTCCGCCTCCCGCAGGGCCCCCACGGGGAGCTGCAGATCAAAGTGGAGAAGGTGGAGGCGGAGGAGGAAGGTGGCCCGAGCTGTGCCGGCGAGGGCAGAGAGTCAGGGGGCGAGCTGAGGCGCTCGCCAGCTCCGGGGGCGGGTAAAGAGGTGGCACTCGGTGGCATCAAGAGAGAAAGGGACCGTGGCGGTGGCAGCGGAGAGGGCGAGAAGGTGAAGGTGGTGGAGAAGTGGGGGAATGAGGAGACCGGAGTTGCTGTCAAAGCGGAACCGCCTGGCGTGGCCTTTGAGGCTTGCAAGCTGAAGGTGGAAAAGGAGAATGCCCCGAGCGGCCTCCAGCCTGGGCCTGCTCATCCCAGCACCTTGCAGCAGCCTGAGGGAGCTGGCGCCGTCCTTGGAGATGTGAAGATCCCCATTGTGCTTCACTCCTTGCCTCCAGGGACCCGCATACAGATCCAAGGCCCTGTGCCCACAGAACAGATCCACGTCGCCAAAGTGCCAGTGGAAAAAGTGCAGCTTAAACTGCAGTCCTTCATGGAGCCTTCAGTAAAGATCGAAACTAAAAATGTCCCCCTCACAGTTCTGCCTGCAGATTCAGGTATTAAGGGAGCTCACAAGGGTTCAGTAAGTGGCACATAGCTGACAGGTTATCAGGCAGGAGAACACCAGTGGACAAACATCCCTCTGGCTGGACTGGAGTTTGTACAACTCTCTTCTTCTTCTGCATAAGATGTAAGCATGGGAGCACAGATTTCTCTAGTGGCTTGTTGAAGTCAATCCATGTGCCCCATGACTGGATTAAAACCCCTTCTACCAGTGTTCAGTATTACACTGACTTGTGATTGAAAATTTAAGGTCAGGAATCTGCTTGATTTTTTAAGTTATTGAGTATTCGTGCACCTTTTGAAACATCTGAATTAGACACTTAGTATTTTTGAAAATTATCTAGGCTTTCATCATTAATGACTTAAAATGACATCTTAGAGACTGGAAGACTTTTGCCCTTTATTGATAATGTGAAAGAGTTAATTTCTAAGCCTTTTCCAGAGAGGAAATTGCTTGCTCAGGGACCAGTTGTGAGGGACCTGGGGGTTTATCTTGTCATCAGCTAAGTTTCAGTGTAGTCTGTGTTCACAAAGAGAAAACCTGGGTGTCATAGAACAGTCATTTGTTAACACGGGTGTATGCAGCAAAATGAGTGTCCAAATCTGAGAAAAGAGAGGAAAAAAACACAACAAAACAAAACAAACCCAAAACCCCAGAACAGCAACAACCTCAGCTGTGAAGTCAAGAACTGCAAAGGTGTGGGACTAAACTGCCTTTCCATTGTTAGGTCTGGTCTCCACATCATTAGGGCTTTGGATCATTAATTTTGGTGGTGATGACAAGTTCACAGTGACATAGCCTCTGCTACACAATACATAGCTTATAAATTCATGAAAAACAATGTAACTGAAGAAATCCCAACCAGGCTATTAGCAGTGCCGATGGTTTTTTGGGTTTTGGGTTTTTTAATAATAAGTAACAAAACCCAGATAAATCATTCCTTTTGCAGTAGTTCAGTGAAGGTTAGTGGAGGATGCTCCCTTAGCCTTATTTATTTTTTTTTAGGAACTGCTCTCCAAATGCACATCGAGTTTCACGTGTCCCAAGGCTCTAGTGACTTTTTTTTTTTTGGACTGTTGCCCAAAACCTTCCTGATTTATTGAATGTAACCTGTATTGCATACACTGACTGGAAGATTATCCTCTTCCCTTGTTTTGTTGCACAGGAATGCCAGATACTCCATTTAGCAGGAACAAAAGTGGCCACGTAAAGCGTCCAATGAATGCATTTATGGTGTGGGCTCGGATTCACAGGCCTGCCCTAGCAAAAGCCAACCCAGCTGCCAATAATGCAGAAATCAGTGTCCAGCTTGGACTGGAGTGGAGCAAACTGACTGAAGAGCAGAAGCAGCCCTATTATGAGGAAGCTCATAAGATAAAACAAAGACACAGAGAGGAGTTTCCTGGTAAACATATATTTATTTACCTGAACGCTTTCGAAGTGCAAGATCTTTTGAAAAAATGGTTTTCTTTCATTAAAGTGAGTGATAGAGTTATAAAAAAAAATCATGCCTATTTAAAAAAAAAAAAAAACCAACAAAAATTTCAAGCACACTGCCCTTTTATCAGCTTTCTAATGCCTCAGAGCACTTGAATTTTTGAAGCATCAAAAATTATGTTCCATCCTTCAAAGCCTCTAATGTTTCCTGTGACCTTAGATCACCAGAGAACTGGCAGCTCTTATGAATATTTTAGTAGTCTAATGGCCATAAACTGAATTTACAGTGAACATGGCCTGCTGCATCATTTTACATGCTCCAGAAGGAGCTGCCTGTAGTGCCACGTGCATCCATGGATATGGCCAGGGAAATGCCACAGGAAGCACAATTGACACTGCATTCTGTGGGAGTCTTCAGCATGGCCACTGGAGATTCCCAAATAACAGTAGATGATGTTTCTCAGCTTTAGTCAAAAGAGTTAAAACTGTTACCCTTAACAAATTGATTTCTCAATAACACTGCAGCTCAATCAAACAGAGCACAAGTACTTCAAATGCTCCTTAAAAGCTGTTGAGATACCAGGTGTGGTGATAATTTCTCCCTCTTTTCTCATAATCCTGCCAGTTCAAGATTATGGTTACTCCTGGTAGACAAGATCTAAGATCTCCCTTCCTCTCTCCTTGCACCCTTCCAAAAGTGGGTACTTGGTTTAAATTCCTATTTTTAATATAGATCTGCTAGTGTCTGGTTAATGCTGTAAGTGAAACGTAAACATATTCCTCCAAAATCTATCCAGGATTATTAGTGTGTCATATTTTACATTGTCTCCTGTAACATGCAGTTATATGTGAGACTTAAAGGGTTAAGGAAACAATCAAGAAAGATCCACACTTTAAGATACAATTATGGTTTTCTTCCACAATGAAAACCCATAGTACAGTGTCATGTTCTCCTTTATATGCTTTCTTAACTGTGCCACATCACTCCCCACTGTTCCTTATTTCTTTGTCTCACAGTTACAATTTACTAACATTAAAACAATGCCCAAATATATTAATTTTATTAATATAAATTTATTAATTTTATTTCCACTTCTGATAAAATGCCCCATTATGGAGCAAACGGAGTTTTGCCTTTGACTATAGGAGCAGGTTTCGGACTAAATTTTTTAGATACTTTAAAATTACATATACCATAGCTTTACATAATGAATGAGACCCTCCCAAAAATTGGATGTTTGCATCTTTTTTCACCTCTGACAGGTTGGGTTTATCAGCCACGAATAGGCAAAAGGAAACGTTACCCACTGCCTGGCTCTGCTGTACTTGCCAGCACTTCCCAGAACATCGTCGCTACAAATCCAGCTGGCATTTGTCCCTTCCAGACACCTACTTACTCTTTTGTCATCCCCAGTGTCAAGAACACTATTGGACATCCAGTCTGTGAGTTTTCAGTAGTGAACGATTTTAAAAACTTGGAGTTTATCTATTGTAGTAAAAGTTTTACATACAGTAGTGTAGATACAGTTAAAACAGTTTCTCAGTCTTTCTTGACACCCCTGTTTCTACCAGTTCTCCTCTGCTCTTCTCCTTTTCTCTCCTAGTCTCTACCTACTGTTTCCTCAGCCTCTTTAATCTTTCTGGCTTTTTCATTGCCAACAGATCCCTGCTATTGTCTTTGTAGCTGCTGGTTCCCTGCTCCTCTTGGTCTTTTTGGATCTGGGTAGCCAACTTCAACAACAAATAGCTTGAATCCAGGCAACAGCATTTTTCTTTTTAAGCATCCTGGCAAGGGCTGGTATCTTTCTAATGAGACAGTAAGATTAAATGCCTGTTTATGCTGTGTGGCAACATGCAGAGCACTCAGGTTTGTCCTGGTGAAATAACTGTCTGAGTTAGTGATGTGATTCTCTCTCCAGTCCTTCTGTAAGTTTGACTGAATATTTTAATTTTTTTCTTACCCTAGTATATTTTATAATGCTAAGTTGTCCTCAGAAGCTACTGTGTTTCATTCCAGAGTTTACTATGCTCTTGTGGTTCTTAATGATACTTAAACACAAACTGCAAAAACCTAGATGCATTTAAATCCAATTGATTTAGAATTCAGACTCGGGCTAGAAAGTGGGGTTTGAGAACACTGAGATACCAGTTTGCAATGCAGTTTGAAATCTTTCTGTATAAAGGCATTTTGTAGACATGAGATGCAAGTTTTGCAAAATGTTTCCAAGTGAAATTAGCTGCCAAGTACCTTCACTGGTGAAGGAAATTTTAAAAACGTATCAGAGAGTAGGGTGTTTTAACTGTTGCTTCTGCTTCTCACTGCTCCTTTGGCATCACACAGATTTGTTAAGAATTTGGCTCACTCCAGCTCAGCTGGTAAGACTTGAGAGGTCTTCTGAGCTTCAGGTGCTAAATGCATGCTCCAGCCTCATCTGTGGCCATATCAGGAAAAGACAGGAAATCAGGAATCAGGAAAAGACAGAGCCCTCACAGCCTCTCAGGGCAGCACTCACCAGCCAGTTCCTTCTTTTTTCACCTTTGGCTTTCTGTAGAAGGAAGCTTGAATAGGTGGGCTCCAAACCTGTCTGTCAGAACACATGTAGGCCAAGTGGTGTATGACTGCAAGTTGCAAGGACATAATGATTCTGCCTCTGTCTGTGGTTTGTTACACTGCTGTTTATGAGATATTTTCCTCTATTCATGTCTGATAAATAACTGTTCTGTTTCCTAAAGGTGAGTCTCCTGCCATCTGTCTGCCAGCTGCTCCCATTCAACATGTTGGTCCAATTACTCTTTTCCAGACTACCAGTGCAAGCACCACATCAGTGGTTGTTCCAGCTCCAGCCCTTCCCCTGCACCCTGTAATTTCACCACAGCACTTTGCTGAACCTGCTCAGACACAAGCTCTTGATCTATTATCTGGCCTCAATTGCACTCTGAAGAGACCTACACCAATGTTCATTGAGAGCTTTAGCAGAAACCCAAGCAACATCACCACCACTAATGGCACATTCTCTATCCCTAATAGTGACCCCCCAAGGGAGTACCCAGGGGTTCCCATTTTCCCTAGAGGTGTCCCTCTTCCCCAGACTACCCCTTTTCTTCGCTCACATATTTATCAGTCTGCTCCAGTTGGTCAGCCAGCCAGTCTGTTTGGAGTGCCTCCTCGCTTTTCATTTCACCAGCCTTGCTTTGTGCCTGGACCTCACTATTTCCCCTCAAGGTAATGAAATAATTTATTTTATTTCGATATCTTTATGAAAAAATACTATAGGGTGTCTTGACTTACAGAAAGCAGCTGGAGGATGCGGGAGCGGCAAAGAAAATGCGTGCAACCAATATGGTTGATAAACGAACTTCTGGTTTATTGCGCAGCAACTTTTGCTTATATAGAGCTTCCGTGACCACACCCCAGCCACCAACATAACTTTTTATTGGACACCTGGTGTGTTTACCTGTAGCACAGCGAATCCCTGGTGCAGGTAGCACCGGAGTATGGGCCGATCTAATTGGCCCCCCAAACATGGGGTTGGGCATAGCAAAGGGGTCGTACCTCCTATCTCTTCGAGAATATTCAGGAATATTCTCCAACATTCTCCAAGCCTCTCTAACATTCCACAACAGGAGGACTCAGAATGAAAGGTGCTTTTACCTTCCTATAGCTCCTGTGTTATTGCCCAGTTACTGAAAGCTCTGTAGCACTGTTGCAGTGATTGCACTCAAGCTCACAGTAAATATAAGTATCTTCTCTCCTCTTTATGCATCTAAGTGCAGTTGAGTTCTGCAGAAATGTGTTAGGTAGAAACAGTGTAAAGATATGTTGAAAACTATCAGATAAAGTAAGTGTGTGAGATGTCTCCTGGGTGCTATGATTGCAGCTGTCATAAATACCAAGATTTCTGAAATCCAGCCCGGTGGGAAATGTCTTCAAGATTCTTATGAGTGTAAATCCTAGTTTTTCTCACACAGTCTCTGGGTAGTCAGTCAGAAAACATCACCTAATCAAAGAATTTACAAGCTAACATACGTTGTATCCCATGGGTATTTTCGAAGTTAAGCATGCACAGAAAGGACCAGTGAGTTCCCAGCAGCCAGTGTGCTGCTCAAGTGCAAGAAATCTGATAGTCTGTTGATGTGCTCTCATTTCACAACCCCATGGCCATGATTATTGTTTGAAAGGCATCATTTTTCTTTCAAGACCATGCAAAATCAAACTTAACAAATTTTTAATGTTAGACTTCAATTCTACCAGTTCATACACCATTCATTCCTACTAACAGAAACAACTCTTATGTTCCTACAGCAATAAGCCTACCTGATCTTAAATTATGGCTGATGATAATCCATCAAACTCAAAATAACTCCTTGAGATGATAAGTGCAATACAGGATATTTCTATTTTGAGGTCCTTTTAAGAAACACAGGGCAAATATTCCTAAGATTGCTAAAGATTAACTTTGCCCATGATCTCTGAAATGAGACAGTTCCATAAGGCCTCTGAAGGAGTGTTCTTGTGCCATAAATGACAGTTCATACATTAATGGACTTCTGAAGGCTGCCAGCTTTGCTAATGCCAGGATCTTTCTCTTACAGTGATTTATAAGTTCACCTTCCTATAAGCCTATATCTTGCATACAGGAATCATAATTTTTGAGTAGCATTGACAGTGCAAAGATATGTATGCAGATTTATGCACTAAAATTTTAAAGGTTATGTTGGAAAGATGAATAATCTTGAAGCCTCCATGGGCATTGTATCAATGCCATATAATGTCTGCACTGGAGAGCTTTTTTACTTCTTCACATACTATGTTTTCTTAACAATATAGTGACTTTTTGTAACACTATGTAAATTACAATATGTGTGTCATTCTGCATCAGAATAATATCCAAAACTTCTGACACCAGAGGAACTGACAACCACATACTGTGCACAAGGACTCACTCACAGTCCTATTTAAAAACCATGTAGCAATGTAAAAGTTCACTCACAGAATAAATGAAGCAGTTTACTCAGATGCTGTCACAAATTTTGCCATACAGAAATAACACAAACTGACTTGTGATGCTTTGTTTTACTATTCTGACTATGTTGGTTGACATATTGCTGGCTTATCAGATAGTGGTTTATCCATATTATTTCACTGATAAATAAAGTGGGTTTTGTGTTTGTTTTGAAAGAAACATCCTGCACATATCTAGCATAAAGAGGTGCATATGTATCCCCAGATATGTTATCTGCATATGTCTCTTGTAATGGCCCCAGTGTTTAAATCTGGCATGGTTTTAAACTATGTGGCTTGTTAATATTTCAAGAGGATAAACTGACTAGCATAGAACATGAGTGCCATTCTGCATTTCTTAGCTGAATGGAAATCCAGACAAACTGCATTTCTGGAAGCCAACTTTCAATTTCCTTCATTGCAGCACATGCCCATTCATCCGACCTCCATTTGGCTGTGGGAATTTCTCCAGTCCTGTGCCTGAATGCCTTGGCTTTTATGAAGGAAGGTACCAAAGAGAAGAGGTGATGTTTTCAGCTCTGGACAGAAACTATCCTTTCAAGGAATACCAAGAAGAAAATATACATGAGGGCCACCATAGCTGTGAGAGCCTTGAAGTAGTGTCCAGCTGCAACAAGGAGTGGTATTCAGGCCCTTTACCACAGCTGGACATTGAAACATTGGAGGAGGTTTTGTCAACTGCCCCATCCAGTCCCTCCAGCATCCACCTCATCAACGTAACCGACAGCGATGAGGAAGTGGACGTGAAATTGTTGCAAGAACTGTAATTCAAGAACTTCATTCAGAGCAGCATTATAGATGGGATAGAAATGCTTGCTTCAACACTGTCTTACCAATCAGCATGTTCAATGGAAAACCCAGGTAGCTTGAGGGAGCTGCACAGGTCATTTTGAAGAGTCTGATGATCTGTTTGTGGTTTGAGAGATCACATACAGATCCGGGCAGATCAAAAGCCTCTGAAGTTTCACCTGCTTCATCAGAGCAATGTTTGGCTCAGGAAAGCACATACACAGGAATCCAGCTCTAAGCATGTTCTTTTCTGAGGAGAAGCACATCCTTTTAATGCCAAAATAACCATTTTAATGGCATTTAAATGGCATTACTTTAGCAGTTTTAGCAGGTGAAATAAATCTGTTTTATGAGCATATAGTAATTCCTGCTGCAGTAAAATACCATAAGGTCTCAAGAGTGAAGTCAAGAATAATTCTGCAATACTTAATATTTTTTCCTTTGATTACAGAGTTTTAAGCTTTTTTTTTTTTTAGTTTTTAACCATAGTCTGTCACACAACTGTTATATAACACACTGAAAATTGACATCAGTTTCAGAAATACCTTGGTCTGAAACCAGTTCCATTCTTAAAATTGGAATTGTCTAGGCAAATGTTGAGGCATGGTAGCACCCAGGGAAAGGAAAATGGATGGAATCTGGCCCTGTGACTTACACTAGTGGGCTGTGGCTTGAGCCCTGAGTGTAGTTAATATTCTAAAGAATTCTCTAGAGAATACGAAATTCTCTGAAAAATATCAAAGGCTTTTAGTAGAGAGAATATCTGTGCTGAACTCAGAAGGTAATGACATTCAAAACCTCTTGCCTAAAATTCATAATTTATGTTATTAACATTTTTTTCCTTACCCTGTTGTTTTGCTATTGTTGTATTTGAATAAACTCACCTGAACAATGTATCCCTAGTGCTTCATTTTAAGCCATGGATATTTAACTTAGTGGGGACAGATAAATCATGATTCATGTAACTCTCAGATTTACTGTGCAGGTAAGCTGCCCATGCCTAGAATGATGAGCTGAAGTAACTTTTTCAGACAATTTGGGTTATGATATTAGTGTATATATATCTGTGTGAGTTTTTATAATTATGTAAATCCAGATACCAGAAAAATATGGGGAAGAGCTGAAAGCCACTGATGGAGAAGTTCTTCTTTGCTGGGCTGCCAGACAGTGCTAAAGAATTATCCAGAGGAAGTTAGATTGAGATCTCATATAGGACTTCCTGTATTTTGTGGGTTATTACACTGCATCTGTCAGACTTTGAACATCCTGTCAAATCTGAGGCTTAGGTTCAATATATCCATTGAGACTGCATTATTGAGAAAGATACAAATTTAATTTCCATATATGTTAGAAGCTTTTCATAAGTCAGTTTGAGGTAGATTCCCTCTGGATTCTTTGCATTTTAATTTTCAGTCTTATATCAACATTTCCATGCTTTTCTGCTTCTGTGAGCTCATAATTCCATTTTCCTTGTCTAAGATCAAAACCTCTCATTTGAGGACTACAGCATTTAGTCATTAAAGATCACAAAAGTATTAGTTAATTCTTTCTGCCCTACTCATTACAACTGCATGAACAGCCCCTTGCACCCAACTGCATGTGCAATGCAGATAGATCATTGAGAGGAAAGTCTTACAAGTAGTAGAAATGCTTGTTTCTAAATTATCTTCTCACTGAAAGTTGATCTGGCCTGCAGGAATGCATGTGGGCAAGTGTACTAATTCCTACACAAGTATGTTTCGGGGTGTAAACCAGCTGTTTGTGGGATTATGCTCTAGATTTAACTTTCCTCTTCTCCCATTTTTCTTGTTACACACTATGGAGCAGGATATATGGCTTATTGCAGTGCACCAGAATTTAGAACACCTTCTTGCCATGGATAATACAAATTTACTTCCTCCTCTATGAGGGTGTGTGGCACTGATTGAAGGGAGGTGCCTCAGAGCTGCTCACCTGTACCCTGTGCTTGTGAGCCCAATGCTGATGGCTCAGAGAACTTGATTGGGTTAAGGGATTAGGACTTTGCTGTGCAACCCACATCTGATAATGGGACTTTTGTTGCTCAGTTAAGAAAACACAGTATGGTACCCTTGGTGGAAATCTGCCTTGTTTAATACCCCAAAGGCCAGAGGAAGAGAAGACTTAGGATTAACACTTTCTGGATATATCAATGTGAAAAAAAATGTAGGGCTGATCCCTCCTTCCCTTACTGTCCTGTACTAATGGGATCTGTTTCTGCAGCACTGAGCCCTCAGCTAAGCTCTTGTGAAAACTGTTGTGTCCTGTCTTCAACATGAGTTAAAATTGTAGGAAAACCCATCCAAACCTCACTTCCTCTGAGCCAATCCTTAGCCTGCTGTAGCAGCCCCTCACAGGGGAATTCTTTCGTGACAGAAGGTTTTAGTTCACGTTTCTAGGTAATTTTCAAACCACTGTTGAACTTATTTCCTAAATGCAGATTCCTGTAGTGCCAAGTATCTGTGCTACTTCTCCTCTTGGAACAGGCAAAACAGATCATAGGCAGGGCCAGTCCTGTGGTGAGCATGTGCCCTTCTGTAGGGCTGCTTCATGATATACAATCTTCTACCATGAAGTTCACTTGCCTATAGGAATGAAGCAAAAGTAGCAGCAGTGATCCAGCCTTTAAAAAAAGCATAGAGAGTACATTGATATTATTTCACTAACAGCACATTGGGACAAGCCCTTGTCTAGTGTCTGATCATCTTACAGCACTGCTCCAAGTTTGGCAGGACAGCTGCTCTTCCAAGTATCCACAGGCTTCCTCCTTTGATCCTTTCAAGTAATCTGAAGGAGCAAAATGTTCTGAAAAACAGATTTCATGTTTAAGTCAGCAGAGTGACATTCATAGGTTAGGCAGAACAAAAGGTCTTCTGCTAGGACTTTAATTCTTGGTAACATTTTCTCCATTGTCAGCAGGAGCCTTTTCAGAGAAGTTCATTCAACAATCTTTCCCATTTCTGAAGAGAGAGTTGCAATGAAATATTACTGAGTTTTTAGTCTCATATATATCCAAGTCATTCTCCATATAAGTCTGATTATTGAACAGGTATTTTTCTCTTTTGGCCCATTTCCTTCTAGATGGATAACTCTTGATTTACTATAAATCATCCTTTTCTTTTTTTTTTTTTTTTTTCCCAGCTAACTGTTGCTCCAGCATTCAACAATCTTTCAAACTGTCAAGTAGTTGCAGAAACCCCACTGCATAAGCATTCACATTAGCTTTGCCCTGGGAAAACTGGAACATCTGATTTACATCTTATTGTCAAACAAGTAAGTGACAGCTTGCACAGCCCCTTCTCTCTGGGTGCTGAGTGGAGGCTGCAGCTAATTGGTACATCCACCCCTTGATCCCAAGAGATGCAGTAGATAAGGGAACAGAGCTCAAGCTTCTAAAATCCCAGCTGATACTTTTAATCAGAGAGTTTGGATCCTGGAGGAAATGAGTCTGAGTCTGTGTGATTCCTAGATAACAAAACCCCTGGCCTTGCTTTGTGAATCAGGCAAATTTCCCATTGATTTTGGTAAGAGCTTTTTGAAGAGATGGGTACAGGCAGGATCTGATTCATCCTGTGCCAGAGGCAGGTAGCTAACAGCATCTCAGCACTGTTAATTAGGGTAGAATACCCTGAATTTTTCCATGCAACAATGTCTCAGTAATGTAAATGATATATCATATATATATATATATAGATTAAGCTATATATAACAACTGTAAAGCCAGTGGTTATATTTTTATAGAGGGGTTTTCTGGTGATTATAAATTAATATATTAATTCTAATATTACCAACATCCAAATATAAAAATACCATTAGATTAAAAAGGCAAATATTGCATGTATTTCATTCTTATTAAAATAAAATGCTGACAAAAATCACATGAAGATAGTTATTGGCCTGAATATTTCCAGAAGATTAAAACAAGGCTCCTTTTAGTCAATTTAAGCTATTTTTGAGCTTATCTTCTTTTAGAGAAACATATGGAGCAGTCCCTGTGAAGAATTTCTTGTAGTAGAAGATTTGTGACAATCTTGCAGTGCAAGCATACATGTTCCCCATAAAATATTTTTTTTCCTTTGGTAGACAGAAATTTTATGCAAGAAGAATAGCTTAGTTTGTGTCTAAAGCTGGCTTGCATTTTTACTTATTTTTAATAAAGCCATCAACAATAGTGCCATTGTTTTATTCTATATTACAAGCAGCTATAAATAAATGGGAGAGTTCACAAAAAATTCAAGGTTTCCCTTCAAGATACTCCATGTGATTAGAAAAGAGTTAAAATTAGCCCTTAGATTTTTGCTCCAGAAAAACATGATTTAGTTGTGTGATGAAAATTTGTGACCTGTCTGTGGGTTAGCTAAAATGTCATTTACAGCCTGCTCATCATGATGGTTCCCCCTAGGTGTCCCCAAGATGTCTGAGCTTGCTTCTGCCAGGGTGTTACCAGGAGTGAACTGACCTTCACAGGATCACAAAGGTTCAGTGTGTAAAGTGCTGGGGACAAGAGGGGACATATATTAAAGTCATAAACCAAAATGACATCTGCAAATGGGAACAGCCATGTTTCCTGTGCCTTCCTGGGCACAGTGGCAGGAGTCAGGAAAGGCCCTCAGTCAAAGAGAGGTCAGTGGTTTCAATAGCATAAAAAAAAAAACACTTGACAAAAGACAAATCTCTACTGTTATCTAGCAAACCTTTATTCTAAATGGAGCATTAATTTCCTGTCAGCCTGATTTACTGATATATGCTGAAATGTAGCCAGGTGCAAATTCTCCCCATTTCTTCAGTTGGTTTCTTGATGGTTCACCTACACAGGCACTTTGAGTATGGAGGTGAATGGAAAGGGTTGTGTGGATAATGCATATCAATGACTGCCTGAAGGATATGACTAAGAGGTAATGCTTTTCTTCACCACTCTGAGCCAGCCCCATAAAGATGCAGGTCAGTGCAGCCTCACAGCCTTGCTCGTGTGGCTGCAGCTGAGCTGACAGGCAGTCTCAGCAGAAATTCACTAACACAAGGGAAGGCAACTGCTTTTCATGAGCTTGGTCTGTCCAAGGAGCATCTACATCATCATGAAGCATAATTTTTTGCAGTTGGTAACATCAGCACGTTCCCAACAACCTGGATTTTTGTCTCCTGGTGTGACCTTGACCCCCCTGGTAAACCAGCCCAAGAGTGAGGTGCTGTGGCTGGTGACCTTCTAGGTGTTCAATCCCCCTGGAGAGCAGAGGAGTAGGAAAGAGGTATCCAGTGCACTACAACACATGGCAGAGTCCTGAAGGATGCAGATGAAAACAAGGATGCTCCTTTGGGAGCCTCAGAGGAGTAAACAGATATCCCTAAAGGGCAGTACAGGAAACAAGAGCTATGAATGCTCCCAAACCCCTCCCTAGGCCCTCCATCTGCCTTAAGGGAAGAGAGGCAGTGAACATCTTTTTATTTCTGCACTTTTATACAGGCACAAAAAATTTCACTCTGTATCATAGAATAAGGTTAAGCATAAGTACCAAAGCTCTCCATTGTCTCACAGAATGGTTTGGGTTGGAAGGGACCTCAAAGACCATCTAGATCCAGTCCCACCTTGGATATACCCCCAATTACCTTCCATTAGAGCAGGTGGCTCAAAGCCCCATCCAACATGGCCTTGACCACATCCATGCAGGGGTCATCCATGACTTCTCTGGGCAACCCATTCCAGTGTCTCAACACCCTCACTGTGTTGTTGTTTTTTTTTTTTCCTAATACCCATGCTTTTTCAAAATCTATCCTCTTTCAGTTTAAAGCCATTACCCCTTGTCCTACCATCATATGCCCCTTCAGCTGTCCAGGGAATGCATTTCCTAGAAGCAGAGGGTTTTAGGATGCCTCTGGAAACATGGCTACAGCCATGAATGGTTTGATAGGATTACATATAAATATAATAAACAAAGAAATATATTATCAATTAAAACCATAGCACAGCTCCTTCAAGAACCTCTTGACAATGATTTGGCTGCTGTCCTCCACCAGATCTTCCCTCTTTACTACGGATATCTGTGCTGGCAAAAGGACTGGGGAGCAAGGTGTTCAAGCTTCACCCTATCCCCAAGGGACCTGGGGACAACCCAGCCCAGCCCAGCCCAGCAGGGCAGAGCCGCTATTTCACGCATGGTTCATTCCCGAGGTGCTGCCTGGGGTGAGGTGGAGGAAAAAAAGACCCTCCCACTCCCCCAAAAAAGGGGCTGCGGGGGCGGATTTCTGGCCGGGGGTGGGAGGAGAAAGCCGCTCCGGGCGTCTTTATAGGGCGGGCAGCGGCAGCCGCACCGAGTCTCCCGGCCGGAGCTATGAGGAGGGGTCGGAGGCTGCTCTGCGGCATCGCCCTCTTCCTTCTGCTGCCCCGTAAGTGCGGAGTGCCCGGCCCGGGGGGCGGCTGCGCCTTCCCCCCTCCCCTTAACCAGTGGCCCTCGCTGCATGAGCTCCCGGGGAGGGAGAGGGGGTGGGAGGGTGGTGGTGGGGTGGGGGATAGTTTGGTGGGGGAGATCCTTTTGCTTCTCCTAAAACCAGCGCATAGCTGTTTCCTCCTGCCCCAGCTTCGTGACCTTAGTAGACTGGTCGGGGGTGAGGCTGGGGCCGGGGTGGTTGAGCGGCTCCTCTTCTGTCTCCCCAGCCGGAGGGGTCTCGGCTGCCGCCGAACCCCAGCCCGAGGTGGTGGTGCCGCGCTGGGCAGCCCCGGCCAGCCCGGGCAGTAAGGAGGTAAGTCACACCTAGGGCTTTATTTTTATTTTGTTTTCAAATCTCTGAATCATTTCCAGGGGGAGAAACGATGTCGCCGTTAGCACAGGATCTTGCGATGGGTGTTTTGTGTTAAGCTGTGCTCAGCGGTGAAGCAGAAAACCCATCTGCAGCAACGGGGAAGCTGCTGCAGCTCCTCCGAATCCCGGGAAAGGTTACGGGAGGTGCCTGGCACACGGCACCCACTGACCATGGGGCTGCTCCTGGCGACTCCCATTCACCCTGTGTAAAGGCTTGTGGTCACCAGCTCTCTGTCATGCTTTAAAACCTGGATCTGTGTATCTGTGAAAGGGCAGTGGGGCAATACAACCAGGGGCATTTAGAGAACAGCCGATTAGAGGCATCTGCTTTAGAAGATGAATCCCAGCTGGAAGGTGTTTCACTAATAAAAGCCAACCAGCAGCTCAGGTGTGTCTGATGGTGTCTTAGACCATACATATCAATACAGATCTCATCCCCCCCCTTCCCTTACCTAGACAGGTGCAGTGGTGGGGCAGTTGTCTGAAGCCATTCTGAGAACCTCTGTGGTGTCAGACTTCCCAGTGCTTGCCACAATCAAGAAGTTATCTATTTCCATAATCAAATGAAAGAGGAAAATCCAGATGATGTTATTTATGTTGTGTACCAGAAAAAGAGATGTCACAGCATTGTACTGAAGAAAAAATCATGGCATTTCCCCATGGAGATGCTCTTATTTTGAGGCTTACATCATCTCTATATGATGAGACTTTCTGAATCTTTTTATTGTGTCATATTTAAATAGAAAAAAAGAAAAAAACCAAAACAAAATTACAATGAGTGTTTCATTATGTTAATAACTCTTTAAAATGCCCTTGTAGTGCTGCCTAGAAGCTTTAGCTCTATTGTTGATAAGAATACAAGTACACCTGGACATTTCCCCTTATACAAATTTGCTGGGTTTTGGGGGACATTTGTTTCAGGCGAGTTCCTTTTGGCTTTAACACCAGTGTTAGCAAAGTTTATGTACAGCTGGGATATTTCAGTTACACAGCAACTGATGTACTATAAAATACTGGGATTATTGAAGCATAACAGAAAGCATTATTAGTAATAATGCTGTTTGTACAACCTTTGTGATGACTTTTATGATGATGGAGACTCTCTGACTCCCCCATTTATGGACAAGGCAACCTCCATTGCTTACATATTAGCAAAATAGCAGACCTACCCTGAGATGTACTGAGCACCTGTGATTCTGTAAACTAAACTCAACCCCTTGGAATTAGTCACTGTTATATGTGCTAAATGAACTAATTTGCCTTGCATCATCTGTGTGTGATGTTCTGGGAAGTGAAGGAAGGAAGAACAAAACTCAGAATATGAGCAAGAAGTTGATGAAAGAAGTTTGTAACTGAGCTTGGAGTTGATGAAGTGTCAAGCAAGCTTATCTCTGCACTGACAGATCTTTCATCAGAACATCCTATTTGGTCAGCCTTGCTTAATTTTGCCTTTAGTTGATCTGGTCTGCAAAATCCCCTTCAGTACTGAATTAGGAAAAAATATGGGTTAATAATCTCAGCAGGTTTTATGGGTTTTGTTTTTTGTTTTTTTTTCTTCCACATGAATAGAGAAGTCTGTTCTTACCAAATGGGTTATTTCACTTCTAGGAAGTTCATTCATCTGTTTCCCTTATATGAAAGCATTCTGACTTAGAAATGCCCAGCTGCCCTTAGCAGTGGTCCTGTTTTAAGGGACATAAAACTGGAAACCTTCAGAGGCCCTTCTGGTTGGCCCCCTCAGAAGCATATTCTATGTTTTCAGTTTTTGGGTTTTTTTTTAAATGCTTGTTTTAGTGTATGCATTTGACATTGCACTAAAAAATCAGTCTTTTCTATTAACACCAGTAAGCCTTGGGGAGCTGAGTGTCCTGTGTCCTCATTTGGAGCTGTAGCCAGATTGCAATCCAGAGTTGTGCTTGAGTGCTCAAACACACTAAAAAGTTGCTATTATGGTTTCCAGTCCCTTGGCATCTTGAGGCTAACACCAGACATCTAAGGAGCTAGGTTGTATGGCTTTTATTGGCATTTTCTGCTAGTAAAGGAACTAGATGAAAATATTTGGAAGACACACAGACATATGATTCCTTCTGTACTATAGTAGGCTCCTAAAAATATCTTTTTCTGCTGTAACAGCAAAGGAAGCTTTGGTTAATTACCTTGTATATTTGACTTCTAAGTCCCTGGGGCAAATTGGGGTGTGCTGCAACGTGGTCCTGAGCCTGGTGCACAGGAGAACACCCCTCTCACCCAGCTGCACCTCCAAGCTCTCCAGCACCAGGACTTGGTGTCTTGTCTGAGCCCATTATTCCTCCTGAGACAGAAGGGTCACTGGTGCAGATACAGCATCTCCCCAGTGCTGCTTCCTGGCTCTGCCTGGCTATTCCATGGGTATGCAGCAACCTGTCTGGAGCTGGGAGCCACTATGGCCCATTTCTTCCTTTCCCCAGCACTCTGGATATGAGAGTATAAAGAAGATGAGGTGTGGTTTAAGGTCAGCTGCAATTTATGTTTCTGGGTATGCTCATCAGTTTGATGTATTAGTAACAGGCCCTGTCTCTGTTGCATGCAGCATCCACTCAGAACGGAAGTTACAGTAAAGGCAGAAGGCCAAGAGCTCATCTTAGAATTGGAGAAAAATGGGTAAGTGTGCTTGTGCTTTGTGTTATGGTCTCACTGAAGTAATGAATAAGGATTACAGTGAAGTCAACAGGAAAACCTCCACTGACTTCAACAAGGTTCTGATAAAGACAGGATGAGGAAGTCCTTTTCTGGATTTCAAGGTTATTCCAGGTCTGATTCCCCAGTGATGTTAATCAGCCAACACTGACTGGAACAGCTTTGTCAGCAAAAAGCAGATTGTGACCTGGCTCTCCGTGTAAACTTGGTTTTGCATCATAATTCCTACTACATTAACTAGAAAATGTTGCTGATATGAAGTGCATTATTTACCAAATGGCTCGATGCTTTAGAGTCTGTGTGACTCTAGTGAGGATTTTATTTGCTGTGATCCAAAGAGGTCCTGCTCCGTTTCCAAGGAGAAACGATCCTACAGTTTCAATTCCATTAGTGCCCTTCATGCTAAAGTAGACTGAGAAATTGCTTTCACATTAACTGAAATGCAGCCTCCCCTCAGGCATGATACAGCAATGCTGTGTGATATCAGAGGGTGTGATGGTTATTGAATTCAGCTGTAGGTGCAGGAGATTGAGAGGTAGAAGGATTCTGGTCTGGAGGCTGCTGCAGAGGCTTTCTGCCATGTAAGTACAATAGTTTCCAGTGGTGTAAATTTAGCTGCAAGAAGCCTCTTTGCTAAGCAATCCAGTTGAACTGTTGATGTTTTATTTATTTTTAAATGGGTCTGAAGATTTACTGATGGAAACACAACCAAATATTTGTCTAGTAGATTCAGCAGGAATCATAACCTTAGAATAATGAACCTCACAATGATCCTGGTTATATTTTAAGTGTATTGTATGGGCATTCCAACCACAGAGCTTGGGGGCTCAGCTTTTCTCCTGAAAGAGGAAGTGTCAGAGGACCTTATTAGTTCTGAAGGCAGTGCATAAATCTAAATGATACTTGGGGCATTTGGGAGGAAAAAGATTTTTCTTGGCACCATCTGCAGTAGAAAAACTGAAATCTGATGGCTGATGAAAGGAGAGTGCATCCTCTGAGGTGTTTCTGTAAGAGGTCACATAAGCTACTGGGAGTTTCAGGGCTGCAAGAGCTGGACACGTTTTGCCAGGCCTGTGTAGAACTCAACAAAAACAGCTATAAAGTCTGTGTGTTTTGGCATCACTCAGCTGAGAAAACAGAAGTGGCAGAAGAGACCATAAGCACTGTTAACTCAGTCCTGCCTAATGCAGGAAATTGAGCTGATGCTGGTCAGAAATGCCAGTCCCTGAACTGAACCTGGAAACAATGCAAGTGCTCATGCTGCTCTGGTTCCCCTTCCTGATGGGAGGACTGACAGGTCTTGTATTTTCTGCATTCACTATGCAAAGGTGAATTTATTTCTGGCCCAGTAAAAGATGGATTAATTCAGCAAGGATGCTTGCTCTTGCCACTTGTGCTCTAAGCATGATGATGTAACCTCCAGGTGCCTTGCAGGAATGATGCCCTGCTATTTCCAGTGCAGCCAAACTAATTTCTGGTGTTAGTAAATAATTATAATAATAGAAGGTTTCTATTGTGTTTATTTCCTGAAATGAATTTTCATTCATTGAAATGTATACACACACAGGCTTAAGTATGTGCATGCACTTCCACTGTGGGATGAATTGTCTTACTATTACTGCATTACCTATGAATGCAGCTGGTGGTTTGGAGTTTTTACTTATTTTCTTTTTCCTGTGGAAAATGCAAGTGATTCGTAGAAGTGTTGCACATGAGAGTCTTGCTGGGACTTGGGACCTCAGTCAGGAAAGGTGATGGTAAAATTCCAAAATGCAAGACTGAGCTTGATTAGATGAAAGGCTCTGGAGAGCAGCCACTTTTCTCAGACTTGTGAAGGTGCAGGAGTAGTTTAGATACACTGAAAATAAGAGAAATGATGAAGCAAACAAAATCATGAAGTCCTTGGAAACCCTGTGGATGCTGGTAACTATCAGCATCTGGAGAGCACTCCCAGGTGAAGAGAAGCTGCTTCTCCTTGTCAGAACATGCAGAAAGGCAGAGCCCAGTCTGGCTCCTCAGGTTCCCAGACTGGGGCTGCTCCCCAGCATCTGCAAGATCATCACTGCCAATGCTTATTTTATAGTGAAGCCTGATGTTCTAGCTGAGGTTTGGGGTACTGAGAAGCTGCAACATCAGGGACTTCCCTGAAGTGTTTATTGAGCATCCAAACAACAGGAGAAACGGTGAAATCCAGGTGGGAATTGTACCTTCCAAGCTGTCTGAAACCTGGGTACTCCTGGTTTCAAGCTCAAATGAAAGTGGGTATAACAGAACTGCAACTTTAAGGAAAGCATTCGGGGCTTCAAAAATAAGTCCCAGAGTTCTGGATAATTTAATTGCTCCCAGTATAGAAGAGCCTCTGGAAATCATCTTTGCTGCTTTGCTTCCGATTTGTCCCTGGGCTCACACATCTGGATGCATCTGCCGGGCTCCCTTTTTATTCTCATATCCACATCCCAGACCTCCACCACTCAAAGAAAGCATGAAATTCTTGGCATATTTTGGGCCTGGTTGGGAGAAAATTTACCCAATGGTTTCCAAAGCTAAAAGGAGATGTCAAACTAGTGAAACTGTTGGGGCATTCTCAGTGGGTTAGGTAGCATTGTTACATCTGCATCTCTTATGGAGATGAGAATGAGATTGAGGGGGATGGAAGAATTTATGATCTATATGGCTTTGGTAGGCATGCAGCAGCTTTTAACAATGTGTTATTTTCAAGATGTGGAAGAAATCTTCACACCAAGCCTGTGATTTTATAGGGCATGTGAGGACATTGTGTTAATACCATGTGAAATCATTGCATATGTTTCTTCAGAACTGTCACCACTATTTTGTAATATGCTCAGCACACATCTGGGTTTGAGCTCCATATATCTAATTATACAATTAGTGCATGAGCAGTTATCTTATTGCATTATTTCCTGTTCAGTGGTGTGATAAGAGGGAACCACACCAAACCAAGCAGACTTAACAGCACTAGTTAACTTTTCTGAATAACAACAAAAGTAGATCCCCCAAATGACTCAGGCTTGTTTTAAATTACTCAAAACCATGTCCTGCAGCTGCAGTATTGGAAAGCTCAAAGCTGCACAAACAACAAATACATGGAGAGATGCCTATAAAGCAGCCTTAGATTTGGCTGGAACTTAGGAACAGAAGAATTTGAGTTGCAAACTTTGGATGAAAAGTGACTTTTTAAAAAGGCATTTACATTTATTAACAAAGCAGCTTTGAGTTAAGTATGGAGAGGATGCTGAGATAGTCTGAATGTGTGTGGCAGCACTGACTGGTGTGAGCCTTTGCTTTCTAGTGGAGAGAAGAGCTCTTATTTGCACAGCAAAAACCATCATGGAGTCTGCCTTGCACTCACCTGGGTGCAGGAAAAGTATCAGCAAGATTTTTCTCCCTCTTCTCTTCCTCTTTTTGTCTGTCTCTGGGAGAGCAGACTTGGGAAAGGCCTTCTGAGCAGCAAATGGTTGTGAAGGCTTCACCAGAGGCTGTCCATGCCTGTGCATGAATCCTTTGGGCAGCATGGGGTGAGCTGAATGTTTTTTTTTTTACCTGTGTATTTGGGCTGCTTCCTCCTCACAGCAACAATGTTGGCTTGGGGCACTTGGTGGCAAAGCCCTAGTGGAGACACGCAACAACTGGTGAGGAGAATGCAAAAATAAAGTCCAAATCTCATCTTGTCTGGCCTCAGGAGCAATCCAGGGAGATTTTTAAGCAACAGTGTCTGATAGGCAGCATTATAATTTCCAATTTCTTCTGGCCACACTTAGGTAGGTAACAAGCATTTCCTGCCCTGTTGGATGCTCTCAGCAGGGCAATAAGAGACCTGGCTGCCATCTGCATTTCCAGGGCCTCTTCTACCAACTGGGTGAGGAAGAGGGGACACTGCTGCCTGCCACTGAGCAGGAAGGATATGTAAGGTTATTCCACTGATGGGCTACACATCATCAGTGTCTAATGGGCTTCCTGCATGGGGAGGGGCTAAGGGTTATGTAAAGAAGAGAAACTGAGTTTATCCTGCTCTACTGTCTCTTGGAGTCATCAGAAAAATAGGGTAGGACTTGGAAAGCCATAGCTGCTTTTCAGCCTCCTGGTTCTGTGGGAATAACTGGTGATTTTTTTGTGTGGGGCAGGGAAGAAGAGATGAGGAAATGGAGCCTTTTAAGTGTTTTGCTGCCTGACTCATTATCAGTCAGTTTCCCATTTATTTTATTTCCTTTTTCCTCTCCAGGCAACTTTTATAATTCCTGTTGGTAAGCCCCTATGTGACAAAGTCTGCTTGGGTCGTGTAACGTGATTTACACAGTGAATGATATAGATGATGTGGATAGCAAGGAGAGCAAAAGAGGATGGAGATACTTTAGCATGTGATATTTCCCCAGGCATTACAAATAGCTGGTTTAGTTCAACCTCAATAGTTGGGGAATTTTTTCCTTCTAAACTGCCAGTGTTTACACAGTAAACATATTCTCTGGTGCATCAGTAAAGGCTCTTGAGGAAGGCAGTTTAAGAGTTCCAGGCTTTTTGTCTGGATGAAACTCATGAAATAAAAAAAAAAAAAAAAAAAAAAAAATTGAATTTCATTGATTTTATGAAGTGCTAGGTTTTGTCTGGAGGTTTCCAGAGATGTGAAATCTCTGATTTCCCACTAGTGGTGGATATGAAAAGCAGGCTTGCTTGCTTGTGTTGTCATGGGTAATGTGCTGGTGGTGTTCCAGATGGAATTACCTCAGGTTTTTTTAATAATTTCTGACTTTAGGGAACATTTAAGTGACTGGGTGGTAAGGGGTCAAGCTCCCCTTCTTACCCTACTTGGATCCTTTTGAGAAGCAATGGAGTGGGACCAGAATTTGTAGCTGGAAATCTGACACTTAAACTTTCTTGGTAGACTCAGTTCCCTCCACCCTCAGATGCTGGCAGCCTGACTGGACAGATTTATTGTGATTTGAGGAAAGAGACAGGGGAAGAGATGTAAGAGATTGCAGGCTTCATTCTTGTTGGTCCCAAGCCTGAATTTTAGGAGTTAGTGTTTCTCACAAGAGCTTCATGGACCATTTCAGTTGGGGTTTTTTGGCAGAAATCAAAAATCTCTCTCTCCTAGATACTCACAAGTGCTTTTAATAGGCAGCTGTTTATGCAGGCTAGCCCCTCTGTAAAATGAATCCAAACAAAGTTGCTTAGGGGACCAAATAATAAGTCCTTCTTGGTCCAATTAGCAAGAGCACCAGCATGATGATGGAGCCTTCCCAGTGCCCATGGCTGAACTCTGGTTGGCAGAGCTGAGCATCTTCACAGTGGTCCCCTAGGATGGAGGATTCTGAGCCCCTCAGAGACTTGTGCTAATAGGTGATATTTCACAGGCAAGAGAAAACTGCTCCCATTTATCAGGAAAAACAGGGGTGACGTTCTCCAGAGCATCTGGGATATATGCACTCCCTCAAATGAATGTGGTCATGTAAGAAAAGCCCCAGCTTTCATTCTGCTGTTCTGTGGAGTTCTTGGATGTGCTGTTCAACCCCTCTCCCCCCATCTGCTCCTCTGCAGTGTCTGGATGAGCTGGAGGTCACAGTCTTGTACTGTCCCCAAGTGCCATAGGGGCAGCTGTGGGAGAAAGCTGAGTTCTGCCCCAAGCTCTCCCACTGAATACTATTGGATTGTGTGAGAAGTATGTGACCCGACTGGCACAGTGGGATGTGCCAAAACAGTGCCAAAATTTTGTCAGCTCTGTGCTGCAGGGTCCTTTAGGGAGCAGCACAGCAGCATGGGGAGGAGGGTTTATTTTGAACAATGATATCATTGACAGGCTGGAGCAGGACCAAGATCACCCCATGTTGGTCATCAGCAGAAACAGTCCCAAGCCATCTGTACATTATGGCACCAAGCCACTCTTCCTTTGTTTGGCTTCCTCTCTTGGATTTAACCTGGCTCCCAAGGCTTTCTGGGGAACAAATCCTATCAAGAGCAGGCTATTCTACCCTGAGCTGGCACTGAGCTGGATCCTGGAGAACAACTGATGTTGCTGAAAGCTTGTTTCTGTTAAAAAGATGTAAGGACTTTCAAGAAAATCTTGAAAACTTGTGTGTAGCTTACCCTGGTTTCACACAGCCCTGTGTGGCTGCAGCTGTGATCAAGGTTTAGCAAGGGAAAGTGCTCTCATCCCAAACCAGCTTTTCCTCTTACTTCATCAATTTTTCATGCTGATAACTTGTCTAATGAGGGACTCCATTCTGCCTTTTAGGAAGATGATGTGTTGCTGGCAATCTACCAGCTATCTGACTGCATCTCAGAAGCCTTTAAATGATGCTCTTTTGCAGCTTTATCTTGAGCTGCTGGAGAAGAAGTCACTGAGACACAGAATGTAACAAAAGAAAGGATAAAATCATGCTCTTTTTCTTTTTTTTTTTCCCAAGCCTTCCCTTTCTAGCAAGGTGAGCTCTGTGCTCCTTTGGCAATGGTCAATCCTGTCTGTCAGAGCTTTGCAGGGCTGAGTTCTCCTGGAATCAGTTGTTCTACCTGGCAGTGATGCTGTCCTGAAATGATGGCAGATAAAGGCCACTGCTAATGTTTTGGGGTATGTGCATGTCACCAGTCTCTCCTGTTTATCTTGGCAACTGATACACATGTTAAAGAGGGGAAAAGACTGGCTGATGAATGTGTTACACTCTGAGAGGGAAAGAAAGCTTATTTTCTATTTATTTACAGATTGTTGCAAAGCTTGATGCTAGCTGAGGAAGTGAGCTGGCCTGGGAATGAACTTTCACAGGCTCAAAGTGGGGTAGCACCCCAAGTGTGTTGCAAGATGTTCTGTGGTTTTTCCTCTTTCCTCACTGCATTCCCCACCCCATGCAATAGCACTTCTCAGCAGTGCTGCAAGAGCCCCAAGGCTCCCCTGTGCTAAGGCAAGGAAAGGTCTTCAAAAAAGGGTTTTTTCAATTCAGAATAAGAATTCAGAATAAGAAGCTGGACTGCTCATAGTGAGTCTACAATGTAGCATAGAAGTCAACTGGTGGAGAGTAGCATGGCACCCAGCTACCTGATGCACACTTTCAGTTCAGCAGCTGCAGAAATATCCCTAAAAAATCAGACAGACCTATCAGCTCCTTAATCCACACTAAAGGGATCTAGAGCCTGATCCTGAAGGTAGAAAGACACACACATGCCATGTATTGTCTGGTATCATCCTGTGCTCTGAAGCCTGATGTACCAGATTCTGATGCTCAGCACAGGGGCTGGTTGGCAGCACTGTGGGGCTGGGGAAGAGGTAAAATAGCTCTTCACAGTGAATGCTTTCCAAGAATAAAGGAGCAAGAAGAAAACATAAGCATGCTTGTTTTTGAATGAACCAAGTATGCTGTGCAGTCCTCAGCTACTGGAAATGCATGGGCTGGTTTCTAATTCTGGCTGTAGCAGCACTGGGCAGATGCACACTGGTTCAGTGTCTGCTCTGAGATGACAGCCTTTAACACAGACCAGATACCTGCCAGAGCACATTGCTCAAGGCAATTTCCTGCAAGTTAATGCAATCTGCTGATAAAACATTTGTTTCTTGCAGCCTCATGCTGAGCAAGTTACTTCAGTCAGGGAGATGAAGGGAATTGTTTTCTGTGGGATGATGCTTCTGTGATTATCCTCAGTTTACAGACCCAAGATAGCTGAATGCAGCAATCTTGCCTTCTAATCACTGACATGATCTAGTGATAAGAATTAACACATCACAAAGAAACAAAATGAGCTTTCCTGGGCTACAGTGAACTTTGAAAGTGGAGATAAAAGCTGTTGGATTCCTGATGTCAAATGGTGTCAAATACAACAGTGGCACACAGTTTTGTCTGACACTGCCATCAATACCTGTTCAGTGTCTGAGTCTTTGGATGCTGGACTGGGGAATCACTTTCAAACACTGATAAAAGGTGGTGTTTCCTGTTGCTCCGGCCTAATTTAATTAGGCTAAAAAGCAGTCAATCCTTTATTCAAACAGAGGCTTTCAAGGTATAGGAGATTGCCACATACAGGAGATGTGCCTGATTGCCACATACCAAACCCCAAGCCAGATGAAAAAAAATTCAGGTTTGCTTCTGATACAGCTGTCTTCATCCAGTCTGAAGAAATTCAGCAAAGCAAAGCAAAAAAATATTTTCTTGTTTGCTTTCTTGCAGGTCGTAGTCCAAAAATCTGGTGCATGATATGCATTGAACAGGGAGGGATACAGAAGGATGGAAATAGAGCTGCAGTGCTGCTGGCATTGCACTGCCCAGGATGCATCCTCGTGTCCCAGCCAAAGTTGCCCTTCAGTGGCCTGACAGCACTGTGGGGTTGCTGCAGAAGTGTGTTTCATAGATAGGGCATATTCTGTGATCTTTCTCCAAATTTTTGGAAGTGAGGCCATTGTTTTAAAAACTGCTTGAAAACTACTTTTTACTGCTCCTGAGATACACAGGATATGACCTTCTTGGTTTGGCCCAGATTTTAACTTGCTGTACTTCTTACATCACTGTTTAGCAAATGCAGATGTTTCAAAAGAGGGGGGAGGCTGTTTCCTCTTGAACCAAATAAAAATGTTTACTATTCAGTGCACAGGAGTGCCTTTTGTAGACTTTTGCTCTGATCCTGGGATGAAGACGGGGAAAATACTGTCTATATGAGAATGACACAAGCAAATTCAGATTGAGGAATTATCATTTTCTGAGGACAAAGATGTGAACTGGCTTCTGGAAAGAAGTTGAAATGCAGATGCAGGCTGGTTTCTAGTTGTGGTTAGATTAGGGCACTGGGAAGAGTCTGAGTTTGAGTTGAGAATTCACACTGGTGTCCACATGTGTCCTGAACTGGCCTGTTCTGAGCTTGCTGGAATTGGTATTCTGAATCTAATCCCAGTACACCTGGGGCATACTTTTGTAGTAGTTAAAAAAAACCCTACACAGAGACTTGTACTGCTAAGGGATGGTAATGATTGCATTGGATTTCTGTGTTGTTTGTTTATTTGTTTTTTTAAAAGTCCTCATGAAAAAAAAAATAATTTTTCACTTGCAGCTGTTAGAACTAGATCTCAGTGCCTAATTGAACTAATGATAGGCTCTCCTTTACTGTTGTAATTTGATAAATGACTTGAAAGAGTACTTAGGAAGATAGCTTGCTGCACCCTTTTAGAAGTGGATGTGCGCCCTGAGAAGTGCTTTGCTCTTGCTAGAGACAGATGAATGTGGCAAGGTCACCTAGAATCCCACCTTCTGACCCTCTGCCATCACAGCATGCTCTGTACAGGGAATCTCAGCCCGTGCTGCTGGTCCTGTAGTGGCTCCCATGGCTCCTGTGTCACCAGGAAGCCAATAGCTGCTTCTTCCCTGGGGACAACCTGTTAATAAGTGCCTCACATGAGGAAACTGCTGATCCTGATCAGAGTATGGAGATACAGCCCAGCTCTGCTGCTGTTCCATAGGTACCTGTCTCCTGCCTGGTCTCTCTGTGCATTTTCATCAGTTTTGCACTGCAGGGAGCAAATGGCAACTCTCCCATGTCCACAGCAGTGATTCACAGCAAAAGGATTATCTACAATGATGTCAAAGAGCTGGATCTGGCTGGTTTTTCTAATACACCTAGGAAACAGAAATCCAAGTCTAAAGAAAAGTCTTTTTTTTTTTTTTTTTTCTTGTATCTGCAGAAACCTCTTTGCACCAGGGTACACTGAGATTCATTACAGCCAGACTGGAAAGCCACAGACCACCTCTCTAAACCACACAGTGAGTACAGGAGCACTTTTCCTCCCACAGTGTGTTGGGGAGACCAGACAGGGGTCCTGGAGCAGCAGGTGATCTTCTATATCCAGAGCCTTTCTTTAAGGCCATGGGTCTGCTTTAAGCTGAAGGGGAGGGCAGTCTAACTTTATGACTGGAGGAGTTCCAAGGCATCTCCATCCCCCAGCAATGGTAAAAATATCTTACTGTTTTGCCTGAGCTCTGATAAGAGAGACCAGGTCAGGCTCCAGCATCATTCCCCTTTTTGTGCACTGAGGAATCATTTATTCCTCCTGCTGCTGATCCTCTTACTTTTAGTCTTGCCACTGGGTAGCCCACACTGTGGGTGTTTCCAGTCCTTTGGAAAACCAGCTGATGTGTGCTGGCTCCTGTTCAGTAAAAATCTCATGAATCTTGCACAGGCCCTGACTTTACACTGCAGTGGCACAAAGCTGTGCATTGGTTGTGATGCAAACATGAGACAAAACCCCCATGAGATCATCTTTACTGGTTCTGCTCCAGGGCAAGGGGAAAGTATGCTATTAATATATTGGCATTTCTGCCCCAAAGTCTCCTTGTCCCTGCCAAGAAGCTTCCTTTGTCTTTCTCAGAGCCCCCAGAGAGGGACTTCCCTGCTTCCTGTGGCATCGCCCTCTCTGGGGCTGAAGGCACATCCTTTGAGACCTGACCCAGGGCCAGCTGCCATCAACAGGCAGCTTCTATTACTAGCAGAAAGTTTTGTATTGATGTTAGTACTGCAGCCATCTGAGCTGCTTCCTCAGGGATCAAAAGCTTAACTTTTACAGGCAACAAGAAGCTGTTTGATGCACTCAAGCAAGCTTTGCATGGCAGCTAAAAGGCCAAATTTCAATGCACTGACAGATGTAGTTATGATAGTCAGCTGCCAAATGTGGTGGAAAGGAAAAAATTACTGGAGTATCAACAGCACTTATATGCAAGTCAGTGATGCCTAAATATAGCCATACATCTATCCTCAAACTGCTTTGCCAACCCTGTTCCCCTCTGACTCCCAGGACCACTGCTTTTACCACGGGATCGTGAGGGGCTGGGAAAACTCCAGTGTCACCCTCAGCACATGCCAGGGACTGAGGTAAGTGCCTGGTAATGCTGGAGCTGTGGGAATGCCTCTGCTCAGCTCCTCAGCATCCTACCATGCAAACCCTGACTGCTGCTACTGGCTTCTGGGCAGATAGACTTGTTCTCAGGTGCCACCCAGCCAAGAGTCCTGGGCATAAAAAGGAATATGTTGGTGGGAAATAAAGACTTCTCCCTCCTTTGTTCTTCTGGGAGTGTGGACTTGTGCAATAAGTGAGCTTAACTCTAGTCCACTGGAGCAGAAGACTCTTGTTAGTGACTTAAGGCTGCATCCCTACAGAGACAGGACTCACCACATCCCAGTCCAATATTCTACACTAATGTAGCAACCAGCTCCTTCTGCCAGCATCTCACAACTGGCAATTTTGTGTGTATGTTTTGAGGCAGTGTCTTCAGGTCTGATCTTCCTCCTGGATTGTCAGTCCTGCTCTCTTTCTCCCTGGGTGGTGCTGGTGTTGTGTGTGTTATGCCTTTAAAACCTTCACTTTAGTACTAATGGAGTATTTGGCAAGAAAAGATGAGTTGTATGCTCAGTAGGAGTAAATGAAATGGACTGCTGAGACAAAGGAGCTTCATTCATTTGTGCCAGCTCAGAGTTTGTTTCCGTAACACCACATGGGCTTTATTGGTATTAGTGGTCATCTGCTCTCAAGCTCTAATTGGGAGCTATGTTGATGATACCATCTCCAGCCAGGAAACAGCCTGAGCCAAAGAAAACCTGGGGCCTTAAATTAAAGTAACACAGACCAAAGATCCCAGCGTGATAAACAGGAGAGTGCAGCCACCTGTGGTTTGCCATAAATAACAAAAAGCAAAAGTAGTCACAGGTGGGCCTTGTTTCTGTCAGCCTGCATTTTCCTGGGCTCTGCCTTCCTAGCTGCAGAAGAGAGAGGAATGTCTCCTTGTGTGCACATGTGGTAGTGTTCTTGCACTTCTGAGCTGTCAGAGGTTTGCTGGCAGCTCCTTGACCTTGTTTTCCAATTGCCAGGAAGGCTGAGGAGCTGAGGAGCTGAGCACACATGAATATTTTCACTCTGAGCTGTTGCAGAGTTGTGTGATGCTCATCAAGCCTAACATCTTTCATTGGGCATCTACCACAGATTTCCAACTTTCCCAGCTACAACAAGCTCATTGAAAAAAACAGAAGTGTACGGCCACATCCAAGTCCCAGAGAGAAATGGAGTTATTTGCTGTCTTTATAGTTTTTAGGTCAGTTCAGTTAACGATGAATTTCTTTAGTCTGTTGAAAAGCTTCCACTACCCCTAAAGAAAAAGCTGTACTTGGAAAAATCAATACTTCTCAGGTTAGTGATGTGGCAGTATGTGCTCCAGTAGCCACTTAATTGAATCTCTGAGGCCCATTGAACAGATTTTAATATATGCAAGCTCAGGGACTCCCTGCTCTGAACTCAAAATGTCTATATCCTTTTTATTAATGAACTGAATGGCCTAGTAAAGTTAAGAGCCTTGCCAGGGTCAGATGGGAACTCTGTAGCAGAAGGATTTGTCTCTGGTTGCTGTGATAGTAATTAACTTTCCCTCTTATTGCTTCCTGTTCCATCAGAGGACTTATCATTCTGAGCAGCAATTCCAGCTATATCTTAGAGCCAGTTCCCAACAGCTCAGCCCAGCACTTCATCTACAGGCTGAGTGACCTCAGGTTGCAAAGTGGAGCCTGTGGCTATCAGGGCACCAGGGATGCAGCTGAAGACTGGCTCAGAGACTTCACAATGGGGATGAAGACAGCAGGCCAGAGGGTGAGAAAAGCTCAATCTGGGTCCAATTCATTGTTACCATGAAATTTCCCATCTGTTCCAAGCCCAGGAGCTTGCTGTTATCCAGGAGCATAGCTCAGAAAGTGAAACAAAGGAGGATATTATAGAGGGTTTGTAGCAAGTTCTTGCTAAATAGTGGCTCCATCTGGGAAATAAATGTTTTGGGGACCATTGTGTAGTGTGAGGAATCTGCTCTGTAGCTGTTCCTGTGCAGATTTGTTCATCTGATACATGAACAAAAGGGTGGGATGGGGACAGACACACAGACACTTGCTGTACCTGTAGCTGAATACTTGATTGCTGTGAGTCAGTCACATCCAGAGGTCCCTGTGATGGGGTGAATGGCCAGTGAAGAACAAACTGGGGAATATCACCTATACCTGCATTTTGGGAAGAGTTTCTTGGGGGATATTGGGGAAGTAACCTGTACTCCTGCTGCCTCAGGTGAAACGGGAGACCCTGCAGGCTGCAAAGTACGTGGAGCTTCTGCTTGTGGCTGATTATGCAGAGGTAAGAAAAGGGATTGTGTTTGTCACCTGAGCACTGGGCCCAGAGCAAATATTCCACCTACAGCATTTCCTGGGCTTAAGCTCAACAGGTTTCCTCTTGAGAGTCCTACCTCCACGAGCAGACAGGAATAGCTGTGTCTTGGTCACTTTTGTCCTGGCAGCTGTGACTCCTCTTCTGCCACCTTCAGTGACTGTAGGCCAGTGGAGAGATGCCACTTGTCATTGGGCAAGGTAGCAGTGGCCAGCCCTGTTACTGATGGGAGAGATTGCCTTCATCCTGGGGTGACTTGGGGTATTTCCTGGAATGACATGCTTATAATTCTGCAGTTCAGTTAATCTCTATAGAAGATAACATGATTATACTCTGCTCTGAGGTGGTAGCAAAATATATAAATAGACATTTTTCGAAGCTCTACATCATAAAATAGGGCTGGAAGAGACCCAGTGAAGCCAGCAACTCCTTCCCCAGTCTAGGTGGCATGCCAGACTGACAGTGAAAACCACACAGTGTTTTGCTGATGACTTAATCTCCAACACAGACAGGAGTCAGGCTGGTTCCTATCCATAATTTACAACCCGAAACTCCAACAGGGAAAGTGATGTAGTGCTCTGGGCTATAATTTATTCTGAACAAAACTAAAGAGGCAAAACTTTTTCAGTTTTTCTGCTAAGCAACATGACATCAGGGAAACTGTGAGGAAACACATTATACCAGGAACCATATGTTGTTCAACATTTTATTAGACAAGCTGGGATAAACACCCTTGCAGTGCCACTAACTTGACTGTCTCCCTCACTGGAAGAAAAAAAAGTCTTAGGAGCTTCACCTGATAGTTACCTTCTTATTCCCAGAGGACTGTGGCTTGTTTCAAAACATTTACCCTCTTTCTAGTTACCTTTGTGCTGTCTGACATTTTAATTTTGTTCAGTTTCAGAAACATCACTTCAACATTGAAACAACAAGACTTAAATTAGTGGAGGCTGCTAATTACGTAGATAAGGTGAGATCAGGTGTGTGGGAATGGATGAAAGCAAAGTCCAAATCACGAATTATGAGAATTAGTTGTGGCAGAGGAAGACTCTCTTCTTGGAAGAGAGATTAATGTTTCAGCAGTTCTCCCAGGTGACTTGGGGAGTGTAGAGTACCTGACAAACAATTCTGGTTTGGACATCAGGGACAGGGTGGAAGAACCCCCATTTCTTACCTTGCAGCCAGCATGAGCTGGGTTTTAATGCATCTCTGTATTAACTGTGTTACCTAAATACTGCTTTCTGACAAGGGACTAAGGTATTCATTTCAAATTGTAGAAATTTTGGCAAGTAGAGCTGGAAGGAACCTTCAGAGGTCATCCCTGCACATGGCACCCAGTGCTGCTGAAGTAAATGTCACAGCTTTTAATACTCCCTTCATACTCCCCTTCTCCCCTTGAACTCCTTCTACCACCCCCTTCAGCCCTCACTACCCTCACTGTACCCCCCATGAAGACCCCCTTTGTCTTTGAACTGTGCAGCAAATTATTTCCTTCCTCTTTTCCAGAATTTTGACATATCTAAAAAATAATTTAACCATGATCATACCAAGATCTCAGTGCCCAGTCTTTGTTTTTTTTAGATTGCTTTGTCATTCATTTAAAATGAAAGTTCAGCTTTTTAGTGCAACTGATTTCAGGTTTGTGGTGCTAAGTTGCAATGTGTTTCCCCAGCAAGTATCTTCTCTGAGCAAGGGCATCTGCATCTGCAGTAGCATTTAGCAGGCTTTATACGCAAGATTAAAACCACAGTAAAATAAATCAGTTGTGCTCATTTTGTCATCTCTTTTTCTATCTGTATCCTAGTTTTACAGATCCCTGAATATCCGGATTGCCTTGGTGGGGCTGGAGATCTGGAGTAATTGGAATAAATGTGATGTAACTGAGAATCCCTACTCTACTCTGAAGTCTTTTCTGGCCTGGAGTAGCAAAGAGCGGGTTCACAGAAAACATGATAATGCCCAACTAATCACGTGGGTTTATTTCTCCTGAAATCATGTGTTTCTCACAAGTGGCTTGGGTGGGTGGGAAATCAGTATGTGAGACAATATTCTAAGATTTAGAGTGGCAACTGTGGTGTCTGCTTAGCCAGCATTAAGCTCTGGCTTAAAGCACAAACCATGCTAGGAAAAGTGGAGGTCCCAGGCTATGCAGCAGAACACATAAACCAAAGCACATCAGCTTTATTGTGTGTCTATATCACAAGCAGCTGCATGAGATCTGCCACACCTACATGGAGAATTTGAAGAAAATCTGAACTATAAGCAAAGGGAAACTCAGCCCTTTGCAGGAAGACATTCATCCCTATCTTATCCCAGTGAGACCTGGGGACAGGGTGCTGGGAGCTGCCTGATCTGTGACTCAGTCTCCTTATTTCATTAGGGTCAGTTGCTGTGGCCAGCAGTGCAGATGTCACTGGAAGAAAAATTTGCACTGTTAGACCTCTGGCTCTCTCTCATGGTAATTCATGCAGCAGTAAATAGTGATGAGTCAGAGAAGAAACCCATAGGACTTAAATGCAGACATCCAATGCCTTTTGCTTTGTTTTGTTTGATTTGATTTCTCCCTTTTTGTATTTCACCTAGTCACACAAATCCTGAGCACAGTTTCCAAGGCTCCTATTTCAGACATGCTGGCAGGGATGGCACAGACTTTCAGCTTGTCAGGCAGAACCTGACAGTGTCTGTATCTCAAAGGTGTTATCTAGCTCTCTGTCAAGTCCCTGAATCCCAAGCCAACAAATAGCAGGCTTAAGGTAAATTAAGAATCCAATAGAGGACTCGAGAATCCAGAGATAGTCTTTGCAAAGTTGCAAAGCTCAGGGAGAGCATTTTTTGTCATCAGAACATTATAGAAAATAGAATTGGTTGGTTAGTCCATAAAACAAAGTAGTAGTCCAAGAAAAATCAGTCTTAATGCTTTGTAGCTCTGTTATATGTCCTGTATTTAAAGGTGTTAAAGAAAATGTATTCATCTGACACTGTGTATATGTATAAAGCTGTGGACTGCAGGATGCATTTCTCTGCCTTGCCTTGTCAAGTGCCTTGGTGCCATTTCATGTTTTTTCTGGGATGATTTTAGGGGTGTGACCTTCCAAGGTACCACAGTAGGCTTGGCTCCTGTGATGGCCATGTGCTCTGATTTCCAGTCAGGAGGAGTCAACATGGTAAGTTATTGCTAATACCCAATACTTTTCTTGCTAGCAGTGATCACATTAAATAGGTGCCTCCTAAAGCCCAGGAGGAAAATATTTCCTATGAAGGCCTCTGGCTCATTTACTCATAGGCCTGAGTACTGTCAGGAGATGTTTTCTACATGTAGTAATGAGAAGTGCCACTTAGTCCATTGACTCAGAGGTGCACATGGCCAGGCACAGGTAAAATGCTGATGTGCCTCTTTGATCTTGTACAGGATCACTCTGATAATGCCATTGGTGTTGCTGCTACAATTGCCCATGAGATGGGACACAATTTTGGCATGAATCATGATTCAGCTGGCTGCTGTACTACCCCTGCAGAAAATGGAGGCTGCATCATGGCTTCTGCAACTGGGTGAGTTCATCTTACAGGCTCTCATGGAGAAATGCAAAGGGCTCCGTTACAAGAGCCTTGGTGGTGCAAGAGCTAGAAATGCAGACTGCAGTTGTGTCTCTTGCTGCCCATTGAAGTCAGTGTGTTTCTACAGAAAATCACAGCAAATTAGGGGTTGGAAGGGACCTCAAAAGATCATCTAGTCCAACCCCTCTGCCAGAGCAGGGTCAGCTCCAGCAGGTCACAGAGGAATGCATCCAGGCAGGTTTTCAAAGTCTCCAGAGGAGACTCTACAACCTCCCTGGGCAGTCTGTGCCAGTCCTCTGTCACCCTCACAATGAAAAAATATTCCTCATATTCATGTGGAACCTCCTATGCTCAAAATTGTACCTGTTGCCTCTTGTCCTATCTTTGGACATAGCATTCTCCCTTTGCATATTTATAAGCATTAATGAGGTCACATTTCAGTCTCCTCCAAGCTGAAGAGACCCATCTCCCTCAGCCTTTCCTCATAAGGGAGGTGTTAATCATCTTGGTTGCCCTGCATTGGACTCTTTCAAGCAGTTCCCTGTCCTTCTTGTGCTGAGGGGCCCAAAACTGGACACAGTATTCCAGATGAGGCCCAGATGAGAACCTCTCTTGACCTGCTAGCCACCCCCCTTCTAATGCACCCCAGGATGCCCTTGGCCTTCTTGGCCACAAGGGCACATTGCTGGCTCATGGTCATCCTTACATCCACCAGCACCCCCAGGCCCCTTTCCCCTTTGCTGCTCTTCAATAGCTCAGTCTCCAACCTATATTGGTGCTTGGGGGTTTTCTTTCCCAGATGCAAGACTCTACACTTGCTCTTGTTGTAATTTGTAAAATTTCTCCCTGCCCAACTCTCCAACATGTTTAGGTCCCTCTGAATGGCAGCACAGCCTTTTGGAGTGTCAGCCAGTCCTCCCAGCTTTGTGTCATCAGCAAACTTGCTGAGAAGACACTGTCCTATTACCAAGGTTGTTGATAAGGATGTTGAACAGGACTGGACCCAGCATTGATCTCTGGGGCACTCCATTAGTTACAGGTCTCTAGCTGGACTCTGCACCATTGATCAGAACTCTGTAGCCAGTTTTTAATCCATCTCATTGTCCATTCTTTTATTCCACATTTCCTGAGCTTTCTCAAGAGGATATTATAGGACTCTGTGTCAAAAGCCTTGCTAAGGTCAAGATAGACTATATCCACTGGTTTCCCTGCATCTACCCATTCAGTTACAACATCACAGAAGGCTATCAGACCAGCCCAAGAATGATTTCCCCTCAGTAAATCCGTGCTGACAACTACTGATAAGCTTGTTGTCTTCCATATGCTTAGAGCTGACCTCCAGAGTGAAATAAAAAATCCTGCTTGGCAAAGCCTGGCTCATGTATCAGTAGCAATTTGCTAAATTCCCAGTGAGCTTATTCCTGCCTGAGACTTAGCTAATGCAGGGAGCTGGCAGCATTTAGAAGTGGATCTCTAAACTTTCTGCTAAAAAGGAAATGTGTGATTTTGTTATGTAGGGGTTTATATGGTATTCATGTCTGTTACACGAGATGTGTAGATAAATAGTTGAGATGGATTCTAAAGCATTTTGTGCAAAAGATAATGTGCATTATCATGTGGTAACAAGGGGAAAATTACTGCTTCAGGGAAGAACAGATTTTATTTTAATGCATAGTGGTAGGGCTATGTTTCTAAGTCGGAAGTCATGAAAACATCTTGAGTGCATATTGTCTTAATGTTGCGTGGGTTCAGGGAACCAGAGAAATCCTGTGTTTAAAAGGGAACAAATAGCTGACTTTAGGAGAAAGGGGAAGTGAGAGCAGCCCTGGAAACCCACACTGATTCCAAATCTCATTGTGAATGATTAATCTCAACAGCTTCTGTATTTCAGTCACCTAAAAAGCACCTAAAGTTGAACCCACTCACTTAAACCACGTTCCCTGTTTCCTTAAGCCTCCCTCCTTGGGATTTCACAGGTTTTAACGAAGTTGTCTATTAAATCTATTAGATACTTTCATTTATACAACTGACTTCCTACAAATAAGGAAGAACATTTAGATGAGAAGTGAAAATACACTGACATGTAGGTAGACTGTTCAACACAGAAGATGTATGCACAAATGCACAGCCATATGTAGAGTGCATAGGTTCAAGCACTGTAGCAACAGAAATTAATAATTCAGGTAACAGAAAATATTCACATCCTTTGCAATGAGGCAGTAGATGGGAAAAATTAAACACTACTTTTGCAAGTTAAATTCACAAGTAGTTATTAACAGTCCAAGTGATCCTCAGGCTTTTTCAAGCACGAATAAGCCACAGCTTCAGTACTGAGAAGGTAGTGACAGCCATAATTTTCAGCTATCAAAATTGAATCTTACTTATTTTGTTTCAATGAAGTTTATTTTTAAGGTCATTGTATTGATAGGCAGTCTTGCAGTGCAATCTCACCTGTCTTCAAATGTAATCCAGATAGATCTGATTTTGAATAGGCACACAAAATCACAATTCACCTTAGCACACTTTCATAGACTTCAGAGAGAGACTCGTGCCCTTTGACACTTGTCAGGATTTACATGTTCAGTTTTGGTTCTCTAAAGCATTGCATAGATCTGTCATGCTGTTTTTCTACACTGTCCATATTCAGGCACCCATTTCCCAAGGTGTTCAACCAGTGCAATAGAGAAGAGCTGGAGAATTATCTGCAGTCTGGTGGAGGGATGTGTCTCTCCAATATGCCAGATACCAAAAAAATGTATGGTGGGAAGAAATGTGGAAATGGCTACTTGGAAGAGGGGGAGGAGTGTGACTGTGGAGAGGTGGAGGTAACGATTGTTCAGATCCAACCATTTGGGGTTTAGTGGGATACAATTTTATTACGTATTTTGCAAATACAGTTAAGTGATGAGATGTTGGTTTGCAATGTAAATCAAGGTTGTGAAGTATCATATCTAAATTTGTAGCATCCCAGAACTCAGGGATGGTGTAATCTGTGGTTGAACAGAGGTGATGAAAACTTTCTTTAAAAAAGAAGAAAAAAAGTGATCTCAGATGTTGCAGTCCCATATGTAAGTTCACTTTACCTACAGTTTCATTCTTGATTCTCACTTCTCCAAATTCATACTTTGACGAATAAGAGAAAAATTATCTGGAATAAGCAGTCCAGACTTATCAGATGTCATGAACACAACTCATAATGCCCAGTCAGACAGGGGATAAAATTATGCCTCAGCACATGCTTGGTATCATGAACATCCTGTGGAAATGAGGCTTACTTTGTTTGCATGTAATTTCTTGTGTAAGAGAATAGATCAGCATCAGCCTCAGACTTTGATGCTCTGACATGTTCTTGTCTTGAGAATCTGCCTTGTAAACTCTGGTACATGTCACTGTTTTCCAGGAATGCAATAACCCCTGCTGTGATGCCAGCACCTGCTCCCTGAAGCTGGGTGCCGAATGTGCTCATGGAAGCTGCTGTCATCAGTGCAAGGTGGGATCTCTGGGGTTTCCTGTGAGAGGAGAGGAAATAATGGTGGTGGAAGTGTGAGGCTGAAATATTGAGGGGAGAGGGGAGCAAACACAAGCCAGATGTTCCTCAGCTGCATGCAAGATGCTCTGATTTTAGGGTACAACAGCTACAAGTGCCATCAAACTAATGGGATCCTTCCTTCTAGCTGACTAATTTAACTGACTGGTGATAGCTTAAGACACTCTGGGAATGATGATGGAATTTAGTCACACTACCTCTCTTAAGTAGGATGATATGATGCAGAATTAAGATTTCTCACTTTTGGCTCTAGAAGAAATCTAGACAGAGCTCCTAAAGCAACCTCTTCCTCTGGGGATTAGGCTGGATGCTATTTTTGCCCTGAACCCTTTTTTCTGGGATGTGGTTGAATTCCTTTAGCCCAAGGTTCTTGTGGAAGAAATGCTAGCAAAGAGGATTGTGTATGTGTGACCACTACAATTTATTTTCCTTATAGAGGCTGGTTAAAATGTGTTCCTGATTTATGAGACAAAGATCTCAAGCTTTGACAACAAATAACTCAAAAATGAACATAGGCAAACATTTAAGCTGACTTTGGTGTTTGTATATTGACTGCTTGCTCCTACTGACCTATCCTGAGCATGTGGAAAATATTTTTTTCAGAAATCCACCCAGACTCACTCCTTTCAAAAGAGACTTGGAAAAACCTCCTAGATATAACTGTGTATGCCCATCCGTCCTCCATGTCCATCATGCACAGGGCAAGAATGAACTGGGTAAACTCGTGAGCAAGAGAGATAAAGGTTGTGCATTAGGAAAATGTCTTCAGAAACGACATGCAAATGCTGAAATAAACTTCCCAGACAGGGAAGGTTTTGAGAATAAATTACACAAACACCTTTCAGAAATTGAGGTAAATCAGATCCTACCTTAGGGTAGAAGGAGATGGATCAGTGTCCCCTTGAGAGCTGGGGGACACCAGAGGGAGGGATCCAGTCATTGATTTGATTCTACGTAGCTCACCCAGTCAATGAAGCAACAGAGTTGTTTGGATACTGCTGACCTCAAAAACCCTAAGACAGGATGGATTCTTTTTTGTCTATAGGGAGATATTTTGTAGGCATGAAACCACAAAGGAGCTAAGCCACAAAGGTCAGGCTTTTTCCCTTTGTATCTTTTCAGTTGCTGGCTCCAGGAACTCCCTGCAGGGAGAGATCAGGACTCTGTGATCTCCCAGAATACTGCACTGGGGAGTCACCCTTTTGCCCCCCCAACTCTTACCAAATTGATGGGGCTTCCTGCGACGGAGGAAAAGCCTATTGCTACAGTGGGATGTGCCTCACTTATAAGGACCAGTGCTTGCAGCTTTGGGGGCCTGGTAAGGACACCACTTGCAGTGAAATCTGTAGGCCTTTGAACAGGCAATATCATGTAGCATTGTGTTGTTATTCACCCTGTGTAAGGCACCTTCCATACTCATCATCAGTGGCAAACTCTGAGGAGCCTTTTAGCCTTCCTTGCTCGCCTAGAGGAGGCAGCAAAATTTTCCTATGCTCAAACCGTCCCAGAAAATTAACAACTGAGTGGTTGGCATGGGATGAGATGGGCTGCCAGGCTCCACAGGAATCAGCCACATCAGTCTTTTCCATGCAGGAGCAAGGCCAGCACCAGATGCCTGTTTTGAGAAGGTTAATGCTGCTGGAGACATCTATGGGAACTGCGGGAAGGACATCTACGGCAACTACAGGAAATGTGGAATGAGGTAGGGAGCAGAATGGCTGCCAAGAATTGCTCGCTGGAGAAGATGTTTTTATATATTACAAAATTAGGGGCCAGTATATAAAACATGCTTTGATTTCTCTTCCTCCCTCTGCATCCTGGGAAACTAGCTATATCCTTGTCAGATAAGAGCTTGTTCAGCCCTTATGATTGAAGTTTTAAGTTTACCATTTTCCCCACCTTTTGCATTTTAGAACACCTAACATAATTTTTCAAAGCAACAGAAAAGGGGATTTTCATATCTGTAAGTTAAATGTAGCTTTTTAACAGAAAAACTTCCTAGTCTTATCTGTGATTTTGTTGAGGTTGGTCTACCCAAGGGGACAGTGGAATGGTACCATCAGTACCCATCAGACAGTGTTGCTTGACCCAGGTCTTGTGAGGTCCTTGCTCTTGTGCTATTGAACAATGACTCAACACTGCTGCTTTAGCTTCCAGAAATCCAGAAATAATAATTGTCATCTTTTCTTCTGAAAACAGAGATGCTAAATGTGGAAAGATCCAGTGCCAGAGCTCGGCTTCCAAACCTCTGCAGTCTAATGCAGTGGCCATAGACACAACTATCCGCACACCGAGGATGGAGCTGAGGTGTCGAGGGACCCATGTGTACAGATCTGAGAGTGAAGAAAGGGAAATGCTGGATCCTGGCTTGGTGTTGACAGGAACAAAGTGTGGAAGCCATCATGTAAGTAGTCCTGCCTGTAATGGCCTGGGGGAGGTCCAAGGCATAACTTCTTAATCTGGAAAGTGCTTTGGGTTTATTAAGCCATTACTTTCTTTGGTCTAATTCCTTTCTAGGGGATTTTTATACTAATTGCAGTAATAATGTCTTAAAGGATTCTAATAAGCAATGGAAGAATAAATACCAAAGGGTGTGTCTTAAGAATTTGTCAGATGAAGTCCAGGGCCAGTGCTAAATTTGGGATTTGCTAGTTGGTTGGTCTTGCCACGAAGTGAGACACACAATTAAAAATGAAGAAACCTGAGAGCTCCTTCAGAGACTTGCTACATGGTCATGGCCAAACTGCCAACTTCTGAGCACCCACTCTTCTCTCTGATGTACATTAATTGGGATTTAGAGTAATGAATAAATGTCTGGGAGCCAGGTTAACTGCATGGCCTGTTGCTCTGCCCAGACTGTTACTTGTATTGGTGTCTGGGACACTGCAAATCACAAAAATAACACAAGGCAGTAACATGGTACAGAAACCAAAGTGCTGAGGCTGAGATTTTGGATCCTTTCTTTGCAGGTTTGCTTTGAGGGTCGCTGCCAGAACACCTCCATCATCTTTGATTCTGAAAGCTGTAGCAAGAAGTGCCATGGGCATGGAGTAGGTGTCTTCCTCCTTTCCATCTACATTTCAGGATGGGCTGCCATTTATCAGTAGATGGGTGTTTGGCTCAGTTCTGATACCAAACTTAGGTTCAGTCTGGTCTTCTGCTTCTTAATTATTAATTTGCACATCCCTTTCATGTTTGGTGCATTTTCTAGTGTTGCTTTGGCATAGAATTTTTAAGGAGTCCTGAAAGGATATTACAATGAATGAAAACCAAGAAGGGGCAAGCTTACAGAAAAATATCCTGGGCCCAGTTTAGATTGAATAATGAAAAAAAAAATTACTAAGGGAAAAACATAGTAAAAAAGTCATTTAGAACAGTTTATACCAAACTGTGCTCTGCTGTGTCCCCAGGAGATAGAAAGAAAAGGCTGGTAAGACTTTTATTTTATCCAGCAAGAACTGCATTTTTTTTAGCTTGCAGTTGCTTTAGGAGCTGGCACTAAAGTCTCTGACTTTTACCCTCCAGGTCTGCAACAACAACAGGAACTGTCACTGCAACCAGGGGTGGGCTCCCCCATTTTGTAACAAGCTGGGGAGGGGAGGAAGCTTGGACAGTGGCCCTCCCAATCCTGGAGGTGAGTGGGACCAACTCTACCATGGTGGCACTTCAGAAGGATTTTAGTTATATTGAGAGCAGAGAGTTTTACATTTAACTAACTTTACTTTCTTGTCATCAGGTCCTTCAGTGGCTGTTATAACTCTAGCAATCCTGGCTCCCCTTCTCCTTCTTATTGGAATAATGTTTTTATTCTATTATCTGAAATGCTGGAATAAATTTGCCATCTGTTCTCTAAAGAAGATGCCACAATTCAGGTAAACTGTCAGTGCTGTTCCTTGTCTACTTGAATCCATGCCCTTTCAGTTTCAGAAGAGAAATGGCAAAGGCTGTGAAGAATATAAGTAAATTAATTTGTTGATATAGTCAATATTTGCTGCTTTTTTTGACTTTGGTTAAAATATAACGGAATATACAGTAAAGAAAAAGAAGAAAACACGTCAAGGAAGTAACAATATTTTCTTTCTCTCATTTTCAGTGACACCTCTGGAAATGGGCATGCAAATCCTGCCTTCAAGTTGAAAACTCCCCAGGAGCAGAGGAAGGTAGGAGCAAGGCCACTTTCTGCCTGCCCAAGTAGAGACACAACTGCCCTGAGTTATGGGATGCAGTTCCCTCTCACACTGCAATTAGAGAGTGGATTTATCAAAAGATGGGAAAACCAGACAGGAATTGCCCATGGCTGAAAGTCAGTGTGAGATGAATGTAGCATCTATTTCTAGCCATTTCCTTAAAGGAAGGATTTGGGATTTTGCCAGGCCTGTGTGGCTGCTTGTTTCTCCTGGTAGAGCCTCTTCTGTCACATCCCAATCTCAAAACTGAAGAAATTGCAGACTGGATTTATTTGCAAGCATCACTTATAATGTTAATGTCTAAGTCACCCTGTTCTGTTGGTTCCCATTTCTACCTCATGATCCCAAATTATCTCAATTTATCTAATCAGTGCTTAGTAGACAAACAAAATACATACCAATGTTGGAGGCAATATTTTCTACTGTGTGGCTCAAAGACATCATAGAGACACTCAGAAATGTAGCAGATGGTTTGAAGTGCAAGAACCTAACTCCTGGGACTTGTGAATCTTCTGCACAGGTGATCAGCTTCCCTGAAATCCCACCAAAATCTCCTCTTCAGCAAGCTCCAGGGTTCCAAATGAATACACAGCAGCCATCCAGCATCTCCCCTGGCTACAGCTGTGTCCTGGGGCAGCCTGCCAGACCAGTGCTCCCAACACCAGCAAGGAACATGGCCCAGAGGACACCCCCAAGCCGGCCAGCACCTCCTGCTCCTAGACCTCCTGTCTCTCAGGTATGAAGTTGTTCTACTGTCTTGCAGGTACAGTTTGGTGGGAGGTGTGTTCTGAGTGAGGCTGGTGAAGCCTCTCTAACCTTGATGGAGATTTAGGAGTTACTGTGCTTACTGATGGAGTCTCCATTCCACTGCAGGACAGTTCTGGGTGGTCCTTCTTGCTTCATAGTGTAGCTGACAGTGACCATGATGAGCATTCACAACTGCTCTTAATTCAGGTCCCCTGATACCTGTAACCTGGATCTGAAATTGGGTGTGTTGGATCACAAGCATTCACTTTGCCAAGGTCATCTGAACATTTTTTAGCTGCAATTCAAACAGCTAATTTTCCCTAAGCAAGCCTTGCAAAGCTCCTCTTACCATGTGGATGTATTTTATCTCCTGGAAATAAGCCCTTCTGAGATTACCACTTTGAGGTTCAGTACTATGTTCAGGATATCCATTGCTTGAGATGATCCCTCAAATATATTGCATTTGGCCTTTCCTGGACTAAAGTCTGGGAAGCCTCAGACAAAGTTTGAAGCAGAGCATAAGTGAGACTTTTAGTATGTTGCATAGAAAACATCAGACTTAACCCAGACTGACCTTAACCTCATAGCATCCTCGCTATGAGGTTATTTTGAGGGTTATAAGGAAAGGGTATTGACATCCTTCTCTTGCTGGCAGTTTTGTTCTAAGCTTAGTACAGACCCCCATTTTGTTCTAGGGTCGGAACAGACCCCCACATTTTTATGGAAAAGATAACAAATCCCTCAGACTGACTTAAACACCTTTTACCAAATTATTTCCCTACTAGATTTTTAGCTTACAGCCAGCAAGGAAGCAAAGTGCTCAGTTGCAGGGGATATAGCAGAAGGTAGTTTCTCTCTGACGGATACAGAGGAAAACAAAACCAAAATACTTCAGTGCATGGGATTTGTTTCTACCTCCATTGTTCCTGTGAACAGACGGCACTTCAGCAGGAAAGAAAATTAAAACAAAAGAAGGAAGTTGACTGCAGTCAAGAAGGAATAAGCATCCTTCCCAGCTGGTTGTTGACAAGTTCCCCACAATCTCCATTGTGTTCTCCCTCAATTCGTCCAGTCTCTTTATATCAGTCAGACCTACTAAATGGAATTATTTTCCTAAGATTTCCAAATGAAACCTTGCCATTTCTGGGTTGGGGGAGAGCCCCAAGGTGCAGAAGGTACAGGGGAAGTCATTAATTTCACTGTTTGCTAGTGTCACTGTTCTTCCTAGATGTTTCCAGTGTCTGCCAGACTTGCTCACTTGCTATTCCTATACGAGGTCTTTAGACCCAGCTGTAAGTGGGATTTAGTCTGCCTTGTCCTTCCTGCAGCCACAGATAAAGGTCCCTGGAGAGCAATAGAGTCCCAAATGTCAGCTGATGCAGCCATCATACACAGTCTAAGGAGACTGCAGGGGTTTTGGGTGTCCTCCAAGTTGTCACTGCAGCTGTGTTTATTAAATCAACACCTGTGAGCCAGCAACAGCAAGCAGTTAGTTCTTGTGTGGGTAGCTTCTCCCCAGGGGCATGCTTTACAGTGAAATTCATTGAAAGATTGGAAAATATAATGCTCTGAGTATCCTATTAGAGACAACTGTGTGCACAAAATAACAACAGATTGTAGGTGAGTTCAGGTGTGTGTTTGTATGGGCAAATATATATATATATATATAGGGTTTACAGGCATATGAGTAATCACAGTGAGAGTATGTGTATGAAACTTGCTTCCAGCCTTAAGTGCATCAATAATATGGATCATTAAAAGGCACTGGAACATAGCTTCCCTATTACTTGAAAATTCAAGACCTAAAACTTCTGGATCCTCTCGTAGCCAGAATATGATGTGCTGTCAGCCAGTGACTCCATTTAGGATGCAGAGCAAGGTACCCCTGTTACCATGTTTTGTTGTACTCAGTTTGAAGCCAGGTGCCCAGCAGCCTAAGGCCATCCAAAATTAATGAAACTTGACAGGTGAAAAACTCATACATATGGAAAACCACTAATCACCTGCATAATATGATGAGCAGTAGCAGCAGCCACCTGTGCTCCCTCTTGCCAGAGGAAGAGGTCCTTGCAAGCATGTTTTTGCCTATATCCCTTCAGTCCTTTATCTCAAGCAGGGATGCTACAGGCTGTTGTTATGGGATTCCCACCCAGTCTGTATGGTTTCTCCTGCTTTCATTGTGCAGCCATTATTCTGCAATATCCCTGGGGCTAATGCCAAACCAGAGACATCGAGGTGTGCAGCTGCCTACCCAATTTGTCGTCTCATACTAATGAAAAAATTAAAATATTATCTATGTTTTCAGGCCAGACAGAATATTTAAAACTGTTTCTTTTTTGTGTAGGATATTTCTAGACCCCGGCCACCCCAAAGAGCTTTGCCAGCTAATCCTGTCCCAGCTAGACTCAGAGCCTGGCCTGGGAACAGCCCTGCCATCTCACTGCCTCCTGCACACCTCAGAAGCCCAGGACAATTCCAGACTGCATCAGAGGTAGGCACTGGGTGCATCCCCTCACCACCAGCAATAAAACTACTCTGAAGGGAGTAACCTGGCTATCATACAGCAAAACACCTTCATGCACAGCCTTGATGGGTAGAAATGGAAAGGTGAGTGGCTTGGTTAGCTTTATTGCAGGGATTCTGTCTTCATTTGGTCCTTATTAAGCATTTCATAGTTATGTAAAACAGTTGATTCAGTATTTCACACCCCTGAGCACTTCCTCATTTAAAACCTGTGTGAGCTGTGCTGGGCAGTGGAGGTGTGTGACCCAGAATCATTGGTGAAGAGCAGCAACACAGGAAGGTCCACACAAGACTTGAAGACCCCCAGTAAGGAAGAGAAACCCCCTCCAGCCATGGCTATGGAGATGTTTTCTCTGTAGGAAGTTTTTCCCAAAAGCATCCTTTTAATCAGGACAGTTAAAAAGGGACTTTTAGTTGCTGAGCTCAGCTCCCAGCAAGCTGGGCCACTTAGCACAAACACATCCACTCCACAGACCATTGGATGGGTGCTGCTTCCAGCTGGCAACATACTTGTAAAAATGGGAAAAACTGCATTGTACTCCTGTTGTGAGAGTTTCCTGTGTGATGCTTTAGGGTGTGAATGCATGTGAACAGAGATTGGCCCATTATCACATCAGCTCTGGGAGAGGGAAGGTTCAGTGTTTGCTCTTTCATCAGTGTTCACACCTCTGTTTTGTCCCAATTCTCCATCTCATCCAGAATGCTGGTCATGGAACAGCTGGAGCAGCAAACATCTTGAAACTGGGACAGCTGGGCTCCCATGGGCACTCGTGAAGTGGTCTGTTCCCAGCTGGCTCTGAACTTCCCAGGGGACTGGATGGCCTTTATCACCAAAAAACACTTTTGCAGTCTCTTGGTTCCTCTTCTCTAGCTTCACCTATTTCCTATGTGACTCAACAAGCTGTAGTCAAGCTTGGCAGGAGTACCACCAGAAACTGTGCCAGTACATGCCAAGCTGAACTCAAATCTCTTTGCTGATAGAGTTTCCATATAGAGATAACTTGTTTATACGGTATTTAAATATTATTGTGCAATATCCAATGCAGGGATGGGGTTTCACATATTTTAAATCAGTTATTTAAGTGTTATCAGAGAGAACAAGCTGTGAGTGCAGGTGCTAGCCCTGATGGGCTTTCATGTAAGACCCAACACTGTTGATTTCCTCAGCCCATCCCTGAATCTGCAGGAGCATACATTGGTGCTATACAAAAACCACTGCCACTTGGGAAAGCTGCTGATAGCTTTTCTTCAGCTTATTCTCAGTTTACAGGGGGTGGCAAGTGGGGTCACAACAGGGAACAAATGATGGGAATATTCTTTGTTTAAATAATTTATGGGTCACCATGGAATTTTATTAGCTGTAATAGAGCAGATTAATTATTTTCCCTGTATAACCATCTTCAGCAAGAGCACTGCAATCTGCCTGTCCTCCAGCACTCACTTGTCTTGCCTCAGTGCTGTACCCTCAGCATGGCCTGTGCACTCTCACCTGTGTCACTGGGACACAACCAAGGTACAACAGGGAAACTCTGCCCAAAATACAGAGAAAAAGAAGGAAGCTCAGCAAAAGCCAGTGCTGAAACCTCTTCTCCAGCATACGGTACCACGGATAATCTATAGACACTTGCACATGTTTCCTCAGGCAGTAATATGTTTCCTTAGCAGTAATTCAGCATGGTCTGTCTGCTCCCCATACCAGTGAGAAACCTACCTTCAAACTGCCCAATTTCTGCTGAATTGCAGAAATATTAATGCAACATGGTGCTTTTGTAGGGCAGCTCATTTAGTCCACTTTTTCTTCAAGATGTGGATGGAGAGAGCTGTCCAAATGCACTTTAAGAAGCTGATAGTTCTGACCCCAAGGACCATCTCTCATGAATTTTTTTTTGTTGTTTTTTTATCCTTATTGTTTGGGCTTTTGTATGGTTTTTTTTCCTCAGAATTTTAAATGACGACCTTTTCGTGTGCCAAATTTTTCTTTTTTTTTTCTTGAAATTATTTCCAGGGTATACTGGAGCTATGGTTACAACAGTTCTGTTGTGGCTGATTTATTATGGACAAATCCTCAGTGTGATTGCTGCTTCACATGTGAGAAACTCTTATTGGCATAAAAAAAAGTCTTGTCTGATAGTTCTCATTCCCTTAGCTCTACTGATTGAGAGGAAACATAAACTGAGCACTCATTAAATTTGCAGTTATATATAGCAGTATATCTGTAGGATGACTTAAACCACTCCAGTTTTTGCAACTTTACTACCTCTTTCTCCACAAGGAAACAGTACACAGGGTGTGTCTTGAATTTCTGGTTGAGTTTTCATTATTTTAATCATTTTGGGCCTCTTCTTACCTTCTATACAGCTAGAAAACAAACTGATCTAAAATATTTCTCTCTGAAATATGGGATGGCAAGTGAAAGCCATCACCTTTCTAATCTTTGTATCTTTTTCTGTAGTTGTGTTATATAACAAAAATTATATTCAGACAACACATTTGTTTGAATTTGTTTCTTGGAGTGCAGGGACCAGTAAAAGCTGAGCATGTACAGTACACACACTGTAGTAGTACAGAATCAACCAGAAGAACTCAACCTTATATCTGAGCAGCATACTTCTGCTACAGCCCCTCATCTTCATCAAATGGCCACTGAAAATCACTAAGAATATTTGCAGTTGATGTTAACGTGGTTTCATGGTTTTAAAAATTTCCCCCAGCCACAAAAAGCTCAACTGGATGTGCCCAAGCCCTAATGGAAAACTTTTTTACTGGAATATCACGGAGTCTCCAGAAGGTAGTTTAAAGTGAGTCCTTTTCATTTTTTTATGCGTGCAAGTTGAGTGAATAATAATAGCTGGACTGCATGAGGAGTAATAGATGGTAAAAAATAATTTTTTTTTTTAAAGGTAATGTTACTTAGGAGAACATATACCAAAATACATCTCACTTTCTCCTGTGTCCACATAGTAATGGTTTACAATAATGCAATCTGTGCATCTATGCAAATACTTGAAGTATGCAATTCATTGTGCCTTTGCCTAGTTTTAATAAATTTGGTGGTTGACATTAAATATTCTGTCACTGTACTATTTTGGTTCAAGTCTTCATTTTATTCGTGGCATTCCTCCAGGATGGCTGGAGGAATGTCTTTACAAAGTGCAGTTCAAGGCAATGAGGACAAGTTCTGTTTACAATCTATTTCTAAAAGAAAATGCATAAAGCATTATACCAATTAGGATGCCAAAAACCAAAGCAAGAGTGAATTAATTGGGTGAATAATTTTCTACTGCCAAAGGAGGGCGCTGCTTTTTTAGGCTCAGCCCCCGATGCTCTTTCTATTCTACTCAGTTGTCTTTGAGCCTGTTTATCCCTAATTGTGACACCAATAAGATCAGAGAAATCATAAAAAACTTTCAGACCCACGTGCAAGTTTTGTTCCGTTGGGGGGCTTATTGTTGTTGTTTAGGGTTTTATTATTATAAAAAGCCTTTATTTCCCTTTCCACATTCAAAAAAAGAGTACTGAAATGTTATTAAAATAAGAGATTGTATGTTCCTCTCCCCTACAACCCTAAAATACATTTGCTCAGGGATGCCCAGACCCAGGTACAGGCAGGTCAGCATCTCAGACAGCATCAGTACACGCTGTGGTCCAGGGCTAGCCCAGCCAGAGCTGCCTCTGGACCCAGTCAACTTGGCAGAGCCATCTGAGGCGTTGCTGCTCCCAGTTTGGGATTTGCTGTGAGCAAATGGGTTTCAGTTGAGCAGCAAGGTGGAAGAAAAAAAAAAAAAAGTGATACCCTATTCCAAAATTTGACATGTTTTGCCCATATTCACCAATATTCTTGTTCCTTATTTGAAGAGCAAATTAACCATGGATGAGTAGAGTCTGAATAGCTGACATGCACCATTCAATCCTTGTCTCTCACCTCCATTTGAGATGCTGGGCTGTATTTTAGAGTTCATGCAAGTGTCTAGAAAGAAAGAAAGAAAAAGACAAAACCCATTAATCAATGACTCGATCAGGGCCTGGAAATAAAACACATCAATGCACACCCCACCACTCGCCCACTCCCGGGGGAAGGAGTGTAAGAGTAAACACAAGCCCTGCCAAGAATAAGAGTTGGGAAGGGGCCTCAGAGAGGAGCTTTGTCCCTGGAGTATCATATTTCAAAAGGATTTCCTTTTTCAGTGGCTCATGTATGAAAGCCCAGGGAGGATTAATACCCCTTGCTGCCACACCATGACAAAGATCCAATCCCAAATCCCAGCTAAAGACTTTGCTTAAGTCTACCATGCTTTGGATAAGACACTGTTGATTTTATTTTCTGCTTTTCCTTTTTTTAAATTTCTCACTAATGTCTGCAATATTGACATCAACCCATTCACCCAGCCTCCAGACCCTCGTATATAACATTAGGTGTAGATTATGGATACTTTGGGTTTATCCTCAGGGGCAGTGCTGGAATTGTCCACCTCTATCAGGATGTTCTTGTCATCTCGGGTGATGGGTGCTTGCTGTCCGCTCTGGAGGACTTGTGGTAGATTCCCTAAACTGACGTCCATGTCTTTGAAGGCATGGAGTAAAAAGACCCCCAAAATGATGGTGAGGAAACCACAAACTGTCCCAATGATGTCCACTACAGTCATGGTGACCCACTCCTTAAACAGGATGATGGAGGTTGTGATGACAATGGTGGTGAACACCACGTAGTAGATGGGAAACACCAAAGAGGTGTTGAAAATGTCTAGAGACTTATTGAGGTAGTTGATTTGTGTAGTGATGGATGCCACCAGTGTGATGATTAGGATCCATGTCAATGGATGCTGGAGCACAGGCCAGCCAGCAAAGAAGCCTTTGATGGCAATGCCCAGGCCCTTGACTGAGGACACGGAGAAGGCACCAATAACAGAGCAGATGGTGAGGTAAATGAGGATGTTTTTCTGGCCATAGCGGGGTGCAAGGTAGAAGATGAGGAGGAGGCAAATGGCCAAGAGGATCACAGCATAACCGAGGAAACCTGGAAGAGGGAAAGAAGGAATTCAAAACTGAGCAGCAGACATGGGGAGCAGCGTGCACTGCCCAGTCACAAGAAAGAAAACATGATCTGCACACCTGGCTCTTTCAGCTTAGAACACACTTCATCCAAAGTGGTGACTTCCTCGTCCTCTGGGGCATGTATCACCATCATGGTGCTGCCCACCAGGCTGAGCATGCAGCCCAGCTTTCCGAGCAGGTTGAGCCGTTCTCCGAGCAAATATGAAGACAGGATGGCACTGCACAGGACAGAAAAATGTCAGCAAAAGTCCTTTAAAGAAGGAGCATCTAAAATAAGGTAAAAAATTCCTTTATATGGTACAAGGGATACAAATTTGTAGTAAACTTGTTGGATTTTAGTGTGTTAATACACAAACACATCATATTTACTGACAGCTGGACCTAGAGATACAGGTGTGATTAATAGATCACAGCTCATTTATCAGGAAGGTGAAAACATACTGAATGTGTTAGCACACCATCCCCAGAAATATTTTCAGGGTCAACAGGTTCACTCATGAGCTGTTAAACGCTATGAAGCCTTTAGTGCCCAAAGAAATTACTTCAGGGGACAGTGTAACAGAAAAAACTCAACCTAGTGATAAAAGGCTTATATTAATTTTAACTATATCACTATTAAGCCACAGAGAAACTCTGAAGGGACTGGAGCTACAGATGTATCTGCAAAAATATTTAGCTGTTCTCCATAAAAATTTGGGGAAAGACACCAGAGCAGTCCTAACTCTCAGTTTTCTTACATATTTCACAATAACAGTCTTTCTGTAATGTCTTGAGTACCTGAAGTCATGTATTTTGATAGAAATCTTATTTTTCAAAAATACAGAAATAAAATACAGTTTCAGCCCTTTTGGCAATAGACAGAAGTATAAAACCACAACATTTGAGCGCTCCAAAAATGGAGAAAATAGAAGGCAAATAAAAGACAGTTTAAAACCAAGCTTGTCATTTTTGACCCTTTGAGATTTTTAGTTTACTACAAGAACAAAAAAAACCCCAAACCAACCAACCAAAAAATCAACAACTTTGAATTGGCTAAAGAGTTGGAGTAAGGAAGGACATAACATTAATATTTACAATTATTTAACCTGAAGTGTATGTAGCTACTGTTCACATGCAGCATTTTCAGAAGGGCAGGCTACTTAATTCAGTGGTTCCCACATGATCTCCCCACAGGACAACAACTCTCAGTGTTTTTCAAAAACACTGAGGCTTTCATTTGCTTTCAACAGTATAACTCATATTAGCATCACTTCAAGTCTTTCTGCCTTAAAAGGCAAACAGGCAAATTTAAAAATGCAAATTGCAAAGTGTAGACACATAAATCACCTTATGAGCACGCTCAGAGCCCCCAGAGGTGTGACAATAGTTGCAGGAGCAAAGGCATAGGCAGCAAAGTTGGCAGCTTCACCTCCACCCACTAAAGAAACACAAGAAAAATAAACACCAGTGAGTTCCAGTACACTTTTTTTGTTTTCTCCTGTGGGCTTGCAAACTAGTAAAACGTCAGTTAGAGGGAGGTTTATTACTGGGGGCTTCATGCTGCTGCTAACAACAGTGCTGGATAGCTGGTGAAAATCTATTACAAATTAACACAAGCTGTCCCTGGAGCCCTGCACCCAGAGGGAGAATGGATGGGGGTGATGGGGCTTGGCCATGCCACAGCTGATCTACATGAGCTCATAAATCCCCCCCCAGCCCAGCTGGGCACTTGCAGTGTGTCTGGGCCAAGCCTGAGGTGCTGCCTGGGAGTGTGCTCCTCACCTACAAAGAGTCTCCTTGGGGCTGTGGTGTCACCATCTGGACAGCTGTCTGTGTCCCCTGAGCAGTGAGTAGTGGGTTTGTCTATGGGTTGTGTTATGTGGTTGTGCAGGAAGAGCTGTGAGTGCAGAGCAACTTGGGGACACCTTGGACACTGCTGCAGCAGTGAGAGCCAGAAAAGACTGCTCTGAAAAACCCTCACAGCTGTGAGTCAACTTTGAGAAGGCTCAATAATGGTAAACCATAAAAAGAAGGATTTAATTCTTGCTCTAAGGCAAAGCAAGTCTCGTTCAAGAAAGGTGTTATCCACAACTCCTTCATGCTGCAGAAGTGATCTTTCCCAGAGCCTCCAGGCATGTACTGGAGGCTGTTTGCCCCGTGCCAAGTACACAGGCAGACCATCCAGCTGCCTTATTAAAATCTGACTCTTCATGTTTTTGCTTGAGTAAAACTGTGCTCTCAAGTCCTACCAGCCCTGCAGGTGGATGGTGGGGAGATTCTCTGTGGCTCACTGGCTCCACTCTCCTTGGGGTACCTTCTGATGATGAACTTGCCAGAAGAAAAAGCTTTAAGCCACCACGTGCTGGGCTTGTTCTACACATGATTCACAGAGACAGATCCTGGAAACAGCTTCCACTTACTGGTTAACAAGCCTGCCCACCAGAGCCAGTCCTTTAGGTAGCCATGGCCTCCGTCTCCTAGAGAAGGAAAGCACACAGATGTGCAGGAGTTAACAACCAGGTTCTTTAGAATAAGAGATGAGAAATGTCCCTTTGGAGAGGGATAAATTGCAAGGGGAAGTGGGTGACAAAGAAAGTGGCCTGGAAGGACAGAATATGCTGATGTGGCATTCTACATGGAAGTGAGGTTGAGTCAAGGGATCAGTGGAAGCTGGCACAAAGGGATGGACAATGCCAGTACCATGAAATGAGTTGTTTGTTCCTGGATGGCAATGGCACTGCTCCAAAGCCACTGAGGTTATGGACCTGAAGTGCAGCCTGTCCTGCTGCAGCATGGAAATTGGGGCTGCCCTTCAGCCCTGATCATCTTTGCTGGTTTGTCAGGGTGCATCTAAATCCAGCAATATAGGTCCTCAGCTGAGGTCCCATGGACTGGTCCTGTTTCATCTTGCATGTTCTGTTTGCCTGTTTGTTATGGGGCACTCCTGGAACCAAGGCATGTAGGATGGCAGGGGCTGCTCTGGGCTGGGTGCCCCTAGAAGAAGGCTTCTCTGTGGGACACCCTGCATCCTGCTTGTGGGACCCTTCACCTCTCATCACACCAGCTGGCTCTGCAAGTCTCATGCATGGGAACTAAGGTAAGACAAAGTGTTTTTTCCAAACTCAGCTCAAGTGGGGGTTATAGCTGTGAAAGACGAAGAGGAAAATAACTGGTTGGTTGCTCTGTTCAGGCATGTGGTGCCCAGTTTGTGTTGCTGTAGAGTTGTGGTGAGGGCTCTCTGCATCCTGTTCTAGAAGCTGTGTCTGCCCCTTTTGTAAACTGCTTTGCATCAGAGCTGTATCATAGGGCTTGAGCTTGAACTGCCAGAAATCCTTATGTTAACTTCATGTGGCATGGGCATTATGTGACTGTTCTGTTGAAAAATGATTCCTGACATTGAAACAACTTGGTGAAAGATGTGCATATAAATGAGGAAGAATGAATATACTGTGTTGGCGACTAATCCAGCTCTGGTCTTAACTCACAAGCTGTTAGACATAAGAAGCTTGAGCCTGCTGACATTGTGAACTCTGATTTTCTTGTCAGAGAGAGCCCATGTTTTGCTAAGCCTGACCTGAGTGGAGTTGTCAGTAACAGCAGTGTTTGACCTGCCTTGGAGAAAAGTGATGTGCTAAGATAGTGGTGTGAAACTCTGGGATAGGAGATTAAAGGGTGAGATAGGGAAAGGGGGAATGAAGAAGTGGACAGGAATTTGCTTGAATAACTCTTCAGGTTAGTCAAGTTCAAATGTTATGCTTTGGTATTTATTAGAAATTGCTGAGCTCCTTTGTTTTTTGTTTGATTTGGTTTTTTTCTCATGAACTCTTCTTATCAGCAGCAGGTTTTCATCATTAATTTCTAATTCCTGGTTAAACATCCTGAAAAATAGAGGTTTGCTCTTGTTTTACTGGCTTGGCTATGTTGTGGAAGTTTGTGGAAAGAAAGGGGAGAGAGACATCTTAAAAGGTTAAAACAATACTGATATTACACTGTGCAAATATAAGGTGAAAAGTAAACCCTTGTGAGCTCAGCAGTTGCATGTGGCCAGCCTAATGGCAGGGCTGGAGATGGTCTGACCTGTGACTCAGGTGCTGTTTGTAGCTTTGCTGGTTTACTCTGGACAGTCACTTCATCACTGAATGTTTCCATGTCCCCATATGGAAAGACAGTAAAATGGGGGTGGTGCTATTTACTTTCTTTGTGAAATTATTTAAGAACCGTCCCTAGACCAGAGCTGGGAAGCAGTAGTGGTTTAATTATAATTATTTTAGTGTGTAGTTATGCAAGTAGGTCAGCTGCCAGGTAGGACTTAGGCTGCTGCTAGAGTACATGTTTGCAATGCTGATGGGATGCATCCAACTCCCCAGTGCAATTCTGCTGTAGGCAGTGCTCCTCTGCCATTTGCTATTCATATATATATGTGCACATAAACACACACCTTACCCTAGTGCTAGAGGAAAGTTATCTACATGTTGTTGAGCAACATACCTCAGAATTATTTGAAAAACCACAAGCAGAGTTCATGCAGATTGCAGGCATGCAGTCCCACATTAATAAGCAGCTCTTGCTAATGCAATGAGAGCACATGAAGCTGCATTTTTGTCTCAGTGACTTGGTTGCAAAGCTGCTTAGTGCATCAAGAAGAGCAAGAGTGGGGTTACAGACATGTGCTGTGCTGCTCAGATCTGTAGCACAGGCATGACTTGCTCCTTTGTACTGAGGCACATTTCAAAGAGATTTCAATATTCGGCTTCTTCCTTCCCATGCAAGAGCTGTGGTGGGCAAATATTGCTTTGGTGGGTCTGCATCTGATCACACAGTGCATGTGACTTCCTATTTTCAGTGTAAGGCAGGGGAATGCTGCTTTTAGCTGAGCCCTTCCAATGCAGGGCTCTGTAAATTAGCTCCAGCACAGCACCTCTCTGGATCTTTCTCACAAAAAATCATCCACAAAAGGTCTTATTCACATTGCTGATGGAAGGCTGATGTGTACCCAGAGGTTTTCTCTTTCCTTATGAGTTCAGATGCTGTGGGGGTGGTTCTGGGAACAGAACCTTCTTCCTCCTGCCCCACACAAAAGCCTTACCTGCCCTGGTGCCTCCCTTCTCCACCAGCCGTAGCAGCCCCTTCTTCTTGAGGATGATGCTGCTTCCAATTAGGAAGCTGGAGAAGACAGCCAAACCCAGGCCAATGTAGAATCCATAATTGCTTTCCAGTTGAGTTACCCAGAAGTTGTTCAAAGTCCCATTGTCCTGGACAGAGTCAGCATTGCAGATCAACTGGCACACAACCCGTTGGGAAAGGCATGAGAGAGTGACCAGAGACCCTGTGAGACAACCATGGAGATAATCAGCAAATTACTGATACAACTATCAACAGTGCCTCTATTGGTCTCTGGACTCCTACAGATGTCCCCCTGAACAGCCACCTGTGCTGTCACCCTAACAACACATACCCACAAGTTGAAACTCCATCAGACCCGAGACACCTCTGTGGAAATGGCAAGGTGTTAAAAGATAGAATCCTGGTGTACAGTTCAAGCAGGCTGTTGACACTAAATATATCTGCCAGTCTACACATTGAGCTGGAAGGTCACATAAGTACCACTATAAAAATGTAACTTGGTTTTCCAGACACCTATTCCAGAGCCTCTCCTCCAGAGGTCTATGAGTTTGAATTATGCATTATCAATACTGAACCCTGTTGATTTAAAGGCTTTGGTGCCAACTCATCCTTGCATCTGCCAACTCATCTGCAACATTTGGGTTTAATGTGGAGTGAAGCCAGTTCTTGGTAACTTGGTAACTCTGCATCTTTACCAGCTCTATATATTGAGTTGTCCCATGGGACTGCTTGCAAGACAACAGGCTCACCCTGGAACAAAGTTTTATCTCTACATGGCCTTTACTGTCTAATGGCTTTATTCTACCTATTTGCTGAGTACATGAGTGCTTATAAAGCACACAAAGTCCTCCCAGTGTAGCAGGAGTGTAGCAGGCACAATTTTCTGCTGCTCACACCGGAAGCACTGAGCTCCTCAGTCTCTAGCCAAGGTGTGTTGCTGTGTGTGGGTGGGAAAATTGCTGAGTTTTTCCCTACTCTCACACTCCTACCACACCCAGCACATCTTTAATTGCAATCTTCACTCTGAGTGTAGTAAAGACAGTGGGAATGTGAGGAATAGAACAGCCTGGTGGAGTGTCACAGAAGTCCTTTTGTAGTTAGAGACTTTAAATATCTGCCTGAACTCGTGAAGAAATTATGGTGCAAGTCTTGTGCCTCTGTAGGTAGAGGTATAGAACGGCTCAGCTGCTCACAGTACTGCCTGCAGCCTGGGCACAGATTCCAGCTTTTTCCTAAATCAAGAGAGGCTTAAAACTTCTGCAGCTGCAGCCCCTGTCCCTGGCACATGTAGCTGAGGATTTGGATCCAGACTTTTTCTAACTGAAAAATCGCAGTGACATTCTAGATGAGTTTTCAAAGGCTCCCTATTAGGTTTCTTTTCTAATGGAAAAACATCCCTAATTGCTGTACTATTAGCTGGGGACCAGGGGGGCATCTTGTTTCCTCCGATGGGTAGAAGACTGAAATGTGCTGCTAGGCACAAGCACTAGGCAGTAGGATGGGGTGACTCTGACTGGGTTAGGTAATCAATAAAGGGGGGAAAAAAAGAAAGAAAGAATGAAAAAAAAAGTAATAATTCCTAGTTTCTCTTTAAGTGCTGTAAGGCTGACACAGGGCACAACTTGCTGCTGGAAGAGCTCCCAGGCTGTGGGAGTCTTGTGGATAAAGGGATTTTTACCATTCCTATACACACCTCAACCAAAAATATAAAGGGGGGAGACACACTAAAAAAAACCCCAAACCCAGAAAACAGAGCAGTAAAGGGAGCCGCTCCCAGGCCGGAGGTTTCAGCGGGCTCAGCTCCCGGGGGATGAAGGCCAGGCTGCCGCCCCCTCCCCGGGACCCTCCCGCCGTCCCCCCCAGTTTGTTCTCCTTCCCCCCGCGCTGCTGGGCCGGATGCACTCACCGTTCCTGCAGGTGCTGTTCGTCTCCAGCGATTCCATCTCTTTCGTCCTCACGGACGGCTCAGAGCATCCCGGAGCCGAGAGTAGAGCTGCTGCCGGCGAGACTGGGCAGGGCCGGGCCGGGCCGGGCCGCCGCTCACCTGCCCGACCGGCTCCTCCTCCGGGACGGGACGGGGCTGGCCCTGCTCTCGGTGCACAGGGGGGCTGAGCAACCTTTGCGCCCCAACCCCAGCTGCACAGCTCCATTGCTGCCCTTTCTCCTGTCCCCTGCCCGCTGGAGAGGCTGAAGAGGAGGGCACGGTGGCAGAAGTGTGGGTTGAACAGCCTTATGACAGACATGGGATGAGGCTCCCCAGCTGATAGGGATTTCTCCTCTAAAATGTGTTTTTATTATTTGAAGTGGCTGGGACCACCAAAGTGCTATGGAAGCAGGAGGTTGTGCTTCTGGTTGGGTGGTTTCTGGGCCCAGTTGCAGTGGCTGAGTTGTGGGATCCTGGGTGTGCACTGAGAGGGTTGTGGATGCTGCAAAGCTGTGGGCTTCATGTTTTCAGGGTAGGGTGGAACAGAAATGAAAAATAACCAAGAGAAATTAAATTCTGTAATCCTGAAGAGAATGTCTTACTAAAAGGGCCTGTAACTGCAGTTAATATAGCAAAGAAACATTTCAGAAAGTGTCATGTTGCTTCAAGCATTGGTGTTTATTATTCTCCACTTAACACTGTGGCTGTGTGGTTGTAGGAGTGAAGGACAAGGCTGAAAGGCTGAGAAAGATGTAGAGGTCTAGGGAAGATGGATATAACCAAATAGAGCAGTGGGTGCAGTGTTTCCTGCACCATGTTCTCACTGGGCAAAGCCATGTTCTCTGCTGAAGGTCAGGCCAGATTTCCCTAATGAAACTTCCTGACTTTTGAGCTGGCAAAAGCCAGGCTCCACACAAAGACACATTTGAAAAAGAAGTAGCAAAAGATGAATGTGTAATGACAAGGGCACTTGTGTGTGAAAAAGAAGATCAGAGGTCTAGGGGACAATTTCACCAGTAGCAGCTATGATTTTGTTTTGTGACCATTTAGTTGACAGGTCTCACTCCTTATGGCCAAGTGGTTCAGCCTGTGCTATAGAAGTGGCTGCAGCTGCCCCATCAACTCCCCATCCCACTGCAGCTGAAGTCTCTCATGCTAATATTAGTGTGTGAACATTTCACAGCATGTTGTACATCAATGTATTTTGCCTTCATCCCCACTCTCCTCTGCCAATGTCCTCTCTTCTGTGTTTGTGGGTGGTAGCTGTGTGTACACAGAAACCTACTGCCCATACAAAAGCCCTTTCACTGCAGCAGGAGCCAGTAGTTAGATTGCACTATAGGTCAGCAGAGATAAGTAAAACCAATAGTTTTTCTTCAGCAAGCACACATTTATAGTTAGAAATGGTATCTGTCAAAAGGCAATATAGAGATGTACGATCTGCAGGATCTGAACATGTCTGAAATATTTTTCCCCCCTATCTATAAACCTGTTACTACAGAAATTGCCTTAGACCATCAAGCTGCAGCATTGCTAGTACCACATGGCTCCTTCATTCAGTCCCTTATCCTAACTCTGTACAACTGTTCTGCAGCAGATGTAATGTTCAAGTGTTTTGTGAGTCATTTGATTTTAATCAGGTCTGTTCATCAGTCACAGACCTGCAGGTCGCTGGCTGGGACATGCTGTGCCAGCCAAATCCCACATCACCCCCTTTATCAAAGGAGCACTCGATAATCAATCCAAATTGTGTGGCAGTGGGCTTTGATGTAGGAAATGTGTGCTGATTTATTAGTGATCTGGGAGAAACTTATGCTGCTGTTATATAGACAAAAGTCACCCTGGACAAGGCAGTGATGTCAGGATTTGGCCATCATTTAGTAAATTCACTTGCTGATGCTGGTTAAGAGCTATTCATGCAATGTGTGAGTAGTAGGCTTGCTGCAGAAACCAAGGTGATGGCAAAGTGGGACAATGTACTGACTGCAGTGTTCTCTGTCCTCTCGAAGTCTGCTCCATCTTCTTGCTCTGGTGCTCAGGAACACTGTCAGGCTGTCCACTTTGTTGGACCTCCTACAACAACATGAGGTCTTGCTCCCAGCTGGGAACTCCTAATGGTGATGTGGTTATTGGCAGTTAAACTGCATCCAAAATGATTTCCAAGCTTTTGTGGACAAATGTTGTTGACATCTGTGCAGAGTACAGTTGCTGCTGCACACAAAGGTGCTAGGGAGGGAGGAAATATTTATGGAAGGGATCTGCAGTTAGAATAATACTTCTGGTGATGGTGCAACATCATAAGTTACTGTCACATCAGGAAGGGGTGTACTCAAAAGCAAAATGCACTTTGGGACACAGCTGTCAGCTTTATTTCCTAAAGAAAAAGGCTAACGTGACCACATGCATGACCACGTGCACACGTTCATATCATTCCCAAAGATACACGACCTCATGGCCACTTTTGCCAGATTTGACAGGGGATGAGATCTCTAAGAGAAGACATTCTCAGTTCTGGGAAGGGAAGAGGAAACATGGCATAAAGAGGTCCTAGAAGGAGTGGACAGAGCAGTGTGAGCTGGCTCAATCAGGGAAGGGGAATGCATAATTGCCACCACTGTGGGAGAAGCTTCAGTCAGATACTGCAATCAACCATGGGACACAAGTGTGTCACGAATTTCTTCCTGGTGCAGGGTCTGCAGGGGTGTGGGATATAAAATCCCTAAGTCACAGGAGTTGCATTTGGATTTAGCAAGGCTGTGTACAGCAATATGGAAGTTAAAAGCCAGGTAGGATGGGCATGGAATTGCCTACTACTCTTAGTCAAGGGCAAGTTGAGACAGATAGCAATAAAGAAGGGATGCAACCAATGCCTCTTTTATTGCTTCATATCCTTGCTTTAATGGGAAGGCTGTAATTAAGGGAGTTCAGCTCCAAGCTATGACCTCACTGGTTGATACTCTAATCAGATGGTTCCTTAAAAATAACTCTCAGAAATCAGGGAGTCTTCCTTAGCAGCTCATCTTCTAACAATGCAGTTCCTCCTGAAATACTGGTTTCCAAGCCAAAAAATTTGACTGGAATCCAGGGGGTAAAGCAAGACAGCTTTGCATGCAAATAACCTCTTCAGCAACATCAGAAGGATTTTCCCCCAGGCTTCTCCCTGCTCATCTCTTCTAGTTTGGAAAAAATGATCAATAAGTACTGGGAATCAATTGTCTTGAGAGAGAAATAATTCTGGAAGTAGCCTGCTAACAGGTGGTGGAAACTTTCATATGGCTGATAGGCACTCTTCCTGTGGAAATTTTAAGAACAGGGTTCTATGGCTTTTTCTGTTTGAGGGCCCTAAGGATCTGTTGCTTCAAAGAGAGAGCAAATCCTTTTTCTGACACTGGTATGATTGTGTAGGGTTAAGGGAATTGGCCAGTGTTCAGATAATTGCAGCACTCCATGAAAGGATGCTCAGACCTTGACAGTCTGGTTTTTGAGCAGACAGCTTACAATTTGTCCTGTCTCAAGGTACCTGTGACTGCAGTGGCTCAGGCTGTCATTTCATGCTACCTTAGACAACTCCACCAAATCAGAGTTCCCAAGCCTGTCATAGCTGTGGTGGGTTCCCACCCTTGCTGTTCTGTGCCAGTGGGTTGTGGAGCAGCTGGGTGATCCAGGGTCACCATGCCATAAACCACACCCCAAATAATTTTTCCTAAGGTTGCTAATTTTTTCATCCAGATCACTGTGGTCCCATAAACTGTGTATGTTGGCAGAGCAGTAGTGGTAGGCTGGTGATGGTATAAAGTTCACTTCTAGTTTTCTGTGAAGAATCATTGCATTTTATTCCTCTTATGGTAGGAAGTTATTCCTACAAGGAAACCTTGGGAAGAAGCTATGAAAAGGAACATGAGTTACAGCATTTTGTCTAGAGCTGATGAAGCACAGTTGCCCCCTCTTATAGATCCATGTCAGTTGTTTCACCCTAACTCAGCTCCCAGAAGGTCTTTTCCTCTCAACAACCACACCTTCTCAGATGCTTTTAATACAAACCTAAAAAACAGTTTAAAATAGAAATTTGGAAAAAAACAGCAAGGAGAACCTCCTGGAATAAAAAGGCCTTTGTTGAGTTGGTAATGGCTGTGGTAATGAGAGCAAATTAGCTCCTCAGTCTAGATTTGAGTAGGGCCTGAAATTCTATTAAAAATTGTTACATAATTTTCCCTCTCCTAGCCTTCTTATAGTAAAAGGAGTTTTCAAATGAAGATTTGTTGTAGAAAGATGTTTTACTCAAAAATAATGAACTTCTAGATATGAAAATTTGTTTGCTTTGGTGTTGGCCACAAACAAGCCAGTTCAGTTTTGACAAAAGCCAAAAATTTTTCTCAAGAAAATGAGAAAAAAGTTATTCCTTTCAGCTTCCAGTTTGTCCCAGTGCAATCAGAGGCTCTACCCAAAATCAGTAATTGCAATGATGATGACACCCCAAGGTAAAGTCTGCCCATTTCATGAATGAGCCCAAGTTTTATTTCTCTTCATCACAAAAGTCATCCCACATTTGCTGTACACAATGTTGGTTGCTGTTTTATGGGACACATCACCATGTACCAGATGCTTTACTCTTGCAGAAGCATTTCTAATGGAGATGGAAGCTTCTGTTAGCTAAATTTTAGAACAATGGCAAAAAATAATACAAACTCAAAATATCATCTTCAGCGGCATAGTAAATACAGATAAAAAATTTAACATTGTATCAGATCACAAGCCTAAATATACCTCACCATAAATAAAGTTCATTGTACAAAATAACTCAAGCAGCTTTTCATACAAATATGGTACTTTAGACAACAGTTATTGAGAATATTTTCTTGGGTTTTTTTACATCTTCAATTTTTTTTTCTTTTGTTCTCAAACACACATGAACCCACTGGACTGGATTAATGCAGCAGAAAAAGGACTAACGTGTTGTTCAATGCTAATAAGTGCTGTCAGAGTTGAAAAGGAAAACCACTGAAGTGTTAAGCTTGAACTAGTTTGCTTCACCTTTCTATTTTATCATTGAAAACCATGTCTAGCATCACCAAAGAAAGGCATGTACAATGCCACTAGCCATGTTTTATAATGTCAATCCCAGAGGGACTATTAAAATAACCTAGTCTGACTTCATTCATGACACAGGCCATCCTTTTCCCCTCCCTGTAATTCCTGTATTGAGCCAGCAGCTTGTCACTGAAGCAGGCATTCCAAGTGGTGACAGTAAATCCTGGGGAGGTGGCAGGGTACTTCAGAGGAAGCAGAAAAATGCAGGTAAAAAAGAAAACCTACAGTCAGTGGACTTAAAAGTATCCACAGAGTAGTCCACATTTCCCTAAAAAAAAATATGGTCCTGCAGATTGTAAAAGGCTGAAAACTACAGGATTAGAGCCAATCTGCAAGGAAGACACCCAAATTTAGCAGAAAGACTGCAAGTGTGGAGAATATGCCCAATTCTGTGGCAGTCCACTAAGCCCTACTGGTACAAATTTGGTCCCTATTTCTGTTAAGAATTATGAGATTGAAAAAGGAAATGAGGAAAAAAAATTTTCAAGGAGTTCTTAGAAAACTTACACCTTTTTCTCATACACAGTCAAGGAGGGTTAGAGAAGTGAAGCTAAAGACTTTTTGCACCCTTTAGATAATAAAAGGACAATACCATCAAATCTCAGAAATGAAGACTGTAAGATTATTCCTAGCTGTGTCTCATACTACTTGAGCAACAAGGCAAAACATCTGCATGCACCCTAGAGTCAGGAACACCTTACATTGTGTCCATGCAGACATTTAATTCAAAATGTGTAACCCCTCAGAATCTTTAAGGGATTTTACCTTCCTTCCAGAAAATCTACGGGCAACAAACAGTTTTCATCTATCTCTTTTTTTCAAGTACACACATCTGTGTTTTGCAGGGTTTCAGAGAGCTATTATGGCAAAAGTACAGCAAAAGAATGCAAAGTGGTATTCATATTAAGGTAGAATATCTCATGACTCACTCCAGACCAAGACAGATGAAAACAGGCATTTAAATTTATGTTCTTATATTCTGTTTTGTCTGGGTAGCTAAGATTGGGCTATGTGGTACAGTTCATTTTGCTGCTGCTGGTTTCTGAGAAGTCTCCAGCATCCTGTAATTTGTCAGGTGCAGTAGGATGTTTATTTTGTGCTGTGTTCAGAGGTGGCCCCGAGAGCCAGACGGGGCCTTATGCCACCTTTTCAGCAACACTTTCATACCAAAATAACAAGCACTTACTATTTAGGTCAGGAAAAATAGGATCTTGGTTAGAGCTTCCTCGTATTTTGTTTTTGACAAAAAATAAAGTGCTTGATTCTCTTTTTCCTTTAAAAAATATATATCTGTAAATACCCTGACCCCAGTACTGTATAAATGCTGGAATATGATGGAAAACCAGAAATGACATCCTTAGTGGAAAAGTAAATAGAGAGCAAGAGCCCTGCAGTGTCATCAAGTCCCTGCTGCTCTTCTGCTGCTCTTCCTCACAGGAGGAAACTACTCACCCTACCAGGCTGGGTCCTTCCCTGCCACTCCAAAATTTCAGCCAGACTTCCTGAGATTTCATTTAACTTTCATATGACAATGCCACACAATTTCCTCCCTGCAGTTTAAATATCTGTCCTGGTAGATAAAGAAAATTCAAAGTGTGAAAGCATTCATTGTTTCTCAGCTGTGGGGTATTTATTGATTATCAAGGGAGTAGATGGTGAGTGTCTGGAAGAATAAATTCATCCACCCAGAAAGATGTCCCCTTGCTAATAGTAGTTCACTCCCTGTTGTTTTCCAAGACAAAATACTCCAGCTGGGACATTTCTACTAATTAATTATTTGTTCCCTCTGAGAAAATGAATGCCCAGGCTCTGCCTTTTTAGCATCTGTAATAGCATCCAGTTTGCAAGGTATGATGAAATGGACTAAGAGAAAATATATAATCACAAGCTTTTGTATGACTTCAATGACACTACTGAGGGGAAGCAAGGAAGGCCATGAGTTATGAAATTCTTGAAGTTCCTACTGAATTTGTTCTCATTATCAAGGGATCTTAGATTAACTGAGTAGGAAAAGGAAACAGGCTCTAGTGTTCCCTCTGAATGCCTTTAAATCTGGAAAATTCTGGGTATTCTTAAATGCTTATCCTGTACCACTTCTAAACAATCACATAATTACTGAGTGATGGAAAGTTTCCTAAGCCCTGCTGACAGTCATTCTCTGAAGAAAGACATTTGGCCTCTGTGCCATGAGGAATTTATCTAAAACAAGGGAAAACAGTACTGCAGAACACATACAGAGTTCAGCTCTCATCCTTGGCTGAAGACCAAAGATCATGTAGGTTCAAGGACATTCCACCTGCCTCCTGTGAGGACCAGTGATTATTTTCACACAGATTAATATGTTCAAGAGCACATTCACATGAATGCATCCTCTTCTGTCTTGTTTAGTCTGCGGAAGATGTATCTTCAGAGGAGAATCTTTTGCATTAAAATAAGTGGATGTCCCATAGCAGTGAAGAAACCAGGCTGTCTTCTCTTAACCCAGTTCTCTGAAATGCTGAGATGTTATTTGGCAAGTACCTCATTGGTATTCTGAAACCCACATGCCAAAGCTCCCTTTAACAGATACTAGAAAGGCCAATGATGCAGCAGAGAGTACAAAGCTAACCTCAGCCTAGAGTCTGCAGCCATCCAAGACCAGTCCATCATGGCTTCTCTGCACCCATCACTTGATCCTCATGGTGGTGCCACAGGTGACATCCTGCCTTCTTCCTCCCCCAAAATCTGGGGCTTCAGCTTCTCTTGCTCCATGGCTAGTGGCACATGTCACTGGGGGTGTCAATCTGCTCCATTGTTTCTATGGTGGGAACAGGCTCCGAGTGCTGTGTAAGCATGGAGCTCTTCCACCAGTATCCTCATGTTTGGGGTTGCAATATGGCTTCAGAGTGATGTGTTGGACTGGATGAATCACAGGGGAAAAATAGACCACTTCATGGAAGAAAAGCACATTTTGCCCACCCGCCCACCCCCACCCACCCTGAAGTCTGAAAGCTACAAGTAAAATGGATCACAGGGATGGTACAGAAGAACATGCACTCAAACAGGACTGGATGGGAGGATGTGTCCTTGTGAGTAATAGGCATATCCAGTCTTAGTTTTCCAGGTCTCATGCTGTCAAGATCAGCCCTGCCACCTGTTCTGGGTTCAGTCTCTTCTGCCTTCCCAACCCGTGCAGGGTCAGTGTCCCCACTAGCAGGTGGTAGCCAGAGACTGATGGATTGGGGGCTGGAAGCAGCGCACGTGCTCCACCGTGGAACTATCTGTTTCCACTGACTTCATGTACTTGTTCAGGATGGCAAAAATCTCGTTGTTCAGGATCTGATACTTCCTGATCCTATCAGCCATCTTCTTCAAGGGCTGGAGGGATGGTGAGGGAAAAAAACAACAGATGAAGAAAGTCTTAGGTCAACTGACCAGCTAGAAAGTACCAATACCTCTTCCCTGCTGCTGAGAAACCTCTGGTAAAGCAAAGCAGCTATAAAATGTGTTATAGTTCCACTTAACACCTCCTAGGGCCCAGTGACTCACTTCATTATAGGGTCTGATGACTCAAGTCAGAGCGTTAACAAGGTTCATGAGTGGCCCTAAGTTAACTGGTTCAAAATCTAGTCTCCCAAGTGCCTATTGAGAAAGTCACTGAGATCACAGGATGGTTGCTGGGAATACTAACTTCTCTGCTCCAGCTTCCTAACTCCAGGAGGAAAGGAAAAGATCTGGGAGAAAAAAGATTGGATTATCAAGCCAATTAAAACCTTGGCCTCTCTGCTGAGACTGAGATGGAAATCTCACAGCAAGTGTGTCCACTCTGAATAAGGTTAAAACTGGTCATGGTTGTAATTTACGAGTTTAAACAGGGAGAGACAGAAAACAGAATTGTGCCAGTTCAGGCCCCTTAGGACCTCACCCTTAAACTTACCACATTTTTAATGATTTCGTCCTTTCCATCCTGCCTCTGCACCTTCAGCAGGTGGTAGCAGAAGTCAAAGAGGTCAAAACGCCTTTGCTGTCCAAGGAGAACAATGATGGAACAACCTGCCCAGTTCAGACCATCGCCAAAGCACTGTCTGGAAGGAGGACAGGGGGATGGGGTGAGATGACAGTATAGAATTAGGTATGAGAAGTCCTACCATGTTACCAGGAACTTCTCTTGGTGAATTGCTAGGGAAATAAGATTCAGACATACTCCTGGAAAGTGGGTACACACCTACAGAAAATAAAATCAGTAGGAGATACACAGCATTGTACCAGGGCCAGGCTGTGCAGAGTGCATCACAGGGTATGATGGATAAGGACCTAGCCTCTGACTTGGGTTGCTAGCTCATCTACCCATCTCCTTCTGCAAGTCACCTTGGGTGTGTCCCACCCAAATATTGCTCTTTTCTTTAACTGTTCAGATAGAAAGCTCTTTGGGCATCTCTGTGTCCATGCACAACAAAGTCCTTTCATCAAGGACCCGTGCTCCCCCTCTACCCCTTCACTGGCTGGGGCTATCACTGCAGCTGAGGGCATCCCAGGGGCATCCCAGAGGCTTGCCAGTTCCATGAGCTGATGGATGGCACTGGTGGCAGAGCTGGCCCATGGACACTCACTCTGCAGTGAACTCGTTGGTGCCCACGGGGATGCAGTACACAAACTGCATGGCACTCCAGAGCCGGTGAAACTCCACGCATTCATCCACGTGCATCACCCCATTTGTTGGGGGTGGACCTCGCCAGATTGGGTCCTGCAGGTAGCTCCTAATCCGTGTCAGGATCACCTCGAACATGGACAGCCCACAGCACAACCGCTCCTTGGTCAGCAAGTCACCCTCTCGGGCAATGGCTATTTGCTGAGGGGGAGTACAAGCAGAGAAACAGAAGTGACAATGTGACACAGACGGGTCCTCTCACTGGACTCAGTGCTTCTCCTTCCCCCTGGCTCTTTCAAAGTTAAGACACATCCCATGCAAGGTCCAACCTTACCTCTGATGGCTGCTCCCATGGCACTCCCCACCAGAAAATATTCAACCCTCAAACAGAAGAAGACTTAATCTTGTGCTCATTATTTTCATGATTTGTGCTGATTGTGAAAATAAAAGAGGGGTGAACAGGACATTTTGTTTCCCAGGGCATTACCATCATCTCTTTAAAATGTAAAGAGCCTATGGCTTGCTTTATTTCTTTCGTAGTTAAGGTTAAAAAGCTCTGAGGAAGATGAGAAGCCAGTGGAACTGTAATACTGGAAAACCTGTGGTTTATAAGAATGTCAAATATTTTTTTCTTGATGTTGAAGCCTTATGTGTGTGGAGAATTTCTGTGACATCCACACTCAGATTTACATCTGGAATGGCTCCACTAGATGGAGTTCATTTGGTTTTTACACTAGAGGAAAATTAAAAAGAGAACTAGCTTCATTTTATTCTCTTTGCTCCCCTAGAAAGTAAAAAAAAAGGAGGATTTTAAATAAGTAGGGCCTCCCTGAGGCACAGGAGTATTGACCCCACTGAGCTCACTGAGTGGGGCTGGGGTGGAAGCATGAAGTTCACTTGCTGCCGTGATATCCTCTTAGCTGCCCCACATCTGCCATTTCCAGCAGCATCACTGACTTTTCTTTGTATTGCTGCCAAAAATAACATGGGAAATGAGAGCCTAGTGCTGTTGGAATTGTGGCTGTGGGAGGCTCCAGCTCTGTCAAGCTCACTCCAGTAGATAAGCGGCTGCTACAGTGCTCTGGCCCCACTGGCAGAGCCTTTTACTCCTCTCACCACTTTGGCAGAGGCATGCAGAGCAAGTGTGACATTTACTGACCTGCCTATCCCAAAGGACTAACTGGAGCTTTATGTGCTTTTTAAGCATTTGCTCCATTTCCATCTGTCCCTAGAATGCCTGCAAAAATGTCATCCTGATTGGAATCCAGATGGGGGCTCAAGAGCATCTGGTATAATGGGCAGGAACGTGTCCTGGCCAGACATTAAGCACATGAATTATGCTTGGCTTACACAGGTCATTTTCATTCCACTCTAAAAAGACATGAAAGTGCCTGCTTACTCCCCTCCTGAGTATTAGTTTATGCTAGCAGTAACCTGAAGCATTTTCAGGTTGATGTCTATTGAAGTTAAAAGTGTTACAGTTCCTGCTTGTGCCACAATTTCAAGGACATTCTGGGAACCTTGGTTCAATTAATATTCAACTAATAGCAAATATCAAGAGAAAGGTGTATTGTGCTGAGGTGATATTTGGTCTAGGATCCCCTAGATTTGTTAAATGCAGGAATGATATTACCAGTTTCATGGCATGCACTTGCAGATGTTTGCTTAGCAAGTAAAGACTTACTTTATCCAGTTTGTTTTTATAGCTAAAGGCTGTACACTTTCTCTTTCCTCACCTGCTCCAAACTCTTACCAGTGCAGGTTAGCATCTGGACACACCAGTCTATGATGGCAAAATGAGGACACAGCAGAAGTTAAGCCACTTCACATATACATTAGGTATTAGCATTACTGTTTGCTAAGATATAGTGATAGTACAGGTACTTTTCTAGTCTAATCTACTAAACTAGTTTATTCATCTTAGTATATAATTTCTGAAGAAATGCTAATATAGAAAGGGATGTATCTGGCTTTTTTTTTTTTTTTTTTGGTGCTCTCAAGATAAATTGCTAAATGATGCCTCTGTGCTGGCTCAATTATTCCCTCTGCCTTTCCAAAAGGAAAGGGCCCCATTACTTCCAGTGGAAAAAATCAAGCAGTTTTGAAAATCCCTACTAAATAACCCTATGATCAGCATTAAAAAGGAAAGGATTCCTCAAATGAACCACTTTGACACCCCTTGGTTCCTTATGAATCACCCACTGAACATCTCCTTCTGGATTCCCAATGCAAAGCAATTATTTACAACAATCACTGACAGTTTTCCTGCCATTACACAAATCCAGTTGTGCCATACCTCTTTCAGAGCTCATTAACTGATAAGCTTTCAAGAACTGGACCCAAAGCCTACAAGGACTGACAGATCTCCACTAAAGACAACATCCTCTGGCTCAGCCCCTTCACACATGTAATTATACAACATGCCCAGGGCCACCTTCTGGGAGAGGCATCTATGAGTCAGATTCTGCTCACATTCTGGACAATTGCTAGAAGGCACTTATGAGTTCTGCAGGAAAAAAAATCCTGTATGACCTGTGTCCAAAACTGCATTTCCAAAATGCATGTCCACAACTGATAAGGAGCAAGCTCAAAAGCTATGGAGGCATCTATAGACAGTGATTCTTGTGTTGATTTACATCTGAGTTCAAAAAAGATCTAGTACTCAACTGTACCTGTGTGATGAATATGGGAACAGATTACAGAAAAAAAAAATTAGCAGGACATGAAGTACTTCTTGTTTTCATCACCATCATAATTATGGAAGAAATAAGCAACATGTGAACTCTAATAGCAGATTTCAATGATGATTTTGCATGGAAAGGAGAGATAGAAAGACCAACACAAAGACACAAAAACACAGAGGCAAATTATTTTTCTTGAGTGTCTCCTTTAACAGGAAGTCAATGGGAAGTGAGAGAAGTGTCTAGAAAGTAAAACAAGGCCCTCAGTTATCCAGCCAATTTTTTTGTTTCATATGATTTCCAATGAAGCAAAGTTTAAATGTCCTTGAAACATCAGAAAAAAAAGTAAGAAAAAAATCAACAACTTTCTGTCTGCCATAGATCTGTCACCACATACAACTGAGTGTTCATTCTATTCTCTCAGCAGTACATTACAGAAAAAAGTTGTTGGTTCATTTAACACCTGGAATGATTTTTATCCCATCAGCCCCACTATACAGGCAGAGGAATTTTGGCTACCGATGTCATTGGAGCTCAAATTTTGCCCATTACATTGATCAGTCTATGGAAATATTTTTAACAGTTTCCAATTTCTGCCCAAGAGATCTTTTCCAAACTGAGACCCATTTCAATAAGAAATTAATATGGAGCAGTAATTTTAAGCATGTGCAGAAGCTCTAAGCATGTTCTAAGAGGGAAACCATTCTCAGAGGTATTCTTTGACAGGGATGAGCTTAAAAATGGACCACACTGCAGCCCTAAAAAGGCATCCCCAAAAGAGATGGCAACTGATTCAGTCGGGGACAGCCCTGCAAAGTTTTGCTTCAAATCACCCCAGCAGTTCTTTTTAAAATAGAGAAGAAAAGCTTTTTAGAGTTGCTGGTTTCTAGCACACTTGCCTTACAGCTTCCCACCAGCTCTCCAGACCTGAGGCAGCAACACACCATCTCTAGACCCACTCACAAATTCCACATTATCTGCTAGGGCAGGGATTTTGATTTTCTTCTCCGATCGATGTTTCGGGGGGGGGGAGAAAAAAATAATAATAATAAAAAAAAGAAAAGGATCGCTTTCCCAATGGCCAAAACAGGCCGTTTGGGGAGAGCTATGAGTTTCCAACAGCCATCCCTTTCAATGAAATCCTTACCTGCGGAGTGCCCAGCCTCTCTATTAAGGGAACCAGGTGAAGTGGGGCATACTTGGCTTCGAGACGCTTCATGCGCACCTCCAAGCGTTCTCCTTCTGTCAAGCGAGCAGCAAACAGTGAAATGAGAGGAGGAAGTGGAGACCCGCAATATCTGCTGAGCTTGCTCAGAGCTGCCCCCCAGCAACCATCCAACAAGATTTGGCATCAGGGAGCCAGACCGACAGCAAATGAGGGAACCAGTGAAGCAAAGAGAGGAATGTGCAATTGCAGTCTCAGCAGCAGCTTAACCACGCGTCCAAAAGCATGTTCCTGATCACTCCTGTTGAGATGGACATTTCATGCTGTCATTCTCCAAAGAGGCTGTGAAATGGCTTTAAAACCTTAAGGGAACCCCCAAACTGACTATGGTTTCAGTCTGTAACTAGGCTACAGAAAATGCACCCTTGGCATTTGTTCCACCTGACTCTCCTGGTTCTATCCACTTCTCTGTTTTGAGGGGGAAGCAGGGCCAGAACTAATCCTCAGCAGAAATGAGACAGAAACAGCTTCTGGGCAGAGACCTCTGAGTCTGTCCACTGCTTCCCTCTCAGCTTCTTACCTTTGATGTAGACCCTGGGCAAAATATTTTGGAAGGGAGCAGCATGCAGCAAATCACAAACTTCTTCCTGGGACTGAGGCAGGAAGAAAGAAAGATAAAGTAAGTTAAAAAATACCTGTAGGGGTTGAGTGTATGGCTTAGGGGCCTGAGCAACACTACAACAACTCATGTCTATGGCACCTATTCAAATCCAACCCAACTCAGTAATAACTTCAACAGTTTGAACCTAAATGAACTAAGACTGGAAGAAATACCTCAAGCCAGGAAGTTTTCTTAACTGAAATAAGTTACTTCCTGCCTGTCCAAGGCCAGAGATTTATGTTTATTTTCTGTGCCACTTACTAGCACTGCATAAGAGGGGAAAAGAACGCAAAGGTTTCAGCTCCATCTTACCCTGGTGACTTCCTGCTGTTTATTTTTACAGAGTGCCCAGGTGGAAATTACCTTTTGGCTTAGTTATTTCAGGCAGTGTATGTGTAAAACATACTGATGCATGGCTTTTCTGCATCAGTCTGAAATTATTTGGTTGTTCTAGTTGGTGTAGGCACCAGGAACAATAATACAGAAGTCCAGAGAGGAATAACATCATGAGATGCCACCTGAGAGAATGCATGCTGATGTACTTGAGAAAAAATAATCCCAAACACAGATGTACAAGGAGAAGAAACCTAGGAATAGGCAGGTGGAGACTGAGGAGGGATGGCTGACAGTACATTGTATGCAAGTCTGCAATGGGAAACAGCAGCAAGGAAACCAAAGCTATTTAACACAGAGGCATTGCATCACAACAAGGCATCAGTTTTCACCTACAAAAATCTAGTTCCAGGACATGCTTTCAGTTCTGAGCTTATCGTAGATATTTTGACACACTTGAAAGCAGGTCATGACAGCACAGCAAAAGATATTTGGGCGCTGGATGGAATGACTCAGCTGAGTCTGTTTGGGATGCAACTTCCAGCCAAGAGGCAGAGAATAGTGTAGCATGGAGCTGCAGGATGCTGCACTGGCACATGGATGCTGGGATGAGAGCAAGTTTGTGGGAGTGCAGTTTGTGACACAGTGCTGGAGGGACACAACAGTCTGGGGTCCCTCCATGGGCAGAGAGATGCTGATTCTAACGGAGTGTGCCTGTCATCTTGGATATTTTGCTTGTGAAACCCTGTTTGTTCATACAGAAATGGTCTTTCAACGTTGCTTCCCTCTGATAAATATTTTCACCACACGTAGCCTGCATTTACCTGATATCTATCCCCAAATTATTCATGGTATTAATAGGTCTCCTCTGAAAGGCTCTTTACCTGAGAGTGAGAATTCTGCTTAGAAATTTATTCCCAAGCATTCCTCAAACTTAAACAATAAAAAGGGGTCAGAATGGAGCAGACTGCACATATTCACTAGAGCAAATAGTGAAGATAGAGTCTCTGCAAGCAAATACCACCAGCATTAGATCATTCTGACAGCTATGAAGATAACTGCACCTCCTGGGACTGGGGGAACATTTTTGCATTGACCTGAGAGATTTCTAAAAGAAACCACCCTGTGTTCCTTAAGTGTCCATTTAAAGGGAAGAGGTAAATGCACTACATCTAGCAAGAAATTCAACACTGAGAACAGCAGAAAGCAATGACAAAATCACAAAAGGAACAGAAAGTGCCAGGATATAGTTGGCAACTTTGGTCATTCTATAAAACAAAGCCAAACTGCCAGGTGATATACATCTCTTGAGCTTTCTTACTCTCATATAACTACTGCTTACTGAATGTATTTGATACACCATATCAGGAACCAAACATCTCTATGTCTGGGGGTAAAATGCAAAGGAAAGCACAGAAATATCCATTTTATGAACATACTGAGATTTTCAGTTTTCCCTGTGCTCTAAGGTTGAATAAAACTTGGAATATTTGGACTTCTTTCTTTGAAGAAAGGTTTCACTCTGAACAAAACCTTCTGGCTTCTCTTGGAAATCCCATCTTATGCTAAGAAGTCATTCTGAAGTGTTTCTGGGAAAGCTGAAACAACCCTGCCAAAACCATTAAGACATAAAATAGGCATTTTTAGTGTAAAATAATGATGTTGAACATGCCTCAGGTGGCCCTATGCCACCTGATAAATTCATTACCAAGTAAATTGATTAAGTGAAAAATTAGAAGCTAAGATCACGTGTAGCACTGAGCCACAGCCTTTGCCCCATATCAGAAAGGGCAACACATGATGTGAGAGGCTGACTTGTCATGCACGTGCAAAACACTTTTGCAGGGGAAAACACCAAGTTATCACTCCAGCTAAGTTTTCAGTGAAGATAAGTCATACAAAATGTATCAGAAGATTTTCTGGGATTTCCTTCCTGTTGAATTACTTTGTCCTTATCACCATTAGAATCAATCAGGTATTTTTATTGCACTGGCACCCCAAAAGAGCTGAGGGCTCAAATCTACTTCTCACTGTACAAATATGTATGTAAGAAGTATTGATCCCTGCCCGGAGAGCTTACAATCTAGAAAGAAATTCCAGTTGGTTTAATTTCTGAGAGGGATGAACATGGGGTAGCTTTGGGTGCAAGAATTAAATCTAGATCTTCCAGTATTCAGATTCTCCTTCAGCAATCCCAAATGCCAGTGATCAAGTGCCAATCCATACCATCCCCACGGATATGCCCACAGACCCCAATCACACAGCCCCAGAGAGGCCCTGAGCACATGACAAGCTGGAGAGTAACATTTCCAAAACTCTTCTGTTGAAGAACCCACTTTCACTTATACTCTTGAGTTGGCAATTTCAAGTACAATCTGTTGGTGCAGTGGTTTTTGCCTTACCAAAGCCTGCTCGATAAGGAGGCAGAAGAGAATGGCATTGCCCACTTCTCTGAGGCTCTGGAACACATCGGTCTTCAGCTCTGCATATTCAATGATATCCTTCAACTGATGGTGGAAAAACTCCAGGATTCCTTAGACAAGGAAGACAAGGAAGGAAGGCCAGAAAATGAGAGCAGAATCACTCTCTGATAAGTTGGATAAAAAGACAATCACTGCCTCATATTTCCTTCACAAATTTTAAGGTGTTACTGCTAAATGGATAGATGGAGACTGGCACTGGGGAGAAATAGAATGCAGTGTTTTTTCCTGCTTTCAGTCATCCTTGGGAAACAGGGTCCTTTAACTCATCAGAGTTAAAAAAAATTCAAGGCTGTAACAAATGTATTGGTGCTGGCTCATTTATACCAGCCAGAATTTCCCCATCCAGCTCAATGACAGACTGCAGTCATGCTGCAAGCAAAAGCTCCGCATCAACTATTTACAGCTTTTGAAAAATATCAGTTATCTCACAATAATAAAAGCTCACAAAAGCCTGAAAACAAAACAGAAGCTACCAAAAGACATTCCCTTATCAGCCATCTGTGTGTTCAGAGGGAAACTTCCAACAGGAGGCTTTCCTGGAAAAGTTTCCTATACATGTTCCAGTGTCAACAGCAAAGGAGATCAAAGTGTGTCTCAGCAAGCCTGGCTGCATGTTGCACTGCAATGTCAGTGCCAAACCTTGTTTAATATTATTAGTGTGTGCCTGAGTACCATCTCTGAGTACCAACTGCTGTACCATCACTGGGGTGAGCTCTTGCTCAAGCATCAACCTGCAGCACCCACCTGGAGAGCCATACTCGTGCCTTGGCAAGCGGCAAATCTTGGGCATTACTTCAATCAGAGTCTTCACATACTGCAGGATGGTGCCTTGTAGCTGTAGGGGACAAAGAAGGGACAATGACAGCTTCTGCTGGCATTGGTTTCGAAAGAGGCTGCTTGTGGATGGGTCCACATCTGACAGTACCAGATGAAACTTCAGCTGGAGTCCAAGAAGAGCTTGCTTAATTTGGATTTCACTCAAATATAAAAGCCAGCCCAAGTGCATGGATTTAGAGTGCTTTTACAGCTTCCTCACAAATAATAAATCACAGACCCATGGATTTTGACTTCAAAATACAGCTTGCTGTGTTTGCATTGTTTGCAGCTGAAATCCAAACAAAGCTCAGCCTTAGATCCAGCTGGATCACCAGGGCTGCTAACGGAGTCATTCCCCAGCACAGGAAATACTGCTTATACCTGAAGATGATCATTAGATACCCAAGAGTTTAAAAAATAATTTACACGCATGTTGAATGTGTTTCTGCAGATTTGATGTTTTGAACTAATGTAGACAAGGGCAAAATATATTTCTTGGTTAATAGTGCTTTCTTCATTTGGAGTTATACAGCTACAGTAGATACATTATAAGGAATTATGCACTGAACACTAATGAACCAAATGTAAAATCTTTGTGCTGAATACTGTCTGATGTCACACACCAGGTACAGCAATTTCAGCTAAGTGACACAAATTGCATCTTCATTAACTGGTGCTTTACAGGAGGGAAACTGTAAGGAAACATAAATTTGAGATTTTCAGTTTTTACACTGCTTTGGTAGACAAGCTAACAATGATGTCATTGCAGTCAAAGCAGAATTTAAATATTTATCTTTTCTTTTGATATAGCAAGGGGTTTAGTAGAAAAACATGACCTGAACAATGATCGATCTTTGCATGCTCTCTCCTCACTTCCTAATAATCAGTATTGCTGGTGCCCTTGGGGAACAAATGAGATCATTTCCCTTACATTACCCTTCTGAAAAAGAAGAAGGAAGTAGGAAACAGGGCCATTGGCAGCCTGGCTTTAGAATAACTGAAGGAAACAGACAGCATGGCTTGAATAAGGACTAAGCTATGGCAGGGTTTTCTTAGAAAACCACAGTAAGTTGGTTTCATCAGTTTTGCTGCCTGCTCTCTACCTTCCAAGGGTCATGACCAGGCAGTGGGACACAGTGCTAGTGCTAAGCATGAGCTCATGTCTTGAATGTCTCCCAGACACTCCCTCCCAGTGCAGGCACTTCTGAGGGACCAGGAATGCCACATCCCACTCCATCACTTCCCAGTGGCTTTTAGCAAAGCAGCCAACTCCACCACCCCCAGAGGGAGGAGGCTGATCACAGTTAACACTTCAAGATGATGGGAGCACTCCATCATCCCTCAGGAATCACTGGGATGCCTCAGCAGCAGTGAAAATCAGACCGTTAATACAAGTGTTCCAGTGTGAATTAAAGGACATGAAGGTGCCCCTGAGCCCAGAGCTCAGGCTGACTGTTCAACCTCTGCCTCTCAAGGCATTGAGGTTTCTCCATCAGGAGGGGTAGGCTCAGAATTACCAGGCTCTTGACAATCTTCAACAGCTCTTCCATGACCACAGCGATGCCTTGATAGCCAAGAAGCCTGCAGATTGTCTTGAAATGAGGGGGTCCCACAAAATTGCGGTAGGAGCTGTAGATGTGACTGTAGGCAATGTTGAGAGGCTGAGAAATAAGAAGCACAATGAGAGTTAGACAGGAGCATTTACCATGCCTGCAAGTAATTCTTTTATCATAATATTATGTTCTATCACTCCAAAGAACTTTTAAGGAAGAGGAGAAATAGTAATACCCATGACAATTCCCATGTCTTTTACTTCCTGTGGCAAAGAGGAGATTGCTTTTCTTCTTGTGCAGTCAAGATATATTCCAACCTCACACTGTCACATCACCAAAAAGCTTTAGATACAGGTAACCAGAGAAGTTTGGGTTTGTTTTGGGTTTTTTTTGTTTGCTTTCTTGCTTTTTTCCCTATGGGCACTTGCCCTAAATGTGACTTACTAAGAGAAGTAGGAATGTGTACATTCTGGATATAGAGGCTGTGCTGTGGCCAACATCATCACCCAGATGGAAGCCAGTAACCTGCCAAGGCCCCAGCCCAGCAACCCTCTTGCTGAGTTTTGTTGCTGCAGCTTCTGCAATGCATCATTCCGGCTCTGGCATCCCCAGAAAGTACCATGCTGTAGGGGTGATCCTGGCAGCCCTGAGATGGCTCCTCACACCTTCCTTTCATGCCTTCATGCCTTCCTTTCATGCCTTTCTATCAGCTCCTTTACTCTATTACTTCCCCACACTTAGCACACTGTGGCTTGTCCAGACTATGGGGTGACTAAATATCCCTATTTCAGTGGGCTCAGGAATCCATCCTTATTTGTGGAAGTGTCTTTGCTACTCCATGGGCAGGAGACAGGCCTTCTCTCTGCTTACCTGCCATGGTCCCCTGAGTTGGGCTACCACTGGTATACAGTTGTGGAGCCCACTGATCAGATTTTCCCCATAACAGGGCTGCCATTTCACTGTACAGGCAGTGAGCAGCAGTGCTGCTGCATTCCCTTGCCTCCCAGCAGGATAATGGGGCTGGAGAGCAGCTTTCTGCTGGGCTTTTCCCTCAAGCTGGGAGGGGTTCAGCAATTGAGTCTCATAGAGAGAAAATGCATTTTAGGACATGCATTGGCTGCAGATGAGCAGGATGATTTATTGCCACCTCTGTGCAGGATAAGGCAGTTTCATAGAGCACATTAGCAGCAGGCTTGCATCTAAAAATAATACTCTGACAGCAATTAAAAATATGACCCCATTTAAGGGTGAGAAACACAAGGGGTAAAGACTGTAGGATGTAAAAAATTACACCAGTGGGTATTTTAAGACAAAACAGCTGAAGGCACAAGCTGGCTGCTTGGCACCACAGCAGACACTTCCACCCTCTCAGAGAGCAGCAGCAAAGCCACTGATTTTGACAACTCTTCAGAGGTTTTGCTGTTTTCAGGAACAGCAGCTGCCAAAGACGCTGTGGTGGTTGCCCCACCTTTGGTTTGGAACTAAAGATGCAGGTTTGGGGGCTGTGAGTGCAGGCAAGTTGGGATTTGCAGCACAGGGCAGAGTTTTTAGTGTTCCACCCTATGCCCACAGGTCTCAGGGACAGTCACTTATACTTGGAAGCATGTGGGAGAAGCCCCCAAATTGCTTTGGAAGCTCATTATGTTCTTGGGAATGCTCTGGAACTGATTCAGTAACAAATGAAGCAAAATGAGAACCAGTTTCATTTCTACATCTTTGAGCATGTTGGCCATCACCCAGACCTGTCTGAGCTCAGATGAGGGAAGGCAGAGAGAGATATAACAGACAGATAATACTGCCTGTGTCAGAATCCCCTTAGAAAAATAAAGAGCTAAAAAAGGATTTGCACACAGCACAAGACTAATCCAGGCTCCCAGCCAACCCAACTTCAGTGTGACAGCTGAGATAGTGTCTAAGAAAGTGAAAACTAATTCTAACCAGAACTGTCAGAGAAGGATCTCTAAAATAAAGTCAGAGGCATGGTATGGAGAGAATAGGGAAAAACAACAGCAAAACCACACTCAATCTGTTTCTTACGTGGCTTGGTTTCACATGGTAATGCATCCTGCACCTTGGCACTCACCATTCTGTTAGTGAGCTTGTTCTTGTACTGCTTTCTTCCTAAACAAAATATGTCCAACACCCACCTTGTGGCTGTTCTGGCTCATTTACTGACCTTGGATCCATACAGGTAATATGGCTGAACATTGGCTGGCTTGTCCCTCTGGGGTTCCTGTGTGAATGGGATTGCTGTCCTCACAAACCTGTGATGGGCATGGGAGATGGGGAGGAAAAGATCAGTGCCTGGTTAACTGTGCTGAGTGCAGATACAGCAGTGTCTAGGATGAACTGAATTAGCAATTAATCACTTGAGCTATATGATCTGTAATGCAAACTCCCTCCCCAATCTTTTGGTAGTGTAAAATGTCATTTTAACCTAGTAAAGGTAAGGTTTCTTCTCATTTGGAGCAGGCAAGAAACCCACATATGAGCAGCTACCACAGCTCTGCTGCTCAGTAAACCAATTCACTATACCAAACTAGCTCAGTTGTTTCTAATCACTGTGTTACTGTTGCTTGATTTGTTAGGAACATTTTCAAGGTCAAAGGGAGGTGGTGGCTTTACCTTCATTTTAAGTACAACTGTTGCATCCCACAATGAATGCAAATCCCACTGCAATTTTACAGGTCAGGTTTGACATTTTGGCAAGAAAGACAGGGACTTCAGGTGCTCCCTGCCTTGCTTTTCCTCCTCACCTGTTGGTGGATCCATTGTAGCAGTAGTTGGGTAGAAAGTCAAAGTTGAGCTCCCAGAAGACATGGAGGGTGATGCGCCCATAGGGAGCAGAGACATTGTGGTTGGCCTCCCTGAACATGGCATCAAAGCTGTCCAAAGTCATGTGCTTGCACAGCAACCTGTGAGTCAGGCGGTTTATTTCCAAGAGCCACTCCAGCTCCTGCAGCACATAAAGCAGCAGTAAATGCAACATTTTACCAAGAGGACAAAAGAAAGAGCTGATTTCATTGCCAGGTGAATGATTTTTATATTCGCATACAAAGAACTTTCCACGTCGGGAAGCAGCAAATGCTAAAGACATCAGTTTAACTCAGTGGCTAAGGCCAATTGCACTTCTACTAATGGGGGTGCTGGTCCAACATCTTCTAAACCTACTTGAAGAAAAATTGATTTGTTTCCTACACAAACTTTCCTACTTCCACTGGCTGACTTTCACAACAGAATCCTTCAGAGGTTGAAACTGGTAATTTTACACTACTTGACTCTCATGCTCCTGTAACATACCAAAGGCAGCAAATCCTGCACAGACCAAAGGATTTTTCATCAGCTTTCATGGAACAGGGAGAATAGAGTCAAAATTTCCTTCTCCCAGGACACAGGACTCTCCCATATGAATTCTGCAAAATCTAACTGCTGGCTGTCACCTTATGATTTACAGATACTTAATGGTCCAATAATAATGCTATTAAAGTGTAATTAACAGAAATAATAGAGACTCATCAGCATAAAAGAGAACATATGGCTGCCTGAAACCTACTGTAGGTGGGACTTGAAGCAGAAAACTGTCAACTGTGTATCCATAGCAGTGTTATTATTCTTTCTATTCATACTTGCAGTCAATAACAGTTCTTACCACTATGGATGTCAGGTCCTCACTCTCAAAGCGGCTGATGGCCTGGTCTAATGATTTGTACATTGCTGCTGAGATACGCTGGGTAATGAGCCTGTTCAAGTCAATTGATCTACCCAGTAACTGGGAAAAGAAGAGATTTGCATGTTATATACATTATATACAGCTGGTGAAAAGTCTGCTTAAATGTGAGTGGCGATGCAAACACTTTACGTAACGTTTAAGTTAACTTTAAGTACACTTTACTTAAACATTTAACATTTCCTTACACATTTACTTAACATTACTTAAGATGGAAGGAAGGAAATGTGGAGCATAACTTCTTTTCCCCTCAGGCCCCATGCCCTGAGTGCAGTTTCAAAAATAGATTCAATCCTTCTCACTCCAGCACTGGCCTCTATTGAGCCCAGCACTGGGATGCCAGTCACCAGCAAAAGAATGACTGGGATGCCAGTCACCAGCAAAAGCAAGACTGGGATGCCAGTCACCAACAAAAGAATGACTGGGATGCCAGTCACCAACAAAAGCAAGACTGGGATGCCAGTCACCAACAAAAGCAAGACTGGGATGCCAGTCACCAACAAAAGCAAGACTGGGATGCCAGTCACCAACAAAAGCATGACAGAACAAGAGCTCTGAGTACCAGGGGTCTGTCACTTGCACTGTACCTGGACGTGCCTCTGCTTGAGCAGCGTTTCATAGCGGTTGGATGGTGGGTATGGAATAATCACCCCATAATTCTTACATTCAGCCCGGAAACGTTTGTCCAATAAGACACTGAAAAAGAGAAGCAGAGTCAGGAAAAAAACCAGAAATGGATCTTTTTCAGAGTTGCTTTCATCCTTCTTTTCATCTTGCTGTGAGTGACAAGAAATTTCCACACGCTAATAAATTGACTTTCACTACTAAACCACAAAGCAGTGGTTTCTGGGGACTGACATGCTACTGTCCATAATTTTAACTTTTATGGCTAAAACATTCAAAAAGATAAAACACTGAATGGAATGGTATCACGAGTGCCAGATATTGGGCTGCTTCCACAGGTGTGCTCCCTCCTTGAAGACCTGCTGTGGGAACATTTGGTCAGTGATGCTGATTGCTCTCTAAAGGCAAATTTGAGCTAGACACAAAAGTACTTGAAGAATTGCACCAAAGACTTGGATCACCTTTAGGGACAGGAGAAGGGAACTCTCATTAGAGATCATTCATGTTCTTTTTGGTTAGAAGGATGTGTCACAAATAGCCTATCTCCCTTCAAGGGATCAAGCACCTCTGCAGAAGTCCTAGAGTCTGGTCTGACGTGTGACCCAAGATACTGAGTACCCTTCTGGCCTTCACAAGTGCTGCTGCTTTACTAGGCTCAGGACAAGTGCATGCTCCTGTTCTTTAGAGATAGGAGGTATAAAATGGTATAAAAATGTGAGTCAACCAAGGACATGTCTTCAGTAGGTTAAATTTTATTTTCTGCTGATCTCACAAGTTTTACTCAGACACTTACTTAGGATGCTAATTTTTTTTTTCTTCACTTTTAACCATGTCTCCTTGCCATATTTAATTCATTTCCCCCATCTACACTGGTCTGACACAGATAGGCAGCTCTGTGGCACAGGAATGATCTATTTTGTCATGTCTACTTGTAGCAGCAGCTACTCCCTTAGGGGAAACTTGGTTAACAGCCAAATTTGAATGCAGTGCTATCATCACTCAGCAGCAGTAGCCAGGCTCTCCTACCTGCCAGCCATTGCTTTATAATAGGCAAAGATTTGATCTGCCAGCTTGTACACAAACTGATCAAAGCACAAATTCACCTAAGGGAGAAAAAAAAAGACATCATGAGGGTGTCACCCACATAGAGTAGCTCCTTCCTAGGCAAACAAGATCAATACAACTCAATGCAGAATTCTAGTACATACATGTATGTCACACTACCTAAAAACTGCATTGCAATTCTTGAATGCTAAAGCTAAGCAGAAAACTGCAGTTACATCTCTCTCCTAGTTTCTGCAATGTTCTTAGACGTCCCAATCCCCAGTCCCAAATCATCCTTCTCTGTCAGGGATCTCTGGTTTCTCATTTTCCTTGATGTGTCATAACCCTCTGCCTGTAAGAGACTCTTCCATGCTCCCCATGTTTGACAGCCTTTGGCTTCCACTGATCCCCCTGGCTACAGCTGAGATGAAGCACTTCATCAGGAGAATCTGTAAACTCTGAAAATTTTGATAATTTGAAAACTTCTCAGTCTGATAGGGTATGTTTTTCAGGAGATGTCTGTAATAAATTCATTGAACTGCCAGGCAGGGCTGTCAAGCAGGGCAATGTGACCCCAGTGAGCTCTTTCCATGCAATAGGGATTAAGAGAACTTACTTCAGCTTCAATTTCATCGTACAGGAACTGCTTTTTGAACTTGGTCAAGGCATAGTATGCACTGTCGTTATAGAGGTCCAAGGGGTACAGCACATACCTGAGGGCAGGAAGATAGATTAAATCTTAAATTAAGTTTGAAGCATATCAGTGTAAACAGCAGCCAGTGCACATGCTCTGCTTGGTGCAAAAAATGCTTTTTCTGACTTCACCTTCACTATCTCCAGACACCAAATACCCTTTCTTGCTCCTTATGTCCTGCTGGAAGCAGCCAGAAGACATTTTTACTTGAGCTAACTCCTCTGCTCTTAAAAAAAAGCTTTCATCCTGCCCTCATTCCACATAGTGCTCTGAAAATGGCTAGAGGAAGGTAATTACACTTGCATAACAGCAATTCCTCTCAGCATTTACCATGTATACATATATAAAAAAACAACTTTAGGTGCCTTAACCAGGGCCTTTTGATTGCATGCTGAGTGCTGCATGCAGGGGACAGTACCACCACGTTGTGCCCACATCCAAACTGAGCAGTTACCAACTGATGGTTTATGATGCTTAAGTGCCAGTGCCAGGAAGTTGCCTGTGTGCATCTGCTAATGAGGTGTTCATACAGCACACATTATTGTGACAGCAAGTCAAGAAACACCTATTTTTCCCTCCTGTATTAAAAAGACTGTTTATCACCAGCCTGCCCTTCTCGAAAACAAAATTCTAAGTGCCAGTGCATGCACAGTCCCACCACAGCCCATCAAACTCTTACTCCATCATGGAGGGTTCTTTGGTTTCCAGAATATGGTCTGTGAGGATCCAGGGCATGGACATTTCGATGGGGAACTGGATGCGGCGACCCATGGTCAGCTCCAGGAAGAATTCCCGGAACCAGAGCTGGGAGAGGTCGCAGCATTGCTGCAGTGCTTCTGAAATACAGAGGAGATCCCCCCAGCAGGAGGGTACCCATGTTACTCCCACAGGGATGGCAGTGAGGGACTTGGATCATTCCTTTTGATCTAGAGCTCCAGGGAGAACATTTCAATAGCTCAGAATTACCCTTGAAGATTTCTGCCATGCTCAGAGTCTCAGAAGTTTGTTTGGGACAGAAAGAAAACTCTAGTCCTAGAAAATAAACTGTGTGGCTATTTGCCAATGCTTAGTCATTCCTGTTCACATGATTACTACCTAGAAACACACCTGAAGCAGGCAGAAGTAGGGCATTTGGAGACATTTAGGAAAATCTTTTGCATATGTCAAGGAGGACCAAAGCTGATCTACCTTTTTCATTCTGAACATGCAAGAGTTGGATTCAAGCCTCCCCCTGCCATAACCTTACCACTGATATTGAGGAGGTGGGTGAAGAAGAAGGACTGCTTGTGGAACTCCTCAATGGCCAAGACTATAGGCCCATCCAAGCTGCTCCTCAGAGTCTTCTTTGAGCCACTCTTGTCTGCTATGAGAGACTCCAGCATGGTCCGCACCATGTAAAGCTTTGGAAGAAAGTTTAATTGCAGTTACCACTCCCCAGTGAGACAGTGTTGCTCTGCACCAAAAAATAACACTTCTCTCTACACCCATAAGCCACTATCTTTTTGAGTTAGGAATAGTTAAAATTCTGTAAAAGGGGCTTTGGGAACTACACAACAAATTAGGCACCAAAGCCACATTTAAGACACAACAGTGTGAAGACTTTGTGGAACAGACAACAGAAGCAGCTGATTAGCTCAAGGTGGGAGACTTCTACATGGCTGTAAAACCATTAATTCCCTACATAGGAGACAGACATTCACATACCTGTGTACTGGATGGTCCTACTGCTCGTCGTGGGACTTTAATGTCAAATCCACCTTTAGGATCCTTCTCACCTCTCAGGCAAGGATCATTTGGAGGCTCTCGACCTCCTTCCCAGTCACAGATAGTCTTCCGAATTGCCTGAAGTACACTGGAGTGGGTAGGAGAGGAAAGCAGTGCTTAAGCTTGATGCTACTTTGAAATGAAAATACTCACTGCTGTGCACACATGTGAAGAAAAGTACCTAAGGTGGGAGGCCACACTGTCATGACTGGAGGACTCATGCCCTGAAGTCACCTTGGAAAGAGCTGTTGTTGGCTGAGTGTGTGCAGGGCAACATTTTTATATAGTACGAATGTGAACCACAAATCAATACATGGGCTTTGCATCACATTCAAGAGGGACAGACTCACCTGATCAGAACATTTTTCTTCTTCCTGACCGCCTGCCGCAGAGGCTCTCGCAGGGTCACCTGTGCAAAGTCCTGCAGGGCTGCATAGATGGTGTTGCGGATGGCTTGGTTAAAGACACTCTCCATCCGGCCCATCAGCACTTGCAGACCTTTGATCATGGCAATTACCTGATTAAAAACAGATGTATTTGCTATTTTCCCATTGTACGATGAGGTCCATATATCCAATATTAAAAGAATGTGAACAGAATTAATTCTACTCAAGTGATACAGATCCAGTAATTAGGTGGCTGTTTTTTCTGATAGCTGCTCAACAGATCACAACAAGCTGAGGAGAGCATTTATGCCACCAGTTGCTTCCAAATGACCCCTGTTCCGTGGCAGGCTCTGTTTCCACTCCTGGTCTCTTGACATCTTTAATAACACACAGTCCTAAGAAACTGGACATGCTCCACATGTGGGTACAGCTGTGTGTCTTGCAGACCTGCACCAGGGCACAGCCTTCTTGTACAAGAGTACAGTGACAATTCTTAGGAGGGAGTGAACCACAAAATTAAGGCAATATTCAAATGACCTTGGACTCTGGAAGGAAAAGGAAGGTGTGAGGGTCTTCCCCAGTGAGGGCCAGAGTACTATTCCCACTGTCTACAGACAGCCAGACCAGGAGTTCATGGGTCCTTGGGAATGGCTGAGAATCCCTTATCTCACTTGAACACAGCTCCTGATCTTGCTCCAGATCACACTGCTCTGCAGCAAACACCCTTCTATTTTCAGAAGCCCTGACCCCCTTTTACAGGTCAGGAGAGGCTTAATACGGCAATATTAAGTAAAAACAGAGATTCTACACTGTCTTTCTCTAGCACACAAACACAGCATAAGAAGGATCAGGAAAAGAGAGAAGAATGGTCTCATCATGCACTGGTGCAGTGCCCCTATTCCAGAAGGAATTCCAAAGAACTTAACTGGCCCCTCAGTTCTGGGCAAATCAAGAGCTGCAGGGATGTTGGAGCCCTTAATCCCTTAATGTGGGCCACAGGGAAGAGGAACTGGCTGAGTATGTCCCTGACCTGAGGAACACGGACAGGAAACCAGCCCTGTCTGGTTCTTATTTTGTACAGTTGGCACCTACCTCCACAAAAGCAAACTTCTCCTCACTGGTGTAGTTGTACCGGGTGGCCCTCTCATATTCTTCTGCTGTTCCCGGACAATCCTTGTTACAGAATTTATCTGTGGGATGAACCAGTTTCCAAGAGTACTAGAAGATGGAAAGAGGCACTGTCAGCATTGTAATGAGAAAGAAGCCAGGCTGGAAAGACTGAAGAGAGGCCTGTGCCAGGAAAGCACTCCTTAGACATCACTACAGTTATTTGACATTCCTTTAGGAGCAGAGTTTGGGGTTCTTCCTGGCTTTATTATCACTGTACCAAATTTTGATTTTGTTTATGTGGGAGATTGCCAGTCATACAGGAATTTTGACATTCATGGACTTGTGCTGAGAAGAGGTTGACATTTTCCAAATTAAGAATTTCCTTCACTGTTTAAATTACAGTTTTACTTGCTCAATACACAGACATCCTCAAAAGTTTTCAGTACTTAATCAAGGCATTCAGGTTAGGAAAACAGTCACTCATTTCCTCTCAAACATCAGTGGTGACACCTCAGCACCTGCAAAGAGCAGTTCAGGTCCAGGGTGAGATGATCAAGCTCTTTCTCTATTTGGTACCCACGGTGTTCTGGGCAATTATCTACCTGATCTTAGTGTTTTTCTTAATGGCTTAAGGTTAGATGGCATGAAAGCAAGCTCACCTCTCCACAGTCCTTGTTACATGCCACGTTAAAACATTTATGCTCACCTGGAAACAGGAGGATGTTACACACTCACTTCCATGGATGCACTCACCACTTCCATGACATGGGCACTCCATTTGGACAGCAGCTGCAATCCCCGTAGAGCAAGATCAAAGAGCTCCCTGTATTCTTCATCTGATTTCTGGCTGTCCAGTCCTGAGCCAGTGACCACCTGGAGAACATCACATCCCACTCGTTTTTGATGGTCTAATACAACTGAAAACCTTGAGAGCCCTTTAATGATTTAATATTCAAATAAGCACTAACAAATGCCAAAAAGAAAAGGACTAGGAATGCTAACAATTCATTAAATAAGACTGATGAATGAGGATTACACATTTGCAAAACCAGTCACAATGGCATCAGAGAAGGCCCTGATATTCAGTAATGAGAACAGAGACACTCTCATGAACTTTCCTCAAACCTGTTTTATAGAAAAAAAACTATTTACAAGTCATGGGTGTTCTGCCAAGTGGCTGATAATAAACACTTGGCTGCAAAATTTTTCCTAATTCTTACTTTAGACAAAGCTGTAGCCAATGAGCAGAAGCTGTTGCAGTAGAGCTTCTGGTGCACATCATTTTGCACCTGCAGGGGCCTTTCAAAACTTGTTTTTTATTGCTGGATTGAGAAGCAGGTCGTTTCAGCTCTATCCTTCCCTCCTCAATGTATCCTTGGCAGATCACACTCCTCTCCCAGCCTTGTGCACCTACCAAGACTGCTTACAGTGACTTTGTGCTGAGTTTACCTCACTGTTGCTGTAGCGTGCGAGCTCTGAGATGAAGCGGATGTGGTCATCTCGGATCTGGACCATTTGCTCACAGATGTTGTACTGGGGGCTTATGCTGCTCTGAGTGCATGTCCACCTAGGCAAAAAGATACAGGTTTCAAGGATGGGACACAGAGCTTCACTCACACACCCCCAGGGATAAAGTCTGGCACTCAACTGCTATCTTCACTTCAACATGCCCAAGACATGCCACCTTCAGGACAAATATCAGCCTGTGTTGTCTCTTTCATGTCTCCTGCTGTTTGGGGTCTTCCAGAGGTGGTCTCATTCAGCATGATGGGGACATTTGCCTCACCTTTCAGCCTGAATATCTCTGCTCCATCCACCGTGAAGGCTGCTCTCCATGTTGGGCTCACCTACCCCCAGAGGCAGAGATGGCTCTTTCCCAGGCTACCATTGGACAAGCTTTCACAGAAAGATGAACTGCAAAGACTCAACATCATTTGCATGCTTTCTACTAAGCCTACAGATAATAATTACCTTAGAGGTCATCCCTTCAGGTCTGAAATAGCTGGGTCACACTGCCTTCTCCTGCAGGGAAAGACTCTGCAATGGGCTAGCAAGGGAATATCCCTCCCACTCTTTTCAGTTCTGGCTCAAACTACCAGCTCAGTGAACAACCCTCAGTATAAATGACAAGCAGAATATGATTAAATGAATTAGACTGTCATCTGCATTGAGCCACATGTTTAGTATAGCAGTGTAATGATATCCTAAAAGAAGGCAGTGCTCCCCATCCAAAGGCACAGTGATATGAAGAAATGATGCAGATCAGGTCTATTTAATTTAACATCTCCTTTTCCCACATCCATGTTAGCCACAGAACCAGAATGACTCCACCAAAATGCTTTGTGCAAGCAACTGTCTGTCATTGAGGCTCTCATGTCTTACTCTGTCATCAAAATGTAGAAGCTCAGATAATGCTTCCCCCCAAATAATTGTTCATCTTGTGATAGTCATCCTCCCCCATTTAGATTGTCTGTACAAAAGGAAGGTGGGAAGCCCGTCCCTAATGTGGACATAGACATGAAGATCCATCACAACAGTTTACAAGACACTTGTTGCCAATATTTGCAGTGGTAGAAGGTCCTCTAAGTGCTGAGCTATTTCCCTTGTGAAATCCATCCTCCCACAGTCCCATCACTCGTCTCTTACCCGTTTCAATGTCCTGTGCTCCCCACTGGACAATTGGCAGGATGGCAGGAAAGGTCAGGGCTGCATCAGCCCACCCTGCCACACATAGCCTAGTCCACAGTGTGGAAACAAAGCATCATGCAGAAAAAAACAGACATTAATTCAATTTTCATGGAGAAAGGAAGGGGAAGAAAGTGACAAAAACAGTATTAGTAAGAAATGGAGATTATATGGAACCACCATGGCAGTTAGTGTTGGGAGTCCCATGCAATTTGCTGGGAAAGCAAGTGAGTGAGGAAGAAACATTGGTTAGTATGGTACAGCATACAGACCTGGTGAGACAGATTTCCAGACAGAAATTAAAATAGTGCACAGATAAACAGTCCACAAGTTGCCTTGGATTTAAGATGAGAAAATGAACGCAGCTAACACGTGTTTCATTGAAATGTGCTTTTGGAATGATTTGGGATAGAAGGTGTGCATTTTTAGATCACTTTTCCATTTTAAAATGAGTTTCCAGAAATATTTTTAAATTCACATGTGGTAGAATGTTACTATCCTTCAATTTTCAATTTTAATTGAAACCTTTTGACGAGAAAACTTTTCCACCTTGTTTTCAGTTTTCTCACAAAAAATTAATCAGCACTTTTCAACCAGCCTTGGGGAGGGCTGTTCCTGGGTGAATCACAGTGGGCAGAAAAGCTGGATGCTCCAGGGTGGAAGGGGCTGAGCACACAGAAGTAGAGAGATGAGGCTGCAGGTGGTTAGTTCCTGTCCTGCTGAAGATACAGCATGGATAGGCTGCTTTTCACAGACTCTGTAAAAATTTGACTTCCATGCAAGACGTTCCCATGGGTGAAAGGCCACTCACTGGTGAAAGCCAGGCTGCCACCAGCCATTACAGCCAGATGTAGCTCAGATGGACTTAGCTCATGTGTGGCTGCATAGGCCTTTTTGAGGACATCCAAACTTAACATTGCTTCTTCTAGCAATAACTGAGCATGATGCAAAGCTAAAAAAAGTGGGGGCCAGCACAGGCCTGGTGTGGTCTGAAATGATGACTGCAAATTCATCTGATGGAAGCAGCAAACTGCCTGTGAACCTGGGTTGGAAAGTAGTGCTGAGCACTGCCATGAAGACTCCATTTCTGCCCCTCTCACACAACATTAATTAATTTCCAGTGCCTCTGACCCACCTGGCTCAACCCTCATTCCCACTGCCCTTCTTCACAAATCCTCCCTGAGCTACAGGAGATGCCCTGGCTACTGCAAAGAGGTCCATTGCTGTGTTCACGCTCTGGAGGATTTTGTCCCTGAGATGAAAAATGTGGATTAAAATCTCTCCAGAGCAGGGACACACTGCTCACACTCACACCTCACAAGCACTCAGTGGCTGCCCTGATCCACACAACAGCCACTTTTCCTTCCTCCTGCCTTGCTGCTGGGCACCTTCCCAGCCCTTGCCAGGAGGAGCAGATGCAGAGGCTTGCCTGCTGCCCTGCCTGAGCACAGGGGAAGGTTACACGAAGGTTCAGAGCTGGCTGCACACTCACACACACACATCAGGGAGATGAAGACATCTTCCCATGTAGGGACAGAGAGGTACACTCGTGCACACAGAGCTGGCAGGACTCACACCTCACAGGAACACACACGGGCACCCACGCACACTGGAGAGTTGCAGCTCCCATGGCTTTCAGGACACACACAGAAGCCAAGAGACATTATGGCAGGCACTCACTTGGATTTGTTCTCCTCATAGTGAGCACTGGTCTTAATGTATCTGGCCAGTTCTATCTGCATATCGCCGAATAAAGGAACCACCTGCAGCTGCTGGAAAAGAAAACAAAAGATGGTTGAAACAGAGCAGAGAGAGGGAGCCCATGGACCCAGCACAATGCAAGGGACTAAGAAAAAGCATCCTGCACTTTGAAAGCTAGGGAAAGTGTCAGGCTGTTTAAAGCAAGGTACAAAGCTGGGTGCAAGGTCATTTTACACTTATAAAGTGACTAAAAATGATCATAAAGCTTTTTGTGTGAGGATCACTCCCTGTGTGTGCTCTGGAGCCCTGGACTCACCCATGCAGGCTGGTTATTGCCAGAGTGGTTTGGTGCTGTACTGAGCCAAAGGGAAGGTTCTTTTTACAAAAAAGGTAGAGAAACATATTCCTGAGTAGGGTTTATTGTCTCCCACCATAGTGCTCCAGGAGAACAGAGGGATGAAAAGCCAGCATGTTGCTAATTTGGCAGTAAATTGCTGTGGCTCCCTTCAGAGAGAAGCTGTAGGCTGCTTTGGTGCCTGGACTGCCAGGGATGTGGCATCTTTCTTCAAGGACTCAGACAGTACTTTGGCACTGCAGCTGCTAGTGACGTGTCTTAAAACTTCTCCACAAAGAGAAATACATAGGCAGTGGCTGCCTACAATATAACATGGCTTTGCTTGTCCTTTGTATCTCAGGAGGATTTGGATGGGAAATAAATTCAAAGTGCAGTGAACATGCCTCAAGAATGTCCCTGCTTCACTAAGCTTTCAGCTGCAAACGAAATTGAACCAGAAAGTACCAACAGCTCTTCAATAAAACATGAAGCTTCAAGTTCACCCAGCTATACAAGCTTTGCCCCAAAATTCAGGGGAGATTCCTTGTCGTATTATCACATGCTTCTCAGGCTGACTTGTGTGGGGGATGTGCAACGCTGCCATCAGGGATTCCCAGTGGCACTGTCATAAAAGGTTTAAATGAGCATGTAGTTCATCTTCACTACCCAAAATTCCTGCTCAATCCACTAGAAATTAATCAGAAGGCAATAAACAGATGTAGTAAGAGGAGTAGCTGGGCTTTTCTTATTGAGATCTGATAGTCTTGAGTAATACTTAACTGATAAGGTAAGATCACAGCAGATGTGAAAGTTCAAATGGAAAAAAGCTGGAAAGGAGAAAGTTATTTCACGCAATGGAAGACATTTTACCTGATTCTATGATGGCCCACAGGACTTGGCAAGAACAACAAATCTGTTTGAATGCACTGAGATGACCAAACTTCACGGATTACACCGAGGACATGATTCAGTCAAATCAGAAATGCTGAACCAGGAAAAACTCAGAAGATTCCAAGAGATAACATGATAAATCACTTTTGCAGAGCCACAATCCTCAGCAGTCTCCTCAGTGACTGAAGGGTATTCAACCACTTCATTATGGCAACACCCATGCATCCATGTTGTATGTCTGTAGATCCCTATGTAGCAGTTTGTGCTCTGTAACTACTCAGAAATCACCATCTTATCATTTTAAATGATGTGGAGTCAATGTTGGCAACAAAAAATAATCTTTCCATCTCATGAGGACTGCTTAGGCTCAGCAGGTCTAAAGCAAAACTAATGGTTCCATCTGGGAAGTTATTTTATATATGTGCTCCTGCTACACTACTATTCTTTGCTGCCATTATATTTGTCCTTTGCCAGATGCCACCATGCCTCTTAGACCTGACCTGCCCCAAACCCGAGATGCCTTCTAAACCCAGCCTGTGCACAGAAACAATGAAAAGGATGTGTCCTTTACCCCTGTGAATGCATCACCCACAGGTGATGCTGTGTGGGGCCTCAGACCTCCTCTCCATCTGCCACACCTGGCTGGCAACTTGCAAACACATCAGATGATTTTTTTGGGAAGCAACAGGGTTATCCCAAACCTTTCTCATGCTGAGTGGCCCTGCAGCAATGCAGCCTGGTCTCCAGCTGTAGTCCAGGGCTGGATTCAGCTGCATGTGTGCATGGGCAGAGGGAGGCTGCATGGCTGCCTCCCACTCTCTCAAGGGAGCAGTTCTTGTGGTCCTTTCCTCTAAACCTGAATCTCAGATAAGACAAAAACAGCACATCAAACCACCAGGTGAGCACTTTAAGGAACTCACTGAGCACCTCCAAGTTCCAGCTCCAAGTTCCCCAGAAGCTTTTTCTGTCCTATAGGAAGCAAAGTTTATCCCTGAAGTAAGACAGATCACAGCTAGCCAGTGTTTCCCCTGTCCCTCAGCTCAGCAGCTCACTGAGGGAAAGCAAATGGCAATCATCACCTGCACAGACCTCAGCAAACCAGTCAGGTTTGCTGGTGGTCTGAAATGATGGTGCTTCTCAGGAGACTGCAAACCTGCCTCAGCAGTGTGCAAAAAGATAGAAGTGATGTCAGTCTGTCACACCTTTCCCTTGTCCACAAAACAAACTTCCCATGCAAAGTCCCCATCCTTCGCTCCCTGAAGCAGGCACAGCTGCAGCAGCTTCCAGCTGCCCAGCAAGTGTGTGCAGGGCCCTCAGCTCCCATCAGCTCCATTGCCAACAGCCTGGGAGCAGAACCAGCTCCAGGCACTGCTCAGACACCCACAGCCTTGCTGGCAGCAAGGGCTGGCATCACTCCTCTCACCCATGCTGCAGCTCTGTGCCCATGAGCATTCAAAGCAATCCCATTCCTCATCCTTCAGCATCGATGATTTCCTGACTCTAGGTTTTTTGGATTTGTAAAAAATTCCTGCAGTTTTTTTCTGGCAGTTCGTGCAATGGTACAGGTTGCTAATTCATTGGTCTGTGATAAACTCCAGCCTCACCCAGACAGATCACTGACCTTGAAGAATTTGTCTATTTTGCTAAGGTTGATTCTCTTCTTGGCATCCAACTTGTAAATGTTGCTGACATTCCCATCCATGAGATATAGGCCAAATCCCATCACCTAGAGAAGATGGAAAGCCTTGGTTTCGTTAGGGTGAAGTCAGCAGAGCAAGTCAAAGACAGTTCTCCTCTTCACATAGGAAAGACCATTTCAGGCTCCTGTATGACCTGACACTCATGAGAAGACTTAAAAAATGTGCACACATCTGCAAGGATTTACACAGTAGATAGAGGACACACGATGATGTTTTCATATATGTTTTCTGTGACAAAACACATGGCACTTGCTCTGGTAATTTGCTCCTTTCTCTCTCCCACATAATATCAATCCAATTCACCCAATTGTGTATATTTACTTCTAGAGAAGCACTGAAAATATTTCAAATATTCTCCTGGATTGATTTTTTCCCCCCTTTAATTAAGTACAAATTATTACAGATATTCAAAGTACTCACATTATCCTTCACAGAACCTTAATTGATTCCTAACATGGTAATGAAGTTCTTATGGTAATAGTGACTGCAATCACTGTAATAACTGACTTACAGTAAGGATAAATATACAAAACAGAAGGTACTTTCGTATGTTCACCTTGAGGGCTCTTTAGAGTAAGGAAACCAAACTTGGGAGGATCTACCTTTTGCAGAGACCTATTGCTGGGAATGGGCATCAAGATGAAAATTCAGGTTGCAAAGCTGGTGGTGATTTTAGCATATCCTACACAGTTACTCAGGTCAAGCCCATGATCCCATACATCCATGCACAACAGAAAAACCCCTTCCAACCCTGGAGAGTGCAGAGCACCCACCACTGCTCTCATCTATCAGCTGAACTCCCAGCCCAGGCATGTCCTTTATCCCAGGCAGGCAGAGCTGCTGGCAACCTTGGGAAGGATTGAGGGAAAAGACAGAGATGGAGATGGGGGAGAGCAGAGGAAATGGAGAGAGGAAGGGAGACTTTTATATGGGAATAAGGGAGAAGGATTTGAAAGGACAGCAGAAAAATTACGGGAGAGATTCCAAGTTACAGCAGGAACAGAGGCAGCTCATGACACTGTCTGACACAGGTGACAGTACAGAGCACTGGGATGGGACATTGCTAACCTACAGACACATCCAGTCTGCTAAGCTACAAAGAGGTGAAAAGGAGAAAATGGGAGAACTGAGGTATCACAGCAGGGGCACACACTAGCAGAGATCAAAAGTGAAACAGGAAAGCAGGGAGGCAGCCTTTGCTGCTGCACATGGGGAGCCTTCCCATTTTATTGCAAACCCTGTCCAGAGGATGTTGGTCCTGCAGAGATAGGATGCATTTTAACCCAAAGGGGAAAAATACAGAAAATTAAGAGAAACACTGTCCCAGGAGGGAATTTCATTTTACTGAAAAAGAAGCGAAACTACACAAGAACCTAATCCCAGAAGCATGGCTAAAACTTACCTTTAAGAGCATGTGTTTCTCACTGGGAGTCAGATACATCTTGTTTTCATAGTAATCCACACAGATATTGACAATGTCAGCCAGCAATTCCTCATAGCCAGGGATAACCTCCAGTTGTTGGTGCAAACACTGAAACATTGACAGGGGCCACATGACCCATATTGACAGAGAACAGCAAGAACCAGGGGAGAAACATATTTGAAGGATTAGGAGTAGAAGGATAAGAGGTCTCTTCAAACCTCGTCTGTGTGCTTTCCTTAAGTTACAGGCACAAGACTGACCTCATAGTGCCACCTGTATGGAACAACCTTCCTTCTACAGGACAGATCTCCCCTTCACACTGATCACACAGTAGCCAAATGTCAGACAGTGAGATGTAAAAAAAGATGTCTCAGAAGCTGTGCAATATTTTATCTAACGAGAAAAAAAACTATAGAAGGCCCTGGGTCTGATCTGTAGTGCCCATTCGGTCTGAGAGATGGACTGGATGGATTTACTGGTGAAAAAAGAGGAAGAGTTTCTGGCAGAAACCCTTCCTGAGAGGTCATCTTGTATCCTTTAGACCTTCATCCTTGTCTTAGGGACCTTCAAAGAACCCAGGATGACCCATGAAAAGGAGATACTGCTAGAAATATACAGCCTAGCCCAAAAATCATCAGTCAGTAGCAATGAGGCAACAAACAAGGCAGCTGTTGCCACAGTCCAGCATGAAGCACTCTCAGCCCTGGCAGGATCGTTGTCTCTCTCTACCCACAGAAAAGTTTCAAAGGAAAGGGACCTGCCTGTGTGATGCGGTTGTGGTTCGCCAGGAACATTGAGAGGTTCTGGGACTCCTGGATGGACTGGGGGTCTGCCATCTTCCGCAGAAACTGGGCAGCTCTGGGAAGGAGAAATTCAATGTCACCAAGGGTCATTCAACTCAACATGAGACTCTCATCACCCATCTTCCCTGTTTCACCTGCAGCTACAATGCAGCTGCCTCAAAGCCCCCCCTGCAGGACAGCTCTGCTCTTTCCTTGTCTTTCCAAGAGGGAACCAGAACACAGTGCAGCCCTAATATTTACCTAAACCCACAAAGAGAGCCTACAGCAGCACAGAAACCCAGCCTCCTGATGTCCCCCTGACCTCACTGCAGGGCAGACCAGGCACAGACCTGTCCCCACTACGCTGCTTTGCCCCCCTCTCACCTTTTGTAGGCTGAGTGGTCATTTTTGACGCTGCACTTCATGTTCTTCAGCTCGTCCAGGACAGCAAACATGTTAATGAACTTGCCCAGTGTGAGGAGATAGGCCTCAGAGACAAAGTCCTTCCTCCTCTCAGCATGGCACAGGCGCTTCACCTCACTGCAGAACCGCTCGATAGCCTTGCGCTGGAAGGACACAGCAGAATCTCATGTGCAGCCACCACACCACTCGTGGGACCCTCCTCCACCCAACCACCACCTCCTTTCTTTAACAAAAACATGTTTCTGCTGAGGATGGAGGCTCCAATGTCCCTCTCCACTGCACCTTTAAAGACTACTGCAGTTAAATATTCTCAGTGCTGGAGAGAAGCTCGAACCCTCCACTTGTGCCTTCTCTAAGTGCAGCATGTTCTGCAAAATCAGGCTGCAGTTTTTCAGGTGGGACATAAATATCTCACAGGACACAAAATAAAAAAATGATGGTGAAACTCATGGTGAAACAGGTCTTCATATCCACCAACCAACATCCCAGAAAAACTCCCGTCTGTGACACCCATCAGCTCCACACAGAAGTGCTCTGGTCCTCCGTGGCCTACAGGGGCTGAGGTGTGCTTATTCCCAACTGGTTTGTGAGGTTTTGGGGCTGAGCAAGGGACACATGGATTTTCATTCAGAAAGGTCTCAGGTATCTGCTGGTGGCTTCAAGGAAGAGACCTAGCAGGGGGCTCGGGGGGTTCTTCAAGCTATCCTGGCAGGCAAATATTCTTGCCCTACTTACCTACAAATACAGCCCTACTTAGCATAAGTTAACACAGAAGTAAGAAATTATTTTTGCCTCTCTCCTTAACCACTTACCTGAAAATACATGAACTTCATAAGCTTGGTGACTTCTGGCTCTAGGACTTCCACAGTCTTCTCATAAATCTCCACTCGATTTGGTTGTTCATTACATTTCACCTGTGTTGCAAAGAGAAATCACTCTTGTCAGCATCAAAGTTTCTAATATTGCTGTGTTTCTGGCATATTGAGGTGCTCCTTCACGCATGCTCTCACAATACCTACAACCCTGGGGCTCTCACAGAAGCAGAAAGAGCACCACAGAGTCTGAGCAGCAGTTTGAGATACTGAAACCTGCCCCAGATGCCTAATCTGCTCTGTGCAAGTCAGGGAGAGCCTGACTCAGCCACACCTTGAGACAACTCAGTTTTCATCCCAGGCTGCCTGCATCCCCTTCTTCACACAACACAAGACTCCTTCCTGGCACTGGGGCAACTTTTAACTGAAGCTGAAGCTCCTGACATCATGCAACAGTATGAGGCCACACAATGATATCAGGAATGTTTGATATAAGCCAGATCTGATGATTTTACTCTCAGCTTCCAAAAACTAACTGCCTTTGTCTGAAGCAATAATGAAACAACCACACTGCTTTAACTAAAGCAAAGACTACTCATTCTCCAGATAAAGATGTGGATAAAGACCCAAGGGACAAAACACAACACTACCACAAGTACTATGCTGGACCAGAGCTGTGTTCAGCTTGGTCCTTTCAGCAGCTGTAGGACAAACAAGCTGGTCCTGAGGGGTTGAAAAGCAAGGGAAGGGCTCCTAGTTTCCTACCAGGAAATATACAGTTTGTGGTTTCCTATCACTTTTGGTGTGTGTGACTGAACTGAGAGGCACTGCTGAGAGGTGTCAGGTACAGAGTCCTCAGAGCCATGAGAGTGCAGAGCAGACACCCTTTGCTAGGACAGCAGTACAGATTTACTTCTGCAATAGCTAAGGGCTGCTGAGATCAGTGGTTGTGACTTTGGTGAGAAGAGGACAATTTGCAGAGTCAGTGGTCTCTCTTTCAGCCTCCCTATTTGTTTGAGTCTTTTCTGGTTTTTGCTCTTCACTCTCCAGTCCAGACTAACCACACTGAAGACAAAGCCAACTAGGGATATCTCTGCCTGGGAAGGGTACATCTCTTGTACCTGGGGGATGGCCCGGGAGCAGCTCCTCCATGTGTAAAGCATCACAGCATACTCGTGGCCTTCTTCCAGCATTTCATTCTGAAAAATAGAGAGGCATTGCTGGGGCAGGGCACGGGTGCCACAGGCTTCTCATTGCTAGGGAAGCACCCAGGGGACTCACCATGCTGGAGTGCACCGTTGCTTGCTCGATGTATCTGGCAATGCCAGTCACAAAGGCATTTCTGTCTTCAAAATTTGTGTCAAAATTAGCCTATGGGTGAAATGGAAAGATGGGGATTAAAATACAGCTAGTAGTTTGCTCACCTGATACAGTCCAGCTTGGGATGCGCTGGGCAAATGGCAGGATCAGTAGGGCTCCTGGGGCATGGGAGCACCTTAGGAGCAATTGGAGGTGTTGCACCTCTAGATTTGAAGTAGATTCATACATGAAGCCTCTGATGCTTCTGAATCACACATGCTCATTAGGGAAAATTCTGCAGACTATATATGTGAAAATATGGCAATCAAGACTGATGAACCCTTGTAAAACACAGCCAAACCAGGTGGGGATCAATTACAGGGAACAGCAGCCACACCACAGAGCAAACCTACAACAATTACACTAAGGATTTTAGCTTGATAACTCAAACAGATGCAGACTCATTAATTTCTATTTGTGCTCTGGCTGTTCGGGGAAGACCACATCCTGTCAGCAGGAATTGTGAAAAATAAACACACAGAAAGGGCAAGGAACAAGATATCTGGAAAACACAAATCTGAAAGCACTCATCCAGATGCTATTATCAGCACCAGTGTTACTCTTGCAAGCAGATGCTTTGGGAGGAACAGTTGTTTTGGCAGTGGAGCAACTCCTCTGGGTCAGGACAGGGGAGCAAGTAAATGCAGAGAAAGGGGAGGATGAAAAAGGCAGCTCCTCAGCCACTCTGCACCGTGTGCCTGTTCACATGCTCTGCACTTGCCTAATTTCCTCTGCAAAGGCTGGGTGATGTTATCTGCTGGAGTGCAGAGCATACAGAAGCTGCTCCCAGGCACCCAGAGCTGCTTCTTGCAAGGACATTGTCACTGACCACACTCACCTCAGTAATACAATTCCTGTGTAGGAAGAGCCAGAAGCACAGACACATGGCTACAGGGCCACTTGTCTTACTCCCTCCAGGACACTGCATGTGATCAATGTAACACCCTGAGGTTGCATATGCAATTCTGGCTAGCAGGGGAGAAGACTATATGAGGACATAGGCTTGGCCAGTATCTCTAGATCCAGTTTAGAGGAGTTTTTAAGGCCCAGCTACATGCACACACTTGTGGCCCTAAAAGGAAGCTTTGCCATAAGGCTGAACCCTAGGCCTATGAGGACACAAGAGTAAAAATTATTTAAGGACAACATAAGCAAAAATTACATCGAGGTTTTCCAGGGAGAGTTGAAATTTGAGCAGCCAACAGCTGCCTGTGGGTCTGATAACCCGTAGAGATACTAAAGCTACTAACAAGCACACAGTCTGACCTACTGAAAGAGATACTGTAATTTCAGACCCCTGTACATGGCACAGCAATCACTGCTCAGGGGTATTTATACACAGCAGTGGGTAAGCAATGAATGCAGGAGTGGCAGGATGGAGAAAGTAACCCCATATTCTATTTAACACTGGGTGTGTGCTATAGGGCAGGGTGTGGGGGCCAGGCAGCAGAGGCATCCTGCTGCGGATCCAAAAGCAGGAGGTTGAGCCTTGCCCTGGGCTCATGCCAAGCTTTGCTTGGTCAGTGCAGCTGCAGCTAAATCTGCAGTTGTTCAAGGCAGAGAAGTGATTGTTACTAACTGCCCTTCCTTGCATGCCAGCAGCTCCCCAGGCCGGCAGCTCCAGCTGTGTGAGCAGCACAGGCCAGCCAAAGTCAGGCACAACTTTGATTTTGACCTACTTAGATGCACGCACTACCATAAAAAGGCAGCACAGAAATACATGCATAACAGGATATTACTGAAAACTTTCTGCTGTTATCACAAGTCTTATCTTCTTTTTCTGACCCGTTCATGCACTGTGGTACTCATTTTTAACTTCCCTTTGTCTTGCTCAGCCTTAAGGATCTGTTTCACCCATCTCTAGGACTTTACTCTTAAAGTCTTGGGGAACAGATTTGTGGGTAGATCTGTTCTGAACATTTCCTTAAACATGGCAAGCCCAAGATGGTTTTGGCTAGTTCTCATAGTGCCATGTGTCCCTATCCTCTACAAAAACAACACTCCCTTCCCCACCACCTCCAGGATCTGAAGGTACCTGGTACATGATGGAGGATGGAGGTGGTTCGATGCATGGCTGCTGGTCTGGCAGGGGCAGCTCCTCCAGCAAGTCCACGTTGGACAAGGCATCCTCTAGTGTGACGTGGGTGGTCATGGTTCTGGATGTTCAGTTTCCAATCTAAATCCAAAGAAGAGAGTGATAGACAACAGTCAAAAGAAAGTGCCAGAGGACCAAAGCTGAACCACCATTTGCTGGCACTGCAAGATACATGATCCTGGTTTATCTCATTTTCCTCTCCTTCTGTATTTAGCTTATACCTCTGTGTCATCTCTCCTTCTGTGATTCAGCAGTAGAGTAGGAATGCAGAACAAGAAGAACACAATTACCCACCCATGCCCCTCTCTGTTTAGCTACATGCAAAACTACTTAGGAGAGAGTGCAGATGGGTGCTGCAGTGCAGTTTTAGCAGCCCAGAGTGAAAACATGTGCTCCCATTTGAAAAGCAGTGCTATAAAAATATCTCTTGAAACTGCATGATTAGAGAAGTATGACAGATGCTGACACTCACATGCTCTCCTTCTCACACACATGAATGGCACTGAAAACTGTAAACAACAAATTGCATTCTCAAAGGTGAACCAGAAAGGATTAAGTGCTACCCAGGCTGGCTGTGGCACTGCAAGCAGCAAAAAAGAAGTTGCTGCTGGAAAAGATTTTCCTTCTTTTTACCACACACAGTGCTCCCTAGCCAATGGTGCCAGTTGCACATGAAATAAAAAGCAAAGGGAAAAGTTTCTGAAAGCTCTCTGGCAGAGAGCTGGGAACCTCAGGACAAACCCTTGTGTCCCTTACCTTCTTTGCCACTCACCTTTGCTGTAAGAGAACAAGCATGGAAGGACAGATGCTGTCACCCAGGCTGAGTGCTTGTATAATCACAGCCACAGGGCTTCCCCAGTTAATACCTAATCCATGTGCAACAAGTGTGGCTGACCTAGAGCTTGTGTCTCCTGGAAAAACACTTTGCTGCATTTAAACATTTGCAGAGAGAGAACTCATTTCAAATACTGACATGTCATTGGATTAGCAAATTCCCCCTCCAGAGTATTTCTTTCCCCACTCATAGCCTGTCTAGTTTCAAAGGTGAACCACTAAGTTTCATCACTCTAATGTGCAAGTTAGTGGAGCTCTCATTACTAAAGTTCCAATCAAGATACACGTTTCAATGAAACACCCTGCAACCTTCACTTGTGCTCAGGCAAGTGGACTGAGCCCTTTGCTTGTCTTGTTATAGAACATGTTTTCCAGTCCTTTCATCCAAGCCTCTTTGGCTTTTCTCTAAGATTGATTTGCAACTTTTCTGTTGACGTGTGGATGCCATAGCAGGACACGGGGCTCCATCAGTGTCTGCACAAGCATCAGATACAACAGCAGTGTAAGCTCCCTCCTTGTGTACAAACACACCAACTCCTTTGGTTGCAACTGCAATTCCATATTCAGCCTATTATCTGCTACAAATCCTTTAGGTCTTTTTTCTTTTTTAATTGAGTCACTGTTTCCAAGAATATAGGTTTGCTTTTCATTTCTAGTACCAGGAGAATAGAAAGACAATGACTTTGGGGTGCCCATATATATACACACTTGCACCCAGCAAGGATCAGGGCCAAGAGGGATGGATGCTGTGTGTAGTCCTGGGCTGGCTTCATGTCAGGTGGTGAGAGGGGTGAGTCTGCTGCTGTACCTATTAGCATCATTGCTGCCTGCACACATGGGCTACAGGCATATGTATGAGCCTGGTAAAACTCATTCCACCTCCACAAATGCCTCCACAAGGCACCAGGCAGCTGAGAAAAAAGCTTGGTTATAGCTGCAGCTGAGGTACCATGAAATAAGTGCCTGGAGAAAAAAAAAAGTCTCAAGCAGCCCTTTCACTACATGCTCAAATTTCTGCTTCCCTCTTCACCTCTCTTTGCTGGAACGGTTTCCTGTTACAAATTGTAGCAACTGTCAAAACCAGACATTATGTCAGGGTGAGATGCAGGCAAAAGCAGTTTCCTCCCTCCTGTGAGCATCTTGTGCTGCTCTGTGCAGGCAGGTCCACTTGCCCAGCCCCATGGACCTTCTTAGCTGCTCATCACCTCCAGTACCTCAAGATTCTCCTCTGGGTTCCCAGAACAACACCCCTGGTACTGATAGATGTTTCTTTACATACTTCATCTTTAGACGTTTCTTTACATACTTCAGGCCTGGAAAGACAAAAACCTTCCTTTATAGCTCTGCGGGCTGTGACTGGTTATTTGGGCTCATAAGTCCAACTCTAAGGCCATTTGTGGAAGGTGTTGCAAGTTTGCTGTAATCAAAGACACTTCCCCACTAGCCCTGTGACATGCAAAGAGCTCAGCAACTCAAGAGTGCTGCTGTTTGAGCCATACCAGGAGATACAGTCCCAAATACAGCATCAGGTCCTGCTATGACAGGTAGCACACAAACCTGCATGACTAAGCCAGTGCCTGCCCTAAAGATCTTGCACTCAAATAGAGGAAGAGACGTAGTGTGTAGAAATAAGAAATACATTAGCAGAAAAGGAAGAGTGAAGCTTGAGTCATCAAGCAATGCACTGAGACATCAACCAATTCCATGCTTTTCCATGGCTGAGCAGAGTGCAAGAATTTGAATGAAGATGGAAAAACTACAAAGGTTTTGTGGCTGCAACAGATAGGTCTTCATGGGGATTCCCAGTTTAACTTCTATGCTTTGTAAAGCCCAAGAGCAAAACCATCCAAGGCTATGGGAAAAAGTGTGGTCTACCAGGATTTCCCCCGAGTTTCATGCTTGTAGCACACTTGTAGTGCACACATCAACCTTGCAGCCAGAATGTCTGAAAAAGGGGCTATTGGTCCAGAGCTGCCTGATATGGATCCTCACCCCAGATCATTCATAGAAAAACAGCCTCAAGAGATCTCTCACCTGCCTGAGCCACTGGCCTGCTCCCTGGGGTGGTTGTAGGGCTGGCAGGGGCCCTGCTCTCAGTTGGGCTCCACTGCCAGTTGTAAGCATCGAGCAGTCAGAGGGGTTGTGCACTGGTACAAAGGCTGGGGAAGGCTCAGGAAGGAATCAGTGATTGTTTGGCCCCTGTTACTTGGGGGAGCTGAAAGGGGAAGTCTCACTGCCACAGACCCACACCACACTCCCTCACCTTCCTGCAACAAGATTTCTAACAAACACACTGGGGCTGCCCTGGCAAATCCAGTTTCATCCCCTCAGTCCAGCCACAAAGTGGGCAACTGTCAGGTAACATGGCAGAGACCAAATGGCTCCAGCCCATGGAAGCCAAAGATCCCTGCAGGCACTCACCAGAAAGTCCTCATTAAGCCTTAACTGCCACCCACCACCTGCCCTCAGGGAAGAGCAGAGTCAGCCCATGTTGATGGTGTGGGGCTGGGGGCCACAATGCCTGGGAGCAGCACAGCAGTCTGCTCAGGAAAAGGGCTTTTTTGCTGCCATAGCATGTGCATGGCAGGGCAAGGCTTTTCCTTGCACACAGGAAGCACATCCTGCCTCTCTGGACTCGAACAGAGCCACACAGGCTGCTGGGTACCAGCTCGCAAAAGTACTTTCTTCCCTGCCCACACTTTCTGCCCATCTGTTGAAGCAACTTCCTCACCCCATCCCACATCTCAGTCACAGTCCTTCTGGCCATCTCTTACACATTCTAAAGCCAAATGACCACACTGAGGCAGAGAGCTTCTGGATGCTGCAGGGAGCCAGCCAAGTGGGGTCCATGGCCAGGGCATGGCCCAAGACTCCAAAACAGACATTAAAAGAGTTCCCAACACAGTGACACTGCTGTGGCAGCATCCTGGGAACCAGATTTAACACACAGCATAGGAAGATCTTGGGAAGAAGCAAGATGTCTGAACTTGCATGGCAGGTCCTACCTTCCCAGTAGTATCGGTGCAGTATCATCCTTTTACAGTGAAATGAACAAAGACATCTTTATTGTTAGAGCAGCTTGGGGGAACAAAGCAAGACTTTTAATAGCAGAGCCATAATGAATATGTTGCATGCATATGCATTCGGTTTCAAGGCTGCACAGCTGAGAGCTCTGGGGAAGTGGCATGGGTGGTTTCAGTTTTTCAGCTCACCTGCTCCTACAGTACATATTCATTCTGATGCTGCAATAGCTGAGAGCAGGAAATGACACAAGAAAAGATAGGAACTGCACAGGACATTTGCACTAAGACAGGATACAAGCCCTGCAAGCCTGGGGTGAGAAAAGCAGCAAAATTACTTTTGCTGGGGAAATGGCAAATGAAGAAGTAAGACAAACTTCTGGTTACTTCCTGAGGATCTGGGATCCATCTCCACCTCTGATGCCCAGTCCCTGGGTAACCCAGGAAAGTCACTTAATTTATTTTTGCCTCTGTGATATTGCTTCTAACACTTACTCCAAAATAGCATGAATGGTCAGGAACCATCCTGGCCTAACAAGTACCCCAGCAAAAATTTAGTTTGACCCTGGCCTAAAATACAGAGGATTAAAGTCCCCTGTGTTTTAGTTTGCATGTCATCAACCCCTTCCCACATCCTGCAAGAATTACTTGTAATTGCAACCATCACCACAGTCTGTAGGTTCTTTGCAGGAGCAACTAAACACAGCCAGGATGAGCAAGTCTGGCAGAGCAGGGCATCTGCACTTCATGAAATTACCCTTCCCATTAAAAAAGAAAGCCAAACTGCATGACTCCTGAAAGTGCTTTTCTGTATCCCCACTCTACATTTTCTGTAACTCCTTTAGGCTGAGTTCCAGACATTGACACTGTTGCTCAGCAACACAATTATTTTAGAGTTTATTAATTTATTTCTTTTAGAATCTTCTTTCTTCTCTTTTTCTTTTCTTTTTCTTTTCTTTTTTCTTCTGATGCTAAGAATGGTCATGAAAGAAGGCAGTTAGGAAGCTGCATTTCCAACATAGTTGAGAAATTTGTAGCAAGTTTTCAAGCAACTCCACTGCTGACAGTTGAAGCACTTTTTGGGAAATTAAATGATACAGGACAGTATTCTCAATAGTTGGCCAATTCGTGATCTTCTAACACCAGTCTTCGCATTTTTTATGCAAAGATGATAACTGCTTGTTAATAAAATTATTACCATGAACTCAGCATAGTCTGCTTTGCTTAGGATACCTTGGTTATAAAATGGAAGATCTTTCTATCTTTCCATGTTCATTGGGCTTTGTTAATAGTAAGGTACAGAGAAAAGAGAAAAAAAGAATTGTTCTTTGCAGTGAATAATTGTAGAATTATATTGCTGTAGCAGGCATCAAAATAGTGGACTAATCACCCATCCATCTCAGTGACTAACCCCAGACAACTGTCATCATGCATGAGGTGCTTTTTCTGTCGGTATCTATGCAGGGCAGGCAGTGTGCAGAGGGTTTAGCGACTCAATCTAATTCTACAAGATCTCTGTGATCCAAACCCCCCACGGAAAGCGGCAGATGGCAAAGGGGACAAGCTCAGCGTCCTCTGACAGCACATAAAACCACCACCCTTCCCCCTTCTCCAAAACAACCCCGAGTAGGCAGAGAGATTCTAGTGCGTGCGTCTTTTTCTTCCCCTCACTCCTTCCCGGTCCTTCCAGCCAAAGGAAATTTCCTGCAGGATCCATCCATTCCCGCCCAGGTGGGATGCGGCCAGCACCACCCATTTCCAGTGTCCTTGGGTGGAAAGTTCAATACAAAGGAAAGCTTCCCTGGGCGCACCTCGCTCCTGAACCGTCTCCCGCTCGGGAAACCGGGCGGTTTCGGAAGGGAATGGTTTTGCCGACTCCTACAGACGCCAAAGCACGAACCTGCGGGCGCAGCTCCAGCTCTTCGCTCCCACCCCTGATTCAGACCCCTTCGTTTCCTCCTTCCCCTTCCTCCCCCAGGGACACCATATTTTCACGCCACGAGTGATCCGGGCGCTGGTCGGGAGCCCCCGCCGGGGGCACCATCAACCCCGGCCCAGCGCCGCCGCTCCTCCATCTCTTCCATCCCCTTTTATCCCTGCGCCAAGCATCGCCACGACCCCGGCTCGGGTTAACGCTGCCGCTGCTGCCCGGACCTCGGCTCATTCCCGTCCTGGGGGCGCAGAGCCGGGATGCAGGAAGGTAGAAGGGCAACGCTGATTTGCGCTATTTCCCCCCACCCCCGGCGCCTTGCAGTGTCTGCGGGGAGGCTGATTGCTGCAGGTAGCTCTAAGCATTGTGGGATACAGCTCCGCACATCCCGACCCAGCCAGGCCTCCCGCACTCTCTCCGCTCCGGGAGGGCAGCACCTGCCCCGCCGCCCCGGCTGAGCCTTGCCGGGGGGAGGCGGGGGCAAAGGCAGCGGCGGGGGCATCTCTGCGGAGCTCCGCGCAGGCCAGAGGAGAGAGAGGGGAGGTTGGAGGGAGGTGAGGAGATGAGTCCGCGCAGCCCCCGCGCAGCCCCCGCGGCCTCCCCCGCCCCGCTCACCTGGCGCTCCGCGGGGTGCGTTGCTACGCGCCGCGGGATGCTCCGCTCCGCGCCGTCCGCACAAAGAGCAGGAAATGGCTGCAGCAAGTGCACTTCCGCGGCTCTCCGCCGGCCCCTCCGCACGGCGGCGGGGGGAGCCCCGGCCCCCGCCGCGGGAAGGGGCTGGAGCCGTGCGGGCGGCTCCTCCCCCGGGCAGCGCGGGGGATGCGCGGCGAGAACGGGGACCGCGTATGTCCGCGCTGAGGGCCTCCTTCCCGCTGGGGCTGCCTGGGGGGCGGCGGGGCGGACTCCCCGGTGGGGAGGGAGAAGGTCACCAACCCCTTGCTGTGCGCGGAGGGGACACGGGCAGGGACGGCTGCTGCAGTTCCCCGGAGGCCTGGCTCTGGGTGACCGCGTTTGGGTCCCTGAGAAAGCAGGACCCATCTGGGATTGTCCATCTCCCTGCTGCTGAGCCTGCTGGGTCCCATTGAGCCTCTCTGCCGCTCAGAGGACGTGTACCATCATTAGGTTTTACATGCCATTTTAGCGAAATCCCTGTTTACAGAATGCACACAAAGACTTGGATCACTGAGCATGTAAGGGACCAAATCCAGAGACAATGCCTTTGCTCGAAGCTCCAAGCCTCTTAGGAGTTAGCACCATATCCAAAAGATCTTCCTTTTGGCATCTGGCATTTCTTCAGGGACAAGTTTCCAGTCCTTCTGCTCATGCTGCTTTTTAAAGCTCAAATACAGCTTAGATCTACTGTGAAATTCAAACTGGACTTTTTAAAGCTTTCAGAGGAACGTTGCCTACTGGTGATTGGCAGAAACCCTGTATGGGGGCCTTCATATTTCTGCAACCCTCTGAGCTACTGATGCTGCTGCCTGTTGCAAGACACTTCTGGACACCCAAAGACTGTTGAAAGTCTAGATACAGGTCTAGATATTTTTCCCTGGTGGCCCTGCCAGTGCCCCTTTCCTGAATAGGAGCCCATGCTAAAAATGCACTGCCATCTAGCCCTCCTGGATTAGAGCTCTGATTCCTTACAGACTCCTGCTCTGTTGTCCATGCTATTGTGCAGCAGAGCTTGGTCCCCGTGGGTATTAACTGGTATATGTTTGCCCCTCAGTGAAGCTTGGATAACATGTTTACACTGTAGCTCTGCTACTGTAAGTTGAATGAATGCCCTGGGCTGAAGGCACTACAGTCTGCAAACTACAAAAGCAGCAAAATAGTCTCAGGAACTATCTTTGTTTTAGTAGACAGCACCACACCTGAAAAAACCCAAACAAACAAAGCTATCATTAGCATTTCTCGAAGTAGACTATGCTTCCCCTGCACAGCATTTCTTCTGTCTCACCTTTATATGAAACATTCTGTAGCCATCATTCATCTCTGTACTATTTATTTCTTGTCAGAAAATTTCAGTGAGCATTGTTACTGATCACTGTTATATCCAAAAGATTTAACAGCTAATATTGCACTGAGGCCATGGGTGAAACAAGGTCGCTTCAAGAAAACAGTGTCAGTGAAAACTGCTGTGGACTATTTTTTACACAGTTTAATTCTGCTCTCATTATCAGTCAGGCTCAGGGTGATGGAAATTCCACTAATGTTATGATATTAGTTTAGTTTTCTACTCTATGTTGTCTTAGATCTTAGAATAATAGAATGAGCTTCTCTGCTTTTGTCTCTTCAGGCTGGTAAGGCAGACCCCATATAGGTAGGCACAGGAGTGTGTGCACCAGCTGGTTATGTGCAGAGGGGAGAGATAACATGATGGTGGGGTGAGCTGAACAGAAGAACAAACACAAATTTGAAGTGGCTGCCAAGTGAGATTTAGCAGATCCGTTCACCTGAACCCTGCTGTGCTGATAAGGACGATGTTCAGAGAGGATAAGCCAAACATCAGATAGAACCATGTTCATTTTAAAATGTTTCAGGAAAATCTAGGTTTTTCAGACCTGGTTTTAAGGTCTGTATCCACTGGAACAAGCACCCACAACTCTCACTTCCCTGGGGTGACCAGCACATGTCCATGAAAGAGCTTTTCCTAGCTGACTTTGGTGCATTCCAGCCTCTGCTGAGCAGCATCAGCTGCTCTTCCCAGTTGAGGTTACTGCTTGACTGCCTTTTCCTAGCTGGGATGCCAGCCTGGCTGTGCCAGGGCCTAAGCATCACCCCAGCAGGGTGGAGATTTGCTGGGACAGCACTCTGTGCCTTGCCTCTGACCAAATGTTGAAGGTACAGCCATGCACCCATCACCTCTGATAGCCAGCAGGCAAAAGCAGGGACAAGCACAGCCTCCTACATTTCTGAAGTACAGCCAAGCAAAGAGGGTCAAACTGGCAAATGGGAATAGTTTAATCATACAGCATATTGGACTGTGTTACAGTGATTAATATCATGCAGTTAGCATGGGAGGGCACTGGCCTTTTGAGATTCATGAAGTCCCCTATAAATAATCATGGGGAAATCCCCCTTGGGAGCACTCAGATATTAGTTGCTCAGATATTATAATTTTATTAAGATTTAGAGAATTTAAATCTTAATAAACCAGAATGGATATTTAGGCTTAGAAATCTATGTGTTCATGTAGTAAGTTAGCCAATTTGCACAGATACAGAATATTTCTTAACCTCATAGACCCAGCACATAATCCAACCCCATCATATAGCCATAGTTCTGGGTAACAGAGATATTCCACGAACAGACAAAGCCTGTTTTTTTCTTGGTGGTGAAGATTTGGAGGAAGAGCAAGCTATATGATTATAAATGCATGAAGAAAATGTTTGCATTTATGCTGACATATATTAAAAACCCCAGTTGGAACTTAGCAATTTTATTGTTCATAAAAAATATATGCATACGTAGAAATACTGCAAAAGAAAAGTGAACATAAAACATCACAGTATTATTTTGTGCAATGCTCTATAGCTAATAAATATTTCATTTATCCAAATATTAATATAATCTCAGAAAAATTACACAGACCATTTTTGCTGCTACAATATAGCAACCTCTTCAGCATGGAGGGGGCAGTAAGCAAGAAGCTTTGTGAGCCTGCAGATACCCCTGCACCCACAGAGTGTATGTGGTCAGGGAAGAATCATTTCAGAGTATCCTTTGGTTGTACAGATTATCTAAGTGCAATCAAGAGAGGGGCAACACAAGGTTATGGGCAGCTGTCCTCAAATTTAGCTGTAGTCATGCAGTTAGTGCTACTGAAACCCTGACTGGGTAAATGCCAAATTTTGCATCACCAGAATGTGTCAATGGGGTAACTCAAACTGAAAGATGACAGGAACAAATAGAAACTTGGCTTAAATTCACTGGAGGAAAAAATTCAAAATCTGTTTGTGGATGCCCATATTCCACATATTGGTTCAGACTACCAAGAGGTTTTGGCAGCAATCCGGATTTGAAGGTACGACTCTGATCCTGCATTTAGAATTGACAACCTCTGGTCTGAAAGTTATAGACTTTCCTTGCCTGGAGGGCTGTTCCGTGTGGTTTTTGTAGGAGTAAACCAAATTAAATAATGTGGAATCAAAGCAAAGTGGTAAGATGCATGAGGCAGGACCTAATGCCTTACCCATCTCTATATATCTAAAAAGATATCCAGGTTGTAAAAGCTACTCTAAAACCATGAGTCTGAAAAATACCAAATATTAAACCTTCTTCTATGGAGAAATATTTTGACACAGGATAGGTGAGGTCATGGGATTACAGTATCCCATCCTCCAAAACAGAGATCCATTTTTTTTGGCAAACATATTTGAACCTGACTTCTGTAATGACAGGAGAGATTGTTGCTGAAAGTTTGCACCTCAGAGTTTTTGTAAACAGCTGTTGCATAAGGTTTACCTGGGTTCTTGCCTGCCCAAAGAAGCATAAAAAACCCCACAACTATGTTTTTGCAGCTGTGAGCCCTCTTGACTTCTCCAGCTATTGTTAATGCTAAGCAGAAAGTCCTGATCTTATTTACAAATTCTATGGGACAATAACACCCACACTTCCAGTTTTGAAGTCAGTTATGTCAAAACAGTGTCTATGCCTTGTGGTGAAAGAGTAGATTTTCACAGAAGAACCATGAGATAGGTATTGTTTATGCCTTCTTCTACTTTCACCACTTAATGTGAAACTTCTCATGAAGTAAGTACCCAGGCAATCTATTCACATAGGACATTTTCTTTTATCAGTCCCCAGAGGATTCATCAGAAGAGATGGAAAGGTCTTCACTTGTGGTGATTCAGTCATTCTCTGAAGTAGGACAAAAGTCTTCTCATTATTACTGGTGCATTGGTTACATGCTCTGCATCTTTACTCCTCATGGCTACCCTTCTGAGCCCTCCAGCTCCTTTCTTCCAAGCACACAAGTTCAGGAGTAGGTTCCTGTACCTTTCATAGTTAATCAGGTCCTGGGATCCTGTGTTGTCCTGCACTGAAGACATGTAGCACTCAGGCCTCAGTTCAAAGATATTGGATGAAGATCATGTACTTTTCTTCTATTATAGAAAGACTGAAGAAAAAAAACTAACACAAACTTCCAGCTCCCCCATTCTATGAATGTCTCCATTTTCATCACCAAGTCTTATTTTCCCTCTCCAATGCAATTTGAGAGAATTTAAAGACTCTTCAAGTCATCATTTTTTCTCTTCATTCCTTACAAACTTGCATGCACACACACACCTTGTGAGCTTTCCAGGTACCAGTATTCTTTTCCTGGTAGACCAAACTTTCAGAGAAAATCATGCAAAGGGAGACACAACCACCCAGAAATGCCACCACCATCTCCAGCCTGTTCTCCTGTGTTTATTCCTGTTTAGAGCTTTCAGGTCCGCCCTGCACTGTATTAGAGAGTCATGGAAACTTTCTTCCTCAGTCAAAGACAATTGTGGGTTGTTTTTTTTTCCCAGGGAAGACAATTTGGGAGCTCACAAAACTGGAATAGCAATGTCAGATCTCTTAGTTCTGAGGTGTTATCTTCAGGATAAATACACTTGCTGGATTGTGCATTTCAGGACTGTGCTCAATTGCTGGTTCTGCTTGTAAACTGCAAATCACATTCTTGGCCAAACCAAAGCCTGTGTCTGTCTAGGCTCTGAAAGACCTGGGAATATCTTGTCTGTCTGGAAGTACCAGCGTCTGCCCTCTCCTTGTCCCCAGGAGCATGGCAAGTGTCTGTGGTGAGAGGGATTCCTGTTAATGCTTTATGTGGGGAAAATCCAGCCATCATCTGCTCTCTCAGGATGCTCTTAGCTTAACTTGACAGCTGCTACTATGATTACAGATCGAGCTCAGCAATTTCACTCAGCTGATAGAGTAGAAGAGAAAAGGATGGCCGGTCATCTTTCCTCTGAGCAGGGGAGAGAAGAGAGAGGGACAACATTATTGTCAGCTTGAGAGAAATGGCAAGGTTAAGAAGGAAAACCATCTGAAGAAACTGAATATTAACAAAAATACAATCTATTGCTACAGAGAAAATGCCAACAGAAGAATGAACATCTGTCTGTGCAATGTTTTTTTTCTACTAGCAGTGAATTTTGCCTGGTGGACACTAAGTACCTTGTAATGGGTTGGCTGTCATTTTACCATTGCTATTAAAACTCAGGCCCACAGATCTGCAGCTTTCTTAGGAAGAAATTGTTGAATTAGCTAGAGTTAGGTGCATGGCATAGTCTTCTCGGTGAAGTTAATACACTCTATGGAAACAGCAGCTTAAATAAAAGGCAAAGGGCCTGGAGTTTACTTGCTGGTGCAGATGAAAGCTACAGACTGCTTTACCTCCAGGATTTTGTCTTGCATTAGCATAAGTGTATACCTCTCTCCTAGAAGCCAAGGGGAAGAGTCTTTGGGAAGTAGGGCTCTCCCATTACAATACTAACCATCCTCCAGCAGTGGCTCATGACTTCATAAATTGCCCTGGAGGCCAGCTTTGGTTTGTAAAGCCGAAATCCTGCATTGATTTCCTCCACCACTTCTGCACTGGTACAGTTCTCATAGGGGATTTTACCTTCACTGAAGACCTCCCACATCAGCACTCCTAAAGCAAAGAAATGAGAGAAATTCCAAAGTAGTAAATAAAAACCTCAGCAGGCCCATCGGCACTTTCCACCTGCTCTTCTCTGCAGCCCAGTGTTGATGCCTGGTACTTGGTAAAGCATTTTCACTTGGACTCTAAGCACACATCTGAAAAATGAGGCCCTAACGTAACCATACAGCCAGTGTCTCAACTAGGCACTGGACTGTGTGGAAGTACCAGTCTGGTCACTGCAAGTTTGACTCTGTGACCTTCATCATGATAGTCTAGCACAACAGAGTTGTCTTTCCCTGTGAGTCAGACAAAGTCTGTGTGTTATGGGTCAGAAACCAGAGCAGTGTCACATATCTGCTCCCAAACTTGGCTGTAAATCAAACTGAGCATCCTTTTTGGAAGCCTCTGGCTCTCAGTGTACAGCCCAGTTTCTGATTTGTGAAGCAGGAGGACATTCTTGCCAAGGTAGCATTTCTCCCCATGACATTCCCACTTTGCTGTGAGGTGTCAGAGGTAGCTCCACTGGCAAATTATGTCCCTTAGTAGTGGTGAGTGCTGACAGCCTCCTTCACATGCCAGGGGACATGGAAAAAGGAATGATGCTCTCCAAAATATCTCCATGTTGGGTTCTCAAAGGCTATTGTGTGGGTCTGAGTACCCAGTGTGCTCCTCATATCCCACCCCAGGAATGTAAAGCTTCAACCTCAGTGCAGAAGACAGTGAAGGGAGAGGGAAGCACAGAATGCAAAAGCACAGACTAGCAAAGGTTATAATCCTGCATTATTTACTGCTAGGCCCAGAGCTGAGTGGCATCCCATTGACTGTGTGCTGTGCACAGAACACTGAACCCATTCATTCTGCAGTTCTGTGATTTGCATGTTAGCTGGAGATGTGCCAGACACATTAATGTGCCAGATCAACAAGCAGGGGGATCGCCTGTGTTATCTCCACTGCCAATGACTTTGGGGGAAAACCCCCCATGACTGTTTTCTTATCTATGAGGGTCCAGAAGGCAGATCAAAGAACAAGCACAAATCATAAAACAAAGTGTTGGGGAACAGGAAATGAGGTGAAACGATGTGAGCTGTGAAATAATATTTTCAGATTGGTACAAAGCAGAGTCAGCAGAGCAAAGTTGGAAAGGCAGAGGGTTTGAGTGAAGCATCAGTTCTTGGGACTAACAGGCAGAGGGATGGAGTGCCTAAATATGTTTTCTTTCTTTATATAATCTTGTCAGTGACTCTCCAACCCTGTCTTGGACACTCCTGCTATATTGATACGAGATAGAATTATTTGGTATCATATATCATTGCACAGGAATAATGCATTAAATTGGCAGTATTTGCACTGTCCCAAAGCGCCTAGGTAGTTTACTGTTCCTTCCTTTCTTTTACTTAAATTAATAAGGCTTGCTGTCCTAAGCAGAACACAAATTATATATTGTCTGGGAGAGTTTACTCAAAGCAGTCTTGAAACCCCTAGATTTTATGAGTTGACATTTGTTGAATTGTTTCTATTCTCACAAGAGGTTCTTACCAAATGACCAAACATCAGACTTGGTGCTATAGTTGCTGTAGGAGAAAACCTCTGGAGCAGACCACTTGACTGGAAACTTGGTACCTGTGGAGCTGGTATACTGATCATCAAGGACAATCCTGGAAAGGGAAAAGGGCACAGGCTGAGTAACCTCCCCATCCCACGACAGACCCACAGGGACCATGCACAGCCTTGGTGGCGTTACCTGGACATCCCAAAGTCAGACACTTTGACCACGTGGGATTCCCCCACCAGGCAGTTCCTAGCAGCCTGCAAGAAAAGAAGATGCAAAAGCAGAGAGTCAGAGCTCAAAGACCACCACAGCCCCTCAGTTTCTCTTATCATGTCAGATGAGATAGTGATTAAAAATGAAAAATCAAAGTTACATTGTACCATACAAAGAGGGTGAGAACCTGTATATAAAAAATCATAGAATCAGAATCATAAAGTGGCTTAGGTTGGAATGTTGGAATGGACCCTAGAGATCATATACTCCTCTCATCTAGACAAGGTTGCACAAAGCCTCAGCCAACCTGGCCTTGAACACTTCCAGGGAGGTGTCATCCACAACTTCCCTGGGCATTCTGTTCCAGAGTCTCACCAGCCTCGTATTAAAAAACTTCTTCCTAAAAATCCAGTCTAAGCCTAAAATATATATATCTGTGTTGCCAAGAAAGATGTTCAGCCACAAGTTTGAATTGCAGGCCCTTGTTTCCCAGAAGGGACAGAGAAAAAGCCTAAAACATCCACAGCTACCTGCACTCCTTGCTCTGCTAACAAAACAGCAGCAGGGACTGAGGCAGCTTGATTGAACATCACATTAGAAGTATTTTATCAGCTATGCAAGTTTATGCATATGTTAAAACAGATGTTTTTGGCTACTTCACTGATGTTAGATAGGAACAGTGGTCAGTCTCAGGGAACTATGGGAGCTGGGGTTCTCAGAGAGCAAGAGTCCACTCAGATTAACATAATCTTTATGTCTTCATTTCTTCTCTCTCAAATACAATTAAGGGAAATGGATTGTTCAGTGCCCCAGGGGATGCTTTTTTTTTTTTCCCTGAAGTATCAATGCTGCTTTTGAAATAAGCAACAGATAGGCAGGAGCACTGTGAAAGCTGAAAATTAAGGAAGGGAGAAAGCACAAGGAAACGCCCAGCAGAAGGAGAGAAAGAGTTTGTGTGGGACCAACATACCAGATCTCTGTGGATGACAGAGTTTTGTTCCAGATAAGCCATTCCTTCACATACATCTTGGCACATGCCCAGCAGGGTTTCCTTTGTAAAGCTTCCCCGCTGGCTCCTGAGGTAGTCGGACAAGCAGCCATTCTCCATGAACTCAAACACCAGGCAGATGGGATTATTCTCAAAACACACACCATAAAGCTGCACTAGCTTGGGATGAGACAGCTTCCTGTGAGATGGGAAGGGAATGTGGAAAAATCTGGCAAGTGGGTTATATATGGGCACCTATTTCATCCTGCTGCACCACTCTCTTTGCAAATGCCAACTAAGAAAGCAGAAAGAAGAAAATGTGTAGACCATGTCTACCATCAAGTAGCATAGAGTATCATCTCATTTTAATGGTAAAAGTCACCAAAAGACTTCTGCATGGAAAATCACCCATTCAAACAAAAATAAAATCCATTTCCATCTATTTCGAAGGGAGGAAAATGTACAAAATACAAACAAAGCAAATAAACAACAGCACAGATTTAGAAGATCATTCTGGATATTGACAGACAGAAGCACAATAATTCAACTACACTTTGAATTGTTTTTGTGTGTAACCACCAGAGCTCACAGTCTCTCACTCTATACTATTCAGACACATAGTAGCTAATCCAAGTTTAAATTTCCCATTCATATTCCAACACTTTGCTTTAGTCTCAGGAATCCTACAGAATCTGATTTTGTTAGTGAAACCACTACTTACATCAAGACTTTAGCTTCCTCGATGAAATCCTCTTCAGACATTGCTCCTTCACGAATGGTCTTCATGGCTACTTTTGTCTTCTCCAGCAAGTAACCAAGGTAGACAACCCCAAATTGACCACTGCCAATTTCCTGTACACAGGTGAGCTCAGAGGGGTTTATGACCAATTTTCCTGTTGATTTTAAAGGAGAAAGAGTAAGGATCTATCAGCAAAATGTCAAACAACAAGATTTCGTGGGTTAAACATTGAGACAGAACTCAGAATGAGCCTTTCTGGATCTCCCTCAAATTGCCTGTCTGACTTTTTTAGCTCGTTTGACAAGTCCATGCTGCAGGTCATGTTCAAGAACAGGAACAACAACAACTTCTTTCTTTTCCCATTTGTCTTGTCTATCCAATTCTTCAGGCAGGGTTGTTTCTACTATGCATAAGTGCAGTACCAGCCATAACGTGGTTCTGAGTTTCTTTGGTGTCTCCAAGGGTTACAACAAAGATGCTACCAGCACCATTCTGTAGACAATGTGCAAATGGTGATATCTTTCAGGAGGGACTCAGCTTTCATGAAGTTAGGCCATGCTCCTGCTCCCATCACCTTTGTTCAGCATTCACCTCAGTATTTTATGTTGACTTCACTGACACCATGGGGTTCTCATCTCCCTCAAGGCATTGCATTATCAGTTCATTCAGTTGGCAATGGTAATGACAAGGATGATAATCTAGTGAATAGTGCAGTGTAAAGATCTGAAGAAAGCTTCTTATTGTGGCCATAGTCACATGAATCAGTAGCTATGGGGATACTCAGGATCACCCAGCTAACCAGTGAGGAATGTGACTGCCAAACAGTGATGAGGGTACCATACCATAGCTCAGCCCTGCAGTGATTGGAGCCTTTTTTCTCCTAGACGAGACAGCATATCGCAAACGAGTGACAAGACCTGAATAACAGAGGAAAATATGGGTTCCAGTTATTGTCCCAGTCATGGGAGGTGTGGCTGTCAATACCCCAGAAGGCAGTGTGGAGACTGAAAGCAGATTCATTGTACTGAGTTCTCAGCTCCACTTGAGGGCAGCTGAACTTCTATTCATACTCCTTTTTCCTGCCTGCTAGAAGGAAGCCAATTCTGAGTAGTTTCAGCTTATTTCCTATTTTCACTGTCAGCAAATGTGAGTCTGTGCCATGTACCTAGCTTTTTGTGAAATCTAATATGAGGGATATATCACCTCCTAGGCAAGGAGGTCCTGAAGTGTAACTCAAACAGGTATCTTGATCTGGCAGTGGTGACACATCCCCATGGTCTCCCAAAAACAAAGGACTCTCTCCAGTATGTCATTATGACATCTGTGATCATCATAGTCAGCCTTAGAAGTATGACCAGGATGGAGATGTAATGCTGGAAGCTGGCTTTAGATGGTCATTTTCCAGGATAGGAAGAGAAGCTGTGTCATTTAAAGTTTCATTGTAAGAACAGGGGACATGGGAGCCTTCCTTTATTCAAAACAGTCACCTGGCTGCATGGTAAAACAGGATATATAAATGTCAGCCTTAACTCACCTCCTGCATTGTGCTGGTGATAGTTGATGAGTTCAGGGATGCAGTCAAACACGTGCTTTTCTGCCAAGTAATATCTCTTGGGAAAGTCTGTTGTCTCATTGATGTGATAATGCTTTATAACAGGATTGTTATCAGTGCTGAAAAAGAGGGGGGTTCTTTGAAGAAAACTAGGTTGTGGCAAAAAGACAGGAATACAGGATATAAATGGAAGAGGAGAGATCAAGCAAAGGGAAGAACATTCCTTACACAGAACAAATGGAGGAGGAGCAAGGACTGAGCTGCATTTGCTAATGAAACTGTGTACTTGTATGTTCTTCCTCCCACCCATAGATGGTCTAATCTCTAGAAACTCTGAGGTTTCCTGATCAGAACAAGTTGAGTACTAAGTTTCTCAGCCTCTCTCTGAAAAAAAAGACATTTCTGTCTCATCACTGAAACCCTTTCACCAGTCTTGTGTTACCCACTCCTGATGAGTTCAGCACATAGGCCATGTTGATCCTACTGACACTTCAGCTGAGGGGACAAGGGATTATTTATAGGCATACATTTAGATGCAGTGAGAAGCAGAGCCTTTAATAGACTTCACAAATGACAGCTAACTCTTCTGCCTTTTTGGGAAGTGTTTTCCTCTATCATTTTCATGAGCCTTCTGCTCTCTCTTTGTAATGCCAAAACAACTACAGAAATTACATTCTCACAGAAGCCATTTCATTACCGAGATCAGCTGTACCTTAATGCTTTGGTGAAAACAGAGACTGTGTACATGCCAGGCTGCCTCGAATCCCTCACCATGAAGGCACCTTCCCTACCCTGTAACAGAAGCAAACGAGAGAAACTGGTTAGATATACAATGGGAAAAAAGAAGCAGGCTGGAGGCAAAGCTCTGCTTTTTTTACCCCAGTCTGCTACTCAGTCACAAGGATGTGCTAAATATGTAGGAAAAAAACAGAGACATCATTCAGCTGATGGAGCTTGGTCTGTTCCCTTCACAGCCCTGATGACTGCCCAAGGTCTGCAGGTACAACTGGCAACTTGTCTACTTTTGCTTTCATCCAAAATATTTCAGCACAAGATTGATTACTTTTCAGAGAACTACTGGCATCCTCAGGCCTTTTGCAGAGGTAGAGAAGATGAGCTAGAATCACAGTTTTCAGCTGACAAGGTGTTCTGAAGCAATGTTCTCCATCAACCCCAGTTACTGGTGTGTTTTACAGAAGAATGGCACAGCCTTCTGCCTACACTCAGCTGCTGAGGAAGTGAGAGGCTTTGCTAGTGGTTCTTTATCTTGCATAGCACAATAAGAGCAGCCAAGGGCAGCAGCAGCCCAACAGGAACCCAAGGAACCCAAGGGTCAGCTCCCTCTTACACTAAGGAGCCCTTGCAGGTATTCATTAAATATTATTACCCATCTCTCCCACACATAACACTGTTTTACCTCATCCTTCAGGAGTGTTTCTGCTTTGCTTCTGCTGATGTTCTTATTGTACCATCTGAAAACATGAAAAGACCCAGAATCAGCATTTCTAGGTTGTTAAATTCTCTGCTGAAAAACCTCTGAATTGCAAGTCCCCACCAGCACTAGTGACCATAAATTATGTGAGTAGGGACATTTGAGGCTTGTAGCTTCTCTAACAAATCCAGGACAGAAGAAAAACATAGGCACAACTTACTCATATATTTGCAGATTCTCGGGTGATTTTTCTGCCAGGTAGCTACTTGGCACGTAGCCTTCATGCCTGTTAAAATGTGGTACAGCATGAGCACACTAGACAGACAGGATTTTCTCTGCATCTGCATGTGGGAGTCATCCCTGAAAGATTTGCTTGCTCTTTGCATGATAGAAATGCTGGTTATTATGCACTTAGTAGGGTTACTGGTAGAAGGAAACAAATTATTTCACTTCAAACCTTGGAAACATTCACAATTTTCATTATTTCCCCCCTATGACAGCAAGTATTAACCTGAACTAAGCACTGTTACTTTTAAAAATTAAGTTTTGGATCCTTTTTCTTCAGCTGCCTGGATACAAGAAACATCTAAGGGAAGAAAGTTACTGTAAATAACCTCCCATCCTACAGATTGGATGATGCTTCACAAAAGTTATACTAGAAGACAGCATATATATTAATGGAAGAACAGAATGGACTTGTAAAAGGACTTTTACAAATCCTAGAAAGGATTTGTAAATTGTCTGTTAAAAAGGGACTTACCCATTCTTATCTTGAACCAGCCACCAATGTTCCTCAGAGCTGTCAATCACATAATATTCCTCATTATATTGTAATGTCAGCTCTTGTGGATTCTGGGCTTCATAGTCATATATGGCTATGACTATGGCTTCCTTTGGATCTAGCAACAATTTCTGCACAAATTAGGAAGAAAGATCATCATATTCATAAAACCATTTGCATGTTCTCTAAAATGGTGTTTCTTTAGTGGCAATGGTGCCTTCTGGGTTCAAAAGCCTCAAGCTAGGAAAGCAGCCCAGGGAGTTTAGGGTGCTATTTTCACAACATGAGATTTTTAAAACACTTTCAAATAATGGATTTCATATAAAAATGTCAGTTGCACAGAACTGGTCCTTCTTAGGGCAGGCTTATTTCTGTCTTTCTATTCTTCACATAAGTTTCCTAAACCCCTCTTATAAGCTTAAAGTGGTAAAACCTCCATGGCCTCCCTAGAGGGGCTGTCCCAGTGCCCTGCTACCCTCCAGTAAGGCATCCAGCCCTAACAACCAGCTTCCTTCTCCCTTTTTATTAAGTCAGAGACATTTTGTCTCACCTCCAAATGGGTCTGGGAAATTACTTCTCTGTTCCCTTTCACAGCACCTTTTCTCATATCCCTCCTACTTCCCCAATTTCCCTTTCTATAGATTGAAAAAAAAATTACAGTTGAAGTTTCAATCACCAGTAGAAAGCTATTTGTGAAACCCAGCTTTTTCTGCAGGAATGAACCTAACTCTAGTGGGATGCTGCTGATTTATAGCTTATGAAAAAAATACAGAAAGATAAGAGAAAAACCCAGGGAATGTTACTACAGGGGACATTCTAGGTTGCTGCACTGTGATAAACCTTAATGAGTATATATTTATATATTTACCACTGCAAGTTAAACTCTCAGAATGCTAAGGAAAGCTTAGTGTGCCTCACTGCACTCACCCAGTTATCTTCAGGAGTGGGAGGAAGAGGCTTCTTTGAGGCTGAAATTAAATCAAGAAAGCTAATTTGAAGTAGATCTGGACAACATCAAAGGGGAAATGATCAAGGTGACAAATTAATAAAGGTGATACAAATCCAGTGAATAGTAAACTTTAGTCTTTTGGAGTAAGACAGACCAACAGCCTGCATTTACACAGAGACTCTCAACCATACAGTTTGGGTTAGAGACTGCTGTGCAAATTTCTTAAGGAATCACACAGATTCAAGGTAGAAGTGTCTTGGGTGAAGAATAATTTAATAGGCTTTTTTTTTTTCAGGAGACAAAGTTGATTTGACCATTGAAAATACAGAGGAAATATAGTTAGGACAAAAGAAGACACACAGGGTTGAACACATCTATCTCAAGAAAGTTGTGATATTGTCTTACCACAGCTGATAAAATTCTTCCTCTTATTCCAAAGACAGCACCAAGCACCACACAGAGGAGAATGTGAATTCACAACAAAGAATGCCATATACAGTAACAGACAAGCCAGAATAAGGAATATCCCAAGAAACCATCAATGTGTTTCTTGATGGAAATGTAACATGATATTCTTTGATGTTCTGTTTGAGACAGATTTGATCCTTTACTTTTACTAGGAATAAATATTTTCAAGGTCAGAATGGCCTTAACAAGTCCCATACCATTTTTGGTGGGGTCATACTCCACACAACCTGCTGCCATCTTCTCTGTCTGAGCACAGCATCTCCACTTGCCATCTATCCAAAAGTTTGGATGACACTTTGAAGCCAGACAGTTGTTGTTTCTGGTTTCTGGAGAATGTTAGGGGAAGAAAAAGGATGGGGAAAATAACTGGTTTGCATTCATATAAGCTCTGAAAGACATCTAGAACTGAGTGGAAACAATCTGCACTTTAGAGGAACTTTTTATTCTCGTCAAACCAAGGTTTGGTGAATATTATCACCTTCTCTGTTAATGTTTTCCTTCGCCCAGAGTAAATGCAACCATTGATGTAGAAGAATATCCTTTCTGCTGGTCATGAAGCCCATCCCTCTCTACTGTGGGAGGAGAGGATCCTCCCTTCCCTTGAACTGATAAACACCAGAATCACAGAAGAAAGGTTTCATCAAGAGAAAGAAAACCTAGCATGTCATATGCTGTTGATTCCTTTGGAAAACTGCAGCTTTACAGTATGTACATAAGATACTGACTTGCTGCTTTGGCTTGGTGTCCAGCAGGAGCTATAAAAGCTGGCATTCACCAACATTGAACATTTTTTTTTTAACATGTAAATACCAGCCTTGAATTTGTGCATGAGGGATAAAAAGTCTTTCTTCCTGAAGCACAGTCTCTCTATCTCTAGTAACAATGTTCCTAAAAAGAACAAAAAAAATTCTGCTGGTCTGTTTCAAATGACTATTCAAATTGTCCAAGTGAGGGAACAGTCTCAAAACATTAGACAAGAAGAGGTGATGAAATAGCAGCTTGGAGCAGGTGCACTCCAGAAGGGAAATAACTGGTTGCAAGAGAAAGTGCATGAACCCAGTAATATCTCCATCAGGCACAATGTTTTCAGAGTGAACAAAACAACAGCTTGTGTTATAAAGCAGAGAAAAACGGCAACAGAAGCCTGGTGCAATTTTCATGTAACGAAGTAACACCTTCCTTGTGGCAAGTATTAGGCTTGGTTTCTGCCTGCAGTGCTTAATTCTTGTGCCTTCCCTTCAGAATCCCTGCTGCCAGCCACAGCACAATTCAGGTGAACAGAAAATGAAAGCTACCCACAAAAGTGTTTCTTAATTATCATTATTTGCTATCAATTATCATTATTTGCTCTATTATTGTCATCTAAGCAAAACATCTACTCAGAAAAGATTAATTTATAAAAAACGTAGTCATGTCAAAATCCTCAGCTCTTCCTGAATAAGAAACCTCAAATTATGGTAACTTACTAACAATCTGTCTTAGAAAGAGGCAAATAAAGCATTCCATGTCCAAATTTTCCACTGCTGCTGAAAACACACCCACAAAATCTATATGCAGTTATTTTATATGGAAGATTTTATAACTTCATTCCCCACTACTGCTTTGCATACTTGGATATAAGACATCAGCTCCCCTTGTACATATTTTTTCTGCATGATAGCTTGTGAGAAAGCTGTCTGGGATAAGTAACTTCAACAATTAGATGGGCACAGGGGGTTTATTACCTTCCTTCAGCGTAACGACCCATCTCTGCTGGCTCTCGTGGTTGGGTGCAAACACATAGAGAATGTGGTTATCATGGATGATCTGGAGAGGGGAGTAACCATTAGACATAATCCCAAATATGCTGGACATGAAGAAATAATTGAAGGAAGAGAAAGCAGCCCCCATAGTAAGAAATTACACACAAAATGATGATGTAGATGAGTAACAGGCTGTTCAGAAGCATCTCTTAACCTCATTGACTTCTGATCATTTAAAATGGAGTAGAAGCCTGATCAAGAGAGAATTATGGACAAGCAATGTTTTAGATCAATCTTATGCTGTTGGGAAATGCTCATTAAATCAATGGAGGTGCAGCAATTTCAATCTGCAGAGGTTTCAGCCTGTTACTTGATGAATGCTTCTAAAGCATCTCTGGGGAAATGGCATCTGTTTCTTAGCAGTTTCTTGTAAGATATCTTCATTTAAGAGCTAAGAGTCAAATCTAGCTTATCTTGTGCCAGTATAAATCTCAAACAACTCCCTGGATGTTATTTGGATTACTATCACTTTTTGAAGTTTTTAATAGCTTTTACTGGGATTATAGAGGGGAAATAAGAAGCTCTAGGCAAATTAACAGTGAGAAATAAAGATATTGTTTTCATCAACTTGGCTTTAATTATGAACAAAGAAAGGAAGAGAAATACATAACATTTGTGAAGTTTCAGACCAGGCAGTAAAATCATAACAAGAAGAGAAACTACTCAGAAACTGAACTAGATTATGACATTTTGCCTAAAATTTGATGTAAGGCACAATCTATATTTCTCTTCCAATCTTTATTTCAGCGATTTAATTCCATATGGGACCTGGTCTCTTTATGGCACAGATACTTTGAAAAACTTTGACAACCATCTTTAAATAGAGGTTTCTACAAGAGAGCAGCTGTTTTTTTAAGTTTCTTCAGGGTGTAGATGAAGCAATGTTGATTGTTAAGAACAGGAAATATTTGCCATCTCTTGATCTCTAGCCCTTGCTGTGTGACTCAGTGGCTTTGCATGCTATAGAGAGATAAATGATAACCAGGGAGGAATAATTTGCACTCATTTAAAGCCACTCCTGTTGATATTATTGTTCTGTCTGTATAATGTTTTGACAATCTAAGGCAGATTTTGAAATGTGCAGTATGCAGATCTCCAAAAGTAGTAGCCATGAGCATGCACAGCTGCAAAAAAATCACTCTTTCCATGCTTTTCTGCAAGGAGCTCACTTGCCAGCAGAGCCACACAAAACCAAAAAGCCCCTTGTGGTTTCATGAGAGATTTATAGCTGGGCTCAGCCAAGATTTTTATTTTTAAAATAAATTTAAAAAAAGGAGATAATTTCACAAATACTACAAAACTGAGGGGAAAAACCTTGGATGTTCTACAAGCAGGAGTGATGATCAAGACCTCAATGGAGCATTGTCCATCATGACTGCTCCCCTGTTACCATCTCACATTACTCACCTCTACCTTCACTTTATTTTGCTGTTCTTACAAGCATTGGACATATGGAGGTATAGATTTGAAGATTCTGACCAAAACTAAGAAGATCTGAGTAGTTTTTCCTTTTCTAGTCCATGTCCACTCAAGTTGGAATTCTCCATGAAGCTTTCCCCCAGTCAGGCAGCTCCTACCCAGCCCCAGCTTTCCTGTCAGATGTTCATCAAAAGCTGTTTGTGAGGTACAACAGCATCTTCTGCTGCTCCCAAATGCCCATAAACAAGGCCATAACACTGATAATCTGGTTTCTTGAGTGCTTGTTATGTACCAACTCAGCAATATTTTGTAATACTGCAGGGCCATTGTTATGATCTTGGCTGGGGACCACTCCATGCTGGAGGGAGGGTTACCAGGCCCAGATCAGTTTGGGAAATTATTTCTTCTTCCTTCTCATATCTCTGCAAGGTAATGTTTTCCAAAGCTCAGACTAGAGCATGGTGGATATGCCCTTTTACTGTTCAAATGAAGATTTAGAGGTAATTCTACAAGCTACTTCATGACTTGCCAGAATGATAGTGCCAAGCAAAGCATCCAAATTGTTGCTGGCTTTGAGATAATAGGAATGGGAAAAAAGCCCCAAACCCTTTATTTACTATTTATAAAGGATATATTGTGAACATGTGTACATCGGTCACAAGATTATTTTTTTTCTTAATCTGCAAATCTGAGTCCAGATAATTCACTCTTTCAAAGCTATCTTTGAACAGAAATCCATCTGTATTCCTCAAAATCCATACATAATTATTAAGAAAAGTAGTATCACCAATATGATAAAATTCTGATAAGTGGCAGCACAGGGAATAACATAATAAACTGGGAAATTGTGTTGCAATAACTGAGCAAATATTCTGTGGCAATGATATTTACATCAGAATGTAAATGTATCTCATTTGTGTTAATAATTAACACCAGACAATGTGTTCCTCATCCTACAGCCAGCACTGTCCACCTCTTGGTTATTAAGCTGTCTCATCACTAAATGTCCCCTCTGTTCTTGTCTGGAAAGTCTCCCCAAATCATCACATTCACCAGTTTCTGAAGCAAAGGCCACTGAATGTGTTTAGTTTCAGCACCACATGGGTAAATCAGCCAAAAAACTTGGGTGGATTCCCTGTGAAAAAGATGGGGCTTCTCTGAACATGAGTTAGTGGGACAGATGAACATTGTGTTAAATGTCAGATGGAATTAGAAAATCTCATTTAAAACCAATTTCAATTTAAAACCAATGAGTGTAAGAGTTTACATATCTTGTAGTAACACTCAGTCCCTGATTTCCCAGTTCATTTCAAACCTTAATCTGCTTTTCTTCTTTTCTTGTTATTCACCCTTGTGCTGGGTTCATTAAGGACTGCACTGTGAGGCAGGATTTTATAAAAAAAGTGATATCTTTATCAGTATGATCAATGGGCAGACTCACCTGGAAAGGATATTTATACTGACAGGGAATGATGATGTCACTTTTCACAATTTCCACACATTTAATCCTAGAAAGTTCCACAGAACCCTTCAAAGTTCTTTTTTTCTAAAAGACAGAGAAAAACAATTGGTTTATGCTAATGAGTGTGGATGAAGCGACTAATTAGACAGGACTGTCATGTCTGTAAGAGATTTAATTTTAATGAAGCAGAAGGACACTAACTGATCATGAAGACCTTTGAAACTATAAAGAATCATTCTTATATGTGGCACCTCTATATGGATTGCACATACACATACATATATGCATATACATAAATTTCAACTCAGCATGTGTATTCTAAGACAACCTGTAAAAATCCTTGGCTGAAATTCAGGTTTTGTTTTGTTTTCTTTCAACAAACCCAAAATAACTATTTTCATTAAATTCACCAGTCTTCCTGTTTCATACTGAAAGGCTACAAAACAAGAAAAACTTTATTTCAAAAATAGCTGGGTACTGAGAATTTCAAAACTATGGATTTTATCTAAAATATAACATTTATACTGTATATATTTTCCAAGAAACAAAATATTTGTCTGGTTTTGTTCTGTGTTTTTAGATAAGTAAAAATAACAGGAAATTTTGAAAAAAAAAATGTCCTGGAAATCTTGACAACAAAACTTTTTCTGGCAGCCCTGGATAACAGTATGGGCAGTTAGGAAAGGATGAGAGAATAACAGACATCCAATTATCCCAAGTTCCTTGGAATACCTGATTTCCTACCAAATCCTTGCCTGGCAGGTCCTCAGCTTTTACAGAAGTGAGGTGAGGCAGCCACTGGCACACGGGAGGTGGGAGCTGAGGCTCAGGACCTGGTGCACCCTTCTGAAGGATTCACTACAGATGTGTTTGCCCTCCAGGGGTGAGCTGGTTTCCTGTTTTGATTCGTTTTCAGTAGGGATTAAATGGTAGCTGGCTTGCAGCTCAGCTTTGTGATAATGTGATGAAAATTGGTGAGATTTAGGAACGCCCAAAACGATGAAAAGCCTTTGTTGTCAAACACAGATGACTGTCAGTGGAAGGGAGTGTGAACCTCAGCAACTGCATTGTACCTGTCATGGGTTCCCTCAGGGACTTTGTCAACCTTCTCCCCCTCCCCTGGACTTCCAACCCATCCCTTCGTGTTCTTCACCCTCCAGGTCCCTCTTGCTCCTTGCTCCCTGAATCACCATGGACCTGCAGCTCTGCCCTGCTGGCAGTGGCAGTCCCCACCACTATGTCACCCCTCACTGTGGCTCTGTTGCTACCTTTCATCAGTAAATTTAGCCTAACACAGGGGAGCAGCAGATGCTGTAGGAGATGGGATGAGTGGTGACAATGTGATGTCAAACAGCCTCAAAACAAAGAGGCTCCAAGGCTCCTCAGACCTTGTTCTTACACAACTGGCTGTGTACTTTTCCTTTGTATGCTTGGACTTGAGGAAAGAGAAGAAAATTATTACACTGTGGTCTCACATTGTTCTTGCTGGACTTTGCTGGAGCAATCGGGGTTTGTATTTGTATTTTTTGCATTATTTGTATGGTTTTTTTGCAGTTCAACCAGTGCCTCTGGATTTCCTGCCAACACCACCTCCTGTAGACAACATCTGCCTGTGTAGGTTCATGGGGTGGTAGAGTAGGATCTTTTTATATCAGTAAACCCAAGTCTCTAAAGCACCCCTAAATGTAAATAGCAATTAACTATGAAGAGTGTTGCCAAGCCTTAGAAGGTTTTACTACACCACATTTTCCCTGTCTGTTTTCTTTCATGCTTGTCTGTTCACTTCTTTCTTCCAGACTTGGCTTCCTCTGTCTCTTCTACACAATCTCCTCTATCATTTGTTCTGCCCCTGGGCCATCTACTTTTTCTATAAGACACAAAATAATTTTTTTTCCTATAAAAAACTTTCATTTTATGAGAACTGAACCCTCCTTCATCTTATTGCTTTAAAGTCCTAGGGCTTAACCACATGCACTCTTCCTCTGAAGCTTTAGAAAGCAGACAAACTGTCTTTCGCTCCACACTGGGTTTTGTTGATGTCTGTCTAGACTCAGCCTTCTCAAGGGGCTTTGTGCAGTTATCCTGCAGCTCTCATTACTTACTGTGCTCCTATTAATCACATAATTTCATCAAGAGAAGCTCCTCATAATCTCAAGTGTTCACATGCAGTGCAATGTCAGGGTGCAGCTCAGCCACTGCACTGCCCAGCAGATTCTCAGCAAATGGGACTGTGCTGATATGAAGCAATTACAGTCCTGTGGCAGCACAAACAACTGGAATTACTGCTTACAAACCAGGCATTACCCAGAAACTGGGCTGGAAGCTAAACATATCCCTGCTTTTGTGATGCCTGACTGCACTTTAATCCAACAAAAGCAAGTGGGCCATATGAAAGGGAGTGGAGAGGAAAAGGCTCTTTAAAATGTTCTCCAAAAAACCTCAGAGACTTGTTCCTACAAGGGCAAGAGAAAACATGCTGACAGATGTGCCTTTGTTGTTTACAGTCTGCCTGCAGTATAATTAAGTAGATGTTTGGAGCTAGTTGGTCAGGAAAAAACAACAGTGGTCTTACTGTGTAATGAGTGTGGAAAAATAACCAGGGCATGCTGCTGTCCCAGGCAGAGATGTACAATATGCTGCAGAGCAGTCCACTCTATTTTATTTCTTTTGGTCAGTTATTTGCAATGTGGCAGTTCCAGGAAGGAGAGAGAACAACTCTGAACAGACCCAGGTGCCTCTCAAGTCCAGCGTGTTATGGTCATCTTTAGTATTTCCCCTCCTCTTGCCACACACCTTCAGCAGCTCTTTCACTGATCAGTCCTTTTGTTTGTGTCTACTGCATGATGATGATGACAATGCTCCCTATTTTCATTAGACACAAGAACAATTGACTGTGTACGACTGACATAGCCCTGCCCTGCAGCACAAGGCACCTCATCATGCTTGCTTGGGGAAGGAACCACATGGCATTTATCAAATGCTGAGACTTACACAGCCACCAACACTGCTGCTCACCCATGCCAGAGCACCTTGGATACACAACAAAACAAATCACTTCTCACCAGCCCAGGGCCTGAGGCAGGGGAAGAAGTGAGGGTGTGAAGACCATGGACCCATGAAGGTTCAGAGAGCTGTCAGTGGTGTCTGCAGGTGACACAGAAATCTGCCATCACTTCCTGACCCCAGCTCTGCACCCTCCAGCTTCACAAATGTCTAAGATCTTGTAAGATATGGGGCTGTGCAGTCGAAGTACTTTGCTGCTTTCTAGCTAACACTTTGGTGTTGCTATTTGTGATGCCCATTCATAATGCAGCACCAAGAATTTAGGCGAACACCCCTTGGTAGATGCTAAAATGTTTTGCTGAGCCCCTTTGTATTTGCCAAAGGGCTCTGGCAGAAAAAGTATCCACCAGTACTGGAAGCAGAGGGAAGGGAGGGAGGCCAAAAGGTAGAGATGAGGCAGGGGTGGGCACAGAGATGGCTCTTGTGTTCCCAAAACCCACAGCTCTGACTGAATATCCACGGGGGTGGATGTCTTAAGTAACACAGTGACAATTTTACAGTGTTGCTATTAAGAGCACAGGATGACACCAATGGCAATTATTCCCCCAGCTGTGAAGAGGAAAGGGGCAGGGGCACAGCCCAGAAGCAGCGTAGGCTCCTCCTGGCTTAGCACATGTTCTCACTTGAGAGCAATAAGATCTGGCTGATATAAAATGGGAAAAAAACCCCAACAAATCCCACCATAAAAATGCCTCTCTTCAGAATAATTTAGGCTGATTTAAAGATATTTGAAAAAAATGTTGAAAGTCGAAGGATCTTTCTCTCATATAGCTGTTTATGAGCTTACAAAGGCAAAAAAAAAAAAAAAAAAAAAAAATCTAAGCTTGCATGGAAGTTATTCTCTTTCTGCTTCCAGGAAAACATTCAAGGCTATTTTTAAAATTTTAATCTAAATGGCAGGTACTGACCACTCCTGGAGACAGGTCATTTGGCTCATGGACCTCTGGTGTGAGAGGATGCTTTTTTATTCTCATGAGCTTAAGTTAAGCAGTAAGAATCAAACATGAACATATATCCATTACTTAATACTGTATTAGTATCTTCAAATCTATATTCTTCACTGTAGAAAAGGCTGGGAGGAGTGGATTGAAGTGAATGAAGGTTTCAATGAAAATGTTAAGCTAAGTTAAATTGACTAAACGTCATCACTTTCTAATTAAAAAAATATAAGCTTCAAGGACAAAAAAATGTTCAGAAAGGATTAAGAGTGTAAAACAACAGGCAGGCAGAGCTACAATAGTTATAACAAAAATAGTTATAACAAAAGTTATGATGTTGATTGCAATATAAAGCAAAGGCAGGCTCTGGAAGAAAAAATGGTGTTAGTAGAAAAATCTCATAAAAGCTTATATAAGGTTCTTATATAAATAAATATACTTCATATATATTGCAGTATATTCATATTGGGAGGGATTCCCTTCTTCTTAAAGGTATAAAAGAAAACATGGGTTGAAGATTTTGCTGTGTCCTTAGTGTTCTCCAACAGATAAAAGATTTGAACTTTGTAGTTCAAAGAAAATGGAAGCATCTGACATTTGCTGGGAAGACTTTGCTCACAAGTAATGTGCAAAAAACCTTGAAATATTAAAGAACAATAAATACCTAGGCAAAGATGTGGTAAGACTGGGTATGCACAGAAAGTTCAAAAAGAAAATTATGATCACATGCTAGAAGGAAAAAACTATTATTACAGCAAAGAGGATCTATTTTTATATACTGGACTCTATCATACATTTGGAGAGTTAGAAAGGCTACAGATACAACATCCACATTTTGCTTAGAGTAATTTTCTCTAGAGAATACTACCCCCCTCAACCATGTTGCAGAAGTTGTGAATGAGAAAACTGCAATAGACAGGACCTTCCTAAGTCTTTAGAAGAACATTTGATAAGATGCATTAAAAGCGGTTGCTTAAAGATATGAAATCTCTCTCCTTGGCTTTCAAGCAGTGACCTGTCAATGCTACAGCCAGCTTCTAGTCTTGACAATAGTCTTGGCCATAGTCCTACTCCAGGCAGTGATCTAATGCTGGTCCTGTGCAGAGAGTGAGACTAAATAAAATTAAGAAGTCCCCTCCAGCCTGTATTACCATGATCCTGTGATTTTGCAATAGAAATGAGGCTCATTGTAGCAAACAATATGAACTTAATTTTCCTTTAACTCCAACAATACAATTTGGATAATTGAAAAATCCAGTTTATATTTCCAGAGGTATACTAAAGGATTCATTTATCATTAGGCACAGGTTTGTACCTTGTCTTCATCCTATTTAAGGTTGTATTCATTTTATTACACAAAAACTCATTGAAATGGGTATGATGCAAACAGATGTCAAGCCTGACTTCTTTGTGGGCAATAGGTATATTATTAAAAAAATTAGTTGGAGATATGTATCTGAAGACAGATGGTATTGTAAATTCTGGCAAGCAAGTAGAACTTGTTAATAAACACATGACAAATTACAAAGAATGATGCATATACTCAGATATGTATTTATTTGGAAGGTAGCCTTTAAAACCACATTAAAACCATATAAAAATTTACTTCAGATGAGGATTATAGCTTCATGAATGTTAAGGTACTCAGAACAAAAAAGCCACAAGAAATGGTGTGAATGGTGACTCTAGTTAACAGGAACACTAAAATGGAGATCTTCAGAAGAGAAGTGGGAGTCTGTTTACATTAGAGTCTTGGGGAAAGAAAAACAAGTCTTCCTAGGGCAGGATGGACAAATCAGATTCTGTGTAGAGTAATTGAGGTAAAATGGCCATCTGGAGCAAGGAACTAAGTGCTGCTGTTATTACATTGGGCTGAACTCTTGCAAGTAACCCCAAGTGTAGATAGTGAAACAGAAGCAGCTTTGTCATGTTTAGGGTGCTGATAGAAGGCTTTTCAGATAAGTTTATTCCTTTTTTTCTCCTGGGACAAGAGACTAAAAGTAAATTTCAAAGCACACTGAATTGCCATGTTTATTTCTGAGTATGAAAGATCTGAATGAAAGAGCCCAGGACAAGGCTGACTCCTGCTATGTGACCCACTGAGCATCTGACCAGTGTAGGAACAATATGACTGCATAAATTGAAAGGGAACTCATTCCTTTCTGTTTGTGCCTTTCATTGCTGCCTTTAAAAGCTGGACTAGTATTAGCCCACAAGTACATAAAGATATATTTTAAAATATTAATGTACCTGTATTTCTTATGTGTTAGGTGCAACTTTCCCAGCCCTGAAATACTTCTCAGAATGCCTGTATAGGGTACAGTGCCTATTTTTGAAGAAGGAAAACTATGGCATAGGGAGATGGAGTGCTTTTCTATAGCTGCTACAGCAGATCCAAGCACTCTCTGCAGGCCTGAGTTATGCCAAGATGAACAGCTCTGATGCAGAGATCATGCAATCTCTGCTAACACACTAACGTGCTACCTAGAAGACAGTGGCCTATTCACAAAGTGTGGCATCAGCTGCAGGCATCTGTGCCACTTTTAGGCTACAACCAGCTTGAAATATAGCTAGACATGCTCATTTCTGCCTCTCTGCTCCCAAATAGGAGTGGAACACACTGAAAACTATGCAAAAACTTCTACTGAGTATGTGAAATACTAAACTCTCTCTTTTCACTATCCTATCTGCAACCCTGAAGGATTTACCAAGTAACATAAGCCTTGAGGCAAATGGGATATAGGCAGCTCACAGGTTTAAGTGCTTTTGATAATTAAGGATACTTGAAACTCTGTCCTAGACACCTCTCCAAAGGGGTGCTGCTTCTAGGGTACTGCCAGTGTACTGGCACCCTGAGATTATCACATAGTGTCTTCCTTGTAGGTTATCCTGGTGAGGATCAAACTCATTGAAACAGTTAAAATGATTACTCCCATGTGCTTGGTTACTCATGTGCACGGTAGCTATAAAATCAGACCCTGGAAACAAAGAATTTTTGTCAATGGAATTGATTTGCATATTATAATAAAGGACCTTCTCATGTATTTTAGTAGAGATGGGGGCTGAATACATGTTTCTGTTATCAGGGTTTGCTTTATGTTGAGACAGCCCTGCATTGTACACTGCTCAGTGAATTTTAGAAAACACAGCTTCTTATTGTTGTCAGTTAGTGAGGGCTCATTCTCCTAATGAGATATGTAAATATCCTTCATTAACATTAATGACGATTGTGTGCTTGGCCCCTGGGATCACTGCTTTCTCTCTAGCTATGGTGGTTATGACAAAAATGCTGTTAAATTCATGCAAAAATTTGCTTTTATGTTGTCAGTTGTCTGGACAGCTTCCAGTGTCATTTACAGAATTATCCTTGTATCCCTTTGACTTGCTTATGTCCTTGCTTTGGACTGCTACAATAAACATTTAAAACTCTTTTTATACCCACAGCATCAAAATATAGAGAAAGGGATGTGTTAAGCCTGGGCTTAACACAGAAGAGAATGCTTTACTTTAAGCCACCTGATTGAAATCAATGGGACTTCTCAAAAAACATTTTGTTGGGCGTATGTGAGACATAACTTGCAAATAAATATTACTGTTAAAGATGATGTCCAACCTCAACTAGGTTATGATAAAATACAAAGGCACATCATACTTTGCATGTGTTGCTGAGTTAAGTTTTAACATGATTTTCTGCAACTAAGCAAGATTAGATGCTATGAAGTTGCCAGTGCAGGACAGCAAGGCAGCATGGTCCCCAGTGCATGCAGTAACAGTGCATAAATATAATAGATTAAAAGCATGTTCAGTGATTGTTAGAAATCAAGCAATATTATTTACAACCATATCTAGATAAATAGAAGAAAATTATTCTTATTTCACTAGAACACCCAGCACAATGGGGTGTGCAGACTGATTTCTCATTTTCTTAATATTTAGCAAATCAGGGAAATGGAAGCTTGAAGAAAGAGTGCCTACTCTGAGCATGGATCTCATAATCACATCCCTTTGGAAGCTAAATACTCCAAAGACTGGACAAGTTACACATGACAGCTGGATATATTTTGAAATGTAAGACTGGTCTCCTGCCAGCCATCAGTCTGCTGCCCTGAAGAGAAGATTGAGAGAGTGAAGATCAGTGGATAACTGGTTTTGCAGATGTAATTAGGTACACTTGGGATCTCTGCAATCAACCACTGAATGTAACCCCACACTCATGTAAACTGCCAGGCACAGGCTCACACAGCTGTTACACAACAGCCATAACAGCTTCTCCTGAATTCCTAAAAAAACCCCTGATCTTTTCTATATAAAAAAAAAAAACGGTCGCCTTACTCCTCCATGCACACCAAAAGCCAACTGACCAGAAACTCTAAATGATGCATTTGACCATTCCACATTTTTTAGTGAATGATGCTGTAGTAAAGACCAAAAACACTAACAAAATTTAACAAAGATCATCCTTCCCTCCATTAGCATCCTTCCCTTCCTTTAACAAATCTCATCCTTCCCTCCATCATTCTGAGAGAGAAAATGGCTGACATACCCCATGGCGATGTTCATAGTAAGCCAGCTTGGATTTGGTTAAAACAAAGAATCGCACTTTAAAGTTGGAGGGTGAAGTCCTTCTCTTCTGCTGGGATTTTTTGATCAGCAGTTCCTCCAGGAGCACGCAGTTATTCATGGCTGAGCCAAAAATGGTCCTCTCCCAGGACATAGGATGAGCTGAGTGCCCGTCCAAGAAAGAGACACAAGAAGGAAGAGAGTTAATTAAAAAAAAAAAGGTGTTCAGAAGGCAGCGTAGGTGCTTTGAGCTCTATCCTCTATCTTCCCATCTACAGCAAAGCTTCCTTCCTGTCAAATCATAACCACATCCTCTCTAAAGTCATAAAACAAAAGGCACATCTTGAAATATACTTTAAGGTAAATGTGGTGGAAAAAATAACATTTGAGGGACATTCAGTGAGTCAAGGATTAGAAATTAATTAAAAAGGAGATGTTGCATGATTAAGCCTCTGTCTCCTACTTGCCCATTTAGTAAATAGTTACAATAGTTACATATTGAACATGAATGTATAGGATGAGTGTCTCTCTTGTCCTCTTAGAAGTAGGTCGTGCATCCATATTTTTCAAAGGAATGTTGCTTTCCATTTTAGAGTATTGAATGGTTGACTGTGTGTCTCAGACTTATATTGTCTGTGTGCCAACTTATATTAAGGAAATTTCTCATATAACTTGAAAATTCCTACTATGTAAGCAAAGAAATTTACACCCAGGATGTACTTGTATAAGGATTGATAAATATTTGTAGTCATTAAATACTTAAATTGAAAGTGGTTAAAATAAACAACGTAATATTTATTATGGGTTACTATTTACTGATTACTGACTGCTTCAGGTGCATTCTTATTATTCTGTGGATGCCCTCTGTGGATGAACACCAGGGTAATCAGCAGTGAAGAGATCACAAACATTTAATCAAGTGCAACTCAGGTTTACTCAGGACTTCAGGGCACCATTTGAGGCAGTCTTCACCAGGCTAAATATAGAATTATAAAAACAAAATAGTATGTACCTCATGTAATCTATACAACAATATTGTTAAATTTAATTCTTTGTTCTCTGTTTTTCCATGGTTAATATTTTGTTTATTTTTTTTATTAGTGATGTATAAATGTATTGCTAATGCTACTGAGGACTGGGGAGATGGAGTCTGGTGGAATTCAACTGCAAGATAAGTATTGTCATTAATTAGGTATTTCTGGAAATTATTTCAGTCTAAATCATTTATTTACCAGTGCTGAATTTTGCCTTTAGTTAAACGTAGCATTCAGGTAGGAGATGGCTCCCTACTTCTGGTATATTTTTAGAGTTGTTTTCAAGATCCAAAGAATATACTGTTCTTTTAAATTCAGTTCATGATGAATAAAAAAGAAAACCGAACAAATACCAGAATTTCAAACTTGTTTAAACAAAGACTTGGATTTTGTAGGGAAGTTCTTAGACAAACTTCTTGGGAACCATGTTTCTCAATAGAATGTATAGTTCACTCCTTCCAAAAAAGAGGTGGTATGTTCCTTCCTTTTTGTTTTATGTTACATTGTTCCAGTAGCATGTTCCAGAGATCATCAAATGATCCTTATTGATCTGTGCAATTGAGAACCTGCATTTGCCATTAAAATACAATTTAAAATACAATTTAAAGATAGCACTTGACAAACAGATCTGTAAGACAATTTGCTAAAGTCAATGTAGTATCATGGACCAGAAACAAGGAGAAACAAAAGCTGTAGTTAATCCCTGTATATCTGTGTATAGATCTGTCTCTGTGTGATGGGCTTGCCAAAGACACAATGCAGTATAAAATGAAATATTTGTTGTGCAAAAGTCTAGTGAAGCTGCTTCATTTCTTGGCAGAGTGACTGAGTTCCAAGGAAGTTCTGTGGTTGAACAAGAAAGATGAAACAAGTCTGTGATGTCCTGAAAAAGCATCACTGCTGCCAAGGGGGATTTCAAATCTATTTGTAGACCAGGACCAATACTCCAGCCAAATTTCCAAATTCATGCAATGTACATACATAAAAAAAAATCAGAGTCTGCTGTGAGTTTTCTAAAATTGTGTTCTTTGTAAACAGCAGCTATTCAGATATTTCCAGACCTGTTTAGGTGCTTAAACCTCTAAAATACAGGATCACTTTTGCATGCATATAACTTCCCTCATGCTTGAGAATTTGCTAGTTTTAAAAATATATATATTTACAGTTAGATAAAAATACACCACTTTTCAAGGACTGAGTTGGCTGCAGAGCTAGAACGTGTGAAGAAAAATCTTAGAACTCTACATGTAAACTAAAGAGCCTTTTTTTCAAGACAGAAAGTCTGCATTCGTAATAGAGAATAATTTAATATAACTGTCTTAAGTACCTTAAAACCACTGTAAGTTTATCCCTTAAGACAAGGAGACAAAACCTGATGAATTTTTTAGGTATCCCAAATCTTCTCTGGCTAATGGCTATTATAAGGCCTGCTACCATGGAGCCTCTGACACTTTTCCAGCCATATAAAAAAAAATCTGAAATATTTTACATGTTTCATGATTTAAGTTTGATCTGCTGTGTACACTAAATACTCCTCAGTGCTGAGCAAATTAAGATTACAACTGCAGACTCACTGAGGTCTTTTTTTTCCTTCTTTTATTCACTTTTGTTCTTCCCTTGCTACTTTCTGCAAACTGCTCTATTTCAGCTCTGAAAAAATGTTATTTTAGGGGCTGGGTTGGAGTTTTTCTTGGGGGATTTACCCAGATTATTCAGTTCACGCTTTTATTACTGCAAACTGGAAACCTCCCCACCCGCACATCCTGCCCTGATACCAACACTAATGTCCTGAAGGTGGTAGACAATTTTATAAAGTTAAATATAGTTTTTGCTTGTTTAAAAAAAAGTAGGCCAGAAGGCTGCAACTGTATCTTCACTCTCAAAAAAAAAATACCTGTATACTAATAGCATGAGTAATATTTGGGCCAGGTTTACTGCCTGAGTGCCTGCTCTTCCTTTTCATCAGCTGTTCAATACAATTATTATCATTCAGCTTCCAGGCTTCCAGAATTCAACTCATTTTGCTACTTAGTTTTTGTAAAGTGTGAGAAACTTTGGTTACTCAGCTGTCTTGCTTCTTTGGCAGCTCATTCTCACCCCAAAAAGCATCTCTCCAGTAGACTCAAAGAACAAGGCAGAAAGCTGAAGAGAAAGAGAAGAATTAGCTTGGACTTTCTGAGCCAAATGCATCCAGGTACATACAGCTGTACCTTTGAACAGGCACACACTGCTCCCAGTGACCAAACGAGCTCCTCTTGTAGAACCAGAGCAAGATCCTCCTGTGAACTGGTTGGGAGCCTTGGGAAAGCAGATGCCTTGTTCTGAGCAACTGCTAGGAGCATGTAGTGAATTATCTGTCATCTGAACCCCTGAAACGAATCACTCTCAGGCTCACTGATGCTGGAAGTATCACAGAGAACACACTGGTGAACTTGCACAGGGTTGGGATAGACTCTGCCATGATGAAGGTAAAAATAATCCATTGCTCAGCTGTTCAGCTTACACCCAAACTGGGAATTCATTCCAGCTCCCTTTATTAGTGGCTGCCTGTGGTGGTTCCTGTCCATTACTGTTTTCTCCTGAAAAAAAAGGCATGACTTACATTGCTGGCCAAACTGAAGCGCTGCAAATTCTGCAGTTTATTCTGGAAATATGACATGTTTGCAGTTACCTAGGTTGCTGATGGTTGGGTAGGGATTACTTCTTCATGCCGTGCAGATAGGTTTTTTTGAGGCATGCTCATTTACAAGTTAGAATAGGAAGTTATCAAAGGTGCATGTCCAAGTAAAGACCTCAAATTAATGCCTGGCTTAATAATCAGGTAGGGGCATTGCTTCCAGACACAACATTATGGCTATAAGCATAGTAAAGAGTGCTGGCTGATTCTATCAGAATGTGCCCTTTGAGCCATGTCAATTTATTAACCAGCAGTGAAATATCTGTTTCCTTGCCAAACAACCATGCAAGGTCCATTTGAGATTTGAAGCTGTTTGAATCTCTTAATGGCCTGTATAGCAAGACACAGATTGAGTGTCACGTGTACTGGAGATTGGCATGCCCCAATTTTTATGTGACAGGAACATTAAACTTCATTCTGACATTAGTAAGTGCACCAAAAGGCTGCAGCTGATATTTTAGTCTGAGGAGTCAGGAAGAAAAGGCAGCACATCACTTATGCTGCAAATTCATTAATTCCCAAAGCCACAGCAGGAGACAGGGAGATGAGAATTAACCTCAGCAGATGGAGACATAAAGCTCGCTTAAGTCCCCTTCACACCAAACAGGCTCTTTTTTTCATACCCTCCTCCCCAGCATATCCTGCAACAAAGTCTATAATCACCAAAAAAGAAAATTCCTGGGCTTGCTGCTTAACTAGGTTGTAACACTCAGCCTAAGCCCAATGAGACTGATTTTAGAGTTTGATTTTAGGGTTATTTTTCAGTCAACATGGGGAAAAAAACACACACTTTTGTTTACTATTTAGAGTACAGTAGCAACAAAAACTGGAAGAAACACATTCTAGCACAGCGGAGAGCAGAGCTGTTCTAAGACCACACATGAAAATGGGGTTTGTATTTACTGTGCTTGTACAATGCTTGGATTCAAACTGTGCTAAAATAACACTACAGTGGCACACACTGTACACACTGCTGCTGTACTAACAGAACTGGAATGCCTGATAATGAGCCATGCCAATTTGCCTTAAATCAATTATGAAGGAAAACAAGATAAACTTAACTAAAGCAGTAAATTGAGATGTGTTTTGAGGTGAAGAATATGATTGTACTGAATCGCCATTTGCTGGTGTCCAGGTTCATCCCCACAATCTGGAGATGCTGTAGGAATTGTACTGTATTATCTGTGGTAGCTTGTACTGACATCATCATTTCAGAAAAGAGCTGAAATGCAGCAAAAAGCAAATTGTAGAGTACTGTGCATGATCATTGTATAGTACTGTGCATCATCATTCTTTATTTCTCATTTGGAAACACTGTAGAGAAAAATATGCTGGAATCCATGGGTCTTCTGAGAATCAGCCATGCTACCAAGAACAAGACTGAAACCCTTTTTTCTTCTTTCACTACTTGACATTATATTGCCTCTGTCTTGGCCACTACATACAGAGTGGGAAAATGACTCAAGAAGACCACAGAGATCATGTTAAAAATAAGTGCTTGGTGCCCCACTGTCTACTACTTCTTGATTTAACATCCTTACTGTGCAGTTCACTGAGTGCAAGGCAGTAGAGAATGAAGCTCAGCTGCTGTTAAAATATTGTGAAACCAAGGTTTGGAAAGTCCAATAAAACCAAAGTGTCAGTACCTCTTCCCAAATGCTTATTCTTGTGCGTCTCTGAAGGCAATGCTTTTTATTCCTGTTCACAGAATGGTTTGGGTTGGAAGGGGCCTTAAAAATCACCTTCTTCCATCCCCCTGCCATGGGCAGGGACAGTTCCCTCTAGAATCAGCTGCTCAAAGTCCCATCCAATCTGGCCTTCTATCACTATATGGCCTTTTAAAAAGTAATTTTAATATTTTAGAATTTACATTTTAAAAGTAATTTAAAATCCTTTTAATTCTCAGCTGACAAGATCACCAGCTGATAAAAGAAGCAACATGGTCAAGTATCTTGATTTTAGGAATTAATATTAAAGGTCCTTTAAACATTCCTGCTGATCCCAACAGATGTTGTGGGTTGATCTGGGGAGCCTGAATAGATGTTTCATGTCAAAGAGCAAGCCTTGGCATGGGAGACTACCAGAGTCCCAGTTCAGTGCCTACACCCAAATCCCTCTTTCACTCTATGGAGATCATAAGTTCCATACTCATGGTAGGACTGTGTTTCAAAGGGTTGGTTAGCCCAGGTCCATTACTGAAATGCTAAGAACTGCACACAACATGTGCAAACCACCTTACCCTGTTGTGTTCCTGTTGCAGTGTGCTGCCCATCACAGCTGCCAGCCAGGATATTTCTGCACAAAGAATAAGAGCTTTCTGTACCCAACCTCCTGGGTCTGAGCAATCCATTCACAATAGTGATGTTCCAGTCCATATGGATGTGTTTGTGAAAAGAACACTAGATGAATTCACATCTTCGGGCACCAGAAAATCCTTAATATAAAGACCTTTGTCTCACTCTTTAAATAGAAGTATTGGCATCAAGGTCAGAAAATGTGAAGGTATCACTTCAGATATCAGATGGCATGAGATCTGGCAGTCTAGAAACTATTGACAAATACAGATTGAGCCCAGACCAATTTACTGTCAGTTTTCCCTAAAATTGTAAGTCGTTACCAAATGGCAAGAATACCCTCCTTTGGAAAATATGCATAAATTGAGGCCTAATTACTTAAAAAATATATAATTGAGCCTATATTTGAAAACAAGATATAGGCCATATCTATATATACATATATGTGGATAAATACTAAATCAAAATGACACACTCATTACATCAGCCTATGTGAATACAGAGGAAAAGAAGAACCTTTAACTCAGACTAAGTAAGGTAATGAAGGGATCTAAGACTAAGAAACAACTTAGTAACTAACAGGAACACCACATAAAGTATAAATACTGCACGGCACTGTTACAGAATAAGGGTCTTGAACTTTATATTGGGAGAGATTTCTTCAGCAAAGTGACAGACACTTGGCTACATCATCTGAGAACAAAAGTCTCAAAGGGGGTAATTTCCTCCCCAAAATACACTTTGCTTACAAATGAAAATATATCAGCTTATTTTGCAGCTAGGGTTGCACTTATTGCCAGTTGCAGAGTGTTGTTTGGTTTGGAATATTTAAGTATATATATTCATATATTCAGGAAGATGTGAGCTGTAATTTTTTGCTGGTTTTCTAGGTAAAGGAACTTAACTATTCTGGACTTTCTTTTCAACGTTTTATAAATAACTAACAGGATCCAAAGCAATTATCATTCGATCAAAACGGTTTCTTCGGTGATATGAGCAACCTCGAAAAGTAACTGTAAAATGTGCAGAGTTGGAGTCCCCGTCAAGCAAAGGCCCCTGCTGCCACCTGCTGAGGAAGAGAGAAAACGAGACACAAATGCACAAATCTTTTGGTCATTTCAGGGAGAAACCTTGGCAGAGGTGACGCCAGCAAACCCAGCTCCCCACTACAAAATGGGGAAAAAAAAAAAAGCCACAGATTTTCCTTCAACTCCTCCCAAAACAGAAAGAAAACCAAAAGAACCCAGCTGCTCGTTACAGCCTTTATTTGGTCAAGTTTGCTGCGTTCAGCTGAAGGAACGATGCAAACGCTTTCCACTTGTAACGCCTCCCTTCCCTGACCGCGGCACCGCCCCGCTCGGCACCGCCCCGCTCGGTACCGCCCCGCTCGGCACCGCCCCGCTCGGTACCGCCCCGCTCGGTACCGCCCCGCTCGGCACCGCCTCCCCAGCGATCCCCGCAGTCAGTGGAGCAAAATTCTGACCGGCGTTCGGGAAGCCCAATCAGGAGCTGTGGGCCCGAGGCCGGAGCCCCAACGGAGGGGAAGGGAAGAGAAGCGAAGCTGCCTCTGGCCGGAAGCGGGGCGGCAGCGGTAGCGCGGAGGGAGCTCGGCGGGCAGGTAAGGGCTGACGGTGTCCCGTGGTCCCAGGCTTCCAGCGGGGCTGTCCCCTTTCCCGGGTCTCGCTGCAGTGTGCCCTCGGTTCTTTTGTCTTCAGCAGTGGCCTGGCGAGCCTTCTGGCCTTTCTGGAGTTCAGCCTGGTCCTGCCGGGCCTGGTTCGGAGCAGGCCCCCGGCGCCGCTTAGCTGCGCGGTCTCCGCTCCGGCGGGACGTGGGGTTCATGGGCCCGGCCTCGGGCATGGGAGGGGTTTCTGCAGTCTCCCTGTGGCTGCTCTCTTTACAGCTTGGTCCTTCATGGTCTGAGAAGTGAGTGCTTAATGGGATTCTAGTGAAGCTACTCCTGCTAAAGTCATAGCCTAGTGAAAAGCTAGCGCGGATTTATTCAGAAGTTTCCTGTATTCTACACATCGAGATGACTTTCTTCTGGCTCGTTTTCATAGAGCCAGCTCTTTAATATTACCTTTCTTTTTACTGATATGATGAAGTTGTCACACAAATTGTTTAACATCTATTTCTTGGGACGTTCCCTAGGTATTTTCATCTGGCAAGAATGGGTGAGCCTCAGCAAGTGAGTGCCCTTCCTCCACCTCCAATGCAATATATAAAAGAATATACTGATGAAAATATTCGTAAAGGCCTGGCACCAAAGCCACCTCCCCCCGTGAAAGACAGCTACATGATGTTTGGTAATCAGTTTCAGTGTGATGATCTGATCATTCGACCCTTGGAGAGCCAGGGTATTGAACGGTTACATCCTATGCAGTTTGATCACAAGAAGGAATTAAGAAAACTGAATATGTCTATCCTGGTCAACTTTTTGGACCTCTTGGATATTTTGATAAGGAGTCCAGGCAGTATAAAGCGAGAGGAGAAACTGGAAGACTTGAAACTGCTTTTTGTTCATGTCCATCATCTTATAAATGAGTATCGCCCTCACCAAGCTAGGGAGACTCTGAGGGTCATGATGGAGGTGCAGAAACGTCAGCGTTTGGAAACAGCAGAACGATTTCAGAAGCACTTGGAGCGAGTTGTGGAGATGATTCAGAACTGCTTGGCATCCTTGCCTGATGATCTGCCTCATTCAGAAGGGGGATTGAGAGTGAAAGTGGAAGCAATGGATACTGATGATGGTAGCAACTGTATAGGGCAGAGTGAAAAGCAGAGAGAGCGTTCCAGTGGCAACAGAGATCAGGTCTTAGACAAAGATGCAGCTATGTGTAGCATTATTGATGAAATGACATGAAGAAAAACTTTTTTTTTTTTTTTTTTTGTTAGCTCACCACAATGAGAGGCTGGATGTATGTTGTGTTTTGTTTTCTTGTTATACAAGCAGACAAAGCAATTTTTATATAGCTGTTGGAAGTTGCGAATGGCTGGGCAGATGAAAATGTTTAACATGTTGTGAGTTCTGTGTTTATTGATAGAAATAAAAGTGTGCTTTTTGTCAAATGTGCAATGTGAGGTGGTAGCCACAGATTAAACGTAGTTTTTTCTGTTGTATTTTCCTCTGTCACTTTTGCATTTTTCAGTATGATTTTTTTTAAAAAAGTGTTACACAGTGGAAGAAAGGAAGGGATTTGACTAGAAGGAATTGTGGTTGACAGTTCCTCCATTTCAAGTAGGTGCTAGTAGCATTTCAGTGTATCCTTTCAAGAATGTGTAATTCAATATTAAAATTAAAATTTGTGTCAAGTCTGCAAAATTCATTCCTTTCTGGTTTTGTAATACTATTAACTCACAAAATGAGCATAAGCATTCCTTTATTACAAGGAATGTGGATGTAATGTGTTGTAATTTGCCTTACAGAGACACTGTCAGGTATCTCAACTGCTAAATGAATTAAAATTGATTTGATTTGATTTTAATTTTCTTGGATGTAAGTCATAAGCAGTCTTGAGCTTATAAAAATGCCACTTATTTTTTAACACATAGATGCTTAGACTAACTTCCATTTCCTGCATAGTTAATATATCTGCATGAAGTGAATAATTTTGCAGTGCAGATATTTTGTATTTGCCTTTTAGGTGGGCTTTGTGCACAGCTGAACCATTTTCTCAAGAAGGGTCTCAATGGACAATTAACCATTATGCCAATTGAGAACTTTTATCTTTGAGAGATTCTCCAAGTACTCCATCAAGTAGAGGCCATTATAAAGAACGTTTAAAGAACATTTGTATTGGATCAGCCCCCATAGCAATAGCAAAAGAGGAATTTTGCAGTGAACTGGCTTCTTTACCCTGCCCCTCCTGTTGAAGAAATCTTATTTCCATCTTTTTGCCATGTAATACCACAATATGTATTTTTTCTGAACTATGTAGAGCAGCTAGAAGCCAGGTAAATTTCATGGGTGAGGGAACTGGTACAAACTGTTTTTTGTTGTGGTTTAATAGTCTATGTCTGTTTCATTTGATAGTTCTGGTGTTCTGTGGTTAAATAGATAAAATCCCTTAGCTGTTGGGTGGTAGGGGTGAGTTCAGTACAAAAAATAAATTTAAAAAATTAAATTTAATTAATTATATTTAAAAAATTAACTGAAACAAAGAATGTTTGTTGGCCCTAAATCAAATATGCTTGGTCACAGCTGCAGTTCTGAACAATATGAAAAGACACAATGTCCTCAAGAAGAACGAAGGGACAGTGTAATTTCCACACTACTTCTAAAGTAACTAATATTATGTGTGTTCCTTTATATTGCAAAAGCTCAGATGTAGACAGAATTTTTAAGAGTCAAATGATGGAAGGCTGCAGCTCTGTTAGGCTACAACTGTGTAACAGTGGCAACTTTCCAAAACTACCAAGTTATAACCTATAAAGAAAGTAGCATTTGCCTAAAGATTCTCTGAGTTGCTTCTAAGTACTGGAGCCAGAAACTTTTGATTAAATTCTTGATTAGTTCTTCTAGGAATCTGTAAGTTTGCCAAGTCATTTCTTTTTTTCCACTTTTGGTTACATATCCTGTGCAATCTATAAAAATCTACCTACTATGGCAAAAAAAGTGTGGGATACAGTACGGGGCAATGGTTTACAAATAGTTTTGTCAGCTCAGTGGTGCTGACAACAGTTTTCATTTACTGTAATCAAGCAGATATGGAAAAAAAAATGAGAAGTAGACTTCTGAAGTGCTGTGAAGTATTTTATCCTCTCTTAGTCAAACCATACTCATCAAGACTATGAACTGTGCACACTACCAGCAGCCTGGTAGTGTTAGAGATTAGCAGAATAAACCACAGGAAAAGCAGTCTGGGCTAGACCAAAGGATATTCTGGGCTGTGTCTGGAGATGACGTACTAAGGAGTAAAACCAGAAGTTAATGAAGAAAAGTTTTATTGAATGGGGTGGCCCGAAGGGTGAACAGGAGTGTTGCTGCTCATCCTCAGCCACAATGTCATCTTATTTCTCCATGAACTGGATTCTTCTGCTCTTGTGTACAGGTAACTTAAGTGGGCATAAATGTATGGTTGGAGGTGTATGGTGGTAAAATCCATCACTGTTTCTGAGGAGGGGGAAGAGAGTTATTTTTGTTACAAGGGGAAGAGTTGCCACATGGCACAGGAACTGCAGTTTTATTTTATGAATAGAACTTTATCACAGTGGCTCAATAGTTGCCTTATGGGCTTATTCCTTGGTGAAACAAAATAATGTCTAGGGTATGATGTTTAAAAGAGACTGCCTCTTGGGCTGTCAGCTTGCTTAATTAGTGAATGATCTGAGCAGACTTTAAATAGAGATAATTTGTTAGCTGTTATTTGTTTCAGAGAGACAAATTCAAATATTTACACATGTGATCTCATGTTACTGAATTTGGTAAGAAATGTGTCGTGTTAAGTATATAGCAAACAGTTTTCTTTGAAGTACAAAGAGACAGAACATGTACCTCAGGAGCCCCACTGTGAAACCCTTTAGAAGAAGGTGGTTACAGATGGGTATGTCTGGATGACCAGAGCACAAATTATTTTGGCTGGTAATTAGCATGGTTTTTATTAAAACCCTCCTAAAGGGAATATTCACCAGAATGATCTAAATAGAGAAAAAGAAACCATCTCACTGTGACGAGTGGGCTACTGGCTGCTAGGTCTTGAATAATGTGGCACAGCCTTCTGGAAGTGTGAAAAATTACCTTTAACAGGAACCAAACAAGTTAGAAACTGTGTAACAATGAGGGAAGAAAATAAAACGGGGAAAAGAGAGAGTATAAAATTTATTAGAAAAGCTCTGAAAAATCTCTTCTGATGGGGACAGGTGAAATCTATCCTTACACAAGAAAAAAGGAAATGTTGAGTAGTCATCATTCTGCTAAAAACTTTTTAGTAGCTTTTAATGAAAAGGGAGAAAGAGTTTCCCATAATGTCTTGCTGCTCCCCTGTGTTTGGCTCAGATTAAATCTTAACTAAGGAATAAAAAATAAAAGAATTAGCAGATTGGATTTGGCTAAAGAGAAGCCACAGAGCTCTGCAGGTGCCAATTCTGCTCTCTGTTTACCTCTGCCTGGTAGGAGAGGCTGTATGTAAAAAGTGTGTTTCTTCTTTCTCCGTGTAGAGACACATTCTGAAGAAATCACTGGCCTGATCATTCTCTTTCACTGCATCAGTCCTGGTGGGATTGCAATCTATTAGTGGAAGACCCAATCCAGCAATGTCTGGTGGTGTTTGTGAGAAGGGAGATACTGGGGCATTCAAGTGGCATGAGAAGCTTCTTCTTGGGTACAACCATTCAGCAACTACATTTATCTTTTTGTCCACAGGCCCCACTGTTTTGGGATCCCATGTGAAGGGAGAGGTTGGTCAGAATATCACTGTGCCGTGCTCTTACAGTGTTAAGGTTAAACAAGACATCACATCAATGTGCTGGGGTCGTGGCAGCTGCCCTGTTTCTAAATGTTATCAGACCATTATCTGGACAGATGGCTGGAAGGTGACAGAGCAGCACAACAGCAGGTATATGTTGAAAGGGGACCTGCTGAGGGGTGACGTGTCCCTCACGATCGTGAATGCCCAGGAAGCAGACAGCGGGATTTACTGCTGCCGTGTGGAGATCTGGGGGTGGTTCAATGATCAGACAAGTAATCACGAGGTTGTCATAGAGAAAGGTGAGTGCAGAGGTACTCTCTTGTGTCAGTACTATTGTGGTAAATCTGCTGGTGAGGCTGGATTCAAAGCTTGTGGTAGAAATTGTTTCTGTAATTATCTGCAAGGCTGATCTTCAGAACTTTGCAGATCTGCTCTTTTGATGTTTACATTAAGCTGTGCTTGGCATTTCAGCCCTAGCACACTCACTGCAATTAAAAACAGGATGTAGGGCTGTGTTACGAGTTGCATAGCACTACTGAGTTTTGCTGGAAGCACTACTTGAAGAATATAAGAGAAAGGGCAACTTGGGTACTCAGTTTACCCAAAGTATTATACTTATGCACTTTTATAGAAAACAGTGATTCTTTTCTCTGCTTGTAAAGCCCAGGGGCACAAAACAAGTATAGACAATTTCTTAATCAACTTACTTTGATTTTTAGTTTTTCTCAAGTTTGTAAAACGCATAATAATATATGGAACAAGTGGCTGACAGATGTGCAGCTGGTGCTAGCAAATATTTTTTTATAGAAATATTTTCTCTTTTTTCTCTACATGAGTGCATGCTAAGGTTAATTATAATGTATGCTGGTTTTGTTTTAACATCAGCTAGGATCTCTACTGCAAGTCCTCACACTTACACCTCTGAACAGACCTCAGGTAACTTTTATTTAAGTATTCATCTCAGTAGCATATATAAGCTATAGTGCAAATGGGGATCATAGCAAGAAAACAAAATTACAGATGATAGAAATGTTTTGGATAAAATTTACTAAACGTTACCACAGAACCAGAGATCAGAATTTGTATATGAATTCTGCCTGACATTATATAGAGTCCAACAGAGGGAAAAGGTACATGTGATGATTGAGATCAGATGATTAAGGAGGATTGTAGAAATAGGTGGTAGTTTTGTGATACAGCCCTAAAGGGTTCTATAATATGTCTTGGAGGCTGTCCACATTCTCTGTAGCCTATGCATATATAATAATGTGAAACTATGATTGCAGTGCAACAATGAATGGCTGCTTCTCACTCTGTTTCTCCATTTTGGTCATAAGTTTATGGACTTCTGCTGTCTACCCCCTCATCTGCATCTTTTTAATTCTGAAACAGACAGCTTTATTTTCCAGTAAGAGATCTCATAGTATAATAACCCTCCACCTCAGAGTTTCCAGCTAAGCAACTCTAAATTATTACAACAGTTGCACTTCCTTTTTGAAAGAAGTGAAAGAAGAAGTGAAAACTTTCTCAAACTGTTTCTGTTCTAATGGCAAATAACATAGCTCCCAGTCTTAGAACTCACAGATTTATTAACCCTGTGACATATTCCTGAGTTGTTGGTGGAACAATTTTTTTGTTTTCAAAATAGAAGTTAGTATGTGTATGGTCACAGAGAGGGAGACTGGAAAAGGCAGGTGCCCATGTGCCCCTGATGTAGGAACACTCCAGAATTTCTTGTGAAAGTGAACAGTGAGGTAGATGATCCTGTCCTCAACAAAATAAAGCTTCTGGAATAAAGGTAGAAAGTTGAAACATCAGAGGACCCAGGTGGGCTTGTCATGATGTGAAAATATCTTGTTTTCAGGAGGGTTGTATATCCTCTGGCAACACATTGAGAAACTGAGATAAATTATACAGGAGACATAAATTTGTATCTCTGAATTGCAATATTGCAAACAGCTTTGCTCTGGGAAATTACCTCAGAACATGCTGTAGGTCCTTAGGCAAGCATATCACACCTTGGTCAGTCTGTTTATTATATAGTTGTCTGTTTGAAGCACCACTTACTTTTTCCAACTCAGCACCACTTGCTCTTTCAAGGCTCTGATCCAGCCTTGATCAATTTTCATCAGAAAACCTAAGTTTGTTTTAGGCATCCCTTGCCTCTTCTTGGCTCCAAAACTAGATGCCTACCTTGGTACCTGCTTCCTTCTAGGCCCTCTGAGATAATGGAGAGCTAAGTGTTTCCTGGAGAGAATTCAAAGCTCTGAAAACAGCAGTAGAGGCTCCAATATTCAGAGTTTTGTGCTGCCCTCTGAAGGCATCAACCTCTTTATGATATGCAGACCTGAGACTCCTAACAGATACTTCAGTTCAGTGGTCCCAAACCAGTAGTACAAATTTCTCTCTGTCAAGGAAGAATGGTTTTCTGTACAAGTGATGTATTTGTCTTGCTTTTGCTCAGCTCCTGGGAACACCAGCAAATCAACCTTTACCATCACAAGAACATGGCCATTGATTTCTGCTTCAGAAGCTCCTCACACTGTAAGCATCTCTGTTGTGCATATCTAGACAAACTGGATAGACAGAAGAGGTTAGTGGGTCATTCCTACAGTTCAATTGAACTGTTTTAGATTGGCTGCAAAAGAATTTTTTTTGGTAATCTGTGTTTAGTGCTTTTGAAGGAATGCTTATGTGCTTATTAAAGGGGGGGGAAAACTGCATGCATGAAGTATTTCCTATTAATGTAGAAAGAGCTTTAGCAACATCTGTATTGCTTTTCAGACCTCTGGTCCCTGCTCAAGCACCTCAGATTGCTTGGATGTAACCTCAAACCTGCAGGTATGGCTGGGTATGGGGAAGAGTGGAAATGGGACCAGCACAACAGACCTGCAGTCCCTATGCAGTGGGGTTCAAACAGCAGCTCTGTGCTTGTCCTGCAGCACATACTGCAGGGTGACAGGCAGTAATGTCACCCAGATTTTATCAGGAACAGAAGACAGCCAAGCTGGCCTTTGGGAAGGCCTGCTGTGATGTACAACAAGGCAGTATGTGATGTGGGCATTCATAGTGGTGCATGTGCAGATTGAAAGTCAGGGACCACACTGCACTCCAGCATCTTCTGAGGCCTGAGTTCATAATGAGAGGATAGATATCTAACCAGCTGGCTTCAGGAAGAAGTTTTGCCTGAATAAAGACTAATGCAAGGAGGATGCATATTTACTTATATATTTACTTAAAGCTACTGAATAAACTGACAAAAGGTGTGTGTATGAATATGACACCTGGAGATATTTGAATCATGAAAAATAAATAAAATATTCGCCAAATAGTACTAAACCTGAACAAATGGATTTTGTCGTATCTTCAGGTTCTTTCACTATCTCAAGAAATATAGAGTTTAACAGCATGATTCACACATCTGCTGCAATGGTGCTGCTTGAAACTAGTCCTGTGTCTCAAATTAGACTCCTGCTCTCCAGGTTTACTTTTTCTCCAAGGTTGCATAATACACAAATGCCCTTTGGATACAGTATAGGCTTTTTGCTCTTACTGCCACTAATACTCATTTATTTTGTCTTTGACAGAACATGTCTGTATCACTTTCCAGTCAGCAGTATTCAGAAAACTGGCTGTACATTGGGAGTGGTTTATGTGGGGGACTTCTAGCCATCCTTATTTTGGCTCTGTTCCTCACTAGAAGTAAGTACTTTTCACAAGTGATTATTCAAGGATGGCTCAGGTATGTCTAATCACAGCTGTAGCAGATGACATGGCTTCTGCTTCAGGAAGGTCTCTGGGTGGCTTTACTCTGTGGTTGCTTGCTCAGCTCTCCCCCTTAGCCCCTAGGGCACAGAAGGGCAAGGTGCCACTGGAGTCTTGGCATTTTATGTCTCAGACCCTTTGGCAACCAGTCTGGTGAGGAGATGCATGATATAAGCCCATCTCCCCTACCCCACTTATTTCTTCCTACTCGTTCTTCAGTTGCCATGTTGTTCCAGTCCTCCCCAATGGAAGGGGCACCAGTTTCACACTGACTGTATCTAATATTTTTCTATGTGCCACCCTTTCTCCATTGAGGTTCTGGTCAGACCAAGCCACTGGATCTCACGAAAAGAATGGGGATTTCCTATAGCAAAAAAATATGGTTGTACTTCCCTTATTTAGTTTCCTAAGCTTTTTTGTTTTGGTTTGGTTTGGTTTTATCTGCTAATTTACTTGCTTGTGATGGTTTAAAGAAAATTGTTTTCTTTCTAATTTTCTTTACTTTCATTCTGGATAATCCTTAGGATCTTTACACAATAAGAAGAAGATGGGTAACCCTGCAAAGTAAGTATTTTGTTTCCACTTCAGCTAATTGGGCAAAATAGGTTGCAGGAGGAAAATGATGTCAGTATGCTTAACCCTTCCACTGTCTACCTTAACTTTCTTTTTTTTTTAATGGGGAACATTGAAAAAAATTCATAAATTTTGCTGCTTCTCATTAAATAGTAGGCAAAAATGTGTATAGCTGTCAGTTCGTTGCTTTAGGGAGCATTAAGACTTCGAAGTGTAGGTTGTGCCATAAGTGGAAAAATGATCCATTATTACTCATGTTTAAATAACTGGTTCTTTATTTTATAATTTTTTCAGTGAGGTGGTTGATTTAACTATCTGCTTTTCTGTGATTTTTGTTGTCTGGTTTTTATTTAACAGCATTTTTTTACTCTTTTGAGCAGTTTCATTGCATTTTGGAGGCCAGAAGGTACAGGGGACCATAGTGCCCTGCCAGATGAGATCCATGCAGAAGAAAACATTTATATAATACACTAAGGACTATATGCATGCTTGCCTTTGTCATCGTTGGGACGTTAAATAGTTTGCAAAATGTTCTGTTGGCTCAGCAGCTAAACATGACTGGACTACTGAAGCATTATTCATAACATTCTAATACAAAAAATAAAAGCTACACTTCTAATTAAAACTTTATCAGCCTGTTCCAGAAACAAAAACCCTGCTGTCTTGAATAGAAACTTCCCGAATCCACTTGACAAACCCTAGGGAACAGTACCATTATATTTATTATCTGGTTCAAATTATCTGGTTCAAATTCTCTGTTCCTTTTCTGAAAAAAAAAAAAAAAAAAAGGAAGTCCCAGACTGGCTATTGAGTCACAAGAGGAAAACCACACACTTTTAAAAAAAGTTTGTCTTCACTGTGTTTTGTATCTGTCAGCTGCAAAGAGTCCATGCCATCAGAGGGCAGAAACTATCTCGTAAGTGCCATGACAAAGATGACACATGGAAAAACTTGGTGGCTTAGTATTTCAAAGCACATTTAGTTAAATTCATAAAAGTCAAGTATAAGCCAGTCCTGGTAATAGATCAGTAAGAAAATGTACTAATTCCTGCCCATCTACAGTTTAACCTGGAGGAACTATTGGTGCTCTATCTGCTCATGTATGTCCTTGGACCTTACAGGATCAGTACATCAATGTGCAGAATGTTCACTGCTTGTTTTCAGAGAACTATGACTAAATGTGTTTCCCTTTGCAAAATATGTAGCTTTTTCTGAGGCTCTCTCCTTGGGCCCGCCCATGCCCTGGGAAGTTCTCAGGATAGGTCTCACTTCCAAGTTTCTAAAACAACTGAACAGAAAATAGCTACTGTGTAAAATTAATTAAATTCTTACTTTTCTTAGCTCATGGAGAAGTCATGGGCATTACACAGATACTTGCTGAAAGCTGACCAAGCCTTTATACCCCTTTAAATAAATAAAAAAAAAAACAACTCATGACTTATGCTGGAGTTGGTTGATGGTTTTTAGCTCATAAATGGGGAGTATCTACAGCCTACTGCCTTTCCTCCATTATTCCTCAGTTAGACATGATTTTGTCCTTTTATTCTCTGAAGCACTGAATTTGGTTTATTTAAAATAAATAAATGGAGGCAGCCCCCTGAGGATGAGCCAGCACTTTATTAATTGTTAAGCAACAGACATAGCCATGTGTCTACGAATTAGACTTTCAATTGTTTTTAAGAACACATTTTTAAACAGAGGCCATGGACTTCCTGAAAGAATACTACAGGCAGGAGAGACTGATCAGTGCCCTGAAGCAACAACAATGAATACCCAAAGCAGACATTGCTGCCATGGGGAAGGTTTACTGCAGATTTTCTGCCATCGAGTTCCTTATCCATAGAGGAGGTTCCTTATTTTTTAAGGTATTGGATAGATATATGGATAGGCATAGAGGAACAGTAATAAAATCAGTAGCTATTTATGTTAACAGCTGAGACACTTGGGGCTACAGTCTGGTTGTGCCTTAAGGGCAACTGGGGTCAGTGGAGCAGTTACCCATCCATCCCCTACCTGGTAGAGATGGGAATCCTTGAGCTAGCTGGGAAGAGAGAGATTTTCCCCAGGAGTCCTAAAAAGCCTGGCTCATGTGAGATCCTGTAGGTGAGCATGCTTGCAAAGGCTCAGGAAGGAAGGAAGTCTTATCCTATTGCATAAGGAAGAAATGGAAAGCAATTTGGGATAGATGACCCTGTCTGTCACCTTAAGTTGACACACCCCAGGTGTGCTTTTTATTTCCATTTACACTGTGTGTTATCTTGGGGCTGGCTGTTGCAGCAAGCCTGAGAGGTTGAAAATATGAAGGTGAATTTGCAGTTGACAGAAAAGATCATCAGTGTGGGAGCATAGATATTAGATGATTCTGAGCCAGGAAAAGTGATGGAGGAAGCAGCTCTGCCATTTTCTTTGTGTCACATCTTGCTTTGTGTAAGAAGGAACCAAAACTATAAAGAACCTGCTGGTTTCAAGACTGTATTTTTGTATTTAACTATTAGTAGCAAATACTGAAGTAAAGTTATTGCCCCCACTGCAGCCTTTGCTTTCCTTCTGTCTGGCTGTGTCACTGCAGTGGGCTGCGGCCCATGACTTCAGCTGGAGGAAGTCTGATCTCTCTGAACTAGATCTCAGATAATATCTTCAGGAATTTCTGCTATCTGCAACTTTTACTAAGTCAATCTCTACTGGAATTGGAGCCAGGCAGATTTGGAGTTTCCAAAATTACTTGATTCTAAGTTCTTTTGATTAAAAATTCTCTTCTCTGCAGTTAACTTGATAAACAGACTCTGCAGAAGTTGTGCAGAGCAAGAACTTCACCTTGGATATGCAGCATAATCCAGACAGATACATGCAGGCAGAAGCTCCCTCTGCTTTTTCATTACTTCCATTCATGTCAGTGGATCTTGATGAAGGCATTTCAAAATAAGCCCCAGAGATGTGCAGGTGGCATTTAGAACCCGTTAACATATAAGAGATTATCCAGCTGCACCCAAACTGGCAGCACATTGAGTGTGATAAGGCTGATGAGCTGCAAACTGGTTTTTTGAGAGCTCTCTGCTTTTCCTTTCCTTCCTGCAGGAAGCCACTAGATAGCAGTAGAGAAGCAGAAAACAAGGGATTAATTTCTGGCTTTTTCCAGCACACCTGGATTTTTGATGGCCTTTTAGAATGCACTCTGCTGCAGTTAGCCCAGTCTTGCTAAAGAAACAAAGCTTAAAAATGTTGTATTCATCATCTTTCTTCAATGGTAACCTGCAACATACTCATCCATTCTGTTTTGGCAAGCTTCATGGAAACTGGTAGCTGGATAAAGACCCAAATTGTGCCCTAGGTCAGATTCAGCCTCTTCCTGTGCTGGCATCAGCTGGGCATCAGCTTGCAGTTGCTGCTTGATAGTAAGTGATGGGAGACAAAGGAGAAACTGGCATAATTTCAGGGCAAAAGTCTCCAGGACTTTGGGCACAGTCTACACTGTGCATACTTGGCATTATACAACCTGCACCTGGCACAATATAGAAAATATTACCAATTACTGATTAATCTGCCTTATATTGTTGACAAAAGGACACTGATGTGTTGTTATCTGACTGACTGCTGTTTATGCTCCACTGAAGCCTGTGAACACATAGAGCAGTGCTGTGGTGTCACTTGGGTTCAGAACAAACTCAGAATATTTCTCTGCTGCTTGAATCTGCCACTAAACTGGCTACAGCAGCATAAATTGGCTACATTGGTGAACTCTCCTGGTGCAAGTGTGAACCGTTCCCTTGTGTCTTGTCACTGAAGACCTGGGAAAAGAGCTCAGTGCCTCCCTCTCTACTTCCCCTCCTCTGGAAGCTGTGGAAAGCAATGAGGTTGCCCCTTAAACTCCTCTCCTCCAAACCCAAAGTCCTGGGCTGCTCCTCATCAGCCCTTTCACCAGCTTTGCTGGCTGCCTCTGGATCCTTTCAAGTGCATCAACGTCCTTCCTAAATTCTGGGGCCTAGAACTGCAAACTTTCATACTCAAACTGAGGCCACAGCAATGCTGAGTGCAGCAGGAAAATCACCTCTTTTGGCTTGCTTCTCTCCGGAAGCATTGGGAAGAAGCAGTTGCAGTATGTAAAATCTGGAAATGGAGAAATGAGAGTTTAGTGGGGCTCACTCAGCATCTCTGGAAACTATAAGATCTAGTTTTGCCTCCTTCCACTCATTGCCCTGGAGCCTCCAGCAGCTAAAATGTTGCATTTTGTGCTGTTTCACTGGATTATTATACACATCTTTATAGGTGAGTCTTCACCTGCTTTTTATGTGCTTGCCCAGAAAACAAAAATTTTGTAAAATTATAAGCAGTGACACTTGTTTTGTGAAAACAAAACAGGAAAAGTCACTGTTTTAAAAAAATTCAGAAGTTTTCTTAACTTACTGAGCTAATACTGATTGAGAACTTTTTTTTTTTTTTTTTTTCCTTTAAATAATGTTTGAGCTTGCTCACTGTATGGGCTTGATTAGTTCCCTTGTCCCCACAAATTAACTGATTTCTTTACTACTGTTAAATGTTTTCTGCTGGCTTTGCTTCTTCATCTGTCTCTCCACAATTCTAAACTGCATACAGAGCCCAAACTTAGGAACTGAAATATTAAACAGTAATGAATGTATATACATGATAAAGAAAGGATTTTCTGAAACTCTGAGGGCTGTCTGTTGCTGTAAATTGAATATGGGAAAGCATGTCTGGAGATTTTGCTCCTTTTACTGCCAAGTGCTCAGTTCACTCATCTAAAATCTGAATCCTAAAAAAAAGACAAAAGTCAAAGACTAATTTGGAAGTCTGGGTCTCACAAGCATGGTCAGTGTTGGCTGCATTTCTGCATGTGCATTTAGGCATCAGCAATGCTGTTTCAAAAGTCACCTAAGATGGGTCAGGAATATGAGTTCACCCACTGGGGCACGAGCTCCTAATAGGAATTGGGCTTCTAAATCACTTGAGTATTTTGGGAAATTCTGTTTCAGATTACTAAATGCTAATTGGCTGACCTCTGCCAGGATGAAATATTATGTATAACATTAAAGCAACTGTGATGTTCTTAAATTGATCTGAAAAGTAGTAAAATAATTTGGTTAGCAGAGGGGGTACATTGAGGGGCAAGACGTGATCTGTGCCTTATTAAGGCAAAGTACCATTTCCAGTGTCTGTTGTATAAGAGGAGTTTCATCAGCACTTTGCTGTACCCAGGGATTTCCATATATTTTTTTTGTCTTTTGTCAGTCCCAGCAGAAGAAATAGGAGGGCTCTTTCCTTGCTGTATCTTCAGCCTCAAAATAAATTGGGGGTACTTGCTTCTATTTGCTTTTATTTTCAAAAACTTCCTTACATGCAGAGCTACAGAGGGGTGAGAATTACCTTCTCTTTCACTTGGCTCAGTGCTGAGACTGGGTAGTCCTGAGACTCAGGAAACCAGCAGAGTGGGCAGTTAAACAGGTTTTCTCTGTTTATCAGCCTATTTCTTTGCAATTTCATCATTAGAGAAGCTTCATGAAGAAAGAAAGAAAGAAAAAAAAGGTTGATAGGGAAAATATGACATGTCCCCTCCTCAAAGAAGGAAGGTTATTCCAGACATAATCAAGAAACACTGAGGGTTGGTTCAACAAAGACTATATATAAATCTGTGAATGATCTGAACAATTATGAATGCCCCTTTCTATTTTGAATTATATATTTCACATCTGGAGTCCATTTCTCATTTGGATTATGAGAGGCAAATGTCACTGGCTCCAGTGGGACCTCCCAGGCATAGCTGGTGCTCAGCATGCCCTGGGTTAAATCTGGATGCCTCAGAATCCCTGCCAAAGGCTGCTGTGATACTGAAGCTTTCCATACCAACCTGCAGTGCAGGAAGATGTTAACATTAGCTTCACATAAATTAAAAGAGGATTTGAAACTGCAAAACTTGTAACTTTCTAACACCAATACTGGTGGGAAACTCCACTGGAGACACTGGTGCCTTGTGACTTTCCTCTTCTTTTTATCTATTTATTTAATAAGCTCGAGGCACCGCTTCTTTCAAAAAGAAGAGCAGGCAAATTTTCCTTTGTTAATGAATTGCTTAATGAAGCTACTCTTGTGCCCTGCAGGAGTGGGATGAAGTAAGAACAGAAGATAAGGTGATTTTTCCTTGAACATCAGTGACCTTAACTCCTGCAATGGTTCAAACTGGTCTTGGTTTAACAAGTGACTTGAAAATTTATGCTGACCTGCTAGCCCCCTGCTTCCCTAGGCATACTTTCAAGATCAACAGTTCTGTTCTGTCATCACAAAAAAGGTTGTTTTCTCTGTTTTTGCTGTAATAAGGCAAATGAACCTACCCTTTCTAAGGACTAAGACAAGCAGCCATCTTGCAAAGACTTATCCTGTATTCAGAAATTCATTTTTTTGGCAGATCCTACCATCATGTCCCTGCAAATCTTTCTGCCCTTCACACCATATTGCATGTTGTTTTGCCTGCCTCTGCTCTTCTAGCACTGGGAGCTGTGGAAACCTGAACAAGCTGGCTTATCTTGCCAATAGGATAAGAAATAATGAAGCTGAAATGTCATCCCAATAACAAGTCATGAGGCAGCCAGCCACAGGCTAAAACCTCACCTGGGGAATAGCCCATTAAAGACAAAACAAGAGAGACATGGACACAGTTGGAAGCATCTGTTTGCTGTCTAAGAGTCATGCCAAAAAGAAAAGGTATTCAAACAGCTGGCAAAATGGAAATTTTTGGCAAATCAGGGCCAAAGATGGAGATAATAGCAGCAACTGCTGTAAGTCCTCTTTGAGGTAGACAAGCTGGCCATAAGATCTGTGGGATGATCCTCTTGCTGCAGCAGATGAACAGATCAGATGCTTCTAGGGTCCCTCATTTCTGGTTTCACCACATGTAAATGATAACCTAGGGGAAAAGGAAAACAAGATAGAAGGACTGACACAGACTGTTTGAATGTAATCCACAAAATATTTGTTCCTATATGGGAACCTCTTAGGTGTTGTCCCTGTTAGTACAATCTGGGAATTGCATGGATGTTTAAGAGGAAACAGTATGTAACAAAGTTTGAAAACAGATGCTAAGGTAGCTGTAAACACCAAGTACAGCTCCTTGTTAAGAGTAGAAACACAGAGCATGCCTGTGCTCTTTTTACCATCAGCATAAGGCTTGCAGTTTAAGCTTGTATGTACACAGTGCTCTGAAAGGTAAGCAGGAGAGCTGGCAGGACTTGCTCAGAAATGGGAAAAGCAGTGCAGTTTCTGAGAAAACGTTCCTATTGACAAATCCCACTCTTCTGCCAGCTTAATTAGGCCTAATTTCACACATGAATAGGTATTTTGGACCTTGCTATTGAGACTGTCAGTGAAAGCAAGCTACGAACATATTTCCCTTTTTAAAGGAGATGCTGGTGAACTGAGAAAAGCAGATGTATTTCACACCAGGTTTCTGAACAACTTTCAAACTGTCTTGTAGGAGAGGAGATGAGAGTAGAGTCCCCAAATTCTATTTGCATGGGCCCAGTCTGCACTTGGGCTGCCAGCAGCAGCCCTCAGCTTTGCTCACCACATTTGATGTGAGCAATGTGTTTCACAAGCAGCTGGCTGGGTCTGGAGCAGCAGCAAGCCAAAGCCTGTGAGCTCCTGGATGTTGCCCAGGATTATTGGCTCCTCCAGGCCACTGGAGAAGGCTCAGGGCATGTGGCCTGGCTCTGGACAGGAGCGTTTCATTTCCTGCCCCCTTTTGTTGCATAGGTGGAGTAGTGCAGCAGAGACTGCCAACACTCATCTTTCTTTCTTTCTTCTTCCTTGACAGCCCACGCTGCTTCTGAAACTGTTGTCAGAGGAGTAATAGGGCAACCTGTTCAGCTGCCTTGCTTCTACCAGGTGGCACAGAAAAAGGACATCTCCGATATGTGCTGGGGCAGAGGCCCGTGCCCAAATTCAAAGTGCAAGGACAAAATTTTGCACACCACCGGGAACAGGGTGACGTTCAGGGTATCTCAGAGATACAACCTCAGGGGTTATATTTCCTATGGAGATGTGTCTCTCAGAATTGAGAAAGTGACAGCAGAAGATGCAGGTACATACTGCTGCCGTGTAGAGATCCCAGGCTGGTTCAACGACATCAAGCAGAACATCCAGCTGGTGGTGGCCAGAGGTGAGTTTTCAGGCTCTTGTGATCCAGCCAGGAGGGAGAATCTTCCCACTGGGTATGGGCTTAAAATTGGATTTCATGTGTACTTTTTGTTTGCTTTGGCAAAAAGTGTTTGTCCTAAATTACAGTTTTCAAGTGAGGTCTGCAACAAATTGCCAATTGGAACTGCATTCAGTGAGCAGTTTTGATGAGAAAACAGTGGCTTTTTTTTTTTTTTTTTTTTTTTTTTGCTTCCAAATGAAATATTTAATTTTCCATTTTGTAGCTACATAGGTTTTAAAAGATGATGGACTTAAAAAAGGGATTTACTATTGGAAGAACTCTTGGTGTGAAATTCAGTGTTTCATTTGGGCTTCACTCCAACACCAAAAAAGCTTTAATTTGATTCATGCCATAAGGAATGAATTCAGAAATTCATGTATTCAGAAATTTTTCTTCAGAGGCTTGAAGGACTTTTCCCACTTCATATTATTTTGTTGAGCTGTAGGATAACAGAAGTGTTTTACAAAGTCAAGAAGAGGCTGAAAAACATTGCAAAACACAGAAAAAAAGATGGTGTCTAATCTCCACAATGTGGAAAGACAATTATTTTTATTATTTTTTTTTTTAATGGCTTGCACAAGACTCTGCACAGAACCTGTGTGCCTGTTTAAGTGATATAACAGGAGAGTGGGGGGGAATTACTGCAATCCCATGTCTATCTCTCTGAGGGCAATGGGCTTCATATAAAAGCAGTGGTTGAAAAGATTAACCAGAGGCTTGTAGCTAAAAATCAAGGTCGTTTGTCTATTTTATTTTTATGAACATTTTATGAACAAGTAAAATCAAAAAGTTTGCAAGTGTTTGGGTTCCACCACACAAGGTTCTGGCCCTTCCATTTCTGAAGCAATTCACTCGAGTAGAGGGGGTGTTTGAGACCCACCTAAATGAAATAAAAAGGGAATCTGTAAATCTGAGAATAGCCCTGGCTGAGATATGTTTTCTGCAGGTTAAAATACTTTTTAAAATAGTGACTCTTCAACCTTCATTCTCAATATTTTAACAGCTGGGTAATTTTCATTCTTTTCTGGATTGGCTTTCATCAGAGTTGGTTGTGAATGCTCTAATCTAGCTTCTTCTTGGTTGTTTTTTCCATGCAGCCCCTCCAGTGATGACAACCACCACGAGAAAAGCTCCTGTTTCCCCCAAACAATTTAGAAAAACAACTTTTGCTCCCCAAGCAACCACTGCTTATGAAGCAACATCAGAGACTGGTATCTTCCTGACAACCACCACCCCTTCAGCAACATCTGCAACCACCACATCTCCAGCAGTAATGACACTGGAGACCATTGCTCCCCCAGTATTTGCTGTGACAACAAACAAAGCTTTTACAGATACCATGGTGTCAACCAGTGTTCCCCCAGATTTTTCATCTGATTTCCAAGCAGCTGACATGAGGACTGAAGATGACTCCATGTTCTCCTCAGATGGTTCTGTCCCTCTCACAAACGGTAACTAGCACCAGAATTTTCTTTTTACTGTGTAACAGAGATGATCAGTGTTAGCCTGACTCTGGCTGCATAGAGACTCTCCAGATACTTATGGTTTTAGCTGGGAAGATTTCTCCAAATGCCTATAGGTATAGCTCAGTAGGTTTAAGGAAAGACAGGTCAAATATTGTGGATTTTGCTAAATCTGGGTGAATGGTCAAGATAGAGAAGGTCAGGCTTGCATTCAGAGGAGCCTTAACAGGCTGGAGAAATAATGTGACAAACATCACAAAGTGCAACAGAAATAAATGCAAAGTCCAGCACCTGGGATGGAGCAGGAGAGATTCATGCAGCTTTGTATTATTTTTTTTCTTGATTTGGGAAAAAGTATTGCAAGGGTCTAAAGAAAAGTTTAGAGCATGTTCTGCTTGAGGCATAAAGTCAGTGAGAACTCAAAGCATGCTTAAAATAGAGTATTTACATTGTCATCCCATACAAAGGCTGGTGTTATAATTATTATTTTGTTGCTCAGTGACCTGCTACCATTATAACAATTCCTAGGCTGTCACTTTACCCTCTTCAATGACTTCTTTTCTACAGATTGATGTCTGCATGCAAGGCTGTTTTTTTCCTGGGTCTTTTATCACTTGAAGCTCTTTCTAACCTCTGAGGACAGCTTTTCTTTATCATCTCTAGTTGTCCAGCCATAACTGTGTGCCCTAGTTAAACTTGGCAACACTTAATTACATCATCCACAGCTGAACAGCTATAACTGCTGAGCACTGGCCTTGCTAGTGAAGTACATCACTTATCTGGGTAGGATGAGCTGCAGATGTGAAAACTTGGGTGCTGATTTTCACCTCTTGGTTGCAGATACAGAACTGTACAAGCAATTTTGAATGCCCTATGAAGGCCCACCTAATCCATGACCTTTAAGAGCATTACCTCTTTCTTTGTTTCAGTGACTACTGAATTCCCAAGTACATTTCCAACTGCAGAGGGAACGAGAGGAGCTGACACTTCTCTCATAGTGGGAGACCTGCCAGCTGCAGGTGAGCAGGGTAATGTTGCAAGGTTAGAAGTGCAATGTAGAGCGAAATTAAGAAATTATCATAGGATGTAACCTGAGATTTTGATTCATAAAGCCGAGTGATTCTTCTCTTTTTAAGATGCTGCTAAACACTGGGTGCTTCCTGTGGCTGATCAAGTGCTCCAAAGATGGAAATACTTCAGTACTTTTTAGCATGAGGTCATGATGAGCTAAGGCCCAAGCTTAGGTTAACTTTTTATGATGTTATATTCACTAAAAAAAGTAAAAGAGTAGGATCATAGGATAACAGCAGAAAAGTTTGTTGAAGGAGTTCTTGAACATTCATTTATTTCATCTGTATTTCCAAAGCTTAGAGAACTAGAACCATATTATTCAGAATACCCCTGGACGGAAGGGGGTGTGGGGGGGGGAAAAACATCACATAATCTTCATAGAGCTTTCTTAAATCTGTGGTAAGGTATCCGAAAGTAAAGATGTTTCCTGTGGTTTTGAGTACTAATTCAGCTTTCAATAACTGCAACCACATGCAAGTCTGATCACAATTCATCTGAGGCAGCTCTGCCACTTAGATTTGTACCTTGTTTACTACCTCTGGTCTCCACCATATCTTGTCATGCTTACAGAAGTGAAAACTCCTTCACAGAAAATATGTTTCTACTGTCTTGCTTCCTGGGCTACCCTGGGAAGCCTCTTCTTTCCTTTATGAAGTCCAACATTTTGCAATGACTGCCTGATGTGCAATTTCTGGAGAAAGCAAAATGTTCCATTTTGGTTGCAAGTTGCTTTGTTTCTCCCACTCAGGGCCAGATTTTGCCCTCCTCATTGCCTGAAAGTTCACTGCTCCTAAACTAAAGCAGTGACAACCACAGTGGCCCTTCAGGTGACTGTGCTGGTAAATAATTTCAGTCTCTTTTATTTTCAGGGATTTCAACAATTTCAGATGGCAAGACCAAGAAACATGATGATAAAAGAGATAAGGTAAAGCTTCCTCTAAATTTCAAGAGTGTTTAACTAGAAGCCAGAAGAACAGCAGGACATGGTAACGATTTTCAATTTATTCATACTAAAGGGATGGTGTTTAGAAGCTCAGGAACTGTCTATACATCAGAGCCAAAGCCTCTGGCTTAGATACTTCAGAAAAACCTCATCCCTCTGACACCTCTGTAAGAGGCAGAGGAAGCATCCTCAGGGTGGGGCCAGGTAAAAGGCAACTTCAGAGCATTGATATGCTTGCCTGTCTCTAATCTAAGCTCCTACTTTAGACATCTTATTGACAAGTTCACATGCAGTGGGATTAAGTTAGGCTTAAATGCTTCAGAAGATTTAATACTTAGCTGGTAAATCATGTTGTTTATCATGATCAATGTGTATTTTACATACTTTGTACAGATAAGCTCACAAAAGCATTGCAAACTCCAGCCCAGTGCAGACATTTCAGAGGTCTCAGCCACCCACTCCTGCACGAACAGATTCAAAGTAAACATGCTTTTAATGCTTTTTCAACTTTTTGCTTTTCCCTTTCAGTTTCCCACCTATGCCATTCTCATTGCCTGTTCCATAGTGGTGTCCATTCTTTTCATATTGCTGTTCTCGTTTTGGAAACGTAAGTATCCCTGAGCATGGAACTATCAAGTGTTTCTGATTCAGGCCTAGTACAGATGTTCTGTATCTCTGGTTAATCTTCTGGTAAATCTGCCATGGCCTCTGGGCAGTGCTCTGTTCGTTTTATGGGGGTTGCTCTCCTTACTCCAGGACCATGTCGCCACGAGGACACCAGGGAGCAGGAGTTGGTGGGGATGCAGCAGGAGGAAGCCTGTGCAAAGAACCTGTTCAGTCACTTGTTGCAGGTCTGGTTCATCTTGTTGGTTCTTGCTTTATAGTAAAGAAGTCCCATAGATTCCTGGAATTGCTCCTGACAGTCATGGGTGTTAACTTAAATCAGAATAAGATCCTTTCTTTCCTGTTTAGCCCACAGAATGTGTGCAACTTGCTATCTTTGCGTCTAAGCTCATTTGAGTTCACTAGAGTTATGTATATATGTTTGCCATTGTGACATTAATATTATTTTGCTTCTAGGTAAACACACAAAGAAGTTTGTTATAAAGAGGTAATCCATTTTGTGATATCCTATTAGAAGTTCCAATGTAATTCTTCTGAGAGGCAGAAAGGTTCAGTGATCACTGAGGTGACAATTTTGAGGCAGATATGAAATCTGGAAGCATGATGGGTCACCCTGTGCAGGTGTAACTGCTAATTTAATATCTTCTGGTTTATATTGAAAAAAGGATTTGCTCTAGATGAACCACATATTTGCATTCTAGTGGAAAAATCATCCCCTATCAAAGATCAATAATTTTTCAATGGTAGATGGTCCCTCACTCCACACCTCACCTGGGAGATAAAGACTGGGGACCAATGGGGGACTCTTTTCTGAACCCTATGGTGATTACCCTTCAGGTGTCATTATAATGAACAGCCCTTTCCTATCCATTAAAATAATGCAAGTAAGGTAAATACTTCTCTGGTGTAAAAAGTAGGCATTGCACCATTGCAGTCAGTGGGGGGATTTTGCCAACATAACAAATAAGAAAGGATGCTCTGAAGCAGCAATGTGCTTGTGTTCAATCCATAATGATCTGTGCTTCTCATTACAGCCTCGGACCAGCAGAAGGCCTCGAAAAAGTTTTCAGTGGAGCTGAAGGAGAAAACACCATTTTTTCCCTCTAAAGAGCTCCCACATCATCTGTAGATGCCATAGAAAATAAAAAGGGGCTGTTTCATGCTGTCTTGAGAGATGCAGTGAGCCCTCAACCAAAGCCCAAAGTTTCAACTATGAAAATTTAAAATCTTTGTGCAAATTTTGCCATGCCACCTTTAGTAAAATTTATTGAATATACAAGCTTCCTTAGGAAGGCACTTTATGCAGTATTCATAGGTGTTTCTGGCACCTGCCTTCTTACTGTATTACATATACCATAGTACAGAATACATGCACCATACATGTATCACATTACAGAACTGAATCTGGTTTTCTTAATTTTTACTAATGCTCTTCCTTGAGTACAACTTACACTGTGAGGAACAGAAAAGGGAAGAATTAATGCTGCCTACCTTCAAATTGCCAAAAAAAAAATTAAAATAAATCACCAAATACAGTTTTTATTGCTTTTATGTAATCAAGAAAAAAAATAGGACACAAGAATGCTGTGAGTATAAATCAAAAATGCCAATTACTTATGAGTACAAATGCTGCTTGTGATTCAGCATGTCTGAATTACCCTTGGAAACTATATTAATAAACTTTGTAATTTACTGCTAGCAATTGTGTTTTTTATGCCACAGGATTTAGTTATTCCCCAGGTGTTGAAATGACTTCTGTCTCAGTTCTCCAAAGAAGTACTGTAGCATTTCCAGAGGGGGGAAAAGCCCAGAAGACAACCCTTCAGGGAACTTTTTCCTATTCTGTCCTCACAAACTCATTTGTCAATACATGCCTCCCCCATCAGTGTGTATGGGGGATCCCCAGATGTTTGTTTGGAGCTGCCTTTTGGTGCAATGACCCACAAAAACCAGAAGGTTTTGTGGTGGAGTCTGCTTGGCAATGCAGACCTGCATCCTTCAGCCCTGGGGTGCTTCATCTAGGGCCCCAGCACCCAGTGACAGGATAGCATAATGCTGTCTGCCTGGGTTTTGTACAGATGAGATTGGTGTTCCCAGTCCCATCAGTGCTGTGCATTTATCCTTCAGAGAAGTTTCAGGTAAAACAGAGAGCAGAGCCACATCTTGGAAACCTGCCTGTCAGGTGCTCATGGGAGGTGGGTGAAGCCATATCAGTATTTCTGAGAAGCATAGGCAAAAATGTTATGACCTCCATGGAAAGGCTTTGGAGACACTAAAAGCAGTGAAAAAGAGATGCTGCTGCTTCTAGTGGGACAGAAGGGCTGTGGGGGAGAACATTGCTGCTGCTGCTACAGACAGAATTTGTCCCCAGTCCTTCTCTGCAGCAACTGCCTGTCCCCACACTCCTGCCAAAGCTGCAGGGCCACCAGCAAAACCTGCCATCCCTATTCCCAGGACTTTGGCACGGCAGAGCTGGCAAGCAGGCTGTGGCTATTTATGTGCTCAGACATGTATTATTCTTAGAGGACCCTGAGGATGGGAATGGTTTGGACATTGCCAGTTTTCTGACGTGCTGCCATAAAGATTGTCCTGCAGCACGAACCTTGTCTTTTACTCAGCTGGGAAAACTGCAGTCTTCATGTGGCTGCAAGGCAGATTAGCAATCATGGCAAAGTCCATCACTTTACCACACTGATCACACCCTTTCAGAGGGGGCTTTTGCTTGTGTTTCAGCTGGGTTGAGATTTAGGCTTTAAAAAGCAGGCTGAGTGGGTTACCAGCCTGGGGGCATTAGTGAAGTGGGACATGGAAGCTAGAGGATCACCTACAGGATACACTGCAGAGCTTCCGTGGAGCACGCTGAGGTCTTCACTAACTGCAGGAATAGTATGGGAGGAGGTTCAAGTCTGCAACACTCTTTGTTATCTCCATGGCCTGGAGTTCACCAGTCCCTTCTGCTGCAACACTGGGCAATGACAACTTGAAGTAAAAGCACATTGTGGTAAAAGTGTTTAATCAGAAGAAAACATTGTGTGGCAGCTCTGAACTTCCCCTTTAGTCATGCTCAGGGCTGTGGTGAGACTTTTTCACTCTACAGCAATTTCTCACAGGACATGAATCTAGGAGGTTGCAGGGGACATTTGTCTGTAGAGTCCCACTCAGTTTCACCTGGGTTCATCACACTGCTGTGCACCCTGGTCTGGAAGCACTCTGGGAGGCTGAAGAGATTCTCCAAACAAAGGACGTGGCCTTCATGTTCTCAGGTTGGGTTTGCTCAGCTGAGACCTCTGTTCCCCTGCTTCTGCCACCCCAGCACAGAGTGACTGCTGAGCCCAGGGGCTTGGCACCTGGAACTGCTTCTAGCCATGAAACCTCCCCCAAATCTGTAATAAAAAAAAAGGAAAAAGAATAAATTAAACAAAAACAAAAAAACCCACAATGGTTTTGATATATTCCTTTAAAAGAAAAAAAAAGGGGGGAGAAAAAGGTTTATTTTTTTGCAGGGCTGGGCCAATACTTTTGGGTTTATTAATTAGCTCTGCATTATTGGCTGCTTTAGAGAAGGGCTGGCTCTTGCTGGAGAAAGTTCTAGCACATTTGCTGTGGTGCTGGCTGGACCTGCAGGCTCTGCTTTGGGGAGCTGCACAAAGGTAGAAGAAATAGGAGCCAAGAAAATGAGTTTGATCTGATCAGCCATGTGAAAATGCAGCCCATATATGCTGTTGGGAAGCTGTAAGTCTAACATATTGCTTAGCATTTTTATTTGTCTTTTTATTCACCTAAATTACTGAGGCTGAGGTTTGGGTTTAGAATGCCAATTGGAGGAAAATATGGGGAGGGTTTTATTTAAGTGAAAATACATTGAAGTAATTTCCGAGGAACTGACCCTACCTGCCTTTCTGTTTAGTGGAATGTTAAAGGGAAGCTTTTAAAATGTAGCTGGAGGAAAAAAATGCTGTTTTCCAGAAGCAGCAGAAGCCTCAGAATGCAGTTTCTCAGAGTAGTGAAGACAAACTATAGGAAAGCAGCAGGTCTTTAGAAAGAAAAGATCAAGAGAGAGTATATCACTGGCATCTGGAAATGTTTATTTTTAAGATTACTTTTAGGCTCTTGGAAGGCAAAGAAGTGCACTTGACTAAACATAAAGCACTGCAGCCAAGGAAATCCTCCAGTAAGCAGCTTAAAACAACCCAGAGGGTACAAGCTGCAAAGCCCTGAAAGGGCCAATGATCCAGACTGGGCAAGATTTGGCATAAGGCAGCCCGGCCCTTGGCAGAGCTGCAGGGCTCAGGCTCCTGTGTTGAAGAGTTGTTTTGCTATAACTTGTTGCTGCCTGATGAACACAGTGAAACAGCTCATCCATGTGCACCTTCACCCAGCCCTTGCTGGTCTCCTGTACCTCCCAGACCTCCCAATCTGCAATGCTTTTTTGCTTTAAAACTGCTATGCACCTCCCCAGTTTCCCCAGACCTTGCCTCCTGCCATCTTTCATCTGACCTCCAAGACCTGAAATTGCCCCTGCTTAAAGCCTCTCCCCAGTGCCCTGAGCTGCTGAAGTCCTTGCAGTGAGCCTGCTGAGAGCCTCTGGTTAGAGCAAACCAGGTTTTAATTTGTTAAGAGTCTCTATCAAGCCTAAATGATGTTGTATCTGGGGAGTCCAGCTCTACTCTATGGAACAAAGTGGTTAATTAATGAAGGAATTAGCTTTTGGAGTGAGTAATAATTTTTATTTGATCCAAATACTTTGTGGACAATTGTCTATATCAAAATGACCAATTAAATTGGGTAGAGGAGGTCTGAGGTAAAGAGATAATTACTGAATTACCTGGTTAGTATGGAGGAGGTACAGAAAAGCAATTAGAAAAGGGAATCTGAGTATTTTGGGACATGGGATTGGCTAATAAGAAAGCAGGAGAAACTACTGAAAAAAACCCAACAACCCAGACAAGCACTGAGTTAGGAATACAAATCTTTTAAAGAGAAACCAGAGGAACAAACAAAATACTATTTTGAGATTAATATGAGACCTCTCTTAATAGACTTTATTAGAGATGACTGCTCTGATGGTCCCTTTCCGTGTCAGCAGCACATTTCATTATGTTTCCAAGTTTGTTTCTTAGCCTTAATGTGCTTTCCTAGGCATTTTTAAAGTTAGTAGAAATAAATCTGTGTTCCAAAGTTGGACTCTAATTGGAGCTTAAGAGCAAGCAAAAGGGAAGAATGTGGCTGACTACATAGGATATTAGAAATAAGAATAAATAGCATCATGGGACTTGGGGAAAGAACAGAGATAACCACACAATGTGAGCTGAATGCAAGAAAAAGTGGAAAGTTTTAGCTTGGTAGGAACAGGAAATGGGGGGTGTTGCCACAGACATGACAGCAGATGGCAAAATTGAGCTACAGAGATAGAGCAGAGAAACAGCTGGAGAGATTAGAATAAACTGTAAAGGGGACACAGATTTTCTGCCACCAAGCAGAATAAACACAGCCTCCTCAGTGGTAATGAAGGTCCCAGATGGGAGCCGAGCCTATGGCTGCCTCCAAGGCACACTTTTGGCATGTTTGCCAAAAAGTAAACTTGTAAAAAACTGATCCCAGTAAGCCTGGGATCAGGCTTGTGTGTCCTCTAGCAACACAATTTCCTGCGAGTCTCAGTTAACACCCAGTTTTCTTGTGCTCCTGAGGCCTTGGTGGTTATGCCCTGTGTCTTAGTTTCCTCTTCCTACTGCTGCCTAATCCCAGCTGGGAGCATTGTGGCTTTCTCTTGTTAATTTAAAACATAAAGCATGAGATTCAGCACCTCCTGCAATCACTGTGGCAGCAGGGACATGGCAAAAGAAGTGGCAACCTCTAATTATCTCGGCAACCACTCCTTCCTGCCATCAAGCTCATGAGAAAGGGTGGAAGTCTTGATGAGGGGCTGTCCAAATTATCACTTTTGGGAGTGCTCAAATCTGAGAGAAGCACTGAGATCAGAGTGGAGCTTCCTACAGACAACCCTATGGTAAGAGGGCTCATCTCTTTACCCTGTGGTAAGTACAGCCCCCAGTGGTTTGAAGCTGATTTAGGAGGCCACAAGGAGACCGGGAAGATGGATGCAAACTGGAATGTGCAAAAAGCATTGGAAGAACTGGGGAGGAGGGTGCTGGGAAATTATCTCTGGTATAAGTTCATAGACTTTCTTTAGTCTTCAACATTAATCCTTCTCCAAGGGGAAGGGAAATACTCCACTTCCCAAAATGTCCTTTTTTTTTCCCTAAGAAGAAAAGAAGCTATATGTTCTACTGCTGTTTCAAAACTTCAGTTTTTTTAAAAATAGATCTAAAAAGAATTAAAGAGTTGTCAGAGTGATTTTTTTTTCCTAAATACATAGCAAAGATGCAGTAGGGTAGGTAATCCAAATGAGGCAATAAATCCTGTCCATAATTACATTTTCTAAGCCACAAATACTAATGGTTGGCTCTCCTTGCTCTCCTTGCTCATGTGCTAGTGTATGCTCTGTAGTGCTACTGATGCTAGTGAAAACTACTTGAAGGTAACCCTTTCATTGCTTAGATCTACATCTAATGAAAATTCATGGGTTCATAGTTGGTCTCAAGCACCAGAGCTGGTGTCATTCTTAACTAAACCATCCAGTAGTTAATAGACACCATGCTATCATCTGTATATTTAATGCAGGGCAGAGAATTTCTGTGGAGAAATCTGTATCTTTTAATCCAGTGATGAATCATTTATGGGATTTTGGATTATTCACTTTGCACTGAATCAAATTGTCTCTCTTTAACTGAGATACCCCTGGCATGGTGTGCACCACAGACCAGGCTGCACAGTGATGTATGCTGCTGGGATGAATTATTTATTGGATGTTTTAGATCACTTGCCCAGCAGTGAACTAAGCCTGTTAATTTAAAATCTGTTCATATTCATTCCTGGGTACACAAAAAGGATTTAATGTACATGAAATTAATCTTCTTCCTCCCTCTTCTTCCAGTACTCCAGTGAATTATCCATGAAGTCTGGCTTGGGTTAGTTTTGGATGCAAACTTTCTCTTAGTGGATGCAGTGGCTGCATCCTGGGGTAAGGGACTGTTTGTCCAAGCCATTTTTGGAGCTGGTGTGCAGAAGTTTGGATGAGCCCTTCAGCTCTCAGTTGTGTCCTACTGTGAAAACTATGGAACTGAAATGATTTTGCTTTCTCAGCTTGTAATGCACATGGTATAGTCCTCCTAAGCCCAAAGGAGTTGTGGAGAAAATTTATACATGGGGAGTAGAGAAACTCCAATAGATTGTGATGATCAAACACTGATTATTCTCCCTTTTCACCTGTAAAGTTCAGCCCATGCCAGGCCAGAGCTTTCCCAGGGCTTTCTTGTGAGATCTGCTTCAAGAACATGGGGAAATCAATTTCCCAATGGAGTGGCAAGTCAGTGCTGCTGTTGAATTCTGCTCAGTGTTTTATGCCCTTGGTCCATTATCTAATGGAGAACATCATGAGGTAATTATGGAAATATACAAATTGCAACCTCATGAATACCAAAGAAATTTGTGATGGAGCTACAGCTCAGTCCAAAGATAAATGAATAGAAGTCACTGCTATAGCAACAGCCCCCTTCTATCAAACTTTTATCTACAAACTGACACTTGATCTCTCTGAGATTCCCCTTGTAACCAGCCATAACACACACAGCAAAAATTCCAGTGGTTGTTGAGGGTAAAAATCACACGTGCAGTGCAATTTTGCTTGTATCAGTGAAAGCAAAATTGGTTAGGAAAGTAGTTAAATATGAAACACGGTTGGAGAAAGCATTTTATTGTGTGCTCCCAGCAATGAGTAGCTGAGAAAAGGATGACAACAGAAGATGTTTCAGAAGAGAGGAAAAGCAAGTTCTTACAGAGTCTGAGGTCTACTGGCTTCCTACCCCATATAGGCAGGAAGTCATCTTAGCAGAATTAGAGCAGCTCCTAAAAAGCCTCTAACCACCAGGTGATAGAGTGGCTTAAAGCATAGCAGCCAGTACTGGAAAACTCAAGTCATAAATGCCAGACTTGGTGAACATACAAATCTGTCCTTACTGGAACAAACTTGGGTCTTGAAATCTTAGCCTACTCCCCATTGTATTCATTGATGAGACCTTGCTTCCAAGCAGTGTAATGATGTTTTCTCTCTGATATGTCATTGCCAGCTGGAGGGCTGTACAGGCAGCAGTATCTTCCACATCAAGCAGAGCCTCAGCCTTAATCAAGGTCTTTATAATGGCCATACTGCCCTTGAGGACAGCAAGGTTCAAGGGTTTCCAGCCTACTTTGTTCATAGCATTGATACCTGCCTTGCACTTCAAAAGATTGATGAATGTCAAAAAGGAGCCCCACTGGATTGTGAAATGGAGGGGGACCCACTCTGACTTCTCAGAAATGTTGAGGTCTGCCCCAGATCTCAATAGCTCATGGACTACTGGCTCATCCCTGTAGTGAGTAGCCAAGAGAAGTGGTGTCCAGTCCATGCTTCCTTTGGCGTTCTGTTTGGTGTGTCTTTCTCTCAGCAATTGGATTATTTCAATGTGTCCTTTGAAAGAAGCCAGGTGCAGGTGAGTCCAACCTTTGTCTGTCCTCAGCTCCACATTGGCTCCATATTTGATCAGTTTGTCACAAATGAGACAGTTCCCCCCAAACCACAGCCAGGTGCAAGGCACTTTAATGATTTTCATCCAGGCTGTTGAAAGAGGTCTAATTTCTCAGCAAATACTGCATGTAAGGCAGAGCAGCCTTGTGGCTGTTTGGGCACATGTAAGGGATAGGAAAGCCTTTTATAACACTACACTGGAGTACAAAGTTATTTTAAAAGCAAATAGTGTAACTTAAGTCTGTAAGAGAGCAGCACAGTAACAATTAAGGGTACGTGTACTGTTAGGTATTTTTCCAAAACTCATATTTTCAGATTTAGCATTTCAAATTCTAGTGATTGCAGAAATAGGGTTAAAAAAAAATAAAAATCAGCGTACATTTCTGTTCACATTCAACTATTTGTCTATAGTGTACACTAAGAGTTCACAGGGTACACTAAGCCATATGATTAAATGTACTGGAACTGATATACACAGAAGTAAATACTGATTAACTCGAGTTTTTTTTTCAAACGAGAATGAAACAAAACCATAACATCTAAAGGGCATAAGCAGTACAAAATAAAGAGGACTGCCACTGCTGAAATTGAACCATCTATTGTTGTCTGTAACAAGGCAAGGAAAGTCATATGAGCATGTGATTTTTAACTGGGCAGTATCCTTCCAACTTGAAAAGAATAAAATTTTAGAATCAATAACTTAATTGACTCAGTTGGGGCTTTTCCCATCAGGACTGGCTGCGTTGTATGCAATGTGTTGGCAGTGATTGCTTTGTTTTATTTCCAGACCCAAAGTAGTCAGCAGAAGAGTCTCTGCAGGTAAGAGACAGAGCAAAAAGTACACTGAAGGTACAAGTACACCATCAAGAGAAAAGTGCATTTCTGGAGGGTAAGGCAAGTCATTAAAATAACTAATTTAATTTAAAAGATACTCATCAGTCCCAGTTTCCAGTGAAAGCTGCAAATAAGTGGGAACAGAGAAGCCACCAGCTCTGCAGGTAATGGAACCAGAGCCGGCGGGACACACCAAGGCTCAGGTGCAGGTGGGGGTGAGACCACGGGGCGAGAGCAACCCCCAAAAGGCGTGGGCAGCACCAGCGGCACCTGTCAGTGCGGGCTGGAGGTGTCGAGGGTCTGTGCCTGTATGTAGGTAACAAGGGATGGCCGAGGGGAAGGGAAATGAGGTGAGAGTGGTGTGGGGAACACGACCCCCCTTGAGGTGAGGGGCACGGAGGAGCAGCCCCCCTACCCCCTCCTTGCGGTGAGGTGGGGGGGTAGTGCAACCTTCCTAGAGGTGAGGGGGAGCGGTGGGCACTCAGGGACTTCCTGCCAAGCTGATGGGCAGGAGGGTGCTGGAGGGTCGGGGGTCGAAGACAATATCAGGGCAGCTGGTCAGGAATCCATGATAGTTTACAGAGGGGCTGTGAAGACTGTGGGGAAGGCTGACATTAAGGCTACTCGGAGGGGGATAGTTGAAAGAAACAAGACTGAAAACAGGCTCTGGATGTTGGAGCCTTTGGCTCAGAGGAAAACCTGTGTGGAGAGACTGTCCTGTTACCAGGGTGAGGGTCATGATACTTCTGAAGCAGGGAGAAAGGTTCTCTTTAGACCTTTGTGATGAGGGCAGAGCTGACGTGAGGAGCCAAGTTCCCCTGGGGGTGTAGGGTCCAGGTTTCTCTGAAGTGGGAGAGTTGGAGCATCTCGGGGCAAACTGTCTCCTCCTTTCTTGGCAGGAGCCGGTGCAGGAAGAGGCTTGAGGCAAGAGGCATTGGCCTGAAGAGGGGGGGGACGAGAAAGGCGCTCTGGGCAAAGGGACCTCCCTGTAACAGAGGGAGGGTCCGAGCTTGCCTGTTTTTGAAGGAGGGAGCAAAGCTGCTTAATGGTGGCGTGGGCAAGGTGTCCTGCCTGTAGTCAGGGCCCAGGTCTCTGCCTGCGTGGCTGCCTGTCCTGCTGGTGAGCTGCCAGCCCTGGGGATGGCCCTGTACTGTGGGGTGTGTTGTCACGAGCCATGGAGCCCTCTGTCCCCAGAGCAGCCCCAGCTTCCTTTAACAAGGGCTGGGGAGGCTGCCTTAGTCTGAAGCTGAGAGCAGGTGCATTCCCAGGGGGATGGATCCAGCATCATCTCCGGGGCTTCTATCAATTAAAGCAAGCTTGGCCCTTTGGGCAGTTTGTTGAGTCTTTGGGTTGCTCTTTTGCCAGCTAGTCAGTGCATGTTTTAACTAATAAAGAGGCCTTGTCTCTGCCAGGGGAATAAAAAAATCCATGAAAGGAAAGGAAAGGAATGCTTTCTTTTTTTTGTATCCTAGAGAACAGAATAAGTGGTAACACTTCAGCAGTTCCAATAGCCAATGATACTTGAGTGCAGTATTAAGCAAACTCCTTTTTGGCAAGCAAACTGTTGCTGTTTCTTCTTTTTTAAAGTTTAATTCACACGAGAACTTACAAGTAATGTTATGGTTTTGGACTGTATACTTTACCCCATTCCCGCTTTAGTTGGTTTTCCACTTTAATGTGACTGAAAAATCAGGAAACATCTCCCTTTAATTTAGAATAATAACCACCAATATATTTTGATTGGCTTAAATCTGTTTAGATCACAGAATCACAGTATATCAGGGGTTGGAAGGGACCTCTGAAGATCAATGAGTCTAACCCTGCTTCCAGAGCAGGGCCAAAACTAGGGCAGGTCACTCAGAAATGCATCCAGGTAGGTCTTGAAAGTCTGCAGCCAAGGAGACTCCACAGCCTCTTTGAGGAATCTGTTTCATGGCTCTGTAGCCCTTACAGGAAAGAATTTTTTTCTCATGTTGATGTGGAATTTCCTATGTTTTACCAGGAATCCATTGTCCCTTGTCCTATCACAGGGCACAAGCAAGAGAAGAGGTTTATTCTTTTGTTCTGGATGCTCAGCCCTCATATTTATGCACATTAATTTATTAATTAATTAAAGGTCCTGTCTCCATCTTCTCCCCTCCAGACTAAGAAGCTCCAGGTCTCAGTGTTTCTGCTGGTGTTCTTGTCCCTCAGTCATCACTGTAGCTCTCCATTCTACTCTGAAGTAAGTCCCTGTCCTTCTTGAACAGAGAAGCCCAGAACTGGACCCAGTACCCATAGGGCTGCTCTCTAGCAGTACTGGTGTGTTTTGTTATTCCTTCCCAGGTACAGGCTCTGAGCTTTTCCTTGTTGAACCTCATTAAGTTCCTCTTGGCCCAGCTGTCCAGTCCATCCAAATCTAACTGAATGGTCATACAGCCTTCAGGACAATCAGGCAGTCCTCCCAGTTTTGTTTCTCAGCAAGTTTGCTGATGACAACACTCGGTGGTCCCATCATCAAGGTCATTGATAAAGATGTTGAACATCACTGATCCCTAGGGGGCTTCATAAGTTACAGGTCTCCAGCTGGACTCAGCACCACTGATCACCACTCTTTGGGCTCTACTGTGTAGCCAGTTCTTAATCCATATCACTGTCCATTCTTACATCCCACATTTCCTGAGCTTGTTCATGAGGATGTTATGGGAGTCTGTGTCAAAAGCCTTGCTAACGATAGAGACTGCGAGAACTCAGTCATCAGCCCCAGGATGTAGCTATTTCATTTGTGCAGAGGGTGGCATTTCAGCACTGTGGAAGGTAAAGGAGTCAGAACAATACATGAGTAACACAAAGAAAGAGACTTATTTTGATGATATTTCTGTCTCTGCCACTGATCTGTCAAATAACTTTGGCCAAAACAATGACTCTGAAAGCAGCACAGTATAACCCCAAAGTCAGATGAGTTTGCCATTTTCATAAGCATATGTGTTCTAGCTACATTTCCACTGTCTTCTACTACTATAAAAGAGATGACTGCATGCTTGGGCATCCCTAAAAAGCACATTATTGACTTCTCAGGTTACATATACATTGTAACAGCTCAGTTGAACATGGTGATTTACATTGAAAAAGCATTAGCATTAGTTATTTTTCAGGAGAATTTGAAAGAATTCCAGCAAACTTACCTTAGTTTAGGGAATTAACCACGTTAGTACTAATTAAATACTATATTTTAGATTTTAAAATACAATCACTTAGGGATTGCAAATAAAAAGCTCTCTGTGTTTTGCTCCTGACTAACATTTTGTTTGTTCTTGCTGCAGTCAGCAAACGGAAAGCTCGTGTTTTCTACAGAGTACCTTGGTGGGAGGAAAATTGTTAACATAAAAAGTGAAGTAGACAGGTGGGAAGAGCATTATACTTTTTTTTTTTTTTTTTTTTTTTTAATCCATGTATAAGGACTCAGAGCCTGCAGTGGCCTCTGGCCAGGTGACAGAGTGCCTCTACTCAAAGTCACTTATTTATGCCTTGTTTGTTTAGTCTGGAACTCTCCTACCTTCTTTAATAATTCATGAGCGTGCTTGGTCCCAGGAGCCCTCTTTAATGAGTCCAGGAAGCAACCAGTGCTGATCAGCTTCAGACTGCTCTAGGGCAGAGCTTGGGGTATCACATGCCAGGCTGAGGCTCCAGTGTGTGCCTCATCAATATTGGTCTTCCAGCACTTCACATTCAGTGAGGACAGGAGAGGAAATAGGCACCAACAGGAGGCTGCCAGACTCATCCATCCCAGGATTTCTTCCTCTTCTTCCCTTCAGGACAACTGAACTTGATAAGAGGCGAGAGATAGAGGTTTAATTTCTACTGGGAGGGCATTCTGTTGCTTCTCCTTTTTCCTTTTGGATTCCTTTCCTTCCTTCCTGTTCCTTTTTGGATTGTTTTTCCTGTCTAGGCTCAGACCCTTCCATTTGTCAGGTTTAACTGAGTCATTGATGTTGTAGTAAAGTGCTGCTCAATGGGAAGCCAGGGTGATTGAACTGGGCCTGGAGGAGCCAGTGCAGATGATTGTATTCTTGGGAATGTCTGCTTGCTCATCTGCTGAGAGTTTCCCACTTGTAATGCTGTTCATAAACACAAGTGCACACCAGTGTTGTGTTTTCTTTTATACCAGGTTTCTGGCTGCCTGTCACAGTACCTGTATGCTATGACTCAAGAGCTACAAATATGAAGAGATCCACGATGCACCTGCTGCAGTACCCACAGGCCTTTATTTTCTTCCCACCAAGCACTTCTTCCAAGAACAACAAGAGCTCTATGGTTAGATATCTGTATGAACCAAAAGAATATTCTTGCTTGATACTCAACCTGTATACCCAGATCCCTGAAGCTGGAGGAGACATTTTATTCTTTCTGCTGCAGGTGGCACTACTGCTCCTTTTCTTGTAATCGTCCCAAATCTGAAGTGATGAGTTATTTGCTATGGTCCAAAGGGCAGGAGAAAAGCCTGACCAAATTTAAGTAAACCAGAAGGGCACAAAAAGGATTTTGAACAAAATGCGAGTGACTTGCTTGCCCTTCCCATCCTTTCTCAATTACTGAGAGTAAATAACTTGCATGTAATGGCTATGGGGGGAGAGGAATCAGAAAAGTCTTTCTGGCAAAAACAGTGATGCACAAATTCCACAGTGTTTGCATCAACATGGTGTGTGCTCAGCTGGCTTAGGACTTCCCACCTGGCCTCACAGGTGACACTGAGCAGCAGCAGCCTGTCCCTTGGGGCTCCATGCTGGGGACCTTTTCAGATTTAATGTTCATCCTTTGCACTGTGACCTGCAGGAGCATTTCTCCTCAGTGCAAGTCCCCCAGAGTACATGCCAACAGTTTTGTCCTAACTTTCCTAAAGTTATAATGAGATTTTTTCCCCTCTTAGCACAATAACAATGCTTCCTCTCTTCTAGCTTGATACGTTGCAGGTACAACAAGATGCCCAGCACCCATCATGAGGGTGCTATCTGTGGGACAGTTAAGATCTGATTTCCTTGTCAGAATATGGGTAGCCAGTTTCCTTCCATTTCTTAAAATCCAGATGAGCTTTTTCTGGATTGCCCTAATAATGCAGACATCACACAGGTGGGTGATGCAGGAGGATGGTGAAGTCCAATGTATACCACCAGGGTAATTTGTCTCTGGCTGAGAAAATGGAAGTTCAAATTGTAGAATGTTAAGTTTTTTATATATTTAACTATATTGTACATCATTATGAAAGCACATGGTAAGCAATAAGGGGTGAGTTGTCCTGAGCAGGATAAAAACTTCCTGCAGTTATACTGAGATGACACTGCCAGGGACACCACCAGCAATTGCTGTCCTGTTATGAAACCAGTGTTCTCTCACCAGTGGAGAACATTTATTAATCAAGACAGATTGGCTTCTCAAGTAGGAGCAGCTTGGCTGCTCTGAGGCTGTTGTGGACTGTCACTTGGACCCTGGACTTGGGCAACCCATCTTCTGCTAAGGTCAGTGTGGGACCCCTCTGGTTGGGAGATAATTACCAGCTGAGGAGTGTGGCTTCCCTATTTATGTATTTGTATGTATTTGTAATCCACTACTGTTATTATTACTTTATTAGAATTATCCTGTTGGGGTTTTTTTTGTTTTTTTTTTTTTCCCAACCTAAAGTCTCTCTCCCTTATTCCCCTTTTTATTTTTCCCAGGGAGGATAGTGGGGGAACAAGCATCTGAGACATAGTTATTGGCTAAAACTGTGACGTGTGAACTGTGCTGGGATTAGTGAAAGAGAGGAAATCAGTAGTAGTTAGTGGAACAAATCTAATTATCAGGTAGGAGGAGGGAGGTGGTCGGGCTACTTCCCACCATCCCAAATAAGTCACTGGGGTAACGCAGTGTTGGTCTGGCTCCACCTGCTCCAAACTATCATTCAAATTAAAGTAGATTCAGAAAAGTACAACAAAACTTGAAGACATTCACATCTGAGTCTGAAAAAGCTGTGGTATTTAGGGATTTTATTCAAGGGAAGGTTAAGAGGTAACCCAGTCCCAGCCTGTAAGTAGCAACAACAGCCAGAATGTTTTTTTTTCTTGACTAGAAAGACTATAAGTAAATTTCAAAGGCTGTCAATAAAAGCCACATAAATTCAAATGGGAAACAAAGCATGTGAAATGCCACTCAGCAGCTACCCTGTGCAGGTTGCAGAAGGTTACAAGGGACAAGTTTATGTCTTGCCTGGGTGCACTAGTCTAAAAAGCCCACAAAAGTTCTTCCTGCAGTCTAACTTGATACCATGCAGTATAAGAAAAGTAAACAGAGAGGAAAAGTATCTGGATCGAGTTGATGGAAATTTACTTTTGACTGATTGAAACTGAGGTGACATAAAGCAGATGGATTTTTTTCTCCCCATTCCTAGCTTAAGGAAATGAATTCTTTCATGATGATCCAATTTTTAAATTAATATTCATATGAAGAACACTGTATTGTGGCTGTGAAAGAGCTGAATATGAAGCAGAAATAAAATATGTACATAAACCAGGATAACTGACAGCTTTAATACATTTTCAATTTACCTGTGAATACAGACACAGTTACCCCCCCAATAAAGCAAATACCTAGCCACAGGGTATAACAGGGCAAGCATAAAAATCAAAGCAATGTGATCTAAAGAAACAGTGATAGAGTGGTGGCAGAGGGCAGGTACTGACTGCTGGCTGGATGGGGTCATCCCCTCTCTCCTTCCATGCCCATCTCTGGAGTAGGCATCAGACTTGCTCAGGACCTGACAGGCACAAATGTTTGGGCTATTTGTGCAGAGTCTAACACTTCAGCAGCTCAGCAGTCTCCTAGAATCAGAGAAACCATCAAGGTTAAGGAGTTGATTGTAATGGCCAGATGTGACAGAAGGCAATTCGAAGGCAAAGCTGGTGTGACCAGACTGTAGCTGTTTCCTAACAGCTCCCAGATGACCCACAGAGGCTACTTGATGATTGCTTTAAATTGCACCAGGTTCACGTCAGACCCTGTGTGATTTCTGGTGTTACAGAACTACCTTTACCACCTTGCCAACCTGTGATGTCTCCATTTCACTTCAAACTTTTGGCTTGCTTAAAAAAAAAAAAAAAAAAAAAAAAAAAAAAAAAAAAAGAGAGAAGAGATTAACATTTTCTGCACCCACAGCAGTAATGTCTGACTTCCAGGATGCCCAGCAGTGCCCAATGCTGCCTTTTTAATTATTGGCATAATCAGGTCATGCAGCTAATCAGCACCCTGGTGTATGAGCTCATGCTCACACTGAGCCTCTCTTTTTCTGAATTTGTTTAGCTGTGCAGCCTCGTTAGGAATAAGACTGTCTCTCCATAAAGGATAAGTTCTTATAAGTGGATCTTTTCTGCTTGAGCTACTGTAAGGGCTTCTTGAATTAATTTAATATAAACAGCAGCAAAAGCCTCTCTTAGACAGCTCTGCACTCTTCCTCCCCAAATGGCTGCTTATAAGTATTCAAATGTCCTGCTCTGTGTTTTTCAGCAGAAAATGTACAAATACCTAGCAGATAGCCCACCAGTGCCTGCTGCAGCTTCTCTTCACTCCTGCAGGAAGACTGTCCCTATGCAGCAAAGAATTGCTGTGCCAGAGGAACCACTGGCTCTGCCAGGTCTGCTTCCCTGCTGGGGTGGCTGTTACACACTGGGAGAATAAGTTTGTGCTATGCCTAAAGGAAAACATCTCCAAGGAAGATGGACTAGAGAGTTTCTGTGGCTTCTGAGGAACGTCCCAACTTGAGACTCTCTCTAGACCATCTCATGGGTTTCTGGCAATGCCTCAATCTTGTTCTATTCTAGGAATTTCCCACAGCTTTTCAGGAAATCAAAACCTTTCTAGAAAGTCCCCAGGGCTTTCTAAGAATATAGTAGTTGTTTTTCAGGAATCCTTTATTAGAAGGTTTGGGGCAATTGCCCTGGTTTTCCAGGAATTCCTCGATCTAGAATCTTAGGAATTCATGAGGTGCTTTCCACCAGTTCCTTATACAAGAATCTGTCTGGGAAGTTTCCTGGTGCTTTCTAGGCAATTTCCTGCTACTTTGTGGAAATTTTTTCAGCTGCTTTTTTTTGTTTTTTGGGGTTTTTTTTGTGACGCTGTAGGCAATCTTCACACAGCCTTTCAACATGTATTTTCTAGGAAAATTTCCATTGCTTTTTGTGACTTCTCTAGTAATTTTTTCTGTTGCTTTTTTAGGAATATTTGTACTGCTTTCCAGGAATTCAGCTAGAGCTTTTCAACTTGATTGGTTGTCTTCTAGAAAATTGACTAATTTAAATAAGAAATTGTCTTTTCTTGTGCTAGTGCTTTAAAGTGCTTGAAACTTTTCCACTGCTTCCTAAGAATTTATATGATGCATTCCAGGTGTTTACCCTTGTAAGAATTCACACCAAAACCTCTAAGAATTTCCCTATTGCCTTCTAGTTTTCTGCATTTCTCCAGGAAGTTCCACTTAACTTCTGTGATTGAAGGAAAAGTACCAGGGAAAGTACTAGAGTAATGCACCATGTTCAATTCCTTGTGGATGTGACAAATTTCAACAGTGCAAAAATTTTGAGAGGTATAGAAAAATGTAAGGTGGGAAATCACTTCCTAATGATTTTGGGATTCAGCAAGGATCATTTAGAAATGGCCATTTATCCAACTGCAGCCAATTGAGTATTTTACAAGAACATTATATATGATAATATCAGCACAGAGCTGAATTCCAGGGACAGTTTCAGTGTCACTGTTGCAATATCCTCCACTAAGTGTATTCTTTTTTGGATTTGAATAAAGAGCAATTACTTCTAGATTTGCCAGTGTGTCCCTGGATTTGCAGCCAAGGTATTGTCATTATGTCTTTTAACCATTTTGTTCCGGTGCAGATGCCCACATCCCTTGGGCTCTCACAAAGCACCAGATAGCTGCCTGGTAGTTGGCTGATGGATGGGTGATGAGGACTCAGTGACTGGTAAATCTCCAGGTCTCTGGAATGGTTAGGAGTTGAATTTTTCATTTCTGTATTTAGGTCTTCCTAAGGTAAGAGTCAGCCATGTGCAGTAAAGGTTGTTCTTTCTATTCTCTCAACAGTAAAAATAACAATATCCCCAAGTCCTAAATGCTCTCATAAACAGAGCAATTTGCAGTCAGGTCAGATGCAGTTATTTTCTGGAGTCCCTGTAACTTTGCAACTACCTGTCAGCTGTTTGCTGGTGCACATGACACCAAAGCCTTTACAGCATTAGAGAAGTTCCACATCTGAAGGAGGAGGTTTCTCACTGGTCCTAAGCATGCTGCATTTATTCTTGTGACATCCAGATCTGCTGCAGCCTGAAGTGTTGGTGTTTGTGCATTAAAGCTTTCAGTCTACTGCCTGCTGCAGGATGGGCTGGTTTGGGCAATGTGCTCCTCACCTAATTATTTTTTATGTGGTGAGAAGAAGACATAAAAGCAGGTCATCCTTTAATGTGCAGCTTGGGTCACTTTATGTAGGCCATGCAATGCTAATGGAATTTAGGAGCTTATAAATGTTTTTAATTGCAAATAATTCATTATCATTTATTGAATTGTTTACCCTTCAGTGCCTGCCATCGCCATTCCTGTACCTTCCAAGGCTTATCTTAAAGTCCTCCTTGCAGTTCCCATGCAAAGCAGGAATGAAAATATTCTGAGGGAAGCAGCTCTTATGTAGTTTTAGTTTAGTTTTGGTTTTCTAAGTATATTATTATTTATTTTTAGCCTTCCTGTTTTGGCCCTGATAGCTTCATTAACTTTGTTTTTCTGAGTGGCCTAGATCAGCATTTCTGAGCCAAATCAGGATATAGTTTGGACAAATCTGGATCCAAACTCTGTCATTCATGTCATGCCAAACTTTGACCCTTTCATATTAAGATGTCCCATCTCTTAAAAAGGAGAGTGACATTCCTTATGTAAACAAAGCATCTGCTAATTTCAGCAGGAACTGCTTGAACTTGCTCTGGGGTTGCAGAACGTTCAATATTTCTGCTGTCTCCCATCATTCTCTTGAAGGAGGAAAGAGCAAAGCAGTGGGTATATATCTTAAAATGGCACTGGAGGGTGGGTTAGGATGTCTTGTCTCTACAGTGAGCATCCACAGAGAGCCAAAAATCAAATCAGGAAGAGAAACCTAAGAAAATGAATAAAGAATAACTTTCATTGATTTTTTTTTTTTTAATTCCTCCTTCTACAATTATCCTAAAGATACATGTACCAGAGAGGGTTTTTTTGTGAAAAAAATGCTACGAAAAGTTGAAGTAAAACCAATACACATTTTGCAGTGTCACAGAAGCAGTCATGGCTAATGGTGGTAGTTCTTGCATTAGTAACAAATGACATCTCCAAACCCCAGATACACACTTGTTAGGTACAAAGCCTCCACATGTGAGAGGGAAAAATGTCACAATATCCACAGGTGTGTTTACCTACCTTTCTCAGCCCTGTGACACATGGGCCCCACCAGCTTCCATCGGCCTCTCTGTGCTCTTACCTCTCTGTGGTAAGTTGTATGGGTGATATCTTTGTCCTGCAAAACTGCAAAAAAAAAAAACAAAAAAACCAAAAAACCAAAACAGGTATCTCCTTGGCATACCATGGTTATCAGTTTTGTTCCACCCAGTTAATTGATTGGACGGACACCAAGCTCATGTGGAAGAGACTTCAAGTCCAGAAGTTAATGGAGAAAGCAGAAAGGAATAAAAAGGTGAAACCTGAGAAAACAATCTTGTATCTCCACTGTTCTCAGCTTCTCTGCCTGGTCTCTTCTCCTCAGACTGTCTTCCCAAGAGCCAAAGTCTGGGCAGAGTTTGAACTGTTAATGTGTTGACAAATGTTTCAGCTGCTTCCTAAGGTCAGATGATGTCAACTTACTTAAAATACCAGGACATCTTTCTGCTTTTACCTGCAGTCATCCTGGGGCAGCTTCTCACTTGCTTTTGGGCAGCATCATAGCTTCACCTCATAATTCAGAGCATACACAGAACTTACCAGGAGTTGCAATGCTGCTCCTCTTCCCACAGAGAATCTTTGGCTGGCTGGACACTCCATTGTGGCACTGCCAAAAAACCCCATGTCCTCCTGTGGCTGGCACCATTGCATACTGCCATTCTGGGAATGGGGAATGGGACACAGCCAGGGCTTAAGGGTAGCTGAGATTCATATATTTTAAAATGAATGACTTTTATAAAAGTAACTGTGGGAGAACAGCTGAACCACACTCTGCCCTGTAGTGATTTAAAGGGGGGTGCAGCAACCTCAGCTACCCTGCTGGAACCTGGCAGGACTCTTGTGCTGCTGTAGAAATAAATAAAAAAGGCATATACACACATATATATATATATATAGGCATATGCATATATATATATATATAAAGAGCATACATAAACTATTCACTATATTTGTGAAGACCAAGATATAGAAGCCAGGAGCTATGTTGGGAAGGGTCCTGCTGCTCTATTTGTGTAAGTAAATATGGCCCAGCGTGCCTTGTGCTTGGTGATGCTGCAACAGCTGCAGCAAACCCAGAACAGCTCAGCCTGGGCCAATTTGCCCACTCTGCTTTTGGTCTCTCTTAAGCATTGCTTGCCTGCATTTTTCTCCTAGCTCCCATATTACTTCTGCCTTAGGAACTATTAAATAAAATGTTGAGCTCTGACAGAAATCTGGATAGGTTTATTTATGCCTGTGATCTGTGTTTGTGTTAGAGGAATGAAGAGTGCAGCAGCCAGTCAGCTTGAGAGCCATGGAACTGTGGCTTGGCTGCAGCTGCACAGTTAAACCAGGGATTCCAGCTGAGGAGGAGAAAAAAGGCCCACAAAAACATTAAATTAATGTCATGCTAAAGGCCACTCTCATGTGGAACCCTCAGTGCAGAGCCCATTCCAGAGATGGGCAGGGACAGCCCCTTTTATAGTCTGGCTATAAGAAAGTTAAATTAGAAGGAGGATGTGGCCTTTATATCTCCTGATTTCTTTGTTCCCATCATTAGCCTTTAAGCAGGAGCTCACTGTACTGAGCACAAAAACAGTGGTGGGGGAAGGTGCCAGGTGAGCAGTGAAAACTCCTGAGCGGTTTCAGCCACAGTCGGTGTCTGTAGACCAAAAAGTGCTTGTGTCTGATGTCTGGCACCAGATGAGGAATGGTATGTGCCAGTGCAGTGTGCCAGAATATTAGTACATCAGGCTGGTGTTTGCTAAGAACTCCACTTTTGTCTTAAACTTTCTTAATGTGCAAGTCATCACATGCTGCTAAATGGGACCAGTGTACTCACACCCCTGCCGTGACCCCAGGCAGGCATGTGCTGCTCGTTGATATTTCCTTTGACTGATAAACTGTTCATTGCAAATTAATTAATAAGTTAATTCATTGGATGTTGCATTTTGTGCTTAAAAGTTATTTCAGAGATTTAGCAGGTGTTTTGTGCTTCTTCCCCTCCCTACATGCATCCACAGAATGGAGCAAAGCAGATGGACACATGCATTCCTCTTCGAGGAGGCAGTGGGGTTGTGCTGCCTGCATTGCCATGCTGCTTATCAGACTGAAAGCAAAGCCTAGAAGCAGGGTAAAAAAAAATGTTCCAGTGGGTGTGAAAGGGAAAATACCACAGCTGATGATACACAAGCTTAATTGTGTGATGGCCTGAAGCAGAGCTGTTCTGTGAAGAGCTATTCACAAACCCCAATTTTTAAAAAGCGCAGATCATATTAGTAATGTAAATTAAAATAGCCTGATAACGTCAATCAAATATTTTAAGACTACATACACTCTGTTTTTTATTCTCAAATGACCACAGAAAAGAGTCAAGTTCTAGCTGCTGGCCAGACTTCTTGCTATTTCTCTTTTAAATGAGACCATATAGTTTTCCTTTGGGAAATATTTGGCACTGGAGCAATTTAGGTTCAAACTTTGATCGCTAAACTCAGGAGCATTTTTCTGTTCAGTTTAAGGAGAGAAGATTCAAGGTCACAGCACTTGGAAAAAACACCTGTTAAAACAGATACTGCTCATCACTGATTTCTGGACACGGTTCATAAAAATAAAAATAATCACTCAGATTTAGCAACCTAATTTCAGCAGCAGCAACTTGTCTTTACTTGACTTAGATGACACAAACAAAAACCCAGCTTCACACAAGATTTTTAAAAGTTGAAGTTGTTATTTTTTACAGAGTATAAAGCTCATTTAATCTCAATTATTCTTTTCTGCTTTCGTAATTTTTTCTTTGGTTGGTTCATCTTTTTGTTTTCCATTTAGGGAAAAAAAAACAAACAATGAATTACCTGTAGGAACTGAAAGAAAAAACTCAGGAATGTTGATAATTTTCCCAGAAAAATGAAGCACTGCATATCCTGTGAGTGCTGTGAAGTTCTTGCCACCATGCTTCTTAATGGGGGTAAATTAATGAATTATTTGTCAGTTGCATATTTTTTCAGACAGATTGAATTCTTGCTATCAGTTCAGATGAGCCTCAGTCAATGCTTTCATTTACTGTCAATACCCAGGGTGAACAAATTCATCTTTAAAGCCCAGCTCCTGCAAAATGCCCTCACATGCCTGACATGTGCAAAGTCACCCATGACCATCTGATTAGTTAGCCAATTAAAATAAAACTAAGGGATTGTTAAAAAAACTACAGATTTTCAAGAGGCTTATCTGGACCAAACGGTCCAGGACACTCTGTTGTTATTTTTTTTTACAGACAAAAATGAGCTTGTGCTTCCCGTGCTGTGTGTGCCCAGCTAGAGACTTGTCTCCAGACAATGCATCTACCTCTGTTCCCCCTTGGAAAACTTTGAGTTCCTGCTGGTTTAGAGCACAAGCAATACCAGATCCCCTCCCACTAGAGAGGCAGAGATCCTCTTGAGAGGTTTATGATGCTCAGGTAATGCCTGCAACACTTCTTGGCTGTGAGACCCTAAAGCTAGGAAAAATATGCAACAAGACTGTAAGCAAGGGAGCAACTCAACTACCCCCAAAGAAGAGATTTTTTTTCTTTTTTTTTTTTTTCCTAAGTTTTAAGGATATGTTTTCTTCTGACAGCCCTCCACAGAGGTTCTCATCCTGTCCTCTGCAACATCATAGAATCATAGAATCATAGAATCTTAGGGGTTGGAAGGGACCTCGAAAGATCATCTAGTCCAACCCCCCCTGCCAGAGCAGGGCCCCCTAGAGTACATCCCCTAGGAACGTGTCCAGGTGGGTTTTGAATGTCTCCAGTGAAGGAGACTCCACAACCCCCCTGGGCAGCCTGTTCCAGGGCTCTGTCACCCTTACAGTAAAAAAATTTTTTCTGATATTCAACTTGAACCTCCTATGCTCCAATTTACACCCATTACCCCTTGTCCTATCACTGGTCACCACTGAGAAAAGCCTAACTCCATCTCCCTGACACTCACCCCTTACATATTTGAAAACATTGATGAGGTCACCTCTCAGTCTCCTTTTCTCCAAACTAAAGAGACCCAGCTCCCTCAGCCTTTCCTCATAAGGGAGATGTTCCACTCTAGTGTTATCCAGTTGGGCATAGCCTACAGACAGACCTCAAACTTTCCTATCTGTAGGATATGGCTAGGATATAATTCATGTTTGCCATGCTCAAACAAACAAACTTCAACATCACTTTCATTCTTAACAATCATTATTTTATTAATATATTTTACAAGATTGCAGTTGAAATCATTTAAATACAAATATTTTTTTATACAGAAAGTGTAATAAAGTTAAAATAGTTCCTTGTGTAATTCATAGCATTATTGCAATGCTTACAAAATTTTGCATAGAGTGTGCAAGGATTGATGTTATTTGATACAAAAAAGCTTTCTGTTTTCCCACACAATCACACACATACATAAATTAAAAAGAAAAAAGCCAAACAAATCTGAAATTCTTAATGAGAACTGTGATAAGATCTTAAATTCATTTTGTCTTGTTTACACAATCAAGGTCATTGGTGATTATCAGAGTAGAGGTCAGACAAGGTATTTTATCATCACAGATGAAAACTGCTCTAGCATATGGGTCATGCCTTTTATGCTACTGCTGTAGATGAACAAGATTTTTGCTTTGACTTGTACTGAATGTTGTTTTGCTGTTGGGTCTACCTACATGGAGCATTTGCTTCATTAATATCAACAACTCTATTGGCATTCATGCACAAGGAAACTAATTCAAATAAGGGGTTGATAGTAATAAACCAAACCAAAATCCAAAATGATCCAAATCAGATCCAGCAGGTCAGTCCCTTCCCTGCTCCCAAACTACTGCACAGAGCAGATCCATCATGAGATCTGGGTTGCAGCTCAGGAAAAGCTGTAATTTAGGGAGAAATCCAAGTGTGAATGCTGGCAACTGAGCCCTTCTTCAATAAACAGTCTAAAATTGCTTAGATCTGCTTTCCATGAGCATGCTCTAACTCTGCAGGGCAGGATTTGCTCATCTTAACTTCTGTGCTCTATCTGGTAGCCCACGAAAGGGGACAAGAAAGAATTCCTCCAGCAACGCCTGCCATGAGAGAGCCCCTCAGCAAGGAGCCCAGCCCTGCCTGAACACCAGCAGAGCCCCAGTGCCTGCCTGGTGAGATCTCCTGATCCTGCATCACCCACCAAATCACCAGGTGTGGTTTGTGGCAGTGACAAGGGGTAGTTCATCCTATCTGGATGAACATGCCTCCTTTTTCAGGCAGCAGCTTAAGGTCTTTATCTGCACCTATGTTCAAATAAACACCTATGTGTGAAAGCTCAACCCCCTTCTACAGGGGTCCTGTGTCCCATGGAGCCCAGATACCATTCAAACTGTAGTTTAGACAGAGCAGCCAAACTCTTCCTTTTAATTTCACAAAAGGTGCTAAACCTTCAGGGCCAAACCCTCAGCCTACTAGTGAGCTTAATGGATCAAAATCCTAATTTACACCAGCTACAGATCCTTGTGCTGTGACTGGCCCTGTTGAACTGCTCCAGCCCAGTCTCCCAAGGCAGCCATCCTGCTGTGCTGCTCCTTCTAGTGCAGAGGATCTGGCAATGAGATAAAGAAGAAAGGGCAAAGCTGCTCACCTGCCTCTTCCACCTTGCAGCTTCCTGAGTGGAGGTACCAGGACACTGTCCCCACAGCATCTCCTTGGATGCTGTACAAATATTACCAGGCTGTGGCTTTAAGAGCTGCTCAGCTGCACTTTCTGGAGTTATGGCTGATGCCTTCAAAGCGGTCAAAGGCTTGCTTGAACAGCAACAGCCAGCATTATTTACACCTCTTAGACTGCAGATACATAACAGTAAAATCATTACTACTGCCAAAGGGTTTAATTACCCACTACATCAATAATAGAACTGATACTGAGTGCACAAGCTCAGAGGACCCAGATGAAGACAAAATTTTCAGGCTCTGGCTTAGCAATGGTGTCAGCTCCCAGCTCTACAGGCAGCTATCCTAAAGAAATCAAGCCTTAGTGTTTGGGGGCGGTGGTGTTTGCAGCTAAGTAAGTGCAAGAGAAACTCTTAACAGCAACATTTTGTCATCTATATTCCAGCCTTCAATGAAAATGGCACTGCCCACAAATAATTCTTTTGCTCTCTGGCATGAGCATGCCTCAAGAAGTTTCAAGGACTCTTACGACAATTTAAAAAAAAAAACAACAAACCAAACAAAGAAATTACATTGATTTAGAAAGTGATAATGCATTTAGCAGTAGTAAGCTTTGGAACACTTTATCTCCTGTCAGCTGTTAAGTCTTTCGAATGAGGCAAAAATGTGAGACTGAAATTCCTGCTACATGAAAAGATGCACATGAACTATGCCTTGTAATGGGCCTATTCCTGTAGTGGCAAACATGTTAGAAATGGTGAGACTCTCCAATTGGGCAGGACCCGACAAAGGGCTCCAAAAAGTCCTTTTTAATCTTTGAAGAAAACACTGTGTAACTAAGGCTGCCTGTTTTTATCTGAAGGATTTGCTAGCAGGGCACAATGTAAATGTAGCATTATTGCACAATTTTCTTCTTCTGATATTTTCTCTTGCTGGCAGAATAAACCAACTAAATATGAGAGCAACATACAATTACATATCGCTTCACAACAGAGATAAACTTCCTATTTTTAAATACTGATTAAGAACTAACCAAAAACCCAATCCAGAAATGAGTTACCCCAAAAGAACAGACAGGTTGTCTATGCTGACTGGTGGCAGGAAAGCAAAGCCATTGCATGGCCTCAGCTGTAATAAGGTGAGAAATTTCCTGGGAGGGACAGCAGTGCTAACGTTCCCACAGGAATTACACTTGTTGCAAATTAATTTTTAAGGGACCCACACCTCTAGTTTAAAGTGACTTGGATGGGAAATCTCCGTGATACACTATGATTAGATTTTCTTCTTCGCTTCAGATAAAAGTCCTGCAGCTTTAAATTTCCATCTTTTCCTGTATAAAGATAGTGTGTCACTTTTCAGAATGGCATAATACAATTCAAATGGCAGGAAAAGAGTGTCTGAAATGATAAAGCCTCAGAGCAATATGTGCATAACCATGGGCTTCTCAACCACAGAAGACCTAAAAGCTTTCTAAATACAAGCTATTCACTGTAATTTCAATACAAGCCCCTAGTCACTGTGGTTACTCTGGATGGAATTAACACACCAGCAATCTTGAACAACCCAAGCTGTAAGTGGTTTTAGTGACTGTAATTTCACTGTGCACCATGAAAGATCAAGCATAATTGCTACTGTATTTAGTAAAATGGATGTTATTAATCTAAAGTAAAATAGGGAAAACAGGCAGAGAAGTTTGCTGCATTACTGTGATCAGGGTGCTGTCTCTCACCATTTCGTCCCTCTCCCTCCTACCTGCCTTGTTTCATTCACTCCACTTTGCTTGAGTAATCCCATCAGCACCATGTCAGTGTTTAACTCTGCTCCAGTCACAGCTGTAAACTCAGCTACATAAGCTCTGAATGTCTCATAATCTCTCTCTCTCTTTGTGCACGTGTGGCACAAAATTTACCAACAAGTCCCCAGTTTTACCTGGACACAAATTTTGTTTTGGAGCAGGGAATGTGGGACTGACAAGTCACACTGTGAGGGCTGGGGGCTTCTGGCCACCTGCACGCAGCCCCATGTATAGGGGGACTTTGGGCCACTCAAATATTGCACAGGTGTTTCAGAAGTGAGGAAAAAGGTTAAAATGAGGAAAATGGAAATGGTGCCAGGATTGCATTGCTCAACAGCAATGGCAATAAAAAGCCTTGTATTTTCACATTCGAAAAGCACCAATCCAGTGCTTGGCAAGGCTCTGCAGTAACGTGCCCTGCACTTGCTGGGGTGAATTCTGAATGATGACATTTCAAAATTTAAAATGTCAGCCTGAAAAGAAAAAAAAAAAAAGGAAAAAAAGTCTCTAATTTTTTGTTTGTTTTTACTGTATGCACTTTGAAATCATTATGGCCCAGTTACTCTTTTTCACTGAGCAGCTACTGGAGTTCTTAGTCTGAAAATACTCCAGTGCAAGTAAGTGAACAGCCAGTACCATTTACTCAGTTTATTATTTACTCAGTCTATACCTTCAACCCAGGATGATGCCTTTCGGTGTTCTGGGTAATTTCTTCACATTTAAAATTTTGGTTAATCTTGCCCTCTGCTGACATTTAAAGATTTTTCACGTTATTTCCTTTTCTTCCCATTAACTAACTTGCTTTCCCTGCATTTTACTGTCTCAAATGCAGCTTTGCAATTTACCTGTATTTTTCCTGCTCAATCCAAAAAAGCACCATTAAAGTGAATGCATTTCAGGCATAAGGGCAACCAGAGAAGCAATGAATTTCTCTAAGTCTTTGGTCTTTGTCTCACTGTCTTTTGCCACATGAAAATTAAAGCCATAACAACAAATACAAAGAAAATTGGCTTTTGGTGTAAACAAGTGTATGTGAAGGTGTGTGCGTGTATATTTATATATATATATATATATATTTGTATGCTTGTGCACATCTTATGACAACAAAAGCTAATTTCCTTTAAGAAAATCTGTATTTGCAGGCTTGGTATGATGTGAACTAACCTGACATTTTCTCAAATTCCATGAGAATGTATCTTTAAGCTTGAAGAATTTTCTAGGGACTTTTAAAAAATTTAGAAATCATTTTGCTATACTGTATATTGCAGATGATATTTTTTAGGTTTATGCCTTAACCATTTTTGGTTTTGCATATAAATGATAATTCTTATTAAAGGAGAAAAAAAAGAACCTCTCAAAATACAGCTTTGTGACAGCACATGACTGAGACACCACCAAAAAATAATTCTTAGGGGTTTTTTTTAAATGTATGCCTAAGAGAGGTCTTGGACATATTTTAGTAGTTACTGTCTTCCCCTTTTGATGACTTCCTTCAGTGTCAACATTTCTTTGTACTCTTAAGCTACCCATTTCACTGACTACTAATGGACTTCAAAATTTAAAAATACTAACAAACCAAAAGACCCACAAAGAAACTTGCAGAATGGATGCAGTTGTATTATCAGTATTAGGATCTCTGCTTTTGTTAATGTCAAAGTTTTTTTGCTTTAGAAAAAAAATCCTAATTCATCCATGGAAGCAGAAGGATCCATCCATGCATCCATACAGTGCATGTACAGTAGACAGGTGAGCTTCCTGACTGCTTACAAAGTGTCACATTAAAAAAAAAAATCTCAAAGCCCTATAAAGGATTTTGAATATATAAATGCATTTATCTTTAATAGCAGTATTCATGGCTGCCTAAGGTATATTTACCTTAGAAACACAGCCCCTTGATCAGCATTTCAGTGGGGTTTTCCTGCTTCTGCTGTGATGCAGGACACAGTGCAAAGCCAGGGTTCAGTCTCCCTAAAGGCTGGCAGTGTTTCCACTGCCCTCAGTGCTCTGAATTGTCACCTCTCCAGTTCCTGTTCCAGCTCAGGCCACAAAGTCATTGGCATCTCTTCCACTGATCTCAGAAGAAACAAATTCACCATCCATCCCAGCCTTGCCTTAGCGTTGGGAGGTAAAACAGAACTCTGGTTTGAGATAAACACCATCTCCTCAAATAGCAAATGCTCAGTTGAACTAAACTGCAAATCAGATTCACAAAAAGAAACACACAAAACCTTGTTTGTTTTTGGAGTTTTATCGATGATAGGTAGAGCATATGGATGAAATTCCAGCCAGGGGGGACTCTAATTTAAATAGACTGAGGGAAACCCAACCCATGCAGGTACAGCAACTGTGAGAGACTGCTGAGCAAGGCAGGAGGGAAAGGACCCTCGTGCACTTGCCTTGTCCAGCAGGTGTGTCCATCACCACACAACAGCTCCAGCAACAAACCGTGAAGCATGAGATATCTGGATGGTTTTGCATGCTGCTTTTTCAACAAAATTTCTTTCACCCTTCCCCCTGGATCTCAGACAATGCAGTCCTGCCTACTCTGGTTTGCCTCTCACTGCACAGTGGGGACTCATCCCATGGCAAACACAAGTGCAGGCAGCATCCTCTACACTGCTGTCTTAAAACTCAAGCGAGGCTTAAATGATTTACAAGTCTTTATACAGGGTCAATCCTTCTAGCAACAATACCTCCTCTTTCAACACAGCAAATAATTGTATGTTTTTTAAGATTGAAACATGATTGTAAAATATATTGAAGAAATTACAATTCCTTTACACAGACACAATTAATGTACCCTTTTCACCTCAGAGAAGCATCTGCAGTGGTGGCACAGTCGTATAAGATCAGTCCTTAACAGTTTTCCCACAGAAATTTATACCAAAATAAATGGCTGACTGTCCTTCAGCAGTTTCACAGCTTCAAGACAGAAGGTGACAATCTCATCCAAGAGCCCAGCTGAGAACACCAGCCACTCCAAATGAATTTGGTGGGATGGAAATTCTCAGAGGAGCAGCCACAGGGTGTACAGGGATGAGGACTGAGCCACCGGCCTCTCAGAAGCAGAGCTTGGGAACTGGGATTCAGCATCCCTGGTGGGTCATTCCCTCCATCCATCACTGCCTCTCTCAGCAGCATGAATATGCTTGGGGATGGGGAAGTTAGTGAGACTCATTTTCTGTACAAGCATGTGTCTTCACAATTGCTCACAGGGGAATTATTCATGACTCGGGCCCTGCTTGCTATAAGATTTGTGAACATTATTAAATGGAACAGGGAAAAAACCACTACAGTTAATGTAGGACTACGAATGGGACTTCAGCAGTGGTCCCAGAGGTAACGTACAGAGTATTTTGCTATATTTAACATGGTAAAAAAAGAGTCTGTATCACTCCAGGTGTCCCGACAGTCTTAATGCATTTCATTGACATCTGTTTTAAGTTGCAACCAGTTTCCAAGACACCTTCCTGTCCCTCCCCCCAAATAAAAGAGTTTTAATAACAAGATAAATATGATGTGCTTCTCCTTGCTGAGTGCATTGACTTAAGGCATAGGCACAATTCCCCTCTTTGAACAGAGATGGTATAGTCCTGTGTCCCAATACAATTGTTATCCTGGGTGACCCTTTGCATTCAAACGTCGACTCAAGACATAATAATTAAGGGAACAATTCATTAACAAATAGCTCGAATTAATTAATTAATCAGAAAACACTACTGAAGTAAAAAGTAGATAATTCAGTCCTCTTTTAGGAACAAAATTTATGGGACTGCTGCTTTATTAGGCAGCAAGACATCTAATCTAAACTGCATAGAAATCTTTCCTTTGAGTCCACTCAATTTTGGATTAAGCCAGAATTACTCATTTAAAAAAATAAACCCTGGTACTCTCCAGACCACAAGGCTATTGCAGAAAAGGAATGGGCTAAGTTTTTTTTAAAAAATTGCTGTTAGCTACATTTTTTCTTAAAATTATTTGAAGAATATAAGTTTTGCTTAGATTTCAGTAGGGATGGGCATGGATCTGTCATATTTGCACATGAGGTTAATATACTTTCAAAGCACCTCTTGCTGTTCTCATGAGATTATTGCAACTTGGACACTTTTGCAGTAATTAGTCCTTTTGTTTTTCAAAGATTTTTACATGCATGTGGATGCAACTATGGGTCAAAATTCAATGATCTGGGCTCTTATGATTATTTTTCAAAACCTGAACTGTGGAAGTAATATTACCAGATCAGATTTCACATTTTATGCTGCCTGTGACTCCTGGACTTAAATAAAGAAAAATGCACCCGTGAAGAGGTTCAACCACAGAGTTATTGGGGCTTAAATTCTAGAGGAACTATCATCAAAAGCCCTTGCTTTCTAGTAAACTGGTTTTGTCATGATCTTTATAAATACTTTTGAAAAAAATCTGTTTTATTGTCAGCATCTCTGATATTTGCAATCTCCACCAAATCTAAGTGACCTGGGATTGTATATCCTAAAAAGAAAGTGACAAAAGTTGTGGCACAGCATCTACATGACACATCAAATTTGCATGAATGTCTCTGTTTCTGTGGGTAGAACAGGTAATTTTCCCTGTTTCTATAAATGGTGATAGGAAATGTTCAGATCTTAAATCTTCACAATTTCACACCACATATTTTCAAATTTAAAGGTGCTAAAGAAGAGTGATCCAGGACACCTGTTAACTAAGGATGTTCAGGATTTTTTTATTTAGCCCAACTTTTGTAATTTTCCTCCTTCCAAGACTAAATTCAAGGCCAGTTTTCTTAGAACAGAGATGACTTTAGGTTAGGGTTAGAACTGAAATGTCACATCTGAATAACACAAGGCATCCTTGGCCAGGCAAAGGCAAGTCTCTTTGCAGAAAAACACATGCTTCCAGCAAATAGATCTGGAGTTTTCTACTGCCCAAATGCTATCCATGTCTCTCAACGGGGAGCCATGCTTTAGGTGAAAAGCTTCAGGTAAAAATTAAAGAGAAAATTAAGTATAACCTCGGGTACCCTGGATCACTCTAGCTGATCAGAGCAGCACATCTGGCTACTTTGTTGTTTTTTCTTTTTGTTTATTTGTTTGTTTGTTGGGTCTTTTTTTTTTTAATTTTGTTTTGTTTAATGTCACTGATTTAATGGTGCAAAAATAATCAGAGATTATTTTCCCTTCTCTTCCCTTTGTATGTTGGTGGGTCTACATCAGTTCCAGCCAGCAATCCCATCACTCTGAGATCATGATCAAAAACAAGCAGATGATCATTAAACTGTATTAATATGGAAGGTCCAGGGGAGCATCAAATCCAATTCATCAGGTTGTACCAGTAAATTTTGATGTGGGAAAAGAAATGCTACACAAATATAACAGGGTCACCCTGGGATTCCTTGTACTGAAACATCATTTTACACAGAGGATATATATATATATATTTTATATATATCTTTTTATATATATATATTCACACACACGCGCGCGCACACACAAAAAAAGTCTTTGATAGGCTTTCTGTGTTCTAGTAAAAATAGTTGGCAGCTGCAATCTGTGAGACCAGAACTGGCTTTTGTGCTGCCTGCAATGCCCCACTGCAAATTGTCTCTCAAAGGCAGACGCTTGTATTTATCTGGCAGGTTGAGCTTGTGCCTGCCTGAGACAGAAATAACCTCCCGTTGGGACACACACAGAGCTCATAGATTTTTTGCCTGGACCCTGAAGAAGAGGAAGATCCTTGAGGCAAGTTAGGTAGTTTGATTTTTGCAGAATTCAACATTATCTGAAGTCAGAGGGGGAGAGAGAGAAAAAGAGAATTAGGGGAGAGCTGTTACTTTTGATCTTGCATTTTCAAGAAGCTTCCTTTGGAATTCCACTGCTAGAAAAAAACAGGTAGACAAATGTGTAACATGGGAAAGTCTGATGCAAATTAGGGAAAGCACATGAACTGCTTTTACCCACTGTGTTTCCTTGGCAAGCAGCTTCCTGCCCCCCTGCCCTGGTTCATTTAACCCAACCAGAGGTAACTCACAGCTGGATGGGGAGTGGGCATAGTTCACATCCACAAAATTTGGGGACTTCTGGCACTATGATCCCATTGCCACCTACATTTGGAGGCTCACAGCACTAACTTTTATGCATATTTCATGTATACATGTAGCACTTTTATGTAATAACTTAAATGCCAAAACTGACCTGAATTTCCTGTAAAACAGAACATAAAAGTGAACATGTAGCAGCTCTTAAACACAAGGCAGCTACACAGGAGTGTTCTGATATCACCAAGAAGAGCACAGTAAGGTAACCTGCATACCAGAATATTACAGGACCACTGACAGGATTTGCACTTAACTTGCAACTACAGAAGGAGTCTCCAGTTTCAGTATCAAACCATCTAATCTCCTGAAGGAGGCAACATGTGCATTTTAAAATAAAGTGTTAAAAACTTCAAGGCAATCGATAGTGAAATGCCTTGTATTTCAATTGTAGGGTATCAGGTCAGGGTTTTTTTTCAGTTTTTTAAGTTTGTTGGTTAACACTCATGGTATGTGTTTGGAACATCTTAAAGGGGAAATGTTTAGAAATAACAGGAATTGTTGTAAAAATTCCATTCTATTTATTACAGCTGACACTAAGATAGAAAAATGTTGCCTTATGTGGGAACCCTATTGCCAGGAGGTTGGCACTCATTGGCAAGTTCCTCCTGCCAAAGCTCTTGGTGGGTTTGCCAGTGGGAGCTCTTCAGCCAAATCTTTTGGTGTCTTCCATCATTGTGGCAGGAGGTGATGAGAACCATGTGCCCATGCATTTTTTACACACCATAAGAAGCATTACTCAGGACCTATGGTACTTTTGTTCTGTGATATCAGTTTTAGTTATTCTCTCTTCCCCTTTGGAACTTTCCCCAGTGTAACAGTCTGTCTCCTAATGTTCCCTTGCTTCCCAAAATGAAAACATCTGAAAGCCACTTTTCAGATTCATACTGGTGAATTAAGATCTTCTTATAGAAAAACGTATAATGAAAGATTTAATTATATTGGCCAAGTAAACCTTTCTTTAAGCTGACAAGGAAACAAAGAATTTCCGAGCACTGTATATTTTACAGCTACATAAATCTGCTTGAACAACAGATGCTATTATCCAAGCACTTTAGAAATAATGAGTCAGCCTTTGCCACAAAGCACGTCTCATTTGCATTCGATATGTTCAACCACTGCTAGCAGAAACTAAGCTAGGAAAGTTTGCTGCACCAGTGCTTTCAAACCAGTGTTTCAAATGCAATGGCTCACTGACTCAGAAGGATACTAATCTGCAGGAGATTTGTGGCTCAGTTTGTTTTTGCTGCAGGGCTTGATGTCCTTCACTTACCTCTCCATCTTTGGATTCCAGCCTGAGCTCTGTCCTGCACGTGGCTTTCAAGCTGCCGGCCTCGGCATTGATCTCAATGCCTTTTGGAGCCTCCATCACCAGTGCACGTGTAGGTGACTCCAGTCTGTAACAGAAAGGAGAGTTGGAGACCCTGATGTGTTGAACATTAATGCTCACTCTCAGGCTGTCTTCTTGCACAGCCTGACTGCCCATTGCATGGCACCTGAGGACCTGCTGATCCTCAGATCTATGCCTGCTTTAGTCAGTCAGAGGAATTCATGCAGAATGTGATAATGCACATCACAAACCCAGGCTGCTAACAATTCATATCAGCTTTGCTATGCTGTGTGCAATAAACCTTCCTTCCTCCGTGATCAGCTTGCTCAAATGCAGGCTCAGGCTTCTAACTAACCAGTGCTGACTGGGGATATTAGTAAAGCAGCATACCTACACAGAGAGTGCAAGCACTTTTCTCTCTCAAACCACTGTTCAAGCAGGAACAAATTACTTCTCCTAACTCTATATAATGTGAGGTTTAGAAGGATTTAAGAAGATAAAGAAATCTGCGAAGACCCTAAAATTCCTGGGCTCCAGTACTATGCTCAAATCTCACTATTCACAGTCGTGCCTCCCTCTGCAGTGCTTTGACCCCTCCTAATCATGGAGATACCACACAGGTATCTGACAACCCTGCTATAGCACTAACCCAGCCAGACCTGTCAGTTGAGGCAGCTGGGGTTAATGCTGTAAGGTGCAGAAGTGCAAGGTCCAGTCTTCCTTGCTGATTACCCATTTGTAGGTCTTATACTTCTCTCTCCTTTTATAACAGAGTCTATTATTAATTCCTGTATTGAAAATTATTATAATAAAACCCTAATTCTCCCTCGTTGGGAGTATTATCTTAATTGATTTTACCACCATTTATTTACCATGCCATCACAAAATCTAGGCTGGGATCTCCCCAGGTGAAGCAGGCAGGCAGACTGCAACAGAAGCTCCTCTGCTTCAGCTGCTCTGGACAGGCAGCACTGACAAAGCCAAAGCAGAGGGCAGCACACAGCTTTACTTGGGCAGATTTTAGTATTTTCTTGCCTTACTGCAGTGGCTCTTCAGCTGTTTCTCTGCTCTTTATATATAATCGTTTGTGTGAGTAAGTGTATTCTTAAATGGACTCCTGCTGGTATTGAGACAACATGGAAGGCTGAGGGAATTCAGCTGTATTTATTGCAGTCAACAGTTCAATAAAGCAAAAGCACATTTCCCTCAGTGTGTCACTTCTCAAGTTATGACTTTCCCTCTTTTTGGTGCCTTCATATTGCTGTTTTTTGAACACCTTTCCCTCAAGACCCCAAACTCCTACATAATTTCCTGGCTAACTCAGCTAAATCTAAACTTTGAGGAATAACTGAGGCATCTGCAGCACAAGCAGTGAGCATGGTGTCACAATTAATAGTGTCTGCACAATATTCCTGAGCTACTTTTTGTTTTTCTCTCTGAAGCTACATTTTACACAAACTTTCTTCTGATCCCTCCACTTGTATCACAGGCTGGTTCCTGCATGAGGGACCTGAGGTTAAAGCCTGCTGTGACTCACTTTCTTTTTTCCTGATTGAATTGCAGATTGCATAGATGAAAAAAAAGCTTGCAAAGAATGACTGACGTGAAATCATAGTGCTATGTGGGATATGATTCCCTCTTTCAATTGCAGTAGCTGCCTTTCCAACATCTGTTAGAATTTCTCTATGGTAAAATGGTCACAGTGCACAGCTCCAGGGCTCTGGCCCATGCAGTCTGGTGGCTGTCATTACGCTGCCTGCCCCACATTTTCCTTGGAGATTTCTGCCCAGGGATACAGTATGCTCTCATCCTTGGCAGTGCAGCTCACAAACTGGTGTTTACCAAGAAAAATAAAAGATGCTCTGCTTGCACTAAGTCACCAGAGGCTGAGCTGTGGTGCCTGGGATGCAGGCACACATTTACTCCTGCTGCCTCTGCTCCAGAGACAGGGTCCTCCAGAGATGCAGACAGCTAAGGCCAGTAATGTCTGAAGTCACTGTAACTTAATTCATCAGAGGATGTGTCCAGAGCCCAAGACAACTGAGCTGATCGGAGGATAAAATAATTCTGAAGAACCACAGCTAGGTGACTCTTCAGCTCTCTGACATCTAGTGACTTCAATATCTTCAATGTCTTAGAAGTCTCAATATATTTGTTCATCTGTTAATCTCGGAGCTCTTCTGCCCATGGAGAAATAAATCTTCTAAGTGCATGTCCTGGTCTGGGCCAGGATAAAGGTAATTTTCTGTCTCGTAATTTTGCTTTAAGCAAAGTCTCTTGTAAGTAGCTGCACTTGCTGAAATTAATGGCAAGTTTCTTAGTCAATGTCTGCTTCTAGAACTGATAACACTCGATGTTTATAGTTACAGCTAGAGAATGATATGCAGAACCAATGACACTGCTCAGTCCTGAGGAACATTTTGCCCTCCAGAAGGAGAAAAGGAGTAAAGAGGCCACACCTGCAAACCCTTCCTTAGGGAGGAACGGACAAGATAAATGACCAAAATTGACCAAACAGAGGATTCCATCCCATACATGTCATACTCAGCAAATAACAACACAAAAAGACACAAAAGATCCTCTTGAGCAACCCCCTGGTACCCTATGGTGTGAAGTGGGAGAAGCACACAACTCTGGGGCTTTGCTGCTGCACTGTAACCCATCCCACTCCTCACAGCACCAAAGTTAGCTGGGCTGACCCCCTCATCCTAAATCACTAGCTTAGACAGCTGCAATATTGCCCACATGCTGAATTAACCAAAACTAATCCCTTTAAAATGAAAATTACAATTTTGAAGCCCAAGGGTTTTTTTTAGAACCTTAAAACTATGGAAATGAGTGCAAGTGAAGAACAGCAAAGTGCAGCTCTTCCAGTGATGAGAAATTTGGCCTTGCACTCCTCTCTCTTATGTGTTTGATATTGGTGGAACTTCATCTGCTTGCATGACTTTTGTCCCAGTTTATGCTCCTGTACATAAGGACAGAAAGGTCTTAATAAAATCTTCCATTGCATTTGAGAGGCATACAATTTAAAGTGATCTAATTTGATTACCTTCTGATATCCTGAATGAATCCCTGAGACACCTCTCTTAAAACCAGGAGCTGAAAACTCTATGCAAAGCCAGAAGAAGCAGGTGAGGAGTTTATCCTCCAGGGGGTGTGAGCAACGTTTACCGAATACTTTCCTTTGAAGCAAGTGTCTTGGAGACACACTGCTTTTAAACCTGTCTTCCAGAGCAGAGCCAATTTGGAGACTAATAATGAAAGAAAATGATTTAGTGATGAACAGATCATTTGTTCAAAATCAACATTTGTTTTCCAGTGTGATACTCTGGAGCTTTCAGTAGGATTCCCATCTCTCAGTTAGGTGTAAGGCCGTACTTACAGCAGCAGGCTGGAAAGGTGGCTGCATGAATATAGATTGTTTCATTATTTGCTACTGCTCTTGAATTTTCTATCCCAGCAATTGGCACATAAGCCCTTCTTACTGACTGTAGGTGTAGCTTATTTTCACTCCAGTATTTCCAGGAGTGGGTTCTGACCTTTCTCACAGAGCTGTTCAAGGGGGTGAGTTCACTGCTATCCAGAGAATGCTGAATTCAGAACAGAGAGATGTTTACCACTGCCATAAAGTTACTCCTGTCTCACCTACTGCCTCCTATAGTAGGTGGATTAAGAGTCAGTCTCCTGTCTGGGTGATCTGAGAACCTCTTCTACAGATCCCAGGGTGTCATGTAAGCCCAAAATTTTAAAAGAAATTAAACAAATAACAGGATTTTCAGAGCTATCAAAGTACTCGGGTTCTGCTTATTACAATGGGTGTTAAGTACTTGTAAAAATCCCATTGAGCATCTAAATGCCATAACAAATCTGACCCTTAATCTCAGTTCTTAGTTCTGCAACAGCAGTAATAGCACTTCCCAGCTCCACAGGGGGGATGAAAAGATAAATATATTAGAGGTTGTGAAGCAGTTATATACTGTAATAACTGAGGCCAGGTAAGTACCATAGCCAAAGACAGATAGGTGGCAGATGGATAAGTGGTCTTTCCAAAGCTGCAACATTAAGCTCTTACCTTCATCAAATATACTGTTAGTCTTGTTCCTCCCACTGTGCACACTGAATATCAATGTGCAAGATGATGTATGAAGAGGAAGCCTTTCTCCAGCTCACCATGCTTAATGGACAGTGCTAAATGTGCCTCTTAAGCCCTTTTACTCAAACCTATCACTGAAACATCTCACATTTTAAAGTGAGGTGATGGCACGCACACCTCTCACTATGAACACTTCTGCTATTGCTGGAAATTCTGAGCTTACATGAATCAACAAGGGAGCAAAGTTTTCAGTGCCATCCCATCTTTGTTTTGAAAACTTCAGCAATAACTTCAAGGAGCTCAATGTATGAATTTGTGTCGTGGTTCCACTGAAAGTCACTCTCTTGGAAAGTTCATTACTTACCCAGATTTCTAGTTTTCATTTCCTTCACAATAAAGTGTCACATTAATCACTCAGAAGCATGGACTGCATTTCCTTCTTTTTGCTGTCCTCTCCTTACCCCCTTTTGGATAATTCATCATTATTGTTGCTATTATGAACAGCACTTTGAATTTGGGAGAGGATATTTCAGACATGAAGCAGTACAACAAACATCTAGTGGCTGCTGACTTGCTTCCACTAAAATGGACATTTCCTAAAAACCTCAAGAAACTTAACACAAATAGTTCAGGAGAAAAAGTATTCACCTGGGTCCAGCACTGATGCAAAAATTTGTGGCTGGTACTGAAAATTGCACCATAGTGGATGGATGATCTTCAACACATGAAAGGAGAGAACATCAGTGGGGGACCTATTGCTGCCACTTTGCCACTTTATAATGTTTTATTTTCATCACTTACTTTTTTAAACAAGGAATGGCATCAAGCTTCAGAATTTGTTATCTGCAGCAAGGGATTTTTCTGTGTGGGGCACAAACTTTTCTTGCAGCATGGAAATAGAAATACAAGTTTTCTCACAGGAGATGAAGAGCATATGATGTAGCAGTGTGGTAACATAAGCTAATTTAATATTGCTTAGAAACCTCTGGACTGAGAATAGAGCTTATATTACTGCAGCTGTAGCCTATTATTTCTAATGACTCTATTACTTATGGTATGCATCTGACCAGCTACAAGATTTCACACTGAGCATAAAATTAGCCAATGTTACCACTGTGCATGCTTAGATCTCCTACAATTGGTAAATTATGCCAGCAAGTAAATGTAGAACTCCATCAATTTGTTGGTAATGAATCAGTATCTCTGACTGAAAATTGTTTTCACTTTTAAGTCACTTGTTTGAATGAAATCAATGGGATCACCCAGTCACAGTGACTTACACTTCTGACTCCCTTATTTGTTTATTATCTTACATATATCTGTTTGTAGAAGAAAACACAATACTTTTTCCCCTATTAACCTTGCTTTTAGTGGAACAGAAAAAGTTTGGGAGGGGCCACAAGGGACTGGGTCACCTGGTGAAAACCCCAACTGATCCTAAGTTCCAGCAAAGTCTTGTCATCTTCCAAAGAGCAAAAGGCTCTGCCCTGAGCTCTACCTCTGTCACTAGATTTCCTTCCTACTGGCAGGCACTGCCATTTCATGAGAACAAAATAAGCTAAAAATACAGCAATACCAGTAATCCTAATACAAAAGAAGAAAAGGAAAAAAATGAAGCTGGCCTTGGTACATTGGAGTGAGAGGTTAAAATAAAAAAAGGAAAAATGCACAACATCTGTTTCCAAGATACCATGATTTTGACAAAATGTGATGGATGTTGCACAGCAAAAGAGCAGCAAATATTCTGAGAGTTTACAGAAGAGATCATCCCTAATAAGAAAATATGCATCGCTGTTATTTATTTCCTAGCACTGTCACAAATTTTGTTTTCAATTACATTTTAATTAAGCACACCAATTACTGTTTGAATGGGGACATCTGATTACAGTCTCAATCAACTGAAATAAATTTTGGTTGTGGAAGCTTTCCAGGATATTTTCTTTAGGAGCATTAATCACAGAAGTAAACAAGGATATATTATTATCATGTCATCCAGTTGTAAATCCTGCCTACTGCTGTAAATACTGTTTAGTTTGAGAGCATGTACCACCATAAAGCTTCAAGTCTTTATGCTGCAAACCTAGTAAGTGACAATTTTAATGCAGCCACACTCTGAAACAGATTTTTATGGATGGTGGTCCAAAGTCTCATGTAATTCCTAATATAGTATAGCAAACAATGACTTTTGAAAATTCTTTCAGCTATCATCCACGAATCATGGTTAATTCCTAAGGAAAAACCAGTTAAATCTGTCAGAGACCTAGCAGGAGCAGAGGTCTAATGACACTTTATTGGAAATTACAGCTTTCTAATTGAGCCAGGGATAAATCTGGTTCAAATGGCAAGGGGCACAACATCTCTGCTTCTCTGTATTTGAACAACACAGATTCTAAAGAGCTTTTGTATTAAGATGAGTCAAGAGAAAGAGAAAACACAAGTGAGAAAATAATATGAATTATCCTTGGGCTTAACATTGTTCATAGCTTTAATATCTCCTCAGATAGGGAATCTACTGAACAAGCCACATGAATGGTCCTGCTTGGACTCCAGAAATGCTACAGAGGCTACAGCTCCAGAAGGAGGGCTAATGAGCAACAAGAGCAGTTTGAAGCCATTCTGAAGCAGGTCAAAACCAGTACTAGGATGATGAATAGAAGATTTGAGTGGGTCTAGATAAATGAGGAACAGAGGAGTTTATAGTAATTGTACCAGCTTGCAGCACTAAGCAGGTGAGAAACAGCTTCCACTTTCCTCTGAAAAAACTGTCATCCCTCAACAAGAGGGAGTTTGAGCATGTAATTTTTCCTGCCACATTGTGAGCCTCATGTTGGTTTTTTTTCAATATACACTGCATTAGCTGGGGCTTATTCAGAGCACTAAAACCAGTAAAAATAGAAAAAAATATGGATAAACCAAAATAAAGTTGTAAATTCCTACCATGCTACAACATAGGAATGGCTGAAGGTCATGTAATTATGCAAAGTTGTTATAGATGGTTTAGGGTTTTGATTTTTTTTTGTGGTTTTGGGTTTGTGGTTTGTTTGCTTGTTTTGGTGTTGTTTTCTTGTGGGGGTTTTTTTGTTTTGTTTTGTTTGTGTGTTTTATTTTGTTTTTAACTTTTTAAGTAATTTCTGGGATGCTTTACAAGAAGCCAAATACAGTATTTAGAAGACAAAACCAGAGATCAAATAAAAGATATCAAATTAATCTAGGGAGAAAAATGCAGTGTGTAATATTAATGAGATTTAGTTTCAATATAAACTGGAGAAGTGGTGAAGGGTAGAGATTGTCAAAAAATTGTATGAGAGTAATGTTTCATGAAGTGGAGGTATGGCTGAGAAACTTAAAATCATCTGGATAATTAAAGATTTCTATTGCTTATAAATCAAGGAAGGAAATTATCATAGAAATTGGGAGACAGTCAAAACTATGTGTGGTAAATACAGATGTGGTTAAGGAAGATGATGTGTGTAAGTGGCCAGAGAAGGGATTCAGGGATGCAAAATGAATTATTCCTATTTTAAATGTAGAGCAGCTTCACTCTCATCATCCAATGGGTTGTGAGCAGATTGGTCTTGCTCTGAATGCCAACTGTGCCTGACAGAGCTATGCAGAGAGCAGTCTGCAGGACTGGTGAAAACCCCAACTGATCCTCCATTCTGCTTGCTCAGTCTTTCAACCATACCTTGATGAGCTTGAACATCCACAGTCACTTGGGTGCACATGGTAGGAAACCTCCACCTGGTTGGTGCCAGAAGAAGACATCGAGTAGCTGGGGGATGTATCCCAACCAGGCAGTGCCACTGTGCATGGCTTGGCAGAGGTTCTATCAGCTGAGGACATAGGCAGGACTGAGCATGTTCATCTCTTGAGTATGTTAAAATATGTTAAAGTGTTAAAATAATCTCTGCCAGACACCAGCCATACAAGGCACTATGAAATACAGGAGCAGAGAGGCAGATCTGGCTGGAGGGAAATCAGAAGACAGATGTCCCCTGCTCTGGCATGATCAGAAGTGCAACAATAAATGACATTAGCACGGAGCTCTAACTAAGCCAGAGCCTTACTACTAAGGCCACGATCTGGAACTTAAAAGCTTGTAATTTTTTTTATTACAAAAACTCACCAACAAATGTCTTTCATCACAAGTTACATAGTCTGGGTCAAAACCAGACAATTAATGGCCTGGAAATTCCTACATGGCTGTGTGTGCTAACCAGAGGGCTGGGGGGGTGCTGTATGGCCATGCCTCTGCTCCCACTGACCATAGCTTCTCTGCAGTGCCAGTATGGCAAAGGAACAGACTGAATGGTTAGACAGGCCCCACTGTCTAAACCAACTTTTTATTTTGCTTGTCTGATATACTTTTTAATGTAACTTATTGCAATATAATAAAACAAATTGAAACAAAATAAAATACTCTGCCTCTTGATTGCATCGATGAGCACACTCATTTCACACATGGAAAAAAAAAATTACTTTTTATGTCACCATAATTGCCTAGATGCCAAATGCATCTTTCAGAAACAAAGGTTGGGCTGGTGTAAGTTTCTAATTACAGGTTGAAAGCTTCTAATTAAAAGGCATAAATTCGAAGAAACCCTTTCAACCAGTGATCTATAAGTGGCTGTTAAGATTGTGTATTATCTTGATGTATTGTCACCAAGCCAGGGATGAGCAAAAGAACCAGAAACAAAGCACTGCAGCTCTTCATCAGGTCCACTGACACTGCTTGCTACCTAACATCTAACAAAGTGCTGCCATCAGGAACACAGAAGAGATGAACACATCATAAAGTAGGCCTGGGGGGCCACTGAAACAACCCTGAGCCATTATAGCAGGGAGGGGGACAGCTCTATTGGAGCCTGGAGGGAACAGCTGAGGCTTAAATGGGCTTTCTCCTGAATTTTATGGTGGCTTCTGCATGTTGGCAGGACACCTGAGTTGGCTTAAAATTATAAAACTTGATGGGAAGATGGTATATAAGTCAGCTAGAACTTGCTAGATTAACCAGTAAAGCATTTCTTAATATTGATATTATACAGTGCTCTACTTTACAGTGACTTTCATGCGTGGTCAGTGGCTGACCAGGGGATCCATTTTGGCCAACTCTCCATTACTTTCATGTTTTGGTCATCTGCTCTACTTTAGGTGAAGGTGGAATGATCCGATTTTTTAATCTTATTTTTTTGGTTTTTGGGGTGTTAAATAATCCTGCTGAGCAGACCAGCATGCCATCACTGACAAAAACATCACTTTCTTGTGATCACCCAACATACTCAAATAAGAGGATTAAGGGAGGGGTGCAGTGCTATGCAAATGTTGCAGTCATTATCATCAGTACCTTGCATGCAGTCTTCTACATCAGAACTACTTCACAAAGAGAAGAAATGTTGATTTAGATTTCCATTTAAAAATTATTTTTGAAGTCTTTCTATGATGGGATTTTTACCTGCTGTTTGGTCAGACATAAAGGAAAAGGGTCAGGAAGATTAAAATCTCACGTGTATAGTGCATAGGTCCAGCCTGCAGTGATGATTTACTATTTCTCTTCTCTGATGATTTGTTCTATTCCTTCTAAAAAGATTTGGCTTAGCAGTAAATGACTTACAATGAGAAATATAGAGATAAGAAAATTCAAAATTATTTGAAATGGTAGAATACAAAACCTGCTGGGAAAAAAGGTGTGTCTGTATGCATCACATACTTGAGGTAATATCCTCTGGAAACACGTACACACTTGCCTAAGTGGATTTGAAGAACTTATTTAGCCTGACAAATTGGCTACAAACTGATAGCTATTTCTGAAAACCCATTTATAGACCTTCAGACACTCATACTCCTGTGGCATATCCCTTCATTGTAAAGTCAATTTATAATGATTCCACCAAATTAAATCTTTATTAACAAACTTATTGACTCAGGCTTTGACTATTTGTCCCCCCTTTTAATTAACTGTAGTAATGAGACAAGCAACATTCAATATAACAACTGACCAAACATTTTGTTTAGAACCTGCAGTTTATTTCAAGCAGCTTCACAAAAAAATGAAAGCTGAATTGCTATTTGCTAAATGTCGATTTTCACACTCTGTTGAATCTTTTCTGAAGCTTGTCAACCACAAACCTGTGGTCATTTCTCCCCCCTCTGATCAGATCTATATAAAGCATATAACAGCTTTGCAGTTACTTTTCATTTTTATGCAGAAGAGGTACCATTTGCTGTACCCAGTATATTTTACATAATGGTAAATACGCATAAATTGTATATCTAAAATGATGCATATGCTAAAGTTGTGGCTTCTTTCACATTCACAATTTATACCAGCAATACAGTTCTACATCTGCCTTTGTAAGGTCACAGAAATGAGCCAAACTCCTAAAATCCAGCCCATTAATATGCACCAGTATGGTACCACCCTCTTTTTAAATGTGCTGGGCCCCTGCTCATGATTTAGGAAGGGGTTTCATCGTCCAGACCACTCGTTTACAGCCATTCTTCCAGAGTAGAGGCCCAATTCCTATTTCCATTCCTATTTCCAATCCCCTGCTCTGCTGCCTGGCAGACACAAAGCAAACTTATCTATTCACAAGTGCACATCAACACCCTTGCACAAGCAACTGTGACCACACACAGATGCAGGACATGGCTCTAGAGAGAAGAAATACCTTTTATAAGATCAAAACCACTGGCAATCACTACCTTTGATCTAACTTTTCCATAACTTATTACTCCTTGTTAAAGCTGGGATAGCTAAGAGGGATGACAAAAGCTGCTGTCTAGGGCAGAATACTATCACTGAAGAGAATGATAACCAGTGTCTAGTCTGATTTTTGGAATAAACCCACACAGAAATCAATTGCTTTGAACCTATCTGAACTGAAACATACATTTTAGCAGGACAGACAGATTTTAAGAAGTATCCAGTGATGCAAAGTTCCTCTATATCCCTCCTTCCCAGCACTGCTCCTATTTTGGCAATTTGGAAAATATTCCTGTGTACAACTTAAAATTTGTAATAGAATAAGCGAAAAAGCAAGTGAAAAATGAACTCATCTTCTCTGAAGAAATGCCAAGACAAAGCTAAAGAAGAGGCAAGGCTGCTGAGGAAAGGGGCCCAGTGCTCCTCTGTGCATTGAGGAGTTTGGCAGGGACACAGGAGGGATGGGGAGTGTTTGAAGAAGTTAGTCTCAAACCTCCTTTGACAGTCTAGAACTGAAAATCTTGAAGCTATTTGAGATTTCAAACTAATTTATTTCTTTCAAATATGCAAAGGAAAATAGGGTGGGAAGCAGTGCAGAGAATAAAATAAAGGGATTGTGTGGGTTGGTGGAGGAAAGAATGAAGCAGAAGAAGAATGAGACTGGGAAACAAAAAAACCAGAACTCACTGAAAAAGTGAATACAAAGATGTCTCCAAAGGGATCGCTTCATTTCTGAGAATAGGATGTTTTGCAAACTCTAAGCATCAATTTCTCTTCAACTAAAAATAATACTGTTTTTTGTTTATCTTTTGTATACAATCACTCCTGAGTAACACATACGTTTTAAAGTTAGGCAGCAATCTTTCAAGGATATGCTGGATGATATTTTTCTTAACTAAAAGAGAGACTGAGCCTGGTGGTAGCAATTTACCATGTATGGGGGAGGACCATATAGACCTAAGCCCACCTTTGCTTAGGAGAACCACATCCCTTTCCTGATCCAGCTGGTGGGAACTGGGACCTATGGAGCACTGCTCCTCACTGCTCCTCTTATCTCAAGAAGCTGTGACCCCTTCTCTTGGCTCTGCTTGTGCTATTTGGTTTGTGTCACTGTGCTGTCACTAGGATCCATGCTGTAAGTTATTGACTTTGTTTTAAGGTACAGAAATCTGTTCTCCAGCTCCTTGGACCAATTACAGCAAAATAAGAAAAAGTTCAGCATTTCTTGACTTCCATATGGTTCCTTCCATCTTTCCTCAGGAAGTCTATGTTTTAACTGTAATAACCTCCCTTCTAAGGCTTTTTAGCAGATAACAGAGACAATTACAGCTGCTGATGGAAGAGGTCAAATGAGGGTGAAACAAAATGGATTAAAACAATAAGTGAACTGAAAAGCCTTGGTACCACTCAGTGGCATTACCACTTCCAAGAACAGGTTTTTAGCTGAGATTTTAATTTCATTTTATTTTATTTTCATTTCTTAAAGAGAGGTAGGCAGCTAGGAGGATGGGCTTTGTGGTTTAAGCAACAGAATTCAATTTCCAGTCCTGTGATGAACTGTGATGCCTTTGTAGCAGCAGTGGGGATGGCTCAGCACAGCCCAAGAGGAAGAATTGTCCCCAACACAGCAAAGTCAAACAGGCAACCCTTTGCTGCTCTTTCCTCCTAGTACCTAAGCCAACTCACCTGAAAATTTTCTCATAGCAGACTGTTACCTCCACTGCAGAGTTTGCTCCTGAGCCATTACCTCCACAAGAAAATTCACCAGATGGTCAGTGGTGAGAATGCCCCCAAATACACAAAGTAGCCTTACTGGCTTCCCAAGTCCTGCCTTTAAGAGAAGTCAATAGAGTTACCTTGGGAACATAACATGGGAAAGGAAATTGGATATTAAAATCAGCTTTAATTCATCCTTTGCTTGGCCAAACAAAATAAGAATAATGAAGGAAATTTGCAAGAGAGAAAAATAATTGTGGTCATTTTACTGCCTTTGAAAATAGCAATAATCAAAGCTGTAAGTTATAAATTTTTTCCACCTGGAATTCTTTGCTTTTTCTGAATTACCTGCACCCTCATGGTATCTCTCAGCAGCTATATTAACACTATATACTGATTGTCTGATTTGTAGGTAGCAGGAGGGAAAATTCCTGTCCCAGAACACTGAATTCAGTCCTCACTTTGTGGCCCCAAGGAAATTTGTATCCCATCCACACACCATGCTGAGGAGCCACGTCCAACTCTGGACCTTCCAGACCAAACCAGCACCATAACCCCCTCGCTAATGTTACCCACAGTCACTGCTGGATAAAGCCACTGGGACAAAACACTGAAATGAGTCAACCTAACAGATCACTTGTTTTGAAACCGAGTATCAAGCCTGTCATTTAGAGCCCAGGGATGTCTATATATCTGTATCATAGAAATACAGCAACAATTTCCTTCAGAGCAATTTCCTCAGTAGGGAGGAGGTGCTGAAAGCTGAGTAACTCCTGCTCCTCCTTTCCAAGACATATAAATAATATTCTCAAAATTAAGGGCTCAGATTTTTCCAGTGTTTCCTTTGATTTTTGACAATCAGACTTCAAGGTTGCCCAGATATGAAAATACAACTTTCCAAGTTGGATCCAAACATTGACCAAGACTTGGCTTTATCTTCAAGCAGTATCTGCTGCTGGATCTTCTCACCTAAATGATTTTTGTTCTTACAGAGCATAGGACATTAACACTCAAGGGAAGGAACCTGTTTCATCCTCAGACTCAGTAAAACATGGACAATGGGATCATGAGTCCCATCACAGGGACCTCTTCATAGAACCTGACTCTGGCAAAACCAGGAGGGAACAGAAAGACAGCTGCCTCTAACAAAACTTGGAAATTGCAAAAGAATTGCTTTTCTGTTCCTCAGACATTATTAAGTTCACTGCAGTTCTTCCCTCCATCTTACTCCAATGATTTCCACAGTCCTCTTCTTTTCCTGTGCACTGCCATAGAACAAGTCACCAGATACAAACATCATTTGCTGTTACCCTAAAAATAAACATTTGCAATTTTCAGTTTAGAGGTGATGACAGTCATGGAGTACCCAGGGCAAAATTACTGAATCCATACAACACCCTGCAAGCCAGTATAAACACACTGCCACTTCAAAAGGGTCCACACCACTCCATCCCAGCAGGATTTGTGGTGGATAAGGGGTCACCTGCCTCCCTCAGCCTGCTCAGAGCTGAGCTACTCCTTTGGGAATGCCTTCCCAGGCTGCCAGGCATGGCTGCTTCTGGCAGGGCACAGCTCTGTCAGTGGGGATATGGGGTCCAACGTGGGAGCTGTTTAATCCAGCAATGCTGCCCACACACCTAGGATGCTTCTACAGATAACAGTACATGGACTATCTTTTTCTTCTCTAAAGGGGATCTTTTACAAAGCAGTCACATCCTGACAGTCATGCTGCTTTAACTTTACTGCTCTAGTTAGAGGTATAATGTGGAGAGAGCTTAAAGAGATCTAACTGGACAGGCCTGTGCTAATTGTTCCCACTAGACCTGTGCTCTGTGACCTTGGACATCTACAGAGCCATAAATACAAGCTTTGATTGCTGTTCCCATAGTGACTGACAGGAAGCACACACTTGAGGGTGGACTAGGACTGCTTCAAGCAGGCAAACAGCAACTAGAAATGATTAAGTTCAGAACCTCTGGAGACACTAATGTCACTGCAGGCCAGCCAACCTGGAAGATAAACACTGACGGGCACTGCAAAAATGATTTTTCTATTTGCTTTCCACTGAGAGAGTGAACTAAGCTGTGCTACAGGAACTAGGCTGGGCAAATGAGACTGTGAACTCTTCTGAGGGAAAATTTACCAGTCCTTTCTGCTGCTGGACATGTCAAAGCTACTAAAGGGGACATTTGTTTGTGCACACTCACTGCTGAGGAAGAGGAACCCGAGCTCTTCATCCCAATTAGACCCATAGAGCAGGCACATTTCTACATGGAGCAACACACTATCTGGGAGGCTAAATCATCCCATGCAAAGCTGCCAGGTATAGGAGCTGACCTTACTCCAGTGCCAAAGACAGCTCAGTTATTTGTATAGTGCTCTGCATTGTGCACTGAGGGTTTGGTGTGGAAATGGGAGACCCTTGGTATCCCACTCCGAAAAGGTAATGCACATGGGGAGAGGAACACAGCTTGTTTTGAGACTGACACTCAGCTTTCACTCTCACTTTGCTCTGTGTTCTGACTACAGAAATAGAATTCAAATAGGTCTAAGCTCTCATATTTCAATATAAAAAATGGTTTCAGGAAGAAATAGAGATGAGACACACACTGGTGGTCTAAGTACATATAAAAGCAGCTTGGGAATATTTGCATTAGTAGAGTGCACAGCAGAAAAAGCTGAGCTGTGCCAAAGGCAGAGATGCCATAGTGTTCCTGAGCAACTTGCTTAATAGTCTGGTGTGTTGTGCTCCCTGGCTGACTATCCATATGCAGCTTCATTAACTCCCTGGCAATCAGAGCTTTACACAGCACAGAAGAATGAAATTTATATGTGGCCAAATCACAGCAATCACTCATAGATCACTCAAAGTTACAACCCTCAAAAACACAACAGCCTCACTGTCTCCATGAGTATAGTAACTTTTGGAAAGGAAAATAGATGTTCAGCCAACCAGGATAAATCAGTAATTATTCAAATGGAAAGTAACACTGAAGCTACCTGTCTATACACTTTGTACACTATCCAAAGTCTGCAACCCACTCATGGTTTGGCAGTCTGGGAGGACCAAAAACCAGAGGACAGAATTACTCTCTATTACCCCTCTTCACCCTCCCAAGGGAAGATAAAAGGGGAATAAGGACGAGACTTAAGAGTAGGAAATTAAAACTGGAACGGGTTTACTAGAGCAGGAGAAGGGCAATATCAGCTTGGCTAAAGAACAAACATACAAATATATATAAATATATATAAATATATATATATATACACAACCCAATCTCATTGGTGGCATGGATAGGTGCCTGAGGGCCCCTTTTGGCAGGGCTGACTCAGGAGGGGAGTCTACAGCTCTTCCCAGCACCTGATGGGAAGTCTGGAGAGCACGTGGTGAGCTGATGGTAAAGAAGTGCAGGAGACCATCAGTGAAGAAAAGGGAGGGCAAAAAAGAGCAGGGCTTCCAGTCTGTCTGACTTTTATAGAGTATGGGCAGGAAAGGAGGAAATATTGACCTCTCTATGTTCCACCCCTTTTGGATCTCTCAATGGTCCTAAAGACCCTCTCTTTAGGTCCTTGCACTGGTACCAAAAATTATCTTGGTCCACTCAAACAATGATGATACATTAATCTCTTCAGACTTTAGTACTTTGGTAACTTTAATCTCAAATGGAAACAGATAAGGCCATAAAAGAACAAGTAGAAGGCATCACTTCCTGCTTATGACATAGAGTACTTTCACATACACGTGTATACATGGTAATTCTGACATATTTTAAAGTCAAGATTACATGGATTTTATGAGAAGCTCATTGGCAAGCCACTGTATTATTCTCATGCAATAATTGATCATCCCAGTCTCCTCTCTACCCCTCTGGCCTTTCACTGAAAGCAAACCCCATCATTTTTCAAACAGCTGAGTCAGATCTGCAAAGTCTGCACATTCTTATGGTGACCACAAGCATTTAAAGCATCAGCTCTTTTTTTCTCTAGGTTTGGTTAGTATTTTTTCTTTTCTTTTTCCTAAACCAAGTACCAACATTTTTTTTTAATAACCAGCTTGTGATCCCCTTGATATTTTATACAGTTTGCAGTATCATAATCTGAAAATTCAAGCACTATCAAAAATATTTCAGGTGCTCAGATGTCTTAAGTTACTTTTGGAAATATTGCTTAATAATTATTATTGATTGCTCTTCTTCACTGTTGACCTCTCAGAAAAAGCACTTCTTGAACTGCAGAAAATCACACTTCTAAGAAAACTTTGCATTTTTCTGACTGCAGCAAACCATATGCAGAGTGGCTGGTGGGTCCTGCTGGATAACACATACACTAGCAGCTTCCCAGAATACTTATCCCTGAAATGGATGAAGCTCTGCAGAAGTGGCCTGGATAGTTCCAGAAATCAATGCCACACTGTTAATTCCTGACAGCTTCTAAAAATTAGGGTATGGTCAATTTTAAGGATTGGTGCTACAAAAATCTGCAATTGTTCTGTCAAGGGAGCCATAATCTCCATCTGGGGAACAAGAGAACCATTATATTTAAGTATTCAGTGTCTGCTCAAGTTTCAGCCTGGCTATTGAGGACTGATTTTGCTATTCATCACTCTGGTTAAAGAGCAGCTAAAAACATTGCTTTTGTTTACATAAAGGTTTGGGAGATATTTTTGTTGTGGTTTCTTTTTTTTTTAATTTTTTTCCCCCCACCCTGGAAAATCCAAACAAAAAAAAGCATTTAATTTGTGTGAAAAACTGTTCAGTCCCACGGGCAGGGTTGCCAGTGCTGAAACCCACCAAAGGACTAGGAAAGCCAGACACTAAGAAAATGGTATGAGCTTTGCTTCACTTAGAAACTGAGAACTGGCATCCAGCTAGAGGAGAGCTTTCTCAGATAGATGATTATGAAACTAATGCTCACTTTGGTATTGCACATTTTGATATACTGCGTGAGTCAGAGAAACCTTTTAATGTCTATCTGAGCACCTTTGCCTGTAAAAGTCCCATTGCATTGACACGAATTCCCCTTTTAAGTCCCATTAGTTCACAAGGTATGATGCAACATAATTGCAAATGTGCACGTATTTATTAGAGGTTATGGAATAAAATACATAGGCACCTTGAAATATATTTTAGACTGTGACAGCAGGCAGAGTGACTGAATATATGTCAGGGGTTTACGACAAACTCTAAAGTGTCTTCATTTAAGAGGCAGCATCCTTTTTTATAGGTGTCCTTTATAGCTTGATTTATTCTTTCGATCTGTAACTAACCCCTAGACTCATAGATTTAGATTCCTGGTGTGATGTTGCTTGAATACCATGGACCTCAGAGCTCTGTGAAATGTTCTGAAAAAGTCATTGCTTGGTTCTGACTCACTGTGCAGAACAATGCCAGTGGATGGGGAGATTAAATGATACCCCACTGCTCCACTGAGAACCTATAAAATCAACATATTTAGTGGGTGGTTTAGAAAATTTGTCACACATTAAACAGGAAAGAGCAGGAAGGGACTAAGAGAGATTTAGTAGTCCATTTTCTGCTCTCAGCTGTATTGCCCTTGATGGTTTTAGTAAGACCTTTTTTTGCAAATAAGTAGGCATGAACTGATGGTGAGGATAAGGAACTGAGTCTAAGTGAATGACAAATTACTCTCTTAATACAATCAGTTTGACCCCATATGGCAAAAACTGAGCATTTATGAAAGCATGCAGGGCAGAAATGGGTCAAGTCCCATGCTAAGGCAGCTGCCAAATCCCAGGGCTCAATTCAGGATCCATGCTGTTTCCAGATGTGTAGCTCATGCAGAAACACATGAAGTGTGTTTACAAGAAGGCCTCATTAACTAGGAGCAAATTATACAGACATAATCTAGGGACATAATGTGCTGTGTAAGGCCAACATTACCTCATGACCTCATAGGAACTTTTTTTTTTTAACAAAGGGAACTTATTGCTCACAGGATTTAGCCATTTAAATGCTAACACCAGAACCACATTGGTAATCCCACATTACCAAAGTTTCTGCACTTCAAAAAGTATTAGTGGATTAAGCCTATGATCTACACCTAAAGGTTTGGATTTGGCAAGGAGCAGAAACTCATCACCCAAGTGTCATGGCACCATCTGCCTGGTACTTGCTTTTTCCACTGTGCTCCAAGCACAGTTTCTTCTGCCCCAGGGGAACAAGAATTCATTACCTGGAGAGGGTTGGTGGCTTTAAGAAAGAAATGAACAGCAATTAGGAAGGCCTTAATTTTTGTACCCTAAAAGGCTCTGTCAGAAATGTCATTTGTAATGAGAAGTGTACAAACCAGATAAAAGCCTGTTAAAGTCAGGTAGTTTTTAACACAGGGAACTCAGGGCTTCAACTGCTGGCTGAAAGCTCAGGACCTTTTCTCTGTGCTTTCCAGGTGATCCTTCTGGCATCACTTGAGTTTCCAAAATTAAATTTTTCAGGTTTATAAAAGAGCTTCCATCTTTATACAGAGCACATCAGCTGATTCTTGTAAGATACCCTGTTTTTCTAAAAAAGATTTCTCTTGCAATAAGAATTTATTACAAACCATTTCACATGCACACATTTTCAATCATACCTTGTGGGTCATAAGAGAGAGAATTTAATTTCATAAACCTTAGGAAGCAATAATAATCTTTAACCTCTGGCATTGCATGAGAAGATATTGCATATTTTCTATCAAAATGAACAGCTCTAATAATGTTCCATTATCCATTTGTATTTATTGCTCCTTCATTAAAGTGAAGATGCCAAACCCCTAATAAAAAAATAAATTGACATTTTACTTCTTTATCTGTCTGTTAAAATGTTAATACTTAAGGAAGCGGATGGGACATCACATTTTTATCATTGCCAAACGGTTCAGTACTAGCAGAATAAACCCTTTGTGTCTTGCTTTTTGCCCTTATTATATCAAATATAAGCAGATTTTCTCTGAGTTCGCTGGCAGGAAACATCTTAGAGCAGCACATCCCCTCATTATCCATCCCTCTCAGCTGTTCTCAAACTCACTGGGAGGCCAATTCCCCTTTACTTTACAACCTCTTTTGTGATCCTTGATGGCCTAAGTTTGGGAAAAGCCAAAAGACAACAGCCACAGCCAAAAGATAACATGTGAAACACGTTTATTAGTTCAGCTTCTTCTAAGGACATAGTGTCCTTGTGTAACTAAAGTCAAACATGACATTAATTTACTTGCCAGCAAAGCCATATGTATGAATTGATGTATTCATACCAGCCACCTCTGCTGAGGGATGAAATGGTCTCTGTCAATTTGCCTTTCAAACCAGCAATGCTCCCACCTTTAATACAGCTCTTTCACATGTTTGACCTCAAAAATACTATTGTTTTTTTCAGTGAGCCAGCTCAGCTGGGAAACAAAGCAGGGGACTGCCAGCTTCAGAAGTGTCAGCAGATTCTGGAAACGAGACTGTGGTGAACTCCACAGACTTTCAACTTTACTAAGAGAGAGAAAGAGGAACCACCTGACAGCTTCAGCCTGCCCTGCCAGCACATGAAACTTCTGCATCTCCATTTCCTCCCTTCATGGGACATGAGCACCAGGTACAAGGTGGGTCAGCATCCATCTCCAGTCCAGCACTGCTGAGCCAGCTCACTACTGAGCCCAGAAAGCACAGAACAGCACACAGTTAATGCTCTTATACTAAGAATATATTATTATCATTCTGGATAAATCAGAGACCACAGGACCAACTCCGGGTTGTGCAGAAGTCCCCAAAGAGGGACACAGGTTTGATTGTCAGTTCATATGTAGAAAGGGGTTCTCACTAACCATGGAGAGGCAGAGCTGAGACCAAACACCATTCGAATCCAGGGAGTGACATTCCTTTAGCATGAACTCAGCAACACTGTTTGGTTGGAAACTATTACAATTTAAAACAGTGCCACAACTACCCACAGGATAAAGCCATACTGCAAAATTCACATGAAGAGTAGGACAGCAGCAGACACTGCACAGTAAAAAGATAAAATCAATATAAGTCAGGAGGAAACATCATAACTACTCCTGTTTGGCCTAGAGAAAACAACTGTATTCCACATGAAGCATAAGTTCAAAATAAAGATTCTGCAGGCAAAATGAATGAATGAATATTTATGTTCTCTTAATAAGTGCACAAAATACTGCTTCCTAAAGAAAGGATCCTATTATAGTCATGGACACATTTTTATCCTCTCTTTTGTAGGGTTATGCAACAGCTATTGATTACTATCTACAATCAGTGCATTTGTAAAAGGGTCTTAATCAAAGGTGTTTAATCACAGTGGACTTCCATAGCTCAAAGTACCTCATTCACATAAAATAATAAATATTATTGCCTGATGCCAAACCCTCTGGCATCAGCAGATGGCAGTAGGAAACAAAACCCCGAGGAACTCCTCACTTGGGCAGGAAAGTGTCTCAAATGTTCTTCCCTGTTTTGCACCAGGTTGATGAGAAGTCTGTGTTAAACACTGGTCCATTCATTGCTGCTGTTCAGCAGGTGAAACCCCAGCTGTGGTTCCCATGCCAGGCTCTGCAGGGCTCCCAGCTCATGTGTAAAGTCTAAACAGGGAGAGTCCTTCCTTAGAAACAGGTACTGAGTGCAGAGCAAGGCAAAGATGTTTATTTTGCCTGCTTTTCTCTTCACTTTGAGTTTTAGAAATGTGAGATGCACAGCTGGAGAAAAATGTAAAATGATAGTGAGAAATACTAAAGAACACTATGTATTTTTCTACCTAAAAGCAAAAATGGTGCTCACTGGATTTCATTCCTCTCATTTCTTTAATATAAAAGCAGAGTTCAAAGCAAAATATCCTTAACTTGTGAGCTACTCAGTCATTTTGAACATGATTACATCCCAAATACACAGTATTTGCAATAGGTGGTTATCACTCTGATAGGTGCTTTCCTTGCCACCTTCTATTTACTTTGGTATTTAATGCTCCATGTCCTTGGTACAAATAGCTCTATCCCAAGTACAAACGTTATGATAAAACAATAGTTCTGAGCCTCTAACAGAGCATTACAAATACTGCATCCCAGACCAGCACATCTCAGCACAGCATCTCTCAGCTACCCTCCATGACAGCAGCATTAACCACTCTGCTGCAAGGCAAATGTTGTCCAACTCACACTGAAGCAGACAGTGGTCTACCTGCCCCTCTCTCTGGGCAGTCACCTAATGATTGCTTTTAGGACGCTTACAGCTGCAGTCAGTCAATAACCTGCAGATCCTCTTACAGTTGGCACCCCAAAAATGGTCCTTAGAGCCTTAGAGCACCTCCTCCCAGAGCACAAGCAGCAATGTATGTCACTTCAGAACATGGCAACCCTCCTTAATCATTATTAAATTGTCAACGAAAAGCAACATGTCCCATAAACATCTGCATTCTACAAGCTAAAGGGTATTTTGATAATTTTCTGAAAGACCTTCCAAAAATAAAAACCCCAGGGAGCAGACTAACCTACTAGACCGATACATTGTGTTAGATGTGTCACCTCAGCCTTTTAATCATTGCATAGTCAATATTCTGTATTATATGAATAACTAATTACTTTGTCAACTTATTTCCACAGATGTCATGGTAAAATCTATCTGAGGAATGTCATCTGCACTTAAGAGAAGGACAAGCATTGTAATTATGTATTAAGCCATTTCACCAGTGTGAGTCTGCCATGGAGTGTGAAATGGCTATAATTCACATTTTTAAGACCTTGCATTTATTAGCATCTATTTTCTACTCAAGGTTAGTGGTGTGCTGCACAGAGAGTTTAAAATAAAATAAAAATTAAAAAAAAGCAAAAAAACCCCTGATATTTTTGTTACTCAAATGGATATACAAGCATGTCTGACTGTACAGATTGGTCACACTGACAGGTTTTCTCTCAAGCCCCAGAGGATTTCTGGCTGTTGCACCTTTGTGAATGGCACTCGAAGGTTAGATGAATGTTCTTTCTGATTATAGAGTAAGAGACATTCTGCTGTTGAAAGCTAATGACAATCCTGGGCACGATGCACCTAGGCAGGATACAGATCTTGTATACAAGAAAGACATTCAATCTGAGATAATAGTCAGGATTGATGATTAATATCTCCCAGGAAAGGGCTTTGTTTGCATTAGTAAACCCCCACAGAATAAATGCAGAGAGAGAATAATAAACCAGGTGGTTGTGTTTTATTGAGGGCCCAGGAAAAGTTAAACTTGTCTCTATATGGATCCATTCCTTCAGTGTTGATTATGGTGCTGCTTAATTAGATGCAGAGAAGAAGAGTCTTGGGTATCCTCCCACCAACCAAATAACAGGGATATTTCCTCTGCTATCTCTCCCATAAGCTATGCCATTTGGCAGTAATTTCTTTTGGAAATCTGCCCCCTTACCTCCCTATTCCCACTCCTCTGTTCTCAATGGAAGTGCCACATTGTTCTGGCACAATCTGCACAGTCTGACACCCACACATTCCTGGAGCACAGGGGAAATGAGAACTTCTGGGAAGAGCCACAGGCCCCACCACAGGCTGCTCAACCACCAGTTCTAAATGCTTTGTCTTTTTTTTCCCTAGCTTGAGACAATCTGCTATATTACTTCAGCAATATACTGTATTTGAAACAGCCTTCCTGGTAAGCTCCCCTTCCTGGCAAGCCTGATTTCACTGTCATTAGCACCCTCTGAAGAGGATCTGCCTGTCTACGGACATCTTATTAGCAGCTCTATGAATAGGGAGGGCCATGATTTATCCAGCTGGGACAAATGAGCAAAGGTCTGTCAATGCCTCTGCCATTTCCCAGGTGTGTCACCTGAGCCTATAGAAAAGGCTCCCTTTGATTTGGGAGGGCTTGTCTTCAGCAGGCAGCAGCTTTGAAGGTATGGCAACAGGAGGAAAAACTAAAGCAAAGTGTCCATGGCTGTGAAATCAGTGTGAATTCTGCTCTGTGAAAGTCTCATCCAACAGCAAGTGTTTCAGGCAGCCTTAGCTGTCATGGGAAAATTGTTGTATCAGATGTGGTCTCCTAGGTTAGAAAATGGAGAGTGATGAGAACCTCTGCCATTCAAAAGAAACCCATCAGAGCCTATTTAAACTAGTTGGAGGTGTAGGAGCCAGGAATCTGTTCTCTCATTTTAGTTGTCAGCTACTAGGTATATGTTGACTTTAGTGGAGACAGTCATACAAATCCAACTGCCAAAATTATTAGGATTGCACTGGTGTGACAGAGAAAAGAACTGCACTCTTTCTGATAAATCAATCAGAAAATAACACCAGCTAGATGTAAGGCTACATGGGCTGGTTTTCCCTTGCTGACACCTCATGGGAATCCCCAAGTATTTCCTGCAAACTAACCAATGTTTCAGTATCACACACTAGTCCATAAATGACTTCCACTTCTCACCATTTACTTCCTCTTTCATACCATTCATTTTTTGCATTTCCTCCATTTTTTTTCTCTTAAACTTTATTAATGTAATGGGCTTTAGCCAGAAACATTTGTGTTCATACTCATCGAAAACATCTCTGCTGCCTTGGGAAACATAGCTGTGAGAAACCTTAATTTGCTAAGAATTAATGTTTTGCAAAATGAGTATTGTTACATCAGCTGAGCACTGTATTTAAATTGCTTTTTGTTACAATAGGTCTCACTTGGACTATTTGGATAGTTCAATACTATACATGGTAAGGTAGAATTACACTAATAAAACCAAGCAGCAAGTACATTTCATCTGCCATTTGGTACTTTCAGTGCTTCATAATTAACTTTGGTCAAAAATTACCCCTTGAAGCCCAAGGGATTAATTCTTCCTTAACTATATTTGTGCAGTACAGGAAAAACAGTCATCCCTTGGTTTCCTGGCCTTGGATGAGCAGTTTACTGCATTTTAAACCTACAATAATTGTGGATGAATTCCAGATGTGTACTTGCCCCTCTTGGAGTGAATTTCATGCTGGCTGATTTCTTTTTATTTAACTCTGGGAACAGAAATGCCCTGAACCAGATGCCTCTACCCAGCATGACCTGGACCCTGGGGAGGTACTTAAACTAGCTCAGAGCCCAGAGATGGGGATGAATGCTGTAACACAGTGCCCAGCTGGCACACACTCTCCAACCTTAATAATATTCTCCTATTTTTTCTTATACTTGCCCACCAACTTTTTAATCCGCTCCCCTCAAATTATTTCCCTTTTCCCCTACTCATTGGCTAGTCCAGCCTTTATCCCTCACCTCTTGTGTTTGTCAGACAACTTCTGTTAGCCTCTTTGGCATATATTTGCCTTTTTGAAGAAGATACATAGAAGAAGGCAGCTGATGTTTACCAATCTCAAGGAGATGTTCTGAAGACAGGGTCTTAAAAAGTTGCCTGGGTGCTATTAAAATACTCCAGTGAGAAAAGGTAATCTTGAATTCAACTATTATACATAAGCAATCACATTACCATATGTAAAAGACTCCAACCTGCATTAAAGAGTTGATGTAGATGAGTGCAATTTCAGTGTCCAAACAAATCTCCCAATCCCTTCCCCTGAACCACTTTGGGAAACTACTGAATGGCAATGCTAGCAGTTCTGAGAATTTGAAAATCATTTGGATTTGTTTGCTTTCCTTTTTACTGTTTTTGACCAGTATAGAACTCAATGAACAACTATCAAAAATTTAATGAGTCTAAAATTACTTAAGTAAAAATATGGAAGTTTTCACAGAGGTATATCATATAATCCTTCAACCACCTGGTCATTATTAAAGAATTATTAAAGAATTTTCTAAATCCCACATAGGAAACATGAGCAGTTAATAACATCCTGTACTAAACAAGACCTTTATGTGCTCTGGCATTCCTACTTCAGCTGAATGGGATGGTTTCAGGACAAACAAGTCTGTCTGCAGCATGGGCTTAGCATATAAGGAAAATGCCATGGACATATTGCCACATGAATTTTCTGCATCTAAGCCACTGCAGATGAAAGTGTTTCAGAAAGGGCACTCAGAAAAGGAAAACCACACCACGTCTGGGCTGCTGGATGGTGACCACTTTGTAAAGTAGCTGGTTACTGATTGTGCATTACAGGAAAAACAGAATCCCTTGGTTTCCTGGCTTAGGATGAGGGTTTTACTGCATTAGGCTGCATGAACTGAAGACTCTCTGTCAGCTCTATGGAGACAGAAAGTCATTTGAGAACCTGAGGTGTGTCAGTGTCAGTGACATGCAGGTGTGACGAGAGCCCTTTGGGAGAGGGGAGGAAAAGAAGGAAAGAAAGAGATGACTGGCATGATGGTTTCCTGTCTATCCAGCAGGGGAAAGCAGTCTGCCTGTTAAGAAGGAAGGGACACCCAGATGGTCTGACTCCCTGTGGTGATGGGAGCAGTTGGTCTCCTCTCTTTCTGATATTGACAGTGGCTGCCACCTCATTTGGAAGTCTCCTAACAAAAAGATGGGAATCAGGATGGTGCTGAAAAGAGCAAATGGATAAATCACGTCAGAGGAGACCTCACCACTCTCTACAACTCCCTGAAAGGAGGTTGGAGCCAGGGGGGGTTGGGCTCTTTTCCCAGGCAACTCTCAGCAAGACAAGAGGGCACAAGAGGTCTCAAGTTGTGCCAGGGGAGGTTTAGGTTGGACATTAGAAAGAATTTCTTTACTGAGAGGGTGCTCAGACATTGGAATGGGCTGCCCAGGGAAGTGGTGGATTCTCCATCCCTGGAGATATTTCAAAAGAGCCTGGATGTGGCACTCAGTGCCATGGGCTGGGAACTGCAGCAGTAGTGGATCAAGGGTTGGACTTGATGATCTCTGAGGTCCCTTCCAACCCAGCCAGTTCTATGATTCTATGATTCTAATCATAACCTCTTGGGCTGGGAGGAGCAAGGGAGGTTGGTGGCATTTGCTGACAACCTGCAATCTCTGTATGTTCACTTTCCCACTTTTCAAGAACTTCAGCCTAAGGAGGAAAAAAAGTTTGGGCTATTTGTTTCAGAAGAAGGTCTTTTAGAGCCAAGCCAGCTATTAAGTGCCTGTTTACAATGCTGCTTTCCTAGCAATATACAACAGCTTAGGACTCAGGCTGACATCTCATTCAGTCCCATTTCACTGCAGTATCTTTTTAAATAAGCCAAAAGGACACCTTATGCACAAACATAGCTATCAAAACAAGACAGTGCCAAAAAGCGTCCCCCTAGAGTAAAATTATTTCCTCTATGAACTCTGTACTATACCCAAAAGGCACTATTTTACCTAAGAAACAGTCAGTATCCCAACACGTAGGGAGGGAGATGAGTGAGTTCTTGGTTTGGAGAGAAACAGCATTTTTTTGAGAAACCTTGCTTTCTCAGCACAGTGCTGTCACTGGCTCTTTATCTCTGGTGATGGAAAAACCATTTATTTTTGTCAAGATAAAATTTTCAGATGTACACATAGTATTTTAGGACCCTTTGGAACTTACTCAAAGTAGGTCTATTCAATTATTTTCTCTCTCAAACAAACAAACAAAAAAAACCCAAAAAAGGGGAAAAAAAACCCCAAAACTCACAATCTTTTTACAGGATATTTTTCATCCAGTCCCCTAATTTCAAAACAAGTCAGTTATCTAACAGCTCCATACAAAACAAGTGAAGCAACAACATGAATTCAAATCAGATCAAATATACTGAATCAACCCCTTGCATGGATACTGCCATTAGTTCATTTCAATTTAATTTAGTGTCATCATTTTCATAGCAGAAGCATACTTAATCAGATTAAGGCCATTTTAATTCACATTTGTACACTCTAATAAGGTGCTCTACAATCCTTTGGATTTAATTCCCCTCTGATGTTTATAAAATTCCAAAGCAACCACAAATTTGGACAAACATAAAAAGCAAACATAAATTTGGACCTAAATCTTGCACCTCTTTTGTGTTACTGAAAATGGGACCTGTTTTTTAAAGTTACTTAGATGCTATTGGGTATCTTTTTTTTTCTTTTTTTTTTTTCTTTTCTTTTTTTTTTTTTTTTTAAATAGCATCAGCAAACATGGGCTCTGCCAGAAAGATTTTTTCATCTGAACCTCCTCTACAAATCCACCCCCCTGCTGACTGCTTTGTTTTTTGGTTCTGCCCAGAGAAACAGAAGGGTCCTGTCCCTAAGGGACACCACTGTCCCTTACCCTCCTGGGCTCATTCTACCACAGCAGACCCTGAAGCTGCCCTGGTAGCTGCATGGCAGGCTGAGCAAAGAATAAGTTGCTTCTTTTTTAAATGAAATACAGCAATATAGGTCTGATATATCATCCCCAGAGTGCAAAATGTGAATAATTAGAGTTTTTCCAAAGAGAAAAGGAAAGATATAGACCCAAGGGAAGGCAGCCAGGACATTCTTAATCTTCCATGGTGATCTAGCAGTATCAGAGCAGAGAGCATAAATGCAGAGAGGTCATCTCCCATCTCAGTGCATCTGTGGTAAATTTGTGGTTTCCAGGAAAGGACAGTTTGCAACCCAAGACCTAGGGACAAGGTGTCCTTCTAGAGATTTTTTTCATCTTTTCTCTCTCTGTCTCTCTTTTTCTAAGGAAGGATGATTAAAATATTGATGGCAAACCCCCACAGCCTTCTTGGTCAGAAGATTTAGGCAACAATTGGTTAGACCATATGAGGTGTAATTTATTAGGCCACTCTTTTCAGAGACTGCTCATCCAAACTAACCTGTAGTACCACACATTTTTTTTTTTAAGAAATATAATGCCCAGCATTAGCTTGAGGGTAAAACTGATTCTCAGGAGCTTTAGTGGTTATTCAAACCTTATAGATTACTGTCAGCAAGTGGCATCTCTGTGAGTGTCAGCAGTTACATGCATGCACACCTAGACCCTGTGTAGGTTTATATTTCTGCAGTGCAGATAATGTTGGAGATCATCACCCTTTAAACTGCTGCTATTCCCTGTGGTTCACCATGGACTCCAGTACCCCCCTGCATAACCAGAAAAAGGTTTCTCTATTTTGGTTTTTCAAATGCTGAGCCCAGCATACACAGAGCATGTTACAGAGGAGAAAAGATTCTCTCATGACCCTGTGATTGCCTTTAGCTTGGTCATATTAGATGTAAACATGGCAGGTCCCTTCTCTGCTGTGGCATCCTCTGAGTGATGCCTTCCAAAGTGAATCCCCAAGCTTTTATGCAAAAGCAGAAATGATGCCCAGCAGTATGCACAACTTCAACAAGGTGCCACTGAGTTACAGTTAAACCATATTTCAAAGTTTACCTTAGTTCCTTGAAGGGGTCTGCCCTGACACTGGGAGTTTCTATAGATTTAGGGAACACTGTGCCTTCTGCTCCTGAAATCACAAAACAAAACAGAAGACAAATTGTAATCAATATAAGCTGTTATCAGGGGATGATGGTCAAATCATACCTAGGTGCAATTTAATCCGCTGCCTGACCCCATTTCTGTCTTGCACACCTCTTCTGTCCCCAGAAAAAGCCAGACCCTGATAATCTGAAATTGGTTACTTTGATTACAACTGGGCTTTGCCTGTAAATGGCATTTCTGGCTGTAAAAGCAGCTGCTTGCACCACAGCTGTGAGAAGTATCACTCATTGGTAAACCTGGATGCATGTCATGATATTATTTCTTTTGCTGGGCTGTGAGTGATACTCGAAGGAGAACACCAAAGTTTAGCTTGATCACTGCAAATATCTCTTGGGTCAGACTGTGCCTGGGGAAAAAGAGGGAGGTGTCCACCTGGTTAAATGCAGCACAAGCAGGGAGTAGGAGTCTGCTCTAATCCCAGCCCAGCCACCAGCTCAACATCTGACCCCAGAAGTCATAGAATTGTTGCTGTTGTTGGAAAAGAACTTTAAGATCATCAAGTCCAACTGTTAAGTCATTTAACTTCTGCTCATTTCCCCTTTCTCTTAGAGATTGTGGGGAAGGCAGAACTATCCCAATTTACTGAGTGTTTTTAGATTGTGAGCTGGAAATGGCTAGGCAATATGAACAGCTTTCCTAAGTTTCAGACCACAGTTATCCTCTTCCATGGCCATCTGCACAGCCCATTTTGGGCCATTTCACCCAGCCATCCCTCCATTCTGTCTGTACTTTGTGACCAAGCCATGCTGTGTCTCTAGAAAGATGTGTTCTCTCCATATCATCATTTCAAGCCAAAGGCAGCCCATGCCATCCTCTGGGAAGCCTTTCCACTAAATGTTCTAATTTTAAAACATGCATCTAATCTGAATTGGTCTCTCACCTCAGCTTTCAGCCACTAAATCTACTTGTGTCCTCGTGTGCCAGCCAATAGACCCGGCATGAGCAGAGTCTGCATCTCATGTAGACAGTTGCCAATGGTGACCTAACTACTTCAACCTTCTCTGATTTTCTGCAAAGTTACAGCTTTCTGAATCATTCGCTGTGAAACAGATTTTTCTGGACTTCTCATTGTTCTTTTCTGAACCCATTCCACTTTTAAAATACCCTGTGGGACACAGGAGTCCCCATGTGCTGTCACTGACTCTCCGTGCTGCAGAAAGTCACATTCTCACTCCCACTGAAACTTCCAATTAAAACACAGGTCAGAATGGTACAAACTGCCTTATACACAGCAGCACACTAGAAATGAATGTTCATGTTCTCTAGCATATAGCTGCCTTCCCAGTGAGCAAGTATGACCTATATTCCTAAATTTAGGCCAGTGGTCTTGTGTTCAGACACACTGTGAACAATTTGTTCATTATCTGTAGCCATGACAGCCATTTCAATGTCAGCGTTGCAAACAGCACCAGTGGCACTTCTTTATTTCCTTAATTTTTTCTTTGACAAAGCCACTGGTGCAAACTACAGAGCCTCATGAGGCTTTTTGTATATATTGTTTGAGATGTCTCCTGGCACAAGCTATTGTAATTCTTACATACACGCAGTCTAGAAGTCACCACTATGGAACAAAAAAAACTTCAGAGATGACAGAAAACATATAATACAAGATCCTGCTGTAACTTCTGCTGTAGTGAGAAACACCTGTGGTTTAAAAGGCTGTCCTTTCTTTGCATTGAAATAAATTAACTAAGCTGTCCCACTGTGTCAAAGCAAAAAAAATCAAAATGAAAATAAGTACTCTAACATTCATTAAAGAACCAGCTCCTTTTTAATCTAGAGAAAAACAGTAATCTCAAAGATGATAAAAGTAGGCTAAAGTTTGAAGTTTTATACTTGGGAATTGAAATTGATCCTATGGCACAACACAGATATTTAGCTCTTAACTTCACTATAAACCTTCATTGTTACACATTGTCAAAAACAGCTGTAACTTGCCAGCCATGAAGGTTATCATTACTAGATCTGTACTCTCTCAACAGTTTCTAAATTATTTAAGCCTCTACTTATCCACACAATTGCCCTGGCTACTAGTTTTGCAATGAAACTTAAAAGATGAAGCTTGCACATATCTGCATAATAAAACATTGATTTTCAAGTGGAGAAAGATGAGGAAGTGCAGCTGGAGAAGTGTGCAAAGATATGTTTGTACCTTTTCCACCTGTACTGCTTAAATTGTGACTTTTTAAACACATTAGGTCAGCTGCTTGAATAATGCAAAGCCCAAAATAATGATCAGTACATAACCAGAAATGCCTGGAGAATAAGGAGAAACTTTAGCGTATCTCTAACAACTTGGGGTTTTCCAGGTTTTCATTATTTAATTTAAATGCAGGGAGCAACTTTGGAAATAAATCCAGTGAAGATTCTAATGCAGTCATTTCATCAAGGCTGAAAAGAAAAAAGCCTGCTATTCCTTACCTCTGTCTCCTTGTTTTCCTTTCCCTACATGCAGTTCTTGAACCCTCTGTTCCTGTCTCTATTGCCAGATCCATGGAAGAGCCCCTTATACACTGGGAACAGGAATGAGAGTTCCAAGTCCCTTTGTTCTCTCCTTTGATAGGAATTAGAAGCAAACACCAGCTGCCTTAATAAGGCTTCCTCCCTTGGCAATATAATTTCTTATTATTCTGTTTTAAGAACATGAGATCTCCCAGAGGGCCACCTGTCCCTGTCACAGAGTAGGACATCAAGCCATGAGGGGGTGCCTAGGGACCAGGACTGAGCCATCCCTGCCTTGACTCTGGCTGTCAGCAGCTGAGGGACTTGTTGAGATGTCTGTGTCATCCAGCCACTGGAGAGACACTGGTGAGCTTTTCTCACCTTGCATAGTTATCATTTTAAGGGTCCCTATTTCTGTAGCAGGGGGCTCACAGGTGAATTAAATACTCTAGAAAAATTCTTCCCTTGGTTTCAATCTGCTGCCTGACAATTTCATTGTACACTTGATCTGCCTTGGACTGTCAAAAACATTAAATAACCATCTTTTTTGTTCTGTGCTAATAGAAATTAGCACTTCAAAAGTGTCCACTCCCACCAACCCTCTCTTTGCTATGCTGAAGAGTTTCTGTCTCTGCCTATGGGACTGGCAGCTCCTGCAGTGCCTCCCAATGCCTTGGACAGATTCAACTACACTGAACATTTTTGTCAAAGTCTGGCTTTTGGCCACCATGGAAGTCCCCATCCAGGCTGTGAGAGCATCAGTGTTGGATGGTGTTGAAAGTGGAGGCATTAGGCTGGAGAAAGTGACCTCATTTTTTACGAATGGCTTTGGCAAAAACAGAAGGAAAGTTTGAGGGAAATGTGTTGTTGATGCTGAACAAGGCTATTCCGGCTCTGCAGAGGGGAACTGGGATGTCATGGAGAAACAAATGTTCAAGCTCAGGGAGTAGAAGATAAGTGAGAAGGTGAAATTTAAACTTATGAAGCCCAAGGTCATGTACTTAAAAAGTAGTAAAAGTTTATTCTCCATGTATGGGAACACCCTTGGATAAAGGCTGAGCAGTGGAACAGGACTGAAGGAAAGGTAAACATGACATAAACTGAAAGGCAACAAGCAAATCTAACAGGAAAAAAAAAATCACATTATTTTAAGAATTATCAATGAATCCTTGAACTATTATGTAGCTCCCAGAACCTCCCCAGTGAGGAAAGCACAGAGAGAGGAAATATTGTCACGCCTGCACAAACAGAAAAACTTCTTTTGTATCCTGCAATAGAAGTCTGGAAGGAGTTTGGGTTTTTTAGATTATCTAAAGATGACCAGGGAAGGATACAAATGCAGTGTATAAATATATTAGTAGGACAAATCACGTACAGGGAAAAGAACTACTGGCTCTAGGCCAGAGAGAGTGGCAATAAACTGGTTCCAAATATATTTGGGAAGAAAGGGAAGTGTTTTCTAGCCACAAGTGGAGGAAAAATAGGAGCAGATTTTCAGATAGATGGGACAGACAATCTAACAGATTTGGCAAACTCACAACTTAGACATGGTGTCTCAAAACCAGGGAACAAGATTTGCAGAACCAGGAAGTGCCTCCAAGTTTTGTGCTACCCTGGTCTTATTTTCACTGCCTTCTACCTGAGGAATGTCAGGCTGTGGCAAATGCTATTAATGCCCAGCTCCAACAGTTCAAGAATCAGCTGCTACAATCTCCCTTCTCTGTCAAAGCTACTATATCCCTCTTCCCCCTTTAATAAGTATAAAGCAAATGTAAATAAAATTTAGTATTGTATAGCACAGCTTCTTCTTTGTGAATTATCTATTATTTAAACATTTCTTTATCTACGATGAAAAATGCATAAAACAAAATTTCTATACCATTGCAAAGTACTGAAAATATTTTTTTTCATCTTATGAGACTCTGCTGCTGCTAAGGGTAACTTACCTGCAAACAGGCAAAGACAGGGAGTAGAGCAACATAATTTGTATGTAAGCATACTGTACTGAACATCCCTAGGCAATGCTTTATTCTTTCTCAAAGTATTATATCACAGCAACTTCTATTAAAAGCCATACCTACTGATTCCTTCTTCTGACACTGTGTAATTTACCACAGATAGATGTTCATAAACAGTTTGACTGAAAAATCCATAAAACCATTTCAGCTTTATTTTAAGTTTCATTTAATGTCCCACAAAAATGATTTCATCAATGTGTTGCCATTAGATGGTTCTCTCCCCAGTAACTTAATTCCACAAAATCAGTCAAGAACTTACAAAGCATATGACAGGACCTACCTAAGGTGTTTCAAATCACCATAAGGATTCACTTGAAGAGTGTTTGATTTTTGGGCTTTTTTGTTTGTTTTTTGTTTTGTTTTGTTTGTTCTTCTGTTTTGTTTTTTCCCTTGAGTGAACAAGGTGTAGAGACACAAATATAAAAGAGCCTTGTATGTGGTTCACTTCATGAAAGAACAAAAATCACAAGTCCAATGGTAATGGAACACTTTAGGTTCAATTTCAGGGTTTGGGGATTGTTTGTTTGTTTTTCTTCTTTCATTTGAGACTCAAAAGACACTGCATGAGAACAGGGCTGCCAAATAAGAGTTTGCATTTTCTCTGGCACTTGAGTTTTTTTTATAAGCCTACTGCCACACCCAGGAGATAAGATTGGCTGTGGTTTGGACCACTGAAAGTGAGTGGCTGGAGCAACATCCAGGTTCTGGACCTCTTCTTACCTCCCTCTTCTTATTCTGCAGCCACCAGAGGAGCCTCCAGTGCCACAGGTCTGCTGCACCCTATCAGCAGCTCCAGGTCTGGCACAAGAAGACACTTTTCTTCTCTTCTGCAGAACACATTTCTGGCACAGCAATCTCTCTTCACAGTTTCCAACATGGAAACAATAGAAAAGAGCCACTGGGCTGGACTTTTGGCAATCATCTTGCTCTACGACACGAAGGCAAGACAAAGCAAAACCAAGGTGGCTTTTTATCCCAGCTTTGCACTGAAACAAAGCAGAAGCATCACGTTTTGTATGTGCCTGTTGCTTTGTCAGTCTCCTGCTGCAGACAAGCTTTTGAAGCACTCTTCATCCAAAAGTAGAGTTGGTTGTTTAATCTCATGAGTTTTGTGAGAAAAGATTACTAACACACCACCACAGGAAAGGCTCTGGTCTGAGCTCAACGCTGGCTGAATGCCAGCAGCTCCACAGGGGAGGAAGGAGATACAAATGCCCCATGAAGGGAGCAAATCACAGCTGGAATGTTCATCCCCTTAACCAGCAACAAATCCAGCCAGAGGAAAGTGGGAATCAACAGTTCAGCTTTGCAAGCTGCCTCTTGCTTTCCTCATGTGCTGCAAAAGTACCCGAGCTCTGTGACACTGTCCTGGCACCTTCCCTGGTGCAAAGACATGGGCCATCCCTGCTGCCTCTGCCCAGAATTTGGCTCCAGCTATCATGGCAAGATACTGATCACATCCTGTTCTGTCTGCACAAAACTTGCTCTAGGCTTCTACTGCTACAGCTGGGAATGACAGAAGAAGAGCCCAAATGCAATGCAATGAGAAGTATTTTTAGACTAAAGATTGATGCTCCTGCTGTCAAGGGTAGGTGGCAATCAGCTGAACAGCACTTGGGGGTGAACAGAACACCAAGAGAGAAATCAGGCTTCTGCTGAGGTGCAGATGCACCTGGCTCCTTATTCCTCACTTTCCTTTTTGTTTTCTTTCTAGATGACACGTTTCTGCCCCACTCTGTGTGTTCTTCCAGTAACAGCTCGAGACACACAGCACACCTTTAGCATTGCAGATCAGTGCTGTATAATGAAATTGGGGTCTCAGAGCCCTGCCACAGACTTTGTGATTAAGTTGACTTAAGTGTATCTTCTCTTTAGCCTTCTGCCTTATTATAGCACTGCACAAATGAAGGGAGAAGGGGAAGGCTTTGCTATTTTTTCTTGCTAAATCAAGAGGCAATGCACAGCATAGTGGTGATCTCCATAAACTGCCTCTACTCCTGCTATTATTGATTGGGACATATTCAGCAATTTGTTCATGAAAACACCTGTCTGATAAGTCAGACCTGTAGATCTCATCAGGGTAATATGTGACAGTCTCAGAAAGGTGTCTGTGCAAATAGATGTCCTGGAAGTAAATCCAATACAATATAGGTAGAAATGATTTGTGCCCATTCCTTTTAAGACCTAGCTTTAAAAGCCTTATTCATCCTTAATTTATGTTTTTAAATGGATGAACATAGTAATTGCTGTTGCTCCCCTTGGATCCCATCAAATCAGAAATCAGTAAGAGCTCCATTTCAGGGAGCAACAATAATAGCCTGGCTGGGTTATGTTGGTGCACTGAGCAAAAGCCATAAAGCTTCATTCATGTTTCTTTCTAGGATACCACAAAACCAGCTCATTGCAAAGGTCTGTCTGCCTGCCTACCTTGGATGTCAAAGTGTCAGGGAGTTTTTGCTTTAAGGGCAATCTTTGTAATGAAATCATGTGGAGCATCAACAAGGGTGTTTATAATAAAAGTGAAATAATTTATTTAAAATTTTTTAGATATTTATCTTGGCACTACAACAACATGGGGAGCCAAAGCAACCCTTAGGCACTGGGCTGCAGTTGAATTAGGCCAGATGGAAGCTCCCTGTGTCTCTGGCACCTCCATCTTGGCAAGTGAAGGAAGAGTTATCTGATCACAGTGATCATAGTCCCAAGAAATAAGTGGAGCCTGGTTTTAAGCTAGAAAACTTGCAAACAAGATGATGTGAGCATGTGGGTCATTAGTGATGGATGTGTCTGTAGACACAAGTTGATTTTCAGCAGCCTAGCTTGGTTGTTGAATGTCTGAGGAATTTAAAGAGAGTAGCAGAAAAGAACAGATGGGCTTCCATCCAAACTGAGAATAGACATATAAAGAAAGGTCACTACGTCTATGCTGACCTCTAGATATTTCCTTCTTGACTACTTTTGGGGTACTTTAACACTTTCTCTGCTCCTCAGTAATAACAATGTCAGTTGAATTCCTTTCAAGCTCTGCTTGTCATTCTTGTGTAAATTTGCAAAGAAAATTAGGAGAGTACCTGAAGCAGGAATACACAGTGCAAATTTATCAATGAGAATATTATGTAAGCTTCACACAGATCAGGTTGTGAAAGTTGTGGAAGACACCTAGAAAATAAAAAAAATAAATCTGCCACACTTCAAAACTTGATTTCCAGTGTTTGGTAAGCATACAGTATGTTTCTTTCATAATCCTTGTGACATTTAGTCAATATTAAATTGATGGTGGATGATTCTTCTTTTTCCTTAAACAGGATTAACATAATGAAATCTGAACACACACTTCAGCCTGAACTAGAAGCCCTATACACTTCACATAAATGCTATCCTTTTTTCCTGGAATATACTTGGAGCAAAAGCAAACACAATGAAAACTATCTCCTTCCCAACAGACATTGTTCCCCCTAACAAAAGACAAGTTTACAATCTGGGTGAGTCGATTTTGACAAAGAAGGGCAATGTGATTTGAATTTGTCAATAAAAGGAAAGGATAGGAGCATCTATGTCTATTGCCCTCAAGGCAGCAAAGGAATCAGAAATATTCATTAAAGAATTGCATGTTTGCTCAAGATCTGGTAATTTCAATTTCTTCTTTCATACAGTGGGGAAAAACCCTTATCTGGAAGAAAGCATTGAAAAATCTCACCACAGCCTATGGGGAAAACCCCCCAATTCAACCAAATATTTTTTTGTATATAGCTTTTGTAATTATTTCTCAATGCTGATAGAAATGTTATCACTTTTCACAATTGGTTTTCACTCACCCACTGCTCATTAATTTTGCTTAATGTGTTTTTTTTTTCCAACACAAGAGTTCTGCAATACACAGAAATAAATTCGATGAAACGGTTGCCATGAATAAATGCTACCAAGAGTGGAGCCTGTTCCCAGTCTTGCTAATGCCACTGGTAGAACCTGATACCTTCATTTGTCAGAATATTTCCCTTCTTTTTTAATTTTATTCTCTGTTCCTTTTCTATAGGACCAACAACTACATGAGAGCTTGTCAGTAACTCTGGGATTGCATTCGTACAACTGCTCAATTACCTCTGGGCAGTGTGAAGTGAATATTTGTAGCTGCTTCCTAAAGAAGTTCAGACATCTCCAGCAAAAGGTCAAATGACTCTCCAAGCACTGAGCAGCACAGCTGTGCCAGGCTTTTTCCTCTTGCCAAGAGCACAGATGGGGAGCTCTGGAGCAACTGCTACCTCCAGGTGCCTTTGAAAGCAGCCTGAGCAAACAGGAGCTTGTTTGCAACTGGATGAACTGGGAAAGGCCTCTGATCCCAGGCTGATAGTACAGCTCTTGCTTCCAGAAGCACAGTGAGATACTTCAGCAAGGTACCACAGCCTCACTGGGGTAGCACTAAGTCATCTTGGAATTAAAGGCAACTCCTTCTCTGCTGCCTTTGCATAGGAAAAGGATCATAGTAGGAAAATGTTTCAATTTGCTAAGAAATTAGTCTCTTAGCACCATTTCTCCCCTGAAAAAGCTACTTACACACCTGTAGAGCATTTATCAGGAAAATGTAGAAAATCCACAAAACAAAAATTCAAGCTTGACATTAAACCTCAGGCATCAAGTTGCAGCAGAGGACAGAAAGGCTGTTTCCTCTCTGGATCCAGCCTGATTTCAACAGTTGGCTACAAAAGTTGTTTCCTCTGCCACAACAAATCAGAAAAATGCCAGTTTGAAATCATAATGGCTGCTGTAAAGAGCAACCTTCTATGTCCTGACTCATAAATAACAGCTTCTGAAGAAGGGTGCATGCAGCAACAATGGGTGATAATTTCTGGAAGTTGTTAAATTTCTAGCCTAAAACACCCTCTGAAATGACTGGCACCATTCAAAACTTTGTGGATTATTTTAATAAAATATAATTACTCTTGCACTCATCAAAGTTACTCTGCTGTAAATACTGCAGCAAACATAATCTAGAAAGGACATGCCAAGAAGCTACTCAACTGGTAATATTGAGGAAACCTGAGCCAGGCTGGCATTGCAGCCACAGCCCTGCAGGGCTCCTCACAGACCAAGATGCTACCAGCTCCCTGAGAATGTTTGTAGGTATGAAGCCTTAGAGGCAGCTGGGCCATCTTACACAGACCCGTTAGTTTACCACATTAATTTTAAATTGTGTTCTTCTCTTGTCCAAAGTGAAGAACACTAGGAATCCTTTTTTGACCCTTCCATGCTTAATGAAACCCAGCACTTTGTATTCTGCAAGTACAGAGCAGGTTACTCCCTCTGCCCTCAAGAGAAAACCCCAATCCAAACCCTCCCATTTGAAAGAACTTTTTATGTGACAATCAGTGATCTCTCAGCTATAAAATTGGGTTATGTTGATTTTACCATTAGTATTTCTCTTAAATGTCTTAAATCCTTGATGTTCAGCTCATAAATAAAATGCTGGAAATGTGCCTTCAAACTTATTAATAGATTTGCAATAAATTGCAACAGCTGGCTCCTCTTTTCAGGTGTACTTCCAGGTACTTGGAGAGAAACTAGAGCAAAAAACACTCCCAAACTGACGTTCCCAAAAGTCTGACCTGTGGTCAGCATTTGCATCATCGCCCAGAGGGAATTTGCTGCAGTGGAGAAAAGCTACAAGATAGAAATAGAGCTACTGGCTGATTAATTGAAGGGAAAGCATGCAAGGTGTGAGTGAGAGCAAAGGTCCCTTTTAGCTGTCATGGTGCTGGGGAAATCTGCAATGTGTGGTGGTTGGTCACACACCTCCTGCATAGAAGCTTCTACAGTCTGTACACTGGGAGAGGAAAGACATCCTACACCACTCTAAATATAGAAATTTTAGTTAGGGTTTGCCACAGGGAAAGATTTTAGCCCCACTTTTATCATGAGGCTATATTAAAAGAAAAGCTTATGCTGTGCTAGTATAAATGTCTAAGTGTGCTCCTCATTTTTCAGGGACACAGAGTAGGAGCGATCTGGGAGTAATCCGTGTTTTCTGCCATTACAAAAAAGAGACCTTGTGGTTTTATAATTAATCCTATCCTTATTTAAAAGCAAAATGGTAATCTTAAGAGTGGTTGAAAATCATGGTTGATTTACAATGGGACAGCATCCAACCCATGCAATCCTACCTCCTACACAAGCTTTACTCCAGCACGGAAAACCAGAGACTGCAAAAAGCCTTTAAACTGCAGGTATTCAACTTCTGTGTTTTTATCCCAGATCTCTGCAATGCATGTGAATTCCCATCAATATTTAGTCTTTTAAAAAAATTGGTTAAATCCATCATAAATATTGAACACCAGAGTATACTGGCAAGTTTCCCTGAAAACAAACTTTGAAAAATAATGTTCAAAAAAAGACACAAGGGCCCCTGTGAGAACTGACACTGGTGTGCCATCAGATGTTGTCTTATAAGGCTAAATCAAACATCTGACCAGATTTAAATTTCTTTAAAATCTCATGCTAATTTAAATTGCTTTAAATTTAATTAAAATGCTTTTCTATAAAGATAATAATGTAACTCTGTTAATTAGTATCAAGCAGCATCTAGAGGGCATATTTAAAAACTAATCTGGAGAACAAATAGTGCTAATTACCAGAATAATGCTTTATGATTGTCTTTTGTTTATAAATGCTATAATGTTCGCTATGCTATTAAATTAAATTGGTAATTAATATATATCAAAGTTAGTTTTTAATGCTCTTTAATCTAAAGGGTATTTCTTACACACCATTTTTCAGACAATCCAAACACAATTCATCTCTGAAGGGAAGGAGGAGGGGGAAAGGAAAATTGCTGTATGACATCCCCCAAACAAATTCAATTAGAACCAGCTCATTCATCTCCCCTAACACAGAGCAGATGTGTTTATGAGCCCATGGGAGCCATGCAGGGAGGCATCAGTGTGCATCTACATGATGCTTGCCAAAATACACTGCTGACTGTGGCAATGGCCAGCACAGGGAAGGTTTGCACTTCACCCCAGGAGTGGCACCACCTTGCCAGTTTGTGGGCAGGGAAGTGGCAGATGTTGCCTTTAAAATGCAAGCTCTGCAAAACCTGAGTCATGGTGCTGAGGAACAAGAATGGCTCCAAAGTTTGCAGTAATATCTTTAAAATGACCATGAGGCTCTCAAATACTATAGGACTGAAGCTTGTAAAAGAAAGCAGTGCTAACAGTGAAGATGTGCTGCCATCTGACTCCACCACAAGAGTGGAGGAGGTCACTGGGCAATTCCAGGCACTGCCAGATGAGCTTGGAAGAAAATGGGCAGACCAAATCTGGCATGAAGCTGAGTTTCTACACGACTTTTTGTAGGCAAACTTGAGCTGCTTCTGAGTCATCTGACACATCTGAGCTCCTAGCAAAGCAGAGGGGCCTTGTTTTGCTTGGGTCTGGAAAAGGTTGCATAGATGCTACCAGAAGTGACCATGGCCAAAAGCCTCAGAAGGCTGCCCTTGTCCTCAATCAGAAGTTGGCATTATCCTCCAATCTCTCCTGTGACAATAGATCTGATTGGATTTACTAAAACAAATACAATCACCAAAGTACTCTAAATTACATCATGCATGAAAAGCAGAGGAGACCAACTCTGTCTTTCTGTGTCCCTTTATAATTAAAAGTCAGAAATCACACCCCAAAATACAATTAAAACAAGAAGCACTTTCATTTGGTAATCTGGACTACCTACGCTGTGCAATTTTGAAGCACCATCGAATGCAGCACCTATTCTACTTCTATTTTTCTTAGCCACAATTCTGTATATTACCCCTTTTTAATGACTTGATAATGCTGAAAAATCCCTTAGTTACCCAGAGTATTAATTTCAAATAAGAAAAGCATCCCTTTTCTCATGGCAGGGCTTCAGCATTACTTTATAGAACAAACTTTCAGAATCAACTTTGAAGAGCATACAAAGAAAAAAAAGTAATTATCATTAACAAGATTAAAAGCTAGCCACAAGCCCAATAACTGCTTCTCTAACCTCTGCAAGATCACTTTCATGCCAGATTGCAGGCATACACATCCTTCAATAACAAGTATGTGTTCAGAATAACAAGAACAAAAGGTGAGATTATTTACGTAGTGCAGGTAGATGTCAGGAGAAACATAGTGACAGCACCTGAGATCCCAAACCCTAGAAAAATGTTCAAAGGAATTTGTGTACAAGTTGGACTGGCTTCAAGTGCAGACAAAAACACTGGAAGAAATACGAACATATGGTCCAACACTTCTCAGCATGGCAAACAGCCATGGCAACCACTTCTGGAGATAAAATTAGATCAGGGAAGCAAAACTGGAGAAAAGCAAAGCCAAGCATGAACTCTGAAAGCATTTCATCTCAAGGTCATTGAAATACTTGCTATGTAACATCACCAGCATTACCATTTTACTTTTTTTTCCTGATAGATCTCTATAAGCCAACTAAACCCCAAGAAACACAAAATTGCAGATAAAAACAAACGTACACGAGAGTGGTTAGCAGTATTTTTGATGTTGGAGACATCTGGAGACTAAAACAAGGCAGTAACTCAAAATAACTATCAAAAATAATTGCTGATTTCTCCAAAGTAAAAAGTAAAAAAAAGAAAAAAAAAGACAGTATTTTTGTAAGCATGCAATCTGAAAAGAAGTAGTTTTTAAAGAACCAATGTGTGTGTATATATGTATATTTATATATATTTATATTATTAATTTTAAGATCTTAAAGAGAACACTTTAAAACTGTTGCTGCCTGACTTCATCTACCCTGCACAAAGACTACAATTAATTCTCTCTGAAGGGTGCAGTGTGAATGGAGATTCATGGTAGAATATGGACTGAGATAAATGCTCCCCAGCTCTGTAATACTGCAAGAATTTTGAATGGTCCTTTTCAAAGTTTTAAGCTAAAAAAGATACTGTAATTTTGTGAAGTTCAACGTTTACCCTATAAAACTCCCCAAACTTTGTATAGCCAGTGACTGAACCAGCTGGGTATGTACCAGCAGTGACTTGCAAAGAGCTGCACTTGGCTTTTCTACAAACAGAAACCATCTAGAATAGCAAGAAATCAGGCAATGAAAGATAGCAATGGTTACATACGAAGACTCAGTCATGAGAGTTAGACTAAGGCTCTAATTTTAAGCTTCTTTAGGTTATATGTAATATATGAATAATACACTATTATAGCTATTATAATACGTAGTAAACAGTGAGAAATAAAAATACAGCATTCTAAGTGCTTCATTGATCTCTGTGCTTAGGAGCTTGCTAGAGAGGAAGGAACAATTCAGAGCAAACAGATGCATCCAAATCAATCCATTAGAGAAGAGGTACCAGTGAATCCCCAGAGACCAGAGGCTCAGTTAGGTGACTGACTGCTGGCAATACTGAATAAGCCCATCTGGTCCTGCAAGACCCACTGTGTGCACACCCACAGCATAGCTGGAGATGGCTTAGAGATGCACAACATGCCTGTGCCTAAGGAAAAATAACTAATCTGACAGCCACCAGACTATTCAGAGAATTAATGTCAGCTTCTAACTCAGGCTGACTTTTTCACTCCAGGTTTCCTCCCTGGTGTTGTCTTTAGAATGGAGGAGCTGGTGCCATCAAAAGCATGAAGCCTGAGGTTTCTCTGCAATGTGACTGCAGCCATGGAAGAATCCTTAGAGCAATCCCTTACTGTCCTTCACCCCAGACCCAACTTTATCTTAAAGTTCAGTTTCCATAGCAAATTTTGTATCTACTTCACTAGGACAGACAAACCACTTCCAGGGTAATTTTTTTATGGAGGGGAAATAACATATTGTGGAAGTTAAGAAACCCCTCAGATAGAAACTCCTGGCTCTTATCTGCTTGGAGAAGATTCAAAGCAATAAAGGCAGAAAACGACTTTATCTCCAAGAGAAGCTTCCCACAAGCATGAAGGAAAGTCAGGCAAAACTATTGCAAATTTGAAGAGGTGTGCATTAAAACAGTAATGTAGTAAACAATATTTTACCTAAAACTCTCAGTCTCTCTGCTCCAACCACCACTTCATTGTCATCTGCTGAAAACAGCAATTTTCCAGAGAGGGTTTTCACCTCAAATTTTTGGCTGTGTGCTTCCACTGCTTGGGGACCTATAGGGAAGGAGAGATTCAGCACAAACTGTTAGTGAAAAGTAAAAAAAAAATCACATAGCAGCTTCATACATTTAATAAACTCATCTGCTGAGGTTATCCTGATAGCTCTGCTGACACAACCAGCATCTGCCACATGAAGCAGGCAGGTCTGTGCTTTTTCAGCAGGTGACCTATATTAGAAAAGGGCACTGTTTTCTACCCAAATAACAAACTCTTAATTATTTCTACTTATGTTTTTGTTAATGCCTTTGTATGTCATAAAATCACCATTCAGCTTGACATGCTAGGAAATTTTTACCAGACCTACATGTGAAGATATCCAAACATGCTTTGAGAGCATTTGTGCAGATGTATGAGGCATCAAGAGTATCTGAATAGATTTTGCTTGGACCAGTGCTGTGTTCAATTGGATCAGGTCCAATTTACAAAAGAATCCACACCCAAAAGCCCCAAAACCCTTTAGAACATTTCAACCATGCACAGCTAAGACAATTACAGGGTCTCCCACATTTTTTTAGATAAGTAAAACTTTCCTTCAGAGCTATTCTTTAAATTCTGCTGCTTGTCCTCCAGGCTGCTGTGCACCCCAGTGCTGGAACACCTCTGGCTATGCATCTTTGGGTGGGTTTTTTTGTGTGTGTGTGGAGCCTGATAAACATCAGCTGCCTGAATAGCAATTCTGTGTAGGTCTGTGGCTCAAAGGCTACAAAGAGAGGACCCCTCAGTTACCAATCTAGACTGAACCTTGGACAAATCCCCATCTGACAGCCCTGCACAACTCAGTCCAAGCAACAGACTCCCTGGAATATGTAACTGAACAAGGCAGGTGATTGGTCTTGTCATTAATTCTGACCATCTTCATGACTAGTCTCATTTCTCACAAAAGGATTAAGATCTGAAAGCCAGCATATTCTTCTAGGCAGTTTCTAACTCCATCTATACCTATGTTTGCCTTCACGGGTCATCTGTACTGGCAGCAGGGCACACAAAGAATCACGTGCATGGTTCACACTACAGAAAAGTGAGGCTATGCTGAAATCCCTGGAAACATTCAAATCTTCCAGCCAAATCAGAGAAAATGCAGAACCTTCAGGCTCTATATTTGATTTATACCTTGGTAATTAATTGCCCCCCCAACTCATCACTGCAGCATGCACTATGCAGGAACACATCTTCACTCCTCTTTGAAACCCAAGCTGGTCCTGCCAAACACAGAAACAAGCTCAGTAACCTTAACATCACAGTGATAGATGTCTTCCCAACCTCTTGTGAAATGGAGGTGTTTAAATGAACCAAATACCCTCTTGAAAATATGTGGAGAACCAACAAACTAAACACATTTATTCTGAATGGGAGAATCTGAGAACATGGTGTTGGGTTTATTTCCTTCCCCTGGGCAATTTTCATATGTGCTGCTTAAGCCATTGACTACAGAAGCTGAATATTTAATTATTTATTACTGTGACTAGAGGCCAAAGATATTATATGAGCAAAACAAACAACCCAATGTAAACCCAATAATCTTATGTATTACTGGCTCTGCCACACAGCAATGCTTCTTGGTCCCCAGATAACTCTCAATAAACAAACATATATCCTATATCATATATGTATATTCTACATTAGCATATATAATGCATTAGGTTCTTTCAACCCAAATCACACATGTATTTATTCAGAGGATGCTGCACACTGTGAATATATGAAACACCCATTTCCCCATCACACATGCTCATGCCTGGGAACATGAGAGCATTCCTCATCAGCAGAAGGGGAAAAAGAGCTCCTGCAAAGCATCCCAACCCAGCCACAGTTAATCTGCAGAATTCCCAAGATCTCAGACAACTTAGAAGTGTCTTAGGAAAAGCCTGTGACTCTTAGAACAGGAATGTCAGCCTGTAAATGTTCGTCTTGACCCTGAAGTTAGGCTACAACCAACCTTTCTCTGGACTGGCTTTCAAATTAAAACAATGCTCTGCTTCATTATCAGAAAGCACCAGGCTGCTGCTTCTCCAGCATGGCTTTCATGTCTCTAGCATTTTTGTCTACAAAGTGGAGTGAAGTTTTCATTTGTACTTTGTAAGACACCTGGGCTCCCCTCCTGCATGCCGTCCAAAGACATCACAGCTTCCCACAGACTCACTTTGATCCCTCCTTAATCCTTCCATGCAGCCTTTCCCCTTCCTTACCTGTTACAAGGCGAGTAAGGACTTTAGTCTTCTCATTGAGGATGTTCACTGTGACATTTCTTGCAGACTGGAAGTACAGTGGGTTGCCCTGGAATGAGACCAGGAGAGCAAACACATGAGACAAGGATGGATGCCTGAAACCAACACTGCTAAGACACCTGGAGCTCTCCCTAATGCTGCTGTTCAGGGCCCCAAGGTTGGTGTGTGGCTGAGATGCAGGTTGCCCTGCATGGATTTTTATCATCCACGTTAAAACCAGAGTCCACAACTCTATTTGGGCCAGACAGTGTCCCAGAGACTGGCCTTGGTTTAGGGATACTTGGTCTAATTGCCAGTATAACCCAATCAACCTGGCAATTTGAAATGTGCAGGTGATTGTGGACCTGACCTAAGCTTCCCAAGGGTCATGATGTTCTGGGACGTGGCTGACTGCACCAGAGCATTACAGAGCCAAAACTGCAATATTATACAGAGTTTCAGATGACTCCAATGAGTGACTGTGTCTGCCTACAACATGGCCACATGAGTGAGCCATACCCCAAAGCTGTGAACTAGAAAACCTTATTAATATGTAGAAAGTGTATTTGGTCTCCAAGCACTTATAAACTCATCAGGCACGCACCACCACCACATTCCAGCCTGGGATGCCATCTTGGGATGTCACCCATCCCATCCAGTCTGGAGACACACAAGATATGAAGTTCACACCACTCCCCACTTGACTACACAGATTTCTACCCATTTTGCATTTTTATGCTTTCAATATACATCTGGGAGAAGAGCTAGAACAGCTGCTAACACACAGGAGCCACACAGCTACCTGGCAGCATTCATTTCAGGTATTTCTCCCCCAGAATGAAGCCAAAGAAAACCCACAGAGAAAGCCATCTGGCTCCTTCTGTGTGCAAATACATCCAAGACAACCAGAAACGTGTGTTTTCTACGAGCAGCCCCAGTCCACACAGGTGGTTTTGCAGGGGCTATTAGCCACCTACAGCATTAGCAAAGGGTGATCCCAACTTAAATTAGCCAAAAATCTTGTGTTAGAGGTGGAAATTCACTTTTCATAATGTCTAAAACCAAGCTGATTAAATTACTCAACTGACTAAGCCATAGGATCAGTAGAGAGGATGAAACAGCAGGAAAAGAAAATCAGCAAGGAATTGAAAATCTTATTTCCACATGCTTCTTCCACCAAGGTTTTTTTCCAGTCTTTCAAAATCTTTCCTTTAGGAATGAATAATCAGGATGGGGAAGAGGATTGTGTAGGTCAGGAATGTTTTCCTTCCCGCCTGAATTTATGAGGAACATAACTAATATTTGCATAGATGCAAATAAAACATACCAGGAGCATGGGAATGGACTCATGGGAGTCACATGATGGACTGGAGCTTCAGGAAACCCCTCTAATGATGGGAAAATGATCCCCAGCAATATTTGCAGAAAACAGACCACAAAAGCTAGACCAAAATCCCATATCTGACTGAATATTCACAACATTACATTTGCTGCATTAACTATTTGTGCTGCATCACACATGTGATCAGCTCTTCACCAAACATGGAGTAAATGGGTTTTATTTGATTAATTATAACTAGAATGTAATGGTTACATTCAGACTGTTTACAGTTAAACAATAAAAAGAAAGAATTCCCCTTAATAATTCCAGACCTTGGACAAAATTGAGGAGCTCTTGGTTTCTCTGTCTCTTCATACATAAAATGAGGACAAATCATCCTTATATATTTGTGATGTGTTTGACAGCTCTAGTAATACACTATATGGAACTGAAATATGATTTACATGCTAGAAATAAGGAGCACTGGTAATGATTTTACTCTTGTTAATTATTTTTATTTGTGATCTTCTAAAACCTAGAAATTAATGTTGGTTAATATTTTGTTGTTAACAGCTCAGAAAAAAATTGCTTCACTTGAATATCCACTTCCTCTGGTATTAATTCTCCAAACCCTGATTGTGGACTTAATTGAACACTCTGAGCAATGACAGTTTACTGCTACATTTTGATCCACACTTACAGATGAAGGTATTTTTAAAGGCAGATGGATACCATATATGCAACATACTCATAGGTGAGTACTCAATAACCACTATAAATATGCCATATGAAACCCAGAAACTTCACATTTTTTACTTGCACTATTTGACTTTGCTTATGGAGATAAGCAAGTAGCTAGAATACTTCAGAAAAGCTAGGGAATCTTCTAGTCCAAAATCAGGTGGTAAATATTATTCAGTCCCCATGACCTGAAACTGTTCCTGATGCATAACCAGAGACTGCACTACAGAAATACTATAAGATAAGCCAAGTGGTTAATATAAGAAGAGTCACAGGAAACATTGCTCTAAAGCAGTCTTACAAGACAAGCTAAGAGCTGGTATCCACCTATGAAAGACTTAAAATACATAATCAAAGCTTTAAATGCTTGCCCCAGCAGAGTAATCTCATTCACTGATTCAGAGCTCAGGTTCAGGCAGCCTTCAAAGAACTGAATTTCCTTAATGGAAGAGTTATGTTTTTATTGGTCTGCAGGACAGGAACATTTCAAGCACTTAATGTAATGGCCTCTCTCATTTCCATAATTTTTCCATTAAGAAATGGGAAAAAGATGAAAAATTTATTCTTTTGCTGAAAATACTGCAGATCTGTCCATCACCTTCTGTTTAAAAAGGGAGCAACAGTGATATGTTTTGCACACTGAAGATTAAAAAAATGTTCCCTCTGTTGCCAGCTTGGTGATGATGCCAACTTCTTTGATTTACACAGAAAAAAATTATTAAAGCATTAAAAAATTCTTAAAACAGGTAGAAATCACAACTGAAAAGACAAAACCTTTCACTTCTCCTACATTTTTATGTTATCATGACATGAAATTAAGTATTCTGGTGCACATGAGCAAGAGGAAATCTAGATCAATGTGTCATCAACACCACAATAAAAATAATTATGTATGGAAGTAATATTCTCACATACTGTCATAACACTTGTTAGGCCTAGGGTTAGAATATAAGCACGCAATAAATAAGCACATCTGATTAATTATGACACTTTTAACTATGAGAAAACAAACTTCTGAAATATAATATGTAATAACCCTGTTGAATCTTTCCAGATAGATAATAATAAAGAAATAAATACGTTTTACTCCTCAGATTAATGCAAAGAAAATGGAAATGGATGGAAAACTGGGTTCAATACTCTTCTGGGTTCAGAAAGGCAGGCAAAATGTTTTCCTTGTTGTCGACTTGTTTCTCTCCAAACGGCTCAACCCAGTTCTTCAGAAAAATGGATTTGAGGTAAAATCCACCTGATACTGCCGATCACACAACAATCCAATATATTTCACTGCCTTCATGCTGCCACTGACTTGCTCTTTTCTCCCAGACTTGGCTGTGACAACTTTAACCCCTTTACAACAATCCTCTCTTAACTTTGCTGCTGTGCCCTGGCAGCAGAGTCACAGTTCTGATCCATCTCAGCCTTCCCTTCGCACTGCACTGCACTACAGCCCTTCAACTTTGTAAATTACATCAGTTGTCACTGTTTCTGACACTATTTTTGGTTATTGTTTCTTTCCAATGAGTCTTATGATCATCAATGGGAGCACGATTATTTTTTTCCTCTCTTGCATGTTTTCCTGACTCTTTCTGGTTTATTTCAAGAAGCACAGACTGCCTCAGACACAGCACTGCCTGCAACCTCATCTTGGCACTTGCCAGGTACATACCAAGACCTACCAAGAAGGATGACTTTCTAACTGTTACTCTGTCATTTTTGGTCAGTTGACAGGGGTTATACTAAAATTAGGATTCCTGACAGAGTTTTACATGTTCCTGAATGACTTGTTCATCCTTCAAATGGAACTACCAGTAACACAATACTAAATGCAGTTTCCTAGCCATGGGGATCTTCAGAACGTGCTGTGAGCACAGAATCCAACAAAGCAGACCTGACCTTGAACTTAAATTTCTTTTTTCCACTTCTGCCTTGAGAACAGATACTCCAATGGGGGATGTCTGATGCCAGAAAAGATCAGAGCTGCCCTCATAAAACAGAGTTGGGAGGAAACAATTGGGTCAAAAAAAAGAAAAAAATAAATAAATTGGTAACAAATGCTAGAGAGATCAAGAAACTGGCATCTTTGAGAATGACAGCAAAACTCACCAGAACATTGTGCAGACATTGTGCATCTCCTGAAAAACAAACAGACAAAAAACTGGAGAGCATTTATCTTTGGCTGTGAAGAAGTTAAACTCAAGGGTATCTAATGAACCCTGCCCCCATGATCCAGCTTGGAAGAGCACCTTGGCCTTCATGAATTTCAACAGAAAATCTAGACTACAGGCCAGACTTGCAAGCCAACCATTGCTGTTTCAGTTTCAAAAGAAAAACCAACAGCTCTTTCTCCTGTTTCTGATATAACTCCCCACAGCAAGAACAAGTTTTGCCCAGAAGCCTTTTCGCACCAAAACTTTAAGTCATGTACTTAAGTCCCTAAGTGCTAGATTGAAAACATTCCTTAATATGATCTGAACATACTTTCTGCTGTTTAATCACTGAGTCTCTCGATCTTGACTTTGTCCTTCAAACAGCTGAATAGAATGTTCATGTAACTAAATCCCTTTTTTAGTAAAACTTCTGATTTGACAGTGTAAGCTCATAGCAGAATGAAAGTAAGCTGTGAATGGAATTGGTAACAAACAGATTAAACCAAATGTGACAAAATGCCCCAGTATGTGCTATATGTGTGTCTAAAGATGATTGCTTTTAGGAAGGAGGCAACAGATCCAGTGCAGAGATAACAAAATGTAGTCTGCATTCTCCTAATCCTGGAAACAAACTCTTTTCTCAAGTGTGATGTGCCCGGGTTTTGTAATGCATCTCAGACCTACAATTGGCACTCAAAGACATAAATGTAGTATCATGAGCTGACTCACTGTGCTGGCTTCCAACTTCTCACATTGTATTGAATATTCAAATGCTTAAACAAACAAAAAAGCCCCGAGCAAGTCCCTTCTTCCAGGCAAACAAGGTACCTTTGCTGAATGACACTTTTTACAGCACCATGAAGCTCAGAAAACAGTGGTTCCACTCAATGTGACGTATTTTAGTGGCACACAGAGTCCACATATTGGAGTTTTATGTCCAATACCTCTCTATTTTATGGCATTTCTTGAAGTTAATTTTAATAACAATAGAAACAAAAGATGAGTTTCCCACTGCTGCATTAAAGCATTTTCATCTCTGTCTCTTCTTTTTTTTTTTAAAAAAAAAAAAAAAAGCCAGGTCTGTGAGATCTAAATGATTGGGATCTGCTTTTGGATGGCTACCCAAGAGAGTTTATATCCTTCAAAGTGATTTATTTATGGCAAGCTACAAGTTTCTCTCTTTAGAAGAGTACCTGCCATTACCTCATGTGCTTTGTGAGAGTGACTGCTTCTTCAAGATATCCAATCAGCTACTTTGCAGCTGAGATTCTTCTGAAAATTAAATTATACCATGTCTGCTGACATTAGAAAAAAAACACTGCTAAAAAACTTACTAGCTGCTACTAATAAGAAGAAGGGAAAACATTTTCATCTGTCTGGATTGGGAAAAAGAAATCATGAGTTTCTGATTCTTCTGCATCTATATACTGATATCTAGACAATACACACAGACATAGGCAAGGTAGCCAGGAACAGAAATCAAATCAATCACAGATCACAGCATGTGATTTGCCTAATTATGAATGACACCTCACATTTTTTTATCTACAAAAAAACCCACTTTATGAACAAGCAGATGGCATTGCTATGTGATGGTACCATCCTCAACAGTTGCAGATGCAAAGAATTTACACAGCATGCTGAAAAAAAATGACACAACACAAGCTGCTTTCTGGGGAAAAGATTCAAATTGAACAAGTGTCACCAAACAAAATACACATATTTATTGATGTTCTGAACTTATCTGATCCAGCCTCTCTCTTCAAATCAAATACATACGTGCATGACAGGGAGTGATGCTATCGAGGCATCATTAAAGTCTCAGAACTGTCACGTGAGCTGCCCAGCACAGAAGAGAAGAAAACCAACTTCAGTCTAGTTCCAGCCCACAAGCAATTTAAATCCACACAAGCAGAATCAATAGGAAGAAGCCCTGCAGAGAGAGCAATTACACTGCAAATGTACCTATATTACAGCACTGCTGCAGCTAGGAGACAGGACACAGAAGGGCATCCTCACTTCTGTGATCACTCAGTGGAGCTCTGGCCTGTGAAATGACAAGGTTCAGTCTGGACATGTTCCTGCAATCAACATGTTTCTGAGCTTCTATCACAATTATACAATTCTTCTTTACAAGACTCATCTTTCAGGTTTGTTATGCTCCACAGGCAAATGCAGGTCTGTGCATCAGGGAAGAGGTATCCTTTTCAATAGTTTCCATTGGAGTGATAATCACATTTCCTGGGTCTGCAATGATTAATTCATTGGAGACTGCACTTGCCACTGTGCAAGACACAAAGAAAGATCAGATGACCATTCCTGGTTATAGAAAATCCAGGGTTTTCTATTCAAATTTTTACTTTTATTTGTGGTTTGTCTGCATTTTTTTTCCCTCCAAGCTGCTCTAAGTACACATACTGGTGTGACAGATGTGAAGAAGCTATGAAATGATTGATGAAAGCCATTTTTTGGCTATGTTGTGGGAATATATATTGTAGAAATATACTCAGTTCTGTTATGGGAATATCAGGGAAAATGGAAAGTATAGAAAAGAAAGGTTGGGCCCATGACTGTACCTCTGATATCAAAATATTTTCTCCTGTTTTAATTATACAGGGTTATAGAGATCACAGAAACATTTGCACAGCCTGTTTTTTAATTGCTTTTATCTAAACACTTTATTTCTTCTGCTGAAATGATCAATACTTGGCTTTAAGTATTGATCTTTTTTTTTTTTCCTCAATTCAGAGAAAATTCAAGAAATTTCAAAGTGGGAAATCTCCTGCTATTCCATAAAAGGCTGGTAAACAAGGATCATGCCCTGATGGGTGAAAAAGGAAGAAATACTGGGAACTGAAACACCTTCAATTTTCTTTCTGTCCCATTGATTATTTCTGTTTAGAAAGAAATGTGGAGCAGAATCCATGCTACTGCTGTACAAGCTGCCTCAGAAAACTATCCCACATCTTAGGGCAAGACTGAAAGCAAATCCAAGAAGTTCATAGGACTCATAATCACAGCAAATCAAGAGACAATCAATGGACATGGGACATTTTATACTGAAGCATAAAAAAAACGCAGTTAAAAAAATGAAAAAAAGAAATACACAGAAAAGGGCATAATGAAAACTGCCTACCTTTACCTCTTCAAAAAGGAAATTTTTTTATGATATCAGCATTTATTTGAAATTATCTGTGAGGTCTGTCTTCCCACTCCTTAACACTCAAGGCATGTGATCATTCCAATCCTCAGCTGCTGTAGGGGTGGATGAGCAAGATGCTCACCCTCAGCCCTACTTCTTGTTCCACTCTGTTGACAACATAAAAGTTTCTGGAGGAAAGGGCTGTGTCTGTCCCCATGTCTGCACAGAGAACAGCAGGGACACTGCCAGTGGCTTTGCTCTGCCACTCACATGCAGTGCAGGTAGAAACCACAGCACATAATCCAGCAAAGCAAGCCAGGCATGGTCTCAGGCAAACAGAGATCAAAAATAGAGATGTTCCAACCAGGGAGATGTTAACAACCAAAGAAATCTTACTTTTTCTTTCAAAAGAAGCAAGTAAATTTTTCAAAGAGCCTCAACCAATTTGCCCTAAAAGAACAGGAGCAAATTTGGAGTTGTTCTTGTTTTTCCCTGCATTCTATTTCTCAAATTCAACAGCTATCATTTCAAAACAGAACAAACAGAGAAACTCTTATTACTGGCACAGCAACTCATAAATGAAACCTGGAAGGTCTGGCTTTCTGTTTCCATTCCAAATCAAAGCACACACAAACTGAATTGTCTGTAAAACCACTTGTGAGTGTCTGCCCTTCCTAATGACAAAACACCTTGTCTTGTCAAGTAAAACTTGCCCTACAAAATAGGTCATTTTGATACCAAAATAGTTTTGATTAGCAGAAGAGTTGGAGAAGTGTTTGCTGTCCTCTGGTAAGATGACACGAAGCTCTGCTCTTGAGGCTTCTTGGAAATATCAGAAAAGCACTCCTTAAATAATTGGATCATCCTTTTTGTCCTTTAGTGTTTATCTATTTGAATCTATCTCCTCCCTATCCATACTGTAGAAAATTGTATTCCTTTTTAATTTTTAGTATTAAGATGTTTTTATATTTCAGACTCTATAAAGCAGCCAGAATCCTGATTGTCAGCAGTGATGTCTAGACACAGTAAATCCTTAAACTCAAGTCCTTTGCCCTTGAGAGAGAGAAATGCAGCAGCACACAATTGCACACAGTTTTCCCTGAGTAGTTTCAGGTGTTTTATAAGGTTTACTTCTTTCAAAGACTACAGCTTGTTAAGAGAAAATGTAGATCAAGTTAGGGACTGAGAATTCAAGGCTACTGTACAAATGTGTTTAGTCTCATGGGATGGTTCAGGTCAGCTGCAGTCAGCTACCAGCAGAGCATCTCTTTCAACTCCAGTACCTGTTCAGCAATACGAGTCAGCAACAGAACAGAAATCTCATACTCAGGAAGTGTGACTGCTGTGCCCTGCACTGATGAATCCTCCAGAAAAATCTCTGCGCCTTTTAAAATTTCTTTAATGTAAAATTAAATATAGAAAAATAAGGACAATGTACAGCTCCTTAAGATTTAAAAACCTGTAGGAATACTGAGAGGCCGTGATAAATGGCTAATTAGGAAAAAACATTCAAAGCAACCTTCCCAGTTAATTCACAGAGATAGCATGGAAATTTGAGATGCCAAAGTGAAGCTGACTGACATAAGAAGCATGGTGCATGTCCAGGGAAGACAAGAACCTGCTTGCCAATTCATTCAGTTCAGCCATTTTTTCTTTCAATTTTAAAATCAATAATTCCAGGTCTTTTCTTTTTCCTTTTAGAGGAATAAACTAAATCAAATGTTTATTCTAGTATTGGAGGCTTTAATGTCTACATTCCTGTCTCAAGGCTCACAACCAAGCTGAAAACAAGATGTTAACTGATTTGCAACTTTTCTGTGGAAATACAGCCCCACCACACAACTCAGCTCCACTGCCCTACTCTTCACACCTGACTTGAAAGCAGTTTCTGGGATTATGGCAAAAATGCAATGCAAAACCTTAGAGACCACAGAGCACCCAGCCCTAACACAGCATCTCACTTTAATCTGTGATGCACATCACTTACTTTTAGATAGCACCACAAAGCCCACCTGCAAATGTTTAAAATGAAGAGGAAAATGGAATGGGATCAGAACAGCAAAACAAACACAGGATTTGACCACATCCCCTCCTTAACCAACCAGCTCAAGTAGAGCAATTTCACCTATGAAAGGAAAAAGTCAAACACACTGGGATACTGTTTGGGAAATTCTCCATCTCGTTCGTGTTTGGCTTCAAAGTTGTTAACCAGTCCTCATCAACTCCATGTCCCAAACTGCCTCCCTAAAAGATGAAAACGACTGACCATAAAGTACTTATGCACCTTATGGGTTCAGATACATTGGCAATGACCATACCAGGTTTTTTGGACACAAAATCTCCACCTATGTTAGGATAAGAACACACTGTTCCCAAAGTTAGTTCAGAGATGTTCCCAAGTGAGAACATAGACAAAAGCTGAGGCAGGTAACCCACTTGGCACAGCTGATTGACTCTAATAGGTGTTGATTACATTGCTCATATTGCATGAAATTAAAAAGCTTATAAATGTTATGAGCCATTACCCTTCCATTTAAGAGAGCTTATGACAAGTAAGCAACATTTAATGAAATCCTTTTCAAAATGCCATAGGCAGCCTCCATAGGACTTTGTTTTGAAATGCAACTTGCGGAGCTACTTCAAAAAGTTTGTTTACTTCAGAGCTTCCCTTCTCCCTGTTCTCTGGGATATTCATATTTCACAGCTGGCAGGATACTCCAGCTCCCTGTTTTGCTCTCAGTGTGCAGCACATAACACCAGTTCATTAGACAAAGAATGGGTAACTGACAGAGCAAGATTTAATTTTGTTGTCATCTGCAGTACCCCTTCAGCCAGCCTACAAAATTTCCTTTTAAATTCAAAGCTGAGAGATTTCTGGCCAATTTTACTATGAAGGAAAAGGGAAATGTTTTCACAGTTGCTGCAAAATTTACTTAAACTGCGCACACTGGAAATATCAGGGCCACGAACTGTCCCCAAAGTACTGGGGCAACCAAGGTTCAGGCTGAAGTAAGCTTTCTGGGTTTTGTTGGTAATGAATGAAATTTACTAAGAGGAGAGCATATAAATTTTATAAATCCCACTGGACACTCACAGCCAACTGCTGTACATGGACTCAAATCAGCTTTGGATTGGCAATTGCAACAGAGTGCATCAGGTAATGGTGCTCCTGCCAAAATGATGCCTTTTGCAATTTGCTTGGGTGCTTCTGTCTATTTTTACTGTTTGTCCTGCTGACTGCTGGCACTCCTCTCTGTTTATAGCTGTTGGGCAAGCGAGACTCAAACTGACCAAAACGAGACATTTATAGCAAAAGTAGACTGGCACAGAATCTAATAACAAGGTATTTGGAATGGTGCCACAGCAAATGCTTAATAAACCCTACAGGGAGAACATGAGGAGACCAGACATGCATGCAAGAAGGTTTCTTTTGTTGGCTGTACCATCACTAGAAACCTCGTTCTTTCTTTAAATTATTAAGGCTTTTAAACAGTATTTCAAAATCTGCCAAAAATCAACCAAGAAGCAGTAAACTATGAAAATACAGTTAGAGGAAGCACTGTGCTTCCCAAATTGACCTTGGATAGTGGGAGGTTTTTCTACCTGAAGGCACAGCACCAGCTGAACTGCTCCAGAGGCGGGAGACCAACATCCCCATGAGCTGCCAGGAGCTCTTACAGGCTCATTCATATCCTAATTGTAAAAAAGAAGATTCCTCTCTTCTTTGAAGAGAACCAGTCACTGGGGGAGTAGCTAAATGCAGGGAGAAGTAATGACCAAAGAGGTGGTGGGAGTGTGCAGGGACTGATAAGTGACAGCAACATGGTGAGACCAACTTCATTTCCACCCTGTGATGGTTTCAGTGAGCACGCTGAAATCCTTAAGCACTCTGCTAGACCAAATCATCAGGAACTAATTCAATATCCTCTTATTGCTCTGTAACCTTTGACAAAGGAAGAAAAGGAATTATCCTGTCTCCTTCCTCAAAAATTAGCAGCCTTCTTTCATACTACCTATCTGAGTCTTTACTGAAAGCAAGATTTCTACTACACAGTTCGAGCATCAGAGAAAGTTGCAATTATCTTGTCATCTCCAGTGCCTTTCCTCATGGGTGAATGTTGCCTTTTAATCCAAATGAATATGTTGTATTGTTTATAATTATGTATTTATGGCTATGAGGTGGGTTTGCCCCATTGTGAGCATATGTCAGTGCTTAATCCAAATACATGGTTTATTTTTTTCCAGTGTGTATTTTTGGCTTTGAGGTAGGTAATCCTGCAGAGGAAATAATACAAAAGAATACAGCTATTATAGAATTGCTTCTGTGCTTTAAAATTATAGCACTCTTCTTTCAGATCTGAACATAGTGAGTCAAGTATATTGGCAAAATAATTATTTATCACTCTTAAAAGCTTCCTTGAAAATTGTTATCATTCAAATACTGGCTGAGGAAAACGTAAAGTACAGACAAGCATATTTTATGCACTTGCTAGTCTATGCTTTATGCTCATGAGAACTTATTAAATATTAGTAAAGTGAATAGCATTTATCAGCCCTAATTCACATCTGTGAATTTTTTAGGCCAAACAGATGCTCTTACAGAATCATACCAAGTGTTAGGGACAGGCTCAGTCCTTCTTCCACTGTAGTCACAAGTTATTTCATATAGCTTCAAATAAGACAAGGTTTGCTCCAATGCTCTGAGCAAGCTTGCTGCTCTCAGTGAGACACTCATTGCTACAGGGAGCAGGACAGGGACCTCTAACATCACCCAGAAAAAGGAAATAAAGAAATACACTATACTCTGCCTCAGGCTTTTTTCTTTGATATATAGGATTCTTCTTTTAATTCTTTTCTCAACTGTTAAAAAATTATGGGAACTAGACCTTCAATAAGAAACCATTTAAATGCACTGAGAGAGCTCTTAAGAAAACATTTGAAAACTTCTCTATTTTTCCATCACTTATGCTTGTAGAATCACAGAATAGCTTGGATGTCCCCTTGGTAGCAAAGGACAGACAAGAAGCTTTGGTGCCCATGTTCAGATCCAGGCTCCCAGACCCACCCACCAGTAAGAGAGTCTGCAATTGAGCTGAACAGCTAGAACACTGGTCAAGAGCTTTATACTCGTGAAAAAAAAAATAAAAATTGCCAGACAAATCCATAATGTCTTTAAAATGATTCAGGGTAAGAAAAATTGAGCCCAGATGTAAACATTTGCAAACTGATGCTTCTTTTTTTCTATTTATGCACTTTAAACGAACTTCAAAAGGGCAAAACCATCCTGATTCTAACATGGCAACATCCTTCTCCACTTCACAAAACTAAGATTATCATCTCATTGGTTGTCACACAGCTCCTGAAAGAAATAATCACCTTTATTTTTCTGTATAATCACAGTACAGGATTTTAAATCTCCTGTTACTGGAATGGAAAAAGCACACAGTCTGTATCTGTCTTGCCCCTTTAAAGTTGCAGACCTGGATGCAGCAAGTTTAAAAACTCCCAAGCTGCACTAAGAAAACTAAATCTGTCCTTACTGTACATTCTAAATCAAACTTGCTGGCAGCTCTTCTCAACAAAGGCAGGAAAAATTCCAGTTTACATTTCTATTCAAATTAAGGCAATGAAGACTGAAGAGTGCAAAACTGTTGCCATTTCTTTCTAGCACATAAAATTAACAATTTGTCCTCCTGTACGTAACTTTCAGTCAAAGTTTGACTGATTTATAAGCAAGCAGATGGTTCACACAGTAGTCTACAATAAATTATAACAGTTAGAAAGACAGCTACACTTTGAGAGCAACAGTGCAGCTGAGCTACAGATGACCCTTCCGATTGTTAATAATCTCTGTAACTTATGTACTAGCAAAGAAATGCAAGGATTTCTAATGCACCTTCCTGACTAAGTACAAATCACTTTTATTTACACAGCCAATACTTCACGGTCCAGTTAACTTCTTAATTAAAGGCAGAAAGATGCTCATGTTCCATGCAAGCTGCATGGAAAATACTGTTTAGTGTGCAATATGTTCAGCTTGGAGTTTAAGATGCTCTGATCACTCCTAGAAAAGGGAATGCATCTATCTCATTTCTTTAAAACAAGCCTACAAGGCTGCAAACAGTGGTACCACCAGACACTATTCATTTATTTCCAGATAAAGTTTAGGCTCATGTAGTAACAAGATCATGTTCACTTGCAAGCTTTGATGGTTAGAAATAGGCTTCCAGTCTGGGAGGCACTACAAACTGTGTTACTGAGCTAGAACCAGGATGGGGAAACACCAGGAACAGAGACCCCCATGAAGAGAGATAGATATGAGGGGTCACTCTCAAATGGTTCAGGGAAAAGGAAAAGTGAGCCTTGAGGGTGTCATTCCTGAGACAGGAGGTAGTGATGATGCAGAAGTAAAATCCAGTATTCAATATTTAATAATATTTTAAAATATTCCATTACTGTCATAGTTTGACTACAGCTCTCTCATTTGCTTGCAAGAGGTCAAATTGACACATATAACAAAAATGTAGAGGTTGCTTGCAATTATTAGGACTGTCCCTATTGCCCCCAGCCCAACAGTAATTCCATCATTATTGTGAGGATATCAGAGGCTATTCCAGTTTAAGTCCACTGTGATGTCAGAGAAACTACACACACAGTTTACATAAATATATAGTTAACTCAGTTTCCAAGACTTCTCTACTGAAGCCAGCAGGGATGCTTCCAACTCACTAGGCTGCAGATCAGACCTGGCTCACAACTGCATCCTTCTCTGGCTGACAGTGAAAATAATCCTGGAGGAGAGATAATACAAGGAAGACACACAGGGGCTTTATTTTATGTGTCTTGTTCCTTACATTCATTACACTGCCAATGGTGTGGAAACTAGCTTCATAACCTCAAGAAGGGGAAACCTTTTTCCACCCTGCCCTATTTGAATGTAGATCAATAGGATAATATGTAAACAGTAAACTCCCCACTAGCAAGGTTCTCTTAGAAATCAAATAATATTTCCAGCAATCTAACTAGAGGAAAAGAAATGTAAGTAGCAATTTGTCAGTCTATTTATCAAACTGAGTGCTGCACCTTTTCCTCACATTCCAAGCAATGGAGTGCATGACATCTAAGGTTCTGCAGTTCTGTTTTAATTCAGGGATAAAAACATTTATAGATACGAACATTTTCTCATTAACTTTTCTTCCTAAATGATTATGCTTGTTCAAATCAATTCCTAGATCTTACAGAGGTTACAACCTTCAATAATTTAATCAGATATTGTATTGGATTTTGTGTTGATTATCCTACGAGTTCCAATTTCTACAAGACTACTGATAAAGGTATGTTAACTTTTTTTAATTAGCTATCTGCCATTGTTATCACAATGGAAAGTTGGTATCTGAATCAAATTAATACTTTGGATCAGGAAATAAGATAGATGACATCTTCTGAGAATGATCCTGGAAAGTTGCTATAATAATTTCAGTTATTCCAAAGCTGCTCAGGACAAACAGGATTTCATTAGAAAAAACAAAACTCACTAACAGTCAATGAAGGGCTGCTATGAAAATGTTATTTCAGTCATGCTTCAAAATTTTTTCTCATTTTCAGTTTTTAACATCCTTGCCACTTTTGTCACGCAGTCTCTCCTAGCAGCATTGAATTTTAACAGCACATAATTGTAAAACACAACATGAAATAGGACTGAGCACATAATATGGGTTTATTGTGCCAGCTAACAACAAATCAGGCCTTCGTGCCAAGGCATCACCTCTCTGCAGAATAGGAGGAATTAGCTAAATGTGATCTGAATTTCACAACTTCCAGCCATCCTTCTACCTCAGAAACATTAGTCTCTCAGTTGAGGGTTGTTTATGATAAAGTTATCTCAAAAGGAGACAAAGGGACAATGGGAAATATCAGAGATCCTGGAAGCACTTAAACTACAAGCTAAACCCATGTGTATCAATGTTGCAACTGGCCAGAGGACAGAGTACTTGGATGAGGTACCCAAAGGACATCCACTGACATTACATTTGTATAGAGTGGTCACAGTAATTTACCCAATACCCATGTCTCCTGCCACTTCATAGTTTCTTACAGTTAGAACGACAGAAACATGCTTATTCCTTTCCCAACAACTTACTGGTCTTGACCGGATTTCTTTGGCATAGAGAGGTTGCAAGAATTCTGAATCTCCTTCAAGCTTTAGACCCTTTTCTGTGATCCTCAGGTTCCCCATTCCATCCTAAAACACAAACAGAAAGAAACAACCTCATTAGTTACAATTTACTAAATTACCCAGGCTGTCAGTAGGCCACCCTTTTTATCCCACTGTGCACATGAAAAGGACTGGGAGACACTAGAGAATGCAAACACTTATGTTATCTTTTTAGCTCTGTTTCTGTGAGAAGAAATTCTATTCAGTGCAATCTGCTATGCCCCCCTGTAAACCATTTACAGAGATGAAAGATTCATTTGAGGTAGTCATCTCTACTTAGAGATGCAGTGATACCCTGTGATAACAGGAAACTATTCACTGCAATATCCATCCATATGCAATACAAGCCTGTATATTTATATACCTTCTCATTCATAGCAAACCCATATAAAGACTACATGATTAGTTTTACTGCACTCCATATAGAGAAGATGTGATTGACTCTACTGAACTGACAAAGCAAGGTTTAGCTAGGTGGGAGTATTGCAATAAAATGCAGTAGGGAACTTGGCCACTATTATTCAGGGGAATCTCCAAAACATGGACCCTTTGGTGTGGTTGCTTTGGGGATATTGGCCCTTGTACAAAAAAGATGTGGAAATCTGTTGATTGGTTCCAGGTCTCAGAGTCTTTTCTGTGCTTTTAATATTACTAAAATGCTACACAGTTTTATTAGAATATACATTTATGCAGACATTTGCTCTGTGAGAAGTGACTACCCAACAGGAATATCTTTCTAACAGCCTGCTCTCCTGCCTTGGCCTAACTCCTTAATTTTCTCTCCTACAGTGATCAACCCAGGACTGGAGCCCTCACTCAGCTCCTCGCACAGCCCCAGCACATCCCAGCTATCTGATGTTATGTATCCAAATGTTTGGGTCTCCCGAGTCCTTCTTCTACCTTTCAACCAACCACTGAAAAGTCCAATGACCAGGCATTGAGCCACTGATGTAACATATATTTCTGTCCTCTCATTCAGATTTCATAGCCATGGCTATCAGTCTTCACTTTTTTCCCAGCCCTGTACCAGTCTCCCTCTATCCCCATTGCTCCCTGTTGCTTCCATGGCAAAAACCTTGATAAATGGTGTGAAGTGTCAGCAGCAGACCTCCAGCAGGTGGCTGCAAACAGTCCATTTTCTTTAGAAATTGTTTAGTTATGTGTGTCCAAGATGTAATGAAACATCTGACAAACCATAACAGCAAGCAAAACAGATGTCAACATTTTATATGAGCTTTTCTTACGGTTTTTATGCACTAAGACAGGTATATGGATACACTGGCACATAGCAGAATTAGACCAAACTATATTTCATCTTTAACTCGTGAAAGTTGTAACTCTTGCTCAGGTGAGGGATTTAAGATTGCCTAGGCTATGTATGGTTGCTTAGCAAAGTGTGTGCATGTAAAATAAATGGTGTGGGGAAGAAATTGAAAAGGTAAATGTATAAACAAAACCACATCAAATGCAAGGTATTATTTCTATGATTCAAGCTAATTGTCTTTTGTTGGACCAAAGGATAAAGCAGTGCCTTGTGAAGTCACTACTGAAGCTATAGCAAACCAGTAATCTCAGTGGCCCACAACCATATTCCATCCTGAGTAGTGACACATATCCAGCATTCCACTCCACTCTTTGTATGCGTGTTTCTCTTCCTTTCTCTCCTTTACTCTGCCTGAAGAGTGGTCCCCACATGATTTTTATAAATGAGAAAGACACATATGGGACATTAAACTCACAGCTAGCAAGTCCTACACAACCTAAAAGAAGTGCCAGGCCTATGGGACAATGGACTACAACCAAATCATCAAGAACACATTTGATTTATATTAAACAAGCAGGTGTATTATTTTACAAAACGACTGAGTTGTAGAAAAAGAGGAACTTCCCCATCCTATTCTACTCAACCTTTGATCCTTCTCTGATCCCCACTCACCCTTCTCATCTTCTATGGCTGCCAAAACTAATAAAAATGCACCCACCAGACATGATCTCTTGACTTCCCAGGTGTTTGGGATGCAATGCTCACACTGACTTTTACCATGACCAACTGCTGCTCATGCTTCTCATGATTAAACATTGCAGCTTTTTGTAGTGAGAGTATGGGTCAGCAGGTCAAAAACCAAGCAAAGACAGTAATCTGAGTTTAAAGTTAACAAATACCATGGCCTTTTATAGTACAATCATTACTAAATCATATTCCTTTATTATTTCATTTCTTTTTTTTAAATAAGAGGCAGCTTGCAGAATTATATAGAGATCCCAAAATACAGAGAGCAATAATTGTATGAAAGACTAACATGTTGTTTCATTTAAAGCATCTTCATCCTCGTTAATTATATGGTTTAGTAACAAATAAATGTCATACTCATACTCTGCTACAGTGACTATATGTGAAAGTTTCTATGAAATTTCATGGACTGTGAGCTATAAAATATAGCAGAAAGCTGGCCAGAGTGAGAGAGACCACACTGTTTTATTAAACACTATGTCTATGATTGGTATACATGCTTATTGGCTTCTCTATTACTTGTGAATAAGGAAAAAAAAAAAAAGAATATTGATTGTTTGATACAGTGAAATTTCATAGGCTGATTCAATCCTTTTATCTTCTCTTTACTTGTAGACTCTTGAGCACAGAGTGAATGGCTTTATTGTGCAGGCAAAAGCCAACTTTGTGGGAGCTTCTAGGAGGCAAACCCCAAACAGGAGGCACAGAACTGAGAACCCTCCATTATCATCACCTCCTGTAAATGATTCAGCTTTTTGGTAGGGCATGGTGAAAATTTTTAGATCAATTTTATCATCTACACCACCTTTCTTTTTATGCAGTGCCTTGTAATGTGAGGGCATAAAAATTTATATGCTGTTGTGCTCTTTGTTGAAAGAGGAGAGGAATGGTACAATCCTGCATAACATAAATTTCAGTTTGGTGATGCTTAATGAAAAAGGTTTATTTTATTAGCCTGAGAAGCAACTCAGTTTAACAACCAATTACAAATTATGGTGAATGTTAGGGGAAGAGCACAGTGTTGCTTCTATGTGACTATCAAGGCTCCTCTCCATATGGTATGTGGCTACACAGATAGGTTAAGTCTAGGGTTTTTATTATTTTCCTTTTACACCATTGTGGATTACTTTAATATTTATTTTTTATTTTTAATTGTATGGCTGGTATCAGGGACATTCTGTTAACAAAATAATAATAAAAAAAAGACAACCTAACCAGAAACACTTACTTGCCATGGTAAATACCTGGATGTGATATTAGCTGCACTAGTCTGAAGGGATCACACACAGGTACAGGGGTAATTTGCAGTGATGGCTGCCATCCCTGGGCACCTTTATCAGATCAGGTTGGGCTCCCCTCACAGGATAAGCTACTGAAGAACCAAGGTAGTGGTAACACATATTCACTGTGGCCCTTTGTGCTAGGCTGCTTTGTTCTTTACAAACAATAAAATCACCTCCATGCTCCTCTGTGCTTCCTCTGTCCTCTTGGCATTATGAAAGCAAATCTGCTTTTTACCAAGGTCTTTCTCAGGATTTTAGGGACACCAGTGATGGGAAATACAGAGAACTCCAGCTGTCCATTGGCCACCGTGCGTTTTCCTGCACCTTCCCATCCCTTTTCAGTTTTCAGGAGAAAAACTGTTGGCAAGGTTTGTCTCTGTATGGCAGATAGCATTTACTTTTTTACTAAGAATAAACTGAAGTTACGTTTGGCAATGTCCTGTGGGAGAGAATTATCTTTGGAGACTACTCATGTCAGATGGCTGAAACACCTGATTATCATTGCTTGTATTATTGATTGCTGTGCTCTGCATTGCTTACAGACATGTGCAAGCTATTACACAGCTCAATACTTTCAAAGCTAGGGAAAACAAAAAAGGAAATGCAAACGACCTGTTTTTTCCTTCCCCTACCAGGAAGATTTCTGTGCTATTCTTCTGCTTCTGACTTGACAGAACATTAAGTGTTTCCAGCTTCCACAAGTTTAAGGAAAATCTGTACAGATTATATCATTGTCAGTTCTTCCTAGCAAAGAAGGGAGAACCAAACACCTTCTTGCCCTAACAGCATCTGCTCTCCCTCCTCCTCATTTTCTTCAGTTAATCATCTCAATAAAGATCCCAGTATCCAGCAGTGGATGATCAGTAATATTTTCTTACAGAAACCAGGAGAGCCTATGCACCCACCAGCAGCACCAGTACTACAAAGTTAAAGCTGGTTACATGGCATGGTCCAGAGCAATACATACTCCAAGGTGTACCCTCTGCTGCCTGCTTGTTAACCTCAGGCATCAGATGTCTTACTGGTAGTGTTTTAATTTGAAAGTGATGGGAACAGCATAGTTCAGCTATGCTGAGACATTGGTGAGTGAAGGAAGGTGACCCCAAGCACTTGCATTGCTGTGAGACATTATGTTTGCCCTCTCTGGGGAAGGAGGGAGACACAGATAAAGCACAGCTAGAATCTTTGCAGCAAATTGGTGCACTAAAACAGCATTACAAATTGCAAGACTAGCATGCAGCTAACTTGAAGAGGCTTCCTCCAGAAGCTCATGAGAGTCTGCGGGGAGACACCTCTATATAATCTCTGGCACCACAGTCGTCAGTCACAGGGGGACATGGAGTTGAATAAGCAAAGACCAGTTGTGGGACTCACCCACTGGGAAATGACCTCTAGAAGCTGCTGTTAAAGTTGTAGAGACTTTTATTTACTCACACAGGTGTGAAGTAATTTGGGATTGCCACAGGAAAATCAGGTGGCTGCTAACTTACCAAGGAATTATGTACAAATTGTAGAAACAGCATGCAGACCATTATGGTTAACGTAAAATTCAACCCAAACCAAGCCATTCCAACATGGTTACTACAGCACAACCATCATATACAAAATTCCTCTCTAGAGGGATGTAATAATTTCCCTTTCAATTGGTACAGCAGGGAAGAGATCAAAATTTGCCTTCCACCTCTCCCAGCACCTTGTTATGGAGAAGTTTGGCACAGAAGCATTACAAAATGAGCCAAGTCCTTGTGAACGTTTTTCTGCTTTTTTTGCTCCATCACATCTTATCATCAACATATATTCCAAATATGTCCCTTAAATTCTTAATTTTCTTTAGTCTAGCTCATTACCATAATTATGCTAACTAGAAGGAAGAAGTCCCATCCTGCAGAAATTTGAGCTCACTTAGGAAAGACTCTTGCACTCGTAGGAACAAGTACTATTCTAAAATAGCAATTTATTAATAAAATCAGCACATCGATTCACTGTATATTTCAAGGGGTTGAACAGATTTTACAAAGTATGGCCTAATACTCCTGAATTATGACAGTCTGTCAATTACTGAACTAAGAACATAATAAACACTTGTTTGGTTTGGTTTATTTTTGTTTGTTTGTTTGTTTCTAAACTATAAAGATCTTGGACACAACATCCTCTGTGGCATCACTGAGTTACACCAAGGCTAAACTGAACTCACTCATCTTTGTATCATTGGAAAAAATTTTCCAGGGAGAAGGCGGATTTTTTTTCCCCCCCTTTCTTTATCTTAGTGGATCCTTGTACTAACACTCTGAAGTAAGACTTTTCTCACTAATCCAGTAGTTAGCAATTCCCCCCAGCCAGCAATGAAGCTGGCAGATTAAGGCCTGACAGTGTGAAAAGGAAAGTGCCAGGTCTCATGCAGTGTTTTTGAAGGTGAACTCTCAAAAATGGGGCCAATTATTGGGTCGTTTTTGCCTGATGTGAACATGACAAAAAAACTCAGGGCCACTAATTCAAGCATAATACCAAGTCCATTCAAAGAAATAAGGCTTGTGCAAATGCACTCTGGCTTCAAACCCCTGATCAAGCTCGACACCAACACTCAAGACACCAAAATTATAAGCACAGGTGGAGAGAGACCAAGCAGGGCTGTGGCCAGTCTCACAGATCCTGTCTGTAAAGAATATTTGAGGATTTCATCTCAGCAGGTTGATGTACAGCCTACATGAATGCTCAATGAGGCATCTGTTCCACTGACCTTCTCAAAACCCACCACACCTGCATCATATGCTCACTGCTATGGCAACATCAGCCCTCTGGATGTAAGATAATTACAATGCAAACCTGTATTTTCAGTTGTTTTCATTTGCTTTCCTCTACTATTATCTCTTAAATACTGAATACTATTATTTCTAAAAGCCAGAAGAAAATGGTGGATGGAGAGGAATATTTTCAGTGTACCTCAGTTAATCACTTCTGAGCCTGGATTCAGCTAAAACTTGGGATTTATGATGAGTCTGTATTTGGAAGATAATCACCCATGCTACCTCTACAGTTGGTGAAGAGAAAATGACAAGGGAGTCCACCTAGCACTAAAATCACTGCCTGGAAATGCTTCATCTTAGCTGCTCTGGAGCTCCTCCAAGGTGACTTAGGCATCTTTTCTGGATGCCTATAGATAAACGGGATAAAACTATTCCTCAGTAGTGTGCAACAGGATTCAAACAGGAAATTAATGGGTTGCCTGGTGAAACAATAAACAGATTATCATGAAATAAAATATACTTCAAAAATGTGATTCAACTATACCAACTTAGACTGGCTTCAGGGATTATTTTAATGATTCCTTTTGTTTGGTTTTTGTTTGTTTGTTTGTTTTGTGGGATTTTTTTAACCAAGGCTCATACTTTCATAAGAGATAGGAGATTAGGCACATTTACTTTATTTGCACAGGTGGGTAAAAAGAAATTTGCTTTAAAATCAAAATTGTCTGTGTTAAGAGGAATCCATAGTCCCCTTGTTAAGAAGCTTCCCTCATGGCTAAGGAACCATGCATTTGTCACAAAAATATACGATTTTGCTCTTCCACTATCAGACTATACTGGAAAATAATTTAAACTGTCTGCCAGACTTATCTACAGTGTGTATATGACATTGTTTTTAGCAAGGGGGCTCTGGGGACAGGAAAGAAATGAGAGAACTGAAAGTGGTGCTCCCAAAGAGGCTGAAATAAGTATATTGCTTCTATTGCTTTTTGAACAATTGCAGGCAAATAGTTATTTGTAGAGGAAAATATATGGGTATGCTCAAAGTCTCTCACCACAGCAAAGAATGGGTTCAGATCTGTGAAGTGCATTTAGTGATTGCAAACAGCTCTACCAGTGTACACCTACCCAGAATCTGGTCCTAGAGAACAGAGGCTGGAAACAGAGGGTGTGTGCAGAACTCCTGTGGCTGTTCAGCTGTGGTATAGAACATCAGGCAGGACAGACAGAACCTCAGTAGGTCAGCTCACATGGAGGAAATCCCAGCACACACCCACTGTGCCTTCTTGAGGGGGATGGATGCAGAGTCAAAAGCAACCAAGCCCCTTCAGCTTCTCCTAATGCTCCATGATGGATGGAGACTGCCCAGGAACAGCTCTGAGGGACCAAAGCAAAAGCAGGAGTTTCACTGCTTGGCATCATTTACTCCCAGGCCCAAAGTATTCAGCACCAGAACTAACATACAGCCACCAAAAATGCCTTGTGCACCTCCTCCCACAAGCACAAGGCACACGCTGAACTCTGTGCTCGTGCACACACATGAACACACTCTTTAGGGGAAAAGAGGCACAAAGTTAGGGCTCCATGGAGAAAGCTGTGTTAAAGAAGGAGCTCCCAAGGTTTCTCTCCAGCACTTTGCTGTGTCAAAGCACTGCTGCTAAGAAAGTGTATACATAACAACAGGTTAATTTTAGCAACTTTCAAGTGCCAACAATTCAGACTTCAGATAACTCTCTCCTCTCCCTGTGGTTTGAATTCCTCTGACTCCTTGCCAGAGACGTGCTTACTGCCCTGTCTTCTTTACAAATTTTTAGAGTGCATTTAAAAGTGATTTCCAGAATGAAAACAATGATCACTACACAGCAGGAGAGATAGGAGCTTGCTGGCCATCAACACAAATCCAGAAGCATCCAGCAAGGCAGTGCTTCCTGATATAATTTCCCAAATTACCATCTTGGTAGTTTATACTTCTTAGGCAGCAAAGTAACTGGAAAACATCGATACAATTTTCCTACTGTTTACTTTTTGAGGAAAAATAAACACAAAAAGGCATTTTTTCATTTCCAGAACTCATGCATGGTGTGTTTTTAATTTCAAATTATTTTCTGAGTGGGTGCTTACTGAGTCATTGGGGACTTTTGCCAGATACCAAGAGATTTTCTTGGAAGTCAGGAGTACAATATTATGTATGTGGAAATTAATTGACCATGTAAAGCACTTGAGAATGCAAAAATATACATCATGAAACAACAGAGCAAGACACTGCACCTTTTAAAAAGATCTTTTTAAAGCAGATTCTTAAAGTCACAAGAAAGTAATTGTTCCTACCACACTATGGCCTTTAGAGAATGTAGCTCTGTGTGTCACTTCATTATAGAAATATCCATTATTTATGGATATGAGCATTTTTTCCTTCTGCTCCTTTTAAAAACATGACAGCAGCAGGAACAAATTAAGTGACTTACAATCTGCATACTCATTTATTTGATTATCCACTGTGTGTAACCTTACCTCAGCTTTTAACATTTTTTTTCACTAGTGCCAAGTCATCCAAATAATGAAATGTTCAAAATTGTGTCTCAGGTATGGATTTCCTTTGTCATTGTCAACATTTTAAGAAAAGTATAGTTTATAGCTTTATATTATAGTCTATAGCTTTGGTTACATATTGTGGCTATTTTCTCACTCAAGGCTTATTTAAAAAAATGTATTGTTTCTCCTTTCATTTATTCATGGAGCCTTAAAAACTTCAGCAGTCTTGGCAGTCAGTGAAATATTGCACATTCCTAGGAAATCCTCACGAAATACCTAAAATTCCTAACGTGGGGAATGGGAGCAGCTGACAAGAAGACACCCCTATGGTATGTTTGCTGCTTAATCCAACAATTTCCATATTATGAACTGTCTGACAAAACTTTCTTACTTTAATTAGTGTTCCAGGTTTCTGTAGACTGCAGGAGACATTCTTTAGAAAATCACGTTTCTCAAATGCTTAAAGATTATGTCATAATGTTTTTTTCTAATATTTGTTACCAAATGAAAGCAGCAAATACTACAGATCAAAACACTGCAAGACTTTGTCAGAGGTTCTAGAATATGAAAAGCTATTAAATATTTGCTAGCACTCGACAATACCTTTTCCAAAACAACAAAAAAAAAAACCCCACAGTTCTTAAGAAGTGGCAGTGGAAGTCTTTGTAACCCTGAAGACCTTACTAAAGACTAAGGTTGAAAAGATGTTTGGGACCTGAAAATCCTTTGTAACTTATGGACAGTTTGAGTTATTTTAGGCAAAATTTTCATTTCTGTGAATTGATGAAAAAACTACAGGAATATCTCAACAGGCAGACTCAACTGAGGGAAGACAAACATTAAAACACTAATTATATAGCCACAGGGAGTATTCCTGCTACTCAAAAAAAAAAAAAAAAAAAAAATTTAAGAAAATTAAGAAAAACTCTGTAGCAACCTGCATCTTCAAAGCTTGCGGATGGTCTAGGGCAAATATTTCAAGAAATACAATACTGCAATCTAAGTAAAGCTATGGAGAGGCAAAAATAAAATCTCTCTGACTCAAACCCATCCCTCAGTCGGCACTCCTCTGATTTCAACATTTTTCTTTTGTCTCAGCTTGGTCACTTCTGTGATACAGGTATATCACACATATACTATGAAACTGTGCAATGAGTTTGTTAAAATCCTGCTAAAGGTTTGTGGTTTGTCTAGTTTTCCTCTTCTTAGACTCTATGGGGAAAGAAAGCCTTATATAAGTTAAGATAATAATAGCTTCACTTTTAAACATCAGACTAAGTATCTTTAGAGAAGCGATGGAAAGAAACATCAGTAAATACAGAAAATAGCAGGGTATGAAATTCTTAATAGTCATTAATTTGTCTCTTTCAAGACAGCTCCCTGAATGAACTGAAATTAAACATATTAATTGCATTCACAGAATTTAGGTGAGAGCCTCCACCTTTGCTCATTTTTTAAAGTTTAAAGTAACAGGTTTGCCAAAGATGACCCAAGTCACCTTCAGCAAAACTCTGTCACTTACGAACTGTGCCAAGAAAGAGGATCCTTTGCTAATACTTTTTTTTTTCCCTCATCATAATTCATTGTTCAGGATTATCAGAATTTAAACCTCTTTTGGCTGGAATTGGCCACAGATGCTCTTGCAGAGGCATTGAATGGTCCTCTCACAGACTACAGGCACACTTTTCCCATGGCCACAACAACCCCATGGGGAGCTCCAGGCTGGGGACAGAGTGGTTGGAGAGCAGCCAGGCAGAAAGGGACCTGGGAGTCTGGATTGACAGGAAGCTGAACATGAGCCAGCAGAGTGCCCAGGTGGCCAAGAAGGCCAATGGCATCCTGGCCTGTATCAGGAACAGCATCGCCAGCAGGTCCAAGGAAGTGATTCTGCCCCTGTGCTCAGCCCTGGTGAGGCCACACCTCGAGTCCTGTGTCCAGTTCTGGGCCCCTCAGTTCAGGAAGGATATCGAGGTCCTGGAGCAGGTCCAAAGGAGGGCAACCAGGCTGGTGAAGGGACTCGAGCACAGGCCCTATGAAGAGAGGCTGAGAGAGCTGGGGCTGTTCAGCCTGAAGAAGAGGAGGCTCAGGGGAGACCTCATCACTCTCTACAACTCCCTGAAAGGAGGTTGGAGCCAGGTGGGAGTTGGTCTCTTTTCCCAGACGACTTTCAACAAGACAAGAGGACACAGTCTTAAGTTGTGCCAGGGGAGATTTAGGCTGGATATCAGAAAGAATTTTTTTACGGAGAGGGTGATCAGGCAATGGAATGGACTGCCCGGTGAGGTGGTAGATTCTCCATCCCTAGAGACATTTAAAAAGAGACTGGATGTGGCACTCAGTGCCATGGTCTAGCAACTGCACCGGTGGGCCAAGGGTTGGACTTGATGATCTCTGAGGTCCCTTCCAACCCAGCTAATTCTATGATTCTATGGCCACACAGGACTCTTGGGCTCCCCAGGACAATTTTAGAGGACGCATCTCAAGGGCCTGGGCAAAGGGCAATGGAGGGAGGGTTGGGACCAGGAGATGGGCAGGAAGGGTGACACTGCTGTTCCAACTCATACACTGAGTGCTCAGATCACTCCAACAACTCTTGCCAAGGGAACATGCTCCTCCAAACCCAATGTGGGCACCTCTGCACAGCCCTGCTCAGCACCATGCAAACACACCTCAAGTGGAGGAGCTGGCAGCAGCAGCACTAAAACCCTGTTACTGCAACACTTCACTGAGCTCTAAATAAGTGACCTTGAGGTTCCCTACACAACACTGCATTGTACAGAACAAATTTACCCATATGAGCCTTCAGCTATTTCATTTCCCACAGGTCTCTTGTCATCATTTCATTACACACCATCCCTTTCCAGTGAAACCACATTTTACTCAAAAAGGGCTTTGAAGAATAAATGCAGTTGTAGTTGAACAAACAAGCCAGGTCCATGGGTGTAACAAACGTTTAGAAGAATCTTGCATTAGTTTCCCATTTCCACTGAATGAAATGAACTCCACTTTGCAATATCGTTAAAAGTAGCTTTTCCTGCATAGCAACTAATTATTAATGATTTCTTTTTCTCCTAAATAGTATGCTCTTTTTTCTTCTGAAAAATTTCCTGTTAGAGTAAGGCAGAGACACCTAAATCACTGAAAAGTCCAATTTTATTTACTTAACTTTTGGACAACATAAACAATTTACTTAAAGATTTACTTTTTAAATTCTCTGGCTATTGACTGTACATTATTAGTGTCTGGTTAGACTCACTACAGATCTTTCAGAGGAGTCATATAAATCTGTAAGCTCTCCATGTTTTGGCTCCTACCTGTATTTGGGATGGTGTTCAAGTACATGTGTCCTTCAAGTTCCAGGAAACATCTTATCTGTCCCATCAATCACTCAAGGTATTTTGGAATAAAGCTAACTTTCGTTTTCTGAACAAGCAGAACACATCTGAAAATTATGTTCTCTTTCAGCTGATAAATGAAGACCTTGAATAACTGGTTAGCAGCTGAGCACATCCAAGAATTCACTTTTGAAAGATGAGACTATGCAAAGGGGAAGCATGTGTATGCTATTGCTGAAATGCTATTATTCCCCTGAATTGTCTGAATTTTTGATGAAAGTCAGTGTCCACCTTCATTCAATTAGTTCTCTAATGTAACATGGATTCCACCTCATAGACTTTGAACTCCTACTTATTGCTCACATTGTTTTAAAGGCCTCTGGTTAACAAAAGCTTGTGACATGGTTAATAGAGGTAAAATCTTTGATTGCCTTATCCATGAAACATCCCCAGCTGTCCTGGGATTATCTGCAGAGTGTCTTCCAGTTAGAATGGGAGTAGAGATGAATGACTACTAATTCAAGTTAATTAACAGTCTCATATATTCTAGTGTGGACATCCAGTAGCTGCTTGTTCATCAAAACAAAGTGGTTTGTGCTTGACTGTGGTTCATTCCAGGCTCACCCACTAACTGTTGTGTGTCTTACCAAGAATGCAGATTCATTAACTCCAGTTAATTGCTGTTCAATTACCTGGAGTTATAGTATGTCCCTATACACTAGTGCAGACAGACCTCCTAGAGATCTCATGTTCTTCAGTCATTAATTAAGCCATATCATGTATTGTTGGTTACTGATTAAATCTCCTTTTGAAATAAGTACTTCACAGTTATGCTTAAATGTTTCCTATTAGGGTTTTTTCAAATCTCCTCTTTATGTAATCGGAGTGGTAACATTTCTTTCATGCAATAAAGCACACTTGTGTTAATATTGTTCTTACTGCACTTGGCCATGTAAATTTCCTGATGTCTTTTCTTTAATACATAATCCGTTTGTTCAGATGGAAAGAACAACACGTATTTCACCTGATTATCTCAGAATTACATTCATATGACAACAGATGTTCTGTAAATTTCAGGGTTCTTTCTCCTGATTTTCAAATGTTAAGGTTTTTCCACAGTATTTTGGTAGAAATTTCAGAAAGGTACCTTTCCACTTCATGCTTTGATTTTTTGGCTCCTGCTAACAGAAAGACAGCATGGCCTAAGCCTTTCTTTTCACAAACTGCAACAGTTCTGATAAACAATAGCCAAGAAAATTTGACAAAGATCCCAGAAAGGCAACACAGCAAGAAAATCAAACTTTCTAATAGTAAAGTACACTAACGAGAAAGTAATACCTGGTATCCCTCTCCAACACTGAAATTTATTTAAAAAGATTAAAGTGATCAGTACATTCACAGTATTTAAAAAGAAGATGGAAGCTAAGGCAATGACACTAGGGTGCAACTTCTTAAAAAAGGAACAAATGAATTAGTTTGGTTTCTGGGTTTTTTTTAATTTAAAAAAAAATCCCCATAATCCCCACATTAAAAGCAAGGAAAAAATAATCAGTCAGAGCTAAGACCAAAGACAAAGCCATAGAAATGCATGTTTTTAAAACAGCTGAATGTCATTTTGAATATATTTCTGCTCAATACATACTCCTGAAACCAATGCCCCTCCTCCTGGGCATTTATACCAGACAAACAAAGAATAATTGGAAACAGTTAAAGTTGGTGTATCCAACAAAAATTCTAAAGCTTCTTCTGATGTGGTCTGGAAATATGAGGATAGAATTCCATTCCAGCAGCTCCCCATCAAACAATCACCTTGTGAAAAGCTCTTTGCTCCAAAAAAGCATTTTATCCTACCATCAAAAAAGCAAACATATTGTAAACACTCATTGCTCCTAATACTCTTTAGTCCATGCCAAAAAAAAAAAAAAAAAAGGTTTGCAAATTTTGCACTTATTAAAGTTCTAAACTTCAAAAAAGATGAAACTGGATTTTGGATCTGTATGTCTGGAAGCTTCCCTGACTTCTGACAGAGCAACTTCAAGTGCTCCTGGTTATGTTCTTTGTCAGTCCAAGACAGAAACCCATCCTGTTTTGGCAGCCTCTGTGTAACTTGGACACAGGCAGAGGGGGCACTACCTGCTCTGAATGCACCTCTGTATTGCCATGGCTGCCAGATGGGCAACAGGAGTGGAAGAAAAAGAAATTAAAGAACTGAAGGATAAAGAAAGCATCAGAATAGGCAGTTTTGCTGTGGATGTATTTAAAATAAAACATATATAAAAGCAGTGGTAGATTTCTTTGTTTCTGAAGATCAGTGGCTCTGTTAGTGCTCATTAAGCCACACAAAAATTATCTTCCCAATGCCATTGATCCCAGCAGTCCCTTTATGCCAAAATCCTTTCTTACTGCCTTCCTCCTCCCCATTGCTGTAAGGAATAATGGCACCTCAGGTGCCAGGCAGAAAATCCAAGCCAAGGAGAGGCTGTAAAAGTGCTGTGCTGAGCTGCACAGCATATGGTTAGCACTCTTCAAGCAGCCAAAAAGCAACAGCAAATCAGAATGAATTTCACACAAGACTCCCATCAGGATCAGCACTTTTTCCAATCTCTAATAATAGCATAACAGAAAGGAAAAATGTCCAAGCTGTACATGGCCACTGAGAACCCTCTCTGCTCCACGGCAGCACTTGGAGAAGCAGTTGCTAAATGAAACTTGGCTTCTGAAAACCTTACCAGTGTCTCCAGCCCCCTAAGAAGGAACTAAAAAAATCAATCCCTTATCTCAGAGCCCAAACCCCATGCAGTACACTCTCCCCAGTACAGAAGACCTCACTGTGAAATTCCACAATTTCCATTAATTTCCCTCAAGTCGGGCACTGGGGGTTCCAGTACCACAGATCCAGCTCCCACATGCAACATATGGCATGTAGATCAAATGGCAAAGCATCCAGAACTGCAGCCAAATATACAAAATTATTCATATACCTTTAGCAAAAACTGAAGCAATTAGTTAAATATTCCCTTTCTCGAAATGTAAGTTTCTTATTAGTCTGAAAAGATTTTCAAAGCAAATCCAGAAGATCTGGATTTTTTAGAGCACACTAATACCCACCATGTGAAAAACATAAAACAGTTGAGCTTGATCAGGCAAAAGTAAAAGGGCTGCATACCAAAATTAATTCAGAACATCTATGTATTTCACTACAGGAAGCAAGAACCCAGTTTGGATTCCCTCAGACATCTTTCCAGGACCACTTTCCCACATATCAGTTGCATGGGCTCTGTTAACACCTCACAGTACAGCTGCATGATAATTTATTCATAAGCATTTTTTTCCACTTTTCCAAACAATGGAGTATGCTGCAAATTCATTTAGCCCAAATTAAAAATCTTCATCTTCACCTTCCCCAAATCTAACTTTCTACAATTTGTTTCTTTCATCACTCTTAGATCCTTATCAATCATAATTTTCAGTCACCTGAACTTGCTTCTTCCTGAAAATTATGTTAAATGTAGACATGAATGAAAACTGTTTACTGTGTAACCACAGAAATGAAATCTCTGTTAAAAAAACACAAAAATTGTTAGTTATAACAAGAAACCTAAATTTCTACCTCGGTCTCATTTCTAACATCTGCCATCCAAGAAACAATGGACTAAACAAATAAACAAAATTATAATTATTAACTTTGCTTGCCAACAAACTTTAAATGAATTAAAGTAGTTCCATTTACCATTACACTGAAAACTGTTATAAAACAAACTAATCCATGTATTCCAAACATGCCAATACTCTTTCTTTCCAGACATCTTCCCAATCAACCAACAAGAAATCCTAGATAGAAATACATAATTGCCCCGTAGCACCCACTGAATGGTCTCCATCCTTCTAGAAAAATAAAAACTTCCAGCCATTAAAAGAACTGCTAGAAACATATTTCACCAAAGTAACAGGTGATATTCTTTCATCTAAAGCATTGCAAAGTTAATTAGATATAATTATTTAAAGTATTTATGTTTTAAACATATACAAAATATTTGCTCTGGCCAAATGCACAGAACTGTCTATGGGAAACAGTGAGACTGCATCTGTATCTGTTGTTCCAAGATGTTTTTCTCTTATGTCTTTGTACAATTACAGACACCATCATGTTCTGGGAAATGCTCCACCAGTCAGCATCAGGATCTCCGTGGGGGGATGGAGAGAGCTGAAAGCAGGTAGTGGGTTTCAGGCTAAAGACCATGTTCAGAAAGTGCCAAGAAATCCAAATCCCGTAACATAAATTGTGATTTCCTACATGAGACTCCTTGGTTTCTTGTCAAAATCAAAAAAATCTAAACTGTGCAGGGAGGGAGGATGAGGGAGAAGGTTAAAACTATTACAAAACTAATACAGCCAAGTAATTAAGAGTCATTCTTCCTTTTTATCAGATGGGGTAAAACACTCTGCACTGTATTTTACTTCTTGATGGTGGAAAATCCTTATTTCCTACTTTTCCCTGATATGCCTCCAAAGAACACTCAACACATCTCCATTAGTGTTACAGTAGGAACAAAATTCTTCCATTTGTAACTTGCACATAGTCACATCCCAAGAAAGACCAAGCAAAATCAGCCACCACAGACAGGCTACAGTGCAGCTATATAAAGTCCCATGAAGAAAGAAGCTAATGGGTTCCTTTGAGCAATAACATCCTAATTTTTTTTTTATCCCATACGGAATGCAGAATGAACATCCTCACTCTCTGATTTCTCTCTTGAATCCTAACCCTCCCCCCCTCAGCTATTATACATGACCAGAGGGAGTTTTGCCTCCTGATGTAAAATCACGAAATTGCACTTTCCCCATCCCTCCTCTCATCCCTCACCTCACCACCCCCCTAGACCAACCAACCAACCAAACAAACAAAAAAGCCAAAAAACCCACTAAATATGTCATTATTTTTTATAATCTGGACAATTTAGTCGGGAGCTATAGTCTACTTCTTGTACTTCTTGACTGAGCTAATTCTCTACTCAGTTATCTTACACACCTTCTTTAATGAATCCATGTTCCTTTGATTAAATTAACATTTTTGTCTACCTAATTAGCCTGAAAAACCTGTACTGAACCAATCTAGAAGTGACTTCATTACTGCTCATTGATGCATGTTTGCTGCTTGTCACTGTCACCTCAACAGGCAAAGGATTTAGGGAACATTTACTCTGCCTTACTCTGGCTTTCCATAGCAATTGCCACACTTGTAGCATGCAGCCAATCTTAGCATTCCATCCACCTGGTAGGATGGTGACAGATGTTTTAATCATGTGGCTTCATCCATTAGTGCTTATTAACCTGGTTGGCCAGGTTTGTAGTTCTGAGAGACAGTTGAAACAAAAAATAATTAAATCTAACCAGCTTAATTACCTTTTTTATGTTCATCTTTCAGCTGGTACAGTTCACAAGCAATGACAAATTGAAAATATAAATAAAAGCCAGTGTATTCAGACCAATGAGCTAATAAGTACACTCACCAGAAGATGCATCATTGCTTGTCTAGGAAGATAAGCACAAGTTGCTTAACAGGCACTTGGTGTACATTGGTTAATGAAATCACACTAGAGCTAATGAATCCATATAACTGGCTAGACAGATACCACTAAAAGAAAAAATTAGTGAAACCATCTTGCTAATTCAGTTTGCACAAACAATTAGAGAAGGCCCTTGAAGGCCAGATGATCCTTGCAGTCCCTTCCAACCAACATTTTATAATTCTGTGAAGACAATTCAATAAATAGACCTTACTGCTCTGACTGCTACTGATTATTTGCATGGTGATACCATGTTGCTTCTTTTCCAACTGGCTTCTCATACAAAAAACCCCCATCCATCTTGAAAATACTAAATAAACACATTTCAAAAGAAAATTAAATGTTTTTAAAATATATTATATTAAAAACTACCTAAAACATTGAGTATTGACAACACAATGAACATATCTGGATTGCTCTCATCAACCACCCAGTTCATTCTATCTAATGCAGTGTTTAAAATGTGACTAATATAACATTTTTTTCAGTAATCTCAGCTCAAATCTGTGATCATTACAGAAGGCTGCACTGCAAATCTGGTATGTGAGGCACTGGGAAATCTGTGCCAGCAAAGTTGCTACAGAATGATATCACAAACTCTCCAGCTGTTTCGACATTTTGCTTTCACTTGCTTCATTCTTTCACTATCAGAGACACAAAAGTCTTGCACCATAAAATGTCATTCTTCAGTGAAAGAAATCCATCCTTTTCTAGTAACCCTCCAAAGTATTAAGCAATTTTCATACTGTTTTATCTATGGCATATTAGGAAAGCCAACACTTGCATGGTGACATTGCCTGTCGATTTTTAGTAAAGGTCCATTTGATTTTCTTCAGCTGCACCACAGATTATTTTTTTCCCCAGTTCTCAGTAGCTGAACCAGTAAGAGAGAGAACTGAGGCAGAAATGTTAGACTATGTTTTTAGAAGACCATCCTTGAATATACTAAGACAGGAGAGTCCAGCAAGCAGGGTCAGTCCCCCTGGCTCAGCCAAGAGCCACCAGCACCAAGTTCTGAGGAGGTGATGCGGAGGCAGCCCGAGGGAAAACCCCCACCTAGACATCAAATATCTGTTGTGACAGGAACCCCAGCCCAACGTGGAGATGGAAAAGCATCAAAGCATGGTCTTTCTTTACACCATTTATCCTCCTGACTACCAAACTAAAATTCAAGACCTCTGCAGTGTAATTTAGCAAACCATTTTTATTTTTCCTATTAATGGTTTTCTAGAAGAGTCTAGAAAAAAAATTAGTATTGGTATGTGCACTCTATCCCAGCCATAGTTTGTTCTTATTTTTTTGAAAGAGATTTATTTATTTATCAAAATATCCTGTGAAAACTATTGCAGTTTGTTTTCATATTCAGGCTCTGCTGAACTAAGCATTGGAATCAGAGAAAATAACAGGTTTGAAAGAAAGGCTCTGGGAAACTTAAACATAACAGATGCTTATTTGCAGACATCTGATTTAGCTGAACTGAAAACCCCAGTCTAAATCCTGAAAACCATAAATGTCAGCCAACTGGAACAGAATAATAATAACTTATCAATATGGATGCTCCTAGTAGATAACAGAGTTCTTGATCATAATATTCATATAACTTCTCTTAGTTTGCTTCTCCAGAGCTCCCAAATTACAAATGTCAATACTATATCTCATTTTTCTGTGCTGAGTACTGGCTGTTCACAGTGAAGTTTGTTATAAAATGTATCTTTCTTCCAGTATGAGGTGTGAAATATTTAGTTTGGATTTAGTATCTGAGGAAGCTCATACAGAGAATCTGCAGAAATGTAAATGACCAGCAGTAGTCACCTATGTAATTTTTAAATGAGCTTGTTGATTGCAAGCTGACAACTTGCACCTCACAAATCTAAATCTCTTAATCTTTAAAATCACAGAATCTGTGTGATCAAAGTAAAGTCATAGGCAAAACCACTCTGAAACTTCAAAGCAGCCTGGACTGTGATTTGGCTTTTCTATGTGTCCATAATGAGGTAAAACAAATCACTCAAATAGCACTGGAGTTTGCAAAAATTTCTTTAAGATAATGACTTGAAAAATTAGGACTATTTGAAACAAAAAGCTTAGCACCATAAATCAACCTAAATTCACAGGGCAGAGGACAATGGCATTTTAATGACAACTGTGAAATTTCAGCTTAGAAATCAGCCTCAGGTCAGGCTGTTTAATACTTTTTAATACTTTTCTCCTTACCTGGGTAAAGAATAAGACACAGTCCAAATAACTTGCATGGCATTTTGGCCTTAGTCTGGAAGTTAGATTTTGTTCCCTGTGCTCTTGGGCTTTCAAAATCAGAACCAGATCAGCTTCCTAAAACATGAGTCACCTAAGCATTGGGTGCACGATCTCAGGGAGGTGCTCAGGTTATCTCCACAGCTAACAAAAATAGAAAGCAGTCACTTGAGAGTGATTCATCCTGCCCAAGTTAGATGCCTACCGTGGGATGTGCTAAACAACCCTCTCTTTGGATACCTGAAACTTGGCAAAAGAAATTTCACATTAGCTATGTAATATTCTTGATTCCTTAAGGCAACCGTCTATCTCAGCAGTGTTAACACCACTGCATTTTCTGTTTGTACTTCTAATTACTTTTCATTACATTTTCAATCTAGTCTGAGACATACTCTGAGAAATTTTGGCAGTTTGGTTCTCCCATGATTTCTTAAAATCATGGCTAAAAGCCCAAGCAGATATAAATAGTTTTCACGAGTTAATTATTCCATTAATTCAAAGTGATCTGAGGTAATCTAGAACTTTGCTGCTTATCTCAGTGGGAACTGGACTGAATACTTTCTAGACAAGATGAGCTGACAGTGAGGAGGTGGCTGGGTAAGGTTGACTAAAGATACAGTTTATGTGTTTTGCATTTCAGGTTTGGTTTTTTTTCCGATCTTAATATTTTTTTCCCTCTATATGTTGCTGCATTTTCAGACAGTAATATGCCAGAACTGTATAATGCAAGACATCTATTTTGTTGGGCAATGAAGTGTTCTCAAAATTTAATGGAAGTATATGGCAGCTTCAGTGAGATTTTATGCAAATCATTCAAGTAGAAATATGGATGCTACATCTCTTAAAATATTCACTGAAAATGGGGACAAACATTTTTTATTCAATACTCCCTGATGCACATGTTAGTGTTAAAATTGTGAAAAGATGCATCAGTCACCATAAAGAGAAAAATAAATTTTGTATAAGAAGTAGCTTATTAAAATCAGTTGTGAAAGAGAAGAAATTAATTATATGACTATATATTGCAAAAGGGTTGTTCTATCATTGTATTTGGCAAGTTAGGCTGGAGATGAGAGAGAGTTACTGACTTAAGACAATAACAAGAGAAAAAAAAGGAAGAATGGCAACATGAAAAGAAAAAAAAAATGGGAAGACAAGTAGCTAACAACGATGTGCCCTGGACGTGGTCAGGAAAGCAAGATGAGACAAATCACTATACGGTCATGAAGTCAAGAAAAGAGATCAATATACTATATAACATGGGGCATAAGTCAAAAAGAAATACAATGCATAACAAAGAGAAGCATCATTAACAGCTTGGGTCAGGACCCTGGATGCTCTATGCTCTTAGTGCTGCTCAGGAAGTCCAAGGTATTTAAGCCAGCACAGCCAGTGTGTCCCTTAAAGTCACCCTGGAACTACCTGTGCCAGCTAAATACAGCTCAGCCCAATGTCACTGCTGCTCCAGGTCAGCCTGGCCAAAAGGTATTTACTGCAAGTAGCAAAGCAGAGAGGAAAAGAGAAGGGAGAGAAGAGAGATAAGAAGAGAGAGGAGGGAGAGGAGGGAGAGGAGGGAGAGGAGGGAGAGGAGGGAGAGGAGGGAGAGGAGGGAGAGGAGGGAGAGGAGGGAGAGGAGGGAGAGGAGGGAGAGGAGGGAGAGGAGGGAGAGGAGGGAGAGGAGGGAGAGGAGGGAGAGAAGGGAGAGAAGGGAGAGAAGGGAGAGAAGGGAGAAAAGAGTGAAGAGAGGAGAGAGGAGAGAGGAGAGAGGAGGGAGGAGGGAGGAGAGAAGAGAGAGGAGAGAGGAGAGAGGAGAGAGGAGAGAGGAGAGAGGAGAGAGGAGAGAGGAGAGAGGAGAGAGGAGAGAGGAGAGAGGAGAGAGGAGAGAGAAGAGAGGAGAGAGGAGAGAGGAGAGAGGAGAGGAGAGGAGAGGAGAGGAGAGGAGAGGAGAGGAGAGGAGCGGAGAGGAGAGGAGAGGAGAGGAGAGGAGAGGAGAGGAGAGGAGAGGAGAGAGAAGTGAGCAGCAACACAAAGGGGCACTGGGCAGCCCAACTCAGCTCAGGCCATCCAAGACCTCTGTAAGACCACTTCAGTATTATTTGGCTGTTCTATGACACTGATATTAATTTTTTCCCACATTATAGCCTCACTTCTGAAGTTAGAGAAGTGAAAGTAATATCCCATTGCCACAGGGCAAAACTTTCATTACACACTTATGTAATGTATGTTTCTACAGCAAGGAAAGTTAGTGAAAAATGAGATTGTAGAAGTGACTCTCCTTAAAGTTAATGTTCCAAATTTCTTTTAATATAATGTGAGTGAAGTTTTACATCCAGAATTGATTAAGTAACAGAATTTAGGCCATAAAGGTGCTATCATAACCCTGAGGACACTGCAAGAATATAGTCCAGCCTTTAAAATTACACACTTACATTCATTTTTTCTTATTCGTGAACTATTTGAAGTGAATAGCTACACAGCAAATAAAAAGAAGAGTCTGACAGATATCATTGATACATTATGCTGAGTTGAGTTGTGGCTCATATTATATGTTAAAGATTTCCTAGGCCACACAAAGACTGCAGTTTTTGCTTTTAGGAAACTTTACAAAGAAGTCTCCCTTTTCTCCTTCTTGAAAAATACCCTTTCATAGTTTTCATTAAAAAGTTCAGAGTATTTAACAATTACCCATGTCCAAAGGCATGCTTAATTTCCCTCATTTATAAAGCTCCTGGATAATAATTACATTTTTTCAGCTCTCACTGAGCTCCTTTGGTGAACTCTCCCTCCCTCCTAACACTCTTCCTATATTCCCACGCTTTAAAAAGTAAATATTTTTGCTTTCTATCTTTATGAGCACACTGGAGTCATTAATCCTTCTAGAATTTAATGTAGTAATTTCTCTGGGTATAAAAGATCTCTTCTTCAGCTGTACATGATATTTTCAATTTACCCTGAATGGCAGGAAGGCTCAAAGTCTGCAGAGGGCATTCACCACCTAAGCACACCCAACCCTCACCTTGAGTCTCCTCTGTTCCTACCTGCAATTCAGACTTCTCTCCTTTGTCCTTCCCACAACAGTCAGAGAGATCAGGCAGTTTAACACTTCCTCAACAAGATGATGGGTTTTATAATAAAGTCACACATGGCTTTGGAATGTGATAATGAACCCTCTTATAATTCACACTGAAGGATGAGCGCTTAAACACAGCAATGATGGGTATAAAAAGGGAGAGATCCATATCCAAGCCTGTATCACACACTTTAAGAAACAATTAGAAAGAAAAAATCTTAATATTGAAAATAAAAATCATCCTGAAAATTGCCACAGCATGGCAAAAGTAAGTTTTGTTTTTCTGTTTCTACTTCAGGTACTCAGGACTTTCTGGCAAGACAGGACTAATTAAGTGATACATATTCTTGTCTGGTTTTTAACATCATACACTCATTGAAAGTTGCAGAGTATTTCCTGAAGGCTGCCAAAAATCTGAAAACAATTTGTGGAAGAAACAATAATCAGTCATTAATTGACTTCTGATTCCCTAATCATCCCAATCAAATTATCCACTTGTTCTCATATAAATCCATGACTACTTATCAGAATCACTTAATCACATTTTCCCTTCCCTGCAGGACTGAGCACAAAAGCCTGTCAAGCAAAAGCCTCTGTACTGCTATGGGATGCCACCAGCAGCACATCTGGTTTCCTTTTATTTTTGCATAAATTTTGTTTTAAGGATTTAATGACCAAAATGTATATATCTGTACACAGCTACATCTGTAATTGGAGCTGTTTTACACTCAGATATAGGTGAGGGAAACTCACCACCTTCTTTCAAAGTCCCAGTTCAAAAATCTAAGGAACAAATAAACCCACTGTTGGCCTTGGTGAGACAACAACACATACATAAACACCACCTTGCATACAGAATAATTTTACCTTCTTCCTTAAGCAATGCTGCTAAGGTAAATATTCTTATTTTGGCTGTAATATAAAAAAAGACTCCCCAAAAAAATCTGGACTGTGCCTTCATTCAAGCATTTTCCTGATATAAATTCATTAAACTTCATTTCCATTTCACTCACTAAGGATCTGCATTCATACATCTTTTTCATACCTGGTGTTTAACTTGCTTAATTTACAGAATGCACAAATAAAGAAAGAGATGCATTTCAGAAACAGCAGAAGGGCAGATGATTCAGCAATGATATTCACCTTTACAGGAAGCCAGCCCCACAGTCTGTCTGTGTTTCAGTGGAGAATAACCTACAGCCCCAGTCAAAGCCCAGCTTGTCACAGTGATTTCAAACTGCAAAACATGTTCTGCAGTTTTCTTTATAGGTGGGGACATGGGACAAACTCACTTCTAGAAATAAAAGAATAATTTGCTCCTTTTTTTTTTTTTCCTTTTTTTTTTTTTTCCTTTTTTTTAAATTTTATTTGGCATTACTAATAGTTTGAACAAGGTGTTTTGCAAAGAGACTATGGGCTGCTCATGAGACAGCCTCCAGTCAGTATTCAACAAGTATTTTCCAATGTCATTTGGGAGCATTTCTCCAGAACCATCAGACAGGTGCAAGCTGCTAACACAGTTGCAGGGGCAGCTCATTCAGTGTCCTTCCAGTAACTAAATCAAGCTGATGTATAAATTTTAGCCTCAAGCACTGCTTAAAAGCCATGCTTAAAGGCAGCAGAAACCCCAGCACTACCATGAAAAGAAAAAAAAAAAAGATCCTATTTCAAACTCTTCATTCACATCATATTCTTTTCCTTTCCCTATCTCATAATGAACTATTACATTTACTTTCACCTTGCTCTGGAAGGCATTTGGAGTTTATGCAAATAAAACCCCACTACTTTTATAAAGAAATACTATGCATCAAATTCTAATTCTTCATCTGCTTAAAGAGAGTTAGCAAAGAGCTATTACAGGTTCAGCAGGGCTAGATCTGTATTTCAGGGCTGCTTGGAGAGGCAATACATCACCATGGCTGGCCCTCTGGCACCCTGTAACTTCCAATGCATATATAACTGGAATTAGAAAGGCAATGACATATTTATACTACAATTAGAAACATGCTTAGAATTCCCTCAAGGAACCACCTTTCCCATGATTTTCTGCTAAAGAAATGGAGACAACAGTCGTTTCCAACTCTGAAGTTTAAATACTGAGTGTAAAAACCAGTTCTGGGTTTCCACAACCTTGAAATGTCACCACACATGGGCTACACTTAAACACAGCCTGCTCTTTTAAACAGAACCTTTAGAAGTCCTCACACACATACACAGCTTTGTGCTCTTTGGCAGTAACACACTTCAACAAGAAGCATGTGATTCCATTTGCTGTGGGAATGCAATAAACAAAAGGCAAGCACATAATCATGCAGCAAGGAAAAAAGTAATACAAGGCAAGGGAAAAAAAAAAGACAGAACAAGAAGGAAAGAGCAAGACAAAATAGATAGTTGCACACTAACCTTTTCATCACACTAAAAAAACAAAACTACATGAAAGAAGCTTTGCTGCACTGCAGCATGGCCATTTCAACTCACATCTGCCCTGGACAGCTCTTCCCAAACCACTGCTGAGGCATCCTGCCCTTCCCAAAATGGAAAAGTGAGGAGTCCCCAAGTATCCCCAGAGCAGGGATCAAATATTCCTGAAATATTGTGGAATCTGCATCTATAAATCACACTTTTGGAAAAACAAAATACACCTTGCCTTTTGCAGCTTATCTGCATCGATTGCCTAACAGTTTCCAAAGGTATAAGACAGTGTGAGACAACACTTTGAAGTTGGTTTCTGCATGCAGCTACTGCTGTTATCTTGTACTGAACTACAGCAGCTCAGACAACACCTGAAAGTGAGGAGAAACTGCAAAACAACAACTTGGCCACTGATCTGCTCTGCAAATCGCTCAGACTAACCTGAGCTTATCAAAATCCATCTTCTCCAGAACAACCTCCAAAACATGACTAATAGGCTGATTCTCCTCCAACAATATTTGTCTTGGTTCCTGCTGTAAAATAATCAATTACACTAAATGGAACTATTTAGACAGAATATAAAAGCATGTTTGGCTTTGGTGGAAGTAATATGCTTATCAGATGGATTAGAATCTGATAGGCTTTTCTTCCTGAAAGTACAGCTGTTCCTGATAGTCTATCAAATCTCTTATGTAAATTACATTGCTCTTGACAACAAAAATTAGATAAAAGAACTATATTTAGTTTACAGATCTCAAGTAACAAGATTTTAGATAAATTTGAAAGCTGTGCCAATAGAATAAAAAAAACATGATTATGAGCAAAAATTGCCCTAGTTTATTTCAATAAATGAAATCAAAGAGAACTAACTGTCCATACTTCTTGCTAATACGGTGACTCCAATAAAATAAAATATTTACGTATTCAGTCCAGATGATTAATATTCAATTTCTGTATCACAAGAAAAAGAAGGTGATGCTTCCCTTAATGTGGGCCTCAATGGAGTATCTTATTTCTCTAGGATCAGCTCAGAAGAGTGGAGGGCTGCACAAGGGTTCAAGGCAATGACTTGCAGGAAGGGAGCAGCAAAAGCCAATGAGCAAAGCTTGAGGAACATCACCAGCACATGGGGATGCCAAATGCTGCCTGTTCTTGGAGACAGCACAGTTAACTGATGGTCCATGAAAACTTACTTGGAAATATTTAAGAAAATTTACTCAGATTTCTAGGGACTGTGCTTTGACTTCTCTTCTTACTCCTTTCCTTCAAGAAGATGGTAGAGGAACCCTTATACAGCAGTTGCAGCAAGAGGAAATGCATTTCTCCTGTCTTTGGAGATGCATTACAAATCCTAAAAGCATTTTTTGCAATATCTTTACTATACAAAAATCCAGAAAAAGATTTCTTAAGATGTATGCACTAAGTAGAGGCTATGTCTAACTCAGGAATTTATTTAGCATATTTAAAACTAAGGAAATTGTATTTTACAAAGCATAACTTCTGCCTTGCCTTGATCTGAATTATGGGCTGAAAGAGAGATCTGGGGATTTGCAGATTCATTTTAAAAATTGTGTAATACAGCACAAAAGCATTTCGGCTCCATATGCCCATTTCACAGCTCTGGATTAATTAACACCAAGTAAATAACACTTGGCCCAGAACATTTTTTTGTTTTTTTAACAATGAATGCTGTAATGAATCTTAAGTGATTTTACAAAAGCTCAGATGATTCACATTATGAGATGCAAACAAGCATTTCTGCTGAAAGAGAACTAATAATTTATGACTCCATTTAAAACCTGGTAACTGCTTCTCTCACCTGAAAAATAAAAAACAGGGAAAAATGAGTCCCTGGCTTGATTATGATTCACTGTGTGTGTCTGTCTCCTGCATCTTGGGACTAGAGTATCCTTTTATCAGTGTTATTTGTCAGGACAGATTGAATAATGACAAGTGGAGTGCCGAGCCAGAGTTTACTCTCAGATTGGTTAACATCATTTTGTTCTGAGAACAAGTCTCATCGGCCCTTATCAGGAGTCTCTCAGAATTGTCTGAAAGTTACAGACAGCACACCAAGAAAATTAATTGACCTGTCTCCCTCCTAGTGTTGTCCAAATCTTGTTACCCTTATTCACACAAAGTAATTGAAAGATCTTAGCACAAACTGCAATTGCATTTTTGCTCTGTGTTAACAAAAAGAGTAACATATCACTTCTAGGGACCAGCTCAGGGTTCACTTTTCATTAGTCTTGCATGTGACATTTTCTTTTCTATATACATATTTTATTGCTCTTTACTGTTACTTGTGGCAATTATGAACTTTGCTCATCAACAAACTACAACACAAAGAGGGGGCTGAAGGCCAACCTGCAATTGCTCCTCGAACCCAAGAGGGCAGAGTCTGCTTCAGCCAGTGAAGATGCTGGCACAGAGATGGCATTTTTGATATAGAGCAAAGTACACTAGGGATATTTTCAATCCTCAGGAAATCAAGCACTGTATTTTCAAAGAACGTGGACTTTCTGAGCTCATGAAAATTGGTAAAATATATGTGAATCAGGCTATGTTTTATTCTTTCGAGTATACCCTGAGATTTCAGCTTTATTAATGGATCAAATAGAAATGATACAATGGGAAACACATTCACACAAAAGACTGATTGGAGAGATGAATTCAGGGAGAAAGAATTGCACCAAGACCTTCTAACTCAAGCAAGGATCGATGCAACTTTTAATACTGGTTTCCTACAAATATAGGCTGTATAATTGCACCCTGCATGGCAACTGTGGGTCTGTGCCATGAATTTTTAAACACATTTTTAATCACATTCAGCAGGGATGATACTGATGATTTAATTTCCCTTGTGCTTTAGTAGAGATTTCAGCATGCAACAAGGTGGTAAAGAAAACAAATCTATGGTGTGAGCTTTACACTGGTTCTTAAACAAACTTATGGCATTTTATCTCACATCAACATCTGTGGAAGCTGCCTAAAACTGCTCACAGTGACATGGCCTCAAGTGAGGGGTGCTTTTCACCCATTTGAGTAGCCTCAGTCATGGGACTTGGTTAGAGATCTTACCTGTGGCTGTTTCCAGCCATCCTGATTCTCAGGCAAGTTTAGCATTGAAGCTTTTTCATGTCAAGTGACTTTGTTCTGCATAAGGTGAGCAGGAAGAGTGCAAACGTTGATTCATGGGCCAATTGCTGGGTTAGGTATCTGTTTCAAAAGCTGCAAACCTAAATGTTTCTCCAAACAGATGCTGTGATCAGATGTGCTGCACTGCACACAACCAAGTAATGGCAAAGTTCTACTTTACACCTGTGCTCAGCTACTCCTCAGTCCACCCCCACACAGAGTACAGCACACCCAACCACCCCTCAACCCAGTTCTGCCAAACCTGTCTAGGATGAAAAGTGTTTCAGCCAGTTTGGATCTTTGCAGCACAGCCAAGAGAAGGAACCAATTGTGGATTTATGCCCACAGACCTGAGACAAGTAAGAAATCTTCAGGAGGTGAACCTCTCCTAAAGAAGCTCAGCACTCCTTACTACTGCATAACTCTCCAGCACCAGTCACCTTGTAAACTCAAGCTACACTTCAACCCACAGCCTAGAATACATCCAAGATGAGGAACGATAAATTGAGCTTACAAACTAATTCAATGCTCATTTTTTACAGTTACCAGGTTTGAAGACCTTATTTTTTAAAAAAATTTACAGGCTGGAGGCAGTCATATTAAAGAAAATTTACAGTGCTTTACTGAGAACAAGGGAAACACTGAGGCTTCAGACCTCTCCAACACAGAAGCTGAACAGATGTTTTCAATATCTATTTGCATTTTGAATTGAAATTAAAGGGCACAAATCTCAATGGCTTTAAGATCTCTGCCAACAACATGTGAATACTAACAACTGTATAACTTTTCAAATACTTCATTTTGGGAAATAAAGATTTAACTAACTAAACAAAATAAAAGGGGGAGAAGTGAAAAAAATTCAAATAGTAAAATCAAGAACTTAAAACAGGATCTTGAAGATCCAGCTACAAAGCCTGAAAGATGTGCAAATGTCTGACAGCAGAGATAGGGTTTAGTATTCTCTTATTTGAGGGAGCTTTGAATCTCATTTAATTTTATCAGATTTAGAATCATTTGCTGGGGACCAGACAGCCAACTAGTGTAAATCAGTTGAGCTCCATTAACTTAAATGGAATTACAGTTTCCAATTTACATCAGCTGAAAGCCTTGCTGTTATGCTGCTATTATTATCTGCTATTTATAATGCAATAATACCTAAAGCAGTCATCTCAAACATGTGGCTCAACAGGCTTTCTGACAGTGCCTGCAGACACTGTAAGACTCTGCTCCTCTAGCCCCCACTGTTATGGGAAACAAAGTTATATTGTACTACTTGCTCTGTATTCAAAATATGTACAAATATATGAATATTCAAGAACATTCAAGCTGGAGACTACTGGTATATACTGAAGTCCAAGCCCAGGCTTGCTACCAGAAAGTCAGGTAAACACAGGAATTACAAACCTAACAATAATAATACACATTATCATACAAAAGCTGTCCTCTCAGAAAAAATCTCAGTAGTGATAATCTGCAAGGGATTAGGAAGGAGAAAAAAGAGCCAGAGAAATGATGTGAGGTTACACAAAAGGCCAGGTACAGGGAAAAAAGGAACCCTAGCAGTATGCAGTGTGATGCTTGGCCATTTACTTCTCAGGGAGTCAAAAATCATCCAAATTCAGAGCTGTACAGAGCGACAACAGAGATCTATATCCCCCAACTCCTGCAGTGAAAAGAGACAGTTTTAAGCTTAGAATATTTCTGTTTTAAAATGAAGTTTCTGAAGTTGATGCATTGGGAATATTCACACTAACTAAATTTAAGATCTGATTTATGTGTTTAGGTGGCTAGAGACATTCCCCTGGTGCCATTCAGTGCAGAAGTCTAACTTGGATGCCCTGAATTATTTTCTGGAGGATCTTAATTCTCCCTGTTGGCTATTCAGAAGACAATATGGAACTCCCCTCCTCCTTGGAATTAGATATAAAAATAGGTTGCTAACAGGAACAATTTGCAACACCCATTCTGTGGACAGAGGTTTTGATCCCTTCTCACCTCTCTCTGCTCAGTGTTCATTTATTATGTCTGTACATACATCTCTGGCACTGTCTGCAGAACAAAGTGTCTGAGCCCACAAAGGCCATGAAGACCAGCCAGACACAGCCCTTTACTCTATGTAGAGGATGCTTTCTCCCTGACTCTGTACTGCAGAGAGAAATGAAGGAGGTCATGTCATGGTTTTGGTTCACTTTATCCTTGTGCTACCTTCACTCTCACAAATAATCGGGAAAAGCTTTTCCCTCACACCCTGACTGCCTGCAGATCACGTTTCTTGCTCAGATTTATCTGCTTTTCTGCAACACAAAGTGAAGGCAGACCCTAATCACAAACTTGGAATTCCCCTTCAGAGAACAACCAGACTTTTTTTTCTGTTTGGCACTGTCCTGTTTCCACATGCAGACAATGTGAGAGGATGGAGACTGAGATGCACAGATTTGCTGGGACCAGGATGAGATAAACAGAGAACAGATACCAGAAAAATTATCATTCCCATTAACAGGTACAGAATGAGGCCACATCTCATGGCATGAACAAACCTTTGCAGCATTTCTAATTGAAGCTGCCTGTGTTTGTTCCCTGGTTGGTTCCCATTTTGAAGATGAACTTCCCTTAACTTCAGGGGCTCAGGAAGAGAAATCTAGTGCAGAGCTTTCTATTTTTATATATAGACTGCTACTCAGTAGACTTCAATCTTGCATAGTACTCAAGCTTATGCAAAGTCTCTGAAGTAAATGGAACTCTTCACAAGCCTGAAATGCAGCCCTTTTCAGGATCAGGGTGGCAGCTCACTTCTCGTCAGTCTTTCCAAGATCTATACATTCTGTTCAGAAACTTTCTAAGGCACACAGGTTAGTGTTAAATATAGAAAGCCCTCTCTTCAGTTGTGGTTTTTTTCTTTCTTTTTTTTTTTCCTTTTTTTTTTCTTTTTTTTTCTTTTTCTGGGGCTATTGACACACTGCTGGGTTTTACAGAAGTGCTATGCACAGATCTGCAGAGCTGATCTGCTGTTACTCCTTGTCCATAATGAGATGGCGGGTGCTTGGAGGTATAATACAAATCAAGTCTGAACTTATAAATGTTAAGAAAAAGTTTTCCACTGGGACCCAATAAATGTTACATGCTTACAGCAAATACCATATTAGAACATGGTATTTTGCCTCTGTCAATAATGTGACTGACTGCAAACCCTGAGCCATTTGCTGTGTTGTTTGTGCTGCTTTCTAGAAGATGACTGAGAGCTCCACATAGACTGATCAAGCAATCCATTACTGTTTCACAGATGGACTGGAAGTAATTATTCCACATGTTACTTTTTCGTTTGAACTACAGCTGGTCATCCATTACTTTCTCTACGATTTTGAAGGTCCAATAATTCCAATTATTTTTATCAACAGGAGACAGGTAAACTGGCTCTATGGAAATCTTCCCTGACATGGGGATTGAGTAGGTGACTGGAAGTCCACCTGCATTACAAATCCACTCGTGAGAGCTGAGATGTTTGCATACAGCAGCAAACCTTTTCCCTGGTTTTCCAAATTAGAACACAGTATCTATTATTGCTGTAAAAGCCTCTGGCTTTGGCCTGTGCTTAAAGATGACAGTCATGAAGCTTTCCCTGTATCCTCAATTACTTTGGACAGGACTGGATCACAAACTTACTTCCATTAGTGAAGATACTTGCCAAACCCATAAGTAGCATACTTAAAATAATAAAAAAAAAAGCCTTGGAGCGTGACAGGGCAATAATGGCCTATCTGGTCCCTGAAGGCCACGTAGGATCTTCTTTACTAATCATTGGCCCCACCAGTCAAATAACATAGTTCAGGCAGGACCACTGGTATGAAAGCATCTGCTTTCACAGGGCATTGTAGCAGAAATTGTCTACATTGTTCAGAGAAAAGACCCTCAAGCTCTCCCACATTTCTTACCAGCTTTCTCTTTGCATACAGCCCCATTACTTAAGTTAGGGAGCTCAAAACCTACAGCTGCCCAAACACTGAAAATTATAAGGACAGAAAAGGTTCTCCAAGAAATTGACAGTTGGATCTGGTCTGCAAGTATGCATTTAATCTTGCAAACATTAGCTGGATTGAACTTGATTGCTGATGAGCTATAGGCCCTCACTTGACTAGAAGGTCATAAACACCCCTGATACTAATGGCCTGGCAGAAGTCAAGGCTCCATGCAGATGGACTCTTCTCTCCTCATTCCTCATCCACTGAGAGATTTCTGCTCCACTTGTTCAGCAAGTGGGCACTTCAAATAATGTGGGAAAATGCCACTTATCTATTCATAGGGTTTCTCCATCTCACTGCTGTAGTACTGCCAAATTTGCTTCAGGACAGAATTTTATTCTTCACCTATTTTTCTTAATCTAAAGGTCCATTTAAGAGATCTGTTCTACAGAATGATAGTTCTGGCATTCACTGCTCTGCTCTAATAGCAGCTACATTTATTTCATCCCTTTGGTGAGAGTGAGATTGCTTCTCTGACGCAATGGGAGGGAAACTTCTGTGATTTTTTTTTCATGCCACTGCTTGAATGTGTGCACTGCAGCAGCTTCTCTTACATTAGGACAAGGCTGAAAAGATTAAGTAAGGTTGTAGGTCTCTTTGTTTCCCCACTATTCTGATCCAAGCTCTCTCTTCTCAGTGCCCCTCACAAGTGTAGTGACTGAACATGTGTGCTAAGTGTGCACTGCTCTGTGTTCCTACTGTTCTTAATACAACTCCAAGCACCACTAGAAATGCAGAGGCAGTGAGACTTCAGAGGAATACAAAGCCCAAAGGCAGATGCAGAGAGGTACATTGAGGAGAGTGTTCCCACAGACTGCATTGCAGCTATAGCCTCAAACCTCCACTACTGACAATCCTTGGGATGCTCATGCTCTGCTGTGATGGTGAGGATCTGCCTGCTTCTACTTAGTACCACGTGGAGAAACACCTCCCTGAAGCACAGGGGAATTTACAACTAGCAAGTCCCAGCTTTTTGTGGGCAGGTATTACACGTTTGAGAATGCTGAACTGGATTTCTCCTCTCAGAAAGCCAGGCTGAAGACTCAACTGTGCCAGTGGCAGTGCCAGTAACAGCCTTATCTGAAAGCCAGGCTGTCTTATGCCAGACACAAGAGATTGTCCCTACACAATGCATGCATTGAGAAAACTTGGAAAGTGCAACAAAAAGTGCCCTTATTTCAGCTCACTGAGTATGAAATAGATGCATAATATTCAGGAAAGTCACAAGAAGATAATTTTATGGGCTATAATATCCCATCTTACTGAGTCCCTGAAGGCACACTCCACAATCCACCGATCACAGGAATACCCCTTTGGGATATTGCTTCTTATAAAAATGAGCAAAACGTTGTCCTGGGAGCAGCCAAGGGTAGAACACTCTGCCATACTCAACTCCTGGCCTGCAGGGGCCTCCCAGAAAACATGTAGACCTTCCTAGAGCAGATCTCCTTCAGCATGGCTGGTGCCATCCAAAATTCCTCCCAGCATCCTGAGCCCCCTGGCCTGCAATGCCTCAAACAGCCCCCCTGGACTCCAGGCAATACTTCCCAGACACAGCCTCAGTTAAAGCTCCAAAAAGCTTTCAGTCTGGAGGGCACTAGGATTTGCATCAAGTCTGTACATCCCAATGTGTGCCCTGCTCTGTCTGGAAGCTGGAGCAATCAAATATTTAACATACTGAATAAGAGCACTCCCAGCTAAGAAGAGCAGCAATTAAAGACCTGCTGACTCATCTGATAGAAAAGGGCAAGTGACACAGTGGGGAACAGAAATATTCTGAAGGAGCCAGAAGTTTGCAGTGTACTAGGGCAGGAATTCACATTAACAGCATCCCAAACAAGCTGGGAACAATGTTTGCTTAACACCCCAGTGGGAGCTGCATCATCAAGAGGGGAAAGAAACAAAGGAAAATGGATATTTCAAAATATATGAAGAATACATTCTTCACTCTGCAAATAAAAAGGAGAGAGATGGAAGTGTGATGGTCGTGGATGCCTACAACCTGTTTGTATGCTACTAGATACCTTGGAAAACATGTTATTTCAGCTTCCTCTGAAAGCTTATCCACCTTTGTGTGGATATATCAGTCATGCATATAAATTTTATTATGGGGAGAATCCTGACACATCTGCTCATGTGTGTGCTGTTTGCTGGCTCTGAATCAATGCCCTGGCTGAGGGAAGATGTGTTTGAGTCTGACCACAGATATTGGAGCTTAAGTTCATTCATGATTTTGCTTGAGCAGAAGACACTGTCTGTAACTGCTGGTTCAGCATGCCAATTAAACACATGGGAAAATATTAGAAAGTAATCTCAAGTCCAATAAACTCTTCCATGAGCCCAAGGAAAGTAAAACTGGACCTGCAGCCATTAATATCCACATGGGCATAACTCCCATGAGTACACAGGTTCTGTAAGTACCAACACTATGTCAGGTGACTTGCATTTTTCTGTGATTCACTGTAAGGAGATACTAGGTTTACAGTTGGACTTGATGATCTTAAAGGTGTTTTCCAACATTTATGATTCTATGACTAAAAATCTAAGAAGCTGTGAAACTCCCATGGCAGACAATGCTAAGCAGGTATCTACTACATATTTCCACACTGCTACAGTAAGTGTGTGGCATTGCTCACTGCTCAGCATCAGGGCAGGCAGCAGGACAGAAGTCCAAATCTTATGATTTCTAGACAGATCTAGCACCTTCAGAGCTGCAAAACCATGCTAAAAAGCAAGTAAGTGCATAAGTCAGTACAGGAGTGGTGACATAACTTGCCAGCCATTCCTTTGGGAAAATGTCCTTTATTTCACTGGATGGTTTATTTCTCCAGATGTCATAATGCAAGACAAATAAACTTCCCCCCTGCAGTGTCAGAAGTCTGATTAAAAACCACAAGGGCAAACCAAAGCCATTGATTCTCTCTCTTCCAAAAATGTTCCTCCACTTCTTTTCTATAAACCTGGTGACCTGCAAGCTTCACCACAAAATTGCTCACCTGGAGAGACAATATCCTGATTTTACCCCCAGTAGAAAGTCACTTGAGTGAATCTGCACACCTAAGTTCAGGTGCTTGTTTTCAAGTTTGGTTAACCTTAAAGCAAAGTGCCCTTTAAATACATATCACTTTAGCCCTAAAATACTTAATCATTAATGATTTAAAGCAGAAAGGAATTTAAGTGAGTTAGACATCCTGTAATAGGCCTTTTGACTAGGTCCATTAGGAACATTTTGGTTCAGTTCAGACATAATTTATCATCTTGAGTGAAATTCACCTGAAAGGCAAGCAGTGAGCACCTTCTGCTCTTGTAGCATTTCTCGTAAAAAAAAAAAAAAAAAGAAAAAAACCCCCAAACATTCAGCTTCTTTATTTCCTAAGTAGCTTAAGGTTATGAATGCCAGATAGCTCTAGCCAGGCATTTACTGCTTTCTTTAATAGCCAAAACCTATCAGAAACCTCCTGAGGCTAAATACAGAGAGAAGAGAAAAAAGTAATCATGCTATATTGCAATCCCTGGTAGGAGCAACGTGCTGAAAGAAGGTTAAAGCTCTGTAGAATGGTGTCCTCATAATTTCTAACTCAACACTTAATAATTGCATCTTGGCCAGTTCCTTAAGCCAGACCTCTGCAGCAGCATCTCCTAATACTAATATACTTTTGGATAGCAACAGTAAATTAAGAAAAGGACACAGCTTAGCTATTAAATAGCAACAGGGTCATAAAATAAGACATTTCAGCATCTACATGTGATTTTTAGGCTGGTCTCAGCTTTCAGTGATGCTCCAGTTATTCTGTGGAAATCTGTCAACCTTTATAAACATGGCTCATTTTTATATTGGAAACATATAAAAATGCTGATGCATTATACTGTTGTATATAAACATGAAAAATAGCAAAGGTAAGCCAGAAAAGATTTAACTCCTTCAGAATATAATCAAAAAATATCTAACCATCTTTCTGAGTGATTACAGAAAACTACATCACTATCAAAGAAATATGAAAGACAACAAAAAGCTGCTAAGATGGACATGTTCTGTGCTTAATTTAGTAGATTTTGAATGTAATTTCTACTGAGCCATAGTGAATTCATTGGTCTGAAGTTTAAAGACTTTTTTCCTACACAAAGAAGCATGGAAAAGGAAGTAAATATTTGAAATACAATTATATCAAAATACCTGATTATAAAAATGGCATATTCTTACATTACACTGCAAACAGTGATGTGTATTACCTTCCTCCACTTCCCATAATTTAAACATCCATGCCACAACATTTCTTTAAGCATGGATTATCCTGGTGCTTTGACTGCAGAAATCTAGGTACAGCTGGCTGGCAGCACAGGAAAAAAAACCCATATTGAAGTAGGAAGCTTCATTCTTTTGAGTATGATAATATGATGTTGAATGCCTCACTTGGCATGATTATGAATGATTTTTAATGGAACTAAGGTCTAAAAAGACTGGGACTTATTAAAAGTAAACACATCAGACCACCTCTTAGTTTTACCAGCAAGCATGGATGGATAGTAAGGAAAGCAATGTGCACTCTCCAAGACTAAATTTTTAAAAACTTACTCATTAAACCTCAGTGGAGACAACTCTGATCTGACACCTTATCTGAAGGACAATATAGGAGGCACAGAAAAACAGGGATCAAGCAACAGGCCACAGGAATGAAGACCACACCACATCTATTGAGATCATCTGTTCCACCATCCCCAGAGCACAGACGCGATGACCCAGAACTGCTGTGTGACTGGAGCCTGAAAGCACAGGCAACTGCTCAGCTTCTACATTTTATCATTTTAAAGGATCTTCACATGGGGCTGGCAGCTTTGGTAACTAATTAGTGTATATTACTAAGACGATTCACAGGGCTTCTGTAAGCCAGGAGGAGTCATACTGGGAGATTTGCTTTCTGCTCTAAATATAGCAACCCGAGAAATGAAATCCAAGTGCCAGATTTCAGTGGGATTTCCCAGGGTGAAATGCATTGCACACATGGCTCATTAGAGACCTTCAAAACAAAAACAAGAACTACAGATTGCACCAGTGTATTCCCTTCCTGGTGCTGTTACTGAAAACATTTTGGATAAATGGTGGTCATTTCCCCACTGTGAGTCTCATCATCTCTCTACACTTGCTTTCAGTAAGTGTTTCAGGCAGCTTGTCCAATATGAGCATCAATGATAACTGTGACTGAGCAGCAATTTCAGTAATTTAACTTCACATTTCTTATTGGATGCATTAATTTTAAGGCCAGAGGAAAAAGAAAGAAAGAAATGAGAATAACGGATTTGGTTACTCTCATTTACTGGGGTTTCCTATGACATTTCCAGGTTCCTATGACATACTTCCAAAGCTGGGAAACTGCTTCTGTAAGACTTCAGAGCACAGATTTGCAGTTGTTTCCAGCTATTTCTGTTCACAGAGCTCTCCTGAGTTTGTTTTGTGCTGCATAAATTCTCACAGCATCTATGTATTTCCTAAACAGACAAATCCATTTAATGTGTCATCCTATAGAATATTACCAACCCAAAGCAAAAGTCCTTTTTTGTTTCCTATGGGGGGGGCAAAAAACACCACAAAAAACCTCCCAAACCAGGGCACACTCTTCTTTCCAATTGCCAGGTATTGCTTATAATTTGAAGTGTAAATCCCTTTTCATCCTGCCTTCTGGAGCTGCATGCTGCCAGCCTGTTTTTCTCCCATTTATACATGTGTAACCCCGAAGTGGTGCCATAGATTTAAATCCCTGTAAGAGGAGAAATGAGTCATCCATCAAATGTCTGGCTACTTCATATTTATTTCACATACTATAAAGACAAAAGGGAATTAACTGCCTTCCCAGCCTGTTTGCTGGGAACCAACTAAACAGAGATAGGTCACATACGTTTTCATATATGTAACTGCAGATGCAACTTCAAAAATCTATTGCTGACAAACAATGACATTTCAATTTCAGACTCACCCATAGCCCTCTAAGAGGTCACTCTCTAGGATTTCAGTCCATCTAGACATTTTATGTGCTTCAGCATACATTAATGTGAACCTTCAAGATAATAAAAAGCAGAAAACAGATGCATATTTCTGCTGACTTATGTGATACAAGCTGTTAATGCACAATAGAAGAATAGGAAAGCAGAACACTCTCATGCTTTTCCAACATCATTATCTTCAGCAGAGAGAATAAACAGCAGAAAATGCCCAAGTCTGCTGCTACAACATACCCACTTTTATTTTTGTCGTGTCTGTTTTCAGATCTGCGATACAAGGAGGGCTTTTAATCGAGCTGAAGGATGCAATCAGAGCAACTGTGTTGCCAGAAGTGGCACAGAAACACTAATAGTCTTAATTAGACAGATTGTGGAATCCAAGTGACACATGATGGAGTTTGAGGTGGCAGCTTTAAGGTGAGATGCTGTTCTTGCCCCCACACACGGCATTCACAGACCCCCCTGTCAAGACCCCTCCAGCTTCAGCCCTCTGCCCTGAACAGACAGGGCAACACCTTGGTGACAGGACCAGGGCTGGTTCTTAACACCTGTGCCACAGAAAAGCTGGTTCCTTGCCTTAGGGGCACACTCCATGCACCAGGGTTACCAGGGAAAAGCTCTGGCAAGCGTCCCAGAAAATGTTGCCCAAGTCCATATTCCCATGTCAACACCAAGTGCCAAACTGTAAATGGTTTGTCATGAGAAATATTCACTTCTAGCAGCAACAAAGACAAAGCCTGTGGCCTTGGAGCTGCATATAGGTGAGAGGAGCAGGGAGATGCCCAAGATGTTCCCAGCCCCAGAAGCAGTGCCTGTGCTCAGCCCCTCTCATCTCAAGCTTGCAGAGCTCCTCTCCTCAGCTTCACAGCACCCACAAAGTTGAAAACCCTCAAAGCCCTTTAATTTATTTATTTTTTTTCCTAGAATAACTTAAATACCACTGAAAGTCAACAAGAACTGTATAAAACCAGCAACTCCCTCAGGAGGACTTAAGCAAGGCACATTCACCTTCACCCCTTGTGTCCATCTGCACAGCATGGTCAGTTCAGGAGGATGGACTGTGCCCTCTCATAAATGCACCACAAACAGGGCTTTTGAGTAGTTAAGCTTTAATTCTAGCTCATAACTCACACTAAAGATTCATTTAGGAGAACGCTCGTTCACCTTAATTGCATAAGGGTAAAATAATTCTCAGGGAACTCACATACATGTGGGAGTAAACTTTTCAGATTATTTTTCTTTTTTTTTGCTGTGGTGGGGTGGAAACTCTAAAGACTTCAATTGAAGCAATTACTGGAGATGTAGAGGCATCCCTGAGATTAAGCCACCCTTCATTTTCTCAAGAGAAGCTTTTAATTAAATGCAAATAATCACAAATTTCATATAGCAGATTGCTTTAATTTCACTTTTAGTTGCTGGATCTCATTTAAAAAAGAGAGGTGAGCAGTAGTGCTGGGCAGACACAAAGTAATGAGAACTCAAGAGGTCAAGGCTAAATTACCCGGATAAATCTATTCTTCTATAAATCTGTCTGAAACCACATCATTTCAGTGTTAAGATGTTGTCCTTCATGCAAGTGCACTGGAGTTCAGTCCCACAGAAACTTGGACCTCAATACAAATAATTACCTCAGTCCATCTTACCATGTCAGCAAAGGCAGGATGGACAACAGGGACAATGTGATTAAGTGGAAATGGCCAGAACTAAAATGCAAACTATGATGAATTCAAATAGTATATTGAAGCTCTGGAAGAAGAGGCACATGAAATGGCAACAAGTATTTTAAATACATCTATCAAGTCAGATATAGTAGCTTATGAGTGGGGAAGACCTAATACAGTGTCTGCAGGAGGGCAGCAACAGACAGGTTCCACACAATCACAGGTCTGTAATTCCATCCTCAAACCAGTCAGTCTTTGGAGCAGGTTCTGAGCAACTACAGAAGGTGAAGAAATTACCTGTATACAGTTGCAGACAGTATGTGCCACTTTTTTCTTATCCTTTCGTTCAGTCAAACACAAGGGCTTGTGTTTAGTCAAACCCATGAGCTGGGGTTTCACCCAAAGAGGGTGAAGGGTTCTTCTGCTCTGCACTTTGCACACTGCAAAATCATTTACAGGAAAAGAGACAACTCAATCCCCTTTCCACGTGTTACAACCCAAGATGGAAACAGCAGGGGCTCAGGACCAAACACCAAGAAACCTTTTAAGAAGCAGCCTTCTGAATAGCTGATGGCTTTGCAGTTCCAGGACATGTTGAAGGAGGCACAGAGGCTACTCCAAGCAGCATGTCAGCCTTAAGGCAACTACACAGAAGAGGTCCTTCAGAAGGATTTCTGTTGTAGTAATGGCTGCTTGCTTTTCAAAGCTGAGAAGGTCATTGGTCTCTGCTGTGCAGAGGGTTTAGCAGGGATGTCAGGAAGCTCAGAGGGAAGAAAAAGCCCAAGGAACAAGAGAAGCAGAAGTCAAAAACTTACTCTACTGCTCAGCTTGTCATGTAATTTCTGTGTGGATTCCCAAATTAAATCGTTTCTCCTACTGTACTGAGAGAATGTGGGGAGGGATCAGATTGTAAGCTATTTAAAGGACTAACTGGTTATTGGCATTTTAGCAGTGAGCTTGTTTTTGTTCTTTTGCACATTTATAATAATACCTTTTACATGTTCTCCAAGAGACAAATCTCTCTACTTCAGAACTGCTAGTCTGCTGATCTTTTGTTGGCACTAAGATGAATTCTAATGTGAAATATCTTATTTCTTCAGATGAAAGAGAAGCTGAGAACAATCCCCTCTGGAGGGAGGTAGCATAAGACCTGGGATCAAAAGTTTACGACTCATCCCTGCACAGCCCATTTGTGCCTTCCTCTCTCTTTGCCAGGTCTTGCTGCTATCACACCATGGCACAGCTCCTCCTGGTCTGATAAAATTTCCCACCATGCTCCCTGCTGCAGAGAAGGGATGTGGGACACCAGCAGACAGGACCCCCTCCATTCACAGGCAGAAATGAAGTTTTATGCCAGAGAGCAAAAACTCAACCTCACATCACAAACTCAGCAAATCGCTGCTACTCTTCTCCCTTCTCCATCTATTTTGGTCTCTCTGTTCTTGGGCAGGCCACACAAAGCCATAATGTATTTTTAATGCAGAAATATATTTTTCTGTTGTGGGTATAGGCAGGAGGCTGGCTATTGAGGCTCAACAGCATGGCCCATACAGGAAATAAAATAACAGTTTGCTTATATATATACACAGAGCTGCAGGTATGAGGAGAGGGGTGTTACTGAATTTCTGACAGCTTCCTGCAAATCAGTATTAGTACTAACCAAGAAATTCTGGTCATCTGGATCTGAGGACTAAATTCTCAGGTGTCCAGTAGGAAAATAGCACCAATAAAAGCTTTTTCTGGTAGGGGGACATTTATATTATCACTCAGTCCTGGAAAGTAATAAATAAAGAGCTTACGCAGCAGCTTCTTCCACAGCAGGGATACTAATAAATACTAATAAATAAGACTGCTCTCTTCTGCCTCTGAAAAACAGAGAAACTAAATATGTTTGAGATATTCCTGTCTCCTGGAGACACACTTCTGTTCAGATGGCTTGAGTACAATCAGTAACTCAGAAACAACTGAAAAATGAGAGCTGGAAGCCTTTCCATTGGGATGGAAGCACATTCCTGTACATCCCTGCTCTTCAGGAACCCCAGTCCAAGGTGTCTGAGGTAAAACCTCACAAAACTTCATTGCCTTGAGCAATAGCAGAAGAAAAACCTAAATGACTGCAGTGCAGCATATCCATCCTGCTTTAGAGGTACTACTACTTTACTACTTCACTACCTCCTTTGCTGTGAGCACATGGAATGCCATGGCATTGAATGCCTCTGCAAAACTCAGAGGTTCAGCAGAGAGTAGAGACAGGGAGGTAAAAGCATGGGCTTCTTTCATAACTTTTTTTTTCATAACAAGGAAGATGAAAGCCTTATGGGATTATGCTGGCTGAGAAAATGTGGTACTAGGATAATAAAAGTGAGATATTACCCAAGACAGTTTTCAAAGGTATAGCACTAGAAGAAACTGAAGCATTATAACTCAGCAGTAACAAATGGTTGACACTCTGTAGGATGCAACAACAAAAGGGTCGGACTCGTAATAATGCCATGCAATATTTTATTAAAACTAAATATTACTATAGTAGTCTCCAAAGGAGTGAAGACAAAAATGGACTGTATGTGTCTTTAAAAAAGATAAGTATTCCCAATTGCTTTTCATTCAGAAACTCTCAAAGAATTCAATTCAGATCTCTAAAAACAGTAAAATAAAAGCATAGAACATTTTCCCTCAATCCAGGAGGAAGGAAAGAATTTATGGTAAAAAACCTGCAAACAAAAAGCATTTCAGTGGAGGGTTTTGATCCACTGATGTCAACGCCAAGATTCCTACTAAACCCCAGTGTAAGGATTTCACCTGTAGAAAGTTCTTCACTTAACAGTACAGTCCCCTCACAGTGTTTTGGTGTTGTCAGACCACTACAAGATTTAAAATCTTTATATCAGAAGATGCTGTTCATGAGAATGAGGAAAGTTGGGAAATACACAAAGCTCTTGGGTCATGCAAGCAGTCTCAAAACAATTACTTGTTTTGTAAGGACTAACACATGAATCAGAATGGAAAAGAGCACAATTTTGTATGTGTGTGTTTGAGAGAAACTTCACTTATTCCTCCATAAAGATATAATAATATTATAAAATTTAGTTTCTACAAAGCATAAGCTGAAAATAAATAAGGTTTCTTTCCCATGCTGGCATTACCATTGCACCTAAGGAGACCGACCCCAGAGAAATAATGGAAAAGGAATATAAACTGCACAGTCATTTTCTTCTGAGACTATTTTTAATTTAAAAAAAAAACAACAACCAACCAAAAAAAAACACAAAAATCCCCCACAAAAAAAACCCACCAAAAAACCACAAAGAACAAAGTCTATTTCTTTAAAACATTAATAAAAGAATCCTGCTTGTTAGGGCAATGAGCTTTCCTAAATCTAATCCATCTTTACTGCTGTGTTATTACCCTACTGTTTTCCTATAATTAAAATATGGTGGGTAGTTTACACACAGGAGGGAATAATTGTATTTGAAAGAAATATTCATAACGAAATTTTCAAAGCTCATTTTTTTAATATCAACTTTTAATAAAGAAAGCAATATAATAATGATATTTACCATTTATGCCACATACAGCAGCATTTTGTCTCTCTAAATAGTACAGATTTCATTCAACAATGCTAAAACATACCCGCCCCTTCAGCTATGATCATGGCCTGCAGCAAAAAAACTGCCAAATCTGAACAATCCTGTTCAATTGAAATTATAAAGTATGGCTGAACCTCATGCTAAAGAACCTTCAACAAAAATTGTGTTGTTCTAAAAAGAGAACAGAACTTGCATGTGCTGTGGTTAGGGAGCACCCCAACCTCAACTTGACCAAGACAGGAGGAGGAGATCTCTAAGGAAGACAGAATGAGGTGGGTCACTGCCTGTTCATTTTTACACTGTGTTTACTCCAAGGTATCCAAGCAGATTTGCACAAAGTCACGGGCAACCTTCTGCTAAAGAGCTGCTATCACTGGATGCTAATGCAGGTGGACCACAAAGAGAAAGGTTGTTAAGAGCTCTGGTTCCAGCCCTGTAATTAGATGGGCAAGTTCTAATCTTTGTGAGGGCTGCCAGCTGCAGGCTGAGCCCTCCAACACTGACAGGAGGATACAGCATAAGCCTGCACTGGACTTGCGTAAGATTTTTTTTCCCCCAAAAACCCAGTACCACATAATTCTACCAGGCTTGTCCAATATCTGAATTAAACTGAGTTCCTTTCATCTTTATATCACTGGAAAGTTGAATGCTGGATGGTGGTTTCTACCTCAATTAGGTTAGGTCAACTTCAGGGTGCATTTGGAATTCAACACAGACTGGTGGCTTTGGTCCAGATTCAATCCTTGGTTTGACTTAAAAATCAAAGGTTTAAAGGTAGCAAACTTCACAGAGCTTCCTGCAGTCCCAGAGCAGCACAGCTCTGTCATAAATGAGCTGGGTAAATGCACCTGGCTATGGGAAACAGCTGTGGGACAGGCAGGTTTTATTTGAGGTTACCTCCAGCCTGTTTTTCATAGAGCCTGTGCCTGGTAAAGGCATTTAAAACAAACTGAGGATCAAATACCACATGAGTAGTGAATGAATGCATCAGAGGATACACTGAACAGTGACCAACCAGCCCCACATGAAAGCGACCCTGCTCTGACAGCCCCATGTAAAATCAATAGCCACACATCAATTTCTTTAGGGCTTGAACATTCAGAGAAAAGAAAAAATGAGAAAAAATTAGTGATGCCTTGCTTATTAAAAGCCATGGAATGGAAGAGGTTTAATTTTACAGAAATTGTCTCCTGAGGAGAAAGGGAGCTCAGGGTTTGATATGGAAGCAGAGTGCAGGGGCTACAATGTCCATGAGCAGATGGGTCTTTTTTTCCCTGAAACGGTCTTGCTTCATCTCTTCCTCCACCTCTTCCACCCTTCTCCACTCCCATTATTAGCATTTAGAACAGCCCCAAGTTTTTTTGAGCAGGTCTGCTCTGCTCATTGAAGTACTGTGAGCACTTATTTGCTATAATGAGCACTCATTAAATTCTGGTAAGTGCCAGAACTGTCCTGTGGAGTTGAAGAGACTCAGGTTTTGGAATGAGAGCTCAGGGGTAGGAAGATATTGGAAACACTACATTTTTTTACTAGAACAGAACTAAAAACTTTACTCTCCTTTTTTTTTGCTCTGCAAGCACTAGGTTAAATCAGGCCTGCTAAGCAGCATCTATTGCTTACTTAGTACTCAAATCATTGTGCCACCTCAGAATGACTCTTAGCTCCTCTTATCAGAACAGGAACAAATTAAAGATTTTTTCCATATTTGCATCTCTCCTCATTTGAGAATTTCCCTCCATTTGTTATTTAGAGATAAAAGCCTGCCTCTAAAAATTCACTTAGCCAAGTGGTTTTCTCAGCCTCGGGGAGTGGTGTAATAGAGATTGCAGAGCTGGATCCAAAGCAGCTGGTGAGGCTGCAGGAGCAACAGGAGATGAACAGGAGCATACTGGGACAAGGACCTGCTCTTATATTTATTTCCAATTGGCTGTGTCAGAGACCCTGACAAATGTGGCCATGCCTATAACCATAAAGCAGTTTCCCCAGCAGGATTCATTGTCAGACAGTCTGGTTTTGTCACCAAAAGCTGTTCAGCATCCACTAACATTAGAAGAGATGACTTAACTAAAACCATACACAACTAAATTTCACTTTGGACTGATCTCCAGTGAGTCACAGAGGGTTAGTGACTAATGAAACTGAACTAGACAAGAGCATGAAGATCAGTTCATCCCTCCAAAAAACAGTGTATATCCTAGAGTGGGACAGATTGGTGCTGGAAGAGGGAGTATCCCTAGTACTTATCCCTAGGAAATGACCCCTCTGCAGATGGCCTGCAAAACACAAAGCATCAGGAACAGGCTGTGAGGGAGAAAGGAGCAGACAAGTTTGACCCCCATCAAATAGCTGAAAGCATGGCATTAACATACAGAGGTCATGTTAGTCTGAAGAAATAAAGTTGCATTCCTGAAAGTTAGGAATCTGAAACCATTACATTTGTACTTGGGCTGATAGCCATACAACTGCCTGTATGATCAGTGTATGACCAAGTCTTCCATCATCTCAGAAATACCTGCTTTTCAACTAAATTCATCTGAGATTAAATAACTGATCTAGTTAAGCATCAATTGTTCTGGTTTTGCTCTCTCTTCATCCACTTACAGGAGAATTTTGCGGATTCCTGCTTTACAATTGCTCACTTCCTAAGCACACACACACTGCAATCTTCTACACACCTTGGCAGCATCCTGGTTAGAGAAAATGAATGCTACGTGGTCCCCTGACACAGCATTTTGTCTGCTGTACATAGTAGGTCAGAGATTGTTTACTTAAATTCTCATGGTCCATTAATGACATAACATTGGACACAGCTGTTCAAGGTTTGACAAGACCAAAGCAGAGAAACTGCTGCTGAGAGACTTCAAAGATGCTGCTCACATCAGAGCCTGGCTGGGAAAGTCCTTGAAAGTAGTCTAGGAGAATTTAGCCTTACAGCTCTCTCATAAAGTAAATCCAGGATTAGAGCCTCAAACTTAGTTTCTCCTGAAGACTCAAATGATCTTAAAATAACTCCGTCAGACCAAGACGGCAAAAATTGCTTTGAAGAAGTGGGGACCAATAATTTCATTCTCACTCTGCCTGGCCAAATAATCTACTGAAGAACTAGAAATTGCCATTATATAAGGACTCACTAGCCCTGGAAGTGGGGCGTGCCTGGTTAATTACATCCTGACTTTCAGTGTGTTGAGCAGGAGAAATGACGCTCACCCTATAAAAAGGCAACTCAAGGTCAAGACACTCCTTAAGATCTCAAAAGGAATTTGAACAGAGTTCAAGTGATGCACAGAACCCTCCATGCCCAGAAGGCACCATCTGCCCCAGTATGATCTGCCTCCCAGTACAGCTACCCAACATTTTTCAAGGGGCTTTTGGAAAGCTAAGCCTGGTTGGGGTCTTTGCAGCGAATGCTGCTGGCAGGACTGATGTGCACCAAAGAAGGGATGATAAAGATGCTCCATCTAAGTACCACCCACAGAAAGCCACTCTAGAAATGTTATTTTTCTTCATGACACCTCTGGAACCACATCATTATGGAACAGCACAAATTTTCCCTAAGAAAAAGGTAAATCAAGTTTCTCAACTTCCCATTCATGAAGGAAAGCAGAAAGTCCAAGAGAAAGGCTCAAACCCATTCCCATGCCCTAGTTCAAAAGAATTTATTACTTTTAAAACACTTCAGAACTGAAAACTGGAGGAGGGATGGTATATATTCTTTACATATAAACATATAAATATATATAGCCAGTAGGAGGAACATGATTTGCAATGCTGAGCTCAGTTTGCCTCAGTTTGGCAATCCTGCCCACAACTTCAGCAGAAAAAGAGGATCGTTGGTTAAATTTGTTCCTCCCTGTAATAATAGCTATCCATGGCAACTAAAATACCCTGTTATTGAAGCTGTATCTGAATTCATGCTCAGAGGAAAGACCACCACCCTCCCTCATCTCCCCCAGCCCTTTCACGGTAACCCCTACTTACAATGGTGAAGTTCATAACCTTCAGAATCCAGATGGTCATAGCAAGGTTCACCAGGATTAAAATCATTAGGAGCAGCACAAAGAAATAGAGGCATCTCTTCCTCCAGCCATAAATCCCCACTTTGTATATCTGGGGTCCTTCTGAGGTCTGCATGGTGCCGCGGTGTGCGTACTGTTCCTGAGGCATCTAAAATTATCACAAAGAAATAACCATATGTATTAAGCAGAAAGAAAATGCCAATGATAAAAACTCCTTTTGTCTGTGCCTCTGGGAGGGTTTTGTTTTTTCTTTTTTCAGAGCTTACCAGCTGGGTAGTGTCTCTCTCAATATCTTGCTTATACATTATTTTTCCTCCTGCTTCCTCTATACAGTAACATACCAAAAGGAAAATTTACGTGTAAAATGTATGTAAAGATTTATAAATACACCTAAGGACACTGTCTAACAGTATCCTATGGAGATGACTCTCAAGTGACTCTGCTCATTGCCCCAGGTTTTGCAAGCCAGGCACTCCAGGGCCTCTACAGATCCTGAGGGGACAATTTTGCATGCGTTTGGTAAAAGCAGTTGAGTTCAGCAGTTTGTTTTGAAGATGCAATATTACTTCTCAGCAGCTTTAATTTAAAAAAAAGTAAAAAATCATCTTGAATAAAATCATTCCTTCCAGCCAAAGAAAAAAGGCAAAGGGGAAATGTTTGTCTTTCCTTCCTTGCACTCTCAAATCTTTCTTATCCAAATAAAACTGAAGCACAGGGTTCTCCAGCTGCCACATCCGTAGCAAATCATCCCCAAGTATCTATGCTGGTTTACCAAGGACTTCAGTCCCCTGGGGGACACAGCATGGTAGAACAAGAGCCAAAACCAAGAAAACAGGGAGGGAGAGAGGGAAAAAGCTGGTGCTAAGGAGAAGCAGTGCATCAGCATCCTCAGGAAGAATTTGCTTTACAGTCCCCCCTGCCTACACACCAGCACCCAGCTGGTTTCAAGCATCTGGGGATCTGACTGCCCCCACTGAGAAGGGAAAGAGATGGGTGCTTTTGAATGGCACTGCAACCAGCTGGGGTGGGGGTCTGGAGCAACATGGGGCTGTGATTATGGAGGTATTTTGTGTTGTATGAATCAAAGTGTTACATTTCTGCCCTTCACATTGAGGCACAGAAAGCCACTTCCATGGGCTTGTCCCAGGGGTCAATTTCTTACATTTTCAGACTTTCTTGATGCACAGACTGATATCACATCATCTCTAATAACACGGTTTCCTGAGTGCTTTGCATTTTAGACTCTAGACAGATTAAGAAACCACCAAATGCATTCTTGGACTACTAATTCAACACCACAGGCTTCTGCCTTAGAGTATCTGGCATTGATGTTTGTATATAGTGAATTACAAAATAGGAGGAAACAATGAGAGCTCCCATCTGTGGGAGTATGAGCCACAAGGGCAGAATGAGACAATGGTAGAAATTAGATGCTTATTGATAGCAGATTATGTTTGTTTACCATTAGTTTCCTGTTTTTTCCTTACTTTTTTTCTAATAATAAAATACAATGTGCAGTTGTTGGTGGTGCAGAGCCCATTTGAGGCTGATGAAAGGGAAGTTTCTTCATGGTACGACTTTTATTTCAGTAGCATTGCACCAGGGATGCAGTTAACACTTGAGCTTTGCTGCTGCAATGCTGAAGCCCACACAGCCGAGGCAAGGACTAAATGAAGAATCTTTTTTTTCACTGCTCCAGAAATTGCTAAGACCTGTGTTTTCCAATGCTGCCTGATGCCTACACCCTGCACCAGGATCAGCCACCTCTCCTTTCTTCCATGAGCCTTCACCACTCACCCAGACTGGAACACAGTCTTAGATATTAAATAAATAATACATTCAGGCACTAGATTATTTTCAGATCAAAGGCACTGACACCTCTTCGTATTTGGACTTACACAGCAAAGCTGACTTAGGATCATATTCAGGAAGGAAGTGTTTAGGCTGAGGAGGCCCCTGTGCTCACATCATTGCCCTCATCCCACCAGTGATGATTCTCTGCAAGGTGGAGCTGCTCATTTCTGCCTTCTCCAATGTTAGCAGCTGTGTTAACCCTCTGCCCCTCAAAATTCATGACAGTGGCTGAAATCTAGAACATTGAAAAAAAATAGTAACAAATGAAATACTCCTATAATTTTTCTTGCAGGCTTCTGAACCATTGCATTTTTAGGAATTTTTTTCCCTATACGTTTAAGCACTACAGTCCACCCCAGGAGAAAAAGAAGGTCAGATTTGTGCATCAGTGGAGTGCTGCAAATGAGATGCCCAAGAGAAGACCCTGGGTATCAGCTCTGACCATCTTCAGGCAGCTCCCAAGCTGTGCTCCCTCCTTTCAAATGAAAGGGATGCTGCCCATGCTCTCCAAACTAAAAAGCCAAGCCTCAGCCAGCTTATCCATGCCTCCAAGCCACGCCTGCTGGTTATTTCCAGCTTTCTCAGCTGGTCTGAAAACAGGATCTCACATCCCCCTCCACACCATGCCTCATTTACAACCTCAGCCCCAGCGAATGCAGTGAAAATCTGCAATGTCACTTAGTGCAAATGGTCAGAACATGTTGGGAGGAGCCAAGGCTCATGGCAAATAAGCCTGTTCTTAATATGGGTTGGCTCAGCCAGTTTAGCCAAGGCACATCACTGAAGGAAGTTCACCCTCTATACTGCAAACCCACCCAAAGCTCAGGCAGACTGTAGCTTTTAACAACAGAGAGCAAAGTTGGTTACAACAGATCCAACTCAGTCTACATCAGTGGTTTTGCTCACAGATGCCCAGTCAGCAGCTGTGGAGGGCTTTGCAGCACAGAGCTTGTCAGAGAATTGTGGGGTCACCAAGCAATACACACACTTGGAGAAAAACAGGGCTTTTTACATAACTACAACCAGTCCTACCTGTGCAAAGGGAAAACTTAAGCAATAAATTACAGAGTTCCCACTACATGGGGGAAAGTATAACCACAACTACTGTACAGCCAAAACTTTATTGCCTAATATTTTAACAGCAGAACCCAGAGAGCACATATTAGATGCAGCCTGTCCCTTGGAGAATATGAATAAATTGCATTGCTAAGCCTCTCAAATCATGGAATAAGTTGGCCCAATAAGAAAAAATATGAAATGCCCAGCTAAAACCAGCTCTTTATTACAAAACTTTATTCTTTTAACACTTTCCTGCATTTGTTTCTTATTTCTTATTTCTTTACTTGCACTCTCTTGGGTGGAGAAAATAGCATATCCAGCTGGGGCAAAACTTTGCAGACATCAAAATAATTTACAGGAGGAGAACACAGTCACAGAGAGAAACTTATGGTCACACAGCAGGCTGATGTTGAGAATTTCTCTGTCTCTGATAAAACATGTAGCTCACATCTGCCCTAACAGGGATAGATCAACTAATGTACTACAACATGCCTGATGTGTACAACTTAGTAATACAGCATTAACTAATAAAAAGAAAATAATATAGGAATTATATGTAGCATGTTCTTCCTATACAAGCTCTCATGTAGCTACATTTAAAGATATATATGATTCCTAGCAAGCATTTCCTCCCTCCTGAACTGCAAATATCAAAAGAAAATAGTCATGTTTGTAGGAAGAGAAGACAGAATGATGGACAGAGTGCTGATGTGTGTTAAACAAACAAGTAGAGTAAGTCAGCCTCCAAGAAAACTACACTACTGCTATCAATAATCTACTCTCTGTGGGAGGGAAAAGTATGCTAGTCAGAATTTACATTTTGGCAACTTCTCCTGACTCAAACATTAAAAAGAACGATGGTGTCAGAAAAAAACAAAAAAAAAAACAAAAAAAACAAGTTTGCTGTGAAAGGACATCTAGTAGTTCCATTTGCAAGGTACCTGCTTCCCCTCCCCTTTCAATTACTGAACTAAAGGGAAAGACTGCTAATTGTTTAATAGGATTATTTTTTCTTCAAGAAAACACCAAGAACCACCACCTAGTTTCATAATAGTGTTGAAAAGATAATACTGAATACTGAAACAAATGTAGAAACTGAAATAGAAGCACTCAAAAGTCAAACCTGAAAGTGTCTGCCTGACATGAGAGGGCTCAAAGACACAGGTGCACAGCACTGGACCACCATCAGCACATGTACCATCCCACTTACAATATAAAAAATGTAGTGTGCAAAATCTTTGCAATTTAGCCACAGATAATATTACCGTGACCAAAAAAGTATAGACTGGAATCTCGGTAATTCTTCAAGGAACCCTTGCTGAAAAAAAACCCATAAAAAATAAAGGGTAGTTTTTGTTCAAGAGCTGTACTCTGAGTCCTTATAATGTCCTTTGAATGTTGCAAACAGGGCCTGGTACAGAATCCAGTCCATTTAGAAAAGCTATTCATCCTTAGCATACCTTAGAGATAAGGTCCATGTCAAGAAAGATTTATTTGTTTTTTTTAAGACCACTGACTGGAAGAGTCATGTCACTACATCCTCTGATCCACACAGGCTTCTCAGCTGATTACTTCTTGCAAAGAAACTTCAGCTCTTTCCTTCAGTAAAGCTGGAGCCAGGCTCAACTGAAGGGCATCACAAATCAGAACTGGCAGTGACTTCCAAAAAGCACATCAGACCCCACCCAGTTATGGCAAATGTTTTTTGCATGCCTCTCTCCCTTCCACCATGTCCTGCCCTGGCAGAAAGCTTCTCACTCAGGGCATGCTGCCCGGATTAATGGATTCATGAGGCAGTATAAGTGTTTTATATGCACGAGGATGGATAAACATCTCTCCCTTGCAAATACTGGGGCTGCAACATCCCCTGGCTGTGCTGGCTTTGGAGGCTCCATGAGGGCTATGAACAGGGTGAGGCATAAGAAGAGGAATCATTAATGTTTCTGACCCATGGGGGTTTCTTTGATCAGTACTTAAATGATGTATGTTTGGTAATAGAAGGATTTTAAGCTGAAGGGGGATGCAGTCTGGAAAGGCAGCTTCTCTCTTAGGAGCCCACTTGACATTTGCTGCCAAAATCAAAACTTCTCACTACAGCACAGATCAAGAGCCCCCAAGCTCTGCACAGCCAACACAGCATCTCTCCTCTCTGCCTGTTTGCAGAGGTATAACAACTTTGTCAGAAAAATGAAGAGCATCGGATGCCAGGCTAACCTGCAGCATGGCGATGGGAACATTTTGAGAGATGAGAGAGGGGTCCAAATTCCCTTGGGCCTTGGACCTATATCTCCCACAGCTGCCTTCACTTTGTGTCTGTACCATCCTCCCCTTTCTCTTTCTTTGAAGAAGAAACCTTTTCATTTGGGATGAAATGAGAAAAGAAACCCTAAAAACCTTCAGATGTGCTCTTGCCATATCACTGGAAGTCAATGTATTTGTATTCATCAGCTGTAAATCATAGAATCATAGATGCTCTACAGATTCATCCTCTTTAATTTATCTGTCTTTTAAGAGTGCACTATCCACCAGGTTCAGAAGAACAGACATTTCTGGAGCATGACTGAGAACAAAACTTGGCATGAAGAAGAGTGTTGTGAGTCATCTATCAACAAGACTTTTTGCCTCTCCACTCTCCATAAAACTCTCTCTCAAGCTTTACAACCCCAGTCCCATTAATCCACCAGTGTCATGACCCAAATTCCTCTATGGCCCTGCATAGAGGTCAGACCACAGCCCACATCTCCATAAGAGGGAATCAGGCCCTGGAAAATTACTTTTTGCTTGCAGCTTGGCCAGCAAGGGCTGAGCATCAGAGAAAGTTTCCTACTTCTGTCGAAGCTACTTCTGTTTTCATCCCTGTACATGGGGAATGGATCTTCCACAAATTGGGAAGACCCTTCTCACCTAATGCCCGCTTCTTGAGTATCACAGGAAGGAATGTGATACATGGCCAAACCACAAAAAGTGTAAGGAAACTCCTAAGGAATGTTTTATTCTTTTCTGACTGGTTTCTATCAGTGAGATATATCACATGTAGGGTTGTTCAAATATCTTGCCTGATTCTGGCAAACATAAACACATCAACAAGCTTTCCCTGGCCTGCTCAGTCCATCGGTGCCTGGTCTATCAGGAAATAAATCTTTTCCCATCCTTACCTCTTGTAAGTTGAGGAAGTTGGACTTACCCATCACAGGCACCTGGGGAGACCTTGAAAGCATCCTCATAAAGCATCTCTAATCTAGATCACTCAAATGCTACAGGCTACGCTCTACCTCTAATATTTTGAGAACTCATGTGATTTCCCCAGTTGCTAGGCCTGTCATCATTTTCACAGCAAACATATTTGAGGATAAAGGCACTGCAAAAGCCTCAGTTTATAAACCAGTGTCTTTGAGCAGACTGAGCGAAAAGCTGAACACGAGACTTCTGCTCTGCTCCATCACTGCACTGCATTCATGGAGCACTTGCAGTAAAATTCCAAACATATTAATATAATAAATATATTAGAGTTTGTCCAAACAAAACAAAGCAACAGGAAGCTTCATCTCTGAATATCATCTCCTAACCCAAAAGTTGTATTTTACTATGATCCTGCAGGAGTCTGTAAGCAATGCAGTAGTACTGTTGCTCCTGTTCTCTGAGAAGAGAAACATGTCTGTTTTCTTATTTATGAGTGTTTCTTCTCATTCAGACTTTAGTCTTGATAGTTACCTTGTCTTGATATTTTTCTTTTTCAGAATATTGAGGAGAAAACAGAAAGGGAAGTTAACAAGGAAGAGAAAGGTTATGCAGTGAGTTCTTGTATGCATCGAGCTAATCAAGAACAACGAATGTTCTTCTGCAAAATGCCCCACAATTTGTAGCTATACATTCACCTGCATGCAAACTTCTAACAGCTTTGCTGCATACACACTCTGCTTCCTTTGCACCACTCAGAAGATGTGAAGCAATCAAAAGCCTATATATATCTGTGCCAAGTTTTTAAAGGCACTTTCCCACTGGAGTGTCTCAAAGCAGGATGAGCAAATAAGAGAACTACACTAAAATAGCCAGCAGCAGGTGTGAGAGCAGGGGGCTGTGGGAACAGCAAGAGGGATGTAATCAGCTGACTATGAAGCAGAAAGCCAGCTCCAGGAGGTGATGCTGTGAAGACTTCTGTACCAACACACTCTCACCTCACAGTACTAAGAAAAGAGATATGGCTTGTAGGGATGTGCAAAGCAGGATTGTAATATGGATTTATACAGATGGAATCCAACCTGCAAGGCACAAAGTGAGAACTGTGGGCTTCAGCATGTGCCAGGTTCCAGAGTACAGGCTCTGCAGTGATCCTGCTTTCACAAGTTGAACTTTGTTCTCCTGCCTTTTCCCTCCACATGATGTGCTTACCGAGCCTCTCCATTTGTTCATTTGCACAGACTGGAAATGCTTTCTAGTTTGGTCCTGGGAAGGACCAGGAGAAGGAACACACATATTAGAGTGTACTATTGGCTCCTATATGCTATTGGCTTCTCTATATGCTTCTCTATATGGAGAGCCTCCAACTTAACTTGAGATGTATAACATTCTGTCAAAAAAATGCACACATGCAAAAATGCACACACTCTTCAGTGGTTTGGGATACAAAGCAAAGCTTGAATACTTGACTAGGGTGGAGCTGCAGAAAGGTCAGTCTGTTAACCAGAGGCTCAGGAGCAGCTGTGAAAGTCAAACCACCACCTCCTCGCAACAAATCCAGCCCAGGGCTTTGCAAAGAGCCTCCCCTGCCTTGTCTGGACTCACACCCACACACCAGTGTGGGTTCTTGGGACATTCCATGATCCAGACTGATCCCACACCTGCTGAAAATCCTGCACTATTTGTCTCATCCAGATGTGGATCAGGAGCACCCCTGAAGCTGGGTGTGACAGCACAGCCCTGGTTCCTGGGTGCCAAGACAGACGTATTCCCTTTCATGTCTTTGTCTCTCTGGCTCTTCAGTGCTGATAATCAGATCTGGGAGGTGGAATGCTGCATGATCAGAGGCAGGAATGAGAACTTTTTTAAAAAAATAAGCATATAAGTAGCAGTGAAGAAGATAATAGGCTGGGTGTCTAAATTAACAGCTGCTAAGCTGTTAATGCTTGAAGCAATAGAGCTTCAAGTCTGCAGGGTAAGAGGGCAGTCTGTGAAGGACCAGGCAGTACAGATAGTATGAGACCTTCATTTAACACAGCATTTTCACTGCAGGTGTATTTTCTGCAAAGTGAACTTTGAGTTTACCAAGCCACTTCATTTTCATCAAACACTTCCCTCTTCCACAGCTTACGTTGGTCCTTCCTTTCACTCCCTTCACATCCATTGGCCTCCAGGAAGCTACATGTCTCTCAAAGGATGCCCTCCTGACACCCCAAACAATCAAGGTCCTTAGCTGAGCCCAAACAAGGCATTTCAGCTGATCATCACTTCCACAGGAGCACTAAGGTATAGTGGCAAGGAAAAGGCGCTCCCAAACAGTTTTCCATCACACAGAATCTGTTTGCATTGGACCAGATAAAATCCCCATTAAAGACCTGAATCACCAAATCCTGTTCTTTCAAGATGGGGTTTTCTGTCTGCCTGAGCTTGGCATTATCCTTAGGAGTTGTCTATGTACATACTTGCCCAGCATTACTGGGAGAAAGCTCTGGCCCTGTCACATACTGGTTCTGATGCATGTTGGTAGCAAACCTCACTTTGTTACTGAATTTTTTGGATGGTCAAGAGGAATGACTGTTTGAGCCCTGTTTATGCAATCCCACAAGATGCAGGCAAAGCAAACAACCAGTCTAGTCTCATGAATCAGAAGTGCTTAGTGCTGTCCCACTGTATAATTTAATATCTCTATTCATTCCTTGTTGAAAGAAAGAAAACAAAAGCCCAGCCCCAAACCAAAAAACCAGCACCACCATAAAGCATGGCTAAACAGCACTTTCAACACATCAAATAACATCACTGTGAGGATCTGAGGAAGAGGTGCTGGCAGAGGCAAGGAAGTTTCTAAAGCTGCATGAGGACAACTCCTCCTGACACCTCCATCTGCCCTAAGGAACGTGCTATATCCCAACTCCCAAGCATGAGCCTGCCATATAAGGTGCTGATTTCTCTGCACAGGCAAGAGAAGTTTTAATGCTTCAATTGAAAGGGTGAGAGAACATTGTTTAAATCTGGCAGGCTCCTAAAGAGAGTGGGAGCTTTTCATCACAAACACTTATTTGGAGAAAGAAACACAAACTAGAAGAGAACTTGCAAATAGAACAGCCCCTAAATGTATGTTTTTTCCTTCTAATCCCCTCTATGTGGTTTCTGTCTGTGCTATCTGTTGCAGTTTTCTAGTGCTTCATAAATGCTGGAAAAAACCTCCAGAGAAATCACAAGGCAATGACTATTACTGAGTTAGTGCCTGTCCTCACAATTAGCTGTACCAGGAACTGTCAAATAACCCCCAAACAAACATGCTTTCAATCCACAGAATACCTATAGTACAATGTACACATAAATGTATTTATCGAGACCGTATCTCATTTTTCATCAAAATCTCTAAGTGACACATAGAGCCAAACCTCTCAGTGACTTCAGGTCATATACATACTAACTCTCCAAAACAAAAAAGTTTGGAATTACTTGGTTGCAGCATTCACACAGAGGCAGTGCACAGGAGCTCACTGCACAGGAATTACTACTGAAGCAGAGTTAGCCAGAAACCACCACCCAGCTTCAAACTACTCCCATCCCTTCACAAATATTCCACAAATTCCCATTCTCAACTTTTCCCCCTCTAAAAGCAAGTCCAAAGCAAGAAGCTGCTTTGAACTAACACAAAAGAACAGCAAATGACCCTGGCAGCAGCAGGATGGAGCAGCACAGCTCTTACCTCTCCCTCCGAGGACAGATGAAAACCCAGAGGGGTGCTGGATACAGGGGGGAAGATGCAGCGTGGCTTTTGGAGCAGCACGAGGCCTGGCCTGTGTTCATGAGCTGCCCCTGTCAGATTTTCCAACAGCAGAATTGCAGCCAAGTCCCAGCCCATGCCTGAAGAATTTCCTGAACAGCGTTCCCGTTCTTTTTCTAACTGCTTTGAAACCACACTGTCTGTACTTCAATAAGGCTTTGTCAGGCCAAGTTACAGCTACCAGGCTGGCTCCAGATAGCGACTGAAAACACATGTGTTTTGCATTAAAAGCCTTCTTCTCCATGCTCACATTCAAACACAGACACCCCCCTTTGCTCTCAGCCATGGAGCCTATATGCCTTTGCAGCTATAAGGCTAGGAGTTTCTGTTAAAAAGAATAAAAGGATTATATTTGTGGGAGTTTTCTTTGGGAAGAGGAAAGAAGGGGCTGTAGGGGAACCCATTCCTACACCTAACACCTCACCCTGCCTTGTAATGTTTTGCTGGTATCAGTGGTCACAGGCACACAGCTGAACAGGCAGCTTTGCCAGACCCCAAGAAGCAACAAAACATAGGAATTAAAATTTCAGTCCACGAAACACAGGAATTAAAATTTAAGTTCACCACTACTCTCCTCTTACCTTTCCCTCTGTCTCTTCTAAAAACTGTGAGAAAAGAAAGCATATTTTTAGCATCTCCAGACTCAGTTCAGTGCATCAGAACTGTATCCTAATCTTGACACATACTCCTGTATCTGCTTATACTAAAAATAATACAACTGTTTTTGAGTACTTCATCCCTCTCTTTCCAGATGTCCTAACTCTTAAAAATACATTTAAGCACCTAGCATTTCCTTTTAAAGAGCATTAACATTGCTCTGGTGTTGACCTAAGGAAAAGAAATAGAAAATGTAATGTTATACCTTTCATCAGAAGGGGTCCCAGTTCTTAAAATCTGTAATCATTTCCAGATAGCACCATGGGTCAAGGCAGCAGACGTGGGCTCTGCAGCTCAAGATGCCCTGGGCTTGGCATGTGCCTGTGAAGCAGAGCTGGAGTAGATGTAGAAATACACATGGATGTCCTCCTTATTCCAACACAGCCAAGTCCCACCAAAGATGAAACACGGCAGCAGAGTTGTCAAGGTAACAATGTAGAAAAAGAGACAGTTTAAAGAGAGAGTTGTATTTTTCTCTCTTAATGTTCCTTTTCAAAACCTTGTACTCCACTACCATCAGGTTATTCCGTTCTGTGATTTACAGAGTTGCAGCAGCCAGATGAAGTGTTTACAGGAGACAAATGCAGCTGGGTATTGGAAATAACTGAGAGCTTTATGTATGGCCTGATCCAGAACTCCTTGAAGGCTGCGGGAAGCCTGTTGCCTTCCATGAAACGTGGATTAGGTCTGTAGACAGGACTGCTATATCTTCACAAAGGTGATATCTGCCTCACACACATCATCAACAAGGTCTTTAAAAACCCCCACGCTGGTCAGGAAAGGCTGCAGCACTGCATCCATCCAGCCTGGTTTGAGAGCTTCTGTGGTGACACAGTGTGTGGCTTTTTCCTGCACCCTGCTCTGCTACCAAAGTGCCCTTCACTTAACACCTGCAGAGACCTGCACACTGGTCAGCAATAATTGCCCACACACCCTGGCAACATGCAGAGGCCAGATTTTGGCAATCTGGACCAGCACCCAACTCTATGGACTTCAGTGTAGATGCATGCAGAATATGATGCTATTATTGCTGCACTTAAGACAATATGAAACACCTGGTCATTCTGTCTCAGTTTCCCAGACTATAAGCCAAGCAAAAGCAATATACACTGCCCACATGCATGCAAATTCTGGTAATAGAATTTCATATTTGTTTTCATGGCTTGTGAGGAGTCAGTTTATGTCAGAACAGAAAGCATACACTTTCGGACTTCAAATCAGGAGAGCAGTTAGAAGAGGGTCTCCTAAACTGAGAGTAACAGCTGAAACCAACGACACCTGAAACCTTTGGAGTTGTTTAGTGTAAATAAACTGAAACAGAAAAAATATGAACTGCAGATTCTTATTATTAGATTTCCAGTTGTACAAGATTTCCAGGCATCTGCAGAGCTGTTTGTGAAATTATAGCAGGCCTTGCCTGCTCCATGGTCGTAGTGCAGCAAACCAGTTACATATGGAGACAGGCACTGACTTCACTGGATCCATGTGTGTTCTGAGTTAAGCACATCCTTCATTGCTTTGTGGTTCAGGACTTCTGGCAGCCTTGCTGCAGCAGGACCAATAGTGAAATCATTTACCACATGGCAGAACAGTATTTTGAAATTATTCTGTTCTTTACAGAAATATGGTAAATCAGTGGTTTTCAAATCTTAGTGTGTGGACCCCTAAATACTTGCCAGTGTAGGAGCACACCCCTTTAATAATTTAAAACAATGAAATTTCTTGGTACCCTACACAAAATTCTCCTTTTTTCTTTGTCATTTTTACAGTTCCCTTGGGAATAGTTCACATCCCATACGTCTGTGGACCACAGGCTGGGAACTACTGCTGGAGATACCTTAATCTGTTATTAAAATTGTAAATGATATCTTCTGGTTTTGTGTCATAATTTCTATCTTCAGAATATTTATGCAGCTAGCAGCATACTGGCAGGTAGAGACATGGGAAGACAACAGCATTAATACAGCATTTTTTTTTCATTGGCATAATTAGTAGGCCGAGTCTATAAATATTCACATGAAATCTGTTGGGAATCACACCAGTCTAACGGATAACTTAAGGGTGTCTCACTTTATATTGCATTAATGCCTAACTATTTTATTATCAAGTAACATATAAAATGCTCCTTCAAGCTAAGCCACTTTGACTAGGTAGGTTTTATCTCTTTCTTATTTGGGTACAGGGTTTAAAGATGCTTCAAGCATCAGAACTGTGGCTCAGGGACTTTTTATTTTTCTGTTATTAAGCTATCATCTGTGTTAGTGCCAGTGCTACCAAAGATACATGAACCTTGCAAGCCTAAAACTTAAGTTGATGTCAACATAACTATCTGTGTTAACTGCTGTTATTTCTCAGTACCAGCAGAGTTATGAGGATTTAGAAAAGCCTACTAAAGCTCTTTGGGAAGATAAACATAAATTAATATTACCCCTAAGCTCTAATAATTTTGTAGCTAGAGATCAAAACATGTAGGGACTTCCATTTTGTGCAGGAGATCCACTCCAACTGCATCCATGATTTTCTACACCAGGAAATATGTGAGACCTACAAAAAGGCAGGAGGGAAAGTTCCTTCTCTACGATTTATACCTGTCCTGCATTTTGGCATCCAGCATTTTCTAGAAGCAGCTAAGAATTATTTAGTAGCTACTGATGACTTAGCAATATTCATACCTAATTGGTTTTAACTTACAGTATCTATTTGTATAAAAATCAAAATTCCAGGGACTTTCATGCCATACAGATTTCCAGGCACTTACTCAAATATTCCCCAAGCCTTCCTAAGAAAATCAGGGCAAAAAAAAATATGTGGAAATAATCAGCATATAAATGCAGGTGTGTGTGCACCTGGAGTGGAGGAAGAAGTCACAAAGAAATGTTTAATATCTGAATGAGATAATTAAGGAGTCCCTTGTTTGAGCTTTTCCCCCAGATGTCTTTTAATCCATTAAATCTCTTGAAATATCACAACAGGATAAATATAAATGTTCAAATGTTTTTAAACTCTGAATTACTAGAAATCAGCTGCCTAACTACTATTATTTTAAACCACCCTCAGCCTTGGACTCCTGTAACATCTCTTGAATATGCATGTATAAAGGGAGAACCCAAGCCTCATTAGAGTTCCACCTCCTTAAATGTGGAATTAAGGTACCTGATGAATATGAAAGTCAGCTATTTTTGGGTCAGGAACAGCAAGCTGTGGGAAGGCCATCTTGATGGTTTCTTCCAGCTTTGAGCATCCAAAGAGGATGGAGGGCAATGTAATGAGAAAGGAAGGAGAAGAGGTGAGGTTCCTAACATTTGTTTAGCTAATGACAGTATTTATTGGAGAGGAGGAAGGAGGAAGAAAACCCCTCCCTCTCTGTGTGCATGTGTGTGCAGGGAATCTGATTTGATGGGAAGGAGCAAAATCCTATTTAAGTGCTGCAGCTGTGAATGAATGAAGGCACACAGGTCATCAGGTAATCACACGCAGAGCTGAGATGGGTTTGTTGGACAAGTGAAAAGGAAATGGGAGAAAAATATAAAAGCAGTGTGTGCACATAGAGCAACCAACTGTGCTGGAAGAAGCCAGACCTACAAATCCTACATCCTCACCCACTGCTCTGGTTTCTTCAGAGGAGATAAATATAGCTACATTTTAGTAAGAAGCTGTAAATATAGGGCTAGTTCTGAGGTACAAGATCTTCTAATTCTTTGAAACTACAGAGAGGCAGAGATAATGCCACTGTAGCCCTTCTTGCAGGCAGACATTCAAAGGTGGTCTGAATTTCACACAGATGAAAAACTCCTGTAATGACAGAGGTAATCCTGAAGTGGAGACCTTACTTCCCACAACACTAATTTATTCAGATTTGACTACTAATTTTTGAGACTTCTATTTATATGCAATCAACAAACAGCATGAAACACAACAAGAAGTCCTATTATAGAAATTTTGCAGGGGAGGCAGTGAATGGGAGGTCAGGACAGCAGTCCGTGTTGCTTGCACAAGGCTGAAAACACAACGTGAGTTCAGTTTAAGGGCATAAAGAACTGAACTTTTATGAAAGAGGCATAAAGAACTGAACTTTTATGAAAGAGCAGACCCAGACAGCTGCTTGTCAGGGCCGGGAGTTAAGAAACAGCATCTCTGCAGCTGCTGTGAGACAAGGATCAAAGTTGCAAAAAGTCATCACCAAAGGCAGACATCTTCCACTGCACAGGTCCAGGAGAGATGTAAAAAAAAAAAAAAGGATAAGGGTGGACCAGGAGATAAGAAACTCAAATATCCAGTGTGCCAGAACAACCGCAGGCTCATGCTTAATATTGCACAGGTTGATGTTACCAGCACTGGGAGCAACATACTCCTAATGGCCATTTTCTCCTTAGGGCCCAAGACTCCCTGATCTCATAGGCAGAGTGTACTGTGCCTAATCAGGAAGCTCTGTGCCGTGCTCCTTTTTCTGCAAAAGCAGCAGCAGTGTTTACCTGTCAGAAAAACAGCCACAGGCAGGACCTCATCCAGCCTTCCCCCTCCAGCCCCAGCCACTGCTTTGTGATTATTCTTATTATTTGAGCCATTTGCAGGCTCTTCTCAGGAATAATTTAAGGCCAGTAGAACTTGTTAGTAGGTAAAATGGAAAGTGTTCCTTGTCATTTCTCCAGCAAGATTAATGTAATTATTCTGAATCATTCTCAAACTATGGTGGGCTGTAATTTCAAGGCAATATTACTCTTCGAGAGCCCTGTCCTTCCAGCCAGCATGTGTCATACTCCTCATCCAGAAATGATTTATCAATAATTAGAAAGGTCTTCCTTTACAATAGAGCCTCTACATTTGCAGCATGACAAAGAAGTAGGATGGACACAACCATATAAAAGGTGCCACTTCCCTGGCTTCTCCCCCTCTGGCATAAGAAATGCAAGAAAGAAAAAATAACTGTGAAGATTAATTTCATATAGGCAATAAGAACAAATATTCAGTTGGCCAGGCCAATAACTGTTCTTCTATTAAAGTCTTAACAATATCCAAATTTATTACTCTTATCTGAGCAGCTTCACCATTGCATCGTTCAGGAATCAAGTTCACAGCACAGAGCTGCTCTCTAAGCTTCAGATACTTGCCCTGAAGCAGACAAATCTTCACCTCAGCCTGCAATAATCATCTTCTGGGAGAAAAGTTTCAGTTTCTCTGCCAGGTCAGCCATGGTGAGGATTTTTGGAGCATGGATATGCCATGCTGCTTGCACGTAATGCAGATCATGGCTGCTGGTCAAGCAGAGCTGTTAGCACTATGTGCCTATCATGGTCTTTCTCTTTGCAGTGGTGACTATTTTTATTCTGCCAAGAAAGAAGCTCTGCTTGTTCTTACACTTAGATATTTAGATATCCTGTTATACTGCAAAGTTTAACACCACCAGATGCACCCAAATTTGGGTACACAGAATAATTTTTGGAGGCAGTGTATCTGTATTTTTACAATGCAATTAGCAGGACTCTTCCAGAACACTAACAAGGCAGACTGTCAGTCCATGAACATCCTGGACATTGCCATCAGTTTTAATGAGCTGTGGTGTGTCATTCTGCTTGCTACAACTTTTTCACAACTATATGAGCTTCCTGAGATAAGCAGCAGTGACCTTCATATACAACACCTGATCCTAAGGAGAACTCCTGCCCTCCTCTTCCCATGACAACATTCACCACTCACCATCAGGCTAAAACCTGATGTAAGACACCCACTCTAAGGTAAGAAGCAATCAGACAAGAGCTGGTAATCAAAATGATGAGCAATCTTTGGCCAAATTTTGCACTTTCTTTCTCTCTGCTTCTATTTTGCAGGAAGTGATGAGATACATACTGTTCACAAAGCAGCTCATGACAGTGTGTAGATACTTGGGTATGTAGCAGAGTAACAAATGATTATGCTTATACATAAATAAATGCACAAGTGCATGTACACTCACACACTTCAAGTTTCAAGAGAATGAGGGGGAGGGTTTATAAAGCAAAGTGATAGAAACATTAAGATACACTCAGATGCTTTAGACTGTGTGAGCCAGAGAGAAGGAAAAAAGATGTAAAGGCCTGAGAATAAATGTATGTTTGTATGTGGGTAATCATGCCTGACCTTTAACGTATGACTCAATATGGCAGAGGCATATTTGTGAGAATATTTATTCCAAGGATCAGGAAAATGTGCAAAAATCCCCAGCTCAGCTTTGTCTACAGAGAGCTACCTTATGGCCTCTCAACCTCAGCATCTCTGCTACTGCTACTGGCAGGATGTTGAAAAGGGTAAGATGCCTTTTTATTGGGAAATCCCTTTATCACAGTAGCTGTTGCCTCTCAATTGTTGAGAGCATTTCTTGTACTTTACCATACCTAACCAGTTTCTTGGTAGCTGGGCTTTTTGTGGTGTTCAACAGTGTTCTCTTTCAACTATTTATCTAATCCAGCTTTATCTAATCCAGTAAGGCTTAGCCCTTACTCCAGTGTCAGAGAGGGCTACTGCTGCTTCTGAATGTCTTTATGAACCAAAAAACTCACACTAAGTAGGAGTTTAAAAATGGTTGGTCCTCTAAGAGTATGGAAGAGAGAAACAAATGTCATGTCCCTTCCTCTGTAGAGAGTCACGCAACTCAGTCCTTGGCCCCATTTTTTCTCCTGTAATCTTCTAATTACAGTCCTCAGTCACCCATGAGCACAGTGACCCTACAGTTTGGCAGCAACAGGATCTTTTTTTCATTAGTAGGACATGGGGAAAATCTTGTTTCATTTGTGTATTTTGGAGTGAAACTTCATCACTGCTGTGATTAATGTTAACATAATTTCTGTCCTAAGTTCTCCTTTCTTTCAGGCTAAAAATACCCTCCTGGATTTCCTGGTATTATCCAATGAGAATTACAAAGGGAGTGATGGCAAGGAGAGAAAAAGAGAGAGAGAGGCTTTGTGTCTTGCACCCAGACTTACTTTTGGGACAAAGTAGCTCTCAGGAAGATAAGAGAGCTGTTTCTTTCTAAAAAGTGCAAGGCTTTACCTGCCCAATTTTCTCCCCAAACTACAGGCAGACATTTGTGCAGATGCTTCTCAAAGAATAGCACAGTTCTCATGCTATCCCTCAGAGATATATTTACAGTTATAGTTTAACTCTATGAAAGAATTAAATGGTAATTTAAAAAAAAAAAAAAGCTTATTTTATTTTGTTTGTTTTCCAGGTGCCCATATGGATTATTTTCATTGTTCAGAAATGTCCTGCATTCTCAGTTTCTTGGGTTAGGTGCATATTCAGGCTGGCGTAAACTCTCCCTCCACTACAGCAGGAAATAAGCAAAGAGAAAAACGAAACCCCTTTCCCACAAAAGCTATTTCCAAAAACAAAGATGACCTAATAAAACGCTTAGTGTTTTTGTAACCTCCTGCTTACAGAAGATCAGCACGAGAGAAATAAACCCTGAGGATTTACTCCCAACTGTGAATTGATAAGTAGAGTGATATTTAAGTTATAAGTAATGTATTCTTACAGGGGGGTTAGATGTGAATTCTGCAGCAACAGCTCCTGTCTGAGAAAGCCAGAGGGTGTTTCCCAACATGCTGTTCCAGCAAGAGAGCATCTGTGCCCTGGGACCAAGCAGCACTGCTCAGTAAAACCTCCTCTTCTCACCCCTGCAGCTGTTTATCATCATCATAGAAAAATCAGGAGCAACTTAGCAGGAGGTTACAGAAGCCTCCATCCCTACTGCCACACAGAGGTTAAACCAATCTCCCTGCAACACAATAGAAAAGCTAGTGCATTTTTTTTTAACTTAAATCATTCAGGTAGTTAGGCTTTAAGGAAAAGCAGGTGGAGGAATGTGCTGTTTGCAGAAGATGCTGCTGGGAGCCCAGACTGTAAAAGTCCCAGAGTTTTATGGGTTTATCATCCCAACACATAAACTTTCTCCTCTAAGGGCTTCTTTTCACTAACCTTTTTTTTATTATTATTCTACAGCTGGAACTTCATGGCCAATCTCTCAAAGGTTAACAAGCCTGTCCAGAAAGTGCACGAAACAGCCTGGTTACAGTCTATGAATTTTAATGCTCTACATTACAACAATGTGCTATTTTTATACCAGAGAGCAGTCTACAATCAGCACTATTTTGGTAACCGTGGAAGATACGACAGAGGCCAATGAAAGGTGCAGTAACAGTTGTATGACAACTCACCTGCAAGTAATAACAGATCACCATAAAAATGGAAGTGTAGAGAGAGGGGAAATAGCAAACTGTGGAGATTTAGAGAAACTCCAGCAAGGGCACCTCTAGCCCCAGAAACCAAGTAAATGCTGTTGTGCTATAGCAGGTAGGCACACATTTCAGACAGATTGTGATCCCCATATGATATTAGTCAATCTTTCCTTGATAGGTTTCAGAAAGCCCCTCTGCTGTCTTCCTAAGAGAAATGACACCTTTATGCTGAAAGTTACAGTTAGTTGCAGGAAAAAGGGCAGAAATACACCCATGCACTTTGCTCATCCACTGTACACTCAAGCTATCCGTGTATTTTGCAACCAGGAATTCTTGCAGGCACAAAAACATCTCTCAGACACATTCTCTCTAAACAAACATGTTTTCGAATATATTAAAAAAAAAAAAATTTAAAAGCTGGCTACCAGATACACCTGTTGCATTTCTTCATCCACTGCAATGTAACAATCTTTAAGTGATGCTTGTCTCCCACACCTCAGCAAAGAATTTCTAAGCACCTTTTGATGAGAGATTGTCAATGGGCCAAAATCAGGCCCCATCAGTTCTTTGGTGGTGCAGAGAGCCCTGAACTTGCTTCAGAACTGGGGAAAAGGCATTTGCCACACCAGTCTTAAAGGCTGAGTAATTCTTGATTCTTGCTAAGGAGCAGATGACCACATCAAGCCTGTGCACTGACAGCTCAGCTCTGGTTGGGATCCACAGACAACAATGGTGCAAAAGGTATAAGTAGAGGCTTCTGGGTCAGTGGATACACCCAGAAGCCTCCCTGCAAACAAAGCACTTGAGTACAAGCTGTGTTTTAAGTACTCTCTGCAATAAACACTTCCATTAACATTTGACATAACTCAAGTTACATGCAATTCTATCCACAGAAAAACAGAGTACCAAAAGAATAAAATATTGCAAGAAAAACCTGCTTCAGCAACTTCTCTAAGTGAGCACCAGAAGTCCATCAGCTTTATGCTTTCTCCATCTTTTTATCTACTATTTTTCAAAATTAAACCAGATTGACAATTTCTTGCTGGACAACTCAGCAAAAGGTATGGACAGTCCAGGCAAAAAGGCTGGGATGGAAATTGGAGAGTAAGGGCTAGCAGGTCTGCACTAAAATAATGCTACTTACACCAGGACCCTGAGATAGTTTAGCCCTGTCTATCCTAAATTATTTGCCCTCATTTTATGTCCTCATAAATTACTGTCCTCTGTCTAAGCTTGAAGAACATGAAATAAATATTGTACTGCATATAAACGATGCACAATATAACTGAGCTTCTAAATTCAGAGTTAGCTGAAGATACCAAGTTTATTTTCTTTCTTAGTGAACTGATGCCCTCTAGAAAAAAGCAATAATTATCTGGCACAAAGAGAAGGAAAAATGGCATGTTGAATGGCATAAGCATTTAGTAAAAAAATTACTGAAACACTGAGGAGAAAAAAGCTTTAAAACTGCTAGCCTGATTAAGACAGCATTATTATCTGTGAAAGGGATGAAAAATAAAACCCCTCCAAAAAGAAAATGAGTTGAGAAATTTGTTATACACTAATGCCATCTATCAGACATCAGTGGGAGTAGCAGGAAAAAATAGTCAAATGAAATTGAATACAACAAAGAGAAAAGCAAGAACATGCATGGAATTCTACATGGGATGTATCCAGGGTATAATGAAAGCCAGAATACAGAAAAAAACATAAGTGTAATTTTACAGCAGAAGACCAAAAGTAGCACAGAACCCTAAAACTTGTGCAGCTGTGACCATGACCCTGTCTTTGGAGAAACTTATTTTCAAAGTCTGAAGACTTTTTTGTTTGTTTCCAGTATCCTTCAAACTTTCCTTTCAGAAAGCCATCAGAAATAACAAGCATATGCCTGGTCAGTCTCAAGACAGTAAGAAATTGATGCAGCTACAAAATCTGCTACTGGTCTTCATCTGCTGATGCAGATGCATGTGTGCACAGAAAGAAGGGGACAGAGAAAGCAATACATGAAACCAGCAGAACACAACATGGAACTCGACCAGGTAACAATTCCACTTCAAAAGGAACATGAACGTGCCTGTTACTTCAGAACCAGCCCCATTGCCTCCAGTGCATAAAATCACCCAAACTGACAAAGTATGTGAGACATAAATTTCCTATTATTTCTTTATGAAAATCTTCTAGAAACTCTGACGGCTAGAAAGAAATATATTGAGATAATCAACTTTACATTTGGGGTGGGTTTTTTGGTTTTTTTTTTTTCCTATAAAAAGCAAGGGCTTTAAGGAAGAATTCTAGACGTACTTACACAAAACAGCTAACAAAGGCACTATCCAGACATTCTGCCAGTATTTATCTCTTTCCAATCTTTCAGAAGGACAGAAACAAGAGCTATTTATCTGCCCCACTTAGCCTGTCTCTACAGTGGAAAGGTTGAAATGAAGCTGTACTGAATAGCCACTGATTAAGAAATTGCAGCAGGGCTAGAAGTTGCTGTTGATTCAAGGTGAGAGGAATTGCACTGAGCTGGGGTTGGTTGGCAATGCACAAGGAGGAATTTCCATGTTGTCAAAAATCTTCTGCTGTGTCTGATTCTGGCATTATTTCCTACTGGCTCGTTAAGGAAAAATCATCCCTCCTCACACTGCTCTGGTGCTTCCCTTGCTCTTTGTGTGAATATTCCTTAAGTGCAGATAAAATGTTCTACAGTAGCAATTTATTTTCGGTCTTTTACAAAAAAGGACTGCAGACAGCCAGGCTTTTATATTAGGAGCTGGAAGCAAGTGGGTACAGAAAAGCCTCCCTGCCAGGTCTGAGTTCTCCTTCTGTCCTTTGCTGCCTGTGAGATAATAGCCAGAAGGCACCACAAGGACCATATTAATATTATGCTGGTTCCCCATAGTTTGTCTCATCTCTATCACTGTAAGAGCCTGTAGTAAGGTAGTAGTACCATGTAGCCACTCACAGAATTTAGTTATGAAGATCCAAACCTCTGTTTCTGAACTGCAAAGAGAAGTTGCATAGGCAGTCCCAAAGTGGGCAGAGAATCAATACTGGGGAGGAATATCTCATTATTATTATGCAATACAAGTCTAGGATTTAAATAGCCTATATTAGAAGACCCGAGACAAGCCATCAAAAACCTTTTATTTCCTACCTGTCTGGCTTTTAAGCTTCCAGCTCCCCAGACTAGTTCTTATACTTGAGACTGAACTCTTTTTTTATCCTACCTCCCAAAATTGCAAATGCAACCATATTTAAGATCATTTGCTCACCTCTGTATTCCAGAACAACATTCACTATCTATGTTCTTTACCAGGATGCTGGCAGCACATGGGTTAAGGAGACAATTAGTTGAATGAAAGACATTTCCAATAAATCAGCAGACAGCAAAAGGGAAAAAGCACTAGAGTAATTTTTTCTGCTCACAATTTCATTACACTCCTGGCTTTGAGCCATTATAAGGTAAATCACCCAAGTCATGTTAAACAGACATTTCTGAAAGGATTGTTATTTAAAGCACTTTGTAAGCTATACACCTTTTTTTGAATGGAGAATCATGTTTATTTTTTATGTCACTTTATGTCCATTTAAAATTTTTCAAAACAAGAGCTACAGTCAAAACTATGGCTGTAATTTGGCTGCCAACAGCACAACATGGCATTGGCCTCAGTGTTGTCACCAACAGCTCAAAATCCCCTTTCCCTCCTGCACCAGACATGACAGCAGCACCCCAGAAAATAGACATACACCCCATTCTTTTGTTCCCTTTCGGCAAAAAACCTTGGAGTTCTGCTACCCAAAATGGAGACTATTACTTGTATTACCTTTCCCTCGTCAAGTCTTCTCAGCTGATGAGTTTCACTAACCCTCTCCCTGAGTTTTCATATCCACCAGCCTTTGGTATTCACTCACCTCATCACACCTTCACTCATAGCTCCTCATCAAACATGGAAAACTGCAAAAATATCCTGCTTTCAGCACAGGGAAGACTCCTGGGATGAAACCACCAGAGCAAGGGAATAGCAACTGCTGGCAAAAAGATTTTAGTTTTCACAGTATTTTCATTCTCTTTCTTCCCCACGACACCAGTCTGATCAAGAGGAGACCAAGTAAGAGCAGTGACACAACAGAAGAACACTGTGTAAAAAGTTGATGGGAGACCAAGAAAAGGCAAACACCATGATGCTGCTGGGGGCACTGACAATACTAGCTTGTCTCTGCAAAAATTGTCTTCTGGTCAGTTTTAATGGCTTCTAACTTTGCAGTGTCATAAAGTTTCAATGTTTTTCTTTTTTAGTCTTACAGCTTTCAACTTAAAGTGTTCATTGTTATTTTTTTTTCCCTTCAGAAGTCACTCAAAGTGCCTTTACCTGCTTGAAGTTTTGCACGATTTACTGAACTACAGAGTATCAATTATAAAATTGATAAAGGCCAAACACACTACAAGAATCATGAGTTACCACAATAAAAGCATCCTCACGCACACTCTGGCAGCCAGGAATCCCAACTAATGCCTTACACAGAAACATAAGCTTTCCATGCTTAACCCTCAGATTTGGAGTGGGAGCCCAGTGTTTGCTGAAATAGCTGCAGTGCAGTTTAGATAATTCATTTATGACTGTTACAAAACAGAGTGAAGGCTGCTTGTTTTCACCCTCCATCTGTCTACCAGTCTCTCATTTTGGGCTGGGTTCAGCACACCGAGCAGTGACTGCAGGAACAGAGAATCCTCACCAGTTTCTAAACTAATTGACAGACATTTCCAGCTGCTTTTCATTGCATGTTACATTGTCAATCAAAATTGCACAGTATAATTAAGCAAGAAACACCTATGCAATGTCTGTCTTCTACTTGAGAACCCAATGAACTTACCAGTGAAACACAGTAAGATGAGTTCCTGTAAAAAAAGCCTGGCAGAATCAGGGCACTATCAGGTTGTTTCCTATCTAGCAGGACTTTAAATATTGCAATTTTCTGCAAATCAGAGTTTCAAAGGTTATCAAGAAAACAAAAGCTTTCTCTACTTTCCCATATTAGCACTGGTGATCTTAGTTCAACCTGCAAACTCAGCTCATGACAATTGTACAATGCACCATTCAGCCTCATGGCTGGGGTAACACTCTCTTCTACCAGGCAACATCCAGTTTGGTGTCCCACAAAAATGGCACTGGGAAACAGTGATGGTTATGCCAGGCATGGAGCAGTTTTCCATCCCACTCCCCAGCACTGGCTCATGAAGCCCATAAACAGAATTGCCCCAAGGAAATGCCCCAGAAAAATTCAAATCAACTTCAGCTCTCTCCTCCCCTTTAGGTCCCTCCTGTCCCTCCAGCACACTCTGAGAGTGCATCCTCACACAGACCAGCAGGAAGCATCTTGGGGACTGCAGAGCTCCCCAAGGCACTCTTTATTGCTATTCAAAAACGGCATCAGATATCAGAAGGGTACTGAGATGACACCTGAACAGTTGTGGGAATGACAGAATCTGCTGCAAGCTGCTTTATGCTCCAGAGATCTTCTAAATACCTTGCTCTTCCTTACATTTCTTTGTGGAATATCTCGTATCTTCACTCTGCATCCTTAACTTTAATTAGTTTTACAACTGGCAGGGGACTTTCAAAACAATATTTTATTTAATCAACAGGTTTTTCATTGTAATGTTCAATGCAGCAAGAGGTCATACTAAGACAACAAAAAGTACTGGAGCAGCTGAAAACTTAATTAAAACACATAAAAATTAGTTATACCATGCATCATCGATTTTGTCTGAAAAAAACTGATATTGCAAATAGGATACCAAAAGCAAGGATGTCATGCAGAGAATCGCTGATGTGAAAGTGACATATTATGGAATAAATACGCTCATGCTGAGTGGAACTATTCACTCCAGGTCTATGATCCAGTACTGAGCTAAATCCCATCCCATACCTCGAAACTGCCAGTCAAGCATCAATAAGGCTGATTAGGTGAAGCCAGAAGAACAGAGCACATATAATACAACAGTTACAGAGAGAACTGTATGAGAGATTGGAATCACATGATTAATAGTCAGCCTGTTCAGAATCTTCTGCCTCTGTATGGAAAAAGATGTTTAGCAGCAAACCCATGAAATGTCATTCTTCAACCTCTTCAAAATTGTCTGAGATACATGTGTGGGTTAGGACAATGCCACTTGGTGTTGCAGACAGGGAGGACAACACCATTTAACAGTAATAACTAAATTGTCTGCTACTCACACCTTCATTCAGTCCCTGGTACTGGGGTGGCAAAGGGAGCAGCTGGAATGTCTTAACCCGTTCTGCTTTATCCTGGAAAATATATTGTCTTCTAACTAAAATAATAATTCTCTCTCCTGTCTGTTCCTGAGCTTGTTTATAAAGAATAAATAAATCTTTTATCAACTCAGAATCAGCAGAACCAGCTAACACAGCCTCCTAATAAATAGCAATGAACAGAAGGCCAGCCAGGTAGTGGCACTAATTCTATCCAGAGCTCTACCACAGACTACTTTTGGCAAGTTACTCAACTTCTCCAAGTCTAAAGTACAGAATGGAAGAAACTCTGCTTTACAAAACTCAGCAGAGACGGTATCTAACACTATCTAATATTTATAAAGCACTTTCAGATCCACAAGTAAAGACCATATAAATGTAAAGTAGTACTGATCCAGATAAGGGTTTAGGAGCAAAATCTTTTTTCCTAGTGACAGCTCTCAAATGACCTTGTAATGTTAGGATTTATTCTCAATGCAAAGGAATATCTGTCAGGTCTAGGAGCCATGTTTGGGTCTGACTGCAGATGACTTGATATCAACAGGAAAACAAGTCTAGTCACTGATCCAAATGTCAAGAGCTGCCAAATCAGCACTTTGATCAAAAGTCAGGGATACTAACATGGTTTCAGTTCTGCACTGATTTAACACTGCACAGCCAAAATGGAATCTAATGTAATAGATTATATAATAATAATATATATACAAATAATATAAAATATACATCATCATATGTAATATATAATATATATATATAATGTGTATATATATATAATATATACTTCACTTTCTTTGCAGTGAAGCTGAACAAGCTAAAAAAAAAACCAACCTAACCCCATAAATATTTCCACTTGTGTTTTCTAACGGAGTCTGATCTCCACATGCTGCAACTTCAGGAGTACAAATCACCTGTTTAATGAGACAACTAAAGTTTCAGGGATTTTTTTCCACACCTGCCTCTATGCTTTGTGAAGGAAGATATCCTGAAAAGGGATTCTTCAGGCATACGGATGATCAGTGGAATCTAAGCATAATCCTTTTACATAAATTAATGCTGAAAGGACAGAGAGCATGAAGTAGACACATCCAGAGAAGATGGCTGTATATTTTAAGTCTATTTCCCTGGCCATAAAAAAAAGGATTAAGTTCAGTAATTTAAAGCTGTCAAAAGAATCCCAATGTCTTTTTGCTTACAGTAACCAGATATTTCCAAAGAAAATATTTTAAATATCTGAATACTGTTGTCAATAAAAGTCTATGGGAAAGGGATGGCAGTAACACCCTTTTCATCACAACAGAAGTACTGAAGTTTGTCAGTGTGCTGCATGTTCTCTTTCTGCACCCAATGACTGGAAAGGAAACACTTGCCAAGGAGCAGCACGGGGAGGGTATCTGCACCAGCAATGTGCTGCCCTCAGTGCCTGTGAACAGCTGAGTGGTTTGCTGCTGAGGAGCAGGGAAGCTTCACATGGGAAGCAGGTTGACAAAATCTGTCTGAACCATTGCAAAAATACAACTCTTACAAGTGACACTACCACCCATAAGCTCTGGATGATACCCTGCAATAATCCATATGTGTTATCCTGTATTGACACATACAGGGGTGTTTCTAACACAAAGGAGCCTTTCTGTGCAAAGTATAATTTTCGTCTCAAGTTTCGGCACATACTTTAAGCTGATTATCTACCCAGTACTATACAGTGAGGAATTCACACTGTGGTACTTGAAAACCCAAATAACATCCCATAGCTGGCATGGCAGTGATTCAGTTCAATTCAACCTGGACAGCACTTCCACAGGAGGGAATATAGAAGTATCTCCAGCCAGGAGCACACTGCTGGCTCCCTTATAAATACTACAGAAGTTTCCCAAGTAGGTGGTCCATCAAACTCAAATATAATTGATCCATGTCAGTTAGACCTGGAAGCCCAATAGTACAGCACATCATTACAGCAGTCAACAGAAGAAGAAAGTCTTTGTGGTTTCCCCTGCAGCAAAGAGTTGAAAGGAAAAAGAAAAGCTCTCTGCTATCTTTTCAGCTTTGCACAGACTTCCCTTGAAGTCTTTAGGGGAATGGCAAATGCTAATAAAAACTGCACCAGAACCCTCCTCTAAAGACTCTCAAAAATAAGCATTTTGATATTCCCTATTTCTTTACTGGAAAGTGTTCAATGTGGATTAAATAAAAAAAAAATAAAAAAAATATATATATATTTAAAAAAAAAAATAAATAAAAGAGGGATTCTTGGCAGTTTCAAGCAGTGGTGTTAAATGGCCCATTTCCTGATGTAATGCATAGTTACTGGACATAGTAACTGTCCAGCATAGTTGCTGGACAAGGTAACAACCATTCACAGCCTGACTCCTCCATGCCAAAGGAATTGCTCCCAGTTACTCTGGTTCTAATGGGTCATGCATGGACATGGTTCTCCAGATCTCCTCTATCACTGCAGTTTTTTGGGTCAACTACAGACTGATTAAGTTGGATATAATTTTTGCTTAAGCATCAGGGCTTTAAATTTCCAGCACTTTGGCTTCCAATGAACAAGGGAAGTCACTCACTAACTATGCAATAGGACTTGAAAAAGAAAAGTGAAGTCTGAATCATTGTAAGCACAGAAGAAAGCTCTATCAGCCACAGTCACTTAATGAATTATGTATTGTATTTCTACAGGAAAACCAGGAAATACAGCTATTAAAGCAGCAGCCCACAACCTGCACTTTGCCTGTAAGATCTTCCAGTGTTACCCACAGCCCCAGGAAATCAAGAAGTTTCCACCAAAACAGTTAAGAACAGCAAAAGCTGACACTGCCTGTGGTGTGCTGCTCCTTCAGTGCCTTGCCTGTGGCCCAGGAAAGGTTGCAGACTGCTCCATTAGTGAGACATCACTATAGACTGTCATCTATATAATGTATTCCTTTTCTTATATTAAGCATCTCTGTTCTTAGGGTTCTTTTTTTCACTCATTGGGAAGCTTCATCAGCATCTACAAATATAACACTTTCACAGATGCTTATACAAGTTGTTTGAAAACACTGCAAATGGTGCAGCAAAGCTAGCTCGAGCAGAGGCTGCTTGCCAGGCAGGATGAGGAAGGTTTGTGATGCTCCTCCCTTACAAATTTTGTGCCACCAAATGTTTACCACAGCATTGCCTGAGACATCTACCTGAGAATTAGCTCTACATGTGCTGAAGATAGCCTAGGAACTACGGTATGAACAAGCCCAATGGCCCCGTAGAGATCCCTTCCTGTTCACAGCCAGATCCCTGCTGACAGGCGTGGAAATTTGAGCACTCATGAAAGCAAAGAGCAGAAGAATCCTCTCTTCCCATCTCCTCCTTTACCCTACACACAAATACTCAAGAGCCAATCCCACAAAATCATAGAATAGGCTCATAGAATGGATAGGGTTGGAAGGGACATCTAGGTTGGTGGTTCCAGCCTGCCTGCATGGGCAGGGACACCTCCCACTAGATCACGTTGCTTAAGGCCCCATCCAACCTGGACTTGAAGCAGTAGGTACATGTGGGACTCTGCCACAAGCCTTTGAAAAACCTTTGAGTGTTAATGGCTTCATTCCTAAGGCCCTGCAGGCCACCTGCAGTGCCAATGGACCCTTTTCCAACTTTTTTCCAATGGGAGCTTTTCCAACTGAGAAAGATCCGAAAGACAGCTTGGACATTGGACTGCTGCTATGAACAAGTTTGAACACTTTTTAAATTTGACTTCGGTGTTTCCCAGTCCCCACCACCAAATTTTAGGCACTAAAGCACAAGAGACAGTGAGCCCAGACCTAACATACCAGTGGTCCCAAAAGCCAATCCCAGGGCAGCTCTTTGCAGAAGTCATGCAGAGCTCTGGTGGGTTCAGTCACCTTCTGGGGAGTGCTGAGCATACTGATGCTCACACCTAAACCCTCCAACAAGTTGTATATAGCATTAGATGAAATGAAATTAAGCCTTTATTTTTCACTTTCCACCTCCATAAAATAGGTATAATAATCGTTACTTACTTTCAAAGAGAACTGTAAGGCTTAATTAGATAATTAACATGCAAGTGCCTTTAAAAAGGTTATGTACACACAAAGCACTACTGTATTATTAGCGTAGGCAGGCATAGGGAGCTCTTAGAGATTTTTCTAGCAGGTTATTTGTTATTCTGGAAGACATCTTTAGCTGCATACAGCAGTAGTATAATTATCATCATCAGATTCACTTCCTAAAGTTATTTATGAAATACTGTAGGGGAAAAAAAACCAAAACATCAAGTTAAGTAGCACTGATCTGAGTTTCCATTTTGTTGTATATGTTGAGTAGAGGTCTTAAAATATTGCTTTTCTGCAGTGAAAATGCTGCAGTGAAATGCCAGAAATTTACTTACACATTTGTTACTAGAATTTTCATAAATGAGATGTAAGTGGTAGGTATCACTGTTCTCTACACCTTTTTGTTCTTATTTGCATGTCATTGCAGTGGGATTTTTTTTCTGTAGCCTCCTGGATTATTACAAGAACATGAGGAAACTTTTAAACTTGAATGTTGCACAGCTGATTTTAACTGTACCACACATCCACTTCTGTGCATTTTGTAAATATGGCACATATATATATAATACATTGAACTGCGACCATGAGCAGGGAAAGTGGGATTTCCCATGACACAAAACCTATTCTGCCTCCATGAAAAGATACAAATCACAAATACTCCAGCTAAGTGGTACGAGGTATGGGAATAAGCAGGCCAAATTTACTCAAATCATAAATACTTCTGGTTTAGTCCATAAAATTTCACTCATGAGCCACATGATGAGGATTTCAACCAACAACTTGATTTTGCTGGTTCTTTTTCAAAAAAATATCATGGCAAACTATACTGTGATCAGGTTGAGAGTAGTCTCACACACCCACCCTCATAAACTTTCTCTTGATTGACTCCCATACAAAGTAACACCAGATATAGTCTTACTGGAGATGTGTCTGCACAGCTCAGGACTGGATCCTGAAATACTGCATCAACTACACTTCTTAAGAAGTTCAAGGCAATCCAGACTGCTGCTCTTCAGTATCTAAGAATCAGGCAAAACCAAGATTGCTTTTTGATATACACAAAATTCTCTAGAGAGTATTTTGTACTGTCTGTACTGTTATGGCATAACAAACTAAGAGGTCAATTCTCCCCATCAGTGTACAGAAGCTCTGATGTTTACTTCTGATCAGAAAACCCAAGAATTATCTGAACAAATTCTTTTCAGAGTGATGGAATAACAACATTGCCAGGAATTACATTCACCATCTTACAGATTCAATTAGTTCATATCACTATCTTTTATTTTGAAGAAATCAATAAAGCAGCATATTCCCCAAAGAGAAAATATCTATGAATCTCATTTTCAGTAATAGATTTAATTGAAAAATCTCTTCATTTTGATCATGTCCATGATTATGGTACTGAACTGGGCAGAAAATGTGTTTGCTCCCAACTCTAATTGAGCAGAAAACCCTTCACAAAAGAACAGGAAAGAAATCTAAATAACATCAAATATTTATATAATGAGAAAACATCAAGAGATCTTTTTTGTGGCTTGTACTGTATGTATTTTACAGTAAATTAAGCTGAGTGGTTCCTCTTCACATCTTCAAGCTGCTGCTAATGCTTCACAGAGTTTTCAGGCAGACAAATATTGGCAAAAAGAGTTTTATAACCCTCATACTGACGACTTATGATTATACATGAACTAGAAGTCTTGTGCACTGACATGCAGTGTTGGCTCAGTCTCATTATAGAGTAATTTGTACATCTAGTTTAATTGCTGTTGTTTCAATGTAAATCATCCTCTCCTTTCAAGCAGCTCTGCCACGCTTCATGTTAGAGTGGAAAGTACCAGATCTGCTGGAGTTTGTGCAGCTTACACTAGAACTACTTTTTGCTTACAATAGCACTGTTAAAGGTTTGGAAGAAAGTTTGAAAGTTTGTTCTGCCCTCTTCCCCAGTGCAAATTGGCACTGCTTCTTCCCACTCTTTCTCCACGTACAAAAATACTATTTTCTATTTTTAAATACATTCTCCTTTGACTCTGCCCCTGTACTGCTCCTATTTGAACAACAAAGTAACACTGGTACATGACGTGAGGCAAACTGCAGCACCTCCAGCAGCTGACAAATCTCATGTCAACAATTCATTGAGATTTCCAAACAGTATTAAGTTAAATTAACGCTTGTGATGGAAATGGGCCAGTGCAATTAGAACATGGTACTTACACTACAACATTTTCTGTTAGCAAAAAAACCTATGCCAATACCACTAGGTTTTGTGCATCCAACAAGAGACAATTAATGTAATGGACTTCCACTTACTGAAAACAATGGACTTCAGTATGAGCAGATGGCAAATTTCTGTATATTAGCTACCCACTTACAGCCTCAAGTCTCTGGCTGACTACAAAACCAAACGTTGTTGGTATAACATATATAACCAGCAACTGATGTAATTAGCAAAAGCACCATCCCAGTGGATATTTTCTAAGATCATGAACTACTGAAAAGTTTAAATGCTTTCCAAAGGGAACTTAGCACATTCCTAGAGGCCAGGTCTAAGGTGGTCTAAACACAATTACTGGCTCAGAAATTCCTTTCAAGCTACAAACTACCAGAAACTAAGAGCATATGACCTGGGATGGATTACCTCATGCATCCTGTTTACTGCTTGTATTTCAGCATCCACTCCACACAAAGAGCAAAATTTTCTATTTTTCCCAGACTGACACAATGGTTCTTATGCATTTCATAACCCAGGATATCTCCAGAAATAACACCTCTTGAGCATAGCAAGTTAGTGGATGCTCTGGAGAGACACGTGGCAGCTGGATTGGAGGCAGTTCTGCACAGCCAATCCTGGACATCTATGTTATATGAGAACATATCTGTCCCTGAGACATTTTGCATCACCCTAATGGGAGGGAGGAGACCCTTTAACAGGGCTCTGTAGATCCACATCTGCTTTATGAGATGTTTTCTGAGGGGTTATTAATGTGCCTATTGGCAAAGTTGTACTTAAGTGCCTTACTAAATTCACATGGATTTATCCAGGCAACTCAGTAACTTAAAAAACTGAAGCCTCAAAGTGGGAGTTTCAGTTAACTTAAAGGCATCATCATTGGCCAGCAGCTGTAAAGGGCTTACCATCTTTTATAGTTCATCTGCCAGGGAAGAAAAGACATTCTCATTGCATTATACCTGATAGGTGTATACAGTTTGTTTCCTCCTGGCTTCAACCAAATATTGACCTAGATCTGTGTTTGACACAGGTAAGTTCGTGGGAAGCTACACCTTTTATCACAACAGCTTCACTGTAACTATAAAAATTATTTTTTAATGGAATATGTATTTATTGTGGAATGTATATACATAGTCAGAAAGCTATTATGTATGGAAATGCATTCGAAACTCTTTGGACTATGATTATTTCTTTAGCTCCAACACTTAACTCTTAAAAATGGATACTCCATTTGTGTTTATTTTAAAAGCAGGGTCAGTGGTGGGAAGAGTATGAATTGCTTCTGACTAAGCAGCAGGGATTGCACCTGATCTGTCCCCAGAGAGTAAATCACTGTTCTGATGTTAAGTCCTACAGATGGGAAGAGAAAAACCCCACTTAAGTTCACACTGCTTTCAGTGATGGCTCTCCTAAAACTACCCAGTTAACCAGGATGTCTGACTTGCTCTACATAGCCTGACATTCAGTGCAAAATCACAAGTTGCTCTCCATAGTTACAATCTCTAAGGCAACTACATTAGGTGACCCTGGGCAGCTTCATCTTGCACAGTGCTTTTCCAATACCAAATATTTGTACTGACCAGCAAGAGCACATGTAAGATCATGCACAAACAAGAGGCAGGTGGATGCTCAACATCAGCAGGGTGAAGGATGTGGAGCAAAGGACACATGAGAACTAGAGGTGCTGGGAGAACTGCATGCTCAAAATTCCATGAGGAAATAATGCAATGATAGCCTTTTTTCTTGGTTTTCCACATGAGTCTGTTGCTTCCCTGAAGACCAGATTCTCAGAGCTACTTATTTGCCCCAGACCTCAATTTCACCCCAAGAAACTCCCCCTTCTCCCTGGCAGAACAGCAATTTTGTTGACATTGCTGTGGTTGGATGGGGGAAATAAGTACATGAGAGCAGTCTGGAGAATATTCCCATGCTTTCCCCCTCCAGTTTGGTAATAATCTTTCAAAGGAACTTTGAAAGAACCTTGAAGTCTGGGAACTAACAGTGTTCATTTCAATGTCATCGTCCCCCTTGTGCCCTCAGTCAAGTAGGAAAGAAGAGGAAAATCCCGTGATTCACCCCAAACTGTCACAACCTCAAATTTAATGTGGAAAGAGCTGGGGGACATTAGGTAGGAATTTTAAGTTTTTAACTGAATTTATCTTTCCTTTCCAAATCTCTGTGTTCCTTCTATGGCCAAAGCATCTGTGGAAAGAACAGATGAAGGGAAGGACTGAAGACTGGTCCTCCAGGATGAAAATGCTTCATCCTCTTCCTCCTAGCATCAGCACCATCCCTTCAGAAGCATTTCCACCACCAGGCACATCATCCCAAATACAATCAGTGCTTAAAACATTTGAAAACAAGATTTCCACAGCCCATGAAATGCACAGGATTTAACGTCTACAAAAGAACAAAAGCACTGTCTCCAGAGTACTTCCCATATTGAGAAGCTGTGTGAAAAGGGAACGTTTTTCTCCAAGTTGCTACTTATTCTGGTTCCTCTGAGGAAAAATCTCTATTGCAATATTATACACAGATGGAGGCCTTTACTACCTCTATAGCCCCTGATGCTACGAGTCCTTGGATCCTCATTGCATTTTATATCAGAATAATCACACCAATTAATCTAAACCGTGTAGAGAAATTTGAATTGTAGGCAGGGAATTCTGTCAAATGCTTCAGAACATTTTCTAAGGAAGGGTATACACACAACAGAAGATTTCACTTCCAAGCTTTGTTTTAATAATTTGAAAATGGCAAAAGCAATCATGTAACCAAGTGGCACTCTCCTTAATTAAGGAAGTCAATTCAGAATCAATAAAAGGGCAATTAATCTGTGAGTGTCAGCAGCTCTGAATTATGCTGATAACTTCAAAGAGGTCACCCTGCAACCTCCAATGCTTCTCCCAGGGTCTGAAGGTTTCCACATGCCAATCTATTTTTTAATGACAGACAAGCTATTAGAAAATATCCTTATTACTGTCAGGAAACACCAAGGGAGAAGTGAACTGAAAAGCATACGTCTTTTGCAAAATTACTGTCATTAAACTTGCTTTTGCTTTGGATTCTCATAAAGGCACAAAAGATTGTTGAAGGGAAAAAGAATATTCAATAGGGGAGCTCATGTGCCCCCCTGGGGACTGATGACCCAGTTGGTTACCTAGGATCAGAGCTAGAACTAAAAACACCCTGTGATTTTTGTATTTCCCAATCCCAGCCACTCCAAGTTGCCTGCACAGCAGCCCAGGGCCAGGCAGAACCAGAAGCATCAGCTGTGCTGGTAGAGCCCTGTAAGAAGGGCAACCACAAGTCAGCATTGCTTTGAGCAGCCTTTTCTTCCTAAAGGGTTTCCAACAGGTCCCTGGCAGGTTTTGAAGAGGAGGAGCATACAACTTAGTACAGTCCTTCTGTCCAAGACATCCCCTTCCTTTCCATTCTCTCTGGAAATGTGGCACTGCAGGTTTTTCAAGGGGAAAAGGGAGAGTACAGAACAATATAAATCTCTTGGCTTGTCCCCTCACACACCTGGGCACAGAGCCCTGTGGCACATGCAGATTTATGTTATCGATGATACACACAGATTGACACAAAGAGAAATTACTTGGCTCATTTAGGCCAGAGTTTAGCAGCTTGTGAGACATCTCAGTGTTAGGGGAGGTAATTGCAGTGACATTCAATAGAAGAGAAGGGCTCTTCTTGTGGAGCAACTCCCTGCTCAAAAGGTAGTTCCTCTGATTTCACTGGCACTTCATTACTTATGGAATATGGGGCTACTGGAGCACGCTAAACCACCACATTCTGAGCTCTTGTAAAATATTATATGAGAGAACATGTAAAAGTTAGAGCCAGGGTGAGCAGAGGTGCAACTAAACTGCCACCCAGGGGTGATGTAAGCAGCTTAGCTGCCTATTTCTGTAGCACTCTCTACTAACAACTTTAACAGATGCTCCAAGAAACATCCTACTACCTCCAGTGTCCCACGCATCTGTAGCTAACACCACATCCAGCAGAGACTTTGTTACAGGTGTTTTATCCTAACCCCTGCCCTGGGAAAGGCAGCTTTGGTTGCTGTAGCCCTGTATCTGAGAACTCTGACATGATTTGCCTCTTCATTTCTATTCTTTTCCTGGTTCAGGGTTATAACCAGTCTTCTGGTACCTCCCTTTCCTTCTTCCTTATTACCAGTCCCCTGTCTCATGAATTTTGAGTTAGATATTCACCTTCTCTGGCAGGAGTTCTCCAGTGTGAGATGACTAACAGACATTAAATTGTTAGTCTTATGTTCTCTCTAAAATATGCTCAGAGCAAATGCTAATAGCAGCACATCTCAAAAGACTCCTACCAGAATTTGTCTTGATCTTTCATTACCCATCTGTCAAAACTCTGGTGACAGTTAGGAATTTAAATCAAAGTTCAGAGGCACCTGTCATTTTCAAAAAACTTCTGCCTCTAAGGCCCACATTTTAAGAACCTGGGTGTGCATACCAAGTTCCAGCACTGGAATAGGAGACAAAGTTTATGGGCATTACACACAGTGAGAGGAGCTTGCCAATTTTCCATTTAATAAGCATTTGGGAGCAAATAAATCACAGCCCCTGGAGCAGAGCATCCAACAGCTTTACTGGGTACCTTCTTAAAATGGCTCATATGCCTTTGTTTGCCAAGCCAGGAGGACTAAGGTGACAAAGAACAAAAGAAAAGAGTGGCTACAGCTGAACAGCTGGCATCACCAAAAGTAAGGTTGTTGCATGTGTCAAAATGCTGGAGATAATTAAGCTGTGCTAATCTCATCAGAGAGGGAGCAACAGATGCACAACTCTGCTTGTGGGGTTTAAGCCACAGTGCAAAGCTGAGAACAGAGGTCATGTTTTGGCATGAGGGAGAATCATGTGGAAAGGCAACCCACAGAAAGCTCTTGATCCTCTTCAGAAATACCCTCTTTTTAATGGAGTCCCAGCTCTCTAGATCTGACCTATGGTTTTAGGTTTTGACCTATGAGTTTAGCTTTGCAGATTGCTTTCAGCAGAAAACAGGCTGAACTGAAAATTGAGAACCAAGTAAAAAAACTGTCCCCAAGAGGCTGGCAGACTTTGGTGGAAAAGTGACCATTGTTCAAGCAACCAGCAATAGTCAATCATGAAATTATCAGCCACATGTCGACACTAAGTTTATATTGCTATTTTCTGCTGTACTCCCATACACTTCCAACAGCTGTAGCACATTTTTCACTTTTTAAAATGGTTATTTTAATTTGAATCAGAGTCATCAAGGTTGGAACAGACCTCTAAGATCATCAAGTCCAACCATCCACCCTACAGCCCCTAGCCACTAAACCATTCACTGTAGCTCTTCATCTACCCAACTTTTTAACACCTCCAGGGATGGTGTCCCTGGGAAGCCTGTCCCAATGCCTCACCATTCTTTCTGTGAAGAAGTTTTTCCTCATATCTAACCTGGACCTACTCTGGTGGAACCTTACCCCATTTCCTCTTGTCTTTGAATGTCACACAGACAGATTACAGTCTGCAAATTCCTGGTAATTTCTGAGTGTCAGTGGATGCTGCTGCATGCCACAATGTGTCCTTCAGAAAGAAACAACTTGGAAGCTTTACCAGATGCCCTAAAAGTTTGCTGGATTAGGCACAACTTCAATTTTCTTATGAACATAATTTTTACAGCAAAATGTTTGCACTGGATTCCTCTTTCTGTTTTCCTGTTTTTCAGAGAACTGCTGCCTCTACCAAACTAAATAATTAATGTTCCTCACATCCCAGCTGTATGTTCAAACAGGTATGGAAACTAGTTTGCAACACAGCCAGACAATATGTTGCTGTGAAGAAATAATTTTGCAGCTCCATTATTTGCAGCCAAGTAGCAATGCTACGCTGCAAGGGTTGATTTTGATACCCTGAACAGAAATGCTGTTAGCACTTCTCTGCCTTGTTACAAGCAACTTGGCAGCTTAGTCTGTGCCTTCTTAAAAATCTCATGGTTTCATTCATAGCATCTGGAGGTCACATCAGAGGGGAAGTTGCCAGCCTCAGTGAAGTGTGCATATCCGTGTTCCAACCAACCCTTTCTCAGTTTAACCTTCATCTTGTCTGCACACTCCAATCATATTCAAAAACCAACTTGGAAGATGCTTCTAAATAACTGGAAGCCTATAAAAAATACTCATGCATCTTACACATACCACTATGTATATGCAACAGGTGCTTTGGGAACATGACTTTTTTTGCCAGTCTCTGAAGCTACACCTAATAAATCAAGTTAAGGCTGTAAGCAAAGCAATGCTTAATGCAAAATACAAATGCAATATTTTTTTCTGATTATGGTGTTGATTACTGAGTGATAGAAAAAGCTCAAGAAGAATGTAACCCTTAATTATGCCATTTTATGGCAGCACATTGTAAAGCCAGAAGCTCTTTTAGGGCCACACAAATGTTTGCCTCACCCCTGATAAAGCTTGAAACATGTCCTGATGTCTTCCATAGCCTCTGGGCACAGTCTGTATTCATATTCTGATCTCATTGTTGATTTGCTATATTTTCCTACTGCTGCCCTGGCAACCCTATGAAACAAAGAGCTTATTTCTGTGTCTCTCTTTTATATGAAAAAACATACTTAGATACTTCTAAATAAACAACACCTGGTATCTAATGAAAACCCATGCCAGAGTGAAGCATGGTTGTTATTATGCAAATTATGGTTGAGCAAATAAATGCACCCCAGTAGCACTGCATTTCCTCTGCATACATTACCCTGAGCACGACTGCATATTTCTCTCTGGGAAATCCTTGACAGAAATATGGTAGCCTAAGGCTGAAGGAATAAGGTGGGGTTTGAATATGCCAACAGCTGAAATACTCTCAGCTGGTTTTGGTTTTGTTTGTTGTTTTTTTTTTACTTAGATATCTGAAGGACTGAGTTATTTATACAAACTTTTCAAGACCCTCCAGCAGGAAATTTTATTTGTGAAGTTCAGACAAACTAAAAGTATCTCATGTTTCATTATCTCCTACATTCTGCTAAGCTAAAACACAACTTAGAAGTATCTATCACTGAAGAGAAGCAAAAGCATGAAGAACCCAAGACATTTCATGTGTTCCTCTGAGCATAACAACAGAAGTACTGTGCTCCTCTGAAATTAAAATCAGTTCCCTGTTTTCATACTGGTTGCTTGTCCCCTTCAACACTAGTCCATAGTGAATGGGGAGTGGGCAAGAGCATGGAGAGGGATGTGAAATGTTGTTGTAGGACTTCCTGGGTGTGTGTATGGAGAGATAATGCAAGAAGTCAGAGCAGCCACAGAGATGGATGCTAAAGTTAGTGCCAGTGGCAGAAAAGAAGGAAAGAAGATACAGCCAAGAGATGCTACACAGAAAAGCAGAAGCACTTCACAAAACTTCAGAGATGAGGGAAGAGTGAGAAGGGACACCAATGCTGTGAGTCTGTGGAACATGGGGTGATGGTGGAACTTGGACCACCAATGGGAAGAAGAGGGGGCTGGGAGGATTCTGAAGGGTAGGTAAAGAGTTCAGGGTTGGAGCTGCTGTGCTTCTGTTGTCAACAGGACATCCAGGATGTACTGAAGAAAAGTCATATGTACCTCTGATAGACAGAAATCCATGAATGATGGATGGCAATTTAAATCTCTACTCTATGACCTGCTCTGCCAGAAACCTCTCCAGCAGCACAGGTGGAAGCAGCTCAACACTTCACATTTGCTACCTAATTTCCTTGAGAAATTAATGTAATCCATTGGTCTCCTCTGCCTTCTAATTGTGCTCATGTGCAAACTAAGTTTACCTAGGTGAGAAGTTTGCCTGGGCTGTCCCAGTGAGTTTAATGCCTCCAGGTTTTAATCCATCAGGCCCTGGAGACCAGTTGCCAAAATAGATACACACTTAAGCAGTTTTTAGACAGTCACTCCTTGCATGGTAATTAGAAAGAGCTGTTGATTAGGCTCATAGTTAAATTAGCCAGCCTGCTTTTGAGACTTGCTGGGGCAGCTCTCTTCCCAGAGCAGTCTGAAGCTTATTGCTTTATGTAGTGTTGATTGGTGAGAACCATGCTACGTTGTAATAATTTCCAGTGTTTGCTATGATTGTTTTCTTGCTTTCTCATCTCAGAATGGCCATGAGGTTAAAAAACCTCAAAACTCATGTCAAAGAGGAAAAAAGCAAGATGATTTATACACACACATAGGTGTAACTTCCCATTTTACACTGACATGAATCATGTGATCATTCCCAGGCAGCTTTCCAAATACAAAGTACATCCAGTTAGACTGAACCCCTTCATCAGGTTCAGTCTGTCCTCACACCTTCGTCCAAAGGAGACATATTTATAACAGGGCTTTTAAGCAGATATTGTCCCCTCTACCTTTCTGACTGCCAGAAGCCCCGAGACAATCATCATCCCTTGTCCATAGCAAATTCTGAATCTCTTTGTGCCTCATGTTCTTGAGGCCACTGCAATACTGCAGGACCATGCACAGCCTTTATCTGAGCTGCCAGTGATGCTATTGCTTTGGGCTGGTTTTGCATTGTGCAGCAGGGTCAAAACAAGAAAGCCACAGAACCTTGAATCAGTGTCTAGTCACTATTTCAGCAATTGCAAGACCTTTATTTTTATGTATGACTTGCCCCTATATCTTAAGGGATTTTAAGGCAATTTTAAAAATCTCTAATTCAATTTTTTTTAAAAACTCTAAATGCAAACTTTTTCACCTCAGAGCCTGTGAATGGAAATGTGAATCAAACATCACTAATGCAGTAAAAAATTAGGCATTTACGTCCTCTCCCACTGTGGCAAATGGCACTCATACCTTACGGAGTAATAGAATGTGCAGCTCAAGTCCATACATCTGGCATCCATGATGTCCCCATCCACAAGGAAGTCTCCTTGCCTCATTCTCCAACACACAAAGGAGAAAGCTACACCCACTTCCCACCATTATCACCCTGACCAGCCTCAGATGAGCAGCCTGACCTGGATAGGTAAGCACATATTGCCTCTCAGAAATATTTGTCAAGTGGTAAGAGATTCTGAAGGAAATCAGCAGGAGGAACTGTACACAGGGCTTCAAATATTCTTGAAAAAGCCCCACTGCTAAGTTTTCCTCCAGAAATCCTCAGTGTAATCACTTCCCAGCCACACTTCCCCCAAGACAGCTGGGCTTGAGAGAGACCTCAGACTTCTTCAAGCTTTCCTGCCTGTGAAAGTGTCACCCTCCTGTTGGCAGCAATACAGAATAGGCCACTGTCCCTCCCTGGCCTTTTTCTCCTGGGAAAGGGATGCCTCTGGGACAGAGCTGGCCATGTTTTTCACATTATTTCTCTTTGGAATTCTCGAAACCGGCTCCCTACAGCCTGGCCAAGGAATTTCTCCAGTGAGAACTATGTCTGGACTAGCAGATAAAGTTAAATAAGTTTCTCTGAATTACAAAACAAGCAAACAGCCCTTGACACATAACAGTGGGTCATGCTTACAGATTTCAGAGGGATGTCAGAATTCAAAGCAAAGCTTAACAGCATTTACTGTTCAAAAACAAGCCTGTCTTTCTATTATTTTTAGTATGTTTCTCAGACTTGTCATTATATACTTCTGATTTACAGTATTAATGCCAGGCAACTGTGTTACCTTTATTTTTCCCTGCAGGATTATGTGAGAATATTCTTTAGAGAGAATATCACACTGGGCTAAGGTCAAAAAACAATCAAGACATAGCAAGCTCCAAGGTGCCTTTCTGTATCTCTGAAATATAAATGATGCTCTGGCATAAAAGATTCTGAAATACACAGCCATAAAGTCAAAGCTTTGCTAGGCAAATAACAAATAGAAGAGGAAGCTCTCCTTCCAAAGGCTCTGAATCACGCTGACAGCCATGGTATGTGTAGAGCTAAAATATTTCCAAAAAAATCCCAAAAGCTGTCAAAGGAAGGTAGCAAAGCACTGGCCAGTTCCTAGACCTTGATTATAATTCACACAGAATTATACACTGTGGGGATGGACCTACAGTCTAGAAAAAGTACAGTGTGTGTTTCTTCAAGACTTTATAGCCAGGTATTAAAGAGTGAAGGTGCTGCACTCTTCTGCCAGTGACACTTAGTAACAGCTAAATACTAACAGCCATCAGAATATGAAATGTTTTGGGAATTTCTTTCTGCCTTCTGAGGGCAAATACCACTACTAGATATAATCAGTGAAAATACTCAGTCTCACTTTGATTTAGAAAACTCTGTCCCTGAACAACTGAAGAATAAAGCCAACACACATTGGAGAAATAAAACAAAAACATTTTTCTTACAACAAAACAAGCCTTTACAATCCTAGGTGAGAAGCCATCTCCTAAAGATTCATCAAAGCTTTTCCCACCATCATATGAACATACCTAAATGTAACAGGTCCTGGTGTTTTCTATATCCATCCAGAAGTATAAAATCTGTGAGCTGTCCCAGTCACAAGAAGCACAGGAATCCAGCACCTGAGTGTGCACACAGCAGGCACACATCCTGACTTGACTCCCAGGAAGCCCAATGAAAAACAGCAATACTGATCCCACTGGCCATGGTCCAGGCAACAATCATTAGCACAGGAGAAGTGTAAATACATTTCCACACCTTCTCTAAACTGTAGCCTCTATTATAGTTTAACCTGTGTCACTGCAATTGGTTTTGTTTGGTTTTTTTTCTTGTTCTCTCACTTTTTTTCCTTAGGCCTTCTTCAATGAGAAATACTTGCCAGGAGACAGAAAGGAATTATCTTAGAGGCCTGACAAACATCCTGAAAGACAATGAGTCAGACTTCTAAATTCTGAAACACAGCCTACAAGGTATGTCCAACAATATTTCTTCTTATTTCAGATTCCAGGAGTTACTGAATTTTTTATCACAGTGTATTTAACTTTTCTTTAAAAGAGATTGAGAATACAGAGGGAGCTATATATGGAGTAATTCAAGCTAAAAGTATACAGTTTATTAGTCAGCTAACCTCAAGCAGTGTAACGTGCCATATGCTGAAATACTCGGTAATCTGTTCTATAAAAGAAGTCATAGTCAGTACTGATCAACCTGATTTGCCTGAAAGAACCCTAAAAATTTTCTAAAGAAAGTGAAGACCACAGGATTGTACTTAAAAATCCTGACAGAAGTCTTGTTTTTACTACTTCCTTTCTGTAATCCTCTGTAAGTGACCACAAGCTGCTGGAGGTCCAGGTGCAAGAGGCTGAAAAGCACTTTCCAAGACCAAACACAGAAACATGGCACACTGTCTCTTAACATCCCATAGGTAACCATTTAGTAAGCCCAGGATAAAAATCTGGCAAGTCTGATACTGAAAGTGCCAGTATGAAGTAATATCCTAAATACACATGCAAGTGTTCCAGTACACAGTAAGTAAAAAAAAGAAAAAAGAAAAAACCCTGTCTGCAGGACTAGCTCTTATAATCATGTACAGCCTGATAAGAACAAGTGGGCATCAGCATCATTTGGTCCCAAAAGATCTGGTAGCTCTTACTTACATTGTGCAGAAAATTAGTGTTAACTCTAAATTCAAGTTTGCTTTCATATCTCCTACTTATGACAAAGGAAGTGCTTTGGGAAGCAGTATGAAAATATGCTTTAAAAGTAGGATACAGCAGAGCAGTGGAGCACTGAGGTACTTCCAAGTTTGCCTGGTACTATTCAGGCACCCAAAGTGGGAATAAAAACCATGAAGATCTTCAGAATGTAAGAGCAGCTTTCTTTAAACAAGTAATCTTCCTGTAGATTACCTTTTTGATTCAATTTCAAAGCAAAGAATGTTTTGTGATTTAGTCTCACTAAACCTTAAGAAAACAGCACGAGGAACACATCTTTACCTCAGCTGTTGGTACAGTCTATCAATACTAAAATAACTTGGCACAGACTGGCTTGCTAATAAGGTGGCATTTCCGAGATGCTGAAAACCAGAGCTGTCTTAAATGTGTGATTTGTGGAGGATATGAAATATAAAACCTATGAAGAAGAAAATGCTGTTCATTGGCACAGCAAGATTTAAAACAAACAAACAAAAAAAACAACAAAAAAACCCCACCGCCACACAATTACAAGGCTAGGTACACTAATTAAAACCTGGTGTAATCATTCCTGACAAAATTCCTACTATTAGTAATTGCACATATTTGGACTTGCAGTTGTTAAACCATCACAGTGCAAGTGTTTGGTGCATCTGAAATTCCACTTCTGAAAAGCCATACAAAATTCCCAATAGAAACCACAGGCTTTGTTTCAACATGAGAACATTCCTGTAAGATTTCATTCTTTGCTGCCTGTTCTTTTACTGTTTACTGCCTTGGAATCAAAGATGCATTTTATAATGAAAAAAAACCTCCTTTACCACAAGAGATGTAAGAGCCAGAGCAACTGAATCCCATTCTTCTCCCCAAATTCTTGGTCCACTAGGGGTATCAGAATAGCAATGTCATATTGTGATGGTTTAATATGGCTGCTATTGTCTCACTACCATGGCTTTTATTTCTAGTCATTATAACAAACTCAAGACATTTGCCCAGGAAAAACCAGCAGACAGGATCCCAGGGGACACATGAATCCTCCCTGAGCAGATACTGTGCTAAATTACACCTAATGGATGTTGTGTTAAAGTGTTCCAAATCAACTGTCATGAAATGAACTCAACAAAACCATGCAGAACCATTTAATCAATCAATGAGCCAGAAACTCAGTTCTACAAAATAAAACAGAAGGTAGGTCAGATCAAGCTAACTTTCCTGAAGAGAGGACACATTGAGCAGGCCAGAGGAAAGTTATATTTATACATTCTTATAAAGATACATTCTTGTCTTGCAGAGTGATCTGTAAACATTTTAATGGTTCTTTCAAAAACACATGGCCACTGTCAGGTTCACAAGCTCACTCCTGTGAGACACAAAATCATTTTCCTAGAGCAAACCCTAGGAAAACTCCTGTCTAAAACACACCTACACTTGCACAGCAAGCACTTTGGGATGTTTTCTTTTCTCTGAGGAAGCCCAGTTTACTAAAAGAAATTTCTTCTGTTCCATTGGTGCAGTTTCTGTTTTACACTTGCCATTTCAAAAAAGTGAAGATTTTGAGCACCCAATTTCTAGGCAGGAAAAGGTGGCATTCTGGATGTTTAGAAAAATCATATCCTAATCTGTTGCCTTATTTTAGGTCCCTTTATTCTCCCCTCAAGCAGTGGCTTTTTCTTCTAAGCTTCTCAAGATTAGAAGAAGCAGATGTTGACAGAGGAATCAAGGCAGCAGTCTGGGTAGTACCCTGTCTGCATGATGTTGCTCACAACTCAGTCCAAAAGCTTTTCAGCAGATAAATTAAAGAACATGAGGACCTTTCTTGAACTCAGGAAAATTATTTGTTTTCCATGCGCTGTTGAACCAGGATACTGCTTGTCACTTTTAAAGTTGTAGGTTGGAAGGAAAAAAGAAAAAGGAAAGTAATCAATCTATGTCTGTGTTATACCAGGAAAAAGTTACTATCCCTGCTCAATAACTAATAATGTAATTTTGCCAGATTCCTATATAAGTGAGTTATTGGGGCATATGAATGGTAACTGTGAGAATTTAAATATAAAAAAGTGAGAATTATAAAGTTGCATGTTTCGTAACTTCAAGAAAGTTCTCCAGAAAAATTTACCTCATCAAACTTAAGACAGTGCCCCCTGGTGTGAGATGATCCCCATGTAGCACTGTTTGTTTGGTTTATCTTGGATTAAAAACCTTCACAAAGGTAACAAACTTCTGCCACAGCTGTAATCCCCACATGCCCCTATGAGATGCCTTGTTCCTGGCCTGCTCTGATGAGGTTTGGGTGCAGTAGACAGGTCATAACACCAATATAAAGGCCTTTCTCCAACAAGCCCTCAACACATCTGCCCCACATCTTGAGAGCCAGGACTGAAAGGGATAACCATAACCCTGCTACACACCACAAAAGCCCTTACCTGCCTAAACATTCCCAAGTGTGACAAAAATACAAAACCTTACTATTATTTAAGTTTGGTAATTTATTTGCCATGACACATCAGGTGCTTCCTCCCTTCCTGGAGGACACGCTGAAGCTCAGGGCCTGCTGAGGCAGGGCCACTGTGCTGGGATGTTTGGCAGCCTGATCTCCTGTGGCCTCATTAGCTGGGATCTCAAAGGCAAAGCAGCTGCACAGCATCCCAGATTTTCACACACCAACTCTAACATTTTATAAAATACTTTCAGTCGTGACAGGATCACAAATTCAGCATTCTTTCAAATCTCATAGTAACTCTCCAACACCCTCAGTATAAGGCTAGAAAACGAACAAAAAACCCCCAAACAAACCCAAAAACCTACAACTGAAAATTATAAAGCTCTTAATAGATAAAACTGAAGGAATTATGGAGGAATTATCTATGTGCAATATTGTAGGAAGAAAGAGTTTAACACTCAAGACAGGCTGGGCTGCTTCTGTCTCATTGCAGTGCTTCTAGTGATAGTTCTATCTAGAATAAACATAACAGAGTCCCTGAAGGACATCTGAATCAAAGCAAAATAACAGAAGCATACACATGGACAAAAGAAGTGACCAACTTCTTGGATTAGAAAGTATGCAGTTTTGTTACTTAGTTCTCTAGAGACTCTGTTTTTCTTTTGTTGCTTCAAAGCCCTTTGCTTGTTTGGGTTTTTTACTTGTTTATTCCAAGCAGAAAATGGCTACTAAATCCAAGCTGTTCAAAAAAAACATACAATTGAGAACATTTCAACTATAAACAGTACTTGCAGATATACTCTATGAAAATCATAGCTGAAAAGCAAAGAATGACTCTTCAGCACAATATAATCATGGACAAAATTAGCAGGAAACAATTTTAAAAAATGAGTAAACCACAAAGCACCATTCCAGACCTGCTTAATAGCATTCCAGGGTTTTATAAAAAGTAATGATCATCAACCAGGAGAACAGACTTTTAATTAGCATTCTATAGAACAGAGTCACATTAGACTGTTTTCAGACCCTCAAGTGTGATATGACTTCCTAAAAGGAAATATTTCATTCAGCTTAAGCTGGGCAACCATTAGCAGCATAAAATACAAGTTCTTTACATAGGTAAATAGTGATAAGTGTGCACCATATAGAAGCATAGGTCAGCCCCAGTGAACAGTGTCTGTACAGAAGCTTGTAATGGGTTTGCAGAACACAAGATCTGGCACTTGTTAGGCTAAACCAAAAAGGATTAAATCAGAATGTTCACCAATGGATTAGCAAGTTCTAAAATACCAACACTAGCAATTAGAATAAATACAAAATAAACACTTCTATTCTGCAAATAGTCCTTATGAATGCAGTAGATAATCAGGACAGGTACTTAGAGATAATTAGTATGTTTTCATCAATAGAAAGAATGCAAGTGATATTTCATCTAGCAAATTTCATAACCAAACTATTTAGATAGCACGTTAATCTGAACCAGAAATTAAAAGGAAAATACCCAGTACAGCTCCAGGCACCTACAATAACTTTCAACATCTGGAAATACTCTTCCTACTGCCCCAGATTAAGGTACCTTCTATGCTAACACACTCTTACTGTATGTCTTGCTATATAATTGGTATGGTTAACAGAAAAGGGGAGCTAGAGGTATTCCCTTAAGGCAGTAACATCACTGAAAAAAACCTATTCAGATTCTTAGGAATCCTTGTGCTTTTGCTCCATTTTTGCCAACGTTGCCCCAGATGCAAATGGCCAAAAAGGGCTCTGAAAATGGAAGTTACCTGGCAGTTAACACAGCAGACAGTTATCTGAAGCAAGCATAGGGGAAATGGATAATAGAAGGCAGCAAGACCATGTGAAGAATATCAAAAACAGAGAACGTGCACATTTTGTCGGAATTTTCTATTTCAAACCACTCTGCAAATTCCTTTTGCCACTGTAAACTACTAGAGCAAAAACAACAACAAAAAAAAGAAGAAAAAAATCCAACAAAGCTCTTTTCCTCTACATGGAATATATTTGTCCAGAAGCAGAACTGTGGCATCCAATGCCCTGAAACCTCTGTGGAAATTACACCCATGGGGCATGGGGCAGGTCTCATGTTACCCAAATGCCTTATTTCAGCAGAGGGAGGAAGTAACTTGGGGAGTGGAATCACCCCTAGCAGAAGTAATATTTTCTCATCTGCATAAAGGCCTTTACATAAGGAAATGGAGGCTGATTTTCAGGGCAAGTCATTGAGAACGGTTTGGGGGGAGCTCTAGGAAAAACCTCCACATTCTTGAACCTGTGTAAATGGCTTCACTCTGCATTCCATGGATTTGAGCAAGACCCTGGGCTCCAAGCAGAGCAAACCACTCGTTCAGCTGCTGCTGCCTCCTCCCAGGCCTTCAAAAAGCAAGCTAGGAACAAGTGTACCCAATATGGTTCCCCTTTTGGCCACTGAACCACATTCTGCCCAGTCTCACAGTTGGTTTCAAGTTCTGCTGATGTGCAGGTTTACCCCACACGGTGCTTGCAGGACTGTCTGATAATGAGAGCGTAACAGGCTCTTCATTGCAGGGATGTTTGTATGCTAAAAGGGTGTGAAATCATAAATCAGGCCAATAGACCTGCAAAAGCCTGCTCTGTATTCCTTCAGTTCTTATCTCATTTTCTTCTCACACATTTTTACCTTTTCTACCCTGCTTTGTTTGGAAACTCATCTAATTGTCACTTGAGATGACAAATGTCCTTTGCCTCAATGCCCCTTCCTCTATAATTACTTTAAAATCTTTAGCAGATTTTTTCTTTCTCTATCACTCTACTTGTAGAATTAATTTTCTTAATTAAATGATGCTTGCATTTATAATTTCCTAATTTTTACTTTACATTTTTCTAACTCATTCTCCTTGGCAAAGACAATTGAAAAGGACTGCTTGTGCTCTTCTTTCTATAAACTGGGATATAAACATCCTCCTCTTAACAAAGCACCTATTTCTGGTGCCATGGTTAGCTTCTACTTTAACCTTCTTCCTTAACCTTACCTACCTACTTTCTTCCTATTTCCCACAAAATACAATTATGAATTCAGTTCAGTTCTGGAAGGAAAAAGCATACTGTATTGATCACAAAGGCTTTGGGCCAAGAAGTGCTGTTCTGATCACTAGTTTGACAGCCCACACATCACAAAACAAACATTTGTCCCTGGGATTCCTTCCCATGCTGATTCCATTTAAGAGCTACTTGGTTGCATTTAGATAAAGATTTTTCAGTATGCTGATCTGAAGCCATCCATGTTAGAATTAAAAGAAACCAACAAATAATACATTCTTCACTGTCTTTTTATCTTTTTGTTATCACTGCACTACTGTACTACCAACTACAACCAAGAAAAGCACCTAGTTTTCAGGAATCATTGTGATTTATTTTTAAAAAAACTTTTTTTATCAAAACTGTGACCAGACATTTCATCTACCCTCTGATTTCAAAAGAGGAAAAAGATGATAAGTTGTCTCCTACAGCAAGAGTTAGCAAAGGTTAAGTCTTTGCAATTGAATGGGGAAAACCAATAACCTAGTGCCCAACAGAAGCCACCAAAGTTTTTCCACTGTTGTCTCCTACAACTCTCTCAGTGCTGCAACCCTGTTTTAAATAGAACTCCTTTTTGCAGGAAAAAGACACTTAGAACATGAAAATAATTTGCCTTTTTAATGTTTCAAGTACCTTCTCCCTTTCCTTTCCCCCTCCAGTTTTCATCCATCAATACAGTGATGGCAGCAATGCAGGAGAAAGGAAACCTATTCCAGCAGCATGATGTTTGGTACAGGGTGAGCAAAACACTGTTTGCATTGATGGTACCTGGAATTTCTTGGCAATCTCCCATGTAAGAGCTAGCTGGGGTCAACACTACTTAACCTACAAATTCAAATGAAATGGAATACATTCAATCAATTCAATCTCCAGACCTTATAATATCTGACATCACCTGTGCTAAAAAAGGCATTCAATTAAATTAAGATAGTGATTGGTTTGACTTAAGGTTGAAGAACGAGCAATCTATACTCTGGGGAAATGGCAACAAAAGGAGAAAATGGAGCATTTCCCCCCAGAGAGCTGACCCCTCATCTTTATACCTCTACTTCCCAGCACTCAGTTGTGGGGTTCCCTGGAGCTCCTCCGAATCCAGGAGGTTGGGATCATGCTCAGCTCTCCCATGCCACATCATCCAGCAGATGTGGCACTGAAACCCACCATGCAGTTCATCACACTCTACATCTATAATGAAAACATCTCTATTTGGACATGTTATTTAAATATCCTTTATAGTCTGATATATTTAAATATCCTTTGTCTAAGGAACCCTTCTAGGATGTGAGTCATCTGATCCACTAATACTTGCCTAAAGGAAGCATCTATTTCCATCCTTTTATTACAAAGGGGATCTCTGTGAGTAGGTCAAACATGAAGATCCACAATTTCACGGGATACCTAAATTAACACAATGAATCCAAGTCAGCATCCAATTGGGTCACATGTATTAGAAACAATTTTAACTGCAAACCAGCCTCAGAACATGAAATAATAACTGGTCTAGTTATTGTACCCACTTGGCTCCCAGCTTTGCTTTATTTCCTGGAGAAGAAAGAAGTCATGGTAAAATGTGATTCAATACATACTCCTACAGGCACAGTGTCTGGTGGACCTCAGTGCTAACAGGGTATGCCCAAAATGTCACAGTAAATGGTCTGATGAGGGAATTACATGGGTCACAGAAGAAAAGAGCTGAGAAAAGAATTTTATACCTGTCATTTCCTGTATGAAAACTTCAGACAGTCATAGACTGCTCCATACCCAGAAAAGACAAGGAAATGAAAAGGAAAGGAGGGAAGAGAAAGCAAAGGGAGATTGTTAGTTTTCTAGGAAATACAACATGATTAAATATTGTCAGGCTTTAATCCCTGCTGACAAGCAGAGCTGCATGAGAGGTATCAGTCCATTAATTATAAGCAAAAAAGGCTGTGACACAGGCGTACGAGGCAGAAACACCAAAATGAAGAATTTGGTATTTATTTATTTATAAAAGCCTCTACTAATGAAAGGAGAGCCACTCATCTGGATCTAAAACTTTCAACCCTATGTTTACTAAATCCTAATGCAGTCTCCCAGCACATACTGGGGGAAACAAAAAAAAAATAATCCCATGGTTAAATTTGCTTTTCATAACAGGATTGAATTTAGGCCCTGTATAAACCATTCTGGTCGATACACTGAGATTTATTACAAGTGGCAGCAGAGGACAACCCTGGAAAGACTGGTTCCATGTAGTGCAGTGGCAAGCAGACTGATGGCCAAAGGGATGAATAAAGGACATCCCTAAGAGAGTGGAGATGGCTGATTTCAGAGAGGTGCACAGTAAAAGGTCTGAGAAGTCAAAATGTCAGAAGAGATGCAGTTCAGCAGATTGGGAACAAATATGTGGGATTGTTTTCTCTCTTGTTTCATGGGACTAGTCAGTGTTCAGAGCTTTTCTGGGTTTTTATGTACTAAGAATTTGATCGTTGTATTTTTGCTGTAGTCCCCTTTCCCATACAAACATGAAGCACGGCATACTTTTTTGGTTTTTTTTACTTTTTTTTTTACTTTTTTTTTTTTTACTTTTTTCTTTCTGAAAATAGGGGAAAAAAAATCAATCAGAAACATGTTGCTTTGCTCACAAGCCTGAGCCATACTATCTGGACACAGCTCTGCCAAGAAGAGCCTCTTCGGGGCTTTCTCCCAGGGCTGTGCTCTATTTGAGCCACCACCTTATCCAAGACATGGTTTCTACTTTCCCCAGACAAACCCTGATGAAACTCAATTTCTTGTTCCAACATCTACAATTGATCTGGCATTTGGAAACCAGTTTCTATTGGTTTAGCAGTTCTAAATAAATGGGGATTTAATTCTGGGCTGCCTGGAAACTAGTCAGCCTAGGTCCAGAATGGCACTGCTAAGGTGAGCAGTGATTTTGGATTGTGATTATGATTTTGGAAAGGTATGAGAGAATATGCAAAATAAAATATTTGCTCAGTGGTACATTTCCCAAATAATCTAGCATGCTCATTTGAAATCATTCATGTTAAAGCTGAAAAGATGTAGGAGACATTCCCACAGTCTGGGCTAAGGAAAACCTGACTGAGAAAACATCTGCCACTTGCCCAACTCGGATGCTGCAACAAACTTCCCTGAATTAAAGATAAAACTGTCAAGCATTTTGGCTGCTAAGAGATGTGTTGTAATCAGGCATCTTATCAGGAAGGAACACATCCTAAAATGAGAGTGAACAACTTCTACTCTGCAAGAAGGAAAAAGAAAAAAATACATGGTTTTGAAATCTGAGGGGGAAGCAGCAGCTGTGCATGTTCTTACTGATTTTCAAACAAGGGAACTGCTCAAAAAGGAGCCCTTTTGGCTCAGCACTGTTGTCCCAAGGATATGAGTGAGCCCCAATACTCCATTCTCCTCTTGGGACAAATCCTCTGATCACCTCCTCACATGTAAGGAACTCTCAGGCAGTGCCTGTATGAGCTGCTCTACTCTACTGAGAATTTAAATTTATTTTCAGTTTTGTAATTTTTGTAGCAAGATGCTTGCTTTCAACCTTTTTTAGCCAGCAGAGATTATCAGAGCACAAGGTAGTGATGACTTCAAAACTGATTAAAAAAACAGGTTTTCCTTAATCACAGTTTCAGCTTTCCTCACTAAACCACTCAAACTTCTCAGATAGCAATTACAGCTCCAAGAAATAAAAGAAGAAAGAAAAGAAGAGAGAAAGAAGATATGAAAAGTAACAGAAAGAGGGAAACAGAGACAATCCTTTATAGGCCCATAATTTAATCCTGCAAAATTTCAGTCTGCATGCACCACTGATTCAATTACTGTATACAGCTTTACCCTTCAGCAGAACAAGAATTACAGACAAAATCATTTTTAAAGGTTAGTGAGAGAATTTTTCATTGATAATGACTTGCTTCAATTGGGGCACACAACGTACAATATGAATTGTATTTGCCTTACTCCTTCACAACAGATATTTAAATCTGGTTTGGGATGTGAGTGAAATCTGTTGAGTGATCTTAATCTACTCTGCACAGAGAGTAGCAAGTGCAAGCCAAGAAACAAACTCACTTGATTAACAGGTTCTGCACAAAATACTGAACCAGGCACTATGAAGCACATTTTCCTGGAGAGAGGAAAAATTAGGATTCACAGCTAAAGGGTTGGCAGACTGGAAGGGGCTCCTGGCATCAGAAACTCCACTCCTTGTCTCACATGGTTGTGCTGTCACTCTCTGAATTGTTTCCCCTAGGACTCTTGTTATTTTGGCAAATTTTATATACTTAAAGGCAGGTATTCTGGGCTATGTGGGGCACACTCAGTGCCAGAAGAGCCCTGGCACCTATGATGTTTGTAGTTTGTAGTTGTTTTCACAAGTGCAGTTTAAGGCATTTCCCTGGAGTTGTTCTAATGTATTGAAGAACATAAGGTCAAAAGGGCTGTTTTGATGAGAAGTGGGGTTATTGCTAAAGTACCATTTCAATTACCTCAGCAATGTTAAGTGTGTTTCCAGCACTTGTGAGACAAAGCAGAAACACATTCAACTTTTTCTCTCAAAACACTATATTTCTCCAACATGTTTCATATATCAAAGCTATAACCACAAGCACACAGATCTTCTGTAGTTTAGACTCTTGAAAACCATCTGATAATCAGTCTCTTAAATCCAGGAAGAGTGTGCCTATGCCTTACCAGAGAAGAAGAGCTCTCTCAAGTGAGCAGGAAAAGCATCTATGGTAAATCATGCTACATGGAGCTACATGGCTTCATTGAGCCTGAAAAAGGGCTGAGCTCACAAGGCTGATGTTGAAAAAAAGATGGAATTATTAAAACTATTTACATAATCAACAATGCTAAGACAAGATGCAGTAAAAGCAGCAAAGGCACTATAAAATACTAATTTTAGTGTTCTCAACTCAACATGGTATTCTCCAAGGGAATTTTATTATTAATCAGCTAAATTACAGCCATTCAAAAAACTGGGCAAATGACAACTCATTCTTTGAGAAGACTGCTATACAATTGGACTGCTGAAATATTATTTCCATGGAATATATTCCCATTTCCCATCCTAATTACTGATGGATTAGTTATTGTCACTGGAATTACAATAATTTGCCTAAGTAGTGGCTTTTAAAATAAAGATGGAAATAATATTCAGAAGCTCCTCTTCCACACATGAGTTATATATATACTGCATGTCTGTTTATTCTCCATGCACGACTGCCTGCTTTGTCCCTAGAGATCCAGGATAACATGACAATCCTACAAGCACATAAACACTTTCATCTGTTCTCACTTGCAAGCATCTCCATTTACAGGATCATCATCATGCTAATGCATGTCTGCCAGCTGTTGCCCTGCTGCATTTTATTCTCTCCGTGGTGCCTCCCTCTCTCCCTGCACATGTACCTGCACCACACATGCTGGGGGGTTTCTAGTTCATGCCAGCAAAGATTCTCCACCTTCAGAAAAGATAAAACCTTTTCCACCTTCCAGCTGAAGTGCAGTTGATTGAAAACCACATTTCCTTTCATTTCAGCTCTGACCCCCAAGCAAACCCCTGTCCTGCATGGAGCTCACCCCCTGATCTCCTGGATACAACTAATCCCTCCCCAGGGTGATACCAAGTGTTGTTTCAGTCAGGTTGGGGTATTTGCCTCCTTCACTCTTTGATTGTTTCAGTCCCAGCATGGCTATGAGATTTTTTAATTTTTTAGTATTTGATTTGCATTAACAAAAACACTTGGTACTATGAACAACAAGCAGGCATCACTAACTTGTCATCACTACACTGTTTTTAGCTGTCTGATTGCTTTTTCCTCATTCAAAACCAACCATAAAGTACTTGGAGGAGAGAAGAGGACTTGCTTTCAAACTAAATCAATCTCTCAAAATCTTTGCCATCTGCAATCTCCTGCTGCATTCAGCAAAGACATTTGTACTCAGGCCATGTCCAGCAGGATCCAGAATCTGGGTGAATACAGACCCTGGAGAGAAAGTATCCTCATCTCAACCAGCCCTGGGTAAGACTATGACACCCAAGTCCTACAACACCAATCACCCTAATCCTGCCCTGAACTCACTCCTGACATCCATATCTCCTAGATACTAAGCATGTCCAGAAAGCATTTCACCAAATACATGGCCTTCGGAAGCTTTTCCCAAGTTCTGAAGTGTTTCTCTTTCACATCCATTCTGGCCATTGTAAAGACCTCCTTTTAACCCTCACAGGAGTGCAGAACGTACTGTAACCTAAAAGTGAGCAATTTTCCCTCCTGAGCCACTCAAAAAAGCTCAAGGGCCTCTGCTACTGCTCAGCCCAGCATGGTTTATTGCATCTTGATTTCATGTTGGTGCCATGGTTGGGCTACACAGGAGCTCACATGGCCACTACCCTGTCTGCACATGAATCTGCTTGTGAGATAAACAGTAAATGCACAAAGGGCAATCAGCTGCTCAACTCCTACCAAAAGCCACAGCAAGCTGGGTGATTGCCATTTTAAAAATCCTCCTTATCAATCAGGGGCCATTCTAGGGAACACAGTAAGTTCAAAATCTCTCCAATTACAGGGAAAACTATATTCAGTTATTATGTATTATTTGGGAAGAGAGTTCATACTCGTTAGAAGCTCAAAATATGAGCTATTTTCACTATTCTTATATGACTTTTTTTCTTTTTTTTTGTGGAAAATGGGCTTATTTTGAACAGTGGCAATGCACTGTTCCAGGACAGAGTGCTCCATGCGTGCAATCTGAAAAGGACAGCATTGCTGTTCCCATTTTAAAGGGAGCACATGAGGGCTATGAGCACACCTCTCCTGCAGAGAGAGAGAGGATTACACCCTGGAGCAGAGAGTCCCCATTCCAGCTGCACCCATTAAATAACACTCTTACATCCATAAGCAACAAGAACAAAACATTGGCAAAAGCCCCAGTGTGGTATTGCCCAAGCGTGACAAGAAACCTGAATAATTGCTTATCTTGTGGTACTGAAGCAACAGGGGCCCAATTCAGCACAATAATTCAACAAGTTTGTTAAACACACCAGTGACTGACTGATAGTAGTTTTGCCTGTTTGCAGAAAAGAAAAAAAAAAGTTTTTTAAGTTTGTGCATGTGATATCAGTACATTTTTTCAAAGGGGCAATGTGACAGCTGTGTTGGAGATAATCAAGAAACTCAGGGGCAATTAGGTTTTAATGCTGTGACAGTGGGAAAGCACAGCAACCTCTGTGTTACAGCCACAAGTTTCTTGGCAAAATGTTCTATAATAAGACACATGGGATATCATAATTTCTTTGCAGAATATTTTCTTTATAATTTATAGATGAAACCATGTGAGGAATTACTTTTAGATCTGCAGATGCCAATCACAGATACAGCACCCTTTTCCACTTGAAGTAAACATTATTACAGTTCTACTCTACATCAGCTAGTAGAAAGGAAGTTTGGCAGACATTGCTGTCTTCTACAAACTGGAGAACAAGTATGCCAGCAGGCAGTGCTACAGAGGGCACTTTAATTTCTCTGGTACATCCAGCACCTCATTCTCCTGATGCAAAGTTTATAGCTCAGGTCATTGTAACACCAAATGGACATGAATATGCCACAGAAATCTCACCTGTTACTCCCTGAGTAATGCCCATCTAATAATAGGTCATTAAAAAAAGAAAAGGAAAAAAAAAGGCTTTTTAATTATTTTTTAAAATTAAATAGTTAATTATTCCAGAGCAGTTGAGCAAAGCAAAGGTTTAGGGACTCCCACCATGCCACAGACTCCCTAGCATGCTATTTGCTGTTAGAATACTTAGAACCTCTCACAGTGAAAGAGAAAGTAGGGCAAATAGGGCAGAGAAAGAAAATGGAAGAATACATAAGTTATGATCTGAGGGATTGTGCCTAAGTGATGTGCTGGGAGACAGGGAGGGAAGAGCATCCTACCCCTTCCCCACTTTAACACCATTTCTTACTCACACCCTCCTGTCTTTGTGAGTTCAAAGTAGCTTTATCAAGTCTGTTCTGTGAAATACAAAGCAGAGTGGTATCAGCTTCATCAAAAAGTGTAAAGCACCCAGAAAAGCACCAAATGCAAGTCATCCCAGACAGCGTGTCTCAGCTGCAAGAGCAAGAGGCCTTAGTGGGATATAATGCTCAAACAATCACCTGAGTCCCAGGTCCAGAACTCCAGCCAGCCCTGACAGCTTCCAGCTCATTCCCCTGCTCTCTGAAGGACCTTTCAGCTCCCTCCCACAGCAGCCCCAAATGCAAGCTTCAGCCACTGCTGGTTTCCATTCAGTTTGCACAGGTGTAAATTGACTGCTCAAGGCAAAGAAGAACCAGCTTTTCTTAGCTGCCAAAGGAGAAGTGATGCTGTTTTGAACTGTACAGCTTCCTTTTCTAAAAGGTTCCCACATCATAAGAGCATGGTGCCCTTTGCACAAAGGAGATCATAGATGGTCACACCACAAATCCACACTGCTGCAACACAGAAAGCACCAGATTTCCAGCAAGAGAAAAGGAGAGCAAAACAATAAATTTATGACAAATGGCTACCTGTTCTCAGTCATCTCACCTGGTCTTGTGCTTAGACTTCATGGCCCAACATAGTTTGGTTTTATATGCAGGTCACTCAGTTATTCTTCTCACATGTTCATCAGGCACTGCTGGAAATGTGGCTATTATCCATCAAGTCCTCTACTTTAGTCAGCTCCCAGCAGAAGAGTAATAGATGCACTTGTGTTGTCACATCATAGTCCAAAACATCAGGGAAAAAAGCCCTGAACATTAACAACTCCCTAAGAAAATCGGTTCTTAAAATAATAGAAATGGGGGGGAGGCGAGAGAGGGGAGGGAGTGAAAGGGATAGGAAGGTGCAGAGTATCCCTTTTTATCAGGGATAAGATCTGCAGAAAAGTGCCCTGACTGGCTGTATGCCAGGCAAGACAAGAGTACCCACACTGTGATTTTATTTCCACTGAAGTTGACATTGCTTCTGGATCAAGCAACATGTGCACATGTTGGTTTTAATTTCCAGGATCAACACTCAGAAATGGTCTCCTCTTTGGACACCATACATCAAGAGAGATGTATCAGTTTGAAGAGTGTAATCTCTTCCCAGGGTACCTGCATTAAGATTCAAACAGCACAGTGTGGTGATGGTTTCAGGCAGCACAAATCTTCACAGAGAGTAAAGGAAAAGGGGGAAAACAACAGACAAGAAAAAAAGATTAAATCAAAGATGACAAGAAACACTCGTCAAAGCTGGGAGGAAGATGAGGTCAGGCACACACACTAATCAAGATGGCATGGTGGTAATTTCCTGATACCATCAACCTCTATGAGCTGGTTTTAAAAGATTTGTTAATTTTAAAGAAGAGCTAAAGCAAAGCTTCAAACTTATTAAAAATGTGTATAAATGCAGATATGGATTAAGATATTTCTTTGCTGAGATGCAGAGAAGAAAAGCAAAGTGGAAAGGGAGAGAAAGAACAGCTTGTGCAGAGCAGCCTGAAAGTAAATTTTAGTGACCTCTACTCACAATTTCCTAAAAAACACCCTGACCAGCACCCTGACCTGGGGTTGCAAACTGCAGCAAAGGAGCTGTTGCCAGTCCTGGCAGGCTTATGATATTGGCACATTGTCCTGGTTTGGGCAGGAATTTTGTAATTTTGTAATTTTGCTTTCAGCTAAGTTTCTTGTAAGTAGCTGCACTTGCTGGAATTAACAGCAAATTTCTCAGAGAGTGTCTGCTTCTAGGACTGATAATGCTCAGTGTTTATAGTTACAGCTAGAGACTGGTGTGCAGAACCAAGGACACTGCTCAGTTCTGAGGAACATTTTGCCTTCCAGAAGAAGAAAAAGAGTAAAGAGGTCACACTTGCAAACCCTCCTTTAGGGAGGAACGGACAAGATAAATGATCAAAATTCACCAGAGCACTCCATCCCATACACGTCATACTCAGTATAACTTTGAGGGATCACAGGGGTCAAACCCCTTCCTGCTTCTTCTTCTTTACCTGTCCCTGTTTGCTTCAGCATCCTGGGAGAATTATGTCCATTCCTCTGCCTGTGGTCCTGATCCATGCCAGCCCTTATCTGTGTGTTCCTGCCTCCAGCTCCTGCAGCTCCCAACTGCTGCTGACCCCAGGATTCCAGCCTGGACTTTCCCTGCTTTCCTGCTCTGCAGCCTCAGTGGTGACGTGAGAGTTATTGGGGGAAAAGGGGGAGAAACTTGGTATCAATTTTCCTGTGTATTTGTATATATTTAGTAATTTTTTTCCTTTTTATCATTACTGTTTCATTAAAGCTGTGTAGTTTAATTTCCAACCCATAAGTCTCTTTCCCTTATTCTCTCTCCTTCCTTTATCAGGGAGGGGAGGGGGATTAATAGGGAGCATTTGTTATTCGGTTTAATTGCTGGCCCAGTGTTAAAGTGTGACACACATATTTTTACATTTGCAGCTACAAGTCCACAACAACAAAATCTCAAATGAGAAACCCACTAGGTTTAAGTGCAGCTTTTACATGACCCACCTCTGAAGCACAGTGAATACATCCAAGAAAGATGTTTGTAAAAAATAGGAAATAAATATGAGGTTCAACCAGACTGCAGGAATCTGTCTCAGAGGTAACATCATCAGTAACCTGTACCAGATACAATCTTTTCCTCTTCAGACTCAAACATGTACAGCCTCACCCACGTAAACTCTGAAAAGGGACCTTTCAGCTCCTCTCCCAGCCCTGTGCCTCTTAGGACAGGGCAGGCACAGCCACAGCCACACTCTCAGCCCTACAACCTCCTTCCAGTTCCTTAATTGGGCTTGTGTATTACTAATAAGCAATTGATACAGAGGAAATGAATGTGAGGCTACTGCAGAGTTGGCTTCTGCATACAAATACAGGCAGCTGAATGTGAATCAGCAGCAGATGCTACAGCCCTGCCATTCCTATGGCATTTCCAGTATGGACGTGCTTAAAATAGCTCAACATAAAGAGCTTCACTTTGCACAAATGATGCTGGTGGGACTGCTAAATGCCTTTACAGAGAGGGAAATGCAGAAGGCTGAGGGGGTCAGATAAAAATAATGTGTTGTGCAGACATGACTCTGGATGAATATCTAGAGGAGAGGCTTTAAGAGGCAACATAATAAGAAATCAAGATAAGGAGGAAAGGCAGACACAAGGCAGGAAAGGCAAGCACATAGCTCTCCACACATTCAGCCTTTAGGGACCATCTTCCTATTTTTTTTCCTGAGCGCCAAAAAAAAGTCCCCAAATTAATCTCTGTGCACAGCCTTAAATTGTTCTTCATGCCAACTTTGTGTCTGCATCAAATCCCTCCACAGTGTAAGATGCAACACTGTGAATAGGCTCATTTTCGTTATTTTATCGAATTGTGTTAACTTTCTCTCTGCAGCATGCCCTGAGGCTGGCAACACTGAGACGTGCAGAAAATGTAAATTACTCCCCTTTTGATATGATAACCATAGCAGTGAATTGCATCCCAGAAATCAGCTCAGGATTATAGCTGAGAACCTGCTGAAAGGCACTTAGCTGTGGCTCTGCGCCAAAAGGGGAAACTTCAGCTGGCAGGTCAGTGCAAAGCAGGCTCAGGTCTTGGGAAAGAAGAATTTGTACCATTCAGCTATCTGGGGCTGCACACACCTCAAAGCCAGCTACCTCAGGGTCAAAACATAGTTAGTATGCCAACAGGTGTTAAAAGTAAGTGTGAATTTATGTATGCAAACACATGGGAGAGCTATTTTAAGTATGAATAAGCACCTAGGAAAGTGGCAGCCAGCTGGCTGTAGGATAAAATCTATTTTCTAGACAAATACAGATGTATATATAAAGAGGTACATTAAATTTTTTCTTATTTCCTGCATGCAACTCATTATGGTAAAGGACATTATTACGATATTTTTAATCATGTGTCTTTTATTTAAATAGTTTTTCAGTTCCAAAGACTCAGCGGACGTTGGAATGCAAATAAGGATAATCAGAACATGAAAATAATTGTTTTCTTAAAGTCTTATTTTCCTGTGTAAATGCCACTGCTAACAGTTATTACCATTAACCCTGGACTAGAACTCCACTGAATTTAGTACTTCACAAACACAATAATAAAAAGCTGTCTGAAACCTAAGGAATCCGCAGTTCTGACAGCAAAGAGGTAGCAGATGGATATAGACAGAAATAATCAAGAAGTAGTAGTTAACAAGGCAGGAGTTAGTCTCAGCAAACCAAAGCCCTGATTGCCATGAGCCTCATGCAGACACAAGAACAAAGAAGAGTTCTGATCATCGATGCCCTGCAACACACGGAGCTCTGCACATTCTTCATCTTCACTGCTGTGCTCCATCTGCTGCTGGAAATCCTGTCTTGTTCACCCACTATAATTTAACACAAAAGCTCTTTAGACCAAAGACTGTAATGTATGACCCTGCTCCCCACCACTGAGCACAGTAGGGCTCTAGCTGGTCACAGAGACAGCTAAAACCATTTATGGACAAAATGGTTTCTTAATAATAACATTTACTAATAACTGCTCCATGAAGTATGAGCATGCATGCACACAAGTCTAAAATCAAAGTTAACACACAAAACCCCCATGAAAAATAACATTTGAGCAACAGTGCCTTCTGATGGCTTTTATTCATCCAGACACCTCTTGCTCTAAATCTGAACCATACAGAGGAGAGGAGGAGAGGCTGGCACATAATTATACTGTGAAACACAGACACACCATCAGTAAATACATGTACTATGTCCACACTACATACCACAATACTAAAGCCTTGCCTGATAGATAGCTGGACAGCTATGACAAACAATCACCATATAAACATTTAAAACAATACAAGACAGTTTTCTGTAATGGAGATAAGATCTACAGGACACAACATTCTTGCTGGAAGGTTTTATTTCAGCGTGTTTACCTGCTTATTACTACACCTTTCAGAACAATTTTAAGCCAATAAAGTTCTTAATTTGTATAACCAAACCTGTCTGATGACAGAAGACAATTCCTCATTGCTTTCTGGTTCTTAAATTTATGCTTGAAAGTAATGAGATGGCAAAATAAAAGATCCCTGTGCAGCATCAATCCATTCCTTCTTCATGCCCAGCTAGACCTGCATGACACAGAAGCATTGGCCTTTCAGCCTCCACTTCACACTGTCATCAAAAGGTTAAATGACAAATTTAGCCATTAGAAAACTAACAGGAAATGGTAAAAGGGTTGCTTTTGCAGCACCCAGGTGCAGTGCATACAGACAGGTGGGACAGATGGGTAGGAGAAATCATAGCAGGGAGTTCTGCTCCCAAACTGCTCTTGGTGGCAGCAGGGACCCAACCAGATAGAGTTGGGTTCTGTGAAAAGCTGAGCCTTTCAAAAGGCTTTACTCAACACTTTTTAACTGACACTTTCAGTGAAGTCTCTATGCAATGTCTTCAAAACAACTTCACCTGCATAGCAAAAAAAAAAAAAATCTGTCACAGAGCTTCTGTTACCTCTGCACCAGACATCATGAATCTTTATAGCTAGGATTCAGTTCTCAACTAATGTATTTGGATTTTTTATGATTATTTTGTGGTTCTTTTAAATGGTACATTCTTTTTTTTTCTCCTTGGACATCTTATAAAAAGTAAAAGCAACTGATAGAAAATACTGCTTAGAGTCAAAGTTCATGGAGACTTCATTGTGCACGTTTCACATCTATTAATGACAATACTTTTTTAATAAGAAATAATGAAGACAGCTCCTACATAATGGCATGCTCCATTAAGTGATAGCTGCAACTTCCATGCTCAATCATGCAACGTGACAGACTTTCCAATGCAATTCAAACCTCAAAAGTTAAAAAGATATAGCATGTAAATGGACCTTGCTTGCTCTTAAATCACTGTTTGCAAATCTGAATCTCTAACTCTGGTAGGTTCAGATCAGCTCTACTTAACTTGCAAAGGTAGGGCAGGTTTCATCGATCACTTCTAATGTTTATAAATGAACTCTTAAACAAATAAGAGTAATGAGATGTGCAACTGAGTTGCTAAAGACTCAGTTGAAAAAAATGTGATAATATTTAAAGGCTTCAAGCTATGCTGTTCATTGTAATTTCTGCCCACAGCAGAATTCAGACTACAGGTTTGCCAGTTTAACCAGAAAGGGGAAAAAGGAACCAAAGTGAATTAGTATTTGTATTTACTGACAGCACAACTATCAACAGAAAACATTCAAAACAGCACAAGTCCATTTACTTCTCAGTTATTATTCCTCAACCTTTTTTAAATGCAGCATTTTTTACCCGGATTTCCTATTTACAGTCCACACTACACCCTGAATTTTGAAATTCTAGCATCTGGTGGCATTATTCCAGTTGCTATAGAAATAAAGCTGGCTTATTGTTATTTATAGTATGGCATCACCTAGAGGTGCTTTTAATTAATCAGAGTTCCTTCTTCCACAACTTTCAGAGAAGGACCAGAGAGGAAGCAGATTTATAATGCTGATGAGGTTTTTAAATACACAAGTGCTGACTATTTGAAGAACCTGGATTTAAAGGAATGAGATTACAAATAAAGGAAATAAGTATATCTGATCTGGCTGAATGTCAGCAATCCACTTCTTACCAGAGAAACAAGGGAATTCCTAAATAAAAAGAAGTGCAGCACTTCCTACCAGTGAACATGCACAGACTGAACATGTTGTAAGATCTACATACAGTCATGATACAGATTTTTGCTTCCATTCCCTAGCTGTTTGTAAAGGATTTCACTTATGAACCACCGCTCAAGAGAAATGAAAATTATTTTTCCATGAGAAACTAAACATGATTTTCACTTTGTTATTTTTCATGCCCTGCTAAAATAAAGCCACAGTGGGTTTTCAATTGCTGACACGTTGCTCCCATCCCAACTATTAAATACCCATTTTTGTGGCCTGCCAGAGATTCTAAATGTGGTATTTACAGACACATAAACACCTAAAAAAACACTGCAGTTAATGTACTAGAACAGAAATAAGATTTCTGGGTTTTATTCTATTGTGGACTTCTTGTGCAACTCAGACAACTTCCTCATTCAAGCCTTACATGGAGGCTTCCCCCTCCACCTAATGAACAGGTGAGCTGCATAAATGGATCACTGCCTAGGATGTGCTCTGGAGCTGTGCTGTCAAATAGTTAGAAAAGCCAAGAATAAATAGTATAAATCATCTTGAGGCAATTATAAAATGTTTATTAGCCTCCAAAGGGGGGGGCAATAAACCTGCTTATTTTAGCAGATAAAGTCAAATTAGTTTGATTGAAGTTGGTAAGTGTTCAAAGATTAACAGCTATGGCCTCATTTGCTTTTAGTTATTTTTGATGAAATGTCAGCTCAAAAAACTGAAAGATGATTCTTAGTTATTTAGGCAATGTGAAACTTGGGCAGCTATCTTCCAGGAAACATGGCCTGCCTGACAGATTTCAAATGAATAAAAGGGATATTATTGCAATTATCATTAGAAGAAGATGTCTCTCATCAAAATGTGTCTGGATTTTAATTGACAAGGTCTAGGTTAATGCCATTAAAATACCAATGAAAGCAAAGCCTGTGGCTCAAACTAATCGTCAGCACTGAGCAACCACAACCTCTAACCCACCACAGATTTATCACTCTGTGCACACTGCACTCATGACAAGAAACATTTGAATCAATCATTAACAACTAGAAATTCCTCCCAGACAGAAAGTGAGCAGAGTGAAGGGCTGCTCACCCTCCTTTCTTGTGCTCCAGAGCAAAGCAGAGGTGCCTACAAGACTTCCTAATGAGACAGACTTGTTTTCTTGCTGTTTCACAGTCTTTTCTTTTAAGAGCATTGCAACACAGACTTTCAGTGGTCCTAAAATGAGGAGAGACCCTTTAGTCTGAGCAAAATGCAGTGCATGTATGGCTAAATGTCTTTCCACCTCCCTGGTCACCCTCCTCAATCTCCTTCAGCACAGCCAACAGGATGACACAGCTGCCTTCATGGATGAAGGGATGGTGGCACAGTATGACCATGTGAACACAAACTGCAATACAGAGAATTCCTTATTCCCAGCAATAACCAAACAATCAGTTTCTCCTCTAAAGAAAGGCCAGCCAGCACACTTGCTTTCCAACTCAGAAGATGTGTGGTATTTGCCACCTAGGAGGAAGAAAAAAAAAATCTTTAAAAAATATCTCCCTGTTGCCAACTGACCAGTCAACAGAAAACAGCAGAAGAGAGTTGCTGAGATGAAGGACTAAGATGCTACCTTGCTTAGAGGGTGCCAGTGCCAGCAGGGGCTTTGCTGGCCCCTTCCTGGTCCCTGTCAGGCAGAGGATGCCCAGGGCATTAGCTCATCAATAGAAATGCTGCTCACTTCACTGTCCCTTTTCTCCAAGAGGCAAAAATCAGACATTTCTCTTCTAATTCACAACCAGCTACCCTGCTTTTCTATTTTTTTCTGTTTTCTGTTTATTGACTCCAGAAACCACAAGCTGGAAAGCTCCCATTAAAAGATGCCTATGAGAACTCTCCATTCACAGCTAACACTTGGCTGCATACATTCTCTCATTTCCAATTTTTTGCAGTATGTTTCAGCTTCTCTTCATCAAATATATTCATAATTATTTGCAGCACACCTAAAGAACTCGTACAACAGGTTTGTGCTTCCAAATACAGGCTTCTGGATGTAAAAAACTCAGAATGACAGAATTAGAAAGATGTTTGTATAGGTCAGCAGGAAAAGCTCAGGAAGAGGAAACTGGAAGCCACACCATCATGATTTGACTCAGTGACTTCCACCAGACAGCAATTTCCACCATTACTAAATGCTCAGTATTAGAGCATAACTGCTCAGTTTACCATCAGATTAGTCAGGAGCTGCAAGCATTTTTCATTATAAAAATCTGCAAAGTGGAGACTTCTGGTACCTTAAATGAAAGATTGAACCATGAAAAATATTGTTCTGATATAAAGAGATACCTTTAATACAGCAAAGTATCTCTGTAACACTTTTCACCAGTTATTGCTGAGGCTTTGCCAGGCTGTTCCCACTGCACACTTCAACAATCTTTAGACTAAGCAAAGGCTTGATTGAGGAAAGTTGCAACAAATGCTCATTTCTTTCCAAAATCACAATACTTTCAGACTTTTTTTCAGGTATACTTCAGAACTAGCTAAGGAAGGGTGTCTTTGCCACTTAAATTGTGCTGTGCTGGTCCTGTAATACTCAACTTGAGCTAACAGGACCCAAACAGCTCATGAAATACACACAGTGCTCCCAGCAATTATTTCTGTGATCTTAAGACAGAGGTCATGCAGGGACAGAATTGCTCCTTCAGGTAATTACACTCCACACGGTGCCTGTCAAACCTTCCTCCCTCCACACTGCACGCTAGTTTTTTGTGGATCATTTGAAATAAATGTTATTCTGAAGGTTGAAAATATAACAAGTTGTAGCTCATCTGGACCTGAACATTATCAAGTCACCATTGTAAAGAAACACAGAACATTGCTCCCTGACTGCATATGGGACACGGGTGACTTCCCATCATATACTCAGGTCTTATCAACTACAACACACAATTTGTCTAATGAAAGGTAAAAACTACTATCTGGGTGGTGTCACAGCTGCATGCAGAGCAGTAAAGGCTCCAGACTATCCTGCTTGATCAACCCCACACGTGACATTCTTCACTAAGCTTTGTTCTGGCAATATTCCCATTATTTGAGGAAAGAAATGCAGCAATATGCTACTTTTTTCTGCAAGGCTGGATGTAAAGCTTGGAAAGCAGAACTGCCTTCACTATGTGTCAAGAGGATAGTACTTCATAATTAATTTGCCACATCAATTGTTGGCCACCCTCCCCTTCTTCTCTAGTTGGCTGCAAACTGCCAGTGGATACTTAGCCAAAGAGCAGACAAGCTGCAGAGCAAAAAGCAGCATTATTATTAGCTGATACCTCATACTGTGTGCTAGGCAAAAGTAACAAGTAAGAGAGGCTGGGCACAGTGAGAGCAGTGCCAGTGCAAAGGCAAACCTGCCTGAAGCTGTTTGTCATCTAAGAGATGCAAAAATGAAGGGGATAGAAAAGCAAAATGGGGACAATGAGTCAGCCAGAAGGCTGCAAGAAGATATGGAAATATACTCTCAGAAGAAGGTTTTGAGACAGGTAATTCCAAAACACCTGCAGCCCAAATAAAGATGTGCCCTTTTCCACCCCAACTGGACTCTGCCCAAGACATGGCCCATTGGCTGTCAAACAGCAGCTCCGCAGAGAACAAGGGGCTCCAAAATGCTTCATCTTCTGAGGGATGGAAGGTGTACTCCATTCAGAACTTGGTTAGTGTTTTCCAAACCTCAGTCTTCACATTTCTCAAAGTAGAGAGCACAAAGTATTTACATGGAGGTTTTTGGTCCTCACAGGAGAAAAGTCTCAAGGGGAAAATAAACCACGACTTCACCATAACCTCTGAAGCAGCACTACGAACATCAGAGTCCAGAAGGCAGAGCCAAAAGCAGGAGCAAGCCTGCTTATATGACTTTGGACAGACTTGCTGACTTCTCAGTATTTCTAGAGTATGCACAAAGGACTTCCATGTTACTGCTCTGTGACCAGTATCTTCAGAACCTCTTGTTAGTTTTGGACTTGGAAATTTTTTTCAGGAATTCAACTCACTTCTGCTACAGATATCAGCTTTTAAATTCATTTTACGCCATGATATTTGTTATCAGAAATTGTGTTGTGATATGCGTCAGGTTGATGGATTCAATAAAAGTCCTGTTAGGAGAACTGGAGTCAACAGGGCTGTGAAATTGGTGTCATCAAGGGAATTGATACATTAACAGGCTGCTGTTCTTGCAACGTAATAACCATTTTATTTCCTCACCCTGACAAACAGTTCAGAGAAACACTAGAAAACATTTTCAGAAATGCTACTTAGACAAACAAGCACAGCACACTTGCTGATAAAAACATAAAAGAGATCCTGCATGCTTCCCTGTTTTCCTATTTGTTACAGAAAATTCAGTCAAGAGGAATGAAGAACTTGTTCAAAGCAAAAGTTTGAATTTAACTTTGGGAATCCAGCAAACATCCTGAGATGCTTCAATAGAAATTTCCCTTCAATAATGGAGGAAGAAAATTTTACTGACACATTTTCCACCCACAGACCTGAATCCCCCATCAAGCCATTGGAGAGTTGCATGAAGGTTTTATTTTGACATCCAAGCTGCCAGGCATGTAAAATCGGTGTTTGTTTCAGATTTCATAAATGAAATGTTACAAAAAAAGCAAGACAGATTTGAAGAGATAAATAATAACTTCTTGTCAGACCATTTAATACAGAGAGTGAGAGGACACCTGCCAACTGCTTTGCTTTAGGTCAAATAAAACTTGAATATGCCAGTTCTCTGCTTCTACATCAGATCATCACAGCTGCAACTCTACCTCTACACTGTCCTGTAATGCAAGGAGATTTTGTTAACTTCAATGGATTTACTGAGCATCTGGGAATTGTAAAAAAATGTGATGTTTAAAACAGAAATAATATTACAGCCTAAACAAAGCTAAGGGAAAGGTTCCAAAGCTATTAATCTGAAAAAGGTGAATTACATTGAGGATTTATGTCCATGTAACGAAGACAATTAATTGCTAGGAGATCCATAAAACACATTAAATGAACAGGGTTTTTCCAATTCTCCTTGCAAGATAAAATTTATTAACTATGTTTAATGGCTACTTAAAATTTTTCTCTTGCATATTTATTAAATTAAATGTGCTTTTTTTTTCAGTAGAACAGAGCATTTTACTAACCAGATGCCACTAAACTAAGAAATGAGCAATTTAAGAAAAAAATATTACTTTGCATGTTATCTACATGCCTGTTGTAACAATTCCTTACTAAAGGGGAATCTGCTTATGTCTGAAGAGCAAAAAAAGATTTTAACTGCAAAGATGACTGAGTTCAGATAATATTATTCAGATATGTGCTGCCATTTCCAGGAGATACAGAGCAAAGGTGGGTCCTGATGTCATTTGGTGTTACTGTAATCAACTAAAAGACTCTCTGCCTGAGAAAACAGGAAACATGGAAGAAACTTGCTCAGATTAGAGCAGCAACCTCAAACAGATCCAGATCCAGATCTCATGCTTTGCTCTAGAGACTCAGCTGCTCAGCCAAGGCTATCTTCATGCCTCCAGCTGTGGGTATCAGATGGAACTTTTGCCCTTGTAATAGTTTGCAAATCAGAGACAGATTTTTACTGCTAAAAATTGATCTAGAAGTGAATCTGTTCCTTACTTGCTACCTGTAAAATGGGGCTAAACAGCATTTCTGTCTTACAAGGGTGTCATGGGAACAGATAAAGTTGATGGCAGTAAATTATTCTGGTTTGCATGAGCCCCCACGATAAAGGACAAAAAAAGTGTCTCAGCTACTTCAATGAACAACAGTAGCATTGCCAACTCTTTAAACATGAGCACAATCTTCTTAATCTGTAATGTTCTTAAAGATCAAGCTTTGATAAATACATGAGCTTTCCTTAAAAAAATAAGTTTTTTAGATCTGATAGCCACAAAGTAAAATGCAATAATATAACTGAAGTCCAACCTAAAGTTTAATTCCTAAATAAATAGTTTTACATAAATCAGTTACATGGAAAATATTCTTTGTCCTCTGAAACTGCCAAGTCCTGTACAGACTCTGAACTGGAGTAATATGGTGCAGCCTGAGATGTGAAATATTAGACTAAGAGCTGGACTGACTGAGGTAGGAATGATGTAGGGAGCTCATCTCACCACCAACCTCTCCTGCTCAAGGCAGGGTCAGCACCAAGGTCATACCAGAAACTGGGTGCTCTGGAGAGGATCCTTACATTCCCTGAGCACCTCCTGTACCCAGCAAAACACACATGATCATTGCAAGGAATATTCACACACGTTCACCTATAAATTTCACACAGAATAAAAACATGGTTGCAATTTCTACATTATAATAGTGCAAAACATTTATCAGCAAGAGGCAAGAAGCCCTCTTCCTTACAAAATGCCTCTCGTACAGCCCTTCTAGGTGTTAAAACCACAAGAGAAACAGCTTGGAAAGAAACTAAAGTGGTGATGGTATGAAAAGAGTGAACGATGTTTAACAGCCTCCTTTTCTAGAAACCAGGTGCTACTGGAGCAGACAAATGCAGCAAGAACTTCTCTCTGACATCGGGGCTGTTTTCTTGAAATGCCTGTACAAATTAACAGCATATGCCATTGCCAGAACAGACCTTTCTTTACCCCCCACACTTAAAAGTTTAAGTAATTCCCAAAAATCTTTTCTGCAGTTCCAGGGACTCTCCAGACCAGTAGAGCTCTGCTGAAACCTGAGTGTAAGCCTACAATTTCCAGAGATAACACTACTGGTGTAACCATATCAAAGTCAGAAAAATTAGTTATACACACTCACCTGGATGCCCCATATTTTCTTAGAGATTTTTAAGAAAGTCCTGACATTTTTTTACTTTTTTTTTTTTTCCCCCTCCTCCACTAACACTAAGAATAGGTGTTATATTGCTGCTGTAGTTTTCTCAACAAGACCATACTTCTGGTTCAGACATACAGGAGAAGTCAATACCCATGTGTCAAATGAAAAAGGACGGCATCATCTGATACCAATCTACTGGCATGTGGGAAAGAATACTTGAAATCTGGGAGGTTTTAACCAGCAAACTTTGCTTTCATAGAAACAACGTGGCCTAGATAAAAGAAGTCATAGAATCAGAGGTTATAGTGCTCTAAATGGTTCTATAGCACACTCTTTGTTCAGGGTATATTCCTCATGTCCTGGCACTCAATTTCTTGTTAAAAGATACATTGCATGTTGTTGTCCTACAGTTACAGCATTACCAAGGGAATATTTATGGGGATATGAGAACCTCCATGCTACAAAACAAAGGGACATATACAATTATGCAAGAAATTGGTATTACTTCTGTCCTTGGCAAACAATGAGACTCTGCAAAGCACAAAGGAAAACACAGGGCTGTGTTACAAACTGGCTACTTCAGTATGGTTTTTTTTGTTTTTTTTCATCTCTGCCCCTCCGAACTGAAGACATCAGTGAAACACAAGTGAGGTTTTCAAAATGTGGATGCCTATCACCAAACATAAACCAACAAGAGCAAAACACAGCCACCAGTGAGCATTTTGTTCAATAAAGCATTTGATATAAACAAGCACCCCCTCAAGTCCAAGACTTTAAAAACACTTCACTCTTGATGAATGCTGCTTAGCACGAGCAAAGGTTATTTACAGAGGCAGCAAAACAAACAGGAAGGCTGCTATTTTTTTTCTATTTTCTCCATATTTAGATATTCAGAAAAATAAACCAAGATTAAAAACAAGAGGAAAACTGCATACCTTACCAAGCCCGAGTGTTGAACACAACTCCTTTCAGAGCAACATTGGTGTGAAGGTAAGTTCCTCAGGCAACAGCCAGCCACAAATCCTTTCTGAGCTCCCCAGAGGCTCCAGCTCCCCCTTATCTGTGTCCCTGAGGAAGAGGCAGTGTTCTTCAGTACTTCAGAGCCTCGGCTGCAAAAGATGCTGTTCAGAGAAACAAAAGATAAGAAAAAGAAGAAGGTGTAGCATTAAATTATAGGGTCAGCTGTTTGGCAGATTCAGAGCAGAGCCTAAGACAACACTGGACAGGAATGAAATGTCAAGGCAGGACGAAGAGTCTACGACAATCCATCATGTGTGGCACCTTTGGAGGGCAAGCTTTGAATTCAAGAACTGTGGTGCAAAACTACTCATTTTACAGTACTTTAATCATGTCCCTACACCAGGAAATGAATGCCAGCCCACCTGGTTTTTGTTCCAGTCTGATACCATAATAAGAATTATTTTAAGTCATTACAGCATTTCTTCAGAATAACAGGACTTCTATATTAAAAGCAGAAGAGATGTAGGCTCAGTCTTAATACTTTTGCACTGCTGAAATGGCTCTGATTCAAGGAATCCAAAGCTTGTTATGACCTTACAGCTGATAGGAAGCAATGCCCATCAGCCCAACACACAGCAATGGCTTCCTGAGCAATTGTTAGAGACAGGTAAATAGTCTGAGGTTTTCTGAGAGACTGAGGGCTTGGCATTGCTATGGTTTCCAGCTCAATATCACTGCTGGTGTTTCTGACACTGAGCAAAAACTTAGAGAAGCACTGAGAAGTCCAAACACCCATCCCTGTCATTGCATTAACCATTCCTAACCCCTAGAATATGAGAAAACAGTTAAAGGACCATCCTTCCCACATTTGGACAACACAGCCTGTGAAATGAGAGCAGGTAGAGCAGCACAAAGCAGACAAGTACAGTGCCATGCAGTGCAGGATCTGATCTCCCTAGGTCAGATACATACATGCTGTGTGCTTTGTGCTCTTAAACCAGACTCATAGACATATTTCTAATATTGAGTCAACACAGCAGACACAAACATATTCCAATGTTGCCTAGAAATGCAAAAAGAAAAAAATAAAAAAAGAAAACAAGCCAATACAGACATGTATTGTCTGTATTCCTTAGAGGTCTTCTACCCAGGAAAAAGCCTGTAGCAGCTCAAAATACCATAAAATCCCATTACATCTTCACAAAAAAATCCTGAACTCATGAGCAGATTACAGCTGTGTAGAAAACTCATATGAGTGTTTGGGCTTGCAACCAGTAATCTGTGTGCAAATCTGTCCATATTGAAAGTTAGCATCATACTATTTGTGTTGGGTCTTTTTAATACTTACCTTTACCAAAAAGCCCACATAGCAAGCCAAGTCACACCTAAAGTCTTTACAAGTGGAACAGTTTGTGGGATGCCAAGCACAGGAGTCAGGACAGCAGAGCCCAGCCCAGCACTTCTTGGTGCCCGTTTTCAGACCTCCAGCCTCTCTTGAACTCAGACATGAAGAGCAAAAGGGAACCTTCACAGTTCCTGTCCTCTTCCAGGCTAACTAAGAAAAATCAGACTGCCAACTGAAATGGCTGCTGAATGACTTATGGATACAGAAGTGGCTGATGCTGCAAGTAGTTTGTTCTATCAGTAGCAGCAAGACCTAATTCTACTGCTTTTAAGTGATTTCTCTCCCTGGAGACCACAGTTACAATTACTTTTTCATTTTTGCTCATAAATTATAACACAAAATAGTCACAAAGAAAATCAGTGCTCCATTTTTGTGCATTAACTCTTGCATCAGCTGAGTTGAGAAGCAGAATTAATAACAATAGGACAAAATCATCATTGCAAGCTGAGTCCAGGAGCCTGGTTTCAGGTTGGAAAAGATGTCTTTTTGAAAGCTCCTATTTGGTACAGCTTGCTAATATTAACTGGAAGTAAAAGTGTTGATAAATTGCCTTAATATGCTGCTATACATGCATGTACAGTTTCTGAACTTTCCAAATTTCTGGACTGTCTTAATTCCTGCACTTCTGGGTGGATCCTAATTACAGTACAGTCATGTGCTTCCACCTCTTGGCAAAGACAAAAAAACCCAAAAGGTTCCTGCATTCCTAACCACTACCATTATGAGAATGAGACCACAGCAGCAGTGAGCTGGAAAATGTTGCTGCTGAGAAGCTGCCTGATCCATCCTCCTTTGATCATATGCATGGAGGTAACTGCTGACAAACTACAAATTAGTTTCATTATCCAACCCTCAATTAAATATTCAGCTGCATCCCTAAATTAACATGGTTAAGTGGTATCAGATCAGTCTTCAAGTCACAAAAGCAGGTATATAGATGTTCTCATTAATCACAAAAGGCAGAGGAGATACTTTTTCACTAAAAATATAGTATTTCCCTTGGAGGAGTCTCAGTTCTTTACTGATAGAAAGCACGAATTACATAAAATAACTATACACTTTAGATGTAACAAATCAGATACAATATTAAATTTGAAGAGAACACTTCATCTTGAAATATTCCCAGACCACAAATCAATGAAAGCTGGGTGACTCTCTCACAGGAAGCCTTCCTATACCTTTGTCCTGTTCTCACACTTTTTTTTAGTCATCATCTATCAATATCAGAGGAAGGTGAGGAGCTCACTGAACCCTTACCTGACCCAGCATGGTCATCCTTGTACTTGGGTGTCTTACAGATTAAGGTGCAGTTTGGGCCTTGTGGCTAGATATGACAATATTGGTGAGCTTTTGCAACTTGAGTTAGGGCAAAAAGAACTATCTAGAAGCTGAATGACATATTAGCAGGTAAATATTATGGTATAGTAGATATTCAAATCACTATGAGTTTGTCTCATCAAAAACTAATTACAACATAGCCAACTGCAGCTGAAGAAATTAGTCAGGCATAGTAATTAGGAAATATGTAAAGAGTCTGATGACTTAAAAATAATTGAAACCGTATCTCCTTGTTTCAATTTTTACTGTTGGTTTGACCAACATGCAGATATGTACAACACATTCAGCTATATGTAAGATGTCCATACACAGTCTCACAATTTCCCTCTTTCTGTGTAACTGAACTTGGGTAAACATGTTTGACTTATACAGAGGAGCTCTGCTGGTAGAACGAGAAGAAGGGCTGTGAAATAGTCAAGGGAAAACACATTTTTATCGCAAATTATTTAACAAGGTCAACCTCCTCTGTAAATGCAGGGAAAAAAGGTCCCACAGCAGCCTCTGAGTACAGCAGGGGATGATACCAATTCATTAGCAGGTTTATCTCCTAATTGCAGCCTTGGACATTAGTCTGCATACAGCTGAGTAGGCAAGAGCTGCTGCATGTTGCCATATCCTCAGGATCAAGCTCACTGTTTTCTATTGAGTTTTAGGACAGCGTGGCTTAATGCAATCCCACCACTCCAGCTTCAGCCAAAAGCAAAGGTACTCAATTTTCTTAAAGGATTTTTCTGACTCCTCATAGCTCAAATCCAAAGAGAAGCCAGCCTCTGCATTTTATGGGATTTGTTCTTCTGCTCCTGCTTCATCAAAGAAGTGTAAGGACCAACAACTCATCCTGTCAGCTCCATCTTTGGAAATGATTTTGCATTAATTTAGTGTAAAGGTGACATGGGTGAAGAAGAGGCTTTGAGTCCCTCCTTCCAGAGGGCTCATGGAAAAAAAAAATTGGTAGCAATGCAACCTTGGCACCTTCCCAGCTATAACACTTAAAGCGTTGTCCACGACTGTGTCCCAGACATAGTTTGTCATTCACAATGGCTCTGTACAAAACATAAATAAAACAGTAGTCACCAGCACTCCCAGCACTCATCTGTTATGAGGCTTTTCTCCTTCCCTCCCAGCAAAACAAAGAGTGAAACAGCAAAACTGCAATTCAAGTGATAATGTTCACTAGTAAGAAATGTGTTTGAAGCCAGCAGTGTGAAGGAGTTCCTCGAGAAATTAACTCAATTCAAGAATGCTGACAATAATAAAATGAGGAACATATTGATTGAGATGAATATAATGGAACAGTCATGTTGCTGAACATCAGCATTGTTTTTTGTCCTCCAAGTGCAAACTAAGGGTACCTAAGAAAAAAAGTAGTAAGAGTAGTGCTTAACTATGCTTGTTGTATGATTGATTCCCATCATAATAATATTAATGTTACATTATGAGGTTCAAAAGTATGATCAATATCTTGCTGGGTTAGTAAATACTAAGACACTGCACAGATCTTGCTTTTGCTGCAAAAGAAGAAATAATTTTTGAAAGGGGAATCAGAAAACTTTGGAGGAAAAACTCCCAGTGTAAAATAAAACATGCATTCTGATGGAAGGCACTTACATTAATGAAGGCTGCTTCTCAAGTTCAAAAGTATTAAGTTTCAGGCTAGTGTCTAACTGTTAACACTGCATTATACTATAAAGTTTTTTTATTATTATTACTCCTATGACTACTACAATCTGAATAGACTGTAAAATAAGATCCTTTGGGCTCCTTAGATTTAGATATTTATATCTGCCCTCATACTCATGTTCTTCTATGAGATTATTGTTTCACCTGTAAATTCAATTGTAAGCAATGATAAGGTTATAGTGAGGCATAAAGTGCCTTAAAATAATACCTTCAAAGGGTTGAAAGCACATTTTTGGAAAAAACAACATTAAACCTATTTTCTGGATTTAGGACAGAATGAGTGTCAAGTACCTTGCACTTAACTGGTCAGAGATTCAAAATATTTCAGTAATGAAATAAAACCAGCTCTTCCATCAAGAGCTAACAGGTTTACATCAGATGTAGCTGTGTGAGACATCGAGTGCAAATATGACAGTATCTAACTGGATTTCCTCTTACTCTAACTTAAAATGGGAATATAACTAGAAAACAATCATGTCACTCATTATTTCAGTTAAACTGTGAGCCTTAAAATTTGTCAATATATGCTAGAAAGAACAATGGTTTATTTTACCTGGAGAAAAACATTATTTTTTGATCCATTCCAATATAAAATTCTGCAGATTCAAAGTTAGTGCACTGAGACTCTTCTGTGATATATTTTCTATATCCTGTAATTTAGGTACATTTCAGGATGAAGAACACTGTTCATTACTAACTGGTTCAAACATCTTTGCATCTCTTCACCACAACTGATAAGATGCAAGTGGATCATATTACAGGGTCAGGACATGAATGCATAAGCTTTCTAATAACATATTGTACTTCTTTTTCTCTGTATCAAAGGTCTTAGCTTGACCATTATTAACTTTTATCTTATTTGAACTCAGAGCATTTTTATTTTCCCCCCAAAACTGACTTTTCTACCTCCGGCAGACATTCTTGCACTTTCCTCCTTTGGCCTTTTACGTTATTTTAGTTTAGTTCAAGGACTTTCCCAACCTGCTTTTCCCAATCTGCTCTCAGTGGAATCAGTGAGATTTATTACTGGCTTGTATTAAGGTTGGTCATAAAGAAACAACTGTCTTTGCTGCCCTAATCTGTCACTCTTCAGAAAAATCCTGCTTTGTGTTATTGCCATTTCTAACTTGTTTTCTGTACTGAATAAGTAAATGCATGTCTCCATCTCCTGTAAAATGTCATTGCTAAGCAAACCTTTCATCCTTTGCAAAAGTTGCTTATCTATAAAGTCTTTTATTTGACTCTGTAACTTTATTGTTTATCTCTGTGGAACATATTTGGATAATCTGGTATACCAAATGTTAGAGAAAATAAAAGTATATTGGATTCTGTGGCACCTGGAGGACATGTGGCTGTCACTCAGGTGTCAACCTAGAATCTGAGCAGCGTTTTCCATTAGAAATTCAGATTGTTATTCTCAACATTTTGATTTTAAAAGACGCAAATAGTATCAAACTGATGCATTTACTGGGATTCTAAAATGTTATTCTCCCTTCATGCTTTAAGCCAAGTTTAGTTATACTCAAAAATAATCATTTCTAATCACTTTCCAAAGTTTGGAAAGTTTTGTCCAATAAATCTGTGGCATACAATGTGCTGTCAGTCTGAAGTCCCACCCACTGCTGTAGTTTTCCACTCTTAGTACTCAGGGGAAAGGTAAGATTCTGCCAAGACCATAAAAAATACACAGTGGCAGATCTGATACATGAGCCTGAAAAGTATAGAAATGTAACAGACATTTGAAAAACATTAGTCTAATTTCTGAAATGCAGCTTTTCTTATGTAGATGGTATGGTTAAAAAAACAAAAACCAAAACAACAACTTGAGCTGCAAACCAGCAAGAAAGGCTGGTAAATTTCTAGGGCTTCTAAGTGCTTTAATTTTAGTCACTGGTACAAAAGGACAGAGCCAGGAGAACATAGAAGAGGGGACAAAGAGGGCTGGAACAGCATCAGGAAGCATGGAAGGGTAAATGGATGCCTGCAGCAGCTTATGAGAAATATAGGGGCTGGGTGAGTGCACTTGGAGAAACAAAAAGCCTGAGCAGATGTGAGGCTGCAGGAGGATGTCAGAGGTTTCTAGAAATGTCAGTAGTGTGGATAAAGTCAATGCAAGTTTAAAAGGACCATAAGGAAACTGGAGTTCTTGCAAGCCCCTGAAGTTGGCCTTTTGGTTCACAGCCACCAATTAATTTGCAATTGCAAATCCAAACCCTTTTTTCCCCTTTCCAAGCACACACACTGCTCCAGTCTATGGTTTTTGAACCAGACCATTTAGTATCACAGAAATTCATCAATCATGAGTGCAAAGCAGTGAGCAATCCAGTATTGACACAGAAGGCATCTCTGCCCCAGACTCCCACAGAAAGATCCTCAGTTCACTGATGTAAATACCTCCTGCTGTTTGCTCTCACATACAGAAGATAAGCTGGACTTTTCCAGCAAGTCACCAATCTGAAACATTCTCATCCACCCATAAAATAAGGCAGTGTCACACTGCTTCAGTCAGTGAGGGCTGATTTCCTCAGCATGCTGTAAATCCTAACAAACAGAGCAGAAATGCAGCACCTGGCAGGATGCACGGCAGAGCCAGGCTGAACAGCAAGTACCTGAACAGCCTTCAGTCTCATCAGGTGCTTTGCAGTCTCAAAGCAGTCGTCCAATTTGTGCTGAAAACCAAAGCAGCTAAAAGTAGACTACCAAATGTGAGTTACAATAACCTTGTTACAAAACACACTGAATTCTTTTCTTCCAACACAGCTTAAGACTGCTGACTCCATTTGAAATCCATGACTAGTAGACCCCAGTTAGAAATATGTCACCAAGTCCAGGTGTAGCTTGGCACGAGATGAAAAGTCTGATCTAGCCACTGTCTGCAAAGAAACCATAAAACCTGAACCCCATCTAAATCTATCCATGTTCAAAGTATAATAATGAAATACAGATTAAAACTAATTTTAACAGGGCAACGTTTGAGACAGAAACCAGCCTTATCAGTAAAAAATTTTCCTCTTCTACAGGTGCACATTAACATCCAGAGTCAGCAGTGATTACCAGGGAACTACTTGTGCCATCAGGTGGTTGGATCCCCTCTCTTCCACCCACAATTCATCATTCCAGCAAGGAATTCTGTTCCATTGAAATCTCTTTGGAGAGATGGTAACACAGAAATCATGCACAGGAGTTCAGTGTGCCTTGCCTCTTTTTAAAGTCCTAAACCCCCAAATAATATAGCCAAAACTGTGCCACAGTTCTCTGTGTATTTAAGTTAATTAACACAAATTCATCTCAAGGGTAAATTTGTTTCACCCTTAAGCAATTAGATAATGCAAAGAGGCCTGCAGCTACCTATCCGCATAGCACTGCAAACACTGTGAACACCACTGAAATAAAATTCATTGACCTGAATTTATCTCTGGTGTAATTTCATTGACTTTAGTGGGCTTTTGCCAGTGATAAATGTGTCCATGGAATTCTGGGACATGAAATGATTAGGGAATCAGGGCTTGTGGAAATGTCTGTGAGCAAGTTTGAATGTAGGCAAGCCTGTGGATCAAGATACTCTTCTCATCACAAATCTACAAAGGTTTGGCAAAAGCTGTTTTTAGAAACATTTGTAGAGCTATAGACAGATTGTTGTGTCCATGATAAATTATGATCTGTGAAAGATGCAAGATTTGAAATATCAATAGCTCTGAGTTTCCAGTGTTGGCTTTCAGGACTTCTCTGGCAAGAGCTGATTTTTTAGACTTGAAGTTTCCATGTGTGCATGTGAGTGTCTAGATGTGCATACAAGAATCAATTCCTCAGCATTTTTCTTATTTCTAATGAAAAGCAGTATTTTTTAAAAGTCACCAACTGAAATACTGAAAGCATTCAGAGAAACCAAAATTCTCTGTTCCAAATTCCAAAAATTGAATGCCAAATTGTAAAAAAAAAAAAAAAAAAAAAAAAAAAAAAAAAAAAAGAGGAAGCTCAGGTGCATGGAGTCTGATATCTCTGAATATTCTAAGTTCCAGAGGACACATTGTTTCAGACACTGTTCAACTGTCTCTCACAAGCAACTTCAGAAATCTTGATGCAAGCTCCTGAATTTTTGAGCTAACCTGAAGTTACTGCACATGCTTTGCTCCCTAAGCTTGAAGAATAGTGTAGGGAGACAGCACATGCACATCACAGAATATATAAGGCAATAAGTAGGAGAGGAAAAAATGTATGATCAAAGTCTCAGCTAGTGCAAGTCAATCTGGAGTTTTTCAAGTTAATGACTACAGAGTAATTACCTTTTCAGATCCATACCACACTGTGTTTTTGCAATCAATCCCACAAAGAGATGTGACAACCACTACCCAGCAATAACTCTTTCATAGAGTTACACATTAATTTTTACAATTACACACAGACAGTTATCCCAGCACCAGAGACTGATGAGAAGAACACTTTCCTCTTTCTGTTTCAGTGTGGAAGGACAACAAAAAGTAGTTAAAGTATATATTAATGGTTATTCAAATAATATACTTGATTCCAACTACTGCAGAATATTTTCCTTCCTGGTTTTGTAATGAATCCAACCATGAAAAACAAATTTATGATAAGGTTTTATCATTATCAACACAACTAATTTGATGTGGACAAACCTCCAGTTTAATTGCTTGATTTAAATTTGGCTGGTGAAATGCGTAGTGAAACATTACTCCTTTAGTTATGTTAATTTATAACTGAAAAGCTAAATTTACAAAGGCAATAAAATTAATTATTTACTTGTCCATTAAGATGCACATTTATTACCAAGCTAATTGGCTCAATAAGTCTGTCAAAAAATTAAAAATAAGTTTATGAACTGACTTACACAGGAATTATACTGCTGTATCTTTCAGGAGGTTGTGTGTGCTTAATGGATTACTCTGATACACATTTCTTTCATTTATAGTCTGCTACATACAGTATTTTCAAAATAATTTATTCATCTTGATAAAGATGCCACTTACAACCCAGAGCAAGCTCCCTTACTGGTCTGTACCTCAAATACTTCAGGAAGCATGATGGACTTTCATTGCTCTGTAATAATTTATGAAGACTGCATCTCACCTGGTCACATTTGAACATTCACTGAATGCAGGATTACACTGGGTTAAATCAACTGGAAAGGGAAACAGGAGCTCAAAATAATCCAGCTCACAGCCAGAATAGAAAGGCTGTTAAGGAACAGCACTTAGTAGTGACAAAGTCTCCATCATCACCAGTATTTTAGCTTAATTTCCATATGTAAGATATGGAAATATTTTCAAAATTTATTTACACATGCATCCTCAAAATAATATAATTAAGCTACCAATGCTTACAGAACATTTTGAGTGTCACGTTAATGTATGATGAAAGGCTAATTTTGCTTGCTGTCTAGATGGAAATTTAATTCCATTTGGCAATGTCTTTTAACTCCAGCACAAAGCAGACAGATACCTTCTCTTCCTCCTTATGTGCCTTAAGTATGTGACTTACCCAGAGGGTGACTTCATTACTAAAAAGCTGCAGCATTATGGCCATCAACAGGAGGAAGAACAAACTGCTGAGATCTTCAATTTTGCTCATGCTTCTGTGAAAGTCTCTTTTATTGAGGCCTACTAATAGCTGGTGTGCAAAGAGTACAAGATAAACTCAACAAAAGAGCCAACCCCAAGACAGTGCTAACAGACTGCAACCAGTACACTGAATATTTATTTATGGAGGTGTTCTCAAAGAGGATCATTAGGTCTAAATTCCAGCCTACACTTCCAACTGTGGTGCAATTGTATTGCAAAGGCATGACAGAGGTGTTCAGGAATGAGAGGCAATAGGTGAATAGATTCATCTTCTCACCTTATGTAAGAATCACAGTTTTAAAATTCACTGCCCTTAATCTTGACTGCAACTCCTCTGCTGGTGTCTGCAGTCGAGCAGCAAAGCCAGAGAGATGGAACATGCACACCTCTGTCTCAGAGAAAAATCATCTGGCTTAGACTATCAACATTTCACACTGCCTGAGAGGCTGGATGTAGGACATAAAGTTGATTTTTTGATGATAAAACTGATAAAGGAAAAAAAACAACCCACACATAAACTTGTAATTGAAAATTTGAGTAATTTGAGTTTTCTTTGTCCATGCATTGGCTCCCATAACAATAAAACAGACTTGAGCCAGGACCACAAGTTCATCCAATATTTGCCTTTCCTAAAATTATGCAGGATATTGATCCTTACACCAAGAGAGCAGACACAATCCTACCTCTCAGTGCCACTAATACAAAATAAACACAGCTCAGTAAAACATCAATGTATGGGAATGAGACACAGAAGTGGCAAGAGCCAGAATCCAACCTGTGATGTTGAAGACATTTCGGATTTTTCAAGTGAGTGTGTCAAATCAGGTTGAAACTCAACCTATTCCAAAATACATCCAAAATGACACAGGAGGTCCATGGCAGGTTGCTGCAGGCAGACCCATGCCTACAAGCCAGATGCAATGGGGTGAAGGCTCTTACCCACCCAGCCCTCCCTTGTTCTCCATGTGATTTCCACAAGGCCATTTGCACAGAATTTCTGTTCATCCTCTTGCAAGAGAACATACTTTGCATCTTTGCACCTCATCAGGAAGCTGCTGTTATCACTGCAAGACTCCCCATCAATCTTTTCATTTAAATCAACATTGCAGAGTTTGTCCTAGTGCCACTTCGTCCTCCTGGCTACATCAAATTTACACACATTTAATGGTCATGGAAGCAAACATATGTCTTCTTTTGTGTTATTATGTGTCTAGGAGCTTCTTGCAACCCACTTCTCCATGGACTTTCAACTGGTATCTTGAATAAATTGGAAATCGATCCACATGGCGACAGTCACTGAGATAAAATGATGCCACTTTTAAAGCTTTCTCTCAGAAATATTTGACTAGTCTGAATTACATCTGCAGCTTCTTCCTCCCAAGAAAACACAGTTCAATAAGATAATAGCAAGGAATTGCTAAATAGGGCATCAAAGGATATTTTTCTACCTGTAAAAATGTGTTACTTAAAAACCTAAAATATAAGTAGACCAATAGCCAAAGCCTTAGAAATATTAATTATTCAGAAAGCTGTTATGAGTTAAAGTCAATAAAAAACCCTCATCTGCATAATGCTTCATTGAAATTTTATAACTTTTTGAAAACTTTCCTAGAACTTTATTAACTGTAACATATGTTTCTTTAAAAAAAAAAATTATTACAAATTAAAAACCAAACCCTTAAAAAAATAAACAAATTATTATAGAAGAAATTCATTTTAATATTAATTCCAGAAGGCTTGCACTGTTTTGGTTTCAGCCCAGTGTTTGCTGAACATGGGCTCTCACTCACTATTATTAAGGTATTAATGGTTTGGCAATAGCCAGAGCCAACACATCAGACTGCAAGATCCAGATTAGGTCTGGCATGAAGCAGCAAACTTCACAGATAAAGAGTTAGCATGAGGCAGACCCAGTAAATGAGGATAATGCTGCATGACAGACAACGAGCATGTGGTATTTTTAGCAACAATCAATCAAAATGCCTTGGACATCAATTTCAAGCCATTTAATCCTCTTAATTATATGCTATAGCATTTGTTTATGATTAGGGTTTCACTTTGTTTTCTGTAGAAGATTCCCTTCAGACTCTCACGTTTAATGTGCTTTGTAAATAGTTCTGTGAATACACTGAGCATTAGGTTAGAGTTTGGCTATCACAGTCCTAAATTATTCCAGCTGGGTCATTATTAATTCTCCTAATTTTTCTATCATTCACTATCATTACAACAATGTAGCACCCTATGGATACATTTATTACTGAGCATAAATCCAATGCTCAAATAAGATGCAGCAATCTTTATTCCCAATGAATGTTTAAAAAGAATTATCTTAAAGGCAAATTTTTAAAGGATTAATGCTGGATTCACATCCTCTGCCCATATATTACATTTTTGTATGATGGGAGATAAGTTTTCTGTATATGATAACACTGCTGCAGTAGAGACTATTGCCCAAGGCAAAAGCCTTTCAGAGGAAAGAGACCAGGGAAAGTGGACCAGGGTGGAGAGAGAACAAAGAAGAATATACTGCTGTACACAGCAGTCTCCAGTAAGAGAAAGCATTTGCAAAAATAGACATTTAAAAAAATCTTCATGCATATTCCCATCCCCCTTCAGAGAATTAATGCTACTGCATATACCTTTTTCTAACACAAGGATATGCTTGACTGGGTCTTGATTCAGAAAAGCAATTCATTGAGGGGAGAGATTTAGCACCTGCTTAAAACCTGCCAGAGAAAAAGTTAAGCAGATGCTTCAGCATCTTCCTAAATCAGGACCATAACTGTATTTTATGAGTGCACAAAAACCCTTCACATGATGCAGTTGTGCATGCAGATTTTGAAATTTTGGTTCCATTATCAAAGCAACTATCTACCTGCATGGACACCTTTGAGCCTGGGAACACAAAGTCTTAACTCTGCTTTAAGCAGCTACTCCAAAAGAAGTGTCCCTTCCAGCTTTCCCAGGTTACCTCCCTTCTTCAGTAAAGTTGAAGCATTTTCTGAATACAGTGAATCACAGACTGACACCAGTAGTACTGCTGCTGGTTTTGTTGTTTCCTTCTAGGGTTGCCTACATCTCTCATGAACACCATGTCAGAGGAACATGTTGGGGGTCCACAGTGACGTGCCCTGAGCCCTCCTGAAGCCATGGTCCCTATCCAGGAATTCCTTATTCCTGGATACATGCAATTCCTGGATGAATACATGCAATTGGTTTTTCTTTCTTAATCACTGGACCTCATCCACATGGGGAAATGTACTTTCTGGTCTGTTCACTAAGGAACTAACAAATATTCCTAGGGCAGATCCTTCTCACATCCCATGGCCAAAATGTCCAAGGACATTTGAGTTAAAAATTAATAAACTGCTCTGAGATTTGTTAAAAACAGCTATGTAGCCATTAGCAGTTACTGGACAGTGAATTCCTTGTTACCTGAGACTGTGCACCTTTGCTAAAACTTCTATGATTGACTAATGAAAAAGCTTGAAAGCTGCAAGTTTGACCTCAGTTGTCTCTCAGATACATGACCATGGTGCATCAAACTCCTGCCTAAAAACCAAGGGCTTCTAATTTCCTCTCTTTTGGATAGTCACCCAATCAGAAAAGGAAATTAGATCAGTCTGGGCTTAACAAAGCATGTTATTTGCTGCTTGCAGGTATGTGCAACTTCAATAATTTCCACTGTATCTTTTTGGTTATTTACCAACCTCTGCTTCCTTTGCAACATCCTCTGTGATGACAGGTGCTGTGTTGGCCTTCCTCTGGGCTTCTGACAATTGTCCTATCTTACAAAAGCTTCTGAGAGTCATTGTAAATAATTCAGTGGGTACACATTTCAGAGGGCCATGCTGACCCAAATATATCACACTTTTCTAAATTCTCCTTATCTTGTTCTTGTCTTTGTTTGCAACCCTTTGTTACAGGAATACTGTTACAGCTCTGACACAATTATTAACCTTTCTGTGAAGAGCAGAGCAAAATAATGGCATTTAGTATTTCTGTCTTCTTTGTCTAGACCATTTACTTGGTTCCCATTCTTCCTGGTGGGACTTTTGCCTTCCTCTTACTTCCAATACATCTCTAAGTCATTTCAGAACCCTTTACAGCTATAACAGACTCTGCTTCTTGGTCCTGATGTTGCAAAACCAATATTCTTAGCCATCTACCTTTTGCTTTCCAGGTTTATACTGTTTCATATTAGTGAAAAGCTGCTGGTGTAGACATAGGAGTTCCTTATGATATTTATTAAGAGTGCTACAATGTTCAGATACACTAATTACAGGAGGGGTTTGACTACAAACTTAGGTTACAGAGGAGCTCTGGAAGCCCCAGTATGCCTCTCCTGTGCACTGATCCATCACAGATGGCACACCCTGCTATGCCACCATCTGACTTCCCACGAAGTGATGCACAGCAGGATTAAATACCACAGCGGGAATGGCTGAAAAAAAATTTCCCTCAATTTTCCACTCCTTATCCCACCTCTCCATAGGCAGCAATTAGAAGGGACACATCCAACATCCATATTTCTTGGCAATTACTGTGTGAACAATCAGAGGATAGGATAGAGGTCTCCTAGACACACAACCCCCACAGCCTCTACACACAGCCTACCCCCACACATTGCTGAATTCTGAACTCTTCAGCTTCACCAGCCTTATAGCTAACTCTTGGCTGAACCTCAAGAATCAATGGTAGAAGCTAGCCAGCTTCTAAGCTTAGTTAAATGCATTTTCTCAAATCATCACTTCAATCTCCCACCAAAATAGTCTAAAAATGACTGGTTTCTCTTGGACTGTAGTCACCTAGCAGAGCCAGGAACTAGCAATTTATTTCATGTTTAGCTGAACTGATTGAAATGCTGTAAGTTGCACTGATTAGCAAAGCTTTGGCTTTAAATATTCAATATAATTCTGGGGGAACATAGAGATAATTTAATAAAAAATTTGAGAAGCAGAATCTATGCAGACATGAAAAAGTATATACATGCATTAGTGCAGTTTGACTGAGAAACTGAGTGTGCCCCATTTTTTTTTTTTTTTTTAATTCTCCAAGAAAGGTGTTAAAGAAACAGGTTATAAACTGGCAGGACAAAGTATCTTCTAGATCATCCTTGGATTTCAATGACCAGTCTACCCCTGTCCTACTTTGAGGTAAGCCAAACACATTGTGGAGAAAACAGTATTCAGCAGGCATTGAGAATCTTGAACTCATCACTAAAGGGATACAGAAGACAGAAGCTAAGAGATGGGACTCATTTGGTTGTGCTTTCCAAGAGGCTGGCCCTGTTCTGGCAGTGGAAAACAGGGGCACACAGAGGAAAGAACTAATGACAGCTCTCATTTCTTTGCTATTCCACTTCTTTAAAACCATATAATCTTTGTGCAGTAGAGCCCCAAATACCTCAGCTTTACAGCACTGCTTTAGTTAACAAGTTTGCACAATGCATCCTCAAAGTGTGGGGTTTCCCCTCCTCCCAACATTTTGCATCCCAGCTTACGTTCCAAAGAAGCTCAAAAGCTCACTTGCCTTTTTCAGCTCATTATCTTCCACCCAAACCCAGCCTGCTCACTTCAAAAAGAAGCTACCTGACCTACCCTGTACTCCTGGTCCCCAATGTATCTGTGTCCTAAGCATTGATTTATAGATTGCTGATCAACAGAAGTTGTTTGCCTCACAGAGAGCTGGTGTGAGACTTGTAAAAAGTGTCACACCACCAATTTCAATCCAAATGCCACCTGCCTTCCACCTACCCTGTCTTCAGTTTCTCTTTTGAATATTCTGATAGTATCACTTCTTTTTTCAATACCTTTTGGATTTTGTACATCTTGGTCACAACCCCTTCTATCTAATGAATATGAACATAGTTTTCTTAACATCTCCTCCTCTGAGAGCCTTTACCATCTTTGTTAAGACTGCATCCATAATTAGCATGTGTAAAAAGATCAAAAGGAATGAATGAGAAAGTGCCTACTTAATAGAAATTGTTACGTGAAAAACCAACATCTCCCCCCCAGGATGCACCCTTCCCATTCCAATCTGAGTGCTGGAGGAAAAGTCAGCTGCTGATTTCTGTACATCATATGGTTTGGGCAGGACAGCCTTTGAAGCTGGAGGATGCAGCACTCCTCCCTAGGTGCATACTGCAAAATTCATCTTTCTGGTATTTGTGCTCTCTCATTACAGCTACACATACAGACACATTTATTTATATTCACCACAGATAACTGAAAAGTCACACCTGCTCATGTCATATATCAGATGAGCAGCCCTCCACCTGCCCATTCACAGGTGCACATACAAATTCAAATATATATAAACAGATGACAGGCTGTATATACAGATGTGCTTGCACATCTGTAGGGACGTGTTTAGTAGAAAACATCAACCATAACCACTTTTAATACAAGAATTACATATGAAGGTAGCACACTTACCAACCTCCAGAGCTTGCTGTGGCCAGCATTCTTTAGTTGTATAGATCCCTGAATACTCCACTGACTGCAGTGAAGAAGTCTCCAAGGGATCAACACAAAGTCAAAAAAAATGCCCAGGGCATGGAAGATAAACACCTTGAAGGGGATAACACTGTGTCCTTACAGATTATGCTATATGATATTTAGAATTTTGAAACTGCCACAGCAGATGAGACAAGTGCTCTGTTTAGACCAGAATCCTGAATCTGACAGTAGCAAAAACAGATGCTTCAGGGAAGGGATTGAAAAATCCATGCAAACACTCATAGGACATCTAAACCACGTGTGGTATTTTCCTCCTCACACTGACTCACCAGAGAGTTGGAAGATAACCTGGAAAGGAAGAATTTTTCTACCTTGCTCATGCATCTCCCTTTCAGTCCTTACCATTGTATGCTGAATGGTCTCACTGCTGTGAAGTGAGGTCCACAATCCTTTAGACTTCAGCTCTTGAGTTTTTGTCCCTGGTGGCACCTTGATGCAGTTTGTTGCCCAATCTCAGCAATTCCACACACCTCCCAAACCCACAAAATGTGAAATCTCAAATTCACGATCAACGTGCTGCTCTTGTAAGAGTTTGCCTGCAAAATTTGCTCACACATTAGTGAATCACTTCCAACCTGTTTTGCATAGCAAATTTAAGGTATTTTATTATGGAAATGTATGCCAAAATATCTTCCCACAGAGCTTCACACTGTCATGGTATGACACAGTTACATAGGCTCACGACTGTGGTACATTTCACAGAACATAAGGCTGCGACCTGTGTGTAATGGGTAGCTAACTACCTGTGCAAGTATAAAAGGTGAAGAAGCATTTGTTTGTCCTTGGCATGCTTTATAGCTACACATCTGCTACTCAGCAGGTATAGCCAGTAGTAACAACCTGCTGAAGGAAATGGTAACTAAAACTGTAGCCCATGCCAAAGTTATGACTCTTTCTTTGCCATTACTACACACCAGGAGATGGTTACTATGAAACATTATCTGCATTTTTGCCATGCCTACATATATGCTACAGGGGCAAATCAGCAGCTGAAAATAGCTCTGTACTCTTCCAAGAAATGTTACTGCCTTGAAAAAATCTTAAGTTGGTAGCTCTTAATAAGGATCTTGTTTAACCAGGCAATTCCTAAGCTGCTGAACTTCACTGTTACTAAGGGTGGGCTGCTGCTCAATACTGCTGGCCTTGGCTAAGAACAGTCAGCTCCAGCTTTGAGGAGTGAGGACACTCAGCCTCTTGGCTGGGTTAGTGCTGTAGGATGCAATGAACATTTACAACACTATTTAGTGCTGTATCACAGAACCCATCAGCACAAACAAGGCCAAACTTGCAGCTCCCTTCCTCACAAGCAGACCTCCAGCCTCTAAGCAGCACCTGGTACATGAGGAGTAAATAAACTGGAAACCCCAGTTACCAAGCTACTCCTCAGGCTGTTTTCTGCAGTGGTCTCACGAAGCAAGCTTGGAGAGAAAGACAAGAAGCCCCAGGAAATTGAGGCTTTTGAGGCAAGCATGTCATAACTTCCCTCTTCCAAAGAAACAAGCCTGAAGCCCCAGCTTGTGCTGCTTTCCTCACAGCTCTCCTGCTCAGTGCCACGGAGCCAAAGCTCAGCAGCCCTGGTACAGTGATCGAAGATTTCCAGGATGTCTCTGGTTGGACACGGACTCCCAGGGTTTCTGAGATCTGCTCGAGCTGTCCATCAGCTGCATGGCAGGAGCCTGGAGCACCAGGGCAGGGGAAACACTGATCAACCATGAATGTCCAAGTTTGGGTTTAGCTACACTTCCAAGCCCTAACAAAATGTTTCAATTACATGTGTTTTATGGTTCTTCTGGTTTATTTATCTTTTTTACCAGATTTTTCACTCCTCTAAGAAGAGGAACAGCTTTCTCTTCCATTCCCTCCAATTAACTACAGATTTTTACTTTAAATCATCTCCCCATGGACAACTAAGTAGCTGATACATAACTACTTCTCATTACAATACTCTGGATGAGATTTTTGTATTGTTAGGAGCTTCAAGTCATAAAGAAGTGTTTGTATGCTAGTGTAAGACTTGTGCTGGTAATTCTACTCTACTCCTGTTGATGCAAGCTACAACAGCTCATATGTACTCCCCATCTACTCTTTAGGTATCACCAGTGATAAAGCTCAGACTAGAGATGACTGGTACTAAGATAAAACACATCCTCTGTTTTTTTTTGGCCTGTGAACTAAGCAAATAATTTCATGAGCTCCATTAGCTCTTGAAACACAAATAATGGGGGGAAAAAATGTTCAGAGTTCCTGGCTGAACCAAAGTAATAACATTCAGTAATGATCAACACATGCTCTGATTTTTGCCTTTAGGATTTAACAGGTTAAGGGAAGTCTACATACAGGTGTAAACAAGTAATGACATAACCACAGTGAGCTGCGAGTATTATTGTCTAGTTAATAGAAGCAAATAGTGAAATACAGGCTTGTGAATGCAAAGGCATCAAAAAAAGCTAAGAGCTTCTTTTAGACCTGACTGCTTGATTAAAAAAAAAATAAAAAAAAGAGTTATTTACCTTTTGCTGGACAAGGTACTGGCATGACAGCCCTGAAGAGTGATCTATTTATTCAAAGTAATGCTGGCAGCAATGGTACACATTTCTTCCACTGTGCCCAACCCTGTATCTATTTTCAGTTCCAGCAGTAAGCTAAAGGTTAAAGCTATTTTTTTAAACCCACACCCACATGTCACTTAAATTGACCCAAATTATTGTCTGAGTTGTAACCTCTCTGTATTAAGGTCCCTTCAGGGGCTGCTGCTTTATTTTAGGTTCAGAAAATTCTTCCCTTTTAAGATAAAAGCAGAGTAAAGAGCACCCTCAACCAGAAATGGAGAAGGAAAGTAGGCAGGATGAGATCACACTCAATGCCTCCTGGTGTTGTGGATACCACAGAAAACTTCACTTCTATTAGACAAATATCTAGAAAATATCTATCCTGTCAAATCACATACTGGTGATAAAAGATCTAATTGTCATTCCCATTTTAGGGATTTCTTTAAAAAATAAAAAATAAAAAAATTACTACGTCCTATCTGCATTTGTGTTGCAGCTGGAATGAAAAGCACAAAATCACCCCAAAATGGAAAAGGGGTCTCACACCCCAAAATGGAAGAGTGGTGGTCTCACACAATCAGTGCACTATGGAAATAATCCTCTGCAAACAGAGGAGGACTGAGGAGGAACAGGAGTCTCCTGCAGTCATGCACCAGTTACCATGAGCAAAGTGCCATCCCAGGAGTGAAATTACTCTCTAGGCTGATAAAAGGCAAAGGGAAAGCAGCATCTGGCCTACAGTATTTAGCCTTTTTCTATACAGTTTAATGCTGTGTGAAGCATGGTAAAAGCAAAGCAGAAGACAGCTGGCAATGAAATGCAGGGGGGACACCATATGATGGAAAGAGACTGATTACAAAATCTCTGTCCTGCCTGTCACAGCAACTGCACAGGGGAGCTCATAGAGTCAGGGAAAATCAGCCAGAGACAAGACTTAAAATACATCTCCAGATGCAAACTTCTTATACCTTTGAATACCAGCTCCAGCCCCCAAAAATGTGGTTTAGCAAGGCTGAGATATCCCAGTGCTGAGGGCTTATTCAGCTTTGACTTCTGATGCATAGTCAGATATATAGAAATATTCAGAGGAGAATTTCAGCACCAAGAGACCACAGACACCCAGTTCTATGAATGAGAATTATAATCCCCAGACACCAGGATTCACTTACACCAACAGAAATCACAAGAATGGGGAAAAAACCCAGTAACCCAAGAGGTTTTGAGTTTGAATTTGATATTCTTCAGACACAGAAGAGGGGAGGAAGGACTTTGTCTTTCAACCTATATAGTTGTAGCTCATTACTCACTGATACTGTTAATTGCTATTCAAGTGCCCGGAGGCAAAGACACAGTACACTTTTTACAAGCTGAAAAATATCATTACATACATCAGTATTATACAGAGGAAGGTAAACCCCATCAATACTGTGAAAGCAAATCTGCAGAGAACCAAGGGAGGTGGCTCCATGCTGACTGATAGAGCAGCACTGGTACCTGCTAAACCTGATTTAAAACCTTTATGTTACCCTTCAGGAACTGCTGTGACTAGAGGAACACTGAGTCTCCTAATAGCAGCATCTCACTGAGATCACTGCAGTGACATCAAGTGCCACAGGTCAACGAGCTTCTAAATCTGCACTTTCCCAGTGCAGATTTTTTTTTCAGTGCATCAGCACCACTGAAATTATAAGGCCACTGCCTTCTGCTGGGAAGGAACAGAGCTGTTGTATCTTCAGCTGTACTGCCAGCAGGTTTCTGCACTACCATGAGGGGAAGGATAAAACAACCTGAAAGAGCAAGCTGAACTCTACAGTAAATATGGTCATGCTCCTGCTAAATGTATGACTTTTGGTAAGTTTGAAGCAAAAACGACAAAACTGTTTTATCAGCTTTATGCTGAGTAAGAAAGGGGTAAAGAATTAGATTTTTACAATTTGGTATGAGTCAAGCCCAGCTCTGCAGAATCAACATTATCCAGGCTGTGCATGGTGGCAGAGCTGGACATAGAGTTTTTGAGACAACAGTAGATAGATATTTGAAGTTATTACTCAAACAACTTAAATAATGAGTTGTAAAATTCTTCATAATATGCTGTATAGCTGATTAATAACAAGTCAGATCTCATATGCTGTTCAACTTTTTGTTGAAATCTCACAGGTTTCACCAAGACACAGAAGCACCTAATGCCAGAGGCTTCATTTTGGACCATGGCTGAATTCCAACAAGGAATGTTTCCCACAAGAGTAAAGTTTTCATGAATTGCAGGTGAAATTGACTGATCTTGGGTAAAGTTTCAAATTTAATGAGAACATGCAAAGAAGAGAGCCTAATAAAAACTTTCAGCCAGGAGTTTTATATATATATATATATATATATATATATATATATATATATATATATATATATATATATGTTTCTTAATTATGCTACAGCATTATAAAATCAATGCAGCTCAAACTAAAACCAGTTAAACCAGTACTGCTATTTTAGAAGAATAAACAATAATATGGATGAATTGTTAAAACCAGTAATGCAATGTACTAGTAAATACAAAATAAGTCGGCAAAGTACAGACTTTCATTTTGAAGAAGAAAAATTGTCACAGGAATTCTCAAATAGTAAAACACAAGTGATAAGCACTAACTCTCAAAAAAACTAAAATGCATTTAAAAAAAAAAAAAAAAAAGGAGCAATAATCTTTGATAGGGAAAATGACTGAATTAACATATCAAAGGAATGAGACAGAAGAGTGATCCAGAGGCTAATAAAAAAAGAAAAGTTTAAAGGACACCTTGGGATAAGTTTTCTTTGAAGTATTGTACGTCCTAAAATAATAGGAGGGTTATCTAAACATGCCATCATACATCTCAATTATTGTACTGCACTTTAATTTACAGAAATTTCATTACATATCTGGAGAGTAAGTGCTCCTGCAAAACAGGCATAATTAGGCAGCTCTCGTTACGTGTGCAATTAGTGTCAGGGACATAGAAACTAAATCTGTAACTCAGGCCTTGGCCACACATGATCCTTCAAAGCAGAGCGACTGGTGACTAAATTCTTTACAGCTGATGTTTTTTATTAAGCGACAAATAACATCATTGTCCTTATCTCATCTCTTTTACCCTTCTTTTCTATTTCCATAGAATGTGTCTGTAACATCAAACGTAGCTGCTTCAAGATCACCCACAACTATTACCTCACATACAAGTGGCAATATTTCATTTTCTATACATTCTGGAATAGAAAGCCCTGCCAGGCCATCAAAACAGCATAAACAAGCCTAGAATTTGAAGACAAGTAATTAACCACCACTTTGCAATAATTTCTGTAGTATGCTGCAGGTGTATTTCCTTTATGGGGATGTTGCATTTGTGTACCACAGAGGTGAACCTGAATTCTTCAGTGATTTACACTAAAAGAAATGTTTAAGGAATAATTCAATTATTGGGAAGACTAGAAGTGGCACCAGCTGAAGAGATGCCCAGTTTCTACAGAGCAAGAGACTGTCTGTGGCTGCCCAAGAACACAGGGCTGCCCATGCACTGCAAAGCAAAACTACTAAAACTACTACTTCATTCCTTCTTTGACTGTACTGGAAATGTAGTGAATTTACAGTTTCCAAGAAAATACATACAGTGTGTTGCCTAGGGAATGTTCAGGCAAGGTCTTTGAGAAGAATAATCCTGCTTCCTTTCCTAAAACCATCCATGTATTATCACAATATACTATGACTTTAGCACATGCTTTTTATTTTATTTTTTTATTTTCAAGATTTGAAATGATTTTCTTCCTCTCTTTTTTTTTTTTTTCCCCAAATTAAAGGGAGTTAATTTTGCTTCAATCCACTCTCCTTTCCCAGACCAGCTCTGTGACCACCTTGTAGGTGCAGTGGTACATCCCAGGAGGCTTTGTTTTCCACAGCTGTATCCAAAAATAATAATTCCCAATGAGTAGCAACAGATACTATTTTCTGAACTTCGTCCTACAATGTATATGACAAAAGCTACAGCTATCTCCAGATGACTGATCTATATCCAGTAATCAAATACATGGCAGACATATGATCTTTAGATGAAATTCAGTCTGAAAGTTTAAATGGAAAAGGAAATCAGATAATTAAAACCCTGCCCTTAGCAACACATTTTTTAAAGTGACAATTATAAAAACCTCAGGCAGACACATGAAGTGCAGCTGAAAGAGATTCATTGAAAACCAAATTAATATTTTAATTCTGTCAACATGGAAAAAAGGTTCCAAATGACATGAAGTTCAGAATGAGCACCAAGGACAGTGATTTATTGCCTTTTCTCAGTAATTTAAATTACTTGTTCTCTGTTCACTAAATTTCTCCCATAGAGTTTCAGTCTGTTTCTCACAAAAAACCAGGAGCTTGCACCTTCAGTACTCTCTGCAGCACTTCAGAAAAAAGAACATTCCATTGAGAAAAAGGCAGTAGTTTTCCAATAGCTGTGTCAGGAATCAATTAGGCAAAATGACCATAGGTGGGATTAATGAAGTTTTCCATATCTCTGTAGCTCTGCTCTTGCTCTCTGAGCAGCATGAGTGGGCTTATTTGCCATAGTTTGCAGGAATAACTTTCTAAAACACTGCAACTAAAGGTATTTCTGTATTTGTAGCACAGAAAAATGCTTCCAAAGACAGTTCAGTTGGTCAGGGCAATATTTTAGCTACACATACTTCTTCCAGCTTTTACCTTACAAGGTGCTTGCCTTAAGCATATCTTCACATAAATCAGGAAAAAAAGAAAAAAAAGCAAATGAATCACAAGGATTTGCCTTGATCGCTTCAGGGTCTACAGCAACCACTAAACAGGAGATTGCCAAGACTGAAGTCTTAATGAAATGAAGATTAATTGTTAAATTAAATTAAATTTATAATGATTGAGTGGTGTATCATGTTCATGTAAATTGCTCAAAAGCATGGTTACGAGCCATGGACAGATCCATATTTGATAATATGATTTTAATATTCAGTTGACACTTAGCATATAACTGCTTTTATTAAATGCATAAGATTATAACCATGGCACTGTCAAGCCTATTCCCATCAGAGAAATACATTTTACAGATGCTATTCCTTCCATCAAACTTCTACTCTTTTATAATTACACCAGCAGATAAAGTACCCTGAATACCAGTATTTCACAGCAAGGGGATAGGAGAGAATCATGCATTTAAAATAATACAGCTAAGAGTTGCAGCTTAGCCATTTAGGGGTAATCACAGGAATGCAAAACTGCAGCAAGGTGAGTGTGGCCCCTGCATAGCAGCAGGGGCTGCTCTTTATTCTGAGATGCAATGTATATAGAAAACTACTTAATAATTCAGTATTTTCCCTTAGCCAACTTACAGCATCCATTTTCCAGAAACCATAGGCATTGTGGCATTCATTTTGATATGCTTACTCATGCACAACTGGATTAGAGAAATAGGGGAACAAGGCCACCCAGCCTACACTTCCTAAAGCAGGTTTTAATTTTATCTGTCATTGGCTCAAAAGTTACACTCAACTGATCCTAAAATTTTAAGAATTCCCCCATTAAAGGCTAGATCTGAGCTCCTGGTAACTGTATTGCCTCACTGAAGGTAACGAGTCCATATGGATTTCTACTTCCTAGCAACTTCAGCAAGAAGTCAGATGCATGTATTCATATGGTCAGAGTCTCAGAAGAGCAGTGCTGGAGCTGTTAGCTCTGCTCAAGCTGTGTGAGAAAAATCAACTGCATGTATGAGCTCCTCTCCCTCAGAGAGAGGTGATTTGCTGAATGTGCAAAAAGTTTGATGGCTCAAATCAACTAAAAACAAGCTAATAACAGGTCAAAAAGTGGGATCTTTGAATAACAGCAAAACAAAAAATTTAGGCCTTTACTGAAGTTTTCCTGCATCCCATCCTTAAGCCCCTCAATGACCTTTTGTCTCTTCCTTACCAATATTCAGTCCTGTCTACATTCAGATACTCCTTTTTATTTTACTCATTGAAATATTTTTGACCGAGTTGAGTTGTTTGGATATTCATGTAAATTGTTCACATGTTCCAGGTTCTAAGAAATACTCCAGCAGTATCATGGGACTTTCTACCCTAACTATAACCCATACCATTGCAACCAGCCCATGAGAGCTGCAAATCCCTTGTGCTGGGGTGTCCTGCTGGCTCTGACACTCAGCATTGCAGCTCAGATACCCAGATACCACTGGGCTTTGGTCTACCAACCAGCTTAAGCTCACACTTCATTTTCAGGGATGGGAATTGTTTCTATTTGTGATGGGAATTGTTTCTATTTGTGATTTTCAGTATTAACAGTTGTTAAGGCCAATTTAAAAAAAAATCCCAAACAAAAACCAACAAACATACAAAAAACCTCCACAACAAATTAAAATAAAAATCATCTTGGTTTAAAGTAAGAGAAACATCCTGGCAAGTGGATTCTGCATGTGGGCTATGCTTTGCTGTGTCTCTCTTGTGCAGTGCTCTGTGTTTTCCTGGCAGTCATCCCTACCACCTGTATTTCACAGCACCAGCAGGAAAAGCTGTTGGTATTCAAATCATACCTCAGTTAAGACTACCACCATATGCTGACAAAATATCTTGTATTAGATGCTAGGACAGCTGTTTTACTACCACCTTGTATGACATAAGGTGAGAGCACAAGGAAATTATAAGGAGGAGGAGAATTGCAAAAGCCAAACAACTCAGACCTAGCATCAATCATTTGTATTACTTTGCTTGAGCACAGGGAAATGTTGTGGAGAAAGCTGGATAACTGCTCTCAAAAAGCACCTCTGATGCACAGATTTACTTTTACAGCCTTTAAGGAAAAAATATTTGTAATTTAGGTCATTAACAATGGTTACTCAGAACTGCCAGGGGAAATGTGAAGCACCTAACCATGTCATAAGAATAACACAGTAATCTCAAAATATTACAGCAATGTGTCACTTGCACTTTTGTTCTAAATAAAGAGAGGCAAATAAAAATTAAATATCACCTTAAAATAAAATGCTATTTCATTCTAGATTTCTGAAGGGCACCCATTTTAGAGCATAGTGCATCTAGATACCTCATTACTTAAAAATAAAAGACCTTTATTAATTTACCTGCGAAAGAATACCAGTTTACTTAGTGAAATTTGATCTCACTTTACAGCTTTTCTAACTTTATTAAAAACCTCTCTAGTGAAGCATTAATTACTAAACAGTGTCCTTCTGCAAAATGGACAATAACATCAATCACTGATGCATTAGAAAGAAAAAGGGAAGACAGGAGAAGTGTCCCTAGCAAAACACCTCTGAGTTTAAACTCTTCTCATGTAGTGAGACCTGCTGGCTGCTCTGCCATTGCTGCCTGGTATGAATACAGTGCCCTGCAAATAAAATCACTGCTGAACTCGTAGGTGAAAACTATGATATGTACAATTATTACTGAAAGAAAATCTACTATTCTCAGAGCTGTTTAAGAGGACTATTCAAATACAAATATTTACACAGCATTGAACATGTTTATCTCTTATTGCGTGGAATACATTATATTGTAAAACAGAACTATTCTACTACTTGCAAGAATTTTCAATAATATCTATTACAAAAATACTACTTCCATTGGGAACATAAAGACTAAAAGACGTTGGCTGTTTATATGGTATTTAAGCAACACTGTAGAGCTCTAAAGCAGTTCCTTAAACCTTTGGAGCTACTTGGCCTACAAAAACTATATTTATATTAAAAATATACTTATGCTCACACATATTTTCATAACCCTAAGTTAAGCAGCTTTGAATTACCTTGTATTTACCCACAGGAAGATATTGTGGATTAACTGGGATACAGAAGCTTGCAACCCCAGACCCCACACTTACATGCTTACTCCACAGTAGCTTAGCCTTTAGACGTGAATCAATAGGGTAGAGATTTCATCCCTAAAGAACAGGAAAAAGCCTTCCTAGATTCAAGCACAATATTTTCATGGCATAGATAGTAATTTTTCACACACCTCACCATCCACTAGGAAAGAAATATCCTAATGTGGCACATGCAACCATACTTGAGAAAGCTGGCTTCAGATCAGGCAAGTACCAGTAACTTCACATGAGACTTAGTTAAAAAATAAACTTTTTTTTTTATATAGACTGAAAAATATTACAGGGAAATGCTGGAATTTTTATCCCACTTTGCTTTTCCTTTCCCCAATGACTTTTAAATAAAACAGTACTAAAAACACAATCAGCGTTTTTCCTTTATCATAACTCACTTTTTTCTCCAGTCAACCCAATTTCTAAAATCCATTTGCAAAACAGCTTAAAAATATTATGGAGAAAAACGATGGCTAGAAATATTGAGGGTGAGGGGAAAAGGTCTCATTTCAAATATAACTAACAAAAAATAATTTACTAGGCTTACATTAAGCAAACAAACAGGCTCAAAATGCCCAGTTGAATACATCCATCGAGTGACAGTATGGGACCAGATACCCCATTGTGAAGCACAATTAAGACTGGTTATATTTACCACCTTCATTTACTTTAAAAAGATGAAAAAAAAATAATAATAATTTAAAAATTCACAATCCAGGGGGTAATCTCACAGGAGTGAGCAGCAGCTGTCACCTACCAGACCACTGCTGCAAGTATTTGCAGGGGAAAGCAGCCACGTGAAATGGCTCTGTCCCAAGTCACCCCACTGCCCTGGGAGGCTGTGGAGAGGAATTCAAACATGAATGAAGTGTTTTCCTTGCACTGCCCAGTGTAAGTCCTCACCATGCCTGGCTGGTGTTACAAAATTGTCTGCTACAGCAAAACACTTGCCAGAAATTATTAACACTCAGATTTCTCAGAGAAAGCCAGGCTGCTCTGCACTGAGGAGATGGCTGGTGGGGGAATCAGCAGTCAGCATCCTTCAGGGCTTTATTTTACCCAGAGACAAAGAGGGTAGAACTGAAGAAGTATTTTTCTTCTGCTTCACTTGCCTGATGCAGGAACAATTTTGGCAGGGGAGATGGGCAGCTATTTGGACCTCACTGTGTGGGTACAACTTCCTCCATGCAAATTTCAGCATAAAAAAGACATCCACCCCCTGCTCCCAGGCATGTTACCACCTCACTATCTGAAGAGTCTTATTTGGTCCCATTACTGTAGTATTCATAAATACCTTATAATCTTAACAGATTTGTTCTTACAAATTGCTGGGGGGAAAAGAAACACAGTTATGTCATTATTGCAGAAAGTTTTCATGTGCCACATTTTCTCAGGCATTTGCCCCAAGTCACCCACTAACACCGAGCAGAGCCAGGGGAAGAAACAAGAACTGGTCCCCACCCATGCCCTCCCCCCATCCACTCTCCTCCACAAGAATAACACACCCTTTCCCTTAATTACTCCTGCAGCATTTCAGCATCTTGGGTATTATCTAAAATACCAGACAATATTATTTATCCACATCTCATTAAACATTTTGCAGTTTAATTGCAGTGAACTTCTGAAAATGTCAGATCAGAACAGCCAGAACCCAGCTCTGCAGACTCAAGTCAAGATTGCTCTTGGCCCTATACTGATAAACACTGGTTAAACACTTACACAGCAGCTCATCAGAAAACACATCAGGCAGTCAAAAAGAAGCCCAGAGCAAGTCTTTCCAAGAAGCACCTCTGCTCCCTGCCCTGCTCAGGATGGATGCACAGGGAGAGCATGATCTTTAATTCTATTTCTATGCCCATTCGAGTCATGGTAGGATGCTCTGAGAGTCTCCACTTCTTCAGTCAAAGAGCTACAATGTTATTTGACAAAGTTTTGTCAGATATTAAGTAGAATTATCAAATCAAAGAGACTACTGTTCTTCTAGAAAATACTATTTACATCCAGTAATTTAAAACCAGAACACATACTCTTGAAAAACTACTTCTACTGAAAAAGTGTCCTCTTTTTTCTTATCAAAACTGTCACGGCTATTGTGCTCCAAAAAGTACTACTGTACAGGGTCATTCATTCAAAAAGGAATCTTGAATCCATTCAGAGTCTTTAGAGACTATTCTGTTAATTTGGCTCCACTCATTCACCATTAGGGTTGAATTCAGTCAAAAAAAAAAAATAAAGACACATTCCAAACTGCATAAAGCTGCAGAAGTACATGTTTCTCACCTCTCTGGTTGAAACTGGAGTTACACTTCGCTTTAGTTCTTTTTAGTTATAGCACCAGATCTCAGTGTCCTGTGTTGCAGAATCAGATAATGGTTTTAAAGTACACAGACAAGTATTTTGATTGACACATGTATGGCTCTACTCAGTGTTACCTGGAGTCCACTCATGCACCTCAGGATGCTCATTGAAGGAAAATGGGATATACTAATTTATTTAATCCTTAAATATGTTTGTTTAAGGATTACAATAAGCTACTTGATACAGGAATATAAGGCAATAAAGGGGATGGAAGAAATCCACAGTAATTTGGGGCTGGTGGATCACAGGACAATACACTCTCAGGATTTTGTGCTGGTAAGTGTCAAGACAGGCAGAGATACTGCATACAGAAATGTTTTGGTTAGAAAGCTAAGTCTACATGAAGGATGAGAACAGGGGTAGATGTATGTGGTTTTCTTCAGTGCCCATGCACAGTTTCTCCCAGCGCTGTGCACTGCTGCTTTTGGGAAAGTGTATGTACATACCCCTGGGATACAGCACTTCCCTAGTACTACACACTGCAGGACATAAAGCAGACAGAAAACTGACTGAGAACATCAGAACAGCCTGGAAAAACAGGACCAATAGCTCTGGACCAAAGAGGAAAAATTAAAATTAAAAAAAGAAAAAACACATTGGACAACCTGTTGAATGAAGGCCCAGGAATATGTTTAACTTTCTCTTGAGTCTACTGTAAGGGGCAGCCAGCTTGGGCTAAAGCTGCAGAACAAATGAGTGTTTAGCTGATTTGGTCCTAAAAAGGACTGGAAAATAATTATTATAGACCTGGAGATGTGCTACTGCTTGTTTTGTTTCACACTGGTGATGAGGAACCAAACACAAGCAACACTTTTTTTTTTTTTTTCTTCCAAATTTGTGCCTATTTAAAATTCTATTTTCGAATTTGTCAAAGCACTTTAAATTAATCTTCATATTATACAATGTAGCATATTTTTAGTGTAGCAGAGCATCACACAGAGCTTTATATCACCCAGAAGAATAAGCATGGACTGCTAAGTACTCTACCTATCTGCATGCTTTGGAACCAGCCCTCCCTCTTATCTCCCTTTCTGTCCCAAGTTCCTAACCAGCCTCCTGCCAGTATCTCAATGCATACTGGAATCAACTCACTCTCAAAGCTACCTTGAAATCGTAAAGCTAAACATCCAAAACATCTTTGTGTAGTTTGTTCTGAATGGAAATGTTGCAAATTACAGCTCCAAACAAAAAACATCAATGAGAAACAGTTTTTCAAAGAAAACTGGGAAGAGCTAAGATACAGTAAGTTCTCACTCTTATTTGAAATGCAAGAAGCTCATTTTTTCTATAAGTTCAGGATGTCTTTTGCATGTTTTCAGATGTATAACACATGTTCAAACACATACCTAACAGGATGTAATGTTAACTCTGAGCACAATCCTGATGCAATTAACACCTTACAGAAGCAAACACAAGGCACTGAAACTCTAATAATCTCCATTTTTCAGGCTAGAAGAACCAGTAAAGGACTAAGTAAGAAAAAAAAGGAAAAAGATGTTGCAGTGAAACTCAAAAAAATGCAGGTATGTTAAAAGGCACCCAAAGTCAGGACAGACAGTCACTGTGCTGCATGGGAAGGAACATGCTTGTGTGTTGACACCTCAGCCAGCTTCCTCTGTTAAAAAGCAAAGATTTTTTTTGTTGGTTCATTTGGATGTTTTGGGAGCAAGATAGTGGAGAAATGTAAACCTCACATTCCTAACATAAATATGAATGCTTTAATACAATGCTCCTGCCTATCATTCTTGTCCTACTCAAGCAAAACTTTGGCATGGTTTCAGGCCAACTCTGAATATGCAGAATATCACACGTTGAAAACATCCCATTGCTGTTGGGCCACAGCAGGGGTTGTTCTGGCTGTACACCAGGTAATGAGAAAGGGAAACAAAAGACCAACTGCAGTATTTCTCCCTTAGGAAAGGATAAACTTGAGCTAATTACAGACTTTATCAGGAATGAAGAGAAATTTAAACCACACTTGTTTCCTCATAGCTAATGTTTGTGTTAACAAAGAAGGAGAATAGATAAAAGGCTACACCTAGAACTGAAGATCAAAATATTATGTACCTTTTGATGGATTACAGCACTATTAAACACAGTAAGAAAAAAGTGGGGAAGCTACCAGTTGAGACATACTTTCAACAGGACTTCACATTGTTTTATTCACAATATTTTATCTGATTAATCATACTACTCTGAGGTTTTTCCTCCTTTTTTTGCCCCTAGCTAGGTCACTGGATAGCGATGCTAATTTGTCAAAGTTCTCATGAAATTTTCTGCTTATTAAAAAGTGAGAAATTGCACTGCAATTTCAAAATCTGTATGTGAAGCAACTCCAGTGCTGGGGTCTCAGCGTGACCTCTGTTTTGATAGAGGAAAATACAAGTCTCCTTCATTTATATTAGAGATTAAAGCAGTTCCATCAGATACTGCAGCTTCCTCTCCAGGGGTATTTTGTTCAGGGTTTAATTTTGTTTTTTAAACACCTACAAGAAAGAAAAGAGGGAATAATATGCCAGATCCATTATGCCTATCTGATTTCCTTTTGACTTCACACAATTTAACTGCAGAAAAGTGAAATTTCAATTTTATCATAAAATAGTACTGAAATGTTTTCAGAAAACAGAATTCTGTATTTACCAGAAAAGGATGAAAATTAACATTCAAAGGCATATGTCAGATGGGGAGACTTAGAAAACAAAGTATAATTCTTTGCTGTGAAGGATTCAACCCCATGGGAGAAAATTAAACTAAACAGTTGAAAAAATCATTATAGAAAGCAAATGTCAATGCTCTAATTTCAGATATACTTTTCAATATGTGAGACTTTAGGAATTTTAGTAAGAAAAAAAAGCCCAACATTTTTTATGCCTTCAAGCTTCCTCAGGAGTACATTTCAGTTGCTAAAAAAGATCTTAAACTCAGACACATGCACTGAAGTCAGCTGGACTGCCACTCCACTCTGTGTGTTTCAGCACTTACTAAATCTATCCATAAATCTTCCCATGCTCCAAGAGAGAGGCCTCAGACAGAGGCTACTGGACATGAACCCTGCAATAATTCACTTCTATAAAACAATTTTCTACCACTCATGGGGAGCTAGTCACCAGCCTGGGCTTTGAAACAAGAGGAGAAAATCCAGTGGGAGACACAAGGCTGCAGCCAGCCCTGAGCCTGAAGCCCTCCAAAAACTCTGCCCAACAAAGGTAGGAGTCTATAAAATAAAAAAAAAAATAAAAGACTCACCAATGTAAGAGCCAAGTCATGCTTTGTCTAAAGTGGCTTTTGAAAAGACAATGCCTGAAGTGGGCAAAAGACTCTTATCTTCTAACTAAATAGAAATATTTCAATGATTTTAAAAACAAAACCTATGAGAGAATTTGCAGGTGAGTATGCACAGTGCCAGGGGCTGCTGCCCAGGTTGCTTGCAACACCTCCATGGTATGCTGGGAAATGCCTTCTCCTGCAGAAACCACCTCCTGACACCCACCCTTCATGTGCCTCATAATCTCTGTAAGACTAAACCCACACGTAGCAGGATGTATCTTGTTCTCTGCTGTATATAGCAAGGAGTGTAATCCCACAGAGGATTCTTCTGGGGAAGATGCTCTATTACCTGGGGAAATTTCTTACCTGGAAGCTTTCTACTACATGTCATTCAGTTCCTCTTCCAGTGCCTCTGACTTGGGTACAAATACACAAACAAAAGAAGAAAGGCAAAGGAGGAGGTCAAAGACTGGTGGAAGTCAAGCCTGGAGGAACAGGATTTGGAGGAAAAGTGGAGGACCGGAGAGATGCCAGAGTTTCCCATCCATGGTTGGTCTACTCCAGATTTTCTATTTCAAGAACAGAAACCCTAAATGCAAGAGTCTAAAATTATTAAAATACTACATTTCAACGGGCAAGGGGCCAGCTCACAGCATGGCCTGGGGAGAATTCAGAAGGCAAGAAATACAAACCTGCTCAAGGCATACCAGGTTAAATGGAGCTTGCTAAAAACAGATAAAAGGGTCCTGTCAAGAAGATTAAAATAAAGTGGACACTTGCTGTGGAAGGATGGAGGGAAGATAAAAACTAAGTAGTGTGAAAGAGAAGGAAAACAGAAGGAAAATACAAAACAAAAGAGAGAGTATGAAAGGGAAGTCCACCCAAAAGATGGAGACTAAACCAGAAAACTGATACAGGTTCATGCCATCAAGTCAAAGCAAAATCCCAACATGCAAATAGAAAGGTGAAAGCTCTGCGATCTGACCTAGGCTGAATATTCAAACTCATGAGGTGGTTTAGGTAGGTTTGCCCTTTTTTGTAAAAAAGAAAAGAAAAAGAAAAAAAATCAAGATTACCTGCCAAGCCAAGAGGAGTTGCCCTCAAACACAGACATAGCAATTTTTCAGTCTTAGCAATGCCAAAGTGTATTTGGTGTCATGGTGTGCTAAGTATTACAAATGTTCAAACATAGTAGCAGCTTATATGTATACTGGATTATATTTCTGTTACTTTAAAAATTATTAGCTTACAGTTCTAGCAGCTGTGAACCAAGAGGTCAAATCCAAGCCACACCAAACTTACAAACAGATCAGAGATGTACTTAACACATAATTCTTGTCTTCAATGCAACTGAAATCCAAATCCTAGTATGATCTGAGAGGGTGAATCACAGCTTCAAGAGTCTTTATACTACCCAGTATTTCACCATGCCTCTCACAAGATGGGAATACTAAGTGAGCCCCCAAGCCAGCAGCCATCACATCTTCAAAGGCAGAAGAAACTAAACTGGAAATAAACTGAGAAATGAGCTCTTCATTGCAGCTGTGATTAAATGAACCAACTGCCTAATGCTAGGACAAATATTGTACTTTGCTGGATTTAGCTGCATTTTACCCAAGCTGATTATAAAAGCATGAGATAAGTTGTAATTATGCACTAGAACAACACATCTTTGAAATGGCAGGAAAAATTAAGTGTCCATGCACAGAGACATAACACTTTATCTAAGGATTTTTTGGTTTACCCCAATGATCCTGGCTAACTGAACCTATAAACCATATCATAATGGTTTATAGAACCTATATAACCTATAAACCTATATTCATAATGTCAAAGTTTTTCCAAGTCTTCTTCTTCCTCCTTCTTCCTCCCTCCCCAAACTTGCAAACTGAGTCTTAAGGTTGAAAACTTCAAGCTTGGCAATGAAACAGGAAGCATGAAACATGAGAAACATGAAACATGAGAAAAATAAGAACCTACCTCCCCTTTAACTTTTGATAAATTAGTTCCCCAGTAATTTACAACCATACAGCAAAATACCTTTCTCCTTGATGTTTATGTTGTACTGAAGCTTGAACCCAAACTCTTTGGATTTGCAGTATTTCTTTTTAGTAAAATTATCATATAACTGTAAAGCCATGGGAAGGCCAAAAAAAGCTGCACATAAAAGGCACTCTGAGACTGAACTTGAAAGTGCACAGGGTATTTTCTGGAGACTATGTACAATAGCAGACAAACCTTCTCTCAAGCCTGAGCCTGCTTTTCCCTGTGTCTCTATAGAAAATCCAAAGTTAGCAACAACCAGGAGACAAAGCAAGGTGACACATTGTGTCCAGGAGGACCCAGGTCTAGCAGGACTCAAATGTCCCTCTATTCCACTGAATATTCCTACATATTCCTGTCCACAGCCCCAAGTCAGCACTGAGATGGAAGAAGTACAAAGGGATTCACAGTGAAGCTGCAGTCTTAATGCCACGCAGGGCTTTGTAACTCTTCCAAATTTGCATCAGCAACTCCACTCCTCTCTTCCTCCCAAATTTCTCTCTCCTGTTATATTCCATCACTGAAGATGTCACAGAATTTTCTCATCAGCATGAAACATTCACTGGAAAGAGTCAAGTTTATTTTGCTCAATGTGTTTTTTGCTAGATAAGCATTTGGGAACTGCTATTTGTCTTGCAGAAGTCCTGTTTCTTCTCGATACAGACTGGTAGCCTGCAAGCTGATTTCTCCAGCATCCTACTTAATTGTGAGTCTTGTTCTTGTCAGTGTTTATGATTGCAAATACTGTGCTATCCTGATATGCATGCAGCTAACAATTTTCACAGATGTATTTATATTCAAATATTACAAGTCTTTGTTGAGATCTGATTTATTTTTTCCCTCCATAAGAACTGGGATGTATTGCATTGCTGACTGGTCAACAGCAACTCTCCCAGAGTGGAAAAATACTCCCCAATTTTGTTTTTTTTCCAGCAGAAAAGGAAAGCAGGCTTAAAATCAGCAGTTAATCTTGAACTGAGTGAAGGAGCACCACATATATTCAGGGTTTTCACCCTAATAGTAACTGACCAGTGGTGGCATTGCTTTGCCAAGTGGCCATGAGGGGCAGCCTTCCTTGAGAAAATAATTCATTCACCAATGATGGGCACTGCTCTAGATGTACAGACTGTAGCAAAAAACATATCAGTTCATCAGCTTGTGTCAAAACTAATTTGTCAAGTGTCTCCCAAAAAACCTCTGTACTTTGAAACACATTACAACAAGATTAAAAGGTGGTTATCTCACTCTAAGCACCCAGGCCAGGGCCTGACCATCCCTTTGGTAGAAGGATCTCTTGGTGCTTCAAGGTAGCCAAGAAGATCCCCATACATTTAAATTACTCTTCTGATAAAATATTTCAGAAGACAAGGTAAAGCATTCAGTGCTGGAGAAAAACCTCCTAATGGAACTATTTGCTCTGAATCATAGAGCTGGAAAGATGAAATCCCAAAGACTGCACCAAAGAGCAGATCAGACCAGCACAACCCTATTGGCACCACAAATGGGTGCTACTACTCAGTGCCTTTGGAAAATGCAAATACTGGGCAGTGTTGGGCACAACACAAAGCACTTTGCTGCAAAGCTTACAAGACTGAAAGGAAAACAAGGGAAAATATATTTACAGGCTTAAGGCAACATCTGCTTGAGCACTGCAGTATTTGTTCAGTCAGACCTGTCATATGCCATGCAACAAACTTATTTTCACTGTCCCTTCTGTTACTGAGACTCAGTCAGGGCTCCCTAACTCCTGAGGGAACCAGTGCTTTACCATGAACTGCTTCCACTCAGATGTAATGGAGTGAAATTGTCCATGCCTTTATATTAAATGGTTTGAGGCAACATGGTCTCAAAATTCATTAGCTGTGTTTATAAACAGACCTTACATATATACATTCTGTGTCATCTTTCCATTTTGAAAAAAAAACAAAAATAAAGAAAAAAGAAAGAAGTGAAAACCAAAGAAGTTAAAACATACCCTGACAGGACCAAATGATCAGCATGAACTGAAATACCAGTTTATGTGTCTCCACTTTATAGATTACCTAGATGGGGAGGATATTTCTGCATACATGTATAGCATCTTACACTTTAATCAACTATTTGCAAGATACAGAAAAAGTCTCCAATTCTGCTTTACAAATTAGAGAAATTACATTTAGTCAGACCTTGTGCGCCGATGTGGATGGGAAGGATCAAACCAGGGGCTCCAGACTTTACCTGCACTCAGGATTTCTTCTGAATCCAGGTGTTATATTGAAGCTAATCAGCTAAATTCTGGCCACACACACTGTGTAGGCACTTAAAAGACCAGTCAGACCCATATGCTTGCAACCATGACCCTACACAGCAGGGATGAGGAACTGCCTCACCCACCCATTTAAGCCAACCACAGGCCACTTTACACTAAGTCAAAATGTATTTAAAACTAAATTCAGGGGCTGATAGGATATTGCACCATAATAAAGAGTGTGCATACTGTCCAGTACCTCTGAATCTCCCTAGCAACATGTGAGAGAGAAACGTGAGAACAATACACAGATCTGAAATTTAACAGGATGAAAGGAGGGAGATATGAAGCACTGTTGAATACAAAATGAATTTATGTGGTTGAACAGGTGAGTCTCATCAAAGCTCATACATTTTTCCTAAAAGTGCTACAATTTTGGATCAATTTCTTCATTTGCTTTAAGAAAAATTACACAACTCAGACTTCACAGAGGGTTAGAAGCTTCTATAGTTGGATATTTTTTTATTATTATCAGTGTACTTCTGTACTTCTGAAAAACCCACTTGAAAGAATAATAAAGTAATATGAATAGAATAAAGAAATAAAATTAATGTAATTAAATATTGATATCTTTCTATGGTTTGTTGTTAATTGCAACATGGATACAGTTAAACAACAGATGCTGTGTGTGGTTTTTAACTACCTGTAAAGTTTGGTTTGTTCTGTTTTTCTTACAATTTTTTTTGTTAAACAGCTGCTGGGTGATTTTCAGCATGGAAAATTAGAACTTTCCTTTCACCCAAGAAAGAAACAGTAATTTGCTGTTAATCCAAAGAATAAAAGAGAGCATTTTTATCCAAGCACCAGGTATTAGGAAAAGAAAGGGAGAAACCAGCTGGAATGTGAAGTCACCCAGCAAACAGGAAAAACCTATCGCAATAAACAGGCCAAGCATGACAAGACAAATCTGGCTCATCCACCTCAGTAACTGCTTTATGGAGGCAAATGGCTTTTTATTCTTTCATTCCTCACCCCAGCACCTCCCCCCACCATAATAAATATACTGTAACACTGCATTAAGCAACACTATGAGAATATTCGGTGGAGTCATTTTGTTTCAAGATCATCTTTTTTTTTTAAATTTAATCTTTATTTTGCTCTGTATTTTGTGCTTGAGAAAGTGAAGCCTATTAAATGCTCCATCACACAGAATTGAAAGGTAGGAACCCCTTGGTGCTGGAGTTGTTGCCCTGATGGGCTCAGCCCAGCCACAGCGAAGCCAGGATTTGTTCCTAAAACCCAGAGCTCACAGCAACCTCCTGACACCAGGGCATTGGTCTCAAGCCACCACTGTAAAAGCCCTGCAGCACCTCATTCTTCCTTGCACATGATATAACTCTGAAGTTAAGCCCAATACACAGAAAAGTGTAGTATTTCATTTTCACAAGTGCTCTACTCCTTAAATTTCCCACAGTCAAAGGGTCTTCATTATCCATAGCTCTGAGGCAAATCCAGATTTTTAATGCAGTATAACAGCTTATTTCCATTCAAGTCAGGTACGTAAAATGACTTCAACTCTTCGCAGATCTTAAACAAAAGCTGTACCACAACCAGAACATTCATTCTAACAAAATTAAAAGTGAGGAGGGAGACAGTGTTCAACATATGCAGCGTCGATAACCATCTCAAGCCACTCAATGTACAAACAGCTAAACAAGTAATTTGGGATGGGCCCTAAGTTGTACGTAACTGAGTCTAAAGAAGATGAATCCCAATTAAAACCAGTAGCAGGATTCATGGTTTATCACTCACCACCTGTCTGCCAAAAAGGAGAGCACTGTCTAATATGGCAGCAGCCATATCAGGTGACCCGCCTGGTGCATGAGAGGAAGGCTGTGGATGTGGTCTATCTGGACTTCAGCAAGGCCTTTGACACCGTCTCCCACAGAATATTCCTGAAAAAGCTGTCAGCCCACAGCTTAGACAGGGGCACTCTGTGCTGGGTTAGGAACTGGCTGGAGGGCTGGGTGCAGAGAATGGTGCTGAATGGGGCTGCATCAAAATGGCGGCTGGTCACTAGTGGTGTCCCCCAGGGATCAGTGTTGGGCCCAGTTCTGTTTAATATCTTCATTGATGATTTAGATGAGGGGATTGAGTCCATCATCAGCAAATTTGCAGATGACACTAAGCTGGGGGGTAGTGTGGATCAGCTGGAAGGCAGGAGGGCTCTGCAGAGGGAGCTGGACAGGTTGGAGAGTTGGGCTGATTCCAACGGGATGAGGTTCAACACGGCCAAGTGCCGGGTCCTGCACTTTGGCCACAACAACCCCATGCAGCGCTACAGGCTGGAGAGCAGCCAGGCAGAAAGGGACCTGGGAGTCTGGATTGACAGGAAGCTGAACATGAGCCAGCAGTGTGCCCAGGTAGCCAAGAAGGCCAATGGCATCCTGGCCTGTATCAGGAACAGCATGGCCAGCAGGTCCAAGGAAGTGATTCTGCCCCTGTACTCAGCCCTGGTGAGGCCATACCTCGAGTACTGTGTCCAGTTCTGGGCCCCTCAGTTCAGGAAGGAGATTGAGGTGCTGGGGCAGGTCCAAAGAAGGCAACTGGGCTGGTGAAGGGACTCGAGCACAGATCCTATGAGGAGAGGCTGAGGGAGCTGGGGGTGTTCACCCTGGAGAAGAGGAGGCTCAGGGGAGACCTCATCACTCTCTACAACTCCCTGAAAGGAGGTTGGAGCCAGGGGGGGATTGGTCTCTTCCCAGGCGACTTTCAACAAGACAAGAGGGCATGGTCTTAAGTTGTGCCAGGGGGTTTAGGTTGGATATTAGAAAGAATTTCTTTACAGAGAGGGTGATCAGACATTGGAATGGGCTGCCCCAGGAAGTGGTGGATTCTCCGTCCCTGGAGATATTTAAAGAGACTGGATGTGGCACTCAGTGCCATGGGCTGGGAACCGCGGCGGTAGTGGAGCAAGGGTTGGACTTGATGATCTCAGAGGTTCCTTCCGACCCATCCAGTTCTATGATTCTATATATATTGCCTAATATAGCAGCTCTAAGTGCTTATACAAGGGCACTAGGAAGCAGGAAGGGCCTTTTAGAGCCAAGTAGAGACCATCAGGATACCAGTAGAGACCATCAGGATACCAGAGGGGAAAAAGAAGCAGCTTTGGGGGGCTTTAAAAGTTGCTACACAATGACATTTATACCATGTGACTTTTACTATGTGTTGCATGCTGGCATGCAAGTATTGTAAGGCACAAAAAAAAGCCAGTACACAGTCACCTAGTCAGGTCCAAGAAAACAGTGGTGTGAGACAAGAAGTGCAGGCACCACAGCCATAAATTTATAGGATGAGAAGAGAAGCCTCCTACATGCAATATTTACTGCCTACTCAGTATTCTTTTTTATTTTCCTATGTTTGCTTGACCTTGGACACTCCTCTTCTTTGGTATTCTCTGTGCAGTGCAGAGATCTCTTTCAATACCCAGCAAGTCTTAGCCCTTCCAGCATGCAGGTGAAGGTATTTTGCCCTGCCTAACATCAGACACCAAATGCAAGAGCTGCCTTCTCTCCCTAATGCATAAGATAAGGCTGCAATGACAGCTAATAAAGCCCTCCACATACAGACAACTGATGAATATTCATTAGAAGTCAACACATAACATTTATATCATCCCACAGGGAGGATGAAGTGCCTCCCCTCAGGTAGCAACACCTCACTCAATTCACGATGGATCACTTTGTATTATGTTAGATAAAACCCACAGCTGCCTGCATCCTCTGCATTTCAAGACAGTTTTTCTCCTTCGTACACAGAATTCAGAAAGGAGACCGAGGCATGCAGAGTGACCCTGCTGGCACTGCAGAATGCACTCAGCTTTTTCATACACATACCCAAAGGTATTTCTCCATGAGATAATATTTTTCAGGCTCTGTTGGACATGGAGAAAAAAAGATTCAGTGAAATAAACACATCTGTTACCTTAAGACAACTGTCAGTGTAAGGAAACAACTGAGCAGCAACTATGTCCTAGGTACATCCATTGCTTTGTATGAGGGCAATCCTTAAAACAGAGTCCCAGAAGTCCAATTAGACTGTGAGCATCTACCTCCCACTGACATCTCTTAGCAGCATAAGCATACATCCCAGGCTGTTTTCATGTTTTAGGACTGTATCTGGGCTAGAAACACCAGATAATTATTTCTAACATAGCAACTGTGAGCATTCCCAGCCTTTCTGGACTTCTATGCATTCATCATATTAAACAAGGAGAGCCTTCCAGATTACTACAGAGATACTGGACTGGCAGTGGAGAGATAAATAGCATGGATTGAACAAACTGTAGATTAGGAGGCTTGCAGGCACATTCTTGCTTCATGCTTATATACTGCCCACATCACCTCAACATGCACTTGTACTTAATCAGCTGTTGGACACTGCAAAGATTAAATCACATGATGACATCCTCAACTTTAGTTATACTGAACTGTGCTGATTATTAACAGCTGAGAATCAAGCCCTTAAGCTTTGGAGAGACTCCATTACCTTTATTTCACATCTTGAATAGTGACCAAACTCTGCCCTCAGTGGGATTCACTCTGCTTTACTCCTGAGCTCATGACCTCCAGCCTCTTACACCAGATCCATGAGAGCTTCTCCCATCATGTTCTGGGGGGCAAAACATATTTCAAGAAAGTCTTGCTGGATGTTGCTGTGATAGAGCTTATCTGGAACAGACCCTGTTCCAGAGAACAGCAGATTGTAGGGGAATACCGTGATAAGGACCACTGCTATCTGGGGAGGGCCTGCACACCTTATGTTATCCAACTCTTGCCCTTCAGCTCCTGGTACAGAAGTTACCACCATGACAGACGGCAACACAGCTCCCTCATTGCTTCAGGCACTCTAACCTGAAAATTAAACTCAATATAATCTCAGGACCATTCTATTGGGTCCAAAGTAGATCTGTATGAAGGTCAGAATGAATGTTCCCAAGCTACTAGAGGCAGTGCTAAAATCAAGAAATCCTGATGAAAGCCAGGCTGTATGCAGTGACTGAGGAGATAAGGTTTGTGCAATCTGTAGCAGACAACACCAGCATGGCCAGACTCCTACCCAGTGCAATCTCCAGAATCCCTGCCAGCTGCCAGGGAACAGGCAGGGGCACTCTCCCTGCAGAGAACAGCAGGGCCAGGGAGCAGACAGCAGAGATCCTACCATAATTCACACTATGATTGCACTTGTATCCCCTGTGCATACAGAAGACTACAATGCTCTCTGGAGCCCATGCTCTCCTCCTGCCTCCCCTGGTCTCTCCTCAAACACCACATACAGGAGCTGGCCACAGAGGTTGAGTCTGGGGCTCCTGACAGACACTGAAACACATTTTGCAGACATTGACAGTCTGAGCTCTTAAGAGCCAGCTGTAACCTGAAAATAAAAACAGTAGAATTAAAATCTACACATTCAATAATTTTCAAAAATTATCTGACATCCTAATCTGACTCTGAAACCTAGATTTTACGATACCAATTGCTAGGCAGCTGACACCAACATGCTCATTTGTCATACGTCTCCTCAGCCTCTGATTCTTGAATTGTTAAACATGAAAGAGAGTAATAATTCAGCATTGTTCTATTGCTTATGAAAGCCATACAGGGAAAAAACATAAAAAATAAACTAGGCCAGTTCATTTGAATGAACTTATGCATGCAATACAAAATGCAACATGTGCCTTTCAAGCTGTCTCATTTATGATAACACAAAAGTTGCTGATGGAATGAGAATTCCCAGGTAGTTATCAGGGAAACTTCCAGGTAATTTGTATTTTTACTGCATTATCAACTCTCACATCATGTCAGCAGCTTGAAAAAAATAAAACAATTATATCTCCCACAGTTTTTATTTTGCTTTAACCGAGTAAATCTCATCACTTACTGCAAATTATTTTGCATTCACTGCAAAATGGTTTGTTCTTTTCCAAAGGAAAAAGAAACCTAACACTTCCCCTGAATTGTTAGGTTTCTAAGACAAATAGCCAGCTTTACTAAGACAAATAGCCAGCTATCAAGGGAAGAAGTATCTGGTTACCATATCTCCAAGATACACAAGCTGGGCCAGACTATCAGGTATCTCACTATCATCAGAACAGACAGAGCCAAAGCTAAGACTGCTAATTTCATCCTTAACCTGCACAAGCTAAAGGAGGAGGAACAACTGACTTACCAAAGGTAAGACAGACATGTTCATACGGATTAATTTTAGGAGCAGGAACTGAGACCAGTGGAATCAAAAAAAATATTTTTACACTTCTGCTCAAATTCTTGGCAAAAGCCAGGAAAAAAGACAAACATTCCACAAAATTTTTGGTTGTAGCTCATTGCTCTGGCTAGAGCAGTGCTAAAATTTTACAGACTTAACACTACAAGTGCAAGCTCCTAAGGCTGAGGGAGAGCACGCAGCAAGAAAGTAAAGAAGAACACATATTTGTGAACAGTCCTTTGTAAAATTGTCTTTTTAACTTTCTATTAACTACAACCCCAGACTCTGATTTTTATACCCCACCAAACACCACTTCACCCGGGTTAGCATTCTTACCCTGGCTGCAAAGAGGAGTCCAGACAGCATTTCCCTGTTGTACCAGGGAAGCTGAAACTGTTTCATCACTTATGCATCAGTTTGCCTCTGACAGAAAACAACCCAAGGTACACCAGGCAAGGGAACCTGAACCTGTGGCATAACTCTGCAACATCAGTTCTTTCCCCAATATCCCAGAAGTTTGTTCCCTAGCTTGTCACAGAGCAGCATCTTCATCCAGCAGCACAGTTCAGAGTCTGAAAAGTTTTTTGTATCAGGATGTGAAACAAAATCCTGTGCCAGCAGCAGCAGAAGTTTTGCAGATGCTCTGATGGGCAACAGCCACACAACACTGGCAGCACATCTGAATCCTCATCTGAGAATGCAGTTCTGGAGCTGCCCTGAGAGTGCTAAAAGCAGGTCTGGTTGGAAAGGACAATGCTTTGTATTTTGTGCAATCTAGAATTTTGCACCGTTAGGTTTATGTACCCTCATTAGGCTCTGCAGTCTACGCTACTCATTTCTCTCTTTCAGTATTAGCAGTACTTCATTGAATTTCTAAAATAGTCCTTAGTAGGTATTTGTTTTCCCTTAAAATAGAATTCGCAGAAAACAAAAACATAACATTCAGGTGCCCTTCAGCCATAAATCTTCCAAATTACAGTATACATTAATATTTCATAGAACTTTGTGAAGCAGTTTTATCTTCTCACATCTCTCTTCAAGTGACAAGAGGAAAGGATTTGTTTAAAAGAATTCACTCCAAAACTTGTCCCCTCTTTATTTTTTTTGGTTTTAAAGATTACCATGAAATTGAAATTTCTGAAATATGAACTTTTTCAAACCAGAACAGGGGCAAGAGAGGAAAAAAAAATAAAAATAAAAAAAAAATCAAGGGTCAAGCAACTAGTACCAATCCAAAATGTTACAAGCAAAAAGTCTGCATACAAAAAACCTGAACTAGGTATCAGGAGAAGCTAGGCTAATTTTCAAGACCAAGTTTCTTGCAAACATCCCTTTTTTCTGTGGGAATGATGTTGCTTCAAAGCCAACAGCAGCAATTTGTGTACATTAAGCTCCAGGGAAAACAAACCTTAGACAAAAGAGCATTCCCTGAGATGGGCAGGAGTGGGATGGGAAGAACAGAGCATGGGGTGGTCACACACAGAGCAGCATCTAGGAATATAAACCTATAAACCTAGACAAAATATCTTTGAACTCTGGTGCAAAACAATTGTTTTCTGCATTGAGTGTTGTTATAAGATACTTTCTGAAGGTCTTTACAAACCTTATTCCATGAAAACCTGGGAAGTTTTAAGTTGAACAATCTCTATTTAATTCCACAAAATTGAAGGTAAAGGAAATGAAATATTTGAGTACAAAAAGTGCCATAATTTGATGTATCAGAGCTGTGTCAAAGTTAAACATGAATTACTATATTGTTTTGACTAGGCTAGAAACCTACATGGGATTTTTTCACACATTCAAAAATATGAAAAAAAAAAAAAAAACTAGGAAAAAAGATGTTTGAGGAAACATTTTTTCTTTCCCATTCACTGCACATGCATTTTAACAAAAGCAATACACTCTAGATGGATAAAAACAATTTTCCATCATCAGGGAAGCCTTAAACAATCCCTGACTGCTTATAGCATCATCTCTTAGGCTCCTACTAAATTGCAGTTATTTGTTCAAAACAAAACGATGAGGCCTGTGATATAATAGAGCAATTTAAACAGTGAAGAATACAACACCTGTAATTCAATTTCATGGCAGCTGGTTTCACAACATGTTTCTATAACACTGTTATGATACAGGAAACTTCTGGGAGAGTGTAGCAATTCTTTAAGTAAGCCAGGCTCTCAAGAGAAGTGGGCTTTAAGTAGACAAATACTATAAACAATAAGCAATTTTTATCTCCATGCCAGTCCTTTCACTTCTATCTCCAGTTAGTTGCCACTCTTCTTAGTTTATAAATCATATTGAGAGGGTGTTGTCAGAATAGGTAACAATAAAAGTCACCTGAAATCTCTAAACTTGAGTTAGTTTCCAGGCAGAGGAATACAAGAGTTTCCTTTCCCATTCATCTTAGGTACACCATTCACCACATACAAAGAAAGCTGTAAATCCCAGGCAAATGACCCTCCCAGGAAAGTCAAGGAGGGAGCAGGGGGTCAGATGGAGATACTAATAACTACCTGTCAAATCAGAAAGTACACCAGAAACATTCTCCCAAAAGGAGATATCTAGCATTAGCTCAAAACACTGCTGTTGAACTACAACAAACAGTGAATTTTTTTCATCCTACATAGCAAATGATGAGACCACTTGGCTACTTTGGTGGAAAGTTCTTTAGAGTACAAATTCAGGTGGATATTGAAATTGAGGTTTGTAAAGAGTCACACTGATGTTCTCCTTCAAGGAGTACTGAACCATGCTACCACGTCCACTTTGTGTATTGGGAAGAAACAGGACACCCAATTAGGAATTGGCTTCCAGATTTTATAACTGGCATAAATACCAAAGTGGGACATTTTGGTAAATCTTTGCAACTTTATATATACTAGCCCCAGTGCTGAAAACCTTCCCATCTCTTTTCCCTGGCTTTCTGTTCCTTGTACATCTTCTTCTCCCACACCAGGAAAAGAATTTGGCCAGAGATCTGGGATTAGGAACTTTGCCAGGCTGAAATGCTGGCACAATTAAAGTCATCAACACAGAACAGCCTGAGACTCCCTGTGAAGACAAGGCAGACACTGGTCACATGCAAGATCTGGTGGAGCAGATCAAGGGCACTCAGATAAAATGGATGTGCAACAGGAACATGCTCTATTTCAATAACTGTAGGCTAAAGGAATACTTCTATAGTCAGGATAAGAAGGAATAATCCTTCTGATGAAATGTATAGTTGGTCATAAATCACTCCTGTTCAACCAGCTCTGCTTGAAACCCAAATCAGCAGCACAAGCAAGTGACCTTGAGTCCCCCATTCTGTGCAACTCACTCCATCCAAAGCAGAAATCACACCAGAAATTGTTCAGTAGCCCCCTTCCTGCATTTCATGTCTCTCATATTTTGTGTCATTCCAATTTAGAGATTCTTCACCAACAATCATTCCACCTACATTGATATTCCCCACATGAAAGGAAAACAGCTGAAAATGTCTAAAGTCTATTATTGAGAATGGCTCTTCAGTCCTACCTGCTTAATTTCTACATTCCCAGGCATCACAACAAACTCACATGCTGAAAACACAAGAAGATACCAATCTCCTGATGAAAGCCTTGAATGAGCTAATGAAATTTGAACCAATCCATATCATTAGTGAGCAAAGATATTTAGATTAGCTAGCTACAAGTTAGCAATAATTTCTAGAAATGCATACATAGAAAACAAGAGTCAGCTGAACTAATTTCCCCTCTAACCTTTGATTTGGGTGCTTGTATATGCTGCATCTGGTAGCACATCAAAGCTTGTCGAGATGTTCTTTAAACTCGAACAGGAAACTTGTGGTGCTTTCATCTGAAGACATTCAGTCTGTATTCATCAGTAACTCCTTCCCATAGCTCATTAATTAGCTCAGCATGTTACCCACTATTAGCAACACGAAGAAAACTACAAATGAAAAGGACTGTGCACTGCTTCTAGGAAAATGAGACTGAGAGAATTGGTACCTGCCTACAGTGCAGATGCAAAATACTAAAAAACTGTGTTTTGGGGAGCAAAATGTGACTAGAGAGTGGTAAGGCTTTGGAAGTTCCAATACCCCTGGTGTTTTAAACAATTTTGGTAGTAAAATCTGTAATGTTGTTACATTGCCAGACCACAGGAAAAATAGTGTTCACTGGTAAGCTTCCCCCACTGAAGAAAACTGAGGGTGCACCTTTCCGCCTAAGATGGGGCTCACCACACTCACCCTCACCCATCTATCCAAAGGCTCCTTCTGGAGTCAGTGGAGAAAACCCACCATGTGTGCATTTCTTTATATCCTAAGACAGAAGTGTAACATGAAAACAACTGTGGGTGCCTATTTTCAACTTCTACAGAGGAAAAATTAGAACAGGACAGAAAATAGAACAGAACATAGAACAGAACAAAAAATAATAAGTAGGAAGCTTTTGTTGGCTAAAGCTAAGCTAAATTTTGCTTTAATGAACATAAGCTGGCTGTAGATCTCACTGCACCTCAAATCTGCAGGTAGAGGCAGGGATGCCACATCTCCTTTCATGATTCACAATGGCCATGGTCAACTGGGATTGAAACATGCAGAAAGGACAGTCTTCAACAGTGAGTGACATAATAAAGATTTCATTTCAATTAGAGTTTAACAATATTCAAACTGTAACAAAAATAATGCTCTAGGACTCCTGATGTTGGTTTGGGTAACCAAGTCTGTCAATGTAAGTACAATTATTTAAAGAAATTATTTAAAGAAAATCACCCAGCAGTGCCATCATTACTAAACACTAAGACAAAAGCATAACTAAAAGCTAGACTAGAACAAGGCATTTCTGATCTTCATTGAGAAAAATGAGTGAAGCCACAGCTTCAGCAACTGATTCAGTATTACAAAAAAAAAAGACATTTACTGAGTATTTCACCTTTTCAGGACACTTAAACACTGATCTAGTTGCATTGTTACTCCACTGTCAGGCCTAATGCTGATTAAAAACATCCCCATCCCAAAGCAGTTCCCCTCATTACACTCCTATGGCATATTTTTCTTTTATAGCAGATACTGATGTCAGCAGTTAATAGAGTTAATACCTTCTTCTAGCAGACTGAAGGATCTGACCTGAATAAGGCAGGAGAATAGAGTTAGTTTTTATTTCCACACCAGCTGCTTTGATTTCAGGAGCTAAAACACCTCAGGCACCCTAAGTTTTGAGTTTTTTAAAAGGATTTCTCAGGGTTTGGTCACCATTTTGTCACATCATTTTCTCTTTAAACAGAGGTGTGAGACAGAACTCCCTCCAAAGCCCTGCAGAGTTCTGCCAGCATTGCCAGAAGGTGGGCAAAGAGCATCACCTCCCAATTACTGGGAGATATAATTATCTCCCAATTTACAACTGCTTGTCCTAGCTAAAGAAAACAGAATTCTTCTCCAACTGAAAACATTAAGTGATGGGTGAGGCTCCTACTACACAAGCATGGATTTCAAAATATAAGCTTATATAATTACTTTTTGATTTACCTAATGCATCACAAATTGTAAATTACAAAAGAGATTACTCAAGATGCAAACTCTGATCTCATTTTATCCCCATCCTTGACTAAGATTAAAAATGGGGTGTTGGGTTTGTGTGTAGTTTTTTGGGCTCAGAGGGGTTAAAAGTGTAAGGAATATAATGCAGTGTATTTGGCTTGGTAATATCAAGGCAGAGATTGTCACAGCATGAATTTGTACAGCATTTACCTTAGCTGCCCTTTCTTTATAAAGTCAGCATTTCTCCAGCTATAACAATAAGGCACTAAATAGACAAAAAAAGAGTAGGAAAGGTTTAACACAGCCATTTTACAGTTGGGGAACTGAGGGGAAGAGAAGTTAAAACATCTGCCCAGGGCTATCTGGTAAGTACATGCTGGAGGTCTACACTGAGAGCAGCCATCCAGAGACCTGCTCCAGCATGCAGCTCTCAAGGCTATTTTTTTTTTTTTTTTTCTTCAAGGTAACTTCCCAATTCTCTTCTCTTACATATTTCAAAGAAATGTTTTGAAAGTTAACTCTTTGAATTTTCATCTTGAAAGAAATCTCATGCATTGTCTACTTGGAGTTTTAGTTCAGGTAATTTCTTACCCCCACTGCTGGAGCTCCTTGCACAAAGAATTTTATGCCTATTGTCTTGACAACTTCTGCAAAGATGTTATTGCTATAAACCAACTATGGCCACAGAAAATATGCTACAGTTCAGACAAGCCCTGTATTACATATTCAAATTCATTAGCTCTATCAGCCTTTTCAAACTCTTATGTTTGATTAAGTCTCACCCCCTAAAAACTGATTAAATCTAGTCAGTGTCTTTAAAATATTATTTCTTATTGGGTCCAGTGGTGCTAAATGTTTCTAAATGTGACAGTAATCTAAACAAACCATCTGCAGAGTCTATAAAATCATCTTTAGCAAGCTAGTAATATCTTTGATAGATTCAGCACCAGCAGGCAGTGAGTGAAATTAATGCACATGACTTGCATTGAAGTACTAGCTCGATGGGGTGCTGATACATATCAGAGAAACAATAATATTAGAGGGGTTGGATCAGATCATCCTTGAGGTTCCTTCCAACCTAAGATTTATGATTAATGCTTGCACTGGCAAGAGATGGGCAGAAGGACTGCAGAACCATGGAATCCACTCAGACTGTGAACAAGAGTATACAAATGAGTGTTTCAGCAAATTTTGCTCTGTACCCACAAAACCAGGAGGCCTAAAAGCCAAATGTTAAAGGAAAGGCAACACGTGAGAAACACAGTTATTCCTGCTAAGCTACAAAGCTTGCCACTTAGGGGTTGCTGCTACAGCAGCAAACAAAACTTACTGCGTGCATGACTCAGTTTAGGTTATACTGCTTGTAGATGTAAGCCTCTAAAAATGGGATTTAAAAAAAAAAAAATAAAATTCTAACTTCTTTCTTCACAGGGTGTGCAAGATCCTAGCTGTCTTTTATATACACACACAAAAGAAAAAAAAAAAAAAAAAATCCAAACCCTGTTCCCTTCTTAATTACTGACCTAGGAGCAGGAGGAAGCCACCACCACCGCTGCCCACAACGCAGCCTCTGGATAAAAGACTGTCAGGTCTTGTGTTACCTAAAGACCTTGGATTTCAAATTCATTTTAGAAACAGGATTGTTCCTTGGCAGGTGAATTTGCATCCACTTGCACTGAGTTGTCAGTACAAATGGAAAAACCGTTGCCTCTACTTTCCCTACGTGCAGCATAGTTTTTCTTAGAAAATGCTCTGATCTTTTCAGCAAATTAATGAGAACTAAATGGCTTTTTTTATCTTTTTGAACCATTGCTCTTTAACTCACATGCACAGGGCACCTCACACTTCTACGCAGTCCCAAAACAAACATCAGAAATACTGAGGAAAACTTCAGTGCTGGGTCAAGCTGGAACAATAAACGTTAGAGAGATCACAACAAAGAAAACTCCTGATATGAAGTGTTCCTTTCCAAAGTTAGGTCCAAACAGCATTCTTCTGGTTTGATCTATTTATAACATATAGAAGAAAGCATATACACAAATAGTTGGGGGGGGGGGGTGGGATGGGGTGGGGGGGTGTTTTGTTTTGTTTTTTCTCAGGGGTTTATGCTCTGGGAACTCAGGAGTCTTTTGAAAAAAAAGAAAAAAATTATTAACAGGTCACAAGAGATTTCTCTGCTTGTTGCTCAGCTGAGGTTTGCCTTCCAAAAGCAAACAGCCTTTTCAGCCACAGCAGTAACACGAGGCAGGCAATCACCAGTCATGTTGAATTGCCATCAAATCACTGACGTTTAGTAAATGAGAGGCCCCATGCCATCAGCTGTGCTCAAGGCCTGTTTTAACCTAGGGATGTTCCATTACTTTTTTTTTCAAAAGAGCATCATTTTTTTCAACCTGGAAAACTGCAAACGATTGCATTCAGCAAGCAAATAATAGATAACTCCTACATGCTAGAGAATAAGAATGAGCAGCCTAAAGAGCATCAAGTGATGACAAGGATCTAGTGATGATAATAGAAGAGAAAAACTTTACATAGACATACAAGGCAATCTGCTGCAGTCAGAACCACTGTGACCCAGAACAGAAGTAAACTCCCTTTGTGAACAGCTTATATCACCTAATGCACACCAGTTTGGGGCTTACAGCAGCAGAACTTTTTTTGCCTTAAAACACAGGTTTCCACTGTAAAAGCCTGGCTGCCCACATCTTCATCCTGCTTCCCATATCTTGTACCTGCAATGCCCTCAGCTTGACATACTCAGGCTCTGAAGCTTTGGACACCTCAGGATTGAAGGATGCAAAAGTGTCTGTGCCTACAGATTTGAAAAATACTGGTTCAGTCCTATGCAATAGCCCTCTCATACATGGAGACTTTCAAGGGGTGCAGCAGCATCAGAACCTCAGCTAGGACTCACAGATAAGCTCTCAGTATCTGCATAGTTTCTGTTTCTCTTTCACATTGGAAAAGACCAAAGGAAAGCAAATTTGCTTATGGAACCCCCTAATGAGCCCATTCACAACATATTTTCTCATAAATTAAACCTTCCTCTTCTTGAGTTCTTTGGCACACCCAGTACACAGAAGCAATGTAATATTTCAGTGGGTTGGTGGATCTGTGAACCATGGACTTCACTGTCATATTACAACTTTCAGTCAAATCAAGATGAGTCAATTGCATCCTCAGCAATATCTCCTGCTGTCACAGGCACTTATAGCAATGCCTCACAATGGGTCTACAACTGACAAGTGCAAAGCCTCAGGCTTGGATTCCTTGTTATAGATGTGCCGCGTTATTTATTAGCCTATAATTTGTTTATTTTCCTTTCCTAACTGAAACCCAAAAGGAACCATCAAGACAGAAAGTTCAATCTAAACAGGTTCCCTAAACACACTCATCCTGGGGCAGGTCCAGTGGTTATTAGAGGATGGCAGCTGGCACCTGTGGCCTTCAGAGAGGCACTTTCAGATGCTGATGGAAAAGGACAGCTGGCTGGGCTGGCACAAGTTGCCACATTTGATTAATCGAGTGATCCAAGTGTCACAGACTTGTAGGCTGTCATTAACGTTCTGTGCTTCCTCTGAGCAGGAGGCACACACCATGCAGCAAAGCACCAGTGCTTGTATGAACTGGGGTCACTTCAAGAGCAGCATCTGTCTGTGTGCTCTTCTACTTCCCAAAGACTCACAGCTTTTATTAAAGTTTTCATTCATTCATACTTTTTTTTTTTTTTTTTTTTTTTTTTTTTTTTTAATGGACAAGTGTAGGCTACTGCAGCAACAACTACTGAAAAGTTTTCCTTTTGCATGAAAAATGCAGCAATTTTTATGGAGTCATAAAACATGTTCTTCAGACTATTTAATTCATCAACTAGGTGGACAGCAAATATGCTGGAATGTTCATTTAACAGAATTATTCCCCTCTCAATAAGGTAAATGTTAGATGAAGATCATTAGGCAGGCTGGCAACCCTGTCCTCTGCCTTCTGCCAGATAAACCCACAATGCAAAGTAGCTGCTAAAGAGGCTCTGACAATTTGAAGGATTATAAACTTCCCTGAGCAGACACTTCTGCTGCCATGTTTCCTATATTTCTGGAAATAGTTTGGGTTTGTTCTTTTACTCTGCCATTTCATTTGTCTTTTAGAATACCAAAGCTATAGTTTCAAGTTAAACATCCACATGAAAAGCCATCAATACTTTTGCAAGAAAAACAAAGCCTTCTGCTTAAATGCTACTGCAAGTGGCAACATCACAGCCAGGCACCCTGTTCTTGATGTGCTATGGAGTTTATTTGACCATCAAGTAAAATAACTTTCACAAATTGTGTTAGTGTTTTTCCCCACGGGAAGTGCTATTACTTATAAGTAGATCTTGAACTTACAAATAAACTCCAACCTGCCTTTGATAGTTTGAAAATGGGCCAGAGTTTCTGGCAATTGTGTGATTGAAGGGTGCATTCCCCTTTAGAAAAGAATAAAAATAAAAAAAATCAAAGCAATTCCACAACTGGTTCAGATCTTCAAACTGAAAAATCTATAATAAAAATATTTCTTTTTTTTTTTTCCTCAACTCACCAGCTCACTGCATTGACACACAGCAAACAACAGCTTAAATAGAGGATACAGGAGAACAAACATTCCAAATTGCAACAAGTGTAAGAAGACTCCACGGAGTTCTCCTAAAAGGCCTACTGCTGATTGCAGAAAAATGCAAACAATTTTGTATTAAAAGAATCAAGAATTTCAGGGTTTTTTTCCCCAGAAATCATAAAACAAAACAGAATTGTTAATGAACCTATGATAATATAGTGATTTAATATTGGCATTTTGCTCATCACTAGATGTTGAAAAGTTGAAAGATGCTTTCCAAGTTGAAAATACGGTAACTCAACTTAATTGGATCTCATTTCTTATGTATCAATCTCTTATTTTTAGATGTTTCTCTGTCTTGTCTTTTGAAAAGTTTGATAAATTCCCATAGCAGGGCTTGTATTGTTCTGGGCATCTGTATAGGATCAGCACAGCAGGCGCCCCCCCACACCCAGTTAGTGTGTGGGGAGGGGGTGGAAGAATAGAGGATAAGTTAAATAAGCTTCGTTTTCCTCATTCAGAATTCTTGTGGGTTCTCAGCTCACTCCCATCACTGTCAGATGCATTTCTAAATGCACATAAAACTACATGACTAACATCTGGGTTGCTATTCATCTATATTATCCCCCAACATTAAGAATTCTTCTATCTAATGTAGCAGAGCTGAAGCCAATATAGCTCCCTAGTGTTTACTTATCTTCATAAAGAAGCTATTGAAGCATCTCAGAACTCTTACCTCTCTCTGTTCCTAAGCAGGCTGACACGTTCAGCTCCCATTTCTATTCCATTTGTGTTCAATTGGGCTTGCATTATGTTGTTGTTTCCCTTCTGAGACCATGACTGTTCAAAGCTTGCCTATTCCACGTAGATACTGCTTTTGTAGAAAAGATAAAATTTATTCAGTGGCTCTTAAATGTCTCCTTACATAGAAAGGCATTTGTAAAAAGTGTCTTTCAAAGCGTCAAAGCTATATACCCAAACATCTGTTCAGGTTTCAAGGAGGCTTGAGCTTAAATATAGAATGCCTCCTCTCTTGTGTTTTCAGGGATTTTTATCTAGTTCTTCCAACAATTTTTCCCATTAAATCTATTAGGATTTCAAAGCAAGAAAGGCTGGGATTGTTCAGTATAAAAAAGATTCTGGTTGGAAAGCTGAGGGGCAGCTTCCATGTTAGTCAACAGATCACATAGCAACATTTAAATGGATATATTAATCATCAACATAATCACCCTAATATTTATCACTTGTAAAGATGAAAATTGCACAAGACATACAAGAACAGCTGGATCTAATAAGCCCAAAGGTTCAGTGAACTACATATTCTACACAGTCAGAAATACTGCTTGACCCAGGATAAATATAAACATGGCACAAATACCATGATGCTTTCTCCAAATAATCTGAACGTGCACCCCATGGGCTCCATGAGCCAGCAGAGTTTCTTTTAATGAGAGAACCACCAATGCATTTTCTCACATCCACATCTCAAACCCAGAGAAATTTTCAGCAAGTAGATTATCCTGCATGGACACTTCCACAACAAGGTTCTGTGTCAATAATCTCCTTTGGTATATTTTTCATCTGAAGTTTTTATACGATTCTTCCTGATTTAAGTTTTCTTTAAACTTAAAGCTTTTATCCACTGCCTGCCAAACAATAGTCTGAATTTTCACTTCTCATTGACTGGAAGAAAGGAATCTGAAGTGACAGCAGATCTGCAGGTTAGGTTCCTTTTCTGAAGTTGTACATTATTGAACAGAGATGGCAAAGAGACAGCACAGACTTTTCTGGATCACACCAAAATATCAAAAACCCAATTCACAAGGATTGTCACAAGGACTATGATACCTCACACCAGCATATCCAGGGATATTTTCTAAGATATCATCCACAAATTACTTTCACTACATGCAAAATGTATTCCCAATTCTCTCCTCTGACTACATTTAGATAGATTGTCAGCTTAGCTGTCCTTTAGTTTCCTCAAGCTTTTCTTCTTAGAGCATTAGCAACTGCTGAGAAGAATTTCTCATGTGGGTAATTTCAGTTTTATCTCTGGAGTGGGTGGAAAGTACTAAGTACCTAAGAGCATAATCACTGCTGGCCTGACCAAAGGAAGCAAAGGAACATGGAAAGAGGTTTAATTTCTGCTTATGGATGCACCAAATAAGTAAACACTTGGGAAGCAAAAGCCTGTTTAAACCAAAGGACACTGTTGGCATAAAAACAAGGGAGTGCAAACCAGCTGTGAATAAATACACACTAGAAAACAGATGAGACTCTATACCAGTTTTCCAGTGGAAGTAGTGGTGACAAAAAACGTTCCTACTCCTAAAATGGAGTTTGATCAGTTAATGAAAGGGCTCATATGATGTGATTGCTCATGATGGCAGGAAAATGGACCCAATAGCCCAGGAGGTCCCTTCCCAGACATGTATTGTCTAGGTGAGGGGTCTGCCTGCACAATGAGTAGAAGGCACAGATAATAGTAGAGCCTGTGTGAAATTCTAGTCTGCTGAAGAGAGTGAGTTTTGCCCAGGAGTGCAGGAGAGCCAGATTTTCAATCGATGTGCACAAGCAGGGCTGCTACAGCTTTATTAAAAAAAACCAAGGTGCTTCTTTCTACACTATAAGATGATCAACTCAGCACTACTGAAAAGCACACAAATACAAAAAACAGAAACAAACCCCTCCCCCCCCAAAAAAAAACAAACAAAAAATAAGCAAACAAAAAAAACAAAAAAAAACACAAAACAAAACAAAAAACCAAACCAACCAAACAAAAAAACCCTAAAACCAACAACAACTTGATACAATGACTTCTCAGCCAGGAAACACAATTCCCTTCAAGATTTGTTGGTTTTGTACTCAAGTCAAAGAGATAGCATTCTTCAGCACTCATCTTCAATAAAATTTTGCCCCTTTGAGCTTCTACCAATCCTCCTGGGGATACATAATCAGCAGCTGATCAGGGGCATTTTGCTAGTGATTTTCTCTTGAGCAAAATGTTAAATTATTCAGAAAAAAACCAAGAGCAATTATCCATTAATTAACAAAGCACTAAGCACACACCCTACAATGGCTCCAGTTTTGCCATTGGCACTTCTGTCCATCTCCAACAATCATCAGTCACAGCTCAGAATATTCACTCACCCCCACCAGAGGACTCAGATGTCAACACAGCTTTCAGGGAGCTGCATCCAGAGGTGAAGAAGGGCACTGGGCTACAACTCACTATCACATTCAAATTAATCAAGTCCTCTGTCATAGTTGTTTTTTCTTAAAACCTAGGTAATTTCTCAGTCATATTTTTTTAATGAGTTTAAAAAATCTAATATGCTGACATCTTGTAAGCAGTCACTCACAAAAGTGCCCATTTTGCTGCCAATGGCTGCTTTGGGTTTGTATTTTCCATCTATCATACAAAAAAGGTTTCAATGAAAAAACCTCAATTTAGCTTTAACACAAACACAGCATCACTTGCACAAATCCAAGACTTATAATGTGGAATTACATTTTAAAGGACTACGAAATCCTTCTTAGAAACATTCACTTCACTGTTTTTCAAACTGGAATACTGCACCACCATCAGCAAGATAACTAGTATTTTATTTCAGAGATTTTTAAAACCAGAACCATCAACTCATTTAATCTGATCATGTCACAGAAGCCACTTTCCCCCAGTTTCCACAGTATTAAGCCCATAGCTTCAGTCCAACCATTAGTCTCCAAAAAAAGGCATTCTGTCATGATATGAAAATGTCAAAAGAGGGGAAATGTACCATTGATCCCTGGATAGTTTGGTCTTGTTACACTGTCTTTCAGTCTCCAACGAAATGTCTAACTTTTAATTTTAATTTGTCTTGCCTAAATTTTGAGCTGCTGGCTATTCATATGCCTTTCTCCACTAAATTAAAGGCCTGTTATCTGTCACAGTGATATGCAGAGAAGAGCAAAGCCCAGTTCTGCAATTCAGTCTGACAAAGAGAGATAACTTTTTCTCATTCAACTCGAGCAGCTTCCAAGGCTGGAGGAAAATCATCATGTTTTTAATTCAGCTATGCCAATTTATACCAGTAGGAAATATGACTCCCAAAGGCTCCGCAGCAGTTTACAATAAAGTGCTAAGGAAAATTTCATTTCCAAGAGTATTGGTTAATAAAATGTAAATTATAATGAAGCCAATATCTAGCACTTACCTCACATTCCTTTTATTCACCAATCCAGACTATATTAACAGTAAGGAGACAAACATTAATTCTCCTATTTATGTTCAAAATTTCTGCATTTTCCTACACCTGTAGTCAGTATCTAAATTATGGCAATGCAATAACAATAAAACAACTGAAATCAACACTATACAGAAATGTTCATCACTGTGTTCATCTGGAATATTTTAGTCTACACAATGACAGTCCCCAAATCCCTTTGTTTCATCTCCAGTCATCCCAGTTTGTAAAGTGTGCTCTTTCATAAGCACAGGGAGTTTTCTCAGTAGAGAAAGCACCTTATTTCTTCTTTAAAGAGAAAACATTTACACAATCCAAATGGCTCCTAGGACTCCTCACATCAGTTTTTTATTTAGAAATCTCTTCCCATATACACACTGCACCAAGCTGTGTTGGTGAAATGGCTTAAAGTACAGATGAGCCATCTGTACAGTCCTGCTCTACCCCTTCTTCTTTTTAAAGATTAAAGAAATCATTAGGGATATTTAAGCTACAAAGCACATAAGATACTCCCTAGAATTTATTTTTTTTAAAAAAAAAGCAGCTTTCCCATCAGATGTTCTCAGTATTGGAGAAAAGCTGTGAACTTTAGCTTTTAAGAAGTGATGTGGACTTCCCATAGAGGTGTGAGGTTTAACTAACTGTGGAGATGGATACCACAGGGAAAAGGGAGAGCACATGTAAGTCTGTGTTTTGGCATTTCAAAGAAAATTAAAACTTTAATACAACTTTGAAATCCCCAAGTAGCCCAAGGAAAGCCATCATCACACCATGGAAACCATAATCACAGCACAGAAACATTAGGACAGTTCAACGTGTAAAATCTGGTGGTACCTCCTGGCCAGGGAGGTCAATTTTTAGTGCTGTAAGAATATTTAGACCTCAGCTGAAGTCAGTGTTTTCAGCAATGATTAAAACTTATTAATTATAAAGGAACTCCTAATAACTGTAGGCTTTATAGACCTTACTGCATCAGCTGGATGCCTGAGCAGCTGGAGGTGAGTACAATACATCTTATATGGGATAGGAACATTAAATGCTGCAGTGCAGAAAACATCAGGGTATTAACACTGCCCTCTGCAACAGAAATCAACAGTTGCAAAGTGCCTTTGTTAAGCCATGTAGAGAAATGTATAATACCTAATTGTGTGTGCATGTAAGCTGACCAGCTTGCATTCCAATGGGAGTTTTGAGCTGACTTTAAGTTGCCTGCAAGAGTTATGAAAATGAAAAAGGGCACTGGAGTTATTTTACAGAGCCAGCCAACAGTGAGCCTACTTTTTGCTAATACAGTCATTACATGAAAAAGATGTCAAACACTAGATTTTATGCCAGCTGAAATTTTGTCTTGAGAAAAATGCTCTTTGAAAGTTGTAATCACTCAGCTGCATCAAAAACAAGCCTTTAGGCCAAAAGAATCATTTTAGTTTCTTTCCCTCTGCCCCCAACACCGAAAGCCCAACTATTTACTTGTTACAAGGTTTCCACCCCTCCATTTGCCAGCAGACGTTCAGCCCTCCCAGTATACACACTTCTTACCAGTCACCCAGACCAGCACTTCAACTTCCACCCAAACCCACTCTTGAAATAACTTCCCTCCCAGACTCCCAGGCAAGAATTCCCCATCTGATCCCCAGTTTCCACCCCAGCTCTCCATATTTTCTGAAACCCCCTCCCCTCAGTTTCCCCTCCAGCTCCCGGTAAGGTTGATGCATCTCAAATTACTGCCCTAGAACAATCTTACACCGAGAGCTTTTAATTCCAAACTCACATAAAATGCTTGGATAAGAGAAAAACATCTAGGTGCGGATTATTTTATACCCAAGTGAAGTGCATGGGGAGATACAGCCAGACTACCCCAAGCAGAATTTATCTTTAAGCTACTGTGACAATCTGAAGCAACAGCAGAATCAGAATCTCCCATGGTTCCTCCATTAATAAGACACTTTGCCTAGAGTGCCTATAGCAGCCACGGAAAATTGCATTGAGGTTTGTATGGCATTTCTATTCGCTGTGGGAGCAACACTGAAGGTCAGAGCAAGAGCACTGCATCTGCCTGAAGTTTTGCCCACAGCAGCAGAAGTTGAAACCAAGTTAGTCCTGAAAAGTATAAAGAAAGCTGCAAGAGATGGAAGAGATCTCCTAAGATACTGGAGCAGAATTTAAGGAAGGTGAGGTAGATATAACAATAAAACTAGAGCTCAAGTATCACTCACATACGTAAGCACACAGCATTTCTTCCTTCCCCATTAAATCAGACTTTCCTTCCACAGATGAAAGTTATCAGGAGAGCTCTGTGCCAGCCAAAGAGGAACAGCTGAGATGACTGGAGAGAGAATAATTGAAAACTGAGAAAGAGGACAACATCCCAGCTAGAAAGCAGCAGATTTACAGGGCAAACAGGGAAGAGTAACAATTAAAAAAGCAGATTCACGGAATTCGGTGGCAAATGGCTAATGGAGCTTGGAATGGCATTTTTACCTACACTTGTCTTACTTCTGGAGAGTTAGTTCCTTTTCCCTGGTGTCTCTGGGGTTCATTTCTCATCCACAAAATCAGGACAGTGATGACGTGGATAACTCATGTGGTCTTTGTGCAAGAAATAACTTAAAAGTTATGACAAACTATGTAAATATTACTTACATAAGTACAGAGGATACCAAGACAATCACAACAAGACTTCCAGAAGGCAGTTCTGGTTTTAGGATCTCCAGAGAAATTATGTCATGCAGTACTGATAATGGAACACATCTTTCTTTGTTGCTAAGGAAGTCAAATTACTTCAAAATTGGACCAACTGAAAGTTTGTCATAGACCAGGAAGAAAATACCTGAATGTCCTTAGCCAAAAAAATCTTCATCCTATCTCCCAAGTATCTTTTTTTTCCAGCATAGGTCATGACACACATCAGATGTATCAGACTGCATATCAGTACATGGGCAACAGTGCCAGATCACAGCAAGCCACCTGCAACCCTACAGAAACTCTCCTGTGCAGCACCCAGAGCAGGCTGAGGCAGCCAGAAGCTTCCTGAGAGCTTCCTCAATCAGAAATTCCTGCATCTCCAGCTGCAAGCCCCCTTTTTGCCTCCTATCACCAAAGGTGTGCCCTGGGTCCAGTCCAGACAGAACCTGCTCCTGCTTGCTCAGCCCAGAGAGACAGAGACTGCACACAACTGCTGCTCCACTCAGTGTGACCATGCTAATGGCCCCACATTACACCATAAATCACTGATGTAGCATTTTCTTTGTGCCCATGTTACTGAGACCCTATCATTCTGCAGAAGGTTCCCTCCCCTTAAAAACACAGTTAATAGATTTGCACCCAATCCTCTGTTTGAATGCTCTGACTCCCACTGTCAGCTTGCCTGATGCTCTAGGCACTGATTTCAAGTTTCATAATCAATTATATCATTTTGCTTCACAGCAGTAATTTGATTGCTGCTTTTGGGGTGTGACAGGAATTTGTGCACATTTGTGCCTGTCTTCATCTGAAATTGCTCATCTTCCTTCCTTCCCTCCTCCCTGCAAAACCTGTGCAAAATTGATAAAATAACATCAATAAATCAAGGCACCTGCATTTTCCCTGAAGTGACTGTAGTTCAGATTTCTTCCCTGAAACACAAACAAGGACATAGTTCACCTACCTCAACAGCATGACAAATAGGAGTATAAAATAATGATGATGTTTTGTGGCATTTATTGCCAGTTTTGTTAATATGACTGCTTTCCTGTGCAAGCTGCCTCTTTCAGATCACCCTGTCTTTGAAACAATCATCATTACCACCTAACATTTAGGTAATAATTTACTACACAGGAATTGGTATAACAGAACCCACATCAGCTGAAACAAAACTAAAATTCATAGAAAAAAAATCATTTTTTTCTGGCAAGTTCTGAGTCCTTGTTGATCCATCTGAACACTACACTGTACTGCTCAAATATAGTAAATTTAGAACAGTTCATATCCATTGAAGGAATAAAGTTCAAAGAAAACTTGTCACTTGCTTCCCAATTTCAATAGTTTTATGGAGAGAAAATTTAGAAGGCAAGAAAGTTGTATATTAATCAAGTTCTGAAATAGGCCATAGGAGGATGCATCCCCATCACTGAATCCAGCTGATTTATTAACTACATGTTTCTTAAGGCTACTTAAATCCACTTGCATTTCCCCAAACTTCTAAAGAGATTATATGTGGGATACCACATCTATTGAGTTTTCTTTGAGGAAAAGTGTTTTTTCCAAGGATGAGCCATTGGTTTCTCTTCCTTAAACCCAGATTAAAATCAACCCTTGCAAAGGCAGGCTCGGGGATCACAAGCATTCTCTCACCCAGAGATGAATAAACAAGATTTTCTTTGATTCTTCACCTCACCCACAATTTTGTGAGAGGTAAAATTCTGTGTATATGTTACACACATTAGACCACGGAAGCTTAAAGCAGGTGATCAGTTATTCAAAATATATAATTCTGTGAAATGGGTAATTCAGTATTTTTTTTCTCCTGCTTTTTTTAAAGTACATGATTAGAGAAAGATATTTAAAAGTAACTTGCAATCCCAGGTTCCATGAAGTCTTCTCTCCCTTGAACTATCTCAGAGTAATCAATTTTTTTTTCTATTGGACAACAACACTGAAGTAAGAATTTCAATAGAATTTTATCTGCAAACACGATGCAATGTGCTAATTTACAACTTCACAAAGGAAAAACCCTGAGATGAAAGCAAATGGACCACAACCTCAAGCCAGCTTTTGAATTAAGACAAAAACCATAGGCACACAGTCATGTTTAACCTGTTTGAGTGATTCATCCCATGAGACAAAAACATGTCAAGAGTTTGTTTGGTAGAAGGAATGGTTACCATGAGAAACCCCCATCAGTAAGATGGATATTTTTATGCAGAAGACTTGTAAGTCTCTTCTTGGAACTTGTGCAAGGATTCTGAAGAGAGTGATGCAGCAGAAACCAGCTGAACCAAAAGTTTCTTTTTTAAAAGACCAAAACACATTCCTGGAATGAAGAATTCCTTTTTGTCAATTTTATTCTTTCCTTCTCTTTGACATTTATGTTTGGCACAAATCAGCTGCAATTTTATTTTCTGCCAAGATGAAACCTGTGCTAGCAGACAAGTTCACAGTCACCGTGAATTACTGAATCATGCATGTAATTTATTTTTTCTTGCAAGCTATTTTAACATAAATTCCTTTTAAGTTAGTTCAGAAAAACAAGTTCTTTTATTGTACTGAAGCAGCAACCTGCAGTGCTCCTCCATGTTCCACATACTGAGCTAAGAGCAAACACCAAAAGTGATGATACACATAAATTTGGAGTTCTGACTTAAAGCTACATATTTGAAATTTGCATGTTGCTTTTTCTCCCAGATGGCCATTCATTCATCACTAAGAAATAACAGATCTGACCTGTGTTAAAAGCTACTGTGATAACTGCACAGGAGAGAATTGTAGCAGCAGAGTCACATCATATTTGGCTACTCTAATACCATCTATTTGTCCATAGTCCCTTTCAAACTGAAAAGATTTTACCATTTCTTGTGATGCCCAAGAGCCTGAGTCCCTCAAACAGTGGTTGAATAGACACTACTGCAAAAATTTATCTTCCTACACCCCTATTGCCAGTGTTAGAGTTTCTGTGAAACAGAACAATTCAGTGTCTCAAAGGAAGCTGATAACCACCACAAGAGCTCCTGCATGTAACTTTACTTAATCTGCAACTTTATCTTTCAGAGGGAAAAGGAGATTACAAGCAAAAAATTATTTCCATAAACATGGGACTTAAAAGCCAAAGAAAAAAAGTTTTAGGTAAGCACCAAAATCTAGACACTTTTCTCTTACAATCACAGTCATCCCCTTCCAAGCCTAAAGCTGGGAAATACTTCTTTAAAGGCAACTGAAGTCAGACTTTGGAAAATGCAGATCTTGGGGTGCATGATAGCAGAGGGGGACACTACCAAGAAGGAATTTTCTCATTTGTGCATCAGGCTCCCTGCACTTCTATTAAAACAGCAGCAGTAACGCATTACACCTTCCAGATCATGGTCCCCATGATACACCTGAGCTTGACTTCACCCCTGCAAGAAATGTTAAAGCAGTTTGTTATTCCTCAACCTTCTCTTTCATAATTTTATAGCTTTCAATGGTAACACACTGCTGAAGAGAGTTACCAGAACCAAAAAGGGAGAAAGTATCTGCTACAGGAGTTATTCTATGCACCAAGACAATATGCAATGGGATTTCCAGGTGAGGAGAAGCCAAATGAATTGCACAGATCAACAAATCCCACAGACTTCATTTTTTCCATGAAATTTTTTTGCAAAAGGAAAGATGGGAAGGTTATCTGCAGTTTTATAGTTCTCATTAAAATGAAACCTACATTTTTGGGAGTCTGAGGAAAAAGGACATGATATATGTCAGCTTGGAGAACATGGGAAATACAAGAAGGGAAGGAAGAAGGGTTCTTTTGCCACTTTTGAGACCAGGCAGATGTCTTTGCTCAATAAACAAGGTCTGCACAAGTATACAGATAATAATTTAAAACTGCAGATAATAATTTAAAACTTTATAAGCAAAATCTACATTCCAGAGCAGTAAAGCTCACCCGCAGACTGCACTAGATGCACTAATTGCACTGGCTCACCAGAGCTGGCCCATAAAGCAAAAGCAGTGACTGACAGATATGATAAAAGTTTGAGTAGCTTTTTGGGAAACAAGCCACTGATTTTGTTTTTGAAGCAATTTCAAACATTTCTGAGAGTGAAGTAGAATAAACAGCCTTTTGCTCAGCTGCCAGCAGATCATCCCAAAGGCCTGATGAGGTGACTTCAAAGTTTCCATGTTTCTACCTACTACATCTTGCACCAATAATTTCCCCCTTCTGACACAGAGACCTCAGTGCCAAGGAAGAACAGTGAATTCACAAGGGCAAAGGCTCACAGCTGCTACTTTGCTTTTAAATCCTCTCTCACTTTTATAGACTAACTGCAAAGGAAACCAGAGCCCACCAACCCATCCAGGACACCACTAACAAAGCTGTGGTCAGGCAGCACACAAACCTGGAGATTGGCATCACTCAAATGCTTTAGGTTGAACCATTGTTGAACCAAGACCTGAGTCTGAAGAACATCTCTCACTGGTGCACATCTGCTAGAAAATGAGTGTTCAAGGTGCCTTCAAACATTAATCAGGAAATAGGAAGATGGATCTTTCCACAATCCATAAACATGGTGCTTTTCCTCACAGCAGAGGATACTGAAAGAAAAAAGCATCACCTATGTAAGCCTGCCCAGAAGTTTCTAGCACAAAAATTGTTTCAGCTATGGTCATTGCCTCACAGAACCAAGCTCCAACCTTTACAGCTGAGAGCCCATCATTCTCAACAGCATTCTTTGGGATCTCCCTCCAAAATTTAACAATCAATTGTAAGGTATTGCCTCTGCTTCCAGAAATCAGGATCACAAAAGCTTTGTTAGCAAATAAAACACCGTCTGTAAACTAATGCAAATGGTCTTGAAGCTGTGGCAGAAGACCAGATACAGGGTGATTCTTGTCTTATTCACATATCCCACTCTGACTGCATTGATTTCAAACACCTCCCTGCTTTTCTCTGCAATGCATAAAGTATCATTACACCCCAAGAGACCACTTTACACCTTGCTCTCTGGCCTCCTTGCTCCAGCTTTGTTATATAAAGTTATGCAAAATAACACCTGAGTGGTTCCACATTCTGCAGGGAAATTGCTTAAAACACCAGTTCTTCTAAAAATATTCATGCCATTGCAAACAAACAAACAAACAACAAATAAACCCCTCTGCCATTATACCTAAAACTTGATGGCTTTTTGCAGCATGAAACCCATAAATTAAGTAAAAAATATTTATTTATTCAAATGCATGGATTCACTTGCCACTGTAAAACCTGATAGATGCAAAAATGACAGTAACCTTTGTTACCTGCTCTTCATCAGCCTTCTGGCTGTCTTGTTCTTTCAGGAAGCCCAAAGGTTTCCTGAAAAATCAAATCACTATGTACTAATTAGAAGCTTCTGAAGAAAACTTCGATTGGGATGTATATTTCCCACACATTAATACTAATTCAGAAGCCTTTCTCACCATGTCCTTCAGATGAGAGGCTGCAGACTGTTATTTATAATGAAACACGACAGTTGTATTTGAGATTGTTAAGAGTTCATCTAGTAATAAATACAACCCTGAATGAAGCAAGACAGGTTGTGAGAAGGTTTCTCATAGTCAGTCTTACAGAACAGGAATTTGCCTCCTTGGGTATAAACACAGAGGTGATAAAAACTTTTTCCTCACACAGCTGTTGTTATAGAAAGGGAGTATAATGCATTAAAGGCATCCCATTTGCTTTCCAGGGATGACACCATCTTCTAGTCCAGTGATCAAACACAGCTTGGGAGCAATCAGGTCAAACACCTCAGGTAACACATGTTCCCTCTGCTCATCTTTGTTGCTACAGGAGCATTAAGTGGGTTTATTTAGCTTTTCTGCAGCACTTGAAAACATCTCACAGGTAAGGTCATTGCAAATAAAACAAGTGCCACCACTCAACAAGCATTAACAGGATGGAAGGGAAATGAGCCCTACACAGACTGTTACTCCTATCTGATCATTTAATGCTGATCATCATGCTAATCTGATCATTTATAATAGATGTAAGCCAGCCTAATGTGCAAGTCTTGCTAGGCAAGGCAGGGACTATCAGCAGCTAATATATGAGAACCATTAAAATAATTTCCAAGGGCAGTTCGTATTTTCATTTGCGATCAAAAATTTAGGGGGGTTTGTACACTTTTCTGCAAATATAAAACAATCTTGTCTGTAGTAGGCTAGGAATTGGACAACTCCATTTGTGCTCTAAATTACTGATACAACCTTTGCAGGGCAGTTATCCAGTGATTGAAGACCAACAATAAGACATTATTTCTGCCTATACCCAACTGAAGGCCAAAAAAAAATTTTGGAGTTTTATGAGAACATGTGTTATTTAGGCTGCAAAATCACCGTGCCCTGAAATCAACAACACTCTACCCAGTCCAATCATGGAAGTGTGTGGTTTCCTGGAAAAAACCTTGAACTCTCAATTTTCACCTACTTACAGGCTTGTTGTCACTTCCCTTTAAGTCTCACAATGCATCCACTGGTTCATCTCATGAGGACGATTTTTTACCTTCTGTGCAACTGCTCAATAAGCCAAAGCTAACACATACTTTTATTTAAACAAACATATTCTACTAATAACAAAACATAAGATGCCTCCAAAATGATGTGTTGTTTCTAGTAGGATGCAGTTACAGTAATAAGAGTCATTGCATCATCTTGAGCTACTGATACAGTGTAAATTAGAATAATTCTGCTGAAGTACTGTTGCCTTACACTACCTGGCTTTGTGACTGACTGATGCCTGTAATTTCAAGCTTTCAGAATGAGACAAGAAAATACTTTGCCTGAATTTAACAGTATGTACAGACTTAGGAAAGATAATTCTCTCTTTGCTGCAGCTAATGTCCACAACACAAATTCTACACAATGAGGTGGCAAAAAATACTGCAGCTTTGAATATTAAAAAAACAGACATGCCCATGACTTGAGGTGTCTACATGGCACTGATGCAACATTTGCTATAACACTGTAGTCCAGATTTTGCATCTCTGCTTCTTTAAGGTGGATGTCAAATGCCAGGGTGTCCAAAGATCAAACTCAGGGGTCTTAGGTTCCTGGACTTGCTTGGATTAGCAATTTGAAGGCTACAAGATGATTTAATCACTATTCACAGCTACTCACAAATGCAGGTTCAGGGAGCACAGAGTTTTTCAGCCATGCTGACAAAATAAGATCTAGTGTATGGAAAGTGAAGTAACGTGAATGCAACCTTCAAATAAAATGCAGACTTCTGTATTGCCTACATTATTAGTGGCTTGGATGGGTTATTACAGAACATGATACGCTTTTCTTCATTTGGCATATTTAAAACCAGACTGAGCAACGTTTTAAGCATAAATTTGATCCCTTCTCTGCAGCAATTTCCAAGCCTGGCCATGCAGCGCTCATTTAGTTGGCTGGGCTGGCACCCTGCACACAGACAACCCCAAGGCCAGGCCACAGCTCCCAGTTTCAGGAACCGTATTAACCTCCTACACACTTAAAGTAGAAGAGAGGTAATTCAACTTAATTTATTGAGTGCTGAGTTACATGTACACTCATATATTTGCTGCAGAATAAGTGCATACATTTTAACAGCTAGCAGGGCATGCAATCCTACAGCAATCATCTGGATGCATTTCATCCAACTCATTTCCTGCCTTTGCTAAGTGAAAGGGTTTTGGTGGTACCTTGGTCCCTGCTTTCCTGCATCAGGCAGGTCATATAAACTCCCATTAAAAAGTCCAAGACAAAAAACACAGCCTGTATTTCTGATGTGCACAGATCAACTCACTAGAGCATTTCATCCAAAGATGGAACAAGCTAGAGGAATGCACCATATCTGGGGCTATCTTTGGCTTCAGTTTGTACAGAAGAGACACTGCTGAGCTTGCAAATACCCTATGCTCTACTTTGAAGAGCCAATAAAATACAACTCTTAAGGAGCATTTAACAAAAAAAAAACCCAAAACAAAACACGAAACAATGCTGGAGAACTGTGGAACAACCTACTCTTTCGAGGAAGTTCCTTCTAACCTCTGTCAGTGACTGGTTCATGTCTGGAAGGATGAGGGCTTATAGAAGAAACCTGCTTTTACCCACTGCTCTTCACACGGGAAGGGCTTTAGATTAATTTATTTTTATGCCAACTCCTGTGGAAACTTCTAGCAGTATGCTGGCAGCTGCAGGGAAAGTTATTTTGATAGGTTTGTGCATATATCATGCAACACAGAAAATGCTTTAGGGGCAACTTCTGCATGCAGAAAGAAAAGTGCAACAACAAATCCTTAGGAAATGCTCTTTTGCATTTAAAAGATAAGGGCACCTCACAACAGAGAGTAATTTCCAACACGGAATATAGTGCCTTTCAACCTCATTAGAATTGCCTTGTTACACTAATTGGCCAAGCTGCCAAAATAATGGCACAATGAGATGAGCCAAAGGTGCAGCCTGAATGGGTCTCTTCACACATGCACCAAGCAACTGTGGTGCTTGAGGCTGATGTGGCTGTGATGTGAGATGCACTGAATCTGCATCTCTGGTGTCAGGATGACAATCCCAATCCAGACTAAACTATGGAAATCAAACCCCTTGCAATGGAGCCTGTGGAGCTATGCTGCAAGTGGGACTCCGTGCATTTCTCCATTATAACCCATAGCTTTTAATGACAATGGAAGAGAAATTTTAGTGTTTTTTCAGTCTTTGTCTTTAGAATGCATGCCTTTCTTTTGATCAAGAACCCTCACAGTATTCTAGCTGAATGATTGTTGTTTACTTTTTAACTTTTACCTGAGAGGTATGGCCCTGAAATATAATCAATGCTCACTTTTGAAACTCTATAAATTTAATTACCATTTCCAGACACCCTCTATCATGTTTTATGTACAATCAATGCTGACCACATAAGAAGAAAGCACTCTCACATTTTGAAATACAAGAAGTTTGCTCTTTAAGAAAATCAGTAATTGATTGTTTTCATCTAGCCACCTCTGTGTATTTATTTATCACTCTTGTTATTGCAGATTAGACAAATGATTATGTCCCAAGAAAGCAGAAGTGTTACAAAATTTTCCTTCTGATATATTCAATAGGAACTTTTTTAGGGTTTTTACTTATAAACGTGTAGTTTTGCTAAAACTTAAAAAAAGTGCTTCCCATAAAGCAGCTTGGGGATGGGGGAAATTAAATCTTGAAACACCACAATTTGATCAATGTGGTTTGACAGTGCTTCCTTCAAAATCATTCTTAATACTCTGAGGTCTGGAAGCAGGTCGAGGCATCAAGATACAATTGTCTGAGAGTTGTTACACACAGAAAGACAACTGGTTTGTGTATGTTCTGCTTTTAATATGCTGTAGCAGATCATGTCATGAGTAGCTTGTCAGATTTTGCATTTGGGTGTTTCCATTTGTTTCGTCAGGGGGTGAGGGTCGATCTCTAATCACAGACACATTACAGCTCTGCAAGGCATCAGCTACAGTCAACGGCTCCCAGTAGAAAAGAAGCAGAAAACTCCTGTAAACCCCAGCAACCTGTCTGGGCTGTGCTGTAATATTCCACTCTTTAGCTTCTCCTCTTGCTGGAGCAGTGAACCTTGCATGTTAATCCCTAGAATCCTCCTTATTTAATAAATGCATTAAAGTCTATTGATTTTTAGTGACTATGAAAGGTCAAGTCAGAGCAAAGCAGGAACATTTTGTAATGCACAGGGCTATAAAGAGGGGAGCAAAAAATCCTAATGAGTAAGCAGTTATTGTGCAGACTAAAGGGAAGCTTCAGCCAGTGAAGTTCACCTCTCAAGTTGCACATGTAAGTGGACAGCAATGCCCCTGGGGCCAAAACTTCAAGCAATACTCACTGAATTTCTATTTGCATACCTGAGAGACAAATTCTAATTGCAAAATCTCAGAGATTATTAGAATCTGTTTGAAGGCCAGCAGGGGCTTCTCGAATCCTTCAGTATGATCTCTGGTCCAATATAGACTCAAAGGCAGCAACCAAAGACTTCAGCAGCTGCTTGCAGGGGAGATGGAAAGGAGAAGTGATGCCCTTCCACACACTTAGATATCCCAAGTATAAAAGCCTTGCAAGTAGTGGGCAGGCAAATGAGAACAAACATATGCTTCATTTTAAATATCTGTGATTTTAATTCTTTCAAAGGTCATTTTCTTATTAGTCACATTTTGTTTCTCAAACTTTCCCACCCCATCCAAACCTATCCACAATGAAAAATGATGCTGTAATTACAGGCATGCTTATTTACTGTTAATCAATAAGTTTCTGAACCAACATTTTATCCTAGCCTGTGTATTGTCTTATGTATTTTTATATATTCATAAATATGCAAAGTTATGATGATTATTAATTGCAGCAGGATGCAATTAGGTGGCTTTCAGCAATAACAGTCTTTGAAAATATAATCTGTATTTACATTTTTTTCAAGGGCCTGCCTTTAATTATTTGTCTTTTAGAGGATCTCTTTTATCATAATGAATGCTCTTCTTAAATTACATTGCTGCCTAAAATAAAGGATACTGTTCTTTTACTAAATTAAGCTCAGTGATGTAGTGGGTTTTGCCATTTTACAAAACCTTCACAAAACTCATTACCTGTACAGCCTCATTCTCTCTTCATAGTATTAGCAAGTCACATACTCCTTTGGACACAAGGAATGTGTCAGTTATCTGTCCCTTCCCCCTGATAACGTCTGTGCAATCTTTTAAGACTTTTTTCATCATGGCTACTTATTTTCCAAATTAATATACAGTAAAACTTTCCACTCCAGATACCACCCCACACTCAAGCACTGCACACATCTCTATGGCACACCTCAGAATTGCTTAAAAAGATTCCTTTTTTGTCTTGTGGGTATTTTTGGTCTGCTCCCAGCAGCAAACACATACAACAGAGACAGACTAAATTAAAAAAAAAAAAAAAAAAAAAAAAAAAAAGCATCTCAAAGCTATTCTAGGAAGGAAGAAAACAAGAATCACTCATGCCCCATTTCTATTTCTAGAGGGTACTTTTTGCTGTGGAATGAGAGACAGACATCAGTGCTCAGCTGAAATACCAGAACTGCCAAAGTTAACACCAGTGCTGGCAAGCTGAGCCCTTCACTTTGATCTCTTTAATCACAGATTTACAGCCTGTGAGGGTGCAGCTTCCCCCAGCACTCTCCTGCCCCCATGCAAATGTTGTGATGGGAGGACAGTCCATGACTGATAACTGCAAGCCAATAACAGGGGCTACTTACTGCCAGCAAGGGAAGATGTTCTGCTGTGAAAACCTCCTTCCACCACTGCATTTCACAGCTCCACCAGCACTCAGGTCCCTACTTGCTTCCATGGATTATCATAGCAAGTGGATTTCATCCAGCCAAAATGCATGAGATGAATAAAAGCAATGGTTAGCTAATAAGAGGAAGTGAATTAGCAGGCTCCATCCCTACTGCAACAACTGGTTTTTTGCTGCATAATACCAAAATGACAGATTTACTTCCAATTTTACTTGTAACTTAAAAATTAATACAGCAATCAACTACAAAACTGGTAAGCACGTTTTACTAGCAGTCAGGATTTTAAAGCAAAATATAAACCTAACACCAAGCCTTCAAAATAATTTGAGAAATAAGGATCTATTAGATAAGAGGCTAATATTGCTAAAAACTTTTCATATTGTCATATGAAAATTTAACATGTTAGGGAAGTATTAAGCTGAAAATACATTCGTTAATTAAATCCTAGCGACACAACTTTTAGTGAATCAGTTTGGAAAATCAGAAAGATTAAGCTGAAATCCATTAGTAAGATGGCAAGTGAATATAAACATAATTTCTTAAATTTCTGCTGATTCGCTTTGAAAAACATACAGTATTAAAATTAAGACCTACTTATAAGATGGGAAGTGAATGTAAACTTATTACTTTTCAGCACACAGGATTTTAATATGAAAATAATAAATTAGAAATCACATTTAGGTTACTTTTACATTCATCACATTATCCAGCAAAGAAGTCAATAAAGTTAGATCCCTTTGGATATGATAATAAAATAAATATAATATTTCCTGATACAAAACAAATATAATATTTTCCAGATAAGAAAAAAACGACATTACAAGATACCAGTGAAAATACAGAATCAAAGCTGCATTGCAAATCAACAAATATTAGACCCAGCTATGGAACAAGAGATTCTGTCCTGTACACTGGCTCTTCTGTATCTCAACAGGTCTAGATGCTTCTGGGAAATCAGCCAGACTGATTGCTCTTACAAGAAATCTTTCCTTGGCTCTTCAAACTACTGATGTCAGCTCCATCCAATTTTAAAAGACTACATGTTAGATTACAAGTAACTGCACAAGCTGAAAGATTATACCAAAGTAGGAATTAAATAAAGGAGAAATAAAACTCCTGTTACTCCAGTAGGAATCCACAGAAATGTTTTCACTGGGGCAATTAGGTATCTCAGAGGATACAGACCCAAAGGAAGTTGGTTTCCTTTCTCCAGGATCATTGGCAGAGGCTGGGAAGGGGCCACAGAGGCATCAAGTTCAGCTTCTCCCCCTGCCCACCTACCATAGCCAATAGTGCAATAAACTCTAATCCAAACCAAAAAAACCCCACACAACTTCTGCTTCCCCTTTGCCCACCTGTAGAGCAAAGGCAAAAATATTACAGATGTAGGGAGTTTAAACAGCCAGAGACAAATCCCCTTGGAAAGCTGCACCACCTAAGAACTAAGATAAATTAAGGAATTTCATCCTGGCCTCTCCTGGCAAACAAAGCAGCAGATGTCTCCTGGTAGAGCACAAAGACTACAGGAGAGCCCAAGTGACCTTCCTAGTGCACAGGGGCACATTTGTTTGCTTCAGGCTGTGGAAGCAGTTTGTGATGAGAACATGTTCTACAGTTTATAAAGTATCTTCCTTCAGCTTCCTGCCCTCCAGCCCAAGATTTGGGATTTTATTTTTCCATTATTCTAATAGCATCAGATTAGACACAGGTTCTGGCTAAAAGCCCTGACTGACCTTTTCAAAGTCCTGAAATAGATTTAAACTCTCTCTGGCAAAGGAAGCCTGACATGCTCCTTTCACGTGGCCAAACAGGGTAAAGTCCCAGCAACACTCCCCCACAGACCAGAGAGGATGAAAAGGGCAAGTCTCTTAAAATATGGCTCTGACTTTGAAATCCAGATGACAGGGCTTCTGGACATACGGTAGTTGACAGCTCTGTAACACAGCAGCTCTGGTCACCCCTTGAAAAATTAATCAAAGTTTCCACATTGAAATGCTTCTCCAATTCTGCCTTCATAACTTTGCTGAAGGGGTCTGTGGGCTCCAGCAACCAGACCCCTTGGAGAGAGCAGATAGATGAAACAGACATGGCAACTCCTGAAGCCTGGAGCTACCAAAGTGAGCTTCCCTTTTTTTTAAGCTCCATAATTAAATAAAAAGTGTCAAATTTATCCACGGATGAAGCAGCAGTCAGAATGTATAGCTGAGCTGTAGTATATTATAGAATAATTAACTACAAAAAGTCAGTTCCTCAGAAAAAGTAACACAAAGGGGTTAGTCTACTTTAAAAAAAAAAAAAAAAAAAAAAAGTTAGGAAGAAGTATTGATAATTTCTTGATTTAGATATTATTAAACAAATTAAACTTGAAAACTCTGGAAGTACATTTTCACAGATTAGCAGTGACCAGGGTTCATATTGCAATCCTGTGGCCATCAAACCCTGCCATGACATTCCAGCCCTGCTCAACTGCCACATTCATTTACCAAACATAAAATATTCAGGAGAAAATAAAACACTTAGATGAATCACCACATTGTACAACCCTGTACAAAATGCTTCTAGGGATTTCTCATCTTCTGACTGTCAGTTTAAACCATGGAGGAACAGGAAGGCAGCTAATGAAGTCTTGGACAGTTGCTGAAATGAGGATGCCATCCCCAGCATGATGCTGCTCTCCAAAACACAGACAACAGTAGTGGGACTGTTATGCTCAGACACGTGAAGAATTAATAAAGCAATTGCAGACTAAGGCAACCTGGAGCTGAACTGGAAAACTGCAATAAAGCAGAGTGTTTGTTTACTTTGGGCCTGACACTTGGCTTTTATTGTGCAATCTTCCACTTTGCTAACTCAAATCAAGGTTTGGGGAAGCCTCCAAGTGAACGTGCAAGGAAACCACTTACAAACCATTACATGCCACTAACAGAACAAATTTAATTCTATTTCAGAAAGAGATGAAAAGGGGAAAATACAGCAGGAAACAACTGTTTCACACCAGCCTGAGAAACATCCATCTGCATCAGGCAGAGAGGGCTGTACAGCTGTAGGGGTACTTATTTTCACTATGATATCTGAATAAAACCACCCCACTTGCAGGATCACACTGGTTTGGCTGTCTTTTAATTTACTGGGTTTTAATCACCCATAAGTTTTCATGCTGTCACTTTACACAACAAACTTTAGTTCTTTCATACTTGACAGCAATGCCACATGCAGACTTCACATAGACCTGATATCTCATGTGCTTCCCAGGAAAAGTAATGTTAGCAGAGCAGTCCTTACTCAAGGCTGGGGGCCACACTGTACCAAATGCTGTATAAAGACAAGCAAAATAGTCTCTATCTTGGGCAGCTCCCCATTTCATCTTCTGCTCTTGCCCACATTTATCTTACTTCAACAAGGTAAACCCAGTTCTTACTCCTTGCAGCACTATGCATGGCATTGCTGCTTAACATCTCCTCTAACTCATTTTGTCTCATGGGAAATTTCAAACTTATGAAGTTTTGAGCAAGCTTTTTTTCTGAAAGTTTGGAGTAGGACCCATTAAAAAAAAAAAAAAAAAAGCTATAAGAAAGAAGAATCCTACGACAAATGTAATTGCAGCCAGTCTCAGAACAAGTAAAAACCATCCAGCAAAAAAGTGTAAGGGTAATAATGAAATGTGATTGTCTTTTCACCTTTATGCCTTCAATGGATGAGTAATGAAAAGTCCTGGATTAAAGATCATAGAAAATAGGGCTGAAAGGGATGTCACAAGGTCACCTAGTCCATCTCCATGCCCCAAGGCAGGAGCAGCTCTACAGGTATCACTACTGACAGACATTTTTCTAACCCATTTTTAAAGACCCACAATGACAGAGCAGCCACAACCCCATAAGAAATCTGATGCAGTATTTCATCCTAGAAGGTTTTTGTCACTAAAGTAAATCTCACTTGCTGCAATTGGAGCCTTTTATTTCTCACAGCCCATGGACAAGAAGGGTGTTCCACCTTCCCACACAGCAGGAGAACAATGCAGCAATGTCTTAAGGGACCCAGACTCAATGTTTTTTTAAATTCTTGCCTTTGCTGCTAATGTTACTGTTTAGCTTTTAATACTGATTTTTTTTAAGAGATATTGCATGTAGAATCATGGTAACAGATGAGAAATTTTAACTGATCTGTCCTGTCTACAAACAGCCAATCTTGGAGATCCTCTCCCTAAAGATGAATCACAATGCTGCCTACTATGATGAAAGTGCTGTCCACCATGATTTAAAATGGCAAATCTCTAGGTAATGACAGCAAAAAAGCTAAGTACTCAGCTGAAAGACATTAGCCTGATGCAGATACTGCTAAGCAAGTTACTATGGACTGTATTATACAGAATCCCTTATTCCACCTGTAATGTTATGGCATTAGGAATGGGTCAAGCAGGCTTTTGAGAGCAAAGATGCAGGAGCTGGTGAAAGATACATTGTCTTAATAAACGTGAAATTATAAACCAGTTCTCTCTGGATATTTTTGCAAGCCAGCAACATTATGAGAATGAAATCTCTGGGGGTATTTTTTATTTGTGAATTCAAATCCAACACTGTCACATCTTCAAACTGTTCTCCTCAATACATAGAAAACAAATGATGAAAATTCAGATTTTTGTTTTATTATATGACTCTGAGAGCTAAAATATTTCTAAAAACTCCTAATTATCTTGAAATTCATACATTCAAAATAACAACATGAGAAGACTTCCTAGGAGTATTTGTGTGACTCAAACAGTCCTTTTTTTTGCTTATGAATGCAATGTTTCCTCATGTTTCCTTCTCTGTTTCTTATTACCAATTAAACATCCAAGAAAAGGGGAAAACACAGAGACATCAAACCTGTTACACTCCTCTGATGCCTTTCAGCCAAAAACTTGTCTGCTTTTGGAAGTCTTTTCTGGTCAAGGCAGATATCAACAGCATTACCAGCTGAGGGAGAGCTCTTTTTTAAGGAGCTGTCTGCTTCAACTCCTCATTTTATTTGAGCTTACAGACATCAGGGACCAACTGAGTGCAATCAGCATAGAGGAATTAAGGAAAAGAGAAAATAAAACCCATCCATTATACATACAAGCCTTGACTGCAAAATTCAAAAATATGCAAAACAAAGCATACTTATTAATCATTAATTATATGACATATCTCTTAAAAGCTTTACATTCACTTTACCAATCTGAAGGTCACATCCAAGATGAAGCAGTGACTCAGCTGCACAGCTTCAAAAAACAGAGTACACAGCATCCCCCCCTCTGGATCAGTTCACTCCTCTCATCCCTTTTATATACATTGACTTAGTGCAATAAGGAACACATATTTAGCAAGATCAAAATTAATGGGCCTACATAAAAGAAGTGCCTATCTCTATAAGCAAGCCAAATGCCAAGTTCCTTTAAAAAGGAAAAATTCTCATTCAAATTAATGGGAAGGTTTGGCCCTTTGGAATAGATTTTTAGAAGAAAGCTGTTTCTATTTCAGTACCAAAACAAGTTGCCAGACTTTTAAAGTAGTAACTCCACTTAAATACTCACTAGGTGCTAAGATCTTACAAAAAGTGTAACAAAAAGGGGGTTTAAAATCTACTGCCATACCTGTGGTATTTACAGACTAATCTTGAGTCTTCTGGGGGAAAAAAACCAAACAAAAAACCAAACTGCATTTGTAGACTGGATTCCTTGTTTCAAAGTGGATTTCTTTCTCTAATCCAAAAATTAGAGCTGCACTTTTTTCAGCCAAAGAAAATTAAAAGAAAATAAAGTTGCCATAGACATCTACAGAAGCTCCCATCCCACTGTACTTGAGTATCAAATTTTAAACTGAATGCTGGCATGCACAGGAATTAGACATTATTAAAAAAAACAAAAACTGCCAAACAAGCAAAAACAAACAAAAAAATCCAACAACAAATAAATCACAAGGCTCGTGTTACACTCTTCAAGCTTTTTTTCAGTCAAAACTTACATTTGAGTCAATTATGTCTCTTAATTTACAAGTAACCTTTCAAAAATAAGCAAACAAAGGCAATATGGAGGCTTTGAATGATACAAACAAACAAACAAACCCAAGAATAATGTTGCTCGGTTTTTGCTATATTGGATGAGACATTAGTGTTCCAGAGGCACAAGTAATGGAAATGTGCTTTTATACAAATCTCCTTTTCTTGCTTGGATTATTTTAAAATTACTCCACTGCAGTGCATATTAACCCAGCCTTCAACCTTTCTGTACTCAGCTTTCTGTTACAGTTTATTAGGAACACAATCACCATGGAATCACCAACTGATGGTTAATACCACTGCACTCTCCCTTTGTTTTATTAAACACACAGAAAGTTCATATTACAAATTGAATAAAAAATTCTGCAAAGAAAATCTTCTACCTTTCTATCATATATGCAAACTTTCAAGCTAGATATGATGGATTAGCAGACTTCACTCAATTTCAGGGTGGCAGCACCCCTGTTTGCTTTGACCTGGGGTTGCACCCCTGAACTCTGGACAAGCACCAGCAAACTGGAGCCATTTTCTCCCCCTTTCATTGATGAAATTACTTTAAAATATTTTTTTTCAAAAGCTGGAGTCCACACTGTGACTGTTTAAGCTATAAAAGATCAGGTGTCAGGCAAGGAACACACTCCATACTTTGTCAAAAATATCTATTATTATTCCTTCCTTTTTTTGCCCATTTGTTTCTGCACTACCAAAGAGCTCAATACTGATGGAAGGTGCAGTAATGCTGCTACACATGTAAACATGACACTTCATTTTGAGCACACAGAAGTTACAGGTGGTATTTAGAAAAGATTTCTCTCTCACAGAAATGTATGATCGTATGAATTCATAACATTGGAAAACAAGAGCTAAAATTCTTGCCTGTTTTCTCTTCCAAAGAGTATACTGGATTCAACACGTTTCTTAATTTTCCTGCCCTACAGCACAGATAGCAGTATCCTGCTTGCTCCATGAGCATGCAGGCAAAGTTCAGCATTTAGCAGTATTGAGAAAATTGTTTTAGATGCCTGAGGGAAGGTGTTACAGGAGTGCATTCAACTTAGTTATCATTCAACCCAGTTTGCTGTAGCTGAAAGAAAACAAAGTGCTTTCATCAAAGTTCAAGTCAAAATCTTATCCTTTTTTTTTTTTTTTTTATGTGTGTGTGTGCATACAAGCACACACATCCATACATCCAACCTCTTCAAACTTTAGGAAGTGAAATCTCTAAGGAAACCACTGGCCTGCAAGAACAAGGTTAGTATAAGGCAAGCTGTCCAAGGTATACAGAAGCATATGCCATAAAGAAAATGGTTAAAGAAACTTGTTAGTACTATCATGAGCTTTCCTAGTTATTTACCTTTTCCATAAATTACATTCTATATGCATTTTTGGTTGGGTTTTTTTGTTGTTGTTGTTTGTTTAAGAGAAATATTATGTGAGGCAGCTTCGTGTCTTTGCATTCTAACTTTACCAGCATTTTTTCCCATTTGCTCTTGCTACATCTGTTAAGAGCACAGGAAAAGCAAAACAAATATCAGCAGTAGGCAGCCTGACACACTGACACTGCTTCTCTTGTGTGGAGATACACAGCATTAAGCATAAAGCCAGCCTGGGGATAACTACTGAAGAATAAAGCCACCTGGCAATGACCATTTGTCCTATCTCAAAACTTGCCCCAGAACAACCCAAGGATGATGCAAGACCTCAGAATTTGATGAGCTAGAATCCTTCCAGACTTATTGATAAAAACATTTCAGCATTTCACCCCTTACAGTGATGCACATTTCCACAGCAGTAGAAACAGAGGTAAGCATCCTCACTGGTTTTGACATGGACCAAAAAAAATACATATATTCCCTGATTTCAGAACAAAATTGCATCAGTCTTTATCCCCAGGAATTTGGGAAAGGACAGAATGGATGAAAAGTAAGAGCAAAGGCTATCAAAGGTTAACCTCTGAGATCAGAAGGAATGGTACCATAGGGAAAGGAGCAGCAGTCCCCAAAATATCAGCACTTTGCACAGAGATTTAGTGCCATATGTACTCAGAAGTACATACAGTATCAAAAAATGCTTTTATTTTTAAATTTAAAAAGGCCTGGAAGTACAGATTTCCTTAATTCTCCAGTGGCTTCAATTATGCAGTACTGCATCCACCATGTAAGCAGCATCTCCAGAGCTTCAGCTTCTGACATTTTGAGACAAAATCTCATGAACAGATTTTGTGAACCTCTCTCTCTTTGCCCCCTCCTTTGAATTTAAATCCTTAAAGGCCTCAGACCACTGCTTCAAACTATCCCCTCTTCTTTCCTCAAATATGGGACTGAAGACCAGACAGACTTTAATGGCATCTTCACAAGCAGTTTGCTGTTAAGTCCTTAGTCAAGAGCTTTTCTGCCTGCTACTAGGCTAAACAATATTTTTTTCTGATCATTAGGTCCTGCAGGTGGAATTACTCTTGCTCATCCTAGCAGGTTTTGCTGCTGGCTGCTGCTTTCCCCTGCCTACTCTCTTCTCCAACCCAGGACCACAACTGTTTCTTTCAAAAAAATCAATGTCATCTGCTCAGGTCCTTCACAGGCTGCAGGTCCTATGAGGGTGACAAGGCACTGGAACAGGCTGCCCAGAGAGGTTGTGGAGTCCCCTTCCCACACCCCATCAGGATGTAGCCCTTTATATATGTGCCCTAGGTGATCCTGCTTTAGTGGGAGAGTTGGGCTAGATGATCTCTAGAGGTCCCTTCCAACTCTGGTAACTCCATGATCTGCTCCCCATGGCTCTTCACAGGCTGCTCCACCGTGCTCCTCCATGGACTGCAGGGGACAGCTACCACTTCACCAGGACTGAAAGAATCTGTCCTGGCACCTTCTTCCTCACTGACCTTGCTAACTGCTGAGGTATTGCTCTCACTTCCCCCTTCTGTTCTCCCCTTCAGGTCTTTTTGCCGTTTCATTTACCCCTTCTTAAATACACTGAAATCACAGAGGCATTAACATCACCACTGATGGGCCTTGGAGTTTTCAGCAGCTCCTTACAGGAACTGCCCCAGTGGCCCTCTTATACTACCAAAACCCCAACACAAACACTATCATTTGTGTGACTGATTGCTGCATTGGCACATGGATTTATGAAGCAGAACAGCCACTAATTCCACTATACTCTTCAGAGAGGGCAGCTGTGGTCAATCTGCCTCCTGAAAAGTAGATTTTAGATGCATTTTCTCTGCTTGAAGATGGAAAGAACCTTAGCCCCAGCATCCTCTTCCTCTTACTTGATATAAATACATGGCTTTTCAATTCGACTCTAACTTCTCTGCTACTTTGTTTAGTTTGCCTCTAATTGCATGGCTTTTCCTGAAAGGTCAATTGTTCCTCATCTGGTTGATGGCCTCCCAATGGAGTCTGAACTGATTACTACACCCTGCTACTTATGGAAGCTACAGTCAAGACACTGGCATTATTAAGATGTAGTGTCCTGTCAAGGATGCCTTCATGACTGGAAGAGCTACTGTGACAGCTCCAAGCTGGGAGAGAGGAAAAAATAATTTGCTTTTCTTCTCCAATATTGGCCTTGTGCTGTCATGCTGTGTGAGGGGAGAACTCTGGCATCTGTTATCCATTCCCCTGAAGGAGTCCTTCACAAGAGTGAATCTGTCTGCAAAGAAAACAGGAGGATTTTTGAAGATGGCACGTGGAAAGTTGCCATAGGTCTTCCAGAAATCTTTTCTGTGAATCTCATAAGAGCTGACCTGGGGCATATGAAACCACAGTACTTGTGAAATACAAAGTAATCACACTGAACTCTCTTAGAGCCATTTGCATTTTCAACAATTTCTCTTCAGAGAGATGCCCTGTGCCTACGGGAATATTTGCCTCTATTCATAGCTGACTTTTAATCTAAGTGGGAATCTGTTGGCTCTTCTTTTATAGTTGACAGTGAAGTTGTGGCTCTGTTAAGATAAACGTTTTTTGTTTCCTCTTTTATAACATTCCTGGAAGATGTGCCCTCGAACAAATCTCCCAGAACACCAGGGCAGAAATAAAGCAGCATTGCTATTACTGAAAGTGCTCAGCAAATCCCACACAGCACAGGAGAAACTGACAGAAGATGTTGAATAAAAATGCTCAGTATGGCTAGAAAAAAGTAGCAAACCAACAAATACTGAAAATATTGAAATACAGAAATATCTATTAGTCCTTTAGATTACTTAACCTGATGTCCAGGATTGTGTTTTATTTTGTTTGTTTGAGGGGTTTTTGGTTTTTCTTTTTTGTTCGGCTAGTTGGTTTTTGGGGGGTTGGGGTTTTTTTTGTTTTGGTTTGGTTTTTTGTGGTCATAATGTGGGAGCTTTCCTAAACTGATGATTTTTAAATAGAAAAAAAATCTTAGGACATCTTTAGAAGTTTAAAGAAAAAAGGAACATTTTCTATAAGCCAATAGCAAGGGTTCCTGCTTTTATTTTGGTTTTATTTTTCACTGGGGATTCAAGACATTTTTATTTGAGCTCATAAATACTACTGAAAATATTAACAACCTCAAAGGTGCTGGTTCACACTCTTACAAATTACGTTAGATTGTCTCAAACGGAGTTCAAAATATATCCTTTGTAACTGAGGTGAAACTGAGCACTTAATTCAATATGAAAATTTTGTTTATAATTCATTTCAAGCCTTCTGTTTAACTGGGAGAAATACCTTCAGCCCAGAAGAACAGAGATACTCTGCCCCTGCTTGTATGTTCAGTTGAAGAGCATCCTATACACACCAAGAAGCACATGCAAGAGGCCAGGTACAGACAGCTCCTTGTGTGGAAGAACAGGAAGGATAAACGAGAAGTCCCACGGTGATGGTACAAGTCAACATCTCTAGCACATACATCGAAAACTGTTCAATTATTCATAGAGTAAAGTGTTAGATCCAAGTCAAGGAAATGAGGAAAAGTTCCAGGTCTCAGTGCTGTGGTTAACAGAGCACAGAATAGCTGTAACCGAAGCAGTGACTGCAGTGTAGGCATCTGGCAAAACTTCAGAAATCTAAACACAGCATTAAAAAGGGTACAAATGGTTTTAGGACACTAATTCCCATTGAATGAATTGCATTTCTAAACACAGAAATTACCTTTTTGCAACTATTTAATCTTCATCCCTGGTATTATAAACTATACCCAAAACCCTTCCCTCTTTACTAAAGCTGTTATCAATCATAGAATCATAGAATCATAGAATCATAGAATCATAGAATCATAGAATCATAGAATCATAGAATCATAGAATCATAGAATCATAGAATCATAGAATCATAGAATTAGCCGGGTTGGAAGGGACCTCAGAGATCATCAAGTCCAACCCTTGACCCACCGGTGCAGTTGCTAGACCATGGCACTGAGTGCCACATCCAGTCTCTTTTTAAATGTCTCCAGGGACAGAGAATCTACCACCTCACCGGGCAGTCCATTTCTTCCTCCAGAAATTTGCTATCACAACAAAAAAAATAAAACAGTTGATGAAATCTAATTAGCTGGAGAGCTATTTTAAATATTGTGCAAGAGGAATTCTTACAACTACAGCACTTGGAGACATGTAGTTATTAGCAAAACTGTGTCTATCCTTTCCAGTCTCCAAGTCAGGAGAGTCTGTCCAACTCAAATGATGACTGTGTCATGGGAATCATAATTCTTTTTTGCTGTTTTACAGCCACTCATCTTGAACTGACATTGTACAGCACTCTTCACTGATTGTGTCAGATGGTATATCAGCATCCACAGCAGCCTCAGCATCTTCCGGATGAAAAGTTTCCATGATTAACTTTAAAAATGTCAATCGTTCAGCAAGTTCAGTATTCAGGCTTGTTCATCGTTTAGTAATAACATTCCTAGCTGAACTGAAACTGTATTCTGAATAATAGGTGCTGGGAGAAGAAAATTTTAAGCATTTGACAGCAATTGGAGATGAAGCAGACTATACTTTTCATTTCTGAAATGAGGATGCAGTGATTTCAGTAGGCTTCTGCAACAGAAGCAGCTACAGATTATGGAAACAGACTTTCTCTTGTAGTTTTTATGACAACTGCAATTTTAAATTTCTCAGCTCTGCCCTGCAATTAAAAGAGGAAGATACCAGAAATAGCTGAAGAAGCAAGAGACAAGGAAGGAAAAATAAGCTGATTCCATGTGTGCTTTACACATTTCATTATTAGATTAGAAGCTTCTTCCAGTACCATCTCCATAGGCTTTGAAATTGCCACCATTAAAGTATGTCACAAAAGTTATTTTTGAACTGTGGATTATGTTACGGAGAGAATCTCATTTTTAAAAATGTAATGCAAGGAAAGCATTCATTAGAGGACTCTGACAGCCAAGGGGAAAAATATTAATCAGATTCAGAGAATATAGAAGAGAAAAAAAACTTGGCATGTGTTTTTGCTCTCTCAGCCTGAATACCTCTCTCTTCCCTGGCTGGTGTCAAATATAATCAATCAAATTAATTCTGCATGTACTAAAAAAGAGGTTCTCCAACCTGTTCAGCTCTAAAGTCAGTCTCTCTTCAGTTACACCAAAGTCAGACTGCCACCTAAATGATAGGAGGCTGGTTCCACACACTGGAACACAGATAAGCCCAGCAAGTCATCCAACTTGATTTTCAGAGATATACAAGTCAGTGTCTTCAACATGCACTGGCCAAAAATACCCCAATAAAAGATCTATGACCCTTGCAGTAATGGTGCCTGTAGCCACAGCCCTTTCCCATAGTGCTCTGATCTGCTTTTGGTGGTTAGACAGTCTTCAACCATCCCCATTCCCCAGGGAACATCTGCTTTCCTTGTGATGCTCAACATCACTGCAGTGTTTCAATGCTCTCAACAGTTTAAAATGAGAAAATAGGTATCAAGCCGAACTCAGAAGCAAAAAAAAACCACCAAACTTGAAAAATCCCACTGACTGGCAAAGACAAGCAAATTCATATCCTGCTCAGATGCTCAAAGAAAGATAGAAGAGAGGAAAAAAAATGTACATGAAAGAGAAAGAACAAGACCAATGCTGAATGGGAAGCAAAGATTTCTCCCAGCCACTAGCACACAAACTTCACATGCATTATTCATGGCCTGTGCAGCTGGGGACTGGTACACCTCTTCTAGAAAGGAGAAGACCATTCCACACCCTCACAGCTTCAAAACTGCAGAATCACCCTTGGGAAAAGCTTCAGGGAAGAGGCAATTTTACAAATCGAACACCACGTTCTGTGTGTTTCAGTTTTGACTTTCTTTGTTGTGTGGTTGTGTTTCTTTGGTTTTGGTTGGTTGGGTGGGTTTTTGTTTTGTTTCATTGTAGAGGCTGGATGCTCATCCAAGGAGATGCCAGACTGAACTGGTCTAAATTTGAAAATTGTTCTCAATATCTATAACTAGCAGGGAAGGAGCTGGGAGTGAAAGAGCAATTCTTAGCATAAGTTACCACAGCCACTTTTAGAAGAAAGCACAGCCATGGTTCCAGCTGTTGCAGTATTATTCATTCTCAATACTGTCCCCATAAACTGAACCTTTGCTGGACTATCTGACCACAGTTTATTAATCCCCACCTGCCCCCCCACAAAGGGGTCTCTGCAGTTTGTCCATGAACAACCTAAGTGACATCAACAGGAACCTGTAAGTGTCAGGAGAATGCTCTGAGCCAGAGTTTTGGAAGAAGTCCAGGCTGGAAGAGACACTGACTATGCACAACAGCAAGAGAAGACAGAAAGCTTTTCCTTGAAGGGAAATTTTAATTCAGAAAGAAACCTTCACTTCTCTTGGGAAGGGTTTATTATTATCCCTGTAGCAAATGGGACTACAGTTGAGCTAAACAGAGAATTAGTTTTCTACAGGGCATTATAGACTTTAAATGATGAAGGACCAGACCTAAACCAGAAGTCTGCTTAAACTCTGCTTCTACCTTTACTTTTACTTAAATATGCCAAAAGTCTGAGAATAAAAGTACAGCAATAACAAAAAACTTCAGTGGAACACAGGGAACAGGAGGGATCTCCTTAGGACAGTACCTACAATGGAACCTTAGTCTACATCAGATATCACTCCCTCTGTTGGGTAGTCCTTGTGGTGGGTGGCTCAACATGACCCTCCCTGACCTGTGGCTGAGACACTGGATCTTAGGAAAAAGTTCTTCAATACAAGGGTGGTGAGACCCTGGAACAGATTGTCCAGAGAACCTGTGGATGCCCCCTCCCTGGAGGTATTCAAGGCCAGGTTGGATGAGGCTTTGAGCAACCTTTTCCAGTTGAGAGACTTCCCTGCCCTTGGCAAGGAGGTTGTAGTGAATGATCTCTAAGGTCCCTTCCAAACTAAGCAATTCTGTGATTCTGACACACAGCACTCGCACCCTCTCTAAGCAGAAATACAACATATTGTCAGCAGAGCGCTCTAGCTGAAAGACAGATGTGCATGCAACAGCTCTCACAGGAAATAAATCACTAAAGGCACTTTGCTATTTGGCCATGGTATTTTTCAATGCATTCCCACTGTCACCAGCAGAAGTGAATTCTCTATCTGAAGAGTTTGGCTTGCCTACCACCAGCCTTGGGCAAGACCTCTTCACCTCAGCTCCTCCCACATAATTTATAAGAGGAGACAGAATCTCTCCGTGTGCACCAGGGAACCAAAATCTTGGTAAATGGATTCATAACAGAAAAACCTTGAAGATCTACATTAAAAAAAGATGTCCTCCAAAGCTCTTACTGTGATCAGCTTTACTGAAGAAAGGAGAGGAATCTAAAAGAAAGACAAACGCATAGGGGTGTGGCTAGGAAAAGGTCAAAAAAGCCACTGCTTGCTGTTCCTTAGTGGACAGGAATGTTTCATTATTAAGGATTTTTTTTCTCCTCCCCATCCTGCACTATAGAGTCTTCTTTCTAGACTGTTCAGAAGTACTACTTATCAATTCAAAATATATGAAAAACAGCTAAAATTCTTTAACATTTATTGAGCCCTGTGCATTTCGGAAAACAGTGCGGGAGTGCTGGAGAGTGCCTATCATAAGGAAAATGGTCCACTTAAATAAATTTTTAAAAGATGACTATGAAGCCTTTAAGAGGCTAAAAAAATTTTTAGTGAAGCTTTCAGGTAAGAACTAAGTGAGGTTTTTATATAACCTAAAAAGTCTGAGCTGTACCTCCAGGCTCTTCAGTTACCTAATGCTCTCATCAACTGAACCAAAATTAAATCCATACACAGATACCTACTGGCTGAAATGGAAACAAACAGCAAAAATTATTTTCTGGGCTGATGATAGATAATGTACAAAAGATGATATTTACCTAAATATTACTGCTATGCCTTCAGGGTGTACAGTTCTCCTTTCTTTAGAACTTCTTAACTCTTCTGTTTAGGATGCCAGTCCACAGGCACATGCCTCTTATTTCTGACCATCCTTTCTCACGACAGGCCAGAAACACAGCAAACTCAGTAAGCATTCAACTCTCTTCCAGAGGACCTGAGAGAAACAGCAGAAGGTGGGGCAGCTCTTTGCAGCCCTTAACACCCCTCTCATCAGTGCTGGGCATCACCCCCTCATCAGCTGATTGGCCTCACCTGAGACCAACAGAGGAAGGTGGGGCAGCTCTTCGCAGCCCTTTCTATCCCTCTCAGCAGTGCTGGGTGCCACCCCCTTATCAGCTGATTGGCCTCACCTGAGACCAACAGCAGAAGGTGGGGCAGCCTTCCCAGCCCTTTCTATCCCTCTTGGCAGTGCAGGGTGCTGCCCCCTTATCAGCTGATTGGCCTCACCTGAGTCCTGCAGAAGGTGGGGCAGCTCTTCCCAGCCCTTTCTACCCCTCCCGCAAGTGCTGGGTGCCACCTCCTCGTTAGCTGATTGGCCTCACCTGAGACCAACAGAGGAAGGTGGGGCAGCTCTTTGCAGCCCTTTATAGCCCTCTTCACAGTGCTGGGTGCCACCCCCTTATCAGCTGATTGGCCTCACCTGAGCCCAACAGCAAAAGGTGGTCTAAGTTGCAAGTTTTCTGAGCTGGGGAGGACTTAGGTCAGCATCGAGTCCCAAAAACTGCATTACATATACACTAAGTAAAAACTTCTAATGATTCAGATTTATCAATCCAGATGAATAGCCTCTTGGAAGCAGTAAGACATTACAGAAAAAAAGAAAAGAAAATGATAGTTAAGAAGTAAATAAGGAAATGGAGTTGCATAAATGATTGCCAAATACAGCTTCTACATGAGTTAAAATATCAATGCAAATAGAACTTTAAGACAAAAACCAAACAAAAACAACTAGGAAGAACTTAAATCAAATGTTTTAATCATCCCTTCTTTCTACCATGCTTCCCTTTATCATTTTGATTTCTTATATTTAGTCATGCTAGTTTTAGATGTAGTAAAAAACCTGCATGGGTTATTTCTTCTTGCATTTGGAGCTAAAAATTTCCCAGACTCAGGAATGGCACAGCAAAACTATTTCCTTTTAATTTGAAGAATTGTAATAAGGACTGTTTCTACTAGAAACATTTAACCAGCAGCTTAAAAACTAATCCACATTTTTATTTGTGGAGAACAATACACAGGAAGAAAATATAATATTTATGCCAGGGAAATTTTCTGAAAGATTATTAAAAAAAAAAACGATGGATACTAAACAGTTAACATTCAATTTATACAAGTGATGAGGAGGAGTGCAATGTACTTACTGAAATTAAATGTACCTGCTGCTCTATGGGTATAAATTGAGAACCAGCTATTCTACCTCCCTGTATTAAATTTTACTCATGGAGTTCAAACTAAGATTATGCTGATAAAATGCCAGACTGCATCTGCACTCCCCAGTAACAAGACTAATGATAATTCCTGTTGCTCCTTTGCTAAATTCAGTATCCTTGTTTTATTGCAGCCGCACCAGAACAATAACCTAGCCAAGTCTGTGCTGCCAGTTGGCAAGACTATTCTTCCAAAAATAAACATACTTGTAATTTTGATATTTTGGCTCAAAAATGTCCCCGTCTCTTTGGTTTATGATCAGTCTAGTTGTTCACACACTGTTAGTTGTCCTAAGAGATACCAATGAGTAGAGACCAGCACAGAATAATTGCCACAATTGGGGTACATCTCCCCTCTCTCTTTAAAATGCTCTTTTTGGACATCTTCATTGCATGGGTTTTAACAGGGAGCAGATGTGTTCTGGGAAGCCATGTCCTGGTTCAAGCAGCAATTATGAATCCCATTACAGAACTGCCTGGTCCATATCACCCAGAAGACAGGGGTTCCTGGATTGAAGAGACAGATTCACATCACACTTTACATTTAGATTTCTGTATTACCCTTTTTACCCAAGGAATATGAAAACTGTGTCTTTGCACTACTGCAGGTCAAAGCCTTTAAGGTGTTTAGGATCACATTTTCCAGGTGCTATTACCACAAACACTGTGTAGTAGCCCTCTAAGTCAAGTTTCATGTCAAAACAGCTTTGTGTCCCAAGCTATGAGGCACCCTTGGGTGGTTTAGTTTTATATTCTGTTCATTAAACAGATAAAGTCTAATGAGGAAGTGCATGGTAGAAAGCACTCCAAATGCACCAACACATTAAATGAAATATTTGCTTTAAATGAAACAATCAAGCACTGTAGAAAAGAGAATACCAAGAAAGCATGCAAGAGCCATCATCAAATGTATAAAATGGTTTGAATGAGAAGGAAGAACAGCTGGTCCCCATGTGTACCAAGGATAAGACAAGAACAATTAGATTAATATATAGCAAAAGAGATACAAGTCCACTGATGGAAAAAGAGAAGGAATGGTCTGACCTACTTGATTTGGCATTAAGTGCAGACATGCTGAGGGTTTTGCTAGTCTGACTCCTGGTCACATTCAAGAAAATAATTTAAGCAAATTTTACTTCCCAAAAGTGTTGACTGCTCAGTTTAAGTTCAATGATATATACACTACTCCCCACCCCCAAGTCTTATTGACAAAAATAGCTGCATAAAAATGTTCAAATGTGAAGAGCTATGGGATACTATGACTTAGCTTGCATCCAACAAGTAAGGATTTTTTGCAGAAAAGACAACACAAGGCCAGATACTTCTCAAAAAAACTGCTGTTTGGCTCCAATCTAACATAAAAGCCATTTAAATGGGCCCTTATTTGAAATATAGACATGAACATAATTATCTGACAGTCATGAAGTTCATGATTTGCTCAATACGGATTCTGAGGCAATAATAATTTTATTTAGAAATTATACTTAATGCCTAGTGTTAATAAAATCCAAGGAACCCAAATATGCTGAGCCATTTATCTGGGTTGTTGGATTGTTTTCTGGACTTTTAATGACCTGTGTTTCCAAACACAGCTTCTTCAAAGCAGATTACAGAACAGCAACATCACTAATTTCCAGCAGTAGGTAAGTAATATATAATTCTTCAACTCACCTATTTTGAAAAATCATAGCAAGAATGCAAATATTCGATGCATTTGCACCTTCTTTCCTTCCTCTGAATGCAGTTCCTCATAGCAGCACTGAGCCCCATATTGAAGTTCTAGCATCAATTTTGTTGCTGTTGTTCTTCCCAGAAAAATGGTCTATTTTTCCCACCTACGGGCAGAGCACTTGGTTGCTTAACTCCCACTAATGTTAACAGGGTTGGACTTACAAATCCCAACCAGAGGTGGAATGCTGACATTCCTAATGGTGTACCCATGAAGTTAAAGCAGACCAATTCACTTTATTTTAATCTCTGCTTATTTTTCTCACTCACAGGAGCTTTAAATGTAAACACCAAAAAAAAGCATTAGCTTCAAAAAAGTATACATTCCAATGGTTCCTGTGCTTACTGCCTACCATCTTTAATGCATAAATATACCTGTTGCTTCTAAAATTTAATTTATGCAATAAGAGATATCACTAAAACCTGGGATAAAAGTAGTGAAAAAAATGAAGTACTAAAGGATTATGGTCCCAGTTAGACACATCAGTGTAGACAACTCTCCTGTTTTAGTTTCAGTTGTGGTCCAACTTACTGTGAAGTTCACTACCAGCTGGGTGCCTTTCTGGCACAGACTAGAGGCACTAACATACACATGACCAGTAGAGGTAAAATCCCAAAGTCCAGTTCATCCCTACTAAAACCAGAGTGAGACATAATATGCCTAAAGAAAGGCTGAGGAGTCATTTCATTCAAATGAAAAAAAAAAAAAAAAAGCTAAGAATTGTGGATGCTAGGATGGGCAACAATTGATATCAATGTCACATGGAGAACAGCTTCCCTTGAGCAGCAACCCAAGCTGTAAACTCAGTAACTGGGAAAAGTAAGAGTCCAAGACAGAGCAGATAGAGTGTGCATTAAGATCCAGTGTGAAGTTCATCAGGGCTCTGCTGGCAGCAGACACAGGACAATGTCTTCCAACAGAGATCAGGAGCAACTTGCTGTTCACTGAACGCTTGTCTTGAATATTTGGGAGTCCCCTTTTCAAAAACTTACTCTATGCTAATCAATTCCTACATGTATTTTGAAATATTTTAACTGTTCTGGTTTGAGTGAGTCAATGATACTATTATTTGAGGCAAAGACAGCAAGAGTTGCAGCAGTGAACTCGTCCAGGACTTTCCTGAATATCCAGGAGCAACAGGACATGGATATACAAATTTCCATCCTCCCTGGAAAAGCAGGAGGCAATGAAAGATGGGATAAGAGCACCTGTTTTGGCTGCCAGTACCTGAATCTCACAGAAAAGGGAATTTCCATTCTGTGAAAATCCTCACCATTTTGAACTGACTTTTCAAACCAAGTAAGAAGAAAAGATCAACATTTCTATGCACCAGAACTTTTAAAACGTTGATTCAGAAGTATCAATATTTCCTTATCAAAACAATCTCCAACATTAATATGGCAGCAAACAGTAAATCCAAAAGTCAAAAGAAAGTCAAGCATAACAGCAATGCACAACGTGCAAACATTCCCCAATCTAAAGAAGAGCTGAGCATGTCATGTGCCCACAAAATGGTTTGCTGTCAGTGCAGCTGCACATTCAGAGGATCCCACTTATTTCTTCCATTTCCTTCCTCACTCTGCTATTTGTCCCTGGCTTGGCACCAGATTTTGTTCATAAGGCAGTGCCTGCTTAGCATTTAAAACCCAGTTGTCCTATTACACCTCCAAATGCTGCTGCTGAATATACTCGGATGCATTCGAAGCACAGGAGAAACCAAACAGCCAAGAACTCTCAAGTACCACAGAAGACAATATTTTAGATAAATAGATATTTTAGATAAATATTTTACATAAAGCAATATTCTCATTTCCCAAGAAAACCTTCCAATGGGTCTTATTAAGGACTTGAAATAAGGTATGGAATTTTTTTCCCTCTGTAAATACAACTCACCTGAGGCTGGGGAAGAAACTAATCACAAGCTTGACTGCATGTGTTTCAGCACAGATTTCTTTCACTCTACATTTACAATACTGCTTTCTTTACAGGGACATCACGGGCATCTGACTTCCCACCACCTCTCCACACCTACAGTGGTCAATGAATCGTTCACATGGTGAGATTTTCTGGAAAAAGTTAAGTAAGAAATCTTCTGGGTAGGGGAAATAAGTTGTTACAATAACAAGCAATTTACAATCTGAATGCTACTCATACTGTATCATCTTATTTGTATTTCACTGTTAATCTCCCAGCTCACAAAAGTTTTATCAGCTTGGAGGCATGTGCTGTATTCCCCTTTATAAAATTTTACAGTCCTTTGCTATTCTCAGAGCTTGTTTTATAGGCACAATTTGCTGCTTTAATCTCACCCAATTGTCATGTTCTAAATCATGGGGTATAAAAATGTCTTTAAAGGAGAGATGCGCTGAAGGGTAGTACTTAATTACACTTACTGCCTGATTTAAATGTTATCTGAGCTTTGCCAAGTGCCAGGCACAGAGTAACCCAGCAGTGCAAATCTGCATAAACTGATACAAGTCATTATTGGGCTTTTAATAGCAATCCTGTTCTTCCATGCAGCATTCTGATGAAGGTGTGTTCCTCCTCCTCTTCACCTCCCCCCCCATTAGTTTGTGAGAAAATTCAGAAAGGAGATTGGAGAAGATGGTAATTAGTAGGGTCTTTTCAGTCACTCTTCCCTACTTATTTAACTTGATCTCCTTGCATAAATTTTTATTGAGATAATTTCACTGGTCATCTGCATAAGACTGATGTGTCCTAATGGAACTGAAAAGCAAAGCACACAGAGGCAACAGGAAATCCCTTTGTTCAATGGTTTCCTACTTGTTTTCTACTACTGCCACTTCCCTTTACACCCCCCTACTCTCAAATCCCAGCCCCCACCCCCAAAAAAAAACAAAAAAAAACCAACCCAGCAAGAAAAAAAAAAAAACCACAAAAACCACAAACAAACAAAAAAACCCCAAAACTCCTACCAACATTTTAGGCAATTAACTTTTTGTTTTCCAAATTCCTCCTCCCCTACCCAAGGGAGCACATATTTGCCTCTGTACTAATGACACCAGACATGTCATTAAACCCTGTTGCTCCAGGGAGCAGAAACACAGCTTAGAGTACAACATATCCAAATGCCTTCTACTTCATGCTCCAATCCCTCCTCTGACCTAACTTAAAACAGATCAGCACAGGATCACATTAGCCAGATCACACTGAACTTGAGGGAAAGAAACTTAGCAACACTCTTTGCTTTGGTCCATCACATCTAATGAGCCCATGAAGTTAGGGTAAGGATTACAACTTAATATATGATATGTCAAGCAGCTTTATTTCTGGCCCATGCCACCAGCATAAGATCAGTCCAGGCTGATGGCTTTTTTGGTCCCTCAACTGTGCCATATGTACAGGTCAGCACTGCCAAAGTCTAGAAGGGACTAAAACACACTGATTTGTGCCAAGTGCCCAGCAAGTAAATGTGAAAGAACTGAGTCAACCCCACATACACTCAGCAGCTTTCTATTCACATGAAGTTTCTAACTCTGCATCCTGTTCAAAGAACATTAGAAGTCAGATACTGCTACTCCTTACCCTTGTATGGTTCAGCTCATAAGACATTACTACTGTTGCATGAAAGAAAAACCTGCAAGATAAACGTTGTCCCTTACAGGTATGTGAAATATTTTTGTTCTACTGTCACCAGTCACAACTCTGCTTAGGTTACCCTCGTTTCAGCCTTTGCAAACAAGCGACTGTTTCAGTCTTCTGGCTAAGGCCTGGTGCAAAGAATGGAATGAAAACAAGAGGGAAGAAACACAGTTCAGAAAGATCAGACATTTTACCATCTGATTTTCAGCATTTTCTAAAGCCCAGTGGTTTGAAATACCAAGCACCCCTCAGCTTCACAGAGAGCTGAAATTATGGAATGCCTCGATGGCATGAGCTGAACCCTTCTGAAGAACCTGGCCTGAGATCAGTACAACAGCAGCTTTTCAGCCTCAAGGTCAATGTAATCCTAGCAAGACCCTGGTGTAAGGAGTTCCCAAAGTCCAGCCTATGGATCCCTAGAAACATGCTTTCCTTTGGACAGAACAAGAGGAAGGATATGAGGCAGCAGAAAAGCTATAGTATTGGGAAAATGCTGCTCTCAAGAACCTCATTTTCTCAAAATGAAGAGCAATATTTTCTGGACTGCTGATCTATGAAGCCATGTGAAGAAGTTCACATCTGTCTCAGAGGATCCATCACACCTCAGCAGTGATTTTAATTAAAATTTTTATGACAAAAGGATGCAGTCTTCAGCAAGCAATTTAGAGAGTTAAAAATTACACAATTCCAAACTGCCCACACACAACTATAGACTTAGAAGTAATGAGTTGCTGGCTTGGCTCATGTCTATAAAACATTCCCCACATAAAGGCTCATTGATGTGGCCACACAGTAAAATTTCTCTGGATGCAGATCAACCTTGCTGCTTCCAGGAGGAGCCACGCTCTTAGGGGGAGAGGCACACTATAAGAATTGTGCAGCAAAAACCCAGTTTTTCACAGTGGTCAGCCAGACTTCTGCTAGAAGACTTGGTCCTCTGACAGGTCTCATCACACTCTTCTTTTCCAGTGGATCTACCAAGCTGGACAATTTTGGAAATTTTTCTCACCTCCAATTAATTAATCTTTTTTTTTTAACTTTTTTTTTCTAAAGTAATAATATTACAGGATTAATTACTTAGCAAGGTCCCTATAAACTCACCTGCCTTTGATACAGCTACAAAAGCTCAAGTGAAAAAGTGAAATTCCAGAGATAAAAAAAAAATACAAATTCCCTTTTAATTAAACCCTGTGCCTCTCTATAGGAGGTGGTGGAATAAGAGATGTGGGGGGATTGCCAATTAAGATCTAACTTCTTTGATAGGAAGGGGAAAACCATACACAGAAGGAAAAAAAAAGAGACAAACTTGCCATCCAAGTCATTATTTTAATTGGCTGCTTAGAAAGATTATGCATTCCCCAAGTCTGATACTGCCAAAAAAGCATTACTGATCCAAAATACTGAAAAGCCATCAAAACATGTTCTAAGCTGCTTGTACTGTGTTAGTACCAATGTTACCTATGCTCCTCACTCCTCCTGTTTGAGAAAGCAGTAACACAGGGAGCTCATTCTCATGGTTAATAGCACAAAGAAACAGAACTCTTGGTTGGTTTTCATTTCCTATTATTGATTATTAGTATTATTCACTGAACACCAGGCATTCTTAGCAAAAACTTCTTGAAAGGAATGCATAGTATTTCTGGCCTAATTCAGCTTACAAAATAAAACCTCCATGCAAAGCTAAAAATCATGATGCAAACCAGCATGAATTAGGATGCACTCAGAAATTACTGGTCATCTTCTGCAATCAGTCTTCCACAGATTTGACATCCCAATATTTTCTGTGAGTTAACCTTTATTTTCTGGGATCCTAAAGGTGATGTTATCATTCTCTCAGCTTTGTTAAAGAGCTGCATATTAACTTTCACTTCTGTTTTTATCTGGTTTTAATGGAAATGCAAATCAGCTTTTGCATGGCTTGTTCCATGCCTTTGTATCCTTTGGGAAGGAAAAAAGAAAAAAAAAAAAAAGTTTGATTTGAAGGCTGCTCAGGAATCTTGCTTTTGCCTCCTTATACACTATGCCTTGACTACAGGGGACAGAGCACTGTGTAGGGGAGAATTCAGCCATGGAAACTCAGACCTGCTTTATCTGAGCCTCCTCCTTCATCTAAAGATGATGGTTTTATCATCTACCCTATCCAAACACAACAGCAGATTGCAATTTCACTGTCTCCATTCAAAATAAATCAATGTGACAGGAGAAAAAAAAACACAAAAAAACACAAGCAAACAGTGGTGCTTCCAATAGAAAAGCAGCTCAGTTGTTGCTGGAACTTGGATAACCAGAAACGTGTTCCTGCCTTCAGAAGAAAGCCTGAGCTGCAGAGGTAACCTGGGGCAGAGGAGCTACTTCCATCTGGTTCTCTCCAGCTGGCAAGTCAAAAACAGCATCATTACAAAATCTCACAGTTGTAAACAGCAAAAACGATTCTGGTCTCTGTGGCTGGACAAAAAAAATCATGTGAAGATTAACAAGGTAGTCTCAAAGCACTGCAGACTATGAACTTAAAAAAGAAAAAAAAAAAAAAGATTTGAGAGTGGAAAGTGGAAAAGCCACCAACTTCAACTTGCTGGTTGGAAGACACAGCAACAAAAATTTAAAACTGTCAAAACCTTCCAGGCACACAGCCTGCCCAAGAGCCATCATCTCCTTTAACATCCCCAGGAACTACACCCTAGCTAAAACCATGACAACCCCATTACCCACTCTTCAAAGCATGTGGCTCTACTAATTACAGTCCTTCTCTTTTCTGGTCAAATTGATTCATAGCCAAAGTGTATCCTTTATTCTTGATCCAGTACTTTGCTTTAATTGGGGTTATTTTTTCCTCATTTCCCCACATTTTTGATTAGTGATCAGGATCCTTTTCAGCTTTCATTTTCTTTTGCTCATCTCCTGTGAGGGCTCCTTTCCAGGACTTTCAACATGCCACCAGATTTTCTGTGGTCCTGGCTCACTTGAGATTCATCTTTCTCAAATACCAGCACTATCCCAGTGGAGACATCACTAGTAATATTTCCACTGTCATCACCTGAAAAGCCTGACCCCACCTGTTATCTATTTCTGACCTTCCCCAGCTTCATTTTAGAAAGTGCTCACAACCAGCCGAAGTGTCTCGTTGCTTTTAGCTGCAGAACTCCCAGCTCCCAGGATAAATCCTTACAAGTCCTTCAGTGCACGACCCTACACTCTGGTTTGTATTACCAACAAGAGGTCACTCTCAAAGCACAAGCACCTGCATAAACTGCTGCCACTACAGATCAAAAAAAAAAAAAAAAAAAAAAACCCACAACAAAACTACAACCAAACAACTTAAGAACAAAAGCCTTTCTTTCCCATTAAAAAAAAAGACACAAACACACACGCACACACAAAAAGAAAACAGCTCCTATCTTTCTCCATTTCTTTCTTCTTCTCCCCAGGAGCTGTCAATGCCACTGTCAGGACATAAACAAACAGGAAACAAGAGGAATCAACTATGATATTCTCTCTGTTGAATACTCATATTATTACCATACTCGGGTAATCCAAATCCAAATCTGAATAAAATGCATGAAAAAGTAAAGGAATTAGGCTTATTTAGTCTATGAATGAATAGGTGGAGGAGGAATCTAATTACAGCTAATTAATTCCTGCACACCGAAAGTACATATCCTACTACAGGGCAGAGTAGTAGTTCTGGAAATCAAAGCCAGATGCTAAGGCTCAAAATGGAAACAAGATGCAATTTTTCAATGAAGAAAAAAGTGATTCATCATTTTCCTTAGGCAGACCTTCCATCCCTGAAGCCATTGTCCCTATCCATTATTACTAACTAATCCTGAACAATTTTTAAAAATGAGAGGAAGGAAGGAGAGGAAGGAAGGAGAGGAAGGAAGGAGAGGAAGGAAGGAGAGGAAGGAAGGAAGGAAGGAAGGAAGGAAGGAAGGAAGGAAGGAAGGAAGGAAGGAAGGAAGGAAGGAAGGAAGGAAGGAAGGAAGGAAGGAAGGAAGGAAGGAAGGAAGGAAGGAAGGAAGGAAGGAAGGAAGGAAGGAAGGAAGGAAGGAAGGAAGGAAGGAAGGAAGGAAGGAAGGAAGGAAGGAAGGAAGGAAGGAAGGAAGGAAGGAAGGAAGGAAGGAAGGAAGGAAGGAAGGAAGGAAGGAAGGAAGGAAGGAAGGAAGGAAGGAAGGAAGGAAGGAAGGAAGGAAGGAAGGAAGGAAGGAAGGAAGGAAGGAAGGAAGGAAGGAAGGAAGGAAGGAAGGAAGGAAGGAAGGAAGGAAGGAAGGAAGGAAGGAAGGAAGGAAGGAAGGAAGGAAGGAAGGAAGGAAGGAAACAGTCTTTTCAAAGACACAAAATGTAAGTAGAGAGAAGTGGAGAACCAATGCAATCTGGTCAGCAAATTTAAGCATCTAAGTCAGGAACCTCAACTCCTCACATCCTCAAAGGAGAGAATCAGGCTCTAAATTCAGCTTTTAATCACCCTGTGGAAGTTCTAGTGACTATGTTGCATCAAGGCTCCCAAATTAGATACCTGAAGATGGATGTGTATACAGCTATTGGCCATCTTATTTTTGATTAATACTACAGGAACTTGGACACCTAATGTTGCTTTTTTTTTTTTTTTTTGTCAGCAACTGTGTGATTTTATTGATGCAGGAATAATAAAAAAAGAGAAATTGCAACTAAAATAAAAGATACTGTGAACATCTACAAGCTTTCAGTCAAAATCTACTACCTGCAGCATGCTATATTCATATACATGATATTTCACCCTCTAAAATTAATACAGATACAGAAAAACATATCTTTGCCATAAACATGGATGAAGCAAACTGTGGAAACAGGACACATGCAAACAAAACCACAGAAGTTGTTTGAAAGATATTACTGATGCAAATCACACTGATATTTTTTTTTTTTTAGGCAGATTTCATAATTCCTTGTTTCTGTCCTTGTCACATTTATCCTTTCAAACAACTCTTCCATTACTGTGCAACTTCAAATGCAAGCAAACACCAAACTCTCACTCTTCCCAGCTAACAAAAACTCTCTTAAGCACAGCAGTTCTTGAAAAACAATATTGAAGAGGTTGAACTTGCACGTAACTCTCACTGGACTCTACCTGGCACAGTATATTGTCAGAAAGCAGAACAAGCAGGTTGGTCTTGCATGATCTGTAGTAAGACAGAGAGACTTTCATTTTAACAAGGTATCACTGCCAATATCAGCCCTGCTGTGTAAAACCTGATGCAATGATTTTGTTATTTATACAAGTGCAATGAAACCCAGTGAGATCAGATGAGACTGAAGGTACCTTCCAGCACCTGGCATGTATTCATGCAACGCCTTTGAGATGCAGCTGACACCCCAAACATTGCACCACGACAGCTACCAAGGCTCTGCTCCAGCTCTGCAAGAGTTAGGCAGTGCTTCTTGGAATAAAAATACATGCCCATGGCTGTTGGGCCCTGTGCTCCCATTTGAAAGCAAGAAATCAGGGCATTTCAGCAATGGGAATACGAGTTCACTGATTTTTTCCCCAGTAAAAGGTTTAAATTTTCCTATCTGCCATAGCAAAGCTATTGCAGTGAAGCTGGATGGTTTCTCCCAACAGAGAGATGTCAGTGCTCCTGGGACCTATCCCTCTTACAAGTCACTGCAGCAGCAGCAGCAGAAGTTAAGGACCATGAACTATCTTGACAAGCAACTTGACAAACCCAAAGTGGACTCCGTTGGTCAAAGGAACAAAAGGTCTCTTCTCTTTCCCCTCAGCTCCCACACAGCTCTAAAGCTCCACAGAATCAAGTGAGTTGCCTACCATTGCTTCTCTGAAATACATTTCTAACTGGCATCACTCAGTGTGTTATACTTTAGGCCATATTTCCATCTGCATATGGTATTTTCACCCCTCGCTACAAAAGACTGATTACTTTACTTGTCATTTGTATGGGGGATCATGAAGTATAGGACACAGACAAGCAATTAGATGTGCAATTAAATGGAGAAGACAAAAACTGGCTACCCACAGTCATAAAAAGTGTGCTGACAATTTGCAGGTTCATCTGTACCTTGATGCAATCCATCGTGGCCTCTTGTTAACTTTGGCAATACATTGGGTTTCAATCAACATGGGCTCTAGTGTTCAATTTATTCCTCACAATAAATACATTAAAGCTTATTACCATTGGTAATAATAATTGGTCTCATCTTGTACACCTCAGGGCACCACTTTGAAAATTTTCATGGTGAAATTCAGCAGTGTCATGAAGTGCAACATGGTAACACTGTCAGCGAATCAGTGGTGCAGACATCTCATTTTCACTGTTTCTGAATCTGACCCCACAACTCAGAACAAAGCTGTAACACTATGGTTCACAGAAGGGGGGAAAAAAAAATAAAAAAAAAAATAAAAAAAAGAGAGGAAAAAAAAAAGAGAAAAAAAAAACCAAAACCAAAAAAACCTCGCAATATCTTATATAAAATATATCCCACTTCTTTCACTGGCTTTCCACAGTTCAAAATTTCATTAAAAAGCAAAATGGTCCAACATAGAGACCACTGAGTTTAACATATACAAGAAAAATTGGTAGAAAATACAATAAAGAATGGAATCAGCAGGTGCATTATATACTGGAGAAGAGCCAGCGATTTTGCAGACAGCCAGAATGCACAACTCTCAGAGTTCCCTGAAGGAGTTATAAAGCACATGAATAAGGTGACATGGTATGCATGGATGTGTGTGCAGCTGCTGCAGGACATCAATGCATCATCTCAGCATCTGAGATCTGTTCTAATCCATACATCCATTACTGGTCTGAAAAGGGGGAGGGAGGTAATGAAGTGTCAAACTTCAGTAGGCAAAATTATGACTGTTGTAAAAGCTGCAGAGGGGTCTCAGCATACTGGGATTTGACAGCAAAGTGATAAAGTAAGTTCAGTGTTAATCAACGCAAAATGCTGCACTAAAAAAAAAAACCAAAAAACCAAAAACGAGTACAATTGTCTACAGACTGACAGGCTCTGAATTAACCATTCTAATTCGGATACAGAGTTTTCTGGAAATATGACCTCAGAAGTAACAGGAAAAAAAGGCAAGTTATTTTAGAATTTTCCAGCACATATATCAAGACTGAAATACATAATATCATCACAGGCCAAAATAAACTCTCGATTTACCTGCATCTTAAAAATGCATTTATTTCTGGTTATCCCATCTTTAAAAGAAAATGTACATAGTCATGCAACTGTGATGGATTAGAAGAGTGGAATTACTTCTAACCTGTGAAAAGTCTTGTATGTTAAGAATGCATCAGAAGGATTCTGGGCTACATGAGACTTCCAGATGACCACCTGAGCTACTCTTACTTTCCTGTAAGGTAGAGGACATAGTAAGAACAATTTCTACTTTCTTGTGAAGTGTTAGTGGGGTAAGCCAGAGCATGTTTAGATAAGCTGCATTCACTGACCTGAGATTTGTAAGAGACACCTCTCATTTCTATCTGCCCTGGAAGCAAAGATATTAAACAAGTAGTTACCCATCTGGCATACAATGTACCACTAAATATTACCTTTGGTAACTTGTTCTTATTAGGTATTATTAGGGTAACATGGAAATATTGTATGAGCCTTGAAATTATGGAGTCCATTAAACTGAAGTTTACTCCTAAGTTAGAAAATAAAAAACCCTCCAGTCACCTCCTATACCACAAGGACAAGTCTAACTTCAGCCTGACACTCTATGTACCATTTCTATCTGAAAAGCTGCCTCTTTTTGTTTTTTTCCTCTACAAGCTGCAAGAAAAAGCAACCTTTGTATACATAGCATACATACAAAGTAGTAAACACAGCACCGAATATACATCTAGAACACCACATATTATGCATAGGTTATGTTAGAACACTCTGAGTCCATTACATTGTTGTACTCTGTTGTAGCCCAAAGATGCAGCTCCAAGTTGGCTGAAAAGCTTTGGAAGGAACCAAAACCAAACTATGAACTCCTGAGCCTGCACAAAGGGAGACATTTGGCTCTTCAAAGCACCAAATCTACCAAAGTATACAATGTCACCAGAAGTCATCTAAGCAATTTACTATAAGGAATGAGATACACCCTGAAAGGAGGGAGGGAGAAGTCATAGCCCTGGTCTGTTCCAGATTTAGGTTAAAGTCTATAAGAGAGCACATCACAGGGTGGTGACACTTTCTAGAGGGCTCTCAACCCAGGACACCATCACCAGAAGACCTCACCCCAGCTAGGACATGCTGACAATCTTTGCTTCCCCTTCTCCAAGGTCATAATTACAATATTTTTCTGTTTCTGACTCAACTATAATATCCTCCACATCAATAATAAGAAGACTGTTAAATATGATATTTAAAATTACTCACCTCTGACTTCATAAAGCTCTTTCAGGAAACACCTCTTAACAGAAAACATTGTTACTGTAACACTCAGGAGTGCTTGTTAATAAAATGCTCACCTTCCAAATTATTTTCAAAGTGTGAAATTAAAGCATGTAGCAGCATATAAAATCAGCTTGCACAAGGGTCCATACTGTAACTGTCAGAGAGATACTGGGCAGAGAAATTTAGCATTGCCCAGCAGCCAAAGAGCTCTGCTGCCTAACTCAGACAGAAAGAAGGGGAACAAAGAGAAAAGGATAAAAGAATGATATCTAACAGATTTTTTTTTTCAGACAACCAATACATCAAATCTTTTATTCACACCTTCAAAACCCATCATCTGTTGGTAATTAAACATTGCATGCCTAGCACCATTCCCAGTGTTTTCACTGAATCCAGCAGCAGGGGCATTGGCCTCTTGCCTATTAACTAACTCAAACCTACAACGTGCTCTTGAATATCTCATTCAGAGCAAATATCTGTATTTAAGTATCCATTTCTGGAAGAGCATAAAATAATCGACCTATCGTCAAAGCGCTGTAGTTTCACCATTAGCCCCTAAAAATTAATCATGTTTCAGTACATTCAAGGCAAGCCTTTTGTGGCACACACTGTTAAGCAGAAAGAGATAAAAGTGGATTTCCCAGAGCCTATTCTGAAACAGTAATACAGCTAATGACTTTCTACAAAATGCTAGTGCAGGCTCTGTGAACAGAACTGCAAAATAATTCAGCTATTCAGGACCAGCATAAGCAGAAAACAGAGCTGCCTCTGTAAGGGTTATGATTCTTCTTTGACCTTACTGAAACAAAATAAAAAGTAGTCAGTTAAATAAGGTATAATTCTTGCTCTGAAGTTTATTTTGTATTAACTTCTTTGAGAAGTCATGTATGCTAAGAGACAAAATTTGAAAGTTGAAATATCTGTACACTTGATAACCTAAAACTGCTAAAATTCAAGGTTAATGGTTTACTTGAGTGTGACAGTAACAGCAGTGAATTGTATCCTCCTTCAGACAGATAGCATAAGGTAGAAAATCCATTTACATCCTATTTATATCCATAAAATAAGTTACAAGAGAAGCAAGGCTGCCCATGTTGACACTCCAAAAACAGTTTATGCTTTTTGCATAAACAATTCTCTAATTCAAATATATATGTTTATATATATATATATATATATATTAACAGAGAGACTTACAAGTTATTTTTTTAAGTCATGGCAAGGCTTTCATACCCCATGCCATGCTTATGCATCTTGTACATACTCACAGACAATTCTCAGCCTTGCTCAAGTTTCACTCCCTAGCAGGTTTGAAAGACTTCAAAAAGTTACTGGACCAAGACAGATTGCTCAATATTCTTCCATAAGAAGCCAAGCTAGCAGCAGGCCAATAGCTCAAACCTGTTCTCATTTAATTAGCTATCTGCTATGTATAGTAGAGGCTGCAGAAGTGCCCAGTGCTGCATCCTCATTCGTGCTTTGCTGTGATCCATATAGCAGCAATTCACTCCTGAGTAAAAGAGAGCTCATTATCCAGCAGAGATGAACACTCCTCAGGAGAGAGGGGTTTCTCCTGCTGTTAACAGCATCAGCTAGATCAGAGCATCACAGCATCAGGACAGAATCACCCCCACTGCCACAGCTGGTACCTGAAGGCAACTCAGGAGGTTTGTGCACTGGGAAGAGCCTGGCAGAGCCAAGCTGGAAGCAAGGATGGAGTCTGGTCTCTAACAGGAATGGAGGAACCAGTTTGCAGGACAGGTAAGAATTTGAAAGCAAACTCAGGGGTGGCTCTGGTTTGAATTTGTTTTTACAAGCCAGTGCAGAAGATGGGAGAGACTTCCTGGGAGGACTCCCGTCCCTGGCTCACAGGCACATCCAGAGGACACTTTCTGCTTTCCGAGTAGCACATTCTACATTTACCATCTGGGCACAATTCCTTGCTAAATGTGGGCTAAGACCCTTGTTGTCATCCTCTGCAGACTATTGGCTCTTGCTTTTAAAGAACGCTTTGATCTATTTAGAAACATTCAGAGTCAGGCCCTGCCCTTTGATTAAACATGGGAGAGTGTTTGTTGTCCTGCTCAACCTAAAGTGCATCCTACAACCAGGGCAAGTAATTTGATCTGCTCTACCTACTGAAAGCCTCAGGAAATGGCACCTCATTGATTCAATGCTGCAAGAGCACTAATACTCCATTGCTCTGCAGAACACAGCCCTGAAACCAACCAAGTGATACCAACCACGGGTGTCAACAAGCTGGGTCTCCAAAACACTGCCTTGTGCAACCCAGAACTTCCCATAATTTTTCCCCCTTCATGCTTATTGTTTTGCTGTTATCCGGCAGCATTTTAACAGCTGTTTTCTTATAATGTTAAACTGACATCTGGCAAAAACAAACAAACAAGAAACCACAATAAACAAATATCTATTTCTCCTGGGTTTCTGCACAGTATGCTACGGGGCAGCAAATATCTACTGAACCATAGACTATTGGCCTGAGAACAGATTTTACTTTTTAACCAAATACCCTTCCTATCCTCAAAAAAATATGAGGTGAAAAGAAACCTCAGTGATCATCTTTTCCTCAAACTTTCCCCTCAAAAAATAGCAGGCCAGCCCTTCAAGTAGAGGAACAGCTGGCAGAGTGCCGGGGAAGTCAATGGAGCTGTGATGATTTACTGCAGCTAAAGATGTGGCCTGGAGATGAGTCATGTGGATTATTTGCTGCTTGAATTTCAACTAATTCAAGGGGATGGTTTTGGCTTTTTCTTTGTTTTGCTGATCTCTGGATGTACAGTAAAGCTTCAGGCACTAAAGGACAACTCCAACATTTCTTCCTAAATATTCAGAGGAGCTCCTGAATATTTACAAAACATGTGGATCTATGAGATTCTTTAGGCGTGCTGCTTCTTGGGTTTGGACACACCTTTTCTATCACTTTGCCATTTGAAATACTCCATTAACCTCCAGAATGAGGCAGCTACTTTTGATCGAAGTGAAAAATCACAGCTTAACTCTGAACTTCAAAACAAGAAGTGAAGAGGAAAAAAAATTCAAGCATGGAGGGAGGTTCTGGGAGTCCTCTACCCACTGTCAGTCAGAGGGATGTGGCTCCGGCTTCTGGTGGTTCTGGGTGCCTTGTGCGATACGGTCTGTTCTCCCTCTGCTGAGCAATCCAAGCACTACAGAGAGTAACAAAGCTGCCTTGCAGCAAGAGGTCCTTGAGTCGTGTCAGGATTGGCAAGGGAACAAACTTCTAGACTCAGGAAGCCACGGAGATCTGCTCGGTTCCATGATGCTACGAGCACAAATGTACAGACACCAAGCCAGAGTGTAGCTGCCAAGCACCACAGCTTTATCCTACTGAGCACAGATCTGCAGAGCAGCAACGGGGCTGATGCAAACATCTGCTCAGGTGCTGAAAGCAGTTCACTGTATTCAACAACAGCTATAAACTAGGCAAATCTCCAGAGATGGCTGGGTGATCCAACACCCCCCCGGACATGGTCCCAGCACCACTCTTCTGCACTCCCAGTAGTTCTCCAGCACCCAACCTGACAAACCCTACCATTCCTTTGGGACTAGGAGGGCCAATAATAGGAATATGACCACAACCCAATACTACCAGCTTACTACTGTGTAACATAGTAGTTTCAGGGAGATTTCTATTCTCATAAAATAAAAATATCATTAAAATAAAAAACAATAAAACCCTAGTTCCATTATCATATTATCTGGCTAAACTAAGCAGCAATTCTGAGATTTTACAAAGTTACCACCCCCATAAAAAACCAGAATTGTCCCTTTTTAAGCAGAGGAGCAGATAATCACCTTGGTGTTCCATCTTGCATTCAGCAGCTAAAAACACATCAGAAATCAAGGAGCAGGAGAGGTGGGGTGCCACAAGAGTGTCAATGGGATCTTTTTGAACATTGCAAAATGGGTCAGACAGAAGCCACATCCAGGTGAGCTGTTACTGCACACAGAGGTTGGAGGAAGAGGGAAAGAAAGCATAGAATTGACAGGGAAAACGCATAGATACACAAGTCATATCCACTCTTGACTGGTGGACTGGGAAAAGCATTCCTTTGTTTCTTTTCAATATTTAGCCCCAGAAAAAACAAGCCCCTCCCTCCCCCCAAAAAACAAATAAATAAAAATAACCAAACCCACACTTTTCCCATAGAATCTATCTTAACACCAGGGATGTAGGGGGTAGAGAGGGAAAATACTTAGAACTTAAAAATTTTCAAGGTTATTTAACAAGACACTGCAAAATCCTTATTGTGTTAGTAACCTATTGCCCTAAAAAAGTTAACAATATGCTTTCAAACTACTCCAGGAATATTCAGCAAAAAACTCTTGTTAAACTCAATGAGAGCCAAGCTGTTAGCTGCATGTAGTGCTGAAAGCTGCAGATGACAGGCAGGAAGTTTTTAAGCTTTCACTCCAGATGCAAAATTTCAAACATTGGCAGTTACCTCATAAATCAAAGTTTGTCATTAAGCTACATCTAAAGTGCTATCTTGCCAAAACCTCTGGAAAAAACATTGAGGTAGCTGTTAATTATTTTTCTGACAATCACTCAGGAAACATTTTCCGAGTAAGGAACCATGGGCTGTCTCAAACCAGGGTTCTGGGGATGGAAAATATTGAGGCTTATCTGCTGGTGGCCAGAGACAAATGGTCTCCAAGGCAATAGTATGTGTGAGCTTTTAGGATAAAATACTTTCCACTTCAAGCACTGCTAGAGGAGTCCAGTAAATGGGTAACAGAGCCTGGGATTCTCACAAATGAAATAAACGAAGGATTAGACAATGGAGAAAGTTAATTTTTCCCCTAGAGAACTGCAGTGTTAGAAGATTGCCCTGGAGGCTTTAATCAATGCAAGTGAATATTTTATGTATTTCTTCAGCATTCCCAAAATAAGTCAATAAAACACCAGCACTTTCTCAGAATGACCATTTCCCAGCAAGTGCAAGTTCAAAAAGAACTGAAGAAATTCATTATGATTTCAAAGAAAAATATCAAGCAAAGAAAGAGAAGCAACAGAATAACCTTATAAGGGATAATAGGATTTCAGAAAAAGCTTTTTATTTCTTTTATTCTTGAGGATGATTAGAAACAAATGAAGGCTGCTCTAACCAGATTTTGCAGCTGCACAGAAACACCTGCAGTTACTCCAGCACTTAAGAAGAGCAAAACATTTCAAAAACACACATCAACATCAGGCACTACCTAAAGACACTTCCAGATCCAGAACCTCCTTTCTGGTGAGGAAGATACACCTACTTGTCTATCTGCTTCATCACAGGCAATATAAAACTCCCGATGCATTCAAGCAACTTCTGTTACATCCACCCAACAATCTACCACCTACAGGACCTGTGCATACAGATCGTGTCCACACACTTCATTTCAAATAAAGGGCAACAGACCACATGATATAACTCACTTCTATAGTATTATCTACACCCAAATAAATTGTCCTGCCTGTCTGAAGGTTTGCATACACACTCTCTCTGCCAAATAAAATGCAGGCAATGAGTTTTCTCAAGTTACAAGTCAATTTACAAGCCCACCTTCATCTGGAGCCTGGATAATCTGTTTCTCTGAGAATTAAAAAAAAAATATCGCCATCATTTCCTCTTTGTAAGAGCCACTCTAAATCCACAGAATAGCTGCCATTTAAGTTTTAGAAGCTTTAAGCAAAATTAGTTATTCTAAGTTATCTGCAAAAGCAGAGGTGTGCAAATGAAAACATCCAGAGCGTACCATCCACGATTCTTCACAGTGTTAGAAGTTTCCAAGAGGCACAATAAGAATAAAGTCAAGTTCTTCAGTGCATTCTAACACAATAATTTCAAGGGACAAAGACAATGGCAATTTTTTAGTGCCAACAAGACTATTGGAAGAGATGTACCTATGCCAACAGTATGGTTTAGAAGCAAAGTTCATGAACTGTGTTACTGAAAGGTGATGCTCTCAAAGCACCTTTAACAAGTCTGGCTTGTTTCAAAATGCTGGCTCTTATTTTTCTATTTATTTGTATATTTTTTCCTCAAACTGACATTCAAAACATAGCTCAGGAAAAAAAAAAAATAAAAAAAAAATAGAGGAGTGAATTCTCAGATGTACACTGCCATGAGAAGTACATAGAATTATGTTAATTCATACAAAATGAAACATAATCAAGATTTCTTCTTTGAGATGAAGGTGAGACAACTATGGTAACTTATAGCAGATGCTGCTCCCTTTAGCATGGAGCATGAAGCTTGCTCCAATGCCTATGTAATGTCACAGAACAAATAGATCTATTGGCAGTAGGAGGATGCAGCCCAGCACACTAATGTTGTATCAGCCCCAGCTGACCTGCTCTGCCCAGCACAGAACTGAGAGTTGTTATTTTTCTTTTCAGTGAGATTCTATGTAAGTATTGACTTAATGGTTCATTTATCAACTCCTCCGAATATTAAGGAATTCATTTTGACTTGATTTGGACAATTCAATTTCACGCATCCTCTCTCCCCTTAAAAAATGTGAATTATTGTCTAAGAAGAGGCTGTTTTAAAAGTTGACTTAACATTGAATACTTGAGTCCCTGCATATTTCTATTCAAGTTTTGGGGGTTTGCCTTTAACATAGCATACCTCAAGTCCACAAATGCTAAAACAAAGGCACTTTCACAAGCATTCTCAATGCTACAGACCAAAATGCATCTTCTGCAGTATTAGCTATTCCTTAAGATCACCAGAAAATTAAGTGCATTAGAAATACAACCAACGAGCCTGTGCATTTCTCTAATTCTTAGGGAAAGATACTTCTCATTGAAAATCCACTACTTTTCTTAGAAAGTTTTTGTTACTGGATATATTTTGCCAAGAGGAAAGTAATAATAATCAATGCAGGAAGCACTTCAGCTCTAGCTTTTGAAGTAAGCAGCACCTCATTCCCAGAAGTTTGCATTTCGTAGAGCTCCTACCCCAATGCGGAGCGGGAGTTCTGCTCGACGCGATCCGGAACCCTCCCGCGGCACCTACCGAGGGTGAAGGCTCCGAGTGAGCGACCCGAGCTGGGGAGGGTCCCCAAGCCCCGGCACCGAAGCAGCCGCGGCCACCACACCTGTGGGTTCTCCCATCCCCCGGTACCCGCCGGGTAGCCCAGCCGCATCCCTCGCCCGGGATTTTTTCTGATTCAGCCAAATCCCTGTCTATTTGCACCTGCGGCTCTCGAGGTGCTGCCGAACGCCCCTCTCCGCAGCATCCGCACATACAGGCTTTTAACATTCAGCCCATCAGCTCCGTCCCGCCGTACATTCCCACCAGCGGCAGATCCGGAGCCTGAGCCCCGGCGGGTAACTTCCAAAAGTCCCTTCTCGCCAGCGACTGCTCGGCAACGGGAGCTTCGCACCCCGCCCCTGGACGCTGCACATCCCCACCGCAAAGCTCGGCCGCGTCTTGCGGAGCGCCAGGCAGCATTCTCCGGCTGTAAAAGAGCCACTTTACCCTCTGGGAACGCAAACACGGAGCCACCGCGTTGCGAGGGGAAGAATGCGCGGGGGCATGGAGACCCGTACCGGGGTACCCGATGGGGCGCAGCTCCCCGCGAAGGGCAGCTCCTGCCAGACCCCGAAACTCCGCCAAGTGCACGAGCAGAGCCGGGCAGAACATCCCGCGGCACTTACCCGGGAGGCGGGACGGGCTCGGGGTGCGGGACGGGCTCGGTCCCTCAGGAGATCATGCCGCCGGTGCCGCCGCGGCCGGGGGAGGGAGCGCGGGGCCGGCGGCGGAGCGGCTCCTCCGGCAGCGGGGGCGCGGCGCTGCCTCACGCCGCGGCGCTGAGCCGCGCCGCCTCCGACATGAGGCCGCGGCGCCCCGGCCCCGGCGGGCGGGTGGGGAGCTGCGAGGGGGCGATGGGGCGGTCCTGGAAACGTCTGTACCCGCCCACACCCCGCCCACGCCGGCCCCGGCCTCGGCCTTTAGGCCCCGCGTACCGGCTGCGCTCGGTAAGAGAGCCCCTGCTTTCCTCAATGTCGTTGTTTCTTTCTCCGCTCTTCCCATTTCACCTTTTATATCTTTTTTCTTTCACACCACTTTCCTTCTTTTGCCACCTTTTCACCCCGAGTTTTCTCCCGTTTCCTCTTTGTTCCCCTGAGTCTTGCTATTCCCTCACGTTTTCCCATCTTCCTTTATCCTATCTCACTTTTCCCCTCCCTTTTCCCCATCACCTCCCTCTTTTCCCCTCACATTTCTTCTCTCTCCTTTTTTTTTTTTTTTTTTGCTTTTTCCTCCTCCTCCTTTTCCCTATCCTTCTCCCAAAACCTTTTTGCAAAGGAGACTGGCAAGCAGCCAAGCAGTCTCTCCAAGATGGCCAGGGGCTGGGGGAAGCAGATGGGCTGGGGAAGAACAAGCTGCAGCAGCCACCACATGCAGCAAACACACCCTGCATTTCCCTCCTTCCCTCCGGGCCCTGACCAGGCCAATCCAGGATGGTGTCACAGGAGGGCACTTCCACAGCCATCATTTCCTGCCACGCTTGGAATAGTTAAGGCAGTGCAGTTTTTCCAAAGGATTCAGCAAAAATCAGGAAAGCAAGGTTTACATTTAATCCTGAGTGGCCCATCCTGCTTCTGGCTGTTCTGAGATACCCTCAACATCCCAGCTCTTAGGTCTTGCTGCCCCCTAAGAACCCAACCTGCAAAGCATCACCGCGGCAGCAGGCACCCAGCTACCCAGCATCTGGAGCTCTCCTTGGTAGAGGAGCTCTCCAAATGGTAAACAACAAGGAAAGGTGCTGTGCTGGACCTTGTTCTCACCAACAGGGAAGGGCTGGTGACCAGTGTGATGCCCAGACACAACCTTGGCTGCGGTGACCATGAAGTGCTTGAATTTAAGATCCTCAGGACATCTAGGAAGATGTATTCCAAGCTACAGCCCTGGACTTTAGGCATCCAGACTTTGAGCACTTCAGGGATCTGTTCACCAAATTACCATGGGACAAAGCCCTAGAAGGAAGGGGGGGCCCAGGACAGATGGTTAGTATTTAAGGGTCACATTCATGTCCAGGAGAAAAGTTTACCAACAAAGAGGAAGGCAGGAAAGAATGCTAGGAGATCTACCTGGACACACTATCACACAAAAAGATATTTTACAAGAAAGGAAGCAAGGACATCTAGAACAGGAGGGAAGAGAAGGGGCTTCGAGAGAAGCATGGCCAGCAGGTCAATGGAGATGATTGTCCCCCTCTACTCTGCTCTTATGAGACCCTAGATGAAGTACTGCTGGAGTGTGTCCAGAGAAGGGCCACAAGGAGGCTGGAGCACCTCTCTTATGAAGACAGACTGAGAGAGTTGGGGTTATTCAGTCTGGAGAGGAGAAGGCTCCAAGGAGACCTTATTGTGGCCTTCTAATATCTGAAGGGGGCTACAAGAAAGCTGGTGAGGGACTCTTTAGGTTGTCAGGTAGTGACAGGACTAGGGAGAATGGATTCAAACTAGAGGAGGGTAGATTTAGATTAGATGTTAGGAAGAAGTTCTTCACCATGAGGGTGGTGAGACACTGGAACAGGTTGCCCAGAGAGGTGGTGGAAGCCCCATCCCCATCCCTGGAAGTTTTGAAGGCCAGGCTGGACAGGACTCTGAGCAACCTGATCTGTGGGAGGTATCCCTGCCCATGGCAGTGGGGTCGGAACTAGATGATCTTAAAAAGTCCCTTCCAACCCTGAAAATGGCCCATTTTCCTTTTGAGTTTCAAGTGCTGGAGATGGGATCAGTGAAAATGTTTTTTCCTACCTTAAAAAGTTGGTTGGTTTTTCACTCTATGCAAATGCTTTCATTTTACCAGATGGCAATGAATGGTTTCTTCCCACAGATGTATGGATACACAAATCAAAGGGGCTGCCTCTGTCAGTTTAGTTGAGTTGTTACTACTAGGCTATAAAATTAATCGTTAACAAGATATAAATTAGATTCAAGAGTTCATTGGGGTCTTTTTCTTTGTGATTCACTGAGTTGCTACTATGCCACTGAACCTCAATGGTGCTATAGCAGCAGAACCAGATAAAATTAAATGAAATATGAAACCCCCTGATTAACTAGAAATAATTTTCTCTTTTTTCTTCTCAATATCACACAGTTTGCAGGCCTAGTGAAGTTGTCATCTCTTTTCCCACAGAAAAATAAAAGTAAGAAAAGAGTATACTAGGCAAACTGAAATATAAATAGTGGACCACTCCCAGTAAATGCATCCTGAATATATCCCCAACCTGGGGAAAGAGTGACACTCTCCACCCCAGAACTGGGCAAGCCCTAATCATATTTCACATGTACCAAGAACACATAAATGCTCTTCTGCCATAGCTAAGATTACTTAAAGTTATGGTGTCAATGACAGCAGCAGCTGCTGCTCCTGACCTCAAGGGAATCACAGTTCTAAATAACAAAAACTACTCCTCTCATTTCTCACTGGGACTTATAGGGATGTGAGCAGCTGCAATGGTTTCTTAGGGCTGTACTGACCAGAGGCAGGAGTGTGCTGCTGGGGCAGAGGGAAAGGCAGCGCAGGCAAAGACAAAATAATTTTCCTGTTAGAAATGACTCTTTATTTTCCCTGCCTTTAAAAATGAACAGCTGCTGCTCAGGTTTGTCAGTACCTGGCACTCAAAAAAATGTTAAGTTGTGAGTGAGAGACTCAGAAACAGAATGACTGTCTGTAACACAGTCTGATGATGGGGGGAAAAAATATCTCTTTCTATTTGGCTTGCGATTTCTAAGTCTGCAGGGATCTTTTTTCAAGTTATTTCCTTAGTTTGTGAGGAACCGACTTCCCTTTTTAAAATTAGTGCTGCTATTCTAACATAATCAACAAATTCCAGGAGCTGAATCTTCACGATAAAAAAGAAGTATACTATGTCACAAAGCTCACAATGCAATCTGATTGCATTGCCATTGGCAGTGGTTCACTTGGCTCTGGAAATAATAAAGTGAGAGACTGAAATGACAAACAAACCAGAAATCCAAACCAAAGTACCACAAGGGAATGAAAAGCAGATGGCCAGCTTAAGACTACTAGCCCAAAGAATCACTGCAGTCTTTGCAGGAAGTTTACTGACAACATCCACCATGGTGGCCTTCTTTCTGTGAGCTTGTCTGGCATGGTTTACAACTTGATGTCCTCATCATGAATTATTATTAGGAGAAATAAACAAGCTATAGAGTCCTCTCAATTATAAATCATCTGTGTATGCTCTCATAGCCCATAGGGAAATTTAGGAGCATTGCAGACTCTAAGTAAGGGTCAGGAACAACTCTACATTTCTATACCTATGTTGTTTACTTTAACTGATAATATAGTTATCAGAAAAGTAACAATGATGTGTGCTTTCAAGAGGCACTGATTATTCAGCATTCTTCTACTAAAATATCTACTTTGTTTCAATAAGCTATTACATTATTCTGTCAAGAGGATTTATTTAAAAGTTGCAAAATTAAGTCTATGCTAAACAGGAACTGGCACAATGGAAATTAGATTTTGGGACTAACCATAAATATGCAAGTGTGAGCATAGGAAATCACATGTAGCAATTCATTTTCAGAAAGTGGAAACAACCCTAAATTGCATTGTCTTCTGTCACCTCCAGTTTGCTTGGTAGAGGAAAACACATGACTATCAACTGTGACTCTTTGAACTAAGTACTGTGGTAAAAGGACCTGCAGAGCACCATTGGAACTGATCCTTGCTGCTTACCCTAATCCATTGGAGATGGATTGGTTTAATCTACCTCCAATAAACCATTACCACAGAGCAGGTTTCAGACTGCCAATTCCAGCAGATCCTCTCTGCTGTCAAACAGGGTTTCTCTCTAGTTTATGTCCATCCCTAGCACTTAGCAAAGCTGCCTGGTCTTCGTGTGCTTCTAAGCACATAGCCATTTTCTTAATTTTTTTCTCTTTTTTCAATCTAGAAATGTGATGTTTAACACTGATTAAAATCTACTTGCTTTCCTCTAAGGCTGTTCACAGGGTTCGGGATTTTGAACTTTGGAGTCAATAGGAAAGCTTTTCAGAAACATGGAGCTAAATCCTACCCACCATATTTGTTGGTGTAACTCAGTTACTTGCCAGTTTGAAATAATCATGCTTTAATCACTTGGGGATGACAGTGAATTACATCCCCTCATGCAAAGATACAGCACTCCTGTTCTCCCCTCCCATCCTGTCTGCTCACAGGCTGGTGCATCACTGGAGCACAGCCAGGCAGCTATAGAAATGCATTGAGTGGGTAAGGACTTCCTTGCCTATCAGCCAATAAAGATAATTACACAGGCCAGCATATATTAATCTGGGTTCAGTCCTTTTCCCACTCAAATTAATGTTGGTTTTGCTGTTGCGCTGATGTTAGCAGAAGATGGTCTACCCTCATGGAGCTAAAATTAGATTGTTCCTCAGGTCTCCTGTATATTCCCTATATTTTCCCTGTATTTCCTGGCTAGAGAGGTACTAGCCCAGATGGGAATGGGTCCTAATTCCAGCAACAGCCCAGGCACCCAAGGCAAACTGACAATGGGCTTTCAACACCAACTGCAGAAGCTCAGGGGCAGCAGGAGCCCCACAACGACCACAGATGCACCATCCCCATCCCCACAGCAGCACAGCCAGGCCCCCAGGTGTGCTCACCCCTTGGGAACTCATTTGCCAAACCCAGCCTTTAACCAGGGCAGAGGAGTCACACACAGAAAATCCTCATCCAGTGGGGCTTGGAGTCAGGGGAGGTTTCAAAGACAAGATGACAGCTTTCCAGTAGGGTGTCCAATGCACACCACTGTCCTCTGAGATGCCCCAAGTGTAGCATTCTGCTGGTTTCCACAAGCAGAAGTTGCCTGTGAGCAACTTTGGTGAGGCCACTCAAAATCAAAGGGCTGATCTTCATGGCCCGGGAGGTTATTCCTGTGTAACAAAAAGCCCTTCTATCTCATTTTGCACAAGTCTCAATCTTTAAGTCTCAATTTCTGTGTTGTGCAAAGCCACACAGGTGGTGCCTCAATGCAAAAATCCTGGGGCTTTTTGCAGTCCAGCAGCTTGTGATCTCCCTGCATCCATGCAGATGTGGATGCATGGGATACACTCACACATGTACATATATAATTATCCTCTACAGTTTTCCACTGAAACAGTATTTTTTCTTTTAGGCAGTATGCTCAGTGTGTCTGAGCATATAGATACAGAGATATATTTACCAGCAAGGCTGGAGTCTCTCCAGCCACACCTCTGCAGAGCACACGTAGCACAGTGATTTGCCCATATCTCAGAAATACAAACAGTTCCTTTCTTTTCATATTCTGCTCCTACAATAACTTTTGCAGAAAACTTTGCTTAGTGGACTTGTATCATGGTGGGTGTAAGTGCCAGCAATGGCTTGCCTGCTACTCAGAGCAGTCACATGCTGTGATTGCTCATATGCTGTTCAGATTCTCTAACAACTAAGAGAACAAAAGAAAAAGAAAAAAAAAAGAGAACAAAATTCAACTATTTCTTACAGAGACACAATCCTCTGTTGTCTCTGCCCAGGCTGCAATTGCTCTCCGTTTCACTGATTTCCTTTAAACTGGTGAATCCTCACTCTGCTTCCACAAGTACGGAAAGCAACTGTTTATAATTCCAAACTCTCAGCCTTGTGCCAGATAACATTTTCCAATCAACTGCCCAGGCAAGCTTCACACAGAAAAAAAAAAAAAAAAAAAAAAAAGGGAACGAAAAAAAGAAGGAATGGCAGATTAAACAGATCAGCTCTGATTCTTACCTTCAGAAGCAGACTTCACTCAAAGCCCACAAATATTTTTACTTTGCTGGAAGTCTCTGAACTATTTTTAGCTTCCCTCAGGGATGCCATATAGGGAGAGCAGCCCCCTCCCTATCATTACTAATCTGCCTAACATAACAACAGAACACCTGCTGCTAGTGAGTCATGTTTTGTGTGAAGCTAATGTTATATATATAGGCACAACATAAAGACAATGGCTTATTTTTCTCCATACATGTTCCTGTCTTCCTGTTACCCTATGCAAATCAAGTCAGTGCAAAGAAGACAGAGCATAGAAGATAACTGCACAGGAAAATTCATGTTCTCTTCATACCAGAATTTCTAGAGAGGCAGAGCAGAAGTATGCTTGGTTATATTTGTGGTATGTATACCTGTCAGTAAACATATATTTGCTCTTTTACAGATTCACAGATTGATTGAGGTCTCATAAACTCCTGCTCTGGTACATACAAAGTATGTTTGCCCTGAAAACATGCATGGAAATTCAATTATTATAAATCTAAAGCTCTCTCCTGAGCCCATCTTTCCTATTCACAAACAGTAACAAAGAGCAAGCAAAGGGGCATATCTCAAGGAAGCTCAGGTTTATAACCTGCTAGAATAGAGAAGAGAAACTTACCACATGTTCCCCATATAAGCTTCCAGATCTGAGGCAGAGGTAGCTTAGTAGTTGTACAGTGGCTGTTAAACATGAGCCATATTCTCCTTTTCTTGCTTCACAGACATTACTTGCAGTGACAAACATATATATAGAACACCCCTTTCGTCTGTGCTAAGAGCCTGGTTTAGCTCTTCCCCCAAGCCCATGCGTTATGGGCTCCACTTCTAAACTTTTGAAAACTGCAATCGAGGTCTGGCTTTCTGATCTCTGCAAGACCTCTCTTTTATTCCTTTCCTGTCTATCTTTCCTCTCCATTTGCCCCTACTCCAACATCAAATTTTTGTTATTTCTGTCTTTGAAGAAAGATATTGTCCTCATTTTCTGTCTTGGGCAATATTCCTTACTTCCACTTGTGAATGGATACTGGTACTTACCCTTCTTTACCTTAGCTCACCCTACTGTCCTTAAATTCTACAATTCAGTTCTTCTTAATATGCAATGGTAAAATGTCCACTAAGGCCAGTGGAAATACAAAAACACCATATTGCATGCATATAGGAGAATAATTTAAAGTAAATATATGTAAAGAAGATATCTCACGTATCCAGAGAACTTTGGATTATCAAATGCATTTCTTTAGAGTTGTTGGTTTTTTTTCCCTCTCATCTCCACATCTCTTTCTCCTGTTGAAGTGGACAAGGGATGGTAGAAAATAAGGAAGTCTCTCAGCATGCCTGGGGAGGAGCTGAACTAGACAGCAGCAAATAGCCAAATTTTTCTTCTTTGAGCAGTTCAGGGACAAGTGGTGCATAAAACCTCTAAGAGGAATGAAGCTTCTAAAAAATTGCACTTACATGTGTTCCAAGAGTTCAGAGATATATTTTAAACTAATTAATTTTAAATAACCCAAGTGAAATGAACAGTCAACATCTTACCACTTAGCATGACCACCCACCAAATCCTGAATATACAGAGGGAGGAAAAGATTGCAACATGCCCCAAGTATCAATCCTGGGTCTTCTCCAGAAAATAAAGGTATAGAAAAAGAAAGCCGTGGGTCCTTTGCCTTCTGTCTGCAACTGCTTCTCCAGCTTCTGGTGTCGTAGAAGCAGAAGGTTCCAGGCAGACAGACCCTGAAGCACTCAGAGTTTTCACACGGAGCATGTCAGTGACCCACACGCTCTGTGGTCCTCTATTTCCCCCTAGTGACCAGAGCACTGAGGGTGTTGGATCAGCTGGAGCCTTTGAGCTCAACATAGATGTGCTGTGTCTACTAAGCACAAGCAGCACTCATGCTCTGATTTTGTGCTTCAGGAGTCCTCTCCTGTGCCAAAACCCCACTCAAACTCCCTGCTTCACACCTGCCTTCATCTCAGGACAGAAGTATTGTGCACAAGTGTCTGTTCTGTTCTGCCATTCCTCCAGTGGTAGCCTGAGCATTCCATCAACATATTAACTGACACAGCACCTTTATAAATCTGCTAAACAAAAAAGTAGAAGATGAAGGGGGAAAAAAAAGCAAACCCCTCGACATGTCTGCCTTGAATCCCAATTAGAAAAGAACTGTTTGCCTTAATTCTAAACATATTCAGAATATGCAGCATTTATTTCCAAAGGACGTTTTGTATTTACAGCATGTCTGTCTGGTTATACTGCTGCAATGTAATTGTTTTCCTGCTGAGAATTATAGCAATGAAGTTACTGTGGGAACAATTACAGCTAATTATAGTTTCACTTTGGAATTTAAAATCTCCCCTGTGCCACTTCCTCTTTCCCACACGGAGGCTCTGGCCTTGGAGCACGTTGTGACTGCTGCCCCCAGTTGCAGTAACTGAGGTCTCTAATGTCACTGCCAGATGTGTGACATGAAGATGCAGTTGAGGTTTAGTTGATAGAAACTAAGTCATCACAGTAATGTTATGAGGGCAAATCTATAAAGAATACCCAGCACTGAGGCTGAGACAATCTCCCAAAGTTGCTAGGGCTGTGTCTGGGGAGAGCTCAACCACAAGAAGGCAGCAATCCCTGTCTGACAAGGTTCAGCAGTGAGGGCACTGCAGGACTGGTAACCACATGGGGGTTTCTGACAAAGAGCAGTTGTGCTCAGGGTGGGTAACAGCTGGAGAGCAGGGAGAGATTCATCCCTGTGCACTGGCTTAGCACAGGGTGACTGCTGTAATGTCAGAAAGGTAAATGACACACAGCGGGGCCAAGCCATGCTGAGTTCATCCACTCAATGGGAAGTACTTGATATTTTTCATGACTGCAGTTGTTCCTTTTGCCTCTAAATCTTTAAAGCTTGATGCTAGAAACAGGTTTGCATCATAGCTCTCTTCCTTCTATCACAGCTTTACCTGTTGCTGCTGCTACAGCTGAGCAGATTGCTGAGCTGTGCTGCACCCAAGGGTGCCTCAGCCTGAATTCAGCACAAACCATGGTGATGGCAGTGGAGCAGTTCAGGCACTTGAGGAAACCCTGCCAACCTCTTTAGACAGATGGGGCAGAGCACACCAGGGCAGTCCTCTCACTCTCCCTGTCCCAGATGGTGCAACAAGTGCATCCCATTGCAGAGCAGGACCACGTGTTTCAAAACAAAATGCCAATGAGATTTCCAGATTAAAAATCTGGAAATTAAAAATGTGTGAGCAACAACTGTTGCACATGAGGGACCTAACAACATTAGTGGGGTTTTTCCTTTAGAAAAAAAGGTAAGATAATTTTTAATACTAGTGTGTTCACATGCAGTTATGTTTTCATTAAGCTGAAGGCCAGGAATACTCATTACGTATTCATTTGACCTTATAACCAACCATTCACTTTACCCAGCTGTTTCTAATGAAACACAGCTGGAATTCCCAAGAAAGCCAATAATGGAGAAAAGCCTCAAGTCTTACTCTGTAGCCATCAAAAAGCACACTCCTCTTTTTTTTTCTCTTGGTAATTTGCTCTAATAACCAAAATCACTTCTTAGTTAAAACCAAAATAAAATAAACCAAAACAGTAAAACCTACACCTTATATATATCTGGTTCAGCCTTTAGATGTGGGCCCTTCCTTCTCCCAGAAACACTCATGCACCACAAAAAAAAAAAAACCAAAACCAAATCACCTCAAACCTTTTTTTGGTCAATGAAACGCAGGCTTCCTTTGTAAAACAATTTTCCAGACTCCCAAATAATTTTAGTCATTCTTTACTACCCATTCCACAACTTTTCCATATCCTTTCAATGTTTCAACACATTTTGCTCTATGAGACCTGGTGTTAGCAATGCTACACATAAAAGTAAAATTCCTTCTTTTTCTGTTATCCACTACTTCCTTGTTTATATATTTACAGCCCACATAAATTCCTTTTTTCAGGTCATCACAATGGATGTGCTGAGACTTTCCAAGCACAGCTCCCTTTCTCCCACAAGCTCTACCTGAGCTCACACGTGCAGGGCTGTGCCCTTGCTCATACCAACGTGTGGTTTGATGGATTCCTTGTCCTCTTTAGTGAAAGATTCAGCTTCCCTAGTGCCAGTATCCTTTCCTCTTCACTGCATACCAGCTTAACAAAAAACTTTTCATCTTGTGTTTTGGTACAGGCCATTGATACAAACAACAGAGAGTTTTGGTACTTACACTTAACCCTAGTATGATCCAGAAAACACAGGTCCATTCAGTCTTGATTCTTCATCAACAGCTACTTGTTGAGTTTTTCAAGCAGTTTGTAATCCATTTAATGCCTATTCTAATGTCACTGAATAGTGCTAATGCTTAATCAGCATGCTATTCAGTGCCAAGCCAAACACCTTACAAAAGTCTAAATGCACTAAATTTGTACAATGGTTTTTGTCAACCAGACATGTAATATAATCAGTGAGCAAAAATTAGGTTTCTTTGATAAAGTTTTCTATAAAACCATGTCATTTAGACTACTTACTAATTTACTTTTGCATGAGTTTTTAAATTATTTGACCCAAAATGATTACAAATTAACAAGCTTGCTTGAGTCTTAGGAAATACTTCCTCATAATCAGTTTCTCTCTAAAATTGATACAGACATTTTAGAGACATGTCTCGTATGACTGGATGAATGTTAGCTCATTCACAAGGCAGCTCTCTGCTTTTTGGGAGACTGCACTGGATTTGGTCTGTTTTGGAAGGTTTCACAGGTAAATTGGGCTTTGAAGGGACCAGATGTTGAATCCAGGGGTGCAGTGCCCTGTTCCTTTCAGTAGCCCTGCACATTTGCCCTGCTTACAATGCCTCACTAGCACTCATAAGGTAAATAGAAAAGTAGAAACACAAAGAAAAGACCCAAAGATCTTCAGTATTGTTTTCTTTGCAAAAGTTCCAAAACATCTTTATCAAAATGTAAAAATTGTGACTTGTGGCATTTCTGCAGACATCCAGCAGCACACAGCCATTGCTCCACATGATTTAGGACCCCAGATAGATCTGCTCTTTAACTGCAGGAAGGGTGGACAAGTTTAGAAAGAGATCCAGCTGCCAAGAGGATTTTTATATCTTGATTCTACATAAAGTCCATTCAAAAAGACTAAAAATTTCTTTTTATCAAGGAGTTTGTACAATTGCACAGATTTCGGTATCTGTGAACCTCATTCTCTTTGCCCATTCCCCATCTTACTACTTTAAATAAGTTCATTTCATCCTGCCAGAACTGCTGTTTCCTACCTCATTAAATAATAACAAAGTCTTAAGGAATTTAGCAGAGAGCTGTGTGTTTTGCACATAATGACACAATGGCTTCTCATTGCTCCTGCTGTTATTCAAAAATCATGCAAAATGAAGCTAAGGCAGGGAGCAAAGCAAGATACAAAACTGAAGCCTTCATGCTTTATGAACACATCTCATTTTCTCTGCTGTCAGTAACTCAAAACCCCAATGAAAAGAGGAGAGGGGGAAAAAAAGATGCAAGCCACTAGACTTAACACTTTGCTTTTGGCAAAATATTGACTCCTGAATGATCTTTGTCAAAGCTCATAAAAAAGCAGCCTCCAGCTGATGAATCTATGAATCTTGCCACAGGCATTAAATAGGGTATTGCTGGAAAATGAAAGGAGGGGAAATGGAAAAGGCTACTGTATGTTAATTAAGTAAACTACCTATCTGCGTTTGTCCATGGCTCTCATGATTTGGAAAAGTAGAGTGCCTGAGGGCTTGATTTATTTTTATTTTTTTTTTATTTTTTATATATATTTATGGTATTTTAAATGTCTACAGTGCTGAGATTTGTGGACCTAATGGTAAATGGCTGAACCAGCTCTGGCATTGCCTGAAGTGAGGAGCCTTGACAGCAGTATAGTCACCTCCTAAGGATACTCAGCCAAAACCAAAGATGAGAGAAGAAAACTTATAGTGAAGGTTCTGCTGGAACTCCTACAGGGAGCTGAGAGCACTTACTGATTTCTGAAGGATGAATGTGCAGCATATCTGTATCATCAAATCAGATATTTTAGATTGGTTTTGTGCACTGACATTTTACTATGACCTGAGCTTTTGTATAGGCTTTAACCCAACTCTTGACTCTAGGAAGGACAGTACTATGAACAAAGAGTAAATACTGGTGAGGAAGAAGAAAGTATTTTTTATCTAGAGCAATAATTTATCATTTCTAGACAGTACAGCAGGATAAAGAATGGTCTCATGGATGAAGAATTGGTTTAAGACTAGGAGAAACAGGTCTGTCCCAACCTTGGCTGCAGGCTTCTGGACATGCCAAATAGAGATATAAGGTGGAAAAAATGCCATCTGCCCCAGATGTGGTCTGCATGGTGGCCCATGCCATACTGACAAGTTCTACTGCAAAGCCCCAGCTAAATTCCCAAAGAATAAATTGATGTTCTATAAAGTAAGTCATGTTTTTTTGCCATTTAAAAAATGCCATAAGCGATGCTGAGGTATTTCACACTCAGTCTGCCATTTCCAGTTTCAGTCTAATCACTAATCAACATTAAGTCAACATTTACTTAGGATTCCATTTCTTCACCCAACCCATGTTGGCATCAGGCAATCCACCCAACAGTCTCTCCCTCGGACTCCTTTTTTTGGAAGTGATTTTTAAAAATCACTTCAAGTGATTTAAGAATACTCCTAAATGTCAGCTGCAGGCAGGAGAAGATAGTTATTGGTCTGTTTTTAGAGAGACTTCTTGGCTCAGTTTCTTCTTCCTACCCTGTTCATCACTGATGTATTTTTAAATGAATCCTAAAATACACACCAGGAAACTCTATTAAATAAAAATCATGAATGGCATGCAGACAGTGCTATTACTGTGCATAAGAAGATAACAAGACTCAAGAGACTGCCCTTTACATTCTGCTGCTTTTGCTAATGACAGATCTGGCCCAGCAAATGCACACATTTCATGAAGCAGAGAGTGTCACAACCCCTGAACAATATGCCTTGAAAGATGCTGGAGGAATAAGAGATCAGAGAGATAATCAGAATGCCACGAGCTGCATCTCTCTGTGTTCTCAATTAACTAAGTGATTGGACAGACACAATCAGAGATCCCAAATGCATTGTTTGTGGGTTATCAGCTATATCAGACATTAGATGGAGCGGCGTCGGACTCTCCCTGCCAACAAACCGGAGGAAAGGATTAGAATTCTGAAAGCTGTTTAAAGCCAGACTCTCACCTCAAGACACAATAAAAGAAGAGGTTTTAGATCATTCCTGGCAGAGGAGTTGGAAAGCTGCCATGCTCACACAGAGTAACTATGGTAATCTGTATCAGGTTGCAGGAATCATCTTTAGCATGCAGTCTTTTAAGCCCTCCAAGAAGATTTCTTCCTAATCTACTTAACAAGAAAGGCTGTTTCAAGGTCAAATAGTACCAAGGATGGGATCAAAGACACTGAATGGTAAACAGGTCAGAGGTACATGTCCCTGACCACCATCCACTCTCTGCAAGGCAGGAGGACTCTGATGCAAGTGGCCATAGCTGGGCCGGAGACAGATATCCCTGTCTTGGGCTCTGCATTGCCATGTGAGCTTAATCATCAATCATCTGTGATGAAGACTGTGCACTTAGGATGCACTGCAGAAAAGCTATGCTTAATTGCATTGATGCTTGGGTGATTGAGTGCTGAATACATTAATGTGTCAAGATTACTGAACACAAAAGCCTGGATTCTGTTCTTATTTGTGCTGGTGTAAGGGATGCCCAGAGCTGGCCTTCATGGGTATCTGAGGATTGCTGGAGCTTATGTTCACAGACAGGCTCAGCCCTCAGTGGCAGTGCAACTCTATTTAAATATTTGGGGTTGCACTGTGTCTGGTCTGAAGTAATTTTATTCTGTTTGTTCACGTAGGAAACGCTAGGAGCATAGAAAATAAAATTCCATTATTGCAAAATTAATTCAAAATTGACTTTTGCTACATAAATCCCATGCTACACATAGCCCAAACTTTTGCCCTGCTTCACCCAGTTGTGTATGCCCTGCAGCCTACACTAGCATCTATTCACCTTCATGAGTATTGATCAAATGTTTGAGGGATCCCTGCACCTCTCAGAACACAATTGAAATTAAAGGCAAATGAGCATAATTTGGAGCGGGACCCAAAAAGGATCAAAAAGAGCAAATAAAGTATAGAGGCATTTGAGAGAAATGGCAACATATGACCAATAAAAAGTCTCACACATTGAAATCCCAAATGGCTGTACTGTAAGGAAGAAATATCAGCCTTCCTCAAGCCTCTGCTGCTTCACTTCACTGCCTGCTGAGCCAGACACCAACTTTCCCTCTTTGCAAAGATGGGAATATCTCTGATGAGTCCAACAGAATGTCAAAACTGAACACTGTTCCTTATTGATCTTACACTAAAGGGCCAAATTTTCAGAGAGGAGGCATCTACTTTTTTAGATACTTCGACTTGCATTGTCTTCATTTATGGGTCTGTTTTTTCCTTTCTTTATATGCAAAATAATTGTACTTGCATGCACAAAGCAGCACAACAGATCTGGCTGGTCTGTTTATATGAATACAATACAGGACAAACATCAGTGTTTTTTTAAAAAAATAAACAGATGTTCAAAAAAAGCATGCAGGCAAAAAGCCTAAATAATGATAGTCACTCAGCTTTGGAGATGCTTTGAAAATCAGGGCTAAAATATCAATTTCTCTTACTCTGTCTTCCAATGACAAAATGCTGAATTGCTATGATTTCAGAAGTCCACAGCTTAATTTTATTATGTTTGTTCTAACAGTGCTAAGCATTTTTTTTTATTATGTGTTAGACACTTTACATCAGACATTATTGTGTTCTAGGTCTGTGAGCACTTTGGGACATGGCTGTACTACAGTGCAGTGAGTGCTTGGCTACCCAAAATCTTCCTCCAGCCCAGTCTCTACACAAGTCTCTGACAAAGAGGGCAATATAGCCAGGAGTGCAGCTATAGAGTCCCTTTGCAAGAAGGCAAGTACAAGCACTTTCATTCTTCCCTCGAGAAGTTCCATGTACAAATCATCACAAAAAAAGACAGCCATGGGGTGTTAATGAGTATTTAATTAATCAGTTATTCCAGAACTACTCTGCTACACTGAGCAACCTTTATAAAAATAACATCTCAGGAGGAAAAGAATGGATGAGACTCCAACTGTCAGCTTTATGAATGTCTGCTGTTGGGATGTGGCTTCATGGAAGATGCTTATGCTTTGGGAAAGAGCTATAGGAGCTCATGCACACACTTCTATGAACATTTTCCACCTGGAAAATGTCTGTGAAGATATGGTCAGCTACACCCTGTCTCTGGCACAGGAGGGAGAAACAGATGGAGAGATCATCTAAAACCTTTTGTTGTCCATAGTTAATTACGTGGAGCTCTTCTCATATCTTACATGTGTAGGTTGGCTTCATCTCTGTGTGCATGGTCTTCAGAGTAAAACCAAAAAAACAACTGCATTCATCTCATACAAAGTGGTGGGGGGAAAAAAAAAAAAAAGCTAATACAAAAGTGTGAGACTATTTACAGCAGATCTGTCATGAACATCAGTAACTCACCTGGCTGTCTTAGTGCAATACAACATTTCAGTGCCAGGGCAACTGGGAATTAAACCAGCCATGTTTGAAACAAGATTAGATTACATGTTGATCTGTTCTAGTAGAAGCCTGCAGTTCTTCTGAACAAAGAATTTCCAGCACATTATCTCACATTCAAACTATAACACTGGGCTTAACTTGAATGAAACAACATTTGGAAATTATTTATTTTATTTGGAAATGTCCATTTCAGTCTAGCCTGACCTAAGCAACAATAAAATATTGCTGATGGAACAAATTTCCTTCCCAACACCTGCAGAGTTTGTTCTACTCTCTGAAAAAAATTATTTTATTTTCCTTTCCTTATTTCACCATGCAAAGTTACAGATAACAGGAGCCATATAATTATCCATCCCTCAAATGTAGATAAATACACAACCTCCTCCAATGGTGAATTCCAGAGGAAGATGTCACAATGTGTGAAGAGTCACAGTCTTTCTTCCATCCAAGAAGAACAGGTAATGCTGACTGACAGGAGCTAGTCAGAGCATCTTCCCAGCTCATGCCAAAATATACACTTCAATAAGAGTGGCAAAAGTCTTTAGATCCCAAAAGTCTGAATCTGGAGCTCATGGCAGTGAGACTTAGACTCACAAACTGAATTAATTTTTTTTTACTTTTCACCATTAGGCATTGTCATGGGAAGCCAATGTGGTTCATTCAGTCTGCAGCTCAATATTTCCTGTTCATAAGTCATCTGATTCTTCATGACTTAGAGGGAATACAGATTTTTCTTGGGACATCAGGACTCAAGAGAATTACCTGTAGTTAAACATCTGATTAATGGCTCATTAAGAATCAGCAACAGTGTTTATTCAATTCCTGTCTGAGTGCAGTTTTGCAATTATGTTCTTTTGAGACTGCAGGTGTGTGAAATATTCATAACCCAAATGGAAATATGATAGAAGTTACTCTAGGGCTGGCTGCTCTGGATTATAAATATAAAACAGAAAAGCAAAAGTCCAATTATTACTCTTCCCAGAGAGTACTCAGACACTCACTAGACCCTTTACAAACATACTAAACACTAAATATCTGTCCCAAATAATTTATTTTTTAATTGTCAGAGCCTACTATACCCCCCAGGATACCTCTGGTGCAGGCAGATTCAAGTCTCACTTGTAAAGCAACATTCATCATCAAATCACTCATGTAGTGACCACTGTAGCCCAAAGGGTCTGTGCTTAGCTGGGGGCATATTAGAGGAAGACAGGGGAGAGAGACTGATAGCACTTGGATGGATCTGTCTGCCAGGTTTCTGGCCATATATTAAAATCACAGTATTAGAGCTTTAATGGTTACTGCTTCATTATCTTCATCCCTTAGCTGACCCCAGAAGGACACAGTGTCTGACCACTGTCTCCTGTATATGATCTGCTGCCATTTTTCTCCATCAGCTCCAGAGCAGCCATGTACATAAGCAACTGCAAGTTCTGATAACCTGTCTGGCCAGTGAGCAGCACATTGCAAGTAATTTTAAAATATGCATCCATAACACTCATTTTGAAGATGAAATAAGAGAGGAGGAGGGGGGATGAGAGGCTGGTACCTCAGCAAACGCTGATTCAGGAAGAGTTTCCCCATCAACTTCAAGTGGGGCAAAGCCCATTCTGAAGCAGTTAATTTCTCTTTCTGACTTCTACTTTAAGAATCAAGCCTTGCTGAAAAGAAGGTGCCTTTTTCAAACTTATTTCATGCTGTTGTTTTTCAAAAGGGTCATTTCAGAATTCCCCTGGGTCCCATCCAGGCTGTGCTACCACCTTGCAGAGGCTTCAGTGGTACCATACAACTAAATATTAGTCACAGGAGAACTGCAATGGATAGCCAGGCAGAAACAAATCTAAAAGCAGTGAACCATTGAACATGAGGAACACAGGAGAAAGCTGACAGATGAAGGACTGTGCAGAATCCCTAAATACAAAGTGCATTTCTGAAAGGGCACTTTTTTTCAAGAGGAGGATTTCTAGTAGTCTCTCTTCACCGCAAAAGGGAAGGACTTATCAGTTTGCCATCACTGATTGCCTAATGTAAAGTGCTTTATATTAGCCTAAAAGAACAGTCAAGTGCCTCCAGATGGTGGGAGACAGCAGGCAGGGATGGCCATGGCCATGTAATGCCAGGTCTGTGCTCCTCACTCACTGCAGGTTTTGGGCAGAGATGTTGAGCACAGCCTGGCCCTGAGAGCTCTCCCTGTCTGAAGGCTTCCCCTCACTTTTCCTTCTCCAGGCTAAACAAACTCAGAATATTTGGTGCTTCTTTCTGTCAGCTTGTGGGTAGGAGTAGACTGAGAAAGACACTATGGATGCTCTGTCTTGATTTCTCTACATAGTGCCATTATTTGCATGAATTCACTCTTCCCCAGTTCACATGTTCAAGGTTCCTATTTAATTTCTCAGTCACTGCAGCTCACACTGAGGTGTTTATCATTGCAAAAATACAATCACCTCAGCAAGCAAGCATGACCTATTTTCTCGGGTCCTGGACCTCATATTCTCTGTGTTGCTCAAATGAATCTCTTTTTTCAGAGGATACAGATCACTCTGAAAAAAATGATTTATTCTTCATTAATCTGCATGGATTTCTCTCATCTGTAATTTTTGCCATTAGCATTTGGAAATTTTCTTCTAGATCTTTGCTAATGTTGCTCTACAACACTAAACCAAAACCAGATTGCTGGGCAACTGAAGAGAAGTGACCTCACTGAATGTAGGTTCCCTGCTCCCAGTTACTGTGATATAGCTAAAATATCTGTAAAAGCAAAGGCCATTTTGAAGACCCATTTAAAAAACTTTTGGAAAGCCTCCAAAATAGAAAAAACAAACAAACAAAAAAACCACCAACAAAAAAAACCCAAACCCAAAGCTTAAATGTGTGGGGTTTTTTCAAATAGCCTTTTTTTCATGAGGAAATACTTCTTAACTATGTCAGGACAGATAAGTCCTGAAGAACACGGACATAACAGAGGAGTTGTTCCATAATTGCTTTCCTAACTCCTTCCTATTGCTGGCATACATACAAAATTCTCCTAGAAAGTTTTCCTTGTTAAAATGTCTTTGAAATTTGACGATAGCCACTGCTTCTTCTTAGCTGTCATTTCTAGCAAAACAAAGGAGAAACTCTACATAAAAAAATCCCCTCCAATTTTCCATCTTATTCTCTTTTTGAAGATGTATGTTTGATAAGTTCTAGCAACACAACATTTTAAAAAGCCAACAATTTCCTTTAAGTTTTGAACTACAGGCTCAGTAGTTTCCTATTATGATTTGAATCCTGGTCAAACTTTTCAATCTACAGCAGTAAGGCACTCAAAGGTGTGACAAATGCTAGATGTTTGTGTTACTGTAGTCAGTGCTATATATATATATTTATATATATATTTTTAGTAAAAAAAATACACGATAGTAGCCCTTAACCCATAGAGCTTCCACCAAGCAGCAACTCAAGAAGTGTGTTTAGGGCACAGAGTTAGTGACAAAAATAGCAAATTACCTGCAATTCTTAACTACTCTTGAACTATTAGTATCTTCTGCCAGGATATTTGTGATGTACTTTTAGGAAAGATAAGCTTTGAAGCAGCTTCAGAAGAAGATATGGCTTAGAGAAGAATGTGTTCATGCATTTGCTTGAAAGTATTTTATCTTTGCAGGGCCCAAAAGAAAGAACAGAGAAGCAAGCTGTGAGCAGTCTCAGAGAAAGAACATAATTTAACTGTAGGTGTGTACTTGTACCCAGATAAATCAGGGCTCCAGTGACTTGTATTTTTAACTTTCATTTTACCATGGGGACTTGTCGAGCTGCTTGGCCGTTTGTGGTTTTCTTCTTAACAGACAGTTTAATACCTGATATCTTTCTAACATTGATACAGAGAAGGTCATATGCTTTTCCTCAGCTATGTGATTAATGCTCTTAAAGACTTTAAATATACATATATATATATATATAAAGACAATCATTATTAAGGCTTAGGTGTATGTATGTTCATAGCTACCTTCAGGAGAGAGTTTGCCACATGTCTGATGGACTAAGACATTTTTGTAAATTGCATGAAATTCAAATGGATATAAAAGGAGAACATTGAGGCTTTTGTCCCCATTGTCATATAAAATATTTCCCTCTCCCCCCAGTGTAGGAATATTTACCAACACTAAATTTGAAATCTAGCTATTAAATAGAAAAAAAAAAATGTCATTTTGCAGAACTCATGCCTGTTTTTGTAAGAGGGAGAGGTTCAATCTGAGAATTCACAAAGAACATAATTAAAACTATAGTCCATTTCCCAGGCTCTAGCCTGGTCCATAGGGCAAGTGTTGTCCTGAGATGGTGAAGGCTCATGTGTGTCATGGCCAGTGGAATCTGACCTTGAGAAGCTCTTCTCCATTCCTTTTATCTAAAAACCTTAGCCAGGAAAGTCTTAGCAAGGAATCCGAAGTCTCTTCATTGTCACAATACACAGAGCAGGTCTGCCCTTCATTTCAGGGTTTCAAAGAAAAAGAAGCCAACCAGTGCTCTAATTAGCAGCTCTGCTGAATTCTTCTGGACTGCAAAGGATTGAGGAGTCACAGTTTAAAATCAGGAGGGTTACAATCTGGCCTTCCTTTGAGAAACAGAGATTTTTGCACTCTGGTACTCATTAGGAAGGAAGCTTTTGCCACCATACATATGCAGTATTAAAAGACTGAATTTTTTAACAGACACAAAGTTACACCCAGGTGTTCAATTCCACCCCTTTCTCAGTGCTCAACAGAGATCCACAGGGACAGGTCAGCAGTGTCTCTGCTGCACTATTTTCCCACTTCATTGGAAGGAAGTTTTATGCAGAGAAAAGCTGATGTGGAGGTGAAGGTTATTTTGCTGGCTATGTAAGGGTTTTTTTGGGGGGGGAGGTTGCTGGGTATTTTATTTATCTGTTACCAAGGCTTTTCAAAAATCCACAATACACCCAGTTTAGCCAGACCCTATACCGAGTGCCTTGCAGAATCTGTGAGAGTGATTAAGCAGAACTATTCCCAAAGCTGTCTTCCCCTCAATTATGTCAGCAAACAAAAAGAGGTATGACTGTGTAAGACCCTCTCTATTAAACAAACCAGGCCTGCTTGTTTTAGCTTTGATCAGGGGAATGGAATCAGCAGGGAACAAGGAAGGCAAAGCACATTCACTTTTGCACTTCCAAAGTTTACAAACAAAAAGGAGAGAAAGGAAGTAATGATAATGTGCAACTTGAAACCAAATCCATCCTTTCTAGGGATGCAGAGCACAAGGTACACCAAGCACCACACAGGGCAGTGGGGTCTCAGGTTCCTGGGACTGGAAACTGAGCAGGCATTATAGTTAGCATAATAAAAATCAAAGAGAAATTATCACTGGGAATTTATGTTCCAAAATCCCTCCATTTTCAGATGAGCTCATAACAGGCTGATCTATTTTTTATATCCCTTTCTGTCTCAGATGTGGCAAGAGATATCATTAATTGCTGTGCCCTTGCCTCATCACTTGAGAAAGCAAATAAAGGCCAAGGAATTATGGTACCTTGGATTGCACTATTCCTTTAATGGTATAAATAAATAATAGTCTGCTAAATATAAAATGACAATATGCTCCAGAAAGTAAAAGCATGTGTTCTTTTTCTCTTTTCTTTTTCCTCTCTTCTCTTCCTTCTCTCAGATTTCAGTAACTACCACTTTGTTTGGACTAGGGTTTTTTTAGTTCAGCTCATTTGGACTAAATTTTTTTTGGCTGAGCTTTTGTGCTGAGACAGAATAAATGTTTTGCCACATGACAGACTGCCCCATCACCTCTACTGACTTTGCATTTTTCAGCTAATGAAACATTCAGTAGTGTCTGGGCCGGGAGAGTTACTATCAAACTCTCCCTACTGGGAGGTAAAGTACATCACAGTGTTTCTTATATCAGATACACAGCATCTATATTTGCTTCTTTAAAATCACTCTTAAGTCACACCAGGTCTTGCATGTAACTGTGTTAGTTCCTTGGGGTACCAAGGAAGCAGTCTCAGGAGTTAAGGAAGCTCCAGCAAAGCTGCACCACATGGAAAACTTTCACATCAGTTGACCGACTTCTCAGCAACCTCTCCTGGATGAATGAACAAGGGTCTTACTTAGGGGATAATTTTTAAAAATACAGATTTAATGTTTACAAAAGAGGTGAGTGCACAACAAGGGAAAGAGAAGCCTCTTCTGGATTTGCAGACTTATGTCTTGGTGTACACAGGGGTATAGATACAGACAGCTGGGAAGACAACAAGCTGAGATTATAGCTCTTTATGTAAAAACTTGTCCGACCATTACTTCATTTTAATCTCCTATTTATTACTGGTTGCATATGCTTACAAATTAGGACAGTAAGTTGTCTGGAGCTCTTAATGGCACATTTGACTGCTGCTTTGAAAGATCATCTGTACAGTCAACAAAATAATATTAATGGGTCATTACTCCAGTAAAGCAAACATTAGGATGATAACAGCAGTAGCATTTCAGGACAGTGATAATGAACTCCTGGAACCTCTCTAGTGCCTGGTATCAAAAAAGTTCCCAAGGAACAGCAGTATCTTTTACCCCATTTTACAACTGGGCAAACTGAGAAAAGGACCAATCACTGTCTGGATTCTCAAATAGTAACACAAGTAGGTGCCTGAAACTTATAAAGTTGTCACAGACCATATTCTAGAGTCTTTTATTTCCCATCACCTTCTCTTTTTGAGTCTGACCCTCTCCCAGCTCAGGGGGAAGCTTCTCTGAAGGAGGGGCAAAGTCTGTGGTTGCCCATTACCACCCTAGTCCATGCCTGTAGTCTTTCAGCTCTCTAGAAGTATCCTTCATCCCTTGATGAGCTTGTTTCCTAAAGGCATACTGTGTATGTTGATAATCTTTTTAAAGTCTTGCCTGGATGAAGATATGTGGGAAAATTAATCCAAAAATCCTCTGTGAACTTCCTCAGAATCAAAGTATCCTCAAGTGATTTAAGATAAGCTAATGAAGGACTGACTGAGCCTATCTGCACAAAACTTTTGGTGCTATTTGAATCATCCACTTCATCATATCCTTAAGTTTAGATCAACATCATTCCAGACAAGCAATCACAAAATAAAGGAGGAGCACCAGAATGACAATGGATGTGGCTAACTTTCAATAACCTTTGTCACAGCAACTACTCTACAAAAGCCAAATCTTACATCCCTGACCAGGGAAGACAAGAGGGGTCTGCATAAGAGTCTTGTGAACAATGAAATCAGAATTTTGGCAACTGAGAAATGCACCAGAATGTTCTCTGGGTCCTTACTTCTGAGTAAGAACAGAAGATGGAGTGATTTGATGCAGACAGTGCACTAGTACTGGAAACCTGTATTTGGACAGAGTGCTGTGGGGAGAGGAGCTGCAGATGTGGGAAGATCCCCAGCACTGGGAAAATTAGACTTTCACTAAAGTCACCAACCAGAGTTTTTTACCACTCTCATGGTACAAGTGCAAACATTGTCTGGTTGAGCTCCTGAAACTCCATCATCACCATGATGCAGTAAGATTATATTCTACCATTTGATTGATCTGTCAGTGCCATTAATTTTTTCAGTTTCTCATTATTTCAGACCAGTCTCACCATGGTTATTCAGGACCCAGTTCTCGTGCCCCAGTGGCACAGCATGGGTTCCAGTAGCACATTCCCAGGAGGAAGCCCAGCCTCCTGGGGACCTTCCTCTCCCTGAAGCAGAGGATTGAGGATGCAGAAGCCTTACTTCAAATACCTTAAAAGCTAGGGTTTTCTGCTCATCTGCTCCCTTTGAACAAAATCAGTCAGTGCTGGAAGCAGACCAATGCCTTGGAGAAATACTTCAGCTTCTCCCAGCTTCAGAACCCAGGCATCATTTTTGATCTGCCCTGTATATTCTCATTAGATCACTGTATCATCATATTAATTCCCTCTGCTGAAACAGACATCCTTCTCCTTCTTTTCTCTAGTATACAAAACTGACATTTTGCCCTGTTTTATCCTCTGATATGACCACTGTAAAGACAATTTTCTTAGCTTGACTTCAGACTATACCCTACCCTTCCACATATCCCTCCTCTCACCTCCCACATCAAACTTAAGCTGTTTGGTCTGTATTTTTAAGGTGCTTCACAACTTCCCCATCATTTTTCAGTGAATTTCAAGAGAGCAGCTCTCACCTTCAGTCAGTCCCAGTACCAGATGGAAGCAGCACCAAATCCTTCCCCCACCCTCCCCAATGCAGCTAACATGAAGCAGCAATTCCTCCCTTCTGTGCCAGTCTGTGCCAGATGGCACCACCCAGTTTATTAGAGAATAATCCTTTTTTGAAATAAAAGAAGGAAAAATAAATACACAGACAGTTTAATGAGGGGTTTGAAATGGAGTTCATGCATTTTTACACAGCCTGGAAGACATCCCTGGGGTCAGCGAGTGCAGTCTCTGCTGTCATATGCACTGCATCGTATCATCTCTCCATAAAGTTGCAGAGCTGTGGCTTAAAAAGTAGTTGGGGTTTTGTTCACTGCCATTCCTACCAAAAATCTGTTCCAGTCTCCCTATCCTAGTGGCTGGAAAGCTTCTTTTGCTGCTTATTGACATCCCTTTGTTCTTACAATAATACAGTTTTCCAGTGTAAACAGTCCTTTCTCCTCCCTGATGTTTTTACAGACAGTAATCATAACCCTGATAAGCCTTTGCTTTGCTATGATCAACAAGCCATGCTCCTTTAGCCTTCTCTTGTAAATCAGATTCTCCATTCTCCTGATCTCTGTAATCCCCCCATCTGCATGCGTCCCTGTTTTAATTTATGTTTTTTTGAGTAAAGATATTCCACAAACTACTGTATTGTGTCTGGATGTAACAGCTCCTTATCTGTGCAGTTAATACTTTTCCTGACATAGCCTATGTCCCTTTCACAACTCATTATAGCACTGGGCATAAAAATCTTGGACAAAAATTTTGATTCTGCAGAGCTGTGTCAGACTAAAAGGCCTGTACCCTGGTCTCTCTCTTTTTCTCCCTTTCTTAAACACAGTGTGTTTGCTACTCTTCAGTCACACAGTGCCACCCTTGAGTTGATAGATTTATTAAAAACTCTTACTACCAGATTTGCAATTTCACACATCAATTATTCCAGAACTTTAGGACCAAACGTTTCCGCTCCACACCCCTGCCTCTCACCAGCTTGGGGTATGGAAATCTTCTGGCTTTTATTCCACTTCTGGTGAAGCAAACTTTCTTTCTACACACTCCTTCCCATTAGCCACTGCACTTTTACCCCCATGCAAAGTGGCTACCTTGAATTTCTGTGTACACACGTTGAGCTATGGGCCCTAATACTGTAAGTGATGATTCTATGCCTACAGTGAAAGCATGATATTGGATTTGTGCTGAAATGTTAAGAAACATATAGGATATATCGAGCATTTCAGAAACTTAGGAGGGTTATTAAGATGAACAAGTATGTTTTAAAAACCTCTATGCAATGCTTGAGGTGGAATAAGCACCGTCTATCGACTGGGCCATTAAAACAAAATCTATCCCAGAATTTGAGTGTGTTTTTGCAATAAAAAGAAGAGAACAAAGCTTGTGGCAACCACAGCCCCAGTAATTGCCTGGGGATCTTGCGAGAAACAGAAGCTGAAAAAATGAAGGAAAGAGGGAATACCACAAGAAATAGGTGAAAATAAATCTTGCAAGACACCTGAACAGTCATTTCACTGCTACGGAAAAAATGTCATGTACTTTCTTTAGGAACAGCATCCTAATGCTCTTGCTTTCAGTGAAATCAATGGAGAACACTAGAAGAGCCTATTAGCACCACAGCCAGCTGCTATGCAATGGATTTGCTCTCTGATATCAATGGGAGACCTCAGATCTCCAACTATAGCCCTCCTAAAGTCTATCTGACACGGAAATGGGCTCCACAGCCAAAATACTTCAGATTCCCTCCAGGTAAGTCTTCACACAAAGCTCTGTAGCTGGTGAAATCTCTTGGCTGCAGGGCGTGGGAGGAGCAGGACACCTGCTGTGTGTCTTGGTGAAAGTCCTGAGAGGCAGCTGGCGTTCACGGGGGTACAAGCAGAAAGAAGAAAGGGGAAATGGAGAATACAATATTTAAAATGCACGAGACATGAGTATGTGGGGTACCAAGACAATTATTTCACCTTTCACTTCCAATTTCACCCTGGGCAGATCTCTCTGTAAGCTGCTACCAAGCCAGTCTAGGTGCAAAGCACAGATTACATCTCTTCCCTTGCCTCTCCCATGAAGCTGAAGCCACAGGGGCCAAACAAGTTTAAGAGCCAGGCAGAAGGAGCAAGGCAGCCAGCCCTGGCCTGGGGCTGACATGCTGCTGCTAAGCAACTGAAGGCACAACCTGCAGCCCTGCCTTGGAAAACCAATCGAGGCAGCATCTCACTCCCCTTACATGGCCGTTTACAAATGGAAGAGGCAGATCACAAACCATTCCCCTCTGTACCTGTGTGGTTTCATCCTCAGATCCCCTCCCTGCACCCCGCTTGTGCAAGCTGATTCTGTGTGCCCTGAGAGCACCTCTGCTAAATCACTCCCCAAGTCTCCATAGCACAATTTTGTTTTATAGTTGCTGTCAAACCAAAACGTTTCATGTTAATTTCTTTACAACCTCCTCTGCTGTCTGCTTCGCTCTTATTTGATATTTATTCCCTCGTCAAACATGCATTTATTTGTTGACATTTTTATTAAATCACACTGCAATAAATCTGTCTGCACTTATGTTTATATCTCTTCATGCTCAAGCATGCGAAGAACCCAGAAGGAAGCTGCATACAAGAGATGCATGGGCAAATTCTCATAAGCATTTCACAGTGGGTAAATAAAGTCAAAATTATAATGATCCAACCTGGTTGGGCTGCAAGGGGACCACTGGGGGTGGGCAACCTTCTCTCTCCTGAGCAGAAGAGAAGATTCTGGGAACAGCCTCACTTCCAGCCTGTGAAAAATCACATTTTTTATTTCCTTGTAGACAGGACAGAGAATTTCTTGAGTGTCAGATTCAGCATGCTTTTTTTCAGAATAAACAAATAGCTCTTAAATGGTTGCATGTAACAAAACACTGTTGTAAGATACAGTGATAATGAAATTCCAGCACACAAATGAATGGTCAAATTCTGCACAGGTCTTAATGGAGAATTTTTAAACATCGTAAGTTCACCAAGTACTGGGTTAATACAATCCTGCATGGGAAAAGTGAAGCATAGAGGGGTATAATTTGCCTGATGTCACCCATCAAGCTCTCACTGGGCAGGAATAAAGATCACAGCAGCCAAATGCTGTCTGGAAAAAAAAAAACAACTGAGAGACCAAATCAGCTGTCTCATATTCATGTCATTTGAAGTTTCTTCCCAAAAAGTCTATGCAAGAGAATATTTTTGTGTATAACCTTTTTATCACAGCTGCAACAGGGAGAAGAGTAATTTAAAAATTCACAACAGCAAGGTCACTCAAGGTTGAGGTTTTTCCTCAGCTCTGTCCTGCTGTCCCTTGTTGTATTGGTCATGCCTGATATTATGCAGTCCACGTGCCCTGTAAGTCAGAGGCTGAACAGCAGCATGCTAAAGAGGGTCCTCACCCCTTATTTCTCCCTCCATGTCATCCACACCAAACTTGATAAAAGGGATGCAGGGAAATGCAGAGCAGTTCTTCCAACTTCAGAGGACTCTGAACATGGGAAATTTTTGCTAAATTACAATGTCTTGAAATTGGCAACAGCACACTGATTATGTTTCATTGTGACTGTGATGTCCTTGGTGATGGAGCTGGGAGACCACAAAGTGAATATCATGCTTTTATGTGTGACTCTAATGACTGATGATGTGCTGCTGTGGGTAGCAATTTTGAAATAACTGAGAATGAGGACAAAGAATATTGCCTTTGTCTTTTTTGCTTCAGAAGAACTTCTTGTTCAGCTAAGGACTACAACACAGTATTGCCAGCTACAAACGCTGCTAATAGGGAAATTTGCAGTCCCATCAAGGAGTTTGTGCAAATCTGCCCTATATCTAATCCTGCAAGACAGGCTGAGTGCACAAAGGGCAGAAATGTTGATGGTCACTCCTGAACAGGCTGTTCTCTCATGCAGGATGAAATCTCAGGACACAGGTACAGCAAATAAGTGCTCACACCACAAGAGCAAATTAATAAATTAAATGCAGCACTTTAAAAATTGGGTGCCAGATGCTTTCCTTGCTCTGGTTGCTTCTTGTCATTCTGATAGCTCAAAGCAACCATGGCACAGAATAAAACAAGTGCTGATCCCACAGAGGGTTGGATTGAATGCTTTGGTGACACTCAGCACACACAGCTAAGTTGTCTTCAAGACCTGTCCTACCATTATTGTTTGACAACCCTTTGTGCCATGGAGAAGCTTCCATGTGCCCAGGAATATCTTGTGTTTCATGACTTAGAGTTAGCATGTGTACAGGGGACACACAAAGAGTGCCCCACATTAGACAGGGATGATGGAGCTTCACTTCTTCCTCAAATACCATCTGACAGAGCATGAAGGGCTTTGATACAGATAAATGCTGCTGTCAGTTGAATGAAAAACACTGTGTCAGCAATCATAATGTGGGTGGTGGAGGTGAAGAATAACTCAGAGAAGAAAACACAGAGGGAAGCTAAGATTTCCCTGCCTATATTGTCTGGATCTCCTCTGAGCTTTACCCTCCTATGCTCATCCTAGCCCAGCATGAGGAGAAATTCAGAGCAGGCTGCAGAGCCAGCCTGGCTGTGGAACCACTAAGCACAGTAACTATTACACAGGAGCTGACTATTTTGATTTTTACACACAGGCTGAACAAGCTAATTTACAAGTGTGAAGGTCAGCCTCCAGAGACCAACATATGAGGGACACAGAAATTTTTTTCTGATCTGCTGGAACAGCAGGCCCTGAGAAGTCCAAGCACTGTGCTATCAGCGTGTTGTGGGTTGCCCTTGATGGATGGAAAAATCAGAAAACAGGAAATTGGTTACCTTCAAGATAAAACAGCTCATTTAGAGAAGTACCACCAAGAAGCTTTTGCTTTGATGGTCGCGAGGACTCCTGAAGATACTGAACTGAGCAAATTTTGTTTTAATCCATCCTGAAGGATTTTGATGTCAATATATTGCTTCAAGAATGAGCTCCTCACTCAGCCCCCCCATGCAGATTCAATTACCATGGTGGCCTTTCTTTTCTGGTAGTCATGGTTTAATAATCTTTTCCCCTCCCATTACAGCAGGAGCCATTGGAAAACAGAAAAGTAATGACAGGCCTGAGTAAATCCTTCTGAAACTCTTTTCCTATAAAGCCAGCAGGTCAGTGCCCACAGCATTTTATCTCCTCTCAATCACGAACTCACAGAGAAAATGATGCAAAGAAGGTGAAGTTTTCCTGACACCTAGGCAGCAAATTTAGTTGGGGTGCAGAAATCTGTGTCCTGTTCCACCCAGCAACAAGCCAGAGGGTCTTTTTGAACCAGAAGAAATTAATCACACCTAAGGGCTGTTCCAATAATCTACTAAGAGGGGAAAAGGTGGCTTTCTGTGCACTAGAAGCCTGCCTTTTTGCTCCTGCCTCACGTTGTTCCTTCTCAGTGGAAGCCTCTGAAGCTCAGTGTTTGTGCCCTTAACACATTTCATGGTATTGCAGCTTTCTGGTCAAAATTCAATCCTTACACAGGGTGAAGGCCAAGACTGAAACCTATTTCCACCTCAGAATAGAGGGCTGGGCTTTTCACAACTTTAAGTGGTGATGACAGCTCCAGCCATCAAGCTCTGAGGAACCTAGTGGAGGCAATTTAAAAAGTTAGTGCTCCCCGTGGTCTGCTCTCCCCAGAACAATTAGAGGCAAATATGTGCCTGCATTTCAATGGCTTCAGTGTAGAGGTTGGCATAATAATGTGATTCAGCCATCAGCCACAGCTTCAGCCAAAGGACTGGACTGAAGCAGCTGTGAGGCTCTGTCTCCTGGGCAGCAACCCAGGGGAAAAGATCTTTGCCAGCCTTGTGTCTTGAGCCTCTCTCTCCATGCCCTCAGCCTCCTGCCATCCTCTCAGCACACAGACAATTTGCATTCCTGATGCTACTTGTGCAGGATTCCTTGTCCAGGCTACTTTGAGAGGTTTGGTGGGGGTCCAGCAGCATTAGTGAGCTGGGCACTGTTGTAACTCCAGGGGCTCCAGGTGTCTCACAACCAAAAACTGCAACCTCGAAGTTGCAGAAAAGGAGCTGGGACACAGCAGCACGTGGCTGGTGGGAGTGGGTGTGCACACGTGAGTGCAAACAGCACAAGGGAAAGCCCAGCCAGAGGGATGATTTTTTTGCATGGAAATTTACATCTACCCAAGTGAATTGCTGTCCTAGCATCTCGTTCCTCAGACCTGTTTTTGGAACTGGGGGACAATTAGAGCAAGAAAAAATGGTAAAAAGAAGACAAACCCAAATCTTCCTAATGACACTGACAGGCAGAGAGCTGCTTAGTATGGCAGAGAGCAGAAACATGAATATGCTTAGTAACTAAGGTGAGCACAGTCTATACTTTCAGCCACTAGCAATCATGCACTCTTTGTTAGAAATACTTCAAAAAGGCAGAATATCTCCATAGCCTGTGAGCACACTTAACAGTGCTCAGTAATTTGGCACTTGAGATGACAATCACTGTTGGTTTTCTACTGTGCCATTTGTGGCAGCACTGCAGTGCAAAACCATTCAAAGATTGCTAGATTAAAATATGTGTTTTCCCAATGGTAATTAGTATAAGAAAATCAGGCTAAACATATTAGTTTAAGTTGGATTTTTCATCCTCTTCCTGTACTTCGACACTTTGCAGTCGCAATAATTGTAGCCCTTATGAACAATTATGAAAAATTATATAAAATGCAATATGATCAAGGTATTAGGCTATTATTATCCCAGCTGCAAATGCATGAATCATTACTACAGAGTACCTAAAACCACCAGAACTGTCTGTCAGTTTGTGTTTAGGTGGCTTATTTTGTCTTCCGAATGCTCATGACAATTAAACCATACCTTAATAAATATGAAAGAAAAACATGCAGAATGTAAGTCCTCATTAGGAAGCAGAAGAGCAGTTTTCATAAGTTTTGCTTAGTTTTGCCACCTAGTTAATTGATTGGCTTCTTACTTAGCTGGAGAGGCCTTTTCTGAAGCAAGTATCCAGGCAGGGTCAGATATGTGGGTGTGGGGGGTGTTTTTGGGGATCTATCTGCTGGATTGAAAAATTTTTGGCAGACTGGAGGAGTGGAAAGTTATAGAAAAAGATATGACTGAGTCAGGTTATATTGATATTACATACTGCTGGCTTTTTTTCCTGAAAAGAGGGGGAAACAGCAGAGATAAAGCACTAACAAATATGTGAAGGGTCTTGTGTACTGAAAACTGAATAGGCACTATGAATTGGTTAAAATAATAAGACAATTATTTGTATGCAGAAAGGATCAACTCTTGCCTTTGATGGTAAAGCTACTGGGCTGTACTTCTGTTTCACCCCATTGACCCTATAGCCCACCTTTATTCTTCCTCCTGATCCTGCAGTAAAACATAGCAATTTTCTGACATCATTCTTTGCTATCCAACACCTGTGTCACAAAAATTGGACAATTACCTCATTTAAGAAGAAGGAACTGGACCCAAGGCAACAACAGATTAAGTGGCAAAGAGGGAAATGAGACAGTGATTCATTAAGGAAAGGGCACTACATATGTTCCCTTTCTCTAGTTCAAAATACACCAGTCACTCTGCAAGAGGCTGTTATGGAGAGCTAGGGCTTTTAAGGAAATTGCAGTGAAAAATTCATGCCTCTTCTTTCCATTTGCCCAGAATCAGGGGCTGATGCCAAGTCTTTCAATGACAAACACAGGCACTGACAGCAGGATCCAAACAACTCAAACCTAAACATAGAGCACTCAACATGCACATCTGGAGCAGAAAGCCATGTCCTGTTTGAAGTTATCACCTATAGGCAACAGTGATAGGCCTGCTTTGAATCTGGAACCTGGCTGCAGATGCTCAAGTTTGCAGAGATTATGTATCTGGCAAAGCCAAGCCTGTCAAACTTTATATCAGCATTAATAAATGCAAGAGAAATCTATCTACCTAATTGTCTGGAAAAAACTATGCTCCCATTTGCAAGAATTAAGCAATATGAATTGTCACTCACTAGCATGAAGTTCCTGTTCAAGAACTTTTTTGTGCCTTATTTGTTTTCTTAAAAGAAGAAAAAACAAAACTAAAGAAATGCAAAATGCATGCAGGGGGAAGTTAATATAAGTAGAACTGAAATGTTGATGTTATTTCATTAAACAGTTGGTGGAGAATGAGATTAGAGATTGACATTCTAAAAGAATAATTTCTTTAAATGCCTTGTGTTCAAGATTCCCCTATAGGTAACTTTTAATCTTCATTTAAAAATAGCATTACATTTTATTAAAGAGTCCCAATTAAGCTGGTTACTTGCTTCAAAGAGCATCCAGGCTTAGGGGCATCTGTTAAATGTTAACAGTGATGGGGAGATCCACCCATAAAGCTGATTTTAAAAACAGCATCTTTCTGACTGGTACAATTTGGCTTGCTAACCCTTAAGGTATTCTTCCAAACCTTATGCTTATTTTGGGAAGCAACACGTAAATGCTTGGATTTAAGGTCAAGTATATGGCAAAGTTAGCTGTAACAAACACAAACTTTTCTTGATAGCTTTAGAAGGTGATATGAGCATTTTTCTTGTGTCCCAAATGGATCTGATTCAAAGGTGGCATGAGATGCATCTGAAGAAAACCCAGTGCATTTAGTTTTAATGCCATCTACCCTGAGAGGTTCCATACCTTGCCTTTTTGCTTAAGGCAGCTCAAGACCCAGTCTTGAACGGAGAAACATCAGAGGAAGAAAGATGTGAGTCCCATGAGCCTTCATTTTCACAGTCAAAACCAATAGGAAAGCAGACACATCATCTTGTTTTCCATGTAATACTCAGAGCATGAAGTTAGGGAAACAAAAGAAAAAAAAAAAAAAAGAGAGATGTTACCCATAGCCCTTGTAGCCTGGTGCATGGGAAAGGGGCTGCATGGGTGCAGGTGATGTAAGGGTTAATATAAAATACCTGCCAGTAATTGTCCAGGGGTCACATTGACCTGATAGAAGCTAACACAGAATGCTTGTTTAATAGAAGCTAAGAAACTGTTTAGGTAGTCATCACCTTATAAGTGAAATATATGTGCTAAACTGATAACTGTAGCAACCTGGAAATAAGACACAGAACATGGTGTCAGCTTGACTGAAGAAATGCACATGCCCAGAGAGGAAGAGGTGAAAAGTTTACAGAGAGGAAGACCTTTGCTTCATTTTTACTTCATCCCCACGACCCTGACAACCACCACCAGGAGACACTCTGCAAGCACAGGAGGGAGGAGATTATGAAAATGACCTCTTGGGACTAATTTTAATACAAAGCAGGAGTAAGTGATGCATGTGTATAGGTGTATTGTGAAATCTAATGAATATGCAAAACTTCAGTGTATATAACAAAAGCCTAATTTCATGATTGGTGCACACAGATTTTAGAGGAATTATCCCCTCGTGCACCCAGCACTGAATAAACACACCCCCCTCCATAGCTTTCCAAGTTTTAGACTTGTTTTCCACAAGTCCCAGGGTGCTCCTGAGCACAATGGCAGTCACTGGGAGAGGTGAGAAGCTACCTGGAGGAGGCCAAAGCTGAAGCATATTCAGTGCTGGCAAGGGCTGGGAAGTGTCTTCAGATCCTAAATAGCATGAACTGACTTCATGGGCTGGCCAAAAAGTCCTTTGCTGATTGTCTGCCTGTGGGTGGATGATCAACACACTTCTTTCATTACTATATGCTCCGTGGAGGAAAAGTAAGACATAAAGACCAACATGGCAAAACTTTTCAGAAGATACAGTATTCTCCAGTCTGTTACTCTATGGAAAATTTGAGAGAAAAAATGGAAGACAAAAAATTCATAGAAAATCACTTGTTGGTTATCTTGTATAGTGACAACAGAAAAATAGTATAAGGATTAAAAGCTGCAATGTTCCCATGTCCCTGCTGACCCCAGGAGAAACGTGGCTAGGTTTTCCATTCTGAAAACCACCTTAAATCCAGACTTCTCCTACCCTGTGGAAAAGCACACTTTGCTCTTCCTATGACAGATCTCCCAAGCAATGATGAAGAAGGAGAAAAACTATACAGCCATATAAATGTCATATTCATACTTAGACATTGATATAGTCCTTTCTTTTACCTTTCCTACCTTCCATTTCCATCACTTCTAATCAAATGCTAATTTCACACTCATTCTTCATAGCCAGATCTATCCAAGGCAACCAGAGGTACATATTCAGAGGAGGTGTTGTTATTGTTGTTATTTATTTTTTATCAGAGTATGTCATTCCCTGGTAAAGGATATGCTTCCTGCAATGTTGTTATGCATGCTGGATAATGCTTGCACTGACTGGGAAGCATATAAGTCAATTGCATCTTGTATTGTGTATTATTTCATATTTATTATTTGCTGTCAAAGTGTTTTTACAAACAAAGTTTACAAGCTGTGTGTACTTTACTATAAATATGGAGTCTCCTCGAGAAGGTACAGGGATCAGGATAAATTTAATTTGACAGTTCTATCAGAGGTAACCTCCACTTCTTTGCAATCTGCCACTTGCAACAAACAATCCAAACTGGTGCTGGATGCAGAGGAAAAGTGTTGAAGGTATTAAGTAGTAAATATTATGGTGGGAAGATATAGAAAAGCTTTTTTCAGTAGGTCAGTGAAGTGCACAGCAAGACTACATTTTCCTATGAAAACTATTAATAGCACCTGAGATAAAGCCTACACTATTTTGACTCCTTTATTTCTGCTTAATTCTTTGTATAGGAGTCAGGTTTAAAATTACACTTGTCTTCCTCTTCCAATTAAACAGCACATCTCACAAGGAAAAAATACATTCTAAGTAGAAATCACGTATACTGCAACATTTATATGCAATAATTCTCCTCTCCATCACACACATTTTGTGCACATTATCATCAGTGATAAATAATGGAGTAAAATCTGTAGTGGGGAAAATGAGGCAGCAGCTCTACTTATTACTTACTTGACTTTTTCCTCTATTTATTCTGCCACAAGTCAGGCCAATTTCACCTTGTTACAGACAACAGAAAGCAACTGGTAACTTTTTACCAGTCCAGAGTATTCAGGGAGCTCAGAAGAGAAAGTGGAACAGGGCAAGGTTCCCTGGAAGCTATCTAAAATGTTTTACTTCTGCAATTATGATAGATGTCAGGGCTTTTCACGCTGTGTTACTTCTTTTCCCTTGTCATTCCCCTCCCTGGGAGCCAGTGCTGCTGTCTAAGTGACTCTGAGCTGTGTAAGAGGCTCTGTGTGGAGCCTGATGGATCTGAGCTGGTAGATAACCATGGAATGCTTGCTTCTACAGCTTCACTTCCTTGCCCTCCACATGCACATTTTTTGAATGGGAGAAAAATTGAGATTGATATTTAAAAGTGTCACACACGTTCTGGACTCATGAGCAGGGTGATATTATTTTTTTAGGACCAAGAAGCCTGGGAACAGCCTTTCATCTTCTACTTCTGCAGTATTGCTCGTGCTAAAGCTCATTTATCCTGCTTCTGTCTTCTCATCTATCCAGCACAGTTCTGGCACAAGGTGGCTGGAGGAAAAAACAGTTATATTTTATGTTCTATCTTCCTCTCTGTATTCATTTGATTCTGCTCTAAACCTCCACAGGGGAGAATCAAAAGAGGTCCAGTCACTGCACAGCAAGTTTGCTGAGGTCAAACCTGCTTGAACTTGCAACTATACCTTAACAATCATATCAAGACAACATATTGCCCTGCTCTCCAAGCTGATTAGATAAATCTTGACCATGACTCTTAATCACCCTCCTTATTCCAGCTTATCTTTCACTAAAGAGAGAGAACAGTTGCTTGGTTGTTTATCAGTATTAGCTGCCTTGGAACTTCAAACTCCCCCTGCCCAGAGGTGTGACAATTAATAGGCATCAGAACCACATTTTTATAGATGAAGTAGGATTTTGCTGAAGAGCCTTTCCAATCAGAAAAAAAGAAAAAAACAAAACAAAACAAACCCCAGGCACTATTATGCTTGTTTTGCACAGACCACATGCCAGCACTTGTTTCCTATATTCCCCATTTTAGGCAGAATTTTTATCAGATCACCAGGACCCAATTCATAGACTCACGAACAAATAGAAATTATCTCCATTTCTAGCTACCTCTCTGCTTTAAACCCAAGTTGACTCCCAGAAAGACTTCAAAGCTTTTATCTGCAAAAGCAGTGAAAAGATAAAATTAAAAACTAGCCAATGTTTCCAGCCACAGTAATAGAAATGTTTTTAATGCTTCCAAGAGATCTAACAAGAAAGAAATCATTTATTGAAGAACACAGTGACAGAAGGAACTGAAAATTATGTGGACCTTCAGTAGATTGGGAAGGAAAAATAATGTCAAAGAAGCAAGCATCACCTTAAAGGGTGAAATGTGCTTTGTGTTTATCAGTTTCTGGCTTTGTGTTGGCCTTGACGAACCCATCATTAACCTCAGAGAGTATCTTTTAATTCACCTGAGGGCCAAACATAGCTCCTGGACACTTTTATGCTGATACTTAGCAAGACTTTTTCTAGAAACCAAAGTCATGATAAGATGTGATGTTCCTGCCTGAAGGCCACTTGGGGGCTGGACAGGAAAGCAGAGCAGGTGGCAGAATGTCAGTGATGCTCCAAAGTCTGAAGAAAACCTTGCAGGCAAAACATCACCTTTCATACCAGTCCTCTCCCCTCACAACTCCTCCAGTTTTCTAATGTGCATTTCCTATCCTGTAATTTTATTTTGCTGTCTGCAAAGTCATGAAAACACAGGTCTGGATTTATGTTATCTGTATTTTTAAAGTTATATCTATAATTGACTTCTGGAGAACAACAGCATTCACGGAGTGAATTGTTTTAAAATTGCTGTAATAATACTGCAAAAGTCCTTTATTAGTGCTGGAGTACATCAAAAAGAATCAGTGAGATTGCCATCTAGGATAATAAATACTTATAGACAAGTGCAAGCAGCCTACAAAAAGCAGCAATTTTACATCTGCTTTCTCCTTCATTCTTTTTCTCCAACAGCCACTAGCCCATCATCACTATAAATTAGATGCTACCTATAGGAACCACTTGAAGGGATCTGTTTTTCATATCTATTGTGAATATGTGAAGAGCACAAGGGAGAGAAAAGAGAAGAAACAGTGGCTACAACACTCATAAAGTGAACTGGGAAAATAATTTTTCATTACTTGCTAATGTTGGGCAGAAGGGACTTATTGTCCTTCTGTTTGTGTCAGTGTAAATTCAGAATCACTCCAGTGACTCAGGGGGAAGCCCTGCCTGGCTGATCTGCTGAGAACATGAATTCCCAGAAGACTGCATGCCACAATCCCTACATGAACTAATAAAGCTGACAGCAGGAAAAAGTTATTATTATAGCATTTCTTGTGCTTTATTTTTTTTTCTTCTAGATGCAATATTTCAGGGATATTTTACTGAATCTTTTCCATGAGAATTAAGGTCGGGTTTAACCGTGTTACTTTGGTTGCCCCATTTGGTTGTTCACAGAGCTACCCCAGAGATTGTCTGAGCCCCTGCATTTCTCTGAGCTTTCAAATTAAAATACAACGTATCACCCACACCTAAATTACACATCCCATACTCAGATCATACACAACTGAAAAAAAAAATCACTCGGTAGTATATAATTAATGCAATTACAGTCAGCAATTTTCAGAATCAATAGCAACTCGAACTTCAACCGAAGAAGAATTTCCAGAAATATATAAATCCCATGGGATCTATTTGGTCTTAGAAATCAGGGTTTATCCATACCTATCATATCCCTCATCAGTAAACTGTGTCAGGTCCCTCCACTACAGTAAGGAGTGGGGGGAATATGGGCTGTCCGGGAGAGGGGGCTCCCCTGCCTCTCTCACTAAAGAAGGTTTATTACTATAGCAACAACTGTATCCTATTATTTTCTTGCTAAAAACACCTGCAGAAAATATTCTGAACCTATCCATGCAAAAAACAAGTTACCTTGACCTGGTGCAATTAATGTGTTCAAATCTGAATTATTTCCAGCACAGGTTAAACATTCTGAATTCAAATGACTCGAGCAAAAGGCAGAAGTCTCACTGTACTTTCAATTAAGAGGGAAAGCTCTTATTTAAAGCTCTTACTACTCTCTGTGCCATGTCTGAACTTATTCAGAGAAAGAAATGGGAAACAGAATAACAGCTTGGTCTGGTTGGTGAGAAAGACCACTCAGACAGTGAAAGGAGCAAGAATTTTCTACTCAGGGCTTGATCATGGGGCCCAGAAATCCCTTCCTGACATCACTTCTGCCTTAAGATTTCTTTGCTCAGGGCTTAGCAGTCACAGCGACAAGATATGAATCTTCTGTTTGGAAGGGATAGGTGATTTTATAGAATCATTTGCTGCTGTCCTACTCAAAATTTAGAAAAAAAAAAAAAAAAAAAAAAAAGTAAAAAAAAAAAAGTCGATACTGTCCAAATTATCGGGTTTCTGATACCATGGGAGGTGACCCTGAGCAGGGTTGCTTAGTTTAAGTGCTACATTCCTCAATTTTGCTGTCTGTGTTATCATGCAGAAGGCATCCAAAAAGAAAAACACCCTGAAGCCAAGTATTAAATTGTACCATAAAGGTGTTTGTCATAAGATTTGAAGATGATAAATGAAACTATGTAACTCCTCCTTCTGTATCTTCTGTATGGTGTCCCAGTGCAGAAGACATTTTATCTTGTTGTAATATTCTCTTGATCCTGCAGAATTCTCTTTTTAAATGTTTCTGTTTCATGTCTCCTCATGTCTACTGACAACAGAGTTGAATGAACCACCAGCTGTTTACTTGCTAAAGGAGTGACAATAATGAAATACAAGCAGCAAAAGTGTTGGTATTGCCAATGGCCTAAGTGAAAGAAGCATCTTCTGGTGACCAGGAAAGCTCTTTGAAAAACAGCATGTGATGGGGAATGTGACAATAGACTGCTGATCCCTTGGAAGCATCCTATGTATTATCTCCCACTCCACATCTGTAGCATCAAAGCAGTCAAGTAATAATATCCCTGTCTCAGCTGAGAAACTCAATGTGTGTTTCCCAAGTAGAGTTTGTATGGTTTTGAGAATTTACATTTGTGGCAACTACCAAGAGTGAGGAGAAAAGCAGTGATCTTGTCTTTATGGAGGGATTCACAACCAAACTGTACCAGCTGTTTCTGAATAAAGAACTGTCTTTTCTCTCCCACTAGAAGGCTTTTTACTACCCAAGCATCTTTCAAAATATGTTTAAAAGCAGAATTGTAATTTCAGCCCAGGAACAAAAACTGTCTTACAGACTCGATTTCCTTCCACACAAATAAACACTTAGCAAGAGAAGCAACTTCATGTGTGAAAGTCTCAAAGTTGTCAATTGCTGCAAGAAATTCCTCCTTGCAAAACTGCTATTTAAAACAGCATGGCACCAATTTGTGATAGGAATGATCTATTGTGGTGAAGCTGATTCAATGCCTCATAAAAGCAAACGCATCACTCCAACCCATCTGTTCTAGGGACATAATCTTAATTACAAACATAGGGTCACATCACAATAAATTAGCAATGCTGCACTGAAGGTGCCTACATGTACAGCAACTGAACATTTCCCCAGTACTGTCTACAATCATTGCTCAAAGAATTTAGGGACAAGAATAGGGAGATTGTTATCAACCTCTTTTTCCTTACAATGACTCATATTTATTAAATATATTTATTAAACATAAAGAGCTGCATGGGCGAGATCCAGGTCCTATTCCTATAAAACCCAAAACTTCCATGGACCACAGCTTCACTCCCCCTGTGTGGCATAATACAACAGAGATGTCTGGAGTGAATGGCAGGCCACACAAACACAAAAAGGGACATATATATATATATATATATGAAATCACAGAGAAAATGCTATAGGGTATATTCCAGGCCTGCAAAACCCAGTGTGCAGAATCTGAGCATTGTTAGTCTAAAAATAAGGGTAAGTTATTAGAAAGGAGAAAGCATCTGCATGTTTCCCTCTTCCTCAAACAGCACAGACAGAGATGACCCCATTAACTCATCTGTGCAATTTACACTCCTAATATGGCTGGGGATTAAAACAAATATTCAGAAATAAGCACCAGGATAGGGATAGAAGAAGGGGAAACCTCACAGCGCTCTCTCATCTAAACTCCTTCTTTCCTTGCCAAATGTTATATTTCCTTCCTGGGAAGCCCTCCAAGTTTGTGTCTCCAGATGCTACATTGCAGCAGGCTGCCCAGAATCCCTCCTACCCACCACCACTCATGGTGATCAGGCAGGGCAAACACAGGATGGAGAAAGTGTTTTATTCTTATTTATTTCCAGATGGAAAATCAAGCCATGAAAATAACCTACAAAGGAAAAAAAAAATAAATTCAAACACAACACCACCCCCCCCCCAAAAAAAAAAACCAAAAAACCAAAACACAAAACCAACCAACCAAAAACCAAGCAAAACCTTAATTGAAACAGTCTTCTTTGGGAAAAAAAGGGAAATACAAATCATAAGTGTAAATTTGGAAGTATTGACACCTGAGTTGTTTTTTCTGGGGGTTCTAGCAGGTGATGTAAAGCCAAAGGAGATCACTATGGGCCTAAGGGAAACCCTCATTATTAGCACACAATGATCAAAAATCATGTGCAGCTGAAGCCCAACAGGGTTCCCTCTTAACTGATTATTTGGGTAGAGGTTTATCCTAGCTAACTCTCAGAATTCATTTGAAGCAGGATCCTGGCTGTAGGCTCCTATCAGGGCACCAACCTTAAATACATCAGTTTGAGTGAAGGAATTTCCTGCTAGAAGTACAGGTCAGTCTATGGAGAAAGTTTATGCAGAGATAGAAGAGCTGGTGCCTATGGTATGAATACAATGAATGTACAAAGTGTGTGAAATGAGGTGAACTCTTCTCTCAGGGGCAAGAGCTGAACTATCAGTGTCGCTCTCCACCTCTCCCTAATCTATGGAGGAAACCTGGAATGAATCTTCCTCCTTTTTGGGCCTGAACTTAGGTGGGCTGGAGCTGAGCTTAGGAGCTGCCTGCTTGCTGGAAGCAAAGTAATGGGATCCACGGTTACCAAGGAAACATGTTGATCTTTAGTATTTTTGACACTTAAAAAATGCACCTGATTTAAATTCAGATAAATCTGGTTGAAGAAGAAATTCAGCCAGACCTAATTAGAGAACTGAACTGGTGTAAAATGAGGATTTCTCAATTTACAGCCTCCTTTCATCCTCTTCCCATGTATCTCCAAAGACCACTGCTGTCCTGTTTATGTGTCTCTACCTAATCTTCATTTTAAAATGTGCTTTAATGACTGCAAGTAGGTCTGCAGTCCAGAAATAAAAGTCTCAAAGGAAAAAAGGCATTATATTCCCTCCCACCTCACAGGGCAGGCTGGACTGGCATCCAGACCCAAATTACCTGAGTATTAGAAGGGACCTCTCTGCAGTCTTTTGTTCTGGTCCCCTTTCGGATGCTATTTTGCAACACAGAGCTGGCCTTCAGTCCTTGTAAGAAATTCTCTATACCTGATTCTCTCCATCCCTCTCTATTTTCCTCTCCCTTCTCATTCCCCTGCACAAAGAATGGCTGGTAAAAATTTATTGTGGGTGGGATTTTGAGGCAGGCAACCCATTAAATTTAATGGAAACTGAGCATCTAAGTCCCTTAGGCAGCTTGAAAATTTCAGCCTCTATTACTAATGCTCTTCTCATTATACCAAGATTTGTACATGACAGCTCAAGAGCCCTGACTCTGCTATTAGTGCTGTGGTTCTGTTTTGTGTCTCACAGCAGCCAGGGTGGGCTGACTTCCTCCCAGCTCATCTTGTCACAAGTGCTGCAGGTGACACGAGACCAGAAAGCAGCCTGGAATTTCCTTACGATTGGTGAACTTTCTCGTAGGGGGATTTCTACAAAACATAACGCTGAGTAAATCTGGCTGGGTTGTGATTATTTTAGGACCATTTTAATTGTAATCAGCAGCTTCTGATGTGCCATGTACAGTAGGATGGATGTGGCCATGTTGCAGAGCTGCATCACAATATCAAAATACTTTTTCACAGGTAGCTGCACACTTGACTGGACTGTTCGAATTGCCAGATCACACCACATTAAATTTTTCATCAGAATTCTGCCTAATTTACTGAAATTACAATTTATGAAGAGGACATGACCGGAAAGAGATCAGCTTTTTAAAAATTTCATGCACATGCTGCAGGTTTTCATTGGTGAGGTGTTTAACCAGGCTGGTGTTAATCACACCTGACAGGGAAATCATTCTCACGAGTCCCTTTTTATGTCACTCTGCCCTGACTGTGCTGTGGGGTAAAAGGGACTAGAAAACCCCCAGAAAACATGGAAAATGCAAAAAAACAAGTGGACTGCCATGATAAAATCTTATCATCTTGTACTTGCAGTGGGAAGGATGGGACTCTTGGAAACCATTATCCATAATAAACTAGGGTTGCTCAGCACCTTGGTTTTTGCTCTTCTAGGGTGTCATATGTACATATCTGCTTCTCACAGTGTGACTAAGCTCTGGAATTTACAGATCTGTACAGTGGGGCTTCCTTTTGCCTGAAGGTTTAAATTCTCAGAGAAAATAGTGAAAGTTTAGATAGTTAAAAACCTTGGGGTATCTAAGGCTATATTCACAGTGTGAGGGACAGATTTTATAATGGACTGGGGTTTATAACCTGTTACTGCTATGGCTAATACTGGAGCCAAGGACTTCACAAGTCTCTTGTGCTGTTATAAAATTATTGAAATAAATTATCAGTGGCAGTAGTCAAAACAAAGTGCTGGCTATGCTCTTTGCTGGGTTGTATGCATGTCACAGCTTAACCATGCCCAGCAATTAAACTGAGTAAGAGATGTTCTCTATTAATCCCCCTCTCCTCCCTGATAAAGAAAGGAGAGAGAATAAACCCAAACCAGGACAATGCACAGCTCTTCATTACTTTCCTGATGACTTGAACAGTTTTAAATATTCTCCCCACAATTCAGGAACTGGGAAATGGCACCCTTGCACCCACTCAGGTGAACAGGTAAAACTGGTGTCTATACAATAAGACATCACTGCCTCTGCCTTCTCAATTTGCCAAGCCTTTAGGAAAAAGAAAAAAATTTCTGTCTCCTTCATGCAACATCTAGAGATCCAGGCAGTGAGCTTGCTGGGCTTTCTGCACACAAGGACAGAATATGCTTCAGTACTTCTCATGTACTTCTCCATCTTCTTCCCTTGAACAAGGACATACCATTTTTAAAATTGATTTTTCAGTTTTCAGTGAAGGCCCTGGGGAAACAGGAGCTCTATAACTCTACTGATCCCAGGAGAAAAAGGAACCATTCTTTAAGGGAATCCAATAACTTTTCCCGAGGTCTTCTGGAGCTGCTACTATGAGAAACTTCAGAAGGGAATAGAGAGATTTGCTCTACTGCTACAGAATACCTAACCTACAATGTAAGGAGGGAGGAAGGTTGAGAGAGGGCTGAGACAAAAATTAGCCAGACTTAAAACATGCTTGCTAAGCCCAGTGATGAAAACACAGCAACACTTCATCTTTCAATCATTAAAAAGCATGTAGGAGAGGGCAAAAGCCAAAGCCAACCCCAGACTGGTGCCTCCACACACAGCACAAAGTTGGGTAAAAAACATAGCTGAGGATCCCTGTGTAAGAGAGCTGTGCTATTATGGCTTCTTGCTGAGCTGATGACCCCACACCTCAGCAGTGCTGCCTGGCTGTCCCCCAGCAGTGCATTCTGCTGCTGCCTCCTTCATGAGCAGCTTTCAAGAAAGACCTCAGCAAACTGTGCTGGGATGCACTGCCCAACAGGCACTGAGCCAAAAGCAACCATCCTGCATGAGAACTGAAAACACACACATTGCATTGCTGATCACTCTTGTCCCTGGTTGTTGTCCAGGTTTTCCCAGTTGTTGATGGCAGAGGGGCAATTGATACATACAGCAGTTTCTGTAGGTCTCAGCTGCATTGGTCAGGAGCTGTGGTTCTCACTATGTGGGGCAGATTCTGACCTCTCTGCTGCCATTCACTGGGTTGTCTGCACAGAAGTACTAGGCAAAAATAATAAAGAGCATCTAAGATGTTGCTGCTATGTAGGAAAAATCATAATTTTTAAAAAAAGCCTATAATAGGTTGTTTTACATGATTTAAACTTTTTTTTTTTTTTTTTTTTTTTTTTTTAATTGGGAGTGAGCTCAAACACCTCCAAAATTCCTGTCTACAACTTTTACTTCAACTAGACAGATGATTACTTTTACCTGTACCTACCACACAACATTTATTTAGGCAAAACCATCCATGGACTTCAGATGGGAGTTTTGTCTCCAATAAACAACCACATGGCTTTCTAACTACATTAATATTAGATTGTCAGATAAGTCTGATAATTAGATAAGTCTGATAAATTGGCACTTCTGTGCCAGCAAGGGACAATCTCTGGCTGGCACTGTTTGGTTCAAGAAGCGGGGACATGAAGCCTATGGGCGGTGGGTTGGGGGAAGGAGCCCAGGGGAAGTGGTAAGATTAAAGGTAAAAAAGACAAATGAAGACGTTAAAACTTGTTTAAATGCACATTCTGGAGGAACAAGTTATTCTGAGCATCGAAAGTCTGAGATCATCTGCTAGCAGAGAGCTGAGAGACATTTAGGGGAGTTAAGCAAGGTCCACAGCAGGGTATTGCCACTGGTTCTGGGAGCCACATAATATCTTGAGAAAGCCCAAATTCTTTGTGTGCAAAACTCTCCCTAATAGTTGTGCCTGGGAACACAGCAGCAGATCATCTTAAGCAACTTTCTGCACAAAATCTCTTTTTGCTTTAGTGGCTTGAGGGAAAGTCAAAATCTTCTCCATGATGCGCACATGGCTTCACAGATTGAATGACAAAATTCCAAGTAATTAAAGAGCAGATAAAAATGCTGCTAAAAGAGCCAATATTTCTTCAGGAAACTTCAGCTAAGCCAATCATTGCAGCTTCAGAACAATGACTGCCTTCTTTGAAGCCAGAGATGAAAAATAAGATGAGTCGCTGCTACATCTGATATGATATGAACAGAAATCTATACAATGTTATTAGAGATATGAATGATACTGGGGTTGTGTTTACAGGAATTGTAGCAGGAAGGCTTTAATGTTCCAGATGGAAATTGGAGAACAAACATTACTTAATACAGAGGGCCTCTGGTGCTTGACTGTGGTTACCGACACATTTCTTTGCTGCATGGACTCTGACTAAACGAGATGCTTAAGACTTGGTTTTAGGGAGGTAATAAATTAAGGTAAGAATCACACTTAAAACAAAAAATTAGCTATAAGTGAATCAACATGGCTTTTTCTTCAAGTTAAAAGCAAAATTAAAGAAAAAAGTCTGTACACGATGTTTTTACAAAAGGGAAAATTGAAAATACAAGAGTACTCTTTAGAGGAATTACTTGAAATGAAAAGCTTCGTGACCAATCTGGAGAAGTACCAAATATCTAAGTTACAGATTCAGCCATGACCTGGAAATGGTACATGAAGTAATTATTATCTTCTTCCAAGTGCTGAGGGCAACATTGATAGATTTAGCCGGAGCATATGATGAAAGTTTACAGACCAAAGAGAAAAAAATCCAACAGAGAACCAAAAGAATAACCAAAGTTCTTCAAAAAGCATGAGAAAAGCATGAGAAGAAGTTTTAAGAGGCTTAAATAAAAGCAATGGAGATTTTAGTAAGAGATTAAAGAAAACTCTCTAGCATGAAACTAGATGACTAGATGACATGAAATGCTGGGCTAAACTCTTAGGTGATGGAAATCCCCATGCAGCAAGTTTTGAAGAACAGATCAGACAGCCACTAGGAACAGTTAATTACATGTTCACCTCCTTTGAAGCAGAGGGATGGATTCAATGATCTCCCAAGGTCCTTTCTACTCATCATTTCTATCTCGTCTATGTACCATCTCCTGTTTTTTCTCTTCTTTAATGAAGCAGAAGGAAACAGTGCAAGGGAGTATTTCAGATGCTTAGACAGCAGGATGAAGGACACAGCAAGCAGAGTGAACTGAAGACTGAGGTTCAGAGGAAAATTAACTTATGACTGAGATCTTGGGCAGGAGAAGAGAGAATATACATTGCATCCTGTCCTGACTGTCCTTAACAAGATGAGCTGATTCACTCTTGGTCCATCCTTTGATGCAAGGAGCAACTTGGAGCAGGTTGGAAAAAATAAACCAGTCAATGTTTATTTTTTTCTATCCTACTGCTCTTTACATTTTCCCCTGGTTCTTAAAGCTTGATGTTTTCTCTGCTGTATTTACGAGCACCACTCTTCATGAAAACAGGAAGAAAAAATATAGGGCAGTCGGTATAATCTACTTTCTTGAAATCAGTAATTACTGTGGCAAGTATAGTACATCTCAGAGGCAGCCTCCAGTGTTACTAGTCTAATTCATTCATGTCATGCCATTACTGGACCTTAAATCTCTGTTTCTCAGGCTGTTTGTTAAAAATAAAGTACTTCAGCACAAAAGGGAATCAAACAACGGGGATGATTCAGCCCAGTCAGGGAGCTACAGATTTCTTCTCTGCTCCATCAGTACCTCTGAACTGTAGTTCCCAAAGCAACCAAACCTCAGTCTTCAACCACAATTTTACATTTGCCAAAGAAGGGGATAAGAGCAGCTTTACAGTGATTTGTGTACTCAGTAATCCTTATTCCACAGCTGCTTGTTTCCACAAGAGGGCGGGGGATTAAGTCTGTGGTGTGCTGACTCCTACAGTGTTTTATTTGACTGCACAGTGACTGTTTGCCATAAAGCAGTATCAGCCATGTATTATTTCCCTATTTCACCACACTTTGCTTTACCTACAGTGTTGCAGTGATACACAGCATGTTGGGATCACTTGTCTGGCTGATGTGCTGGATATTGCAGCTCCCAGCCTTGGACTTGCAGCACTGCTCTGTGCAATTTTAGTCTCTGCAGCCTAAACTGAGGTCCAGACTGTCTGGTATGGACATACCAGGCAGTGAAATACTTCCTGAAGTTTTGTGCAGTCATCAGTTCCCCTCTCCCTGCCCTCCAGCTTCTAGTACATACAGCAAGATACTAAAACCCGTATTTTATTGTGAAATACTTTCTCAGTTGTTCCCCTAAAATAAATAAAAATAAAATTTAGGCAATCCTAAGAGGAAAAGCTGCTGTCAAGCTGGTCTAGTGCATAATAGAATACAGTAGCACTGTATTTCATTATGATTCAGTGTGTTTACGTGTTAGTTGCCAAGGATTCAATGGCTTAACCAGGAATTCTAAACTAACATTAGTATTCCAAATAAAATACTTTCAAAATATGTGCATTTCTTATTTCATTCTAATGAGCTTCAGCAAATGCACAGTACTGTTTGTGGGTATAATTTGAATTCAGGAGGGACACAGCTGAAAACAGCCATTTGGGACCAACAGCCAATGTGGGCACACAAAACCAAGAGGGGCAGATGTTGGGGTCAGAAAATCTGCTTTTCAGTGTGCTCCACAACCATCAAGCCACAGCATAGGAGACCCAGCCAAAGACAGACTGCACAGACACACATCTCCCAGCTGCCTTAAGCTTTTAAAGGACTTCCCAGGACACGAGTTTGCACGTGATGCTGCATTTGACACAAGGAGTGACATAAAATGAAGTAGTGATCCCCCACAACCTGCTCAGGTAACAAAGAGTAGAAAAGAACTACACATCCAAATTTCATTGTAACAGCTCAGTCTGGTAGGTTTTTAGTAGTCTTTAGATTCTTCTCCCACATTCTGGGGCAGTAACCACTCCATCATCCAAACATCACCAGCAGTCCCAACACTGCTCATACCTCAATCATCTGAATTATTGCAGCAGACAATCAGGTTCACATACCTGGATTTTTTTCTACCTTGAGATTTATCTTACTGATCACTGATCTTCTTGGGTCAGTTAGACTCAAAACAATCAAGAAATTAGTCTTACACACAGGTGAAAAATCAGTACCTAATAAAGCAAATTCCTCTGGTCCTTCGTAGAAATTTAGTATAATAGAAATTAATAATACAAGAAATGAAGAAAACACTTTCATTGTATTTTGGCAATGCAGATGAGAAAATGACACAGCACAAAACTGCTGCTAAGGAAATAAGTACCAAAGAAAGAGGAATAAATTGTACTGCAGCTTTTTTCCTGCTCCAGGCTTAAGGCTACCTTCTGACTGCAGACAGGTGAGGAGAGACACGAAGCAGTGCACTCACAGGCAGGCTGCAGCACAGCACAGGAGGGAGCCTCACTGGGAAATCTGTGCATTTCTGGATGAGCTTCTAATCAAAGGAACCTGTCCCCAAGTACAGCCTGCCTGCAAGGTACCTGCTAAGGGCTGAGCCCTGGCCCCTTCCCAGGAGAGAGGGAGACGGCTGGTCCCAGTGTGAATCACACCCTGTGTTGCAGAGCCACAAATCTATTCTCTGATCACCTCTTCCAGCTTTGCAGGTGGTTCCTTCATTTTGGGACTATGCTGGAGCTGATGCATGCAATGAGAGCAGCCATTTATCCCAGCCATGCCAAAGAGTCAAACTTCTCATTTACCTCTGCTCAAAGCCCAGCTATGCTGCTCTCTTCTTGGCAGGATCACAGCTTCCCACAAAGCACCAAAGCAACCAAAAGAGCAAACAGGTTCTACAGTTTGTGAGAAAGACACCTGCGGGTCTCACCTCTCCTCCAGCACTCTGCAATGTCACATCTTTGCTGAACAGTGAGAAAAACCTTTCAAAATTCAGCTGATAGTGGGACCACCCGTGGTAAGAAAAATGACTAATGCCCAGAGCTATGAAGTAGCCGTGACTTTCTGACAACCTTACTCCCAGGGGACCCTTTTTATATTCCTCTGCTGCTTTCTTTTTCTCTCTTCATTTATTAAGACTGCATAAAATGCTTACTGAGTGGACTTTGGGTTCAAAGCTGAAGGATGATATATTTCTAGCTTACAGCCTTTTTTAAAGAACCAGCTAGAAGAGAGGTGGTAACATTAAGCAGCAAGATAGCTCTATAATTAGTGGGAGTCATATGAGAATAGATGATTGATACACTGGGGCCAGGAAAGTGCTGGACAGAAAGCATCCTTGCAATATGCAGAGGAAAAGGAGGAACAGCATTGAGGCTGCTGGGTAAAGAAGAAGAATCTAGGGACAACTCAGTGATGTGCAACATCCAGGATCTGATACTGATACTGTCTCTGATGCTATGCCTGCATCTCACGAGGGAAAGGAGAAAGGGCCAGACCAGCTGTGACTTCTGAAAATAGGGCACATCCATAAACTAACAGGGATCTCTAGTGCCCTCCTACAATTGAGACAGTCACATGGTCCCTTACAAGAGGAGACAATAAATTCAAGTGCATTGTCACTGAGCTTACAATAGAGCAGAAAATATTGCACCATTAACTCCATTAGCTACTTCCACCACTGGAATGAGAAATTCAGGGAACATTTTCCTGCTGGTGTGTGGTTCCTGGGCTGTGATCAACTCAGGTGTTAACTCAAGAAAGCTTCAACAGGGGACTTCAGAGTGACTGTTGCATAGATAACAAAAAGTAAATTCACAAGTCTGATTCCTGGTATAAGAGCAAGATTTTGACCTGTAGATTTTAGACAGAGGAAACAGTACCCATGGCATCTCCATCATCACTGGGAGTCATCTGACCAAAAAGCATTTTCCCTAAGCTTTACAAAATAACTTCTGCCCCAAATGTTACTGCACATTTGTTATCATATTTACTCTATATAAGGGATAAAAAGCAGCCTGGCTGCAATCAGTAATTATAGAATGAGACTATGATCTCATTTGGCTCCCTGGCCACACTAGGCAACGGACAATGTTTAATTAGAATTAAGTTGACTCATCTAATAGTGCTGAAAAACAAATTAGAAACTTGTCTAGATTACTGTAGTTATGCATCTAGACATGAGATAATTAGGCTGCTGTAAGTCACCCTGCTGCACATTTCAAATCGTTCTGCCACTCATCCCTCATCACCCAAAGACTCACAGGCATAAATGCTGAGGTTTGCATCTCCTTTTAAAATGGCCTGATGCACGATGTTGTACAAAAAAAGAGCAGGTGTGCTTAAGTTCTTATTATGAGAAGTCACTAAAATAAATGCTGAAAGAGAAAAATAAAGTGTTTTATAGAAATAAATCATATTCTAACACAGCAATTTATTAACTGAGCCCACAGAACAGATCCAATAGATCCCATGACAGGGTGCCAATACTCTGTTATTTTGTGCTGTAATAATTCTTTTTCCCTCTGCTTTAGGCTAAACTGCACGTAACAAAAGCTTACAGATTCTGAGAAAAAGTGAGTTCAGATTACTCTGATTACTACTTTCTGATTATTTTAAAATATTTCTCTACAGAGAATTTATTTGTTGATAAACACTGACTTGAATAGCTAAAAATATTTTCTCAAAACAGGCTTTTTTTCAGAAACTGAAATGGTTTGTTGTTACCAATTGGGATCTAATTTCTTCAGGGTGTTTCTAACTACAAAGCCTAGACCTAATCTGTCTTTCTACAGATTTTTATTTCTTTTGCAAGTTAAGCATTAAAAAGAATTAATAAGATACCTGTAAATAGTTATGGGTTTTCACTCTTCTGGGGAGCTGCCACAAAAATAAAATATTTTCATTTGTGTTATTCTTCTCACTAATATGAAAAAAAAAATAGCTGAAATAAACTGCAAAATCTTTATCTTCTCTTTTTAGTGTCAGTGGAATACAGAACTTTCAGCCACCTCTGGAAAAGCCAGTTGTCTTGTTCAATGTAAAGCATGGGCAGGAGGAGAAAGAGGAGCAGGAAAGGTTTATCATATGGTGAGTTCTACTTGTCCATTCTTTAGGCTCCCACATTATCCACAGATTTCTTGAACTAATTAACAAATAACAATTTATCCTTGGCATAACTATTGACTGTATTATATCAGGGATTTTATTCAGCCCAGCTGTACAACACCTGGAAGCACATTCACTCCCTTAGACTTGGTATGAGAAAGACACTCGTATTGTACTGACATCTACTCCAACTTCCTTTCTTTTGAAAAAACCTATAATATAGTCATTCATTCCAAAGCTCTCACAGGGAATTTGGAGAGGTGTTTCCCAATGTATTGCACTTCTCTGGTTATCAAAATTAAAGTCAAAATACCTATTAGTTGACTATAGGAAAAGGTGAGGCAGAACATCCAATGCAGACATGGCCAGGATATGATTCTCTCTCTGCTGTTTAATCATAGCTCCTTCACCATTCTCAGATAAATGTGGGATTCTTCCTCTCTTCTGCTAGATTTTGTAATGATACACTACAGCACCAAAGAGCTGGAACACTGCACACCAAAACTGGCTACTGGAAGCATTCTTTCAGATATTTTGAGACTGAATCTGTTGTTCAAACAAAAGGCACTTCAGTTTTATTACTTGATCTGGAAACATCTTATTCCAGCCAAAACAAGCAAAAATCTTTAGTTTGCATCAACATGTAAGCCATTACTGAGACTCAACTCTGGACCATAATTATTAGTATATGAACTACGGTGCCTGCAATTTTGCAGATGTACTATAGCCCTTCCCAGACTTCATGAGCTTTTATTTTGAACCAAAATCCACAGACACAAAGGTGAAAGCCTCCAAATCCATCTTCAGTTTAAAAAGGAATCTGAATGGCCAACATTTGAATATTTATTCATTATTCACCTGCTGGTATAGTACCAACTTTGCAGAGTTCTGTGGATAATTTAACTAAACTGTTTTGATATACTTATTCTGTATTGTGGTTCTGGCAGCTGTTTATTCCAGAGCAGGAATTCTATTTGCCAGACAATTCAGGACTGTGGCTGATAGTGTTTTATCCTAGCCTGGTCCCAAAACATGGCAAGTTCCTCTACAAACCTGCTTTGGTCATTGTGCTCAAACTCCTACCAGTAGTTCCTAGAACTGGAGATTTGGTGCTCTTCTTCTTTATGCTCCCTTCAAAAAGAGTTACAGAGAGTGTCCATGGCTGGATTGGTTTATTGCTCACCTGTAGTCCAAATAGGTGCTTTTAAAGCAATGCTGCTTCCAACTTCTCCTTAGACCTTCCTAGCATGAGTCTTATTAAGACAGGGTTCTGTGCTGCCTTTTCCTCTTAGCTTTCTCTGTATATTGCTTTATGCACCTCCTGGTAAGGCTATTTTGATGGAGAATCCTTGACTTTGAAAGGTAAGAAAAACACCATGCTATGAAGGACACTGAGGAAATCTGCAGTACTTTTTGGTGCTTTGGCTGGTAAAACTGATCTAGATATCACAAACAGCAGGAGAGGAAAAATGCAAATACCTCTCCCTCTATATAAAATTATTCAACACAATAGAAAACTAAGGGATCTGAAAGGTGAGGGATGATTTATAAGGGCATATGTGGGAGTATTCTTTCCACTTATCCAGCTGAGGATTTCTGATGTGCACAGCTGTGTCCTCTTTTTCACTGTTTGAACTGCTGTCTCTACAGCACACGTCTCCTGACTTTTTTCCTCCTGAAAATCTTTGTTTCAGCTGGATAATTCTTCTTAAGCTGCCCCATGAGATATATGTATTTTAAAGATATTAAAATAAAGAAAGAAAACCTAAAGAGGCCATATGCCTGTGCAAAGGCATGTGCATGTGTGGCAAACTTGTCTTAAAAACAGTTTTTCCCTTTTATTTTTTAATGTTGGCATAGGAAAAATAAGCTCTCATTTCAGAGACCTACAGCTCTGAGCAAAGGTTGCAGTTATGCTTCTCAAAAGCAGACAAGTGACAGCAGAAAAAAAATAAATTCAATTAGGCAAGGCAGGTTTACAATATCAGTAATGAACTGAAATTAATTTAGTGAGTCCCCCTTTTGGTTCAAAAGCCCGTGATCATTTGAGCTTTTCCTGTATTTTTCAAACACGTTGTAATTAAGCTCCAATTTGTGATGTCTCTCAAGCCAGCTAAATGTTACTTCTATTTCCACTAACAGGATGCAGTCAGTGTCAGGGCTGACTTCAATCAATCTTTTAAAACCTTTATATAAAATATTAAGTATTTCAAACAAAACTATATTTTTATAAAATTAAATAGTTTGCAGCAGTATTCCATACCATCAACCTGTAAATGTTTTGAAGTTAACTACAGATGACACTTATTATTATGTGCAAAAGACATTTTCCTCATTATTTTGTCCTGTCCAGAGTATATAAGAGTGGGGAGCCTGCACCCACAGTGCAGATGGGATGGGGTGGAGAAAGGATGGGCTGGGGATGGCACTGACATGGGCAGACTTGGAAGGCACAACCTGTTGGTAGTGTCCAGCAGCAGTGTATCTGCAGAACTCTCAAGAAGGACAAGGGGAAGGACAGAACAGAATTACTAGGAAAGTCTTTGTATTAAGCAGGGATAGGAGCAGGGTTGTGGAATCAAAATCTGAAACAATGTCAGGAAGCTGCTACACTCAGATAAAATCCTTCCAATCTCTTAAGTCAGAAGAGACTCTTTTATTTTACCCCTTGATTTTGAGCTAGAATAAGGCTTCAGATGCAGGAAATCGTGGGGGCTGGATTACACACCATGCTTGGCTTTTCCTCCTAAACCATGAGCATTAGGTTCTCAACATAAGAATGTCAGAGCTCTCTGCAGGTTCAAAATGATGGAAACTGGTGAGTCTGAACTGTTGATAACAAATGAACATTTACTTTGAATGAAAAACTAAAAAGCCTTTATCTTGAAGAATCCAGGAGTAGAGCCAGAACATGGCTTAATAGATTTCACAAGTCAGCCACATCAGGGGACAAGAACTTATTATACCTGAACTGTCACACTAAGAGATCCTACTGTAATCTCTCTAAGAAAAACCTCACCAAAGCAGAGGACAGCTAATACATATTCAGTACCAGGGACTGCAAACACCTATCTCTGTGTGTGGTAGATGTAACAGGAGAAGAACAACATGCAATTAATGTCACAGAAGGGAAACACCCTTTAGATCCTGACCATCATGGCACATGTGTCCCAAGCATTCAACACAAGAGGACTAAAATCCTCCATCCCTGCTGCCACCATCAGCTGGCGTTTGTCACAGATGAGATCTGAAGACAGAAGATCCCAAAATGCAGCTCATTCCCAGAGGACTGCAGGACAGGGTTACAAAGTAGGAATGAATTCATGAGGCACTGATAAATGCCAAGCCTGGCCACACACATGCCTGAAGCATCACATCTGGGAACACAAGAACCTGCTTCCATTTTTTTTAAAAAAAAAATCAATAAACTTAAGATTACACTCTACTTTATCTGCCTTTTCTGTTAGGAGTGTGTGATACAAATACAACTGCGTAAGAGAAAAACTGCAACATATATGACAGTGAATGATTATTGGTCATTCCACAAAACATAACCTAATAGCATTCATAAGATCATTTATATCTCCTCCTGATGCCTGCACCAGTCTGTCTGCAGCAAATCTCCATCTGAAGCTAAGGGGATTATCCAGAACAAGGTGTCCACTAGAAGCCTAAATATTTTGATTTCTCCTACAGCTTCGCTTAATAAGAAAAGCTCTGGCAGTTCATATTTCATGTCCCTACTTCCTAATCTTTTTTTCAGCTTTTATGTTTCTTGAGGAAGGTAATATTTGTTTCTTACCTTAGGATAAACTACATATGGTATATAAAGTCAGTGTTCTCTGATCTTGGAATGAAGAAAGCTTTGTGGTCTGGCCAAAAGCCAACTTTCAAAAACTTAGAGTAAAAATTTAAGGTGACTATAATCTGCCATCTGGCTCCTAATCTTGAGCTTTATTTCAGTGCAGAAGTGGCTGAAATTATCCTTAGAAATGAGATTTTGGATCCTGAGCTCTTTATGAAAATGTTGCTTCCTTGCCTGTGCACAATATATCTGCTCCAGTGATGGAGATGGTTTATGTGTGAGAAGGCACGGGAGCTGAAGCTGGGCTGGTTCACTGTGGACTAATCAGGGAAGGAAGAGGCTGGAGTACTCAGGGCATTCCAGAAGTCAAGTCCTAAAACCATTTCATGTTTGTGAATGAGAGGTTTACAAAGAATAACAAAAATTTGCAATGTTTACTTGCCTCCCTTTGCAGAGGAAGCAGCTCAGGAATAGGAGAGATGTCATTTCTGATTACCCAGGAAGGGCCTGAAGAAGCTCAGACTTCTCAGAACCTCGACCAGGCTGCAGTCAGTCTAACAAGAGCAAATGAAAGGATGTCTGTGCTTCCTTCAGAACTGGCACTGTATAAAGGAGCAGCAGGGGTTTTCCATACTCCTCCAATTCTAGCAGTGGGAAATACCTTCATAAGTCTTTTCAAGATCACTCTTTGTTAACAGCTGCCCCTTTAATTCAACATTTTTGCACCACTTGGTTCCATTTTTCCATAGATTGTTTTATTTTAATGCTAATTAATTTTGCTAAGGTATAAGTCTCCCTCTCTCCAACTCTTCAGGACTTGCCTTCCCTTGGATTTTTAGAAAGTACAAAATCACCAGCATACAAGTGCTTCCATGGACTTAAATGGAAAAATTTATTCACCACTGTACCCAAGAATAATAGCACTATCTTATTGTCAAAATGCAGGTATGAAACACCACTGAGTTTGCCTATACCTCCAGCAGATGCAACTTTTAACCAGACCAACTGCTTCTCTGTTTACTGAACTCCCAAAACAATCTAGGGATGAGAGGGAGAAAAAATTTAAAAATTAAACAAAATCTTGACAGGTCTACTGTCTTGTCTAATAAAATTGCAGTAAGCTGCCCAATTGAAAGTCTCCAGAAAAATGCAATCACTCTGGGTTCAGCAGGGAAGTTGACCTTTGCCCACTGCCTCCAAAAGATGACAAGTGACACTGGCTCTGTGGCTCTGAGGAGAGAGGTGGCTGCTTTTACATTTTGTTTCATGCTCTTATTTCTACCTCTTGAGCTCAACAAAGCTGCTTTCTGCAGCTTCTTTATTCTGCATGCAGCGGAAAGTAGATGGGTTTTCAGAGGCAAAAGCAGCACATTGGAAAGCCCTGGTAGGTGATGTACTGAGCACGTGGGAAAAACCTGCTGTAAATGAGCTAAGTTTCACTGCAATTCAATTACCTGTGTTTAAGATGTTAGCTTGAGTCTGCAAAATGTCTGCAAGTTGTGTGGTTTCAACTCCTCCTCAACAAACATCCTTTTCAAGCTTCAACCAAGACCACCACAGGCATAGGATGGAAAATGTGGTGGGAACTTTCCAGTGCCCTAAAAATGTTGCTGATTTTCCCATTGTCTGTGAGATTCCTGCAATGATTCAGGATGTTACAGACTGAGGCATTAACAGCTGTAAGTGTTCATTAGAAGCCCTGGGCCCCATGCTGGAAACAACATAAGGGAACACTGTGTAGCACATCAACACCTATTTATTTTTACAGTCCTATCAGACTTATCCAGTACAATGGAGCATCTCAGCAGAATGAACTGAAATGTCTCATTGACTTAATGCTTACCTCTGTGCTCTGAGCTCACCTTTCAAGAAAGCACCATTCAACCAACACAGACAGGGTGCTCTGCAGGCAAACAGCACTCACTTATTCAATGTTGCTTTGGAGACATTGCACAGAGCTGGCTGCAGGCAACCAGCTGCTGGATAAAACTTTGTTGTTGAAGAGAAGGATTTGCAGTGGCTCCGGAATTGAGGGAAGAAGGAGAAAAAAGTACCCTGAGCATCCCTTGCAAATGCATAGGGAGCTCTTCCAGCCCCCAGGACAGGGAGGTATTGAAGTGCTCTGCAGAGAAATCCTGAGTTTTGCAGTTTGGGAGCAGTAAGAGATGACAATGATTAGCAAGCTGTTCCTAGGATGAACTCACACCTTCAGGCAGTGAGAAATTATCGTGATTAACTAGCCAGAACGATTAAAATTTCACAGGGTGATCTGAGATCCATGGACAGGAGGTGCAATGATGAAGTAGGTTGTGCCAGCAACCTCATCAGGGGGAGGCTCAGATTCATGGGCAGCAAGACTGTTATTAACATGGTGACATCAATAGTTATTAACCTGGCTGCATCAGTGTTGTCCACAAAATGAACTTGGCTTCATGGGGAAAGACAGGGAGAAAAATATTAACAAAAGAACTTAGCAGTGCTCTCAGGATGTATTAAGATGTATGGACAGTGACAGAATTAATGCAAATACATCACTGTTGACCGCAGTGTGACCAGAGTTGCAGGAAGAAGACTCAGATTAACACAGTCTTGTCATGTCACTGTGTGCTAGATGGCTCCTTGTTAGGAGGGGCTGGGTGGTGATTGTGCCTCCAGAAATCAAGATTAAATGCTACCCAACTTTGCAACCAGTGATATCAGCCCAAAAGGGGAAGCAATCGTCTGGTCTAGAGAGACCCTCACATCAATGCAAATATTTTGACGTCTGTTGGCGGGTGCCAAAGACATCCATCAGTTTGCAGAGAATCAAAACAGAAACCAAGTTGTCTGTCTAGTCTCCAATGCAAGAAGCTTACAGGTTTTCACAAAGGGTTCATGAAATTCAAGGTTCACAGCACATTTCAGTACTTCTCAAACTTCCTATGTTAACATTGATGCAACAAGTGAGTGCCAGATATACATCCTCTTTGCATTGCTACATGGTACAGTATAGCCCTTAATATCCAGTAGCTACTGAGACAGTGCCAGACATACAAAATCCACATACAGCTACTGGTGAAACCAATTAAACTGACAAATTTGCAAGCTAAACCTCTCTTTTCACAGGATAGATACAGCAATATAACTGATTATCCCCTAGCTGGGTTTTGCATCTGGATTCAGACACTCTGGTACAGTTGAGATTTTGGGAAGTGGGGGAAACACTCACTCACTCTGAGACTGTAATACTTCCCTTTGTGGGGGAATCCTGGGCCTGTGCCTCAGTTTCTGAAAAGCTGAGGTCTAGTTCAGACCAGTCTATACCAATATGTCACAACAGCACAGTCTGTGCGACTGTCTATGTGCATTAAATGCATTAATAATGTCAGAAATGGGAAAGCAGAAAATAAGAGCTTATACTAAATACACAAAGATTTTCCTGAACAATGGTTTTTGTCCACAATAACTACTAGTCAAGTATTTCAGCCAAGTGCATACAAAATTGCTTCCTAAGGCCTGAAAATGACCTACCAAGCCCTAGTTAAGAAGATAGGGCAATGATCTCAGAGATGGAAAATGATTACATGCTCCTATTTTGAGACCAGAGGGAAAGCTAAGAAAACAAAGCCAGCAGGGGTTTGAAGTGTCAGGAAAATTTGAGTGCTGTGGGTTGGGTACAATGCAATTCTGTGTACAAACAGCTAGCTAATTATTTCTTACTGCATTATCAGCTAAGGGTGCCTTGATTAAAATAATAAATTAGCCAATGCCCCTTTTTGTTATGCTGTGAGAATCCATGTCTTGGCTTGCATATTAATTAAGATATGCTAAGTAACCAAAAAATGTTTGCTAGGAAAAATAAAATAGATTGTAACCTGACAGAAGCAAACCACAGGAGGGTGGTACACCAACTTTTAAAATAACTTCTGTTTACACTGAACCTTTTCAAATTATGAGCAGTTTCCAACCACCTGTGGTTTCCTTACATCAGATTTTAAGGGAAAATGTCTCTGTCATTTGTATCTGCTGTTGGGCTAGAAAGCTGTGTAACTTCATAAACTCCAGCATATTTTTTGGCTGTTTTTTCCCCATGTGCTATGCAATATCAGATTAATGTCACTGTTCAGCAAATCTTGGAGTATTGATGTTGAAACATAAAAGCTATTTCATCAATACTGGGTTTGAAGAGAGGTCATTTATGGTCATTAGAATACAAGTGCATTTATTCTGGACATCAGAGTAATCCCCATGGGTCCTAGATATCATGCTGCAGTCCCAATAATGTCATTAACATAATGGCCTCTTTCTTCTTTATTAGAATTTTACAGCTAAGCTGGATGTGAGGAAAACTATCAAGTCACTGGAGTCCAGCACCCTACAGTCACTTTTGTCACAGAGTTCATGCACTGTTGTTCTCTGTTGGGTTTCCTCTGTGAGAAACAACATTTAACTGTTATCCTTGAGCTGTTTCTCTTAGCAACTACAGTGTGCTACTGGGCTAAAATCTCTGGCAGGATGTCAAACTACCCTGACCCAGTATTGTACAAAGCAGCTGCAAACGCCCCCTTTGTTTTATGCTCACGTTATGCTAATACAGTAAAGTTTGGGGAATTTTCCCCCATATTGTTCTGAGTCAGAATTCAGGTGGCTGAAGTCAGGATCTCATCTTCATAAGAGCAATACCTATACCCCCACCACAAGGTAGGAAAATCTCTTGCACCAAGAATTCAGAAGCATTTTTTACAAACCCAAAGATGTGGGGTATAAGATGTGCTGCCTCCCACACCCTGAATATTGACACATTGATCTCCCACTTATTCCCCCCACCCCAATTATTACATCACAGAGATATCACAAGATATCTCTATCAACCCTGTGACCTCTTTCTCTTCTCTGCCTCCCAAGCAAGAGGTGAAATTTCAGTGCCAACTAAGCCTTTAAAAACTGTCAAATAAGTTGTGCTCCAGGGCCCACTCACTGTGATTTGCCCAAAAGACATTTATGCAAAATGTTCTGCTACTTTAGGCAGGAGGCATAAATGCTGCATCTGTCTGCAAGCAAGCAAGAAAAGTTGCTGCATTTGTACGATGATGCTGTAAAAGCAACAACGCAAAGACAGATGGGTTGAACTGGCAGTGAGTATCTAATCCCAAAAAGAGATGATTTCCCAAGTTAAAAACAAATAATCTGCTGAGACTCTGCTACCTGTCCTGACAGCACAGAGCTGCTGTGAAACCATTGCTCTGCAGGGCAGTTTTGGACTGACTGCTGACATTGCTTCTGTACAGGGTGAGGTTCTTTGTTTAGCAATGGTCTTGATTCTGCCAGATTTCAGACAGAAAAAGGGCCATGAAGATCAAAATTAATACATTTCAGGTTGGAATCCAGACATTTCACTCATTACAAATGCCCAACTCTCTGGTACAATTGCAAGCAATGTTTTAAGAAGTCCCAACCAAAGGACTTCACCAAATGAAATACTATTATCCATTATGAACAGACATAAAGTTAGCACCTTGAAGGGATCTTTACTCATAAAATAGAAGTGTTTAAATCTTGTAAATTCCTTAATGCTTTTCCCTCTAGCACGAGTCCTCAAATTGCCCTGCAGAGAACTCTATTTCTGTTTTTCAATTCCTGCCTTTAAAAGTTTCACTAAGGGAAGCAGGGAACAGACCTGTTCCAAACAACCCAATAAAAAAAACCAGATAAAATTTCAGATACACTCCTGTAGTAAGTGAAGAAACCTGCAGTCTGCTCAAGGATGTTTTGTGCACAGGAATTAAAAAAAAAATAAAAAGAGAAGAAAAAGAGACAAGCTAAATTCATTAGTTAATTATTCACTATGAATTATTTACTCAGATGCAGTTAATTAAGAAACACTTTTAAAGTGAATACTCTGTCACTTACTCACCTCTGTGTATGAAGCTATATTTGAAATCTTCCCAAAAGCACAATTCTGAGGCTGCTACTGCAGGACCTAAGCCCCACAGCTGGTGTTTCAATCCAGCCAGATGTGAGATGTGAGCCAGCTCTGGGCCAAAAAATAGAATAGTGCAGGAATGGGGCTGAGCAGAGGCAGCTAAACTCCCAAATGCAAGTTCAGACCCTGATGGAGTCCTGCCCAGGTGAATCTTGACACATTCAAGGTTAGACCTGGTTTATACCTGAACCTGGACCTCAGGAAGGGAGAGAGTTACATTTGAATCTGCTGGGTTAAAGGTAGCCAAAGTTTCTTAGATAAGGAGATACATTATTATACCTGATGCATAAAACCTTGAGCAGCTACTCCTTGCTTAGAGCTCTGAATTGATTTTGCAGTCCAAATTAACTTCAGCTGCAGTAGTCAATAACATAGACTAAAGGCAACAGTACCAAATTTTCAAGTTTTAACAAGGAGCCTCTAGTTACTCCACATCCATAGTTACCTGTGCTTTCATTGTGTAGTAATTTAACTTCCAGGTACAAATGATATTGGCAGAGTGCAATAAGATGGCTACATTTCTACATTATGGATTACTGAGTTGCTTCTTCCTAGTTTTCTCCTACTTATGTTTTTCCCCTATGCCTACATTTTTTATATTTCTTATACCACAACTGTACTTTATCATTTCAAGAACAACACTTCAAGGTTTATTTTAAAGCTTTCCCACAAAAAAGAAAAGAAATTATTAAGATACCCTGAAAATATTATTCTAAGCTGAGCATGTCTCCTGGCTGCACTATGCATCCTAGTGATCACCATCTTTCCCAGACAGATAACATGGACTTCAAATCCATACAAAAGAGCAAAGCTCTTAAATCTTTTGAGCAGGGCCCAAAAGCCCCCAGCCCTCTATTGAAAAGAGAGCAGGAGCCAGGCCTGATTTGGCTAGGGAGTCGATGCCTTGGGTTTTACTCAGCAGACAGAAGCTTACTGCAGATGTTGTGGATGGGAAGCTGTGTGGCTTGTATTTTACATCTGGTGAGAACAGATGAACATTATAATTCCTTTAGGAATAACGAAACAAAACAACAAAAAAAAATAAATTTAAGTATGAAAGGTTGCCCTTTCCGGAAATATTTTATTTTCAACTTTAACTGAAGAAGGTTTTATAGTCAGTATCTTAACTAGGTTTAATACATCAGGAAAAACACCTTCCCTTAAACATTTTGCCTTGGTGGCCATCCAGTACCTCACTTTGTACATCTGCTTGTGCTGTCAGCAGTGAAAAGTCTTAGTTGGAAGATAAGCTGTACATTGAAATAAATTTCTCATAATTTCTCATGTGTACTCTAATTTATAAGTGTTGTATGACTCTCTGGGCCTTCCAGAGTGGATTTTGGATTGCACTGGTCATGACAGTACAAACTGACAATGTCAAAATCATTATGGATTTTACAGTCTGGTTCTCATGATTGTTTTAGATAAATATTTATTTCCTGAACGTCATTTCATTAATAAAGCTTGAGCACAGAAACATTTATAGGAACCAAACACAAAAGAATGATAATGACAGCTGAATCAAAATCAACTACTGATGTCAAAAAAAATGTGAAACAATGTTTTCTATTCTTAGAGCATAAGCTGCTCTAATATGGAATTGGGGTTCTTTTAGCTGTGTCACACAGCTTAACACAGGGTCAAGCTGATAGTCTAAATCCTACCATAATTTATATGGATAAATAATCTTCCCAAAATGTTTGCTTTTCTCATGATTTTTGAGACAAGGGAATTGAAGAAATTACTTGTGTCTGGTGAAAACAGTATGTCTCAGTGGGGACAATGTTAATCACTAGATAACATAATGCATTTCATAATTTCCAAATTAGGTGTTATGCATTTTAACAACATTTTGGCTCTTTTGTCACAACCACCCCACTGTAGGTCATTGTAGAGCATCCTTCTCCAAATACTGCATCCTCTTTATTGCTCAGCATCCTCTAAAAGACTGATTACTGCATTAAACGTGAACATAAAACTACTAGTATTGTTTTACAATCTACACAGCTGGAGAAATTAATCTGTTATGGTTTATGATGAAGGGAAACTAAGATGTACAGCAGAGCCATAAAAAGATGCTGTGGTGGACAATGTGAAAAAGCCAGCATTTTTCTCTTTTGCTTTTACTTCCACATCAACATGTCAGCACTGAACTCACACAATGTTCTGGGTTTTGTCCCAAGATTCCCATCATGGCATGTAAAATATACAGGTAAGCTGAGCTGCCTTAGTAGGCAGCTACTTTCTACCTAAAATCTCCCTTATTTCAGGAAAACACCTAAATATTCATATGCTCACATACTGCTTGTCTCTTGTTTGCTATATATTACTGATTTGCATCTACTGCATTTGGTTTTTTCCCCTTCAAATCAGGGACAGCTACTACCATACTGGACTCAAACTCTATTCTGGTCTAAACCCTGGCACCAGAGTTTAAATGCAGCATTTCTTCACATTTTCTGCATGTTTACACATGAACCCTATATATTCCCAAGAGTTACCCTGATGGCCTTAAAAATCATCCTAAATTTAAGCAACAGATCATGTCAGTAAGTATTATGCAAATGAAACATTCCTGGGGCAAAAGAAAAATAAAATATTCCTTACCAATTTCATGCCTGTATTCTACAACTGTTACACAAAAGACCATAAATCTACCAGAGCCTCGGGAGATCTTGCTCAAGTTTCCTGTGCTTAGATTTACTAAAGATAACTTTAAATAGGCAAATTACTCTGCTTCCCCTAAGAAACTGTAATAACTAATGCATATTAGAAATAAAAACACTAACCACCAAAATTTACTAGGTCTTCTTTTATGTTAATAAATGGCTGGTTTATTGCATTAAAAATAAACACACGAACTGTTACTGAGTTTCTGTAGCGTGATATCTAATTGTAAAGAAGAATGAAAAATTATTTCTCTCTGCTGGCTACATACTAGACACAAATCTAAGAAATGGTGCTTATGTCTTCATAGAGTGTTGAAGATCAGATTTTCTTTTATTCATATACTTATAGGCTGCTTAAATGTTTGCAGAAGCAGTCAGTCAGACCAGTGAAAACAGACAATATGCATCTTTTCTGTGTAGTTTCTACCTTGCAGAACATCAGTGCTTAGCACCAGCAGTCTTAACACTATTTCAATCCATACAACAATGTTTTTTTTAAGAACACACCTGGAACAAATTGATGTAATCTGAACCTGGCCTTCCACTTTCCTTGTGCCTCACTGCAAAGTCCAAGGGCTGTCTGGTGCTCAGGATTGATCACTGGGCAGAGAAATTGCCTGGGACCTGGACCCCAGCTGAGTTTGTGTCCAGGATTTGCAGTGAGGAGAATCATAGAATTGGCTGGGTTGGAAGGGACCTCAGAGATCACCAAGTCCAACCCTGGATCCACTACTGCTGCAGTTCCCAGCCCATGGCACTGAGTGCCACATCCAGGCTCTTTTTAAATATCTCCAGGGATGGAGAATCCACCCCTTCCCTGGGCAGCCCATTCCAATGTCTGATCACCCTCTCTGTAAAGAAATTCTTTTTAATGTCCAACCTAAACCTCCCCCGGCACAATTTAAGACCTCTTGTGCCCTCTTGTCTTGCTGAGAGTTGCCTGGGAAAAGAGCCCAACCCCAAGAAAGTAAAAAGTAAAAAAGACTCTGGTGGAAAAGGTTCTTGAAAACACTGCATGAAGAACATTTCCAAAACACATCCACATCCCTCTCTCCTTCCAGGCAAAGTACCACCTGCAGCCCAACAGCTTGGGCAAGCTCAGGTTTTCCATCAGCCATGGCCATGGACTTCAAGAGCTAGAGGTGCTTAGACCCAGTTAGCAGTTAGTTTGAAACAGATCCTGTAAATCTGTTTTGAAGTTTGGGAGCTAGCTTGAAGCCTAAGGCTATAATATTCCTGATCTCAGTATTGTGGCAGTTTCCTCTTAAAATCCCTGAATCTTTAATTGAAAATAATCAGTGGTGGAAGTTGTTCTAACAATCCACATTCATGGCCATAAACAAACACCAGAACTGAAAGCTGTGAATGCTTCTGTTTCCATCTGTGGCTCTTTCACCAAAAGGCATGTTGTTGATTTCATTTATTCCAAACACAGCAAGAATGAATGCTTAATTTGGAAGCCTATAAATAGTGAACATGCTCAATTACAGCAGCAGCATCTAGAAGCAGGCTTGAAATTATGTTCCCAAGTCACTAATGCTATCAAGAATTTCTACATGCTAAGCCCCAGACATCCACACTCAGAAGTTCACAGGGAAGTGTGTTCCACCCATTTTGGGACAGCACCCACTGTGGTTCAGGCACTCTCAGGCTCTCAACAGCCCAAAGCCTCTTCATGAATTATCCTCAGTACTACAACACTCCTTCATTGCTTTCCAGCAACAACGTTAAGCACAAGGTGAATTTAGGGCAATAGGAAGTGGCAAAGAAGGAACACTAGATGCCATTATCAATTGTCTTACAATTCCTGCCAGAACATGATAAGGATCTTGGAAGTATTTGGGTTATTTAAAGCATTTTGAATGATCCATAACAGTGAGAGATGCAGAGAATGTTATTACTGACATGGTACATACCACTAACAGGTACCTGAAATACACTCCTTTACTGACATCTTTCTCAGGAAGAGACAAGTGGTTCTGGCAAAATGTCCAAGGCAAGCAGGAACATAGTTGAGATGAAATTAATGTCATTTTCTCTTTGCAGTCTCTCTGGACCTTTGGGATGACAAGATGCCATGTAGAGAAATCAAGAATCCTTAATGCATATGGCAGAACCAACTTATATCCCTCAGCTGATGGTCTGTTTCTGATTTCCACCAAATTCCCTTTTCCTGACTGCAAAATTGCACAATTAGATCTGACTTCTCAGCAGAGATGAATGTACCACTATGCCATCCCAAAATGCTTGGATGCTGAACTCATATTACTAAGCCTGACTGAAGATTTTTTTCACCTATGTTAATCCTCACACACCATCAGGAGACTGGCACTGGGGAGAGGAACAGGAATGCTCCCAGGAGGCTTCAACAAGCACCAACTGTCTCCAAATTCAAATGAATGTGGGCAATTAAGTTCTCAAAGAGTACTTTATGGTTACTCATCTGTGTTGAGGAGAAGACAGGCACAGGGAATGGGACCACAGCAGAGCTCATCACAACTCTCCTGTTGCAGCCCACACCTGAGAGGGCATTTCTTGAAACATGCAAATTCCCCATCACTGATAATTTCTTGGAGTTCTGAGAAATTTCTGCTGAGAAGCTTTGGGGATTTTAAGAACTTAAAGCTGTGAACAAGGGTACTGCCTGTGCACACTGAGGTAAGATCTGGAGGACACAGGGATCCTGTGCTCTAGTAGGTCCTTTCTCCTGCAAGGGTAATTTCTAGACCCCCACATACAGTTTCTAAATTTAATCTAGCAACACACTTACATTTAATAGGCCAGGAGTGTTTTATCCCTCCTGTTCCCACAAGTCTAGCCTTAGGCCAGCTACTGCAGACAGGGCAGCTGTCACATTTCAGCCAGGTCTCTGGCTGCCTTCTCTTCCACGAGTGGCTATAGCATGAGAGAGGTGATGTTAAGATTGTCCTCTTTTCTTCCCCTTAGCCTTTGCTTCCCAAAAGCAGGTCAGCTAGCATTTCTGCCAAAGATTTAATTGTACTTTCTCAGGATTGGATGCATTTCAGACCCACTGGTAACTCCATTGCTTGCCACACTGATTAATGCCTAACACAGATGCTTCATTTCCTAGTTACCCTCCTCCCTTGACCTCTCTCCATTTTCTCCTCTTGTAATGAGGCAGTAAACTGATTTTTACTTGTACTCCTGATTTTCTAAAATTCTGTAACCTACTTTTTAACATACAGAGAATCAGCAGCTTGGAATTATTTTAGGAAGGTCAAGCATTTTTCTGTTTTCTTCTCTTCTGTTCACATAATCACCCTCTCATGCTCAGAACTCACTGATGTCAAATGCCACCCAGGCCTTGAACAAAAGCCACCAAGTTCCTTTAAGGACATAAAACTAAGAACCTTTCCCTTGACATTCCATCATGGGTACATGGCAGAGGACAGGACAAACCTACAAAACAAAGCAGGTCTGTGATGCCAAAGCATATATCTGCAAAGGATTTCCTCACCCAATTTATTACATCTTAAAAATAGTTTCAAGAGCTGAAGTGCAGAGATGAAATTTCTTTTTCCTCCCTGGTACTTTACCCCTTTTGGCTAAACATGTTTATATTTCCAGACATAGGTGGGTAAAGGCAGGGAAAATTCATATATAATATTTGAGGGAGATAGGAAGGCAGAGAAATAAAAGGGAGGAGAGGTGAGACCAAGGAGCTGTATGAGATCCTTTTTCTCTCAGGACTGCCCAAGTGTGGACAGGCAGTGAGAAGGAACCACAGAGATCTCAACTTCCAAAAACAAAGGAAATTACTGGGAATTAATAACGACTTTGGAAAACCAAACTAATCAACCACACTAGATGGGGCTGTCACATTTTGTCTTAATAAAGTTTATTAATTTTAGATGATCTCTCGCCAGTTGTGGTTTTAAAGACATTCCAAAAAAGCACTGTATTGACCTTGGAGTTTGCTTAGAGGGAACTCTTGCAAAGCAGCACTAGAGAAACCCAAAACCTCATTGTTTCATAGTTTTGTGATGTTGCCATATCAGAAAGGCAAGTCTGGGGTAATACTTAATGGTTATAGCTTTTCAAGTAGTCTTTCAGTTAAAATTTAATAAGACATTTATAGTCACTAACATTAAATTAATGAAAAGGTTCTAAGTGTAAATCCTGGATAGTAAAAATTCAACATTTATGTCTCTGGATCTGCTAGCCAGAATGCCATAAAAATATTTTTAATCATGTATAGAGGTCATTGATAATCTAAGGAATAAAGAATATTTTTTAAAAATTCAAGGGTATTTGTAAAAAATATCTTCATGTTTAAGGAGGAGTGTGAACTGTATTAGGTTCCACCAGGTTTCCAAATTCCTTACTTTCTGATACCAGATTTCCTCAACGTAACAAGGATCGATCATTGATCCCAAAAGTTACAGTCAGTGCACAAGGAAGTTCATAAGAGATTTGGGGAATTCCTAGACTGAAATTCCTAGACTGTCCCAGTAACCTGACAGTGCTTTTGAGAAAGGGGTTGGGAACCCTGGGAGAAGGGTGAGGCAGGGAGGAAAGCCATGCACAAAAGCCTCAGGGTAACAGGGTGTTCCTGCCTGTGTATCCAGGATGCAGAAATAAACAAGACAAAAGATGAATATGGATCCTGGAAATGTCTGTGTAGGTGAGGCTGTATTGGATCCACTAACCTGAATGTTAGACCTGATATCTTGGCAGCATTAAAGAGAGTGGCAAATGTCCCCTTCACTGTTTTTCTATTGGTGTGCAAAGCACATAAACAGGACAAAATTTACTTATCAGTATTAAAAAAAAAAAACAAAACCCAAAAACCAACACACACCCTCTAAAAAAACCAAAACACACAAAACCCAAAACAAACAAAACAAAAAACCCAACAAACCAAAAATAAACTACGAAGGAAAATTGCAATTCCAGAAGAAAATTTTGTGCTGCCATTTTTCAGCTGTGAACTGCACACTCATAACTTTCCTTGCCAACGTTCTGTAAAACTCGCTGTCAAGCACTCGGTGTCTCAGAAGGCATAAGAAGTGTCAAGTAATGCTTTATGCTGTTGCTAACCCTCTAAAAAGGCTTGATCACAAGATTAAACCAGAGAACAGGCTGGCAGTCTGGACAGAAATTTGGATGAGACTGCAATGGCAGCAAGATGGGCTTTGATTTATGTAATATAGGATGGATTAAAAAAGGACCTTCAGAGACTGTGGTTTTCACATTTGGGGGATCCAAACAGGCAGATGAGTCAAGCAGGAGCTGCCACTGATTGCTTCCAGCCAGCTGCTTGATGAAGAGGTTCTGGCTGTCAGAAATACAGAGCAGCAAAGGTCCTGTTTCCCAGAATTCTTTTCCTGTCTTGTCCCTCAAACAGATGCAGCAGGTTGAAGCACTTCCCTCGCTGGTCTGTGATTTGAAGTATAGGATGGAGCATGTTCTCTGGGGAGGATTTTAAGGGAAGTGGTAAAATGAGGAAAAAAAACTGGGATAATGTCAGCAACATTTTATTGCTTTGCAAAAAATCCAGGGGGAAACAAGAGAATCTTTCTGATGACACAAGAACCTTAAAATAGGAACAAGCCAAAATGATCCACCTTTGGAGACTATAAACATCTTTAGTTTCTCAAATCTGGTTAGGACAAAAAAAAAAAACCAAAAAAACCCAAAACAAACCAAACCAAAACAACAACAACAAACGCATCAAGCTACAGAAAGGACAAAGCTACAAGAACCAGAAACTGTTGCCCATCCTTCAGGAAATGTTGCCTTGATGTAACCAAAGTAGATAAAAGAAACTCAATTAAACTTGAAAAAATCTGAAACTCTCAGATAAAATAATTTCGAATGCGAAATGGAATTTGTGAAGCTCCATTGCCTTAACCTCTGCTGATAGGATGCTCTATAAACTCTATGAAAACATTTTATGTACTAATAGCATCTCCAAGTATGGAAGGCTTTGCCATACTTGGCTTCCATACAATTTCTGTATGGAAGTTGTTCAGCCATCAGTTAGCAGTTGGATTATGGTCCACTAATGCTGTTAGACCTCTACAAAACAGAAAGCAGCTTTTCAACCATTTGTTATTTTAATGATGAGGAATCTCACCATAAGCAATGTTAAAAAATCATTTCATTCATTACAAAAGAAACAAAGACATTTAGAAATGAACTTAGAAAAATCTCAGTCTATCAGAGCTGAAATTATAGGGTCTAAGGAAGCTTTTAAGAACCATTCAAGGAACAAAATAGCCTTGCTAATTAAAGAACTGTATCTTTTCAGGTATGACATAAAGGGAGTGTCTTCAGCAGGGACTGCACTATTCTGCATGATAGCACCCATAATGACAAAGAGAAAAATGGGGACCTTTACAAAGGTCCTTTACAAAACAAATCACTCCATTTATTCCAAGTATCACCTGAACATTTGCAAGGGTGTTTATTACAGAGTTTTCTTTCAAAAATGTCTCAGAGCAATAGAGGGTGTAACTTTCCTGCCCTTAGATCATGGTGAAGGTTGTCCTTGCAGACATTACATCTTTGGTTCAGTAACAGTCTTAGGAGACAATTCAGTGAGAGGTAAAAGTGCTTCAGAAACTTCACTGTCCTGATAGGACAGGTGGAATGTGGAATCAGTTCATATGGGTTTCGTTCAGTACAGTCCATGAAATTATGATTGCCTAATTTTTGCTCAATCTAGGAATATAACACTAGAATAAAACAAGTGATAGCTGCACTTCTTTGCCATCTTAATGCTCTTAATGTGCAAAGTACTCTTACAGATCTGTAAGAGGCATCTCCATGCTAAAGAGAAGGAATCATTCCCTGGACTCCCTGGTCCTTCTCTAGTAGGTTCTATTGCAAATCTGCCATGTTGCTTCCTATACACAGAGAAAAAACATCGTGTGGTTAGAAAAACTCTTTATAATCTCCAGAAATTATCCAGTGCAATATATTACCTGAATGAACACTTTATAGGTAATACATTAAAGCCAAAAATTGTCCATTCCTGAGTGCACAAAAAAAATATTTTCCAAAGGACTGAACACTAACTTCAGCCTTTCAAGTACACATACAATTCTATTCCTGCAAAGCCACATGCCAAAATTCTGCAATCAGTAGTTCAACAAAGAAGTCTAGGTATGCAGGTGAAATATTTATCCTCAAAAAGTGAGTCTGCTTACTGAAAAAACACACTGAAATGCTGGGATCTCCATTGTCCAATATTTCCTAGCATAGCAATGTCATTCACAGCATAGCTTTTTGCATTCCTGAGGGAAGGACAAGATATTCCAACTCCCACAATTACTACTTCCTTCACCAGCTCTAATGAAGATCCTAATTGCTACCCTAAGAATAAGGCAAAGCTCCTCTTGAGGGAACTTTCTTCCTTCAAGAATCTCCCTAGAAATGAGGTTATTGGTCAAGCCACCCACTAAACTGGGAGAAAGTAAAGGACCATCTGTCAGATCTTGATCCCACTTAATGATAAGGAAAAGAACATTATTTATCTGCTTTCTTCTCTTTGAGGGAGATAGGTATAACTTTAGGTGATATTTTCCACTCAAAGATCCAAGTACCAAGAAATTATAATAAAAATGCTTTTCATTTTGAATACAGCATATCAAATGTTAAATATCCCAATTCTGTGCAAAAAAATTTAATTGTGTGGCTTTGGGTTCTTCTGAAACATTTCATGTAAAAATCTACTCCACCTCCCACACTCTTCCATACCAGTTTACCACTTGTCCAGCTGTTTGGAGAACTTGTCTTCAGCTTGAGTTTCTAAAGAAACGAGGCTTGTGCAAATATGCTGTTTGTCTGCCTCTTCCCAGTAACTTTCAAAATAAGTTACCTCTCACATAATTAGTTTTCCTTTCCCCTAAGCTTGTAAAATATTAACATTTGGAATCATTTTACATAATACCAATCTTGCAAAATACTGCTGAAATGGTAAATTAAGTGCCATATAGACAGGCTAAGGAGCTTTTGATAAGAGAGTGATTTTGAATGAAAAGATGGATACTTAATTCCAAGTCAATTAAAAATGGAATTATAAAGTATCTAGATGAGAATCACTTAATGGATATCAGCACAAAGTCTATAAAGGAAAACCAAGCCTGAAATTCTTCCAAAGGGTCAGCAAAGTCTTGAAAACAAACTTTACTGAAAACTTTTGTAAAGCCTCTCCTGAAGCTTTTCATAAAACTTCATTAATGAAACTAAGGACTCATGGACTCAGAAACAGGAATGAGTTCTGAATCTTAGCTGAGATGCTAAGATGTTCTTAACTAAGACACAAGATTCAAAACAGCAACGTTTTTCATTGTAGCATAATTTTAATAGGAGTTGTCCCAATCCTCTATTAGAAGACTGGCTGGATATAATTTCTGGAAGACATTATTTTACATATCTGCTTCTGCTCTTTGTTTACCATGATAAAGAGAAATAGTTTTTCAAGTACTAAATCTGTTTACTACCAAATAATAAAAACTAAAATTTAAGTCAAGGAGTCCAGCAGAAAATCAAGGAAGACAAGTTGAAAGAAGCTGTTAAGAACCCGTGTGTGACTTCAGTATGACAGAGCACTCAGGATGACTGCAGAATAATCTGTGCATAAATGTAAATATTTTCTTTAAAACCATCAAACCTCATCACTCTCCTGTTGCTAAAACCATTACAGTGTAATTCAAAATTAGTGGATTAATTGTTCTGATTGATACGACTCCATATAACTTTTTATCTTGGATACAATTTCAAGCAATACTGAAAGAGATAAATCCCATGATTAATGAGCCAGTGTCTGATCAGTGACCCCTGTTGGGCAGGAAATGCTAAAGGACCTCCAAAAGCAAGAGGAGAGGCTTTCTAAATTAATTCACTGAGAAACTAAAGGAAGACCCAAGAGGTCCCTTTGCAAGAAGGGAGAATTTCAAGGCAAGACTTGTACCAGTGCAGTGGGGTCAGAGAGGTAAAATACAGAAAAAAAAAACAACCAAGCCAAACAAAAAAATCACCAACAAAACCACTTAATTTTCCTTCACACAAATGATGCTAGGGGTGAGCTCTGGATGGAGCCCACAGCCATGTCATACTCCAAGCAAATTCTCTACTTACACTCCATGTGCTTTAGCACTCATTCAACCACACAACTGCCTCATCAGTGCTTACTGAAGGAAGTCAAGGAAGTTGACACAGAAGTAGAGCCCTACCCTGGGACCTTTCAAACCAGTGTCTTAGCAGGGCTATCTGAAAAGAAACAGCATAACCAGAAAATTCAACTGTATCTCTGAGTCACAAAGAAAAGTATAACTTCATCTCCACCTCAGCTGCAGCTGCTCTCTCACACAGTAGTTTATCCCTTCCAATCCAGAAATGCAGATTTCTTCAGCTGAGAGCACTTAACAGAGCTGCCAGCCACACTGACCCTGCAGACTGGTACTTTGGTGACATATTCTTGCCATCACCTACAGAAATGCTCTGTTTCCCCAGCAGCAGCTGCAGGATTTGACTGTAGCTGACAACAGACTGTAACATCTAATGGACTTGTGCAGAGTGTCTGAATGCCTAAGGACTCCTGTCATGTGTCAGTGCTGCTCATGTTAAGAGATCCATTAGAAGTGCAGTGATCTAAAGAAAGGTCACCTGTCACAACTAATGCCAGAAGCATCACCTACACTTAAAATGATTTTGCACCAGACTCCCTAGCTAAGTAGATGGTGCTGGTACCTTTGTCTGACAGCCAAAGACGTGTCATACTGAGTTGCCACACAAGTACATATGGCATTTGCTGTAGCAACATGAGTGCCAAGCCTTTTTCGAACAGGACTTGAAGTCTGATGACTGTCACCATCTCTGACAATTCTTTTAGGAAATGCTTGGGCTTCTTTGGTCTTGCACCAGAGCTGGGTGTTACCAGCGAGCTCTGCAACTGAGCCAGGAAAGCATCACGAGAGGTATTTTGCAAGTTTCTAGATAGAAAACAAGAAGTGATCTTTCTCTGGCTTCCATTGCTGAAGAAACAACATTCCATTGCCCCTAAGAAACAACAGCTTTACTCACTCTCAGGACAGAGGCATAACATGCAATAAGCAGCACAGAAAATTAAATCAGAAATAACTATGAAAAAGTTAGCTGAGTTACAATATGGAAAACAGGATTAGAGGTGAGGCAGAATCACCACAGTGGAATTACTGCTTGGTGGATGGACTCTCATGCATAAGGAAGTCTGACTCAGTCTGGAGCTTGCTGCTCTGGGACTGTGACTCCACTGAAAACTGTTCTGAGGTTTGCAAAGCACTAATGCAGAATTGATTCATTGTCAGTTGCTGGATCCAATGTGTTAATGACAAAGCCCAATTACAACATTAAACTTACAGGGTCAAATCCCAGCTTGACTGCCTTCTGTAGAAAAGCTCTTGCAGACCTCAGTGGGGCAGCTAGGAGTTGATCCTTCACTGTAATGCTGGTTTATGTTATGCATGTTTCATACTAACCATCTGCTACTCTAAAATCCTGGTATTTTTTTTTATATCTGGCATGCACCAAAATAATTAGCTACAGGAGAAGTGAATTTATTGTTTATGCCTGGTTACTGCTTTGTTTGGATTATTTAGGGAGCAGCACTAGCATAATAACAAACCTTGCTCATCTCTTTGAGTAACAGCAAAAGGAAGACTTAAATAAGGTGTTTTAAATCACAATAGTGGATTGTTAAGTAGCCAGGGAATGCTGACATATCACTTTTGTATTTTCATTCCTTTGAACTAATTCTGTAAGTAATAAAAATAATTTCAAAACCTCTGTGCCCTGTCAGAACAGACTGTCTGTATCAAACTGTGCTGTTTGGTAACAGGGATTGAAAAATGGTTTAATTGTGTCAAAGTAAGTTTTATTACAGCATGCTCCAGACAAGTGACCTTGATACACTTGAGAGAGATAACACTGGCTGTGATCATCACCCAGTTGCTACTGGATGACACCAGAACACAGATTTTCTTTACAGGACTGTTGAAGTGGGAAGCTGATCTGTGGTTCAGTGATGGAACATGACAAAGTTAAAAATACAAAGTAAACTTTGTGATTCTCAGGCACAGAGTATAACACACACTGGGCCAAAACTGAAATCCTGGTTCTAAGAAGGGCACAGAAACAGAAACTAATGAAGGAAGCGCAAGAAAAGGACACATTATTTTGCAGATATCTGGATAATTCCACATTGTTTCTTTTCAAGATTGTTCCACAAGCCTCTTCAGCCCTGGTTTTCTACTTTGGTTATCCATGCTGAAGCTGGACAGCCCAGTAGAACCAGGCTGCTTGTTGCTACTAAGCTCAGGAACAGAATATTCACTGTATTGAGAGAGAACAACTCTGTCCATCTGAATACAGAAAAGTCCCTCAAACCTAAAGAATATAAACACATAAGTGTCAAGTTTTGTAGTTGTACATTTTTGGCTATTTTCCTACCACCAAAGGGGGAGAGAAGTTTAAAAAAAAAAAACAAACCCAAACAAAAAAAATGATATCTGTTCACTTTATACAGTCACTTTTGTTCAGCAAACCCATTCAATATCAACTTTCACCATACGTACAGTTCCCCTCTATCAAAAAAATTATAGTGCACTTACTCAGAAGTGGTGGTATTTGATCATTTGTGCTATTGAAAACATGTATTTCATGAAACAGCCCAAAAAGCATTTTGTGAAAGTTGGCAATCTTTATTGGATTGTGTAATGCTTTTTCAAAAGGCAAATTTCACTGGCAGAAATCAATGCTTCTAAAGGTGGATCATTAAGGACTATAAAATGTACACGTCTACTCATAAATGATCTGGAAAAAGAGATGAATAGTGAAAACAAAGTTTGCAGGTGACACGAAATCATTCAGAATAATTAAATCTAAAGTGAACCATGAACTACTGTACAAGGAACATGCAGTACTAAGCAACTGGATGATAAAATGGTAGAGGAAATCCAGTTACGCTGAAGAAACCATTGAATGCTGGGAAAAATAACAATATATGCAAATCAGTTTGTCATGTGTTAGTTATTGCCAGTAAGTGTATGGGTGCTGGAGCATTTTCCAGTGAAAATGAGATGAGTCCTCAACAACAACAAAAGTAGCAAGTAAAATATCAGGTATTATTAGAAAAGGTTTAAAGAAAAAAATGTAGGTAAAGAAAAAAATGTTAATGGACAAGGAAAAAGAGGATAAATGGTGTCCAGGGGGATGTGTGTGCCATTATGGAGCAGAGGTCTAGCAGGACCCATAAAAGCAATGATCCAAAAGCACCAAACTTGGATCTTAGGCAGCAGAAGATGGAAAAGAGGATTGCTCCACCCATGCCCTGCTGCCTATATCCCTTTCCTAAAGCAAAGATTCCTGTTGTTCTCCTCACTACCAGAAAGAAGGTCTGGGACTACATGGATCCCCCCCTCCCAGGTATGGTCAATGTCACAGAATAAGAGAGACCTCGAAGAGTGCCAAATGTGGAAAGTAGAAACCTGTTAGTTGTCTGCAGTTTAAATCTCTCAAAGAAGAATCGAGTAGAAGGTGCTGCTGCTTGACATTTCTGAAACAGAAGCAGCACTTCTCCATTGGTACCAAAATGTGCTTTGTTGGAGGGGTGGGACAGGAACAGTTTGTCTTTTCAGCTCTTCAGAGATACACATTCAAATATGTTTGAGGTTACTGGAAGTGAAAAACCAAATTTCATTCTTGATTGATTTTTTCAGTAGATGGAAATGCTAATTCAATTGTTTTTTAGTATTTGACCTTTCTATTTCGTTTGGTTAATCTTCATGATGATGAAATATCATTCATTATATTCACACAGGGTAACTGTTGAAGGCTACAGCATGAATGCTGATTTCTCTATAATGTTCTGCTGCTGTGGACACACAAGGAATGAAATCAGATTGAAAAAGAGCCTCAGCTTTTGGTGCTTCTGAGAGACTGATTAAATTCAGTTTCTTTGTAGCCCATGATTAGTCAGGGAACAGAGGGTATCTCTACAGGACACCTTTGGAAATCCATCTTTTTTGACTATGCCAGAACTGCTGAAGCTGAACACAAAAGGGAAAACCCTCAAGATAATAATTTCCTTGGCAAATATTATCAAACATTTAAAGTTCTATGATGACTATCAACTTCCCCAGCAGTGTGACATCTTACATCTTCATGAGCATCCTTGTGGGACAGGGTGCCAAGGGCAGCTCACCTTAACTCTTAGTAGCAACGAGGCAGCCACCAGGTCCTCCACACTCTCCCTGCCAGTTTACGGTGATGTTTTGCCCTGGTCTCACCTTGACTTCACAAATGGCTAAACAGCCTGTCTTTGCCTACTGTCTGAGTTGTCAAGTAATTGTGGCTACCTCTGGAAGATGAAGGACATGTCCTACCTTGAGCCTGGCAAACGTTCAGCCTGAAAAATGGCAAATATTTTGCTTTACATAAAAAAGCTCCCACTCTTTAATAGGAGGCATTTGTCAGGAATCATGTACTAAGAGTACACTTAAAAAAATTAGCAACAGATGCAAAAAAATACCTCCATTTTGCAGGCAGCAGCATTGCTCAAAAATCTGTTATTAGTAGGCAGATACACAGCATAAAGAAAAGCCATCATCCTGGCAGTGTGGGTATGCAGATCCCTGATGTGGCCCTGTTTTGTCCCATGGTCCAAATATTTCCTTCATGAGTATAAGCTTTAAAGACCTTACATCAAACACAAATTTGGCCCATGTAGATCATCAGCCTGAAGAGAAAAAGGCAAACCACCAGTCACTCCAGTCTGAATTGGGCTGTGCATTTCCTTACTGGCTGATTGTGCCCCACATACACAGTGATGGAATTTTAAGTCCTAAAGATTTTATGAAAAAATGTTTTTCCTGCATCCTTTTAGGAAGAAATCAGCTTGATGTGAGAAGAAACAATCTTATTCATGCCTTTGCTCAAAGAGAAGAAAAAAACCCAAAACCCTGCAATCATCCAGCACCTTCACTATCCCTTTACACAAAAGGTCAAAAATGTTACAGAAATATCAGTTGTCCGAGCTGGCCCCAAGAACCACCTTGTTGGGCTGAATCAAGCAGTATCAAGAACAGTGCTCAGACCTCCACTCAAACTCTGGAAGTTTAGATAGTTCCCTTGCCCCACATAAATCACAATATCCAGCACTGAGAGGCACATGGCACAGGCTCATGGTGCTCTGGTGGCTTCCAGCTCTGGAGCTGCTCTTGCATGTCTGGTTTTGTTGGAGCAACACAGATCAAAGCCAAGTGACAGAAAACTAACAGCTTCTCTTAAAAGGAGCCTTTTGCTCCTCTTTTCCCAAATTTGGCAGAGGTAGAGCATCTCATAGGTATTATATTCCTTCAAATTTTGGGGGAAAAAAAAGTACCTTGCTTCTGGAATGTGATGTAAAGGCTCAGCAGAGAAGAGGCAGACATCAGTGTTGCATCCTATTACTCAAGCCACCCTGGATTTTTTTAAACACAAAGGGATGGAAGGTATGTTTTATCTGTATCTACTGTACTAAAGAAACATTTAATTAATTTTTAAAGTTTAAAAAAATAACAATTAAAAAAAAAAATCCTGCCATCTTCTGATACTTTGTCCTATTCTCCTTTATATGCATCCTCTCTTCCCAGTACATTCATCTAATCAATCCTGATCTCTCAGTCTGGTGCACATAAGTTTGTTTTCAGGATGCATTCCTGTCAATAAATCATCAGAGGCTCATATGTATAGAAAACAAACTGATAGATGCCAGGTGTTTCAAAAACCATCCCCTCACATACTTCTTAAAAAGCCCAAGATACTAAAATGTACAAAAATTGATAGAATACCAAAAAATCAACTCTAAGATATTTGACTCATCTGTGGGTTACAATGGAATGGTCTGAATCTCCAAGCAAGTTCATTATTCTCTCACAAGCCAGGAAGTTAAGTGAAAAACAAACCTCATTAACCTCTGACCATGAAAATCAATAATTTTCAAAAAATTGAAGCTAATTTGTTTCATCATGACTTTTTTTTTTTTTCATTGCATCTTGACTCTAGTATCATGTGCTCCACAGGTAATCAGTTAGGAGATACTGTATTTTTCCAGATCATTTTTGCCAACTTAGCTACAAAGCCTTTCATTTGACTTAAAACTGGAGGAATCCTTCCATGTATATGAAAAACAGCTATTCTCAGCTTTGTGTGGTGGTAAAAGAAAACAGTATCCAACTTGCCCTGTATTCATAGCTCCTACAGAGTGACAGTGCAAACACTTCAAAGAGCACTACTCTTATTTTTAATTCTGTTTAGGGTCATTGATTCTTCTTCAACCACAGAATTGATTTCTACAAGTTCATGTTACACACTTTATCTCACTGAATTCTATAACTGCTGAATACAAAAGTACATTCCTGTGGTGTTGTTTGTTTTGTTTCTGGTTTTAGTTTTGTTTTGTTTCAAAGCCAACCCTTCCAGCACACAATTGGAAAAAAAACTGAATATGAGCTTGTTTCTGAGGATTCAACAAAAGCAAAGGGTTAAACAAATGCTTCGTATCTCTTCTAGCTCATCTTCTGCAAATAGGATACAGCAGCAACTGTGGTACTCCACAAATGAAATGTTTAAGCTATTAAGATTCCTTTGAGTAGTAGGAAGAGAATACTTGTATATAACCCTGCTATACAATAAGAAAAGTCACCTCTTACCCCGCTGGAACATGAAACACATCGATTCAAGACCAGAAGTTGGTGTTCTGAAAAAAAAAGAGCAAATAAAACATTGCTGGAGCATGGCAAATATTGATAAGAAAATCAGATCGGTTGAAGGGAAGAATCAAGCAGCCCCCTCAAATACAATGCACAAATCCCCACTGGAATTGTGCCAAGGTTACAGGAACAACATCAGTTTACAACAGAACCATCACCACAAATACAACAATTGATTGATCTAATTCCTGGGCTAGGTTGGTCACTAGATTCACTGTTAGACACTAGACTGAGAAACAACCTTCATGAAGGAAATTTTATCAGTAAGAACATTTCCAGGGTAGTTTGGAACAAAACCCTCCAATGGCTCTTTTTTAAGAAGGGAGGCCTGGAAACCTGTCAAGCATATCAAGAAAAGGTAATAATTGCACTGGGACAGGGAGGAAAGGCTCAGTGGAACAAAACATGAACTCTCTCAGAGAACACATTGTGCATGTGTGTTGATAGTCTACAAAACTGGATGATTGAGCATTTGAAATCCAGCCTCAGCATTTGCAGATGCTGGCAGATCTGAAGGCAATAAACCCAAAATGCTTTCCATGTAATACCTCCACATCCCACAGACAAACTTGGAGCCATAGCATCCCCAAAGCAATGCCTTCTTTGGCCATATTAAATCTTTGCAAAGGGACTAAAGAAGCAAATAGAAAATTTAATTCCACAAGAAGAAATTTTAAGGGAAATGACAGCATTTAGGTTTTGCTCCTCTTCAAGCAAAATCTCCTGCCATGATTCCTGTAGGTGAAGTCAGCCAGCCCCAGCCTTTCCTTCACTGGAGGATCTTTCCATCTGAACAGAAAACCATTGATCACTCATTGACCACTTCAGCCTTGGCTGCTCTGTGCAGAGCTCACAGGGAGGCACTGAATGTGATAATGGGTCAAAGGAGACATCTTGTTATAGAAACTGGACCAAAATCCCCAGAGAAACTGGACCAAAATCCCCATACCCACTAAAATTCATCTCACACCAGCCAGCCTTTACCACGTGGCTGCTTTATCTCCACTGAATTCTTCCTGCCAAAGTTGTCCCTCACCTAACTTACACCTTTGTTTAAGTGAGACACTTCCTCAGGTTAATCAGCCCAGTAGGAATGTTTCTTTTGCTGACTTTGAGAACCTTGGTGGTAGAAAACCAAATAAATTAAATTAAAGGTCAGGGCAAGTTGCAGCCATCTTACAGCAAATTACTCCAAACACAGCAGAGTATTTTGCAGAACCTTAATAAGAAACCCAATCAGCTTGCTACTCTGACAGCTTGGCTTAGGGAACAAAACACTGAATATCATGTAGCTGGGTAATGCAGACAGCAAAAGTTACATGATGAGATTCTGCTTTTGGTGATTCAGCACAAGAAACTTGAAAGTGTAGAGCTTGCAGAATAGCAGGGAAGCCATACCCCAGCTCAATTTTCTAAAAGTCACAAAAGCAGCTGACAATAAATTCCTTTTCTCAATGCTTTCAAGTCAAAGTTGTTGAAAAAGCCAGGTTACATATGCTAAAAATTATGACGAAGGGGTATCCTGCAGGGAAGGTTCACTGATCTTCATAGCAAAGAGTAAATATTTATCAGAGGCAGAAAACAGCAATGAGCCCTAGGAACTAAAATCAAATACTATTAGCCACTGTTCAATATTAGATAAGAAAACCCAAAGATATTACACTCTGATTTTATATTTCTTGTAACATGTTTTCTGCTGCTAGTTGAAAAATTCAAAGGAAAGTTCATCTGGATTTGCCATCAGGAATCTAATTTCCACAGATAAAATGGCCACATCTTTCCAGAAAAGAATAAAAACTCTTATCAAAAATATGCTTATCAGCAATAAAAAAGTGACCAGTATTTTAGACATTGCTTTTCCAAAAAAGCACAACACATGGTGTCACCTAAAGGAGAACAGGTTCATATTTCTTTCTAGAGCCCATGAATACCAGTAATTGCTTTCCTGCACTTTACATATTTGAAATGAAAATGGTTTCAACACCAGGCAGTGCAGTGTATTGAATATTCACATTGAGTTCAATCAAGCCAACTGACCTCACATATTTTTCCAAACACTTGTGATGTTTTCATTGTAGAATTTTTACTGCAAGATTCATAACAACTGACTTGAATCTTTGGCAGTGGAGTAGTGATGGCATGGCAATTACTCTACAAATATTATCCATAAATGCACCATATTACAGAAAGCACTTCACTTATGCTGTGGTTGAGAAACTCAGGTGATATAAAATAATTTTCCCCACTGACAGCTCTATCTGCTGCTTAGCAGAGAACAACTTTCAGTCTGGAAAGTAGAGGCACTTGTTTACCTGATCACTGTAAATCAAGCAGATCTTGTTTTATCTTCTAAAACTTTTGCTTAAGGGACCCTACAGGCAAATTGAATTATTAACAAGAAGTCAATCTAGAAATTACAGCAGGGAGAGTATTGCCTGAATATCTGGGATCTGGGTTCAGCTGGATACCAAGTGAGTCAAAGGTTAACACAATATGTTAATGTTTGCAAAACCATTTGACAAGTTTTATCTATCTAAGCAGTAGTGTTGTTAGACTCAGTTTTGGAGAAGTCAGGTCAAACCACAGTGCTTAGCATCAATAAAATAATCATGTTGGTTTAGCCTGACCTAGCACAACAGGAGCATCAGTGTGCATAGCCAAGATTTTCAGTACTGAGTAATATCTTTGGAGCCTTTTTTGATAGCTGATGTCACATGCTTGCAGGAGACCCCTTTTCAGAAGCTGGCATGTATCATTTATTTCCTTTTTAAAAGTCTCAATTCAAGCATGCATCCTGCATGTGCCTATACACACACTTTAAATCAGCTGTCCATTTATAAAGCCCCTGCTGAAAGTGTTTTTCCTAATAAATTTTGAAAACTTGTGCAGGCTAAAAAGGTAACCAGAGAACTGTATCACTTTAACAGGCATCAAGAGTCAGAATTTAAGAAATACAGCTGAAGAAAGGAATTTCAAAGTATTAATCACCCAGTGGGAAAATATTTTTTTCTTTTAAAGTAATAGCAATTCTGCAATAATTTGAATGCACTGAAAGTGCTTTTTCTGGCTCCTTAGGCAAATCAATATATTGTTCATGTGGACTGCAATCACACCTTCATAACCCACCAGCAGAAACACCCAAAGGGCTTGGCAGGGATGCTGCACCTGAGCACAAACCTGGCCAACCACACGGCCATCCTGTAGGCAAAGGGAGCTTTCAGCCCTTTCCTTTCTCTGCTGCTGAGCAAATTTAAAGTGGAGCTTTCAGAACCAGATTTACCAATACAGAAACCTTATCAAACCAAGTATTCCATCACAGACTAAGGTTCTGAAGGCATCTTCTGCTCGCAATTACATTATGCACAGTCAAGAGATGCTGAGTTTTGCAAAGCTAAATTTGGACATGCAGACACTAGAAACCTCCAGCCATATCCCTGATAAAACTGGGAGTTTAAGATGAAAATTAACTCTCCTCTAGCAGAATACTGGAATAACCCTTACTGAGTTCATTAGAAACGAAGCACAGCACATTCCAGTATTTCCTTAAATATCCTAAACATTTTCCAGCAATGGAAAAGGATCACATCCTCTGAGCTTAAAAAGGCACTATTTAAATTTTGCTTGCTTTATTTGTTTATTTAAGACTATAAGGATCACAGAGCCTTTCCATGAGTCTTAGATGCTTTTTTATATTTGGAGAACTGACAGAATTCCTACTTTAAAAGTTATGGTAATTCCATGTAGATGGCATTTATAATCTCATCTTGAAAAACTGGACAGTCTAGCACTGCTTGTTTTTAATTGTGATATTGATGAAGAAACTTTAAGGTACTAAATATGCACCTGTAGCTGTGTAGCAGAATACAGCAAAGTTGTGTATTAGTGTCAGTGTGGCTCAGTAGCAGACCTTCCAAAATTAGCTTTATTTAATTTTAAAGAACAATGCATCTTGGAATTTTATCACACCATCTTTCCTTCCTACTTGCAAAGAGTCTGCACTGCTTACTGTCAGCTTAATAGCTTTTTTTAAAATTTTGCACAGAAATTTGTATTGAATTCCTTATAGGAAAAAGAATCCCCAGATATAATCCTTCATATCTCACCAATTTCTGAAATGCAAGTGAGCTGCTTTTGTAACAGGGGAGCAACTCCATAAAGTACCAGACGTGCTCGAAGTGTAATGAATGCCTTCTGGTCTAGTAATTAAGGTGTTTAAATGATTTGTTCAATAGGGGTGGACAACCAATTAGAACAGAAGTGTACAAGTCATGGCAGTTTGATTTTCACTTGAAAATGAAATCAACAACAAGGGATTTTTCCTTCTAAACTTCACATAAAAGTACAAATTTATTAGCTCTTGTTTAAAGTTATTGAAGACAATCAAAAGAACATTATTCCAGCATTGATTCAAAACCACGGGGTGCACTATCAGCATAATTAAAATGAAAGTGTCTTGAGCTATTTTCCTTTCCTCCTTCCATATTACTATCTAATTGTTCAGAATATCTGTTTGTTACAGAGGCAAAGTAATTAAGCACAGCACGTTGCAACAAGGGGGATCATAAAACCAGAGTTGGCTGCATTACTGAACAGGTATCAGCACAGGAAAACATTAAGGAAAGGATCAGAATTATAATTGAAAATAATTGGATGATCCAGTTCATTTGGCTGACATCAGGACCATTTGCACATTTCACTGCTCTTTAGCCCTGGATTCCATGGACTCCCCGTTCACTTAAAATGAGATCTTTTCAAGGGAAGCTGGAGTGATGCTGAAGATCTGCTTACAATATCTCTGGCTTGTCAGGAGGCCTGAGCATTACAATTAAGCATGAATAGTCTAAGTGATCTGATATTCAGGTTGCTACAAAAGAACAGATCAGATTAAAAGTGTATAAAATACAGAAGATTCCTATGAAGCCCAAACCAGCCTCCTGAAATCCTTGCAGATATTTCCTTTCCCATTAACAAATGAGCACAGGTATGTCCAGGGACAGCTACTCTCCTTAGAAGCTTTAGGATGGTTACTTATCTATTTGAAAGAGAGAGTAAATGGTTCCACATATTTTTCTTGTTAACATAACAATTAAGCTGTGTGAGAAGCAATTTTTAAGAGCTTAAGAAGAACTTCATCACTGTCTCTGAGAAATGCAAGCACCTTGGGTACCTTCAGGTCTCAATAAGCTGTGACTGCAAAACTCTATAATTTTGCAGATCACAACTTGGCAAAATCAAAACTTACCACTCAGCAAAATCCAAATTTGTGAGTAAGCAAGATGGAAACATCCAAGTCATGACTTCCAAAATCATAGTCATACAGCCTCCAAGAGAGCCTCTCACTTTCTAGTGATCATCTCACAAAACTGACAGCTTGACATGGAAAGAGACACACTCATTGGCAGAAAACACTTCACAATTATGCAAAAAATGAAGCCCCTTCATACTCAAACTAGTTCAACGAGCCAACAGCCCTGGGAAGCATGCAACCAAAATGCAAATTTAATTAAAAGAATTGTACACATGGAAGATTTAGAAAGCCATGCAAGTCTCTTCAGCAATTCAAATAATTGTTTCCATAATTGATATTTTTAGTCAAAATGTAATAAATAGGCCAGTGACATGATCAGGTGCAAAATTACTAGGCTGGGGCTAAATCAGGATTGCAGCATAAACTCAGGGAGCACCAGAGGCAAATATAAGATAGGAAGGGAAAAAAAGAAAAGGCATAGAGAGTTTCCAAATGAATTTTCTTTTCTTTAGTTTTCTCGTGCTCCACAGGACCTGCCCAAGAGGCTTGTTTGAGGATCTTTTAGATTCAAATAGAAACTTGAGGACTGTTATAAGGCTACCAGGGTAACCAAGTTTGAAAACCCTACCTGACATCACTTGTTCTAACAGCATCACCATCTCTCCTCCTGAAAGATGCTGCTCCTGCCCAGCACACAGCACCTTGCTCCCTGGGAGCATGTAGCACACAGGAGAGATCATTACTGGGGGCCCTCAAGCAATTAAACCCTGGCTGCTGACCTTTCCCAAGTCAGCTTATCAGTCTGCTGAGCTCTCCTAAAATCGTAAGTAACGTTTATTACTAAATAATTTATATGGTTTCTGAGAAAGCTGTCTGCACAGTTTATATTTATAAACTGAGCTCTCCCACATGGACAGCTTTAACACCCCCCAGGGATCCCTTCAAACCAGAAGCCTCCTATAGTCATGCAAAGGTTAAAATAAGGTTAAGCCAGAGCATTTACATCCAGTGAAACAGTGTGCTGATTCAAATGCCCTTGCCTAAAATTATGTGACAGCCATGAATGGCAGCCTCCTTTAACTTGCTGCAGAACCAGGCTGGGCCCAGAAAGCTTCTAGCTTTAAATCTGAGCTCCAAACCTCTCTCATACCTCGAGAGCAGTTAGAGACCCTCCCTTGAAGTGAGCAAACACAAACTCCCCTCTAGCCTGAGGGGAAGAAGCATTTTGTGGTCCATTTTACCAATCCTGAAGGCAGGACTGACCCACCAGAGCCCACAGCATGCTGGAATGGCTGGGCTCCAGCTACAAGATGAGCCACATTGCACCACACTTTGGGCATTGAGAGCCATTTGCCACCAACTTCCATGTTCAGCAGACTTCTTACCACTAGTCAGAGTCCAACCACTAAAAGAAGGATTCAAGGTCAGGGTTTATAACTTGTCCACACTGAAAACTCAATGCAACCTTGGAGAAGTCTCTTGAATTTCTCACCTGTCACAAGCCATACCAAAGTCCTATTGCAGCATGGAGTGGTGAAACAAAACCTGAACATTTTGCTTAAAAGTTTTCTGGGAACTGACTTAGACAGATATCCAGAAGACTGACAGGCTACTACACTTTGTTATTCTCCCCTTCCTCACAGAAGTATTTCAAATACCACAGCCAACACAGACAGCTGCTCCCAACTCTGGGCTTCTAAGCTGAGACCTCTGGGAGGTACCACCTGGTCCAACACACTGTCCAGGCAAGATGACATTTGAATTAATTTCTCTGTTCTGTATCAAGCAGACCCACAGCCTGGCCACAAACATCAAATGAGCATCTCCACTAATTGGACTCTTGACTAATCTGGGATGAGGCTTGGTACACAACAAAAAGGTGGAACTTAACATGAGACTGAGCACAAAGCTCTGGAATGGGAGCCATCCCCACCACTTGGATATGGCTGTGCCTGGGGTTGTGTGAGTAATGGCATGGGACAACACTGTTCCTAAAGCAGAATAGATTGCTACTCTAAATAGCCCATAGTGCTGTTTTCTCCTCAAAAGCTGTTGGAATTAACATAGGATTTCAAGACAGTTTTTATAACTATATCAGCAAATTCTTCCTGAGGGATTTATTCTGTTAGATTCAACCACCACAAGTCAGTGTTTCCTTAACAGGAACATGAAATTAGGGAAAAATCCCTTGTTTATTGTTCATTTTCAGCTGACTAAGGTGCAGAAATGATAATATATGCCTTCAGATACTAATTGCCAAAAATAACAAGTAAACTGAATATTTAGAAAAATCTATTAGCCATTAGAAAACACTTAAACATATTAAAAATCCCTGCAAAGCCAAAAATAGATCATGTGGATTTTCTGCCCAAGAAAAATTGCTAAATTCTCTGCTAATAATTCAACAATGTCTAGTTTGAACTCAGTTGCATTTTCCAAACAACAGGATTTTTTTTTTTTTTCCACCCTCTTGACTTCAGTTCAGGTCACATCATTACAGCTGCTTTAGCTACATTAGCTCACTCATGTAATGTCAGCTCCTGTTAGTACCAGGCAGTGCAAAAGAAAACCAAAAACATGACACGATGTAATACTACATGGTCCTGCTGAATGTAAGTTGTCAGAGAATGTAGTGCTAGGCTGGCTTTAAAGGGAAGAAAGAAGATCTGGTTGTGAATGTAGTTAATGAGGAACAAGCCCTAAATGTTTCAGAAGTTTATCCTTCAATGGTCTTCAAGAAACCATACTCTTGTCTTTTAACTTTAACTTTTATGGACTTCATTCTTCCCATCTTTTCTATTTCTCTTTTACCCTGACCAAACCAAACACATTTTTCCTACTTTCACCTAAATCCCTCATCTTATTACAAGGAATTCCAGTCCTGAGCATGAGGTTCAAATGAAACATTTTCATAAAGTCACCCATCTAGGGCATTTAACAAACATCCATGAAAAATGGTTGTCAGAGCCTCAGTCACTGCCTGCTCCTCACATGATCTATTTTGTTCTGCAGCAAACTACATATTAGGATATGAAAAGACAACCATCAAAGGAGCAGCTCCTTCACCTCTCACCATGGGGTTAGTCTTGGTCTTGTGAGAACTCATTTGGAATAAGCTACTACTCAACAATTTGGGGTTATATGTAGAAAGGTTTGTTAATGCAATGGTGATGAAACATGAAAGAGAAAATAGAAAAAAAAAGAAAAGAAAGGAAGGGTTTTATTTATAAACCCAAGACCCCTGTTAACTAATAAAAACCTCAAGGTACACTGTGATTGTAAATTAACAAGATGAGCTCAGATGATGTTTTTGTTAAATGATGAGTAAAGTCTCTTAACTGGGAACATAACATGACTGTTCATAACAAGGTTAGTCTGTTAAGAGTAATGTGAAAAAAAAAATTCAAGAGATTGAAAAGCATTTGTGAAAGAGATTTAAGAAAACAAAACATCCCAAGTTCATAATTGAGGCTCACATTCCTGATTTTAACACCAATCCCCTGGCCCATCCAACAAATTATTCACATTTTTCTGTTGATCTACAGAACTGTAAAACAGAAATGGTAAAGGAGATTAAACAACTGCTCGGTTTTGATATGGTTTTTCTTTTTCCCTCGTAATGAATCCGACATATCTTGTATCAAAACCTGCATACTTCTCATATCCATCCAGCTGTGCTGAGAAATAAATATGATAATTATGCAGATAAGGTTTAAATAAATTCCTATACCTAAGGCCAGCCAAATATTATTTTCTTAAGCAAAACAGTAATTAACACTCCACAGGGCTGAATGAACACAGATTTTTGCTCCATCCCAAGGCAGGAAACCTGCATCTTGGCACCTCCCAGGCCTATGTCATAGATATAAATGGGTGAGTGTACTTTGCAGGAAACAGCTCCAGGGCTGGTACTTGTGAGGGTCCAAAACAGGTCAAGAAAAAGACCACCTACAAGATTCTATATTTTGACATTGGAATTTGAGGTGTGCTTCAGACAAATGTCAAAGGACTTGCAAGTAAAGGGAGAGAAAAGCATAAAATGCCAGTGGAATTGCCCTCTAAAACACAAAGAGGTATGAGCTCAGCAGTAAGTGAAGATCTTTGCAATAAACTGAGAAGCTCAAGGGCTTAGAGGTACGATCAAGCTATTGCAATGTAATGAGTTACCACATATTGGTTGATCAGCAGTAACTGCTCCTATGCACACTTTTTTTTTTTTTTTTTTCCCTGTAGCCTCACTGGTCTCCTGTATCCATCTTTGGGCCTCAATTCTCTGCTACAGGGCATCCCCTCCCTTCTCACTGCCCTGTATGATTTCATGGCACTCAGACAGAAAACTCAGTGCCAAACCACATTACTTAGCAATTTTCTGCATTAGGCTGCCCTGTGCTAATCTCCCTAGACTCAGGCCATCATCCAATGTCTCCCAGCAGCTTTGAGTCATTTGCTCCCACACCCTCTGACCTCCCCCAACCCTCCCCAGGCTCTTCTCCTCTAGAGAAGCAGCTTAAAACTGAACTCCAGCCCTCCCAGAGGGGTTACATTACCCATCAACAGAGGGTGGAGAGCAACTTCCAACCCTCAGGAAAATTATTTTTTCTTCTCACCAACTGGAATATCAATAAAAATCTGCACATGTTTTTTAACTCCAGTATGAAAGCTGATTTCAATTTTCAGTTCAGAGCTTCAGCCTTTGTAATGCCAACAGAGCAACTGAATCCTTATTAATACCACAGTTTCCCTTCTAGTGTCTCAAAAGAAGGAATAGTGAGGACCATGCTGGGTGACTTTGCAGCAAGTTCAAAATTACTGCTCTATAGATGTAATAATGCAATCAGTGTTGCAATATGAGGAATAAAAACTTTAGAGTAGTGACGCAAAGAATTGAGGTTTTCAGTAAAGAAACAAAATTTATGCTGAGAACATACTCTTCAGGGATGTTAATCTCAATTTTTTTTTTTCATCTAGTCATGATCACTCCCACATCCCCAAAAAATCAACCATACCCAGCCTGTATTCTGCAAGTCACAGGAAGGTTCCATCCAATGCAGTAGTTAATTATTGCTGTTGGCTGGTTTTAAGGCTTTCTACCAAAAAAAAAAAAAAAAAAGTGTTCACACCTTTGTTATTTAATGCAATGGTAGGAACTGGCTTTGTATCAGTCCAGTGTTTTGCAGCATTGGCCTTCAAACCATATTCACATTCCCCCCATGTATTACAGTCATTTCCAGAACAGCTTTGTGAGCTCCAGGAACTGTGTTCATTATCATGTAAAAATAACTTCTATTCCTTAAAGTGGAAGCTACCAGAACCTACTGTAACTTAGCAACATGAAGAAGTGCCAACAGTGGTAAAAGAAGCTCCTAAAACCCACCTCCTCCCTTGTTGTTCCTATTTCTTTGCCAAAAGTTTATTTACTGATAAGCAAAGCAAACAGCACATTACTCTGACACGTATGTTCCACATTTACCAACTAATTTTACTGTAGACAAGGAAGTTCATAAGCAAACAGAAAATTAATAAAGCCCTGTATACACAAGTGAAAGTTGATAAGATCAGTAATATTGTCTGTCAACTGTGTTAATAACCAAACTTGCTAATTGCATGAGAAATGCTGAGAAGTAAAAGAAAGCCAAGCTGAATTTAAAAATGCCAATCTCATACACATTGCCACCTACAACCAAGAGGCCCACCAAGGCTGAAAAAGTAATCAAAGCTTTGGTAAGTGATAAACTGTCTTTTACACTGGTAATAAGGGTGAAGACAGCACTGATGTGCTTCTCAAAAGACTACAAGAAATGACCAGTTAATGGCAGAAGCTTCTATAGAAAGGCTTCCACTTAGGAAGTGGAAGGCTCTTTCACCTTGATTTCTTCAATAAATCCACCTCTGTGTGTGTCACAACTGCACATGATGATGATTACAGCCCCGGCACCCATATTTTCAGAGCCTTTCATGTACAGGCTCATATTTCTTGGCACTGGGCTTCCCCATCTGGATGGCACCAGCATAACAAGAGAGGCAAAGCTACAGATCCCACCAGCACGTAGGACCCTTGTCTAGCAGACACACCTCATGGTTTTGGCTGCCAGCCTGACCTTCTTGCTCTAAATATCCCAGAGCAAGGGAAAGATTAAATAGAGCCACTCAGTGGCTATCTAGATCAGTGCAGATTCTGTCCCTTTCCTATCTGGGCCTTGGGCTGAGTAATACTACAGAATCTGCCTTGCATCTGGAAATCAAATCACTTGCATGCATTTGGAGATGATGCCTTTGAGAAAAATTTTGCTTTGTTAAATAATGCACAATAGTTCTACATGAGTTTATTACGGTATCATAGAATCTCAGTCAAGTTCTATGATATATTCTGCCTCTTCTTGAAGCAAAATGTAATGGAAGGTGTTGGGCCCATCTGCTGCCTGTCAGTTCAGGACCAGACACCTGTTAAAATCAGCTCCAACACAACAAACACCACAAGGTGCAATGGGTTCCTTTATCTGCAGCCTAACAGACATCTTTATCTGAGCTGTGCTGACAATGGGCTGAAGGCAGGCATTTAGAAAAACCTCACCATTATCTTTCAGTCATTCATTCTGTTTTGGCATGATCAAGTCCAGCTTCTTCTGAAAGCCAGAAAAAGAGGCAGCAGCCACAACCATACCTCAGTCTTCTCACTAGGAACCAAAAGGACCTCGGGTGCTTCCCATCTGATGTGTTTCCTCCATTTTACCCTAGTGAAGTCATCCAGATTTCCTTGCTGATGCCCTTGTTAGAAAACTAGAAAATGGTGTAGAAATGAGCTGTATCCCTATAAGGATGTCTGCACATGAAGCAGCTTCCTCATCTCCTGATGTTATCCAGAAACAACAAACCTCAATGATCTCTAAAAGCAGCAACCTCAATACTCTTTCAGAAAGAGAGAATGCTACAACAGCTACAAAAGTGCTTTACAGCAAACATCTTTCCTCAGACTTTTCCATGCATGGTCCTGTCTTTTTGCAGTTTTAGGTTATTTCTCCCAAGAAGCAAACAGTAACCCCTCCTTGCTCACAGCTCAAATGACCAGACAGATGGAAACTCCAAAATAATTCTTGTTTCTGAGAATCATTGCTAACCTTCCAACTCAAAACATACCCCTTGTATACCGTAGGAGTGCTCATAAATATGCTGTATAGCCACAGGCTAGTTATTTAACCTCTCAAGAGAGGTAAAAAACTTCAAGTTAAAAACAAACAACCAAAAGCTAAAACCCAACCACAACTCAAGAATTTAAATTACTAGCCTGCGGTATGCAGCAAAGTTGAGTACCAGAAACTTGCTAACAGAAAAATTTTTAATAATTAAAACATGTACATATGCTTAATGGATCCACCAGTTCACAAGCAGAAAAATCAACCAGTTTGTGACCAAGCATTAAAATAACTTATGTTTTTCCTGTGCAGACAAAAACAGAGCCTCATACACAGATTATGCTCCTGTTTCCTTTCTCTAGTTTTGCTTCCCTTCTCCCCAGCTCCAGGTATAGGACATATCTTAAAAATGTGCAGAAAGAAGGACCTTAAACCTTCAGCAGAAGTGACACCTTTATCTTGCCTTAATTCATACTGCTTGTATCAGAACAGCTTTTCTAAGGTTTAGATGAGGAGATATAAAAGTAATCTCTCTGGAGTGAAACTAAGATACCTGTGGCTTCTTATGGTTTGCCCGAGGAAAACAACTCTTTCATCCTTATCTATGTATTTCTCTGCTAGTTAAAACACACAGATGACTTTAAACACTATTTACCCAAGGGGCCTTCAGCAGTGCTCTTTCACCCTTAGAAAAAGAAAAATATCAGTGGAAGATTTTAAAGATGCCACATAGAGAAGACACTCATTAATATTTCTGAAGAGCATATCATCAAAGCAGGATATTAACACTGCAGGTCTATCTGTACAAAACTATTGCCAATCTGAACACATGACAAGGAGTGAAATCAGAAGCAGGGATAGACACAGAGAAAGTATTTAGATCTTGTCAGCTGTTGTGGAGACCTAAGTAACTTGGTGTCAGAATTTGCATTTGTCCCTGGGTATTCCCAACAGCGTGCAGAAAACCCTGCAGCAGGGAAACAAAATTATCCAGAGCAAACTGGGAAGGTTTGCAGTGCTGCTAATGATGATTGGTACGTTCTACATTCAATTAGAAGGGTAGGCAGGAAAAATAGCAGCACCTTGCTGATGAGGCAAATCTTTCCCAGGCTGAAGGATAAAACAGTATTTCTGAAATCTGTCCATGCAAGAGATTTTACAAAGCCTAACAACAACAACCTAAAGTACAACAAGCTCTCCTAATACCCTTTTACTTCTGAAGGCCTCAGATCAGCCCAGAAACATTAATTATGGGCGTGAACCCACAATTACAAATGAGTAATCAAATCTTTCTGATTTTCTGCCTATCAGCCAGTATGCCTTCATGGTTTTAAGATCATTCATTTTACTCTGTGTCTGCAATAGATTAGAGCCATGCATGTGGTATTCAGCACCAATACCAAGCAGGAAATCCTGAAGTACAAGGACTCATATGCTTGCACTATAGGCATCTCTGTAAAATGGTGAGTGCCCTGAAAAAGTCACCTGTTGCCACAGGGCGTCCATTATTATTTCTTTTACCTTTGCACCTTTTTTACTGATGGGCAGACTGAGAACACAACAGGTTACTGAATCAAGACTACTCAGAGCATTAGCAGACACGTAGAGACAAGAAAGCTGCATTCTCTACTTTCTCTTTGGATTTTTGCTGTAAACAGAAGCACTTGCACTTCTTTAGCAGACAGCACTTTTAGCAGACTTTCTTTGCAGTCAACCAACTAGGAAATCTTCCATGTGTAACAGCCTTGAGAGATGACAAAGTCTGAAAATATGATGGCTAACTCTTCAAAGTTTAAGTCAGAACAACTGAGCATATTTCTGAAATAATTTCTGAATATGAGGTTCCTGTGGGATAGATAACCACTATATGAGTGGCTCTAAAATGAGTGAAATAATCCCTACTTATGATGTACCATTTTTATTACGATATATTATTCTTATCATGACATTCTTATTACATTGTACTGCCCTTGTACCTAGCATTCACACACCCTTTTTCTCAGACACTGAATTATCTCAAAAGCCATGCCCTGTCCCCAGACAGGGGGTCAAGTGTGCTACACATACTGAGGGAACATGTCTGTATTTTAATACCCTACTTATGTCTTGTGTCGTTCTATACTTCTGAGATGAAAAACTTTGGACAACCTTTGGACCCTGCAAACTGAGGGCAAACCAACCAGCAACACAAAGCTTCTGCCTGGACAGGGGGGATTTTAAAAATGCTATAATCTTCAGTGCAAGTTACAGGAAAGCAGGTATCTGATAGGGCTTGACTTTTAAAAAATGGAATCCATTTTGGCACCCAGCATTAACTGACAGCACATATGCATTCACTCCAGCTGTTCAGTCAGTGACTGGTGCATACAGATCAAGGGTGTTCAATGTCCAAATGCTAATATCTTCATAGACTATGCAAGTACAAATTTGCACCTACAAGAACCTGGAAGCAACTTCATTTAAATTTTAACAAATACAGCTGAGAGAAAGGAAAGAGGGAAAGGCAACAGGAGTACTTCAGGGTGTGCATCTTGAAAGCTTTGGTGCAGCTGCACAGCTCCAATTAAATTCAAATAGGAGCCTAACATCTAAGACCCTGAGCAATGCTCTGAAAAGTCTAAGGGTTTGTTGCTTTTATTCAGAAGAAGCCTTCATAGAAGAATGAAGCACAGTCTTCCCTCTCACTGAAAGAGAGGGCTGAGGAGAGCAGGAAGGGAAGCAGGAAGTTCAGAGTAGATATTGGCATAAAGATTTGTCTGGTGTCTAAAGGGCCACACTGACAATATTTGTAATGGAAATGATTCAGAGAGGTCAGCCTCTGGCTTTTCCGTTATCCAGCATCAAAGATGATTCAGAAATAATTTCCATTTTCTTTGAACCAGCAAAGCCCAACCAGACCAAGGAAGCTCCTGAATAAAAGGATCATCCACTGATCAAATTCTAATCAACACAATGCTAATTCTCTTACCTCCAGCAGGATTAATCTAATTGTTTGAATGAACAATTGGTTTCATCTTTTAGAAGCACCAAGCCCTGAGGTTTTTGGACATGCATGTATTAGTACTTCACTGAGGATCAACAGTATCCTTTTGAAGATGTTCTCCTCATTATCTCCACTTGCTGGCCTCGGTTCCCATCATAGCCTGTGCTTGGGGCACCCCATTTTAATTTGGGATAAAATTATACTGGAAGTTGCACTTGAGCATCTCACCTACTCCCCAGCAGCAGACGTGGGACAGCAGACCAGTCCAACAACATCTCCCTGAAGTAAATCCTCTGAAGTGTGTGTAAAGTGGGACCTGGACTTTCAGCACCATCTTGCTCTAAAAATGTGTTCCTGATGAAATGTGACCCTTGTTAATGCAGGCACAGCCTTCACAGCTTCTTGAGCATGGGCATGCACATGTCCATAGTCAGAAAGAGTTTAAGAGTCTACTTGTGACCATGTTGATTTTTTTTAAAGTTCAATTATAAAAGACCACTTAAACTGTTTATACTATCAATCATACAGACTGGCATATTCCTCTCAACCTGAGTGGTAACTTTTATCTCAATATTTTTGTTCTGAAAATGTTTTCCCATGCTATCATTTTAATTTATGTTATTTCATGACATGTCTGTAGCACTGCATCTCCATATCATTATTTCAAGTTGTCAAATATCACATTCCACAAGACTACTGATGCCATGTCAAACCACTGTGGAGCAAACCCAGCACTTTATCATTAAGGACAGCTGCTACTCCATACAAATTGAAATATCAATATACTGCAGAAGGGTTCCAGATACTGAGCAGTTACTCCTGAAATTAGTACACCAAATGCTTATCCTTATTTGCATTCAAAGTGGTGATGTGTATCACTTCAACACAAACCTGTTGAGGGGTGATGAGACATTGGAAGAGGTTGCCCAAGGAAGCTGTGGATTTCCCATCCCTGGAAGTGCTGAAGGCCAGGTTGGATGGGACCTTGAGCAACCTGATCTAGTGAGGGGGGATGGACCTAGATGACCTTTAAGGTCTCTTCCAAGCCTAGCCAATCTATGATTCTATGACATTCAAGTATGCTCATAAAACAGAAGGCATTTATTTTAAAGAAACAAAGGCTCAAATATTCAGTCTGTTTTATGTTTAGTTTGTCTAAACAAAGAGCATGTGAGAAAAGGTCATATTTTTAAGATGCCTTTTGCACTGCAAGGTCCATGCAGAAATTACAGAAATAGACAGCAGTAAGATTCCACGCACTGGAGTAATTGGTTATATTTCCATTTTTTCTCTGTCAATTGCTCAAGTGGAGTTGAAGAAAATAAGATTCAGAAAATAAATATCTTCCTAGACACTGTCAGAAGGGTCATAAATTCCAGTTCCCTTAGAAACCTTTGTCTTGGGGCCTTGACTCAGGTTAAATTTATGCTTTGGAAAACAAGAGGAGGAGGATTTCTGCTGAAATGCTCACACTCATGCCAGACAGTTTCCAAATTTTTTTTTGTTTTAGAGGAGGCAAGAAAAACTCTGTCTAAGTCCTACCTTATGTTCTCTGTTCACCTTTTGAGTGAATAAAGATGTCAGACGAGTTCAAATACATTATATTATGCTGTAGTGGTAATGTAGTGTCTAAGAGTCCCTGTGCAAAATAAGCTGGGCAGGGACTGCACGAAGCATCACATGCTAACTGTAACTCCCATTCAGCAGGGATGTGCCTCAGTGTACACATAATTTCTCCTGAAGTATTTACAGCCTTCAGTGTGGTTAAAGGTTGGAGGAAAAGCTATAACATTGCCCCTGCACAATGCATTCAGAAGCTGAACAACAGCAACATCTGTGACTGGAAGACAAGACAAACCAAAATCCCCAGACAGAAAAAATTAAGGAAAACCTGAAGCTATTTTTGTTTACAGGAGTAAACAGGCTAGGGATATATAGCTTATCTTTGCTTTCCTACTGGATGGGGAAAAACAAGTACTTTGATTGTAAGTTCACAAGGGCATGGAAGTAGTTTGCATAGAAAATAAACAAGAAACCAAAGCAGAAGAAAACTCAGAAGACAAATTTACAAAACAACAAAAGGCAGTGTGATCACACAATGGAAAAGCAACTCTCACAAATGGCTTGACCTCCCACTTTTGCTTTTTTTGTTCCAAGTTCAAACTGTGGGCAAACAGCATCACAGTAGCAGATCCTAAAACTTGGTAAGACATTACTCGTGAATATTTGCAGGGAGAAAAAAGCCAGACCAGAACCTTCCCTCTCCAAAGTAATTCAAACCCAGCACTCCAAAGCAGCAGTGACACAGCAGGCATTGTTCCCCATCAGAGCTCTCTGGGTACAAGTTCCCCTTTGCCCAAACACTGGGACATGCTAGTGGCACCCAGTTGGGTGCTGCCATCCTCAAACAGAGACACATGCCCATGTGTTTCAGCCCTTAAACTACTGGAAGGTATTTTCAGACCATCAGCAACATTACCAGGAATTTTGTAATGAAAAAATTCAAGACCTACATGGGGTGGGTGGCAAGAGAAATGACCCTGCTTCAGCCTTTTTTTTTATATTGGATTAGAAAAACACCAATTAAAAGCCTGCCTTATGTGTCAGCTTAAGGTAACTTACTTTTGCACTTTCTTTCCCAGTAGACAGCAACCCTACCTTTGAAGACAGCCATTCATGCATAAAATCACTACTAGAGACCATCTATCTGATGAAAAGTCTGTTCCTTAATAATTTATATAACTTGATCTACTTCCAAAGGTTAGCATTACATTAAAATTACAGTTCTGAATAGGTCAGCCTGTTACTTAGAGATAAATTACTCTACTTGTTACCATTATAGTGTTGTGTTTTGATACTGACAGGCTTTCTATTCTCATGCTTTCCTCTCCCTTCTCAGAAGGGGCACATCAAAGTATTAGCATGACCTACCTTGCCCATGCCCCCCCCTAGTTCATATTTGATTCCTTTTGACTAAGGCAGTATAAATACCTCCAGATTACAATCTCTTACCTGCTTTTAGCAGAGGCTTAGGGAAAACTCAGCACTCCAGGATGAGAAGATGAATCAGTGATGTATGATAGGACCGTGTTAAACTCAAAATTTTGTTATGGTGTGTGTGAACTAAAATGCTGCATAACCAATAACATTACATTTATTGTAATTAAAGGATAATTCCTGCTCCCCTCTAGATAGATAAAAGCAATAAAATGACAGTGTTTAAAGAGGAAATGCCAGAGCAATGTTCATGCATTCAGCACCTACCCAGGAGATAATGCATTGTAAATATAACAGAAGTTCCTACTGAATTATAGACAGAAGCATTTTGTGGTGGTAATTTCACATCACTGCAGTAGTCTGGAAAGCTACTGGGCAACAGAAGATTTTATTATTTCATTTTTAAACACCTGTAGGAAATGCAGGTATTTCCTACAACTGTGAAGAGTTGTCAAATTATAACAATTACATACAAATACCTCTCAGAATTATTTAGGGTGAAAAAATCTTCTCAAACAACACAAATTTGCACACCAGATTAGTGCATCAGTCTGTTAGCTCTGCAGCAGCAGGATGAAAGAAAAAACAGTTTTGGAGTCTGTGGACTTTTTGTAGTAGCTGCAGGAGTACAGGTGTCCGGGAGCAGCATCCGGCACCGAGTCAGAAGAGCATTGAATCCCTCCCAACCACAGAGCTGCTCTCAAGTATGGTATTGTCTGAGAAAAGGAGAGAGTCCCACACTGCACAGAGACAATCCAGACAGGGAAACTGGAATGGAAATCAGTCATTCTGCACAACAGTGGCATGCAGCAATCCTAAGGGATTCCCCTAAGTTGTGCACCTGACTCAGAAGCTTCAGTGGAATTACTAGCTCTGCTTTGCAGATAAAAATCAAATAAGAACCTGCGTGACCCCTTGGAAACACAGACCCAGAGGTCTACTGTGAAGCCAAGGTATTAATGAAATTGTGTCTGTTCCTGGCTTGTGTACTGTGGTCTCCTCAGAGTTAAACAGAACAAGCTTAGAAATAATCCATGCACTTCAAATACATTTTACTGAGGCCCCTTCTGAAGTAAATGCATGCATGGATGGATAGAATAGATATCTATCAAGAATAAGAAGCCCTCATCTACAACACTAATAATACAAATACAAGTATTTCCACCATCAAGTTCCAGGTGCAATTATGAGCACTTATCCAGAAGGAAATTATTCACTTTGATTGCTGATTAAAAAATCAGTTATTGTTAAGAGCTAAGAGACCAGCCAACTCCAGATACAAAAGTTCAAAATCCCTTTTTTAGATGCCAGCTGGTAGAGAAGAACTCAGTGCACACACATGAACTGCCATCAGAGTCTTGGTATACAAGTGCTTTTCTCATCATGGTCTGTTTGGTATGCATAATGCAACATGGGATTTATAGAAAATTTTGACACTTCTGCACGTAATAACAAACCCCCTCTAATATTCAGTCTGCCCAACCACATTAAAAGAAAAACAGAACAAAACCAACCTCCTCCCCCACAACCAACCCAAATTACAAGAAAAAAAACCAAACCAACTTACCATGAAAACATCTCTACCATATGCTTTAGCTTCTCCTTGCTAATCTATTCTAGCAAAAGCTGGACAAGACAAATCCTGATGCCTACAACCCTCCCACTTCTCAGCAAGCAATCCCCTATTTCTTGGATCTAGAGCCTGTTCTAATTCTCCCTGATTGGGGCCTCACCTTTGCCATAGCTCTTGCTGTGTGATTATCTGCATTTGCTCACTTGTTCTGTGATCATTCAGAGGCCACACAGTAGGCTCATTATTGCTTTAACAGTCACCAAATCCAATCAGTTCTAGTGCTGGAGCTGGCAAGGCAGGCTCCTGTTTCTTTGTCACCCTCCCAAATGCCAAGGCACAGAGATGCCAGTGCTGTTCACTTCACCCAGAGCCAATTGCATTAGCCTTCTGCCAACCTGGGGCCTTATCTGCTACCAGGAATTAATTCTTGTTTTGCTGCAATGCACAACCAAAGTTTTATCACAATTTGTCTTTCTGCGATGCGTTTGGTCTTCTTTATAATTACCCTTCAGAGTCTGCAGTTTTGGGAACTGCTCTTCACTCCTCTGCTTCTCCACTTCCCTCATTTTGATGCAGAGGCAAATACCAACTTTTCCACCCCATCCCCTCCTGTACATGCAATTTGAAACGATCACAGCAGTGCTCAGTGCTTAGGTAGTCTGGCACAGAGGGTGGGAGATAAACTGGCAGGCTGACAAACATGCAGCAAAGTTAGTTTCTTCACTTTGTAAAGTTTATTTGCAATAGCTTCCATGTGATTGGTTTTTCTGTCTGCTTTCTGTTCATCATTTCAAGTAACTGAGCAGCCCAGTGCTATTCTGTTTTGCAGAGCAATTAGGAAAACAATGCAAGGTGTTGTCCCACAGAGCTTGCCAGGTCACTGCCTGAGTGTCCCTCAATCCTGAGATGTGGGACACACCTGGAAGATGGCCAGAAGTCACCATCAGTGCAAGAAATTCACTGTACTCTTCCATCCAGATCTATTAGCATCTCGATCTACTTTATATGAAAAGTGGTGAGAATAGTGTTATGGCATCAGTCCCACCAGGAGTCTTGGAGAAAGGGTGAATTTAGAGAGTTTAAAGAAGGAAGGGAAAAGATTACAGGAGGAAATCTCACAAGGTCCCCTTGAGGTTCCAGCTGAGGTAGGCTGACTCAGGGCTGCAAGTTAAAGATTTGTGAACTGAATTCCTATTAGTTCACAGGTTAGCAATCCCTGTTTATTTCTCTGCAGAAGACAAAAGAAGACTTCCAAGATGAACCCCAGCAGAACCTCCCTGGTAAACAGTAAGTCCAACTGCTCTGAAGTTTGTGAAATGTAGTTTCACTGAAGTGTCACCAAATGATAATGGGCTGAACCATGCAAAATTCTGATGCTGACCCAGTTTTACCAAGAACAGGTTTCATTGCCTGCAGTACAGAAGTATTATTACCAATGTTACATAGGTGAAGATACATAGAGTAAAAATGTTGAGGCACCAAACATTAAATTTAATTAAGCATAAATTACAGATGTGCAGAGTATTTTGGCTGTACCTATTTGCCTTCTTGATCCTTCTTTCAACTTTTGAACAAAAATCCCAGTTACCAGCCACCCCAAGAAGCTATGCTGCAAGTTCATTGATAATAAGAATTCTTTCCTCTGTGACACATGGAGTTGCAGATCTAACTCCATTATGTCTGTAGTTACACAAACACACACCCACCCCATGCAGTTTCACAGAGAATCAGATGGCCTTAATAGGTAGGTGATCCTCAAGGCCCTCAAAGCAGTGTTCAGCACACCAGACTGCTTTTAATTCCTGGTGCACTTAATTCACAGCTGCACACTACATAAATGTTGGGGAAAAGGCCATGTTCCCATTCACGATCTGTGTTTCTCTGAGGATCTTTTGATGCAACTGACTCAGCCATTTTACCTCCAAATGGTCTCTTTCCACAGATGACCAGTCATCCAAAACACCAGAGAGATTTTAAGCCTCCTTGATCTAAGAGAGGCAGATGAAGAAAGACATGATGCAGGCAAATGCCACGTTTGTATCACTGGCTGAAACACTGCTGCCAGGATAAATTATTCAGTATCTAACAGACTTACTGATACAACCCTGAGCTGAGCTATCCTCAAAAGATCAGCCATCTGTGGCTTTCTCACAAAACATGGAGAGATTTAGTGCCACCACCACTCCACTCAGGGGTAGGAGAAAGGGAAACCCACACAGCCTGTGGAAGTCCATGATATTACCAGTAACATGCCCACTTTTTGCTTCACAAAGAATTGACCGTAACACTTCTCTGAACAGTGGTATCTGTACCAACAAGGAAGCCCTGAGAGACTGAGCTGGCATCCTGCTCAAGTCTTTGCTATGTGCTAAAAGAAAACACTAGACCATATGATTTCTTTTCCCATAGACTTATTATCACTGGTAAAATCCTTGATACTAACAAGGAGAGAGCAGAAGCAACGTGACCAGCTCACACCTTCCATCCTGGTCTTACTTCATCTCATCACATGGAGTTTTAGAGAGTGCCAGAGTGGTAGCTGTTCCCTGAGCTGTCCTGCCCTGTACTCTGGATCTGCAAGAACAGACATAGCAGGATATAATAACCTCCTGTCACCTGCACAGCCTCACCTCCCATCTGCCTGAAAGAAAAGATAGTGGCAGGTCCTGCTCAGGTTTTGCCCTCCTTATTCCTCTTAACTGTGCTAGAATCCATTTTGGGGGTAATAGAATGGAAAATTGAATTAGACCTTTTTTAAAGGTTTGTTAATTCATTTATTCCTAAAAGACCTCAAGGCACAAGTTTTCCATCAAACACCAGAACAGGCTTCGTTAACCAGTACTCACCTATGACTTTTACAAGAAAAGCCAAGATGCTACTTTTCTGATGCTTCAGTGCCTGTTTACACATCCTGGTTGTGTCCTGTCCTTACAGATCATGAAACTATCTCCCCAGTTAATAAGACTGGCACCAGAAAAGACCCTAGCAGAACTTACACACATCCTAAACTTCCTACATTTCAAGATACCAGCTTTGCAACTGCAAGACACAAGAGACCAAAAGTCAAAGTCCTCCATTCCACCACAGCTTTCAAGAATATCTAGAGATACAGAAACATCCACTTCTGTTTGCTCATTTTGAAAGTTAAATCAAAAACCATACCTAAACCAATCTTTATTAGGCATAAGAAAATTCTAATATCTTTTAAGACAAAGGCTGGTAACTCTGGGGAAGACAGGACACACAAGAGGTTATAGAAGCCTGTGGAGGTTGCAGACTCAATTGCAGTGTCATGATGAGCCCAGACAGTAAGAACCAGCTCATAAAGGCACAGAAGGCCACACAACAGGCATGTGGCTTCAGAGATCAGAGCCTACATCCCTCTTAATTAAGCATTAACATCACTCAGTGTTCCAGTTGGAACTCCAGACTCTCAAAAAGCTGTGTCACCAGATTCTCAGCCCAAATACAGCTGGTTCTGCTCTGACCACAAAGTGCAGGGGAAGCTAATTTTATTCTTTATTCCGTTGCATCTGTCCTACTACAAAGAAAGGGTTTTGGCCAGGCACCGACCAGAAACGCTTCTGTTCCCAGCACAGATCTACAGACCACCAGAGAGACAGCATAAAGCACACTACTTAAACAAGAAGGCTGCAAAACAAAAAGCAAAGAAAACCAAATCAGACTTCTGCAGCTGAGGGGTTAGCATTGAGAGACTCTGACGAGACTCCTGAAGAGAGATTTGCCTCAGCCAGAGTCCCCTGTGCCTTCCTGGAAATGAACATGTCAGCAAGCACAGTGCTCAGCAGTGCCCAGCTCAGCACAGTACTCATCCATTATTGAGGCTTCATACAAGCATACACTAATTTTAAAGCCCATAAGGTTGCTCTTGGGAGTTGGAAGATATGATCTCTGATATCATGGCAACAAGAGGATGAGGGAATTAGAGAGAAGTCATCTCTCGTCTCTTTTAAGGGAGGCAGGAAAAGAGGCACCCTCCTCCCAACACACTACAGCAAAACCCTAAGAGAACTGGTGCCACTGGTGTGCTTGATCCATACACCCTGCCTGTACAGGAGCTCTGAGCAGCACAAGGAGCAGCTGCAGCAGACAGGACCACTTAGAGAAGAGTCCCATGTGAGCTTTCCCCCATCCAATGCTGCCCTCTGAGATTTGGGGATTCTGCATCCTGTCACCTGGAGGAGATCCAGAGCAGACACACAGCATGCCCTGGCAGGTCTAAGTGCCAGAGAAGCCAGAGATGAAAAATAAAGTGGAAACCCATATTCTCTTTGGAGAAACCTAAAGGTTAGAGGCAGCGGGAGGTTATGTCTGCAATTCTGATCAGCAGAGCTGCCTGCTGATCAAAGCAGAGACAGACAGCCCTTCTCTGTCACCTTTTCTGCTGTCCTACCTACCCCCTGTGTGATGAGAACAGATTAGATGAGATGTGCAGATGACAAATGATGTCAGTAATTGAGAAGGTGGCTGATTTTCACATATAAAGTCCTTGCAGCTCCACTCTGAACCTCAGCTTCTCCTGCACTCAAGGAACTTGTTTACCAGCCCTGCAGCAATGATTTGTCTTTCTATCAGTGATTTCACTGCATGCCTCTCTTCTCACTGCCTGGAGGCTGCTACCCTTAGTCCTAATCAAAAACTTGCAGGGCAGATAAGGTGCTCAGATTTAATCCAAAACTCTTAGGTTGTTGGGAAAATAAGTCTGGTAGAGGAGGTCAGGTCAGGAAGAAGTAAGATGAACTTTTTCAAACCTTTTGTTTGAGATGGTACCCATAAGAGATAGATAGAATATTTTTTTCTTGGAGGGAGAAGTGATGTTAAACATTTTTTGTATAATCTTTCTTAATATGATAATTCAACAGATGTCCATTACCACACAATCTACTCAAACTTAACTCTTCCTCTATACCCTCTCCTACCACTTGCCAGATTCAGAGGCTTTCTAACATTTACCTCCCTACCACGTTTTTTTCCAGGTTGCAGCATCCCCCATTAAAATGCAAGATTTCCAGCTGCTTTTATTCATAAGAGTAATTTCCATTAGATAGTATCATCCATATCCTCTCTCTACCTGTTTTTTGTGTAACTATGTCCTACAAATCTTAGGTGGGCTGTTCAGTTCAAACAATGACCCAGCCAAGGTCAAAGACCTCCTATGCTCAGCAGTGCTGGATGCTGATTCTTTTTTGTTCCTTCCCACTAGAAATAAGAGATAGGAAAAAAACCTATTCTCTCATTTTTCAAACAATTTCATTCTGCCAGAGCTCTACTACCACCTTTCAAATGATGGCAACTGCTGGTAATTGAAAAAAGTGGAAGAGCTTATGACTCCATTTGAGAGCAATAGCCCCTTATTTATAAAGATACAGATTCTGCTACATCCCTATACACCATGGGCAGTACTCCATGCTTCCATTTTTCCTAGGAAAACAGGACCACTCAGACTAAAGAACCCATCAGAAGATGCATGGCAGACTTTGCCAGCAGTTTGTCAAGGCAAAGCAAGCAAAAGATTTTATTGGTATAATTTTATTTCCAGTTAAGTTCCATAAAAATCAATCTCTGGGAAGTTTCAGTAGCTGATGTCTGCATTTACAGGCTAATGCAGTCAGTGGGCATAGCTTGAAATAGATAGCTGTAAAAAGACATAGCAGCCATGCAAATTGGACTGAATAAGAAAATTACACCCTGAATCATACAACTGTAAAAACAGCAAAGGCAGAGTGAGTAAAACTGAGACATCTCAGCTTAAACCATGGTTTGTAAATGTCATGGAACCTGGTAGAGTGACAGAGCAACACTGGAGAAGCAGCAGCCTTCCTAGGAACTTGTTACATGCTTTTATAGTTTAATTTGTAACCAGAGACAATGTAAGACTCAATCTATGAAAACACACTTATGTATGCAATGATCTGTAACTACATTTAAAAAATTTCCCAGCTTAATTTTTGTAGATGAGCTTGGGTTTTTGATGTAAAAAAACCAAACAAACAACTAAAACCACACCACCACAAAAAAAAAAAAAAAAACAAAAAAAAAACACACACACAGAAAAATCCCAAACACCAAATAGGTCTTTTCAAGTCTCCAGGTACAATTTACTCTGCATTTCACAAATCCACTTAATCAGTTCAAACTAGAACCTCAATCCTTTTGTTTTCTTTGTGAATAAAGAAGGGGATGCAAATCTGCTGCAAGTTTTCATGTACCATCCCTGCTGAGTCAGCATCACTACAAAACATTTAAAATTCAACCTTTCCCTTTAAACATGAAACAGAGTTTTGAGTGGGCTTTTTAATAGTTTATGTCCCATTTTAGCTGCTGCCTAAAGCATAATGCCTGGAGCATAAACGAGGGGGCAAAAATTGAAGTCAGAGGTATTCTGCTAACTCTAATTGTATTTATATTTCAACTAACTCAAATCAAAACACAGGGAGTTTGAAATAAAAGCTATAATTCCCAAGACACCCCATGGCCCAAAAAGGAGATGTAGCAGTCAAACTGTGCCTGCTGCTGCTGTGGGGCTGAGTGGGATCATAAGAGAGGCTGCATGTGAGCAATTCCATCCTCATGAAAGCCTAGAACTGGCTTAATACCCACAAAAAGTTCCTTCATTGCAAGGATTACCAAATATCATATGGAAGAATCCAATTTCACTTCCCAATTTATGCATGAGGGACAAATAGAGGTAGGAACAAATGAGGTAAACCAACTCAATGATGCTAGGCAGATGAATTTAAAGCCCTTCAGCGAGGCAGAAGACCTCTCTGTGAAATTAATTCCCTTCTGGATTATTTTCTCCCAAAGCAGTAACAAAAATCCATATAACGTTTAAGCAAAGGGATATTGGATTTGACATATCAATAATGATAGTGTTTGTCTACAGAGTTAAGGTCACTACTAAAGACCCATCTGAGAAAAGTAGGTGCATGTGGAAAGGGGTTGGATATCAAAGGGTAGCTAAAGGACATTAACCTTTGAAGAAAATAAAATATATTAATAAACCATCATGGTGGAAGCAGTCCCACAGGAAACAGCATTTAGTTCACTTTCCATTGCTAATAAGAGACCCAGTAAAAACCTGCAGCTGATTGGTGGGATTTTGTTTTGTGGATTTTTTTCTTCTAAACATAAAGATCAACTGACAGATCACATAGTCTGGACATCATGAGGCAGGCAATGTATAGAATAACCCTTATAGGTTCAGAGACCTTCAAACTACATCCCACCCACAGCCAAGCACTTCCAGACATGCCCATTGCATCTTCCCAAGGTGGCACCGATATCCCACTGGAGACATGGCACTGAGACAGACCCCAGAGTTAAATTTCTAAAGAAAACCCATCCAGTGAGATAAGCTACAGCAGAATGCACACAAATTTAATTCTAGGTATCCACTGCAATGGGGTGGCATCTGTACTTGGATGGTGTCATGTGCTGCTCCTGTTCACGTGATAAGGGTTGTGATACAGTCACCTGTGCTAGACCTTTTCTTTCCAGATGTAATAAAACCAGAGGAAACATCATCTTTCACAAAAAACTAACCTGCTAAATTATATTTTTGTTCAATTCAACTCTCTGTTTGTACAGTCCACCATGGGTCGATATTATTGTACCACAGATACTGAATAGCATGTACTGGTATCACAAAATTGAAGCTAATGTGCTATATCTCTCCCTCTCTCACTACAGCACAGAATACCTAAGCCACTTCAAGCAAAGAGCACCTCATATCTACAGCTTACCTCTGGAAAAGTGCCAAACCAAATATGCTAACAGAAAAGAATCAATAGAATGCTCTCCTGGCTCACTGAAGCCTCCTCACTCCAGAACCACTCATTTTCCAGCATCCCCAGCTGGTGGAGTGACCAGCCAACCCAAAACACTCCTATTCTGTCACAAGGCAGCTTGGATGTGGATTCCTTTGCACCTAAAATATCTCAAAGTAGACTGCCAGCACACTACTGTTGTGTTTCCACCAACAGAAAGGAAAAACTTCCTAAGACCAAACACCTCCCTGTCCCCACACAGCGTTTCCTATGCCCTGATGTACTGCTCATTTCCGTGTTTTTGCAGGCAATAGGCAAAATTTTGAGTACTGGAAATGCTATAAATGCAGGAAAACAGCTCATTTCCTCTGCTGCTTTAACTTGTAGCCCTCCACCCCTGATTTGGAGACCATCCTTTGAGATGCAGCTCTGCACCCACAGTGGTTGTGCTGCAGGGGCTGAGCCCAGACTGACACTTGGAGCCTCACTCAGCATTTTACCAGCCTGCTGCAAATATTGCTTCATATTTTTCAGGGACAGGAAACTGCAGGATCTCCAGCACCGAGATGAAAAAAATGCATTCCCTAGCACTGTAAAGACCCAGAAATAATTCCTGCATCACCAATTGCCATTCAGACTCTTTTTTTGCCTCCTCCAGCATGGAAGTACTGAATTAAAGCTGTAACAACTACTGCTCTCTCAAAAGGCATTCTGCAAAAACCCTGAAGATATTAAGTAGGCAAGCAAGGATTAGTTAGGCTCATTGGGGGAGACTTTCTTAATCCTGAGAGTTAGCAGAGCTGCACAAAGAAGAAGACAGAACAATCAAAATTCAATTCTAACAGATAAGAGCAAGTCCTCTCACCTACAAACTCAGCCTATTTCAACATGATCTCACTGAACTGTTTTGCACTCAAATCCTGCTTTGCTTCTGTCTTAAGTCACGTTCCTTTTATACTGTGTTGGCTGCCTTCATCCTTTATTCATTGTGCTTCACCACCATAATGATTTCTCTTGGCAAAGTTTGAGGTGATTGCAGCAATCCTACATTTCTACTAACCTGGTGCTAGAAACTGATGGCCAGCAGAGCTCACTTTTGTACAGGTGCCCTCCATTTGGAGAAGCTGCACCACTTATGGCAGGGAGAGCATGGTGGTGGCAAAGGAATTGTTCTGAGTCAGAACCCATTTTTAAAATTTTTAATCTTTAATTCATGCATTCTATGTAAGAAGTTCAGGAATGCTCTCCTTACACACATGCCTACACCCATGCAAAAACATTACATTGGGGTGAACAAAAGTCCCTCATACCCATGATTTCTACTCCAGAATCAGCTTTGAGTTTATCACCCCCTGCAGCAGGGTTACAGCAGTGGTGATTTTAAGTCCATGGTTTTATACCTGGGGTGCATGTTGCCCAATTGGCTGCATTTCCAAAAAGGTTTTGAGCCAGTTTCTGAAGTTCCAAGCATTATTCTCTATATCTGTAGGTATTTGCTCATGCAGCCTTATTTCATGCTTCCATTTCTGCAAAAGCCTGTGCTTCAGAGCGGGGACAGAATGGGGAGCACTGCTACCAGCACAGAGCCTGGCAGGGCAGAAACCTGGACACAAATAATAACAAAAAGGACTAAAGAGGCATGCAGCACCAGGATAACATTGTTCCTACAGTACTGTAGGATTTCAATAACAAATTTTAGAGCTGGAAGCAAATCAGCTATGAAAACACCAGTCAGACTTGTTTTACCAGGAGCCTGGCATCCACCAACAGAGGACAGCAACAAAGCAAAGAGAGAAATAGAGGAAGATCCTCAGGGATCTGGGAGACTAAAGGAAATAAAGAGGCACTGGAGCCTGAAAATTGCATGATACAGTATTTGCTGAAATGAGTGGGCTGCAAGTGAAATACAACATGGTACTTCATTCATTCAAAGCAAAGGCTTTCAGGAAACTCCTGTCTGCATTCAGATAGTCACAAGTAAATGAAGCCCTGGCGAATAATTTTAGAATAAAAAGGGTAAATACAGAAGAGTCCAGCTGCACTGTACAAAGGAGCCCAGCAAGATGCTCATTAAAGGGTATGACTCTCCCCTTAGAAGTGAAATATGTCATGCACTAACACATCAGAACTAGTTCCTCCTAACTACACACTTAGGGTATTAAATATATATTTCTGTGTCACCACAGAAACAAGTGGGAGTGTGGTAATACTCCAGTATGATGCTCAAAGGTTAAAATTTACTTACAGTTGAATAAAATCTATTTGGTATTTATTTTCCAGAGGTACAACTAAACATCCTAACCAGATATCTACCTTTAGCATCCTGACGAGGGATGGGGAAGCAAGTAACTCCAACAGGCCATCTGCTTCTTGATTTTAAAGCAAAGGGCACAAAGGTCTTTGGAGCACTACCAACTATATTCATTCTCTGCCATAACCTCCCAGTTACTCAATTGTCAGCCCCAGTTAATTTCCCTCTGGTCATGAAGTGATTTGATTTCCCACACAATTTCTCAGAGTCATAAATGATTGTGTCACATGCCACCACCACCTTCTCTGGAGAAGCCCAAACCAAAATACTTCATTTGCATATCACACCTCAGCAGGAGTTGATAGTAAAAGTTGGCTCCATCTGTATTACAGTATCTCTTTGGCCTCAGCAGAACATAAGTACTGAAACACTTCACAAAACAGCCCCTTGGAACAGCATTTACACTTCTTTCAAATAAACATATATATTAACCTTGCTCCAGACAGAAAATATTTATACATTACCGGTTATTTATGAAAGTTTTTCCTCTGCATAATTTACAAAGGACAAACCCAAACTGTCTGCTTCCAAGCCCCAGATTTTTTTCTTCCTTTTAAAATACTGATATCTCCTTTGGCAGGGAATCACATGTGACTTCATATACAAGTGCCCTGTCCTCCAGGACCCACAGCCCACTGCAGCCTTAAACTACTGGTTTAGAAAGACCAAGAACAAATTATCAGGTTTCTTGCATTGGCATTTTTTGATTAAAAGGAAATTTAATAATTCAGAGCAATGCTGATCCCACACATCTTCTGGTTTCCTCTGCATTTAAGCTGATCGGGTTTGCTGAAAAAATTTGGCACTCAGTGTACTGATCATACAAACTGCCAATTACTATATCAAAGAGGTAAGACTGTGAAGAACACAGATTAAAAATTCTACTATACCCTAACATCATAACACTGCCTATTAGGGAGGTTTAAATGACTTATAAATTTCCCAGAGACTTGTATGCTAAAGCTAATACAATTGCACCTCTTGCAAATGCACCAGCTTGAAATGAGGTGTTCACATCCTCAGAAGACCTCTGCAGCTCCTGCAGATGGAACTGGACAGGTCCTCCATCACCTGAAGGTTTGCCTACAGAAGAGATTGTCCTGCTCTAAATCTTGCAGCAGAATTACACCTGCTCTATGATATTACTACACCAGTTTAGCAACTTAAATGCTTTACTGGTATAAAGGTGCTTTATAGTGGTATAAATATTCCTATAGAGAAACAGAAATTAATAAGCCTCTTTAAAATTCCTTCTTACACATCTAATTACCTCCACTTTATAGGCAGTATCAGTGTAGCTTGTTAGACTTTAGCAAACTTGTTTATAAATGTTAGGCCTAAATATAGACACAAAATTAATGTATCCATGCCAGAAAATTTTGTGCGGCTTCAACAGAAGAAAAAGGTATGTAAATATATTGAAATAAGATATTAACCTGTTCACAATAAGTGTTAGAAAGTCAGTAGAACTCATTTGGCAATAAATTGTGGCATTGACCAAGACTAACAAAAGAAAAAGATGCCAATTTAAAATTTGTTAAGTAAATAAAACACTAATAACTAAAACCTCACAACCAAAAATGTAAAAACAAAATAACAAAAGGAGGTTGCCCCAGGTAGCCTGAAAAATATCAAAAAATATCAGGAGCTTATTTGTAATAAGTGAGACACTCATTGTGCATGTTAAATTCATGAAAATCTGACAGCAGGGATCAAACATGCAGCAAAATGAATGACAGAGATTCCCTTGTTCAGCTCCCCACAGTGCTGTCATCACCTGTCTGACAAGATCAGAATGGAAGACAACAGTGACCCAAGGGGGTCTTTTTTCTCATCCTGTCAAGGTAAGTGTTCCTCAGAGAATCCATCAAAATGTTCATTTAATCTTTAATCTCCTGGAAAAAAAGAATTGGCAAGAAGTAAAACAAACAAACAATTTAAAATTCAACTAAGTAACTTCTCTTCTCCAGCAAACACCCTGTTGACCATGGATTATTTAAGTTAACTGCCAGTTTTATCAAAGCCTTGCCTAAAGGAAAAGAATAATGCAACTTTAAATGCTGCTAATGCAAGAAGGTCATAAAGATTTATGGTTTACCCTCGTGTAAATACCATTCTTTATAACTGATCCCAGGAGATTTACTGAATGCTCAATAACCTTTCTCTGTTGGATGCAAGCAAAATCATCAGCAACACCTTGAAGCTCAGTTTATTCAGCAAGTCAAGAGCACTGTGCCTGTAAATTGACCTCAACAGCACCGTTCCCTTACTCCCACCTTCTGCAAGTTGGTAGTAATGAAGATGCTGTCGTGATGGAGAATCCTCCCAAGTCAAGGTTGAACTTTAAATGTACTCAGAAAGAGTTTTCTGAGCCAAATGTCACTGAGCTGGCCCTGGGAGCCCAGCAGAGGGGACGAATGTGTACACTGGACTCTGCAGGATTACTGCTGGAGAGCCTTCACCTTCAGCTAAAAGAAAAACAATGTTTTCTCTAAACTAGAAAGTGACCTGTCAAATGGCCACAGGAGCTACATTTGCATTTAAACCACTTCAATTTTATTCATCATCAGTGTTTCCATGCAAGAAGCACAGGATAACACTTCTGCTCTTCTAATCCTGTGCAATTCCTTCTCCTGAATTACTCCCTGCAGCAGATGTCCATGCAAAGGGAGCTGTACAGAGAGCACAAACTGCTGCCAGAGGATCACAGTTTGATTTTTCCCATTCTCTTTTTTTCTTACATGAAAAGAAAAAGCATTGGCACAGCCAGCAGATGAACACTGAACACTTGTGTAAGCATCTAGCTCTTACAGATGTCTGCACCCAGTGTTCAGCCTGATCTCCTGTGTAGTGAGACTGACTCACACTGTCAGGAGGACTTGGACAGTCTGCAAGTAATTAAATCTCTGACCTCTTTGATCTGCACTGCTGTGATTTTCCATCCCCTCCTATTTTTCCAAATATATTATTTTCAGTGATATTTTAGAAAAGGTGAAAATCACAGCCCCACCCACACTTTTCCCATTCCTCCATTCTTTCGTGGCAGTTTGAAGCAGAAAGTTGGGAGCAGTCCCCAAGGTTTGGACCTAAACAGCCCTGGTGTTGAAGAATATTCTGATGTGGGGTTACAGCTGTTACCCACTGAATGCAAATCTTATGCCTCACAAAATTCCCAAGACAGATGCAAACAGATTCAAAGCTTTAGGGGCCTAAGATCCAGTGCACTGGTTACTAACCCATTGCTAAGTTAGAGCAAAATTAAATCCCTCCTGTAAGCATCCATCTGTTATTTCCAGTCACCCAGCACCAAACAGAATATTTAAGCAGTGATTTATGATTCCATTTGTTTTACATACCTCAAAATGAAGCATGCAAATAGCTAAATATTTTCAACTAACCAGTGAACAGTTCCTAAGCGTCTGAAAACATCTGCATCTCCCTCACCCACACACGAGAGATTCCAAGTTTTTAAGTAAGAAAATTAACTTTTAAATTATTCTGTTTTCTGAGAGATTGTCTTGAAGGAGATAACTTGGCCTTTGTAAAAAAAAACCAAAAAAACAGCTCCCCTGGGTGAGTCTTGGAAAGGCTGACAGAAGAGTTCTTCTGCTTCCTCCCACCCTCCAAAAACCATTAAATTACAGAGAAAAGAAGAAAATAATAAAACCAAAGATTTTTGAAGTTTAGCCAAACATACACACCACCTCTGATAAGCAATGGCCCTGGGAAGTTAGGATACCACTGACTTCTTGCCACGGAGGAGTCAGTAAGTGGCATCTAATGCAAGAGGAGCTATCACAGAGGTCTCCAAGCATGGAAATCTGTATGCATACACTGATCAGCCTGCATATTCACTCACACTTGGTTATTATTTCCACTGATCTCATCCCAGAATGAGGGGAAATCTTTAGTACTGCTAATGATCTGGTTTATGCACTGAATAAGTCATCTAGACCAGTGCAGTAAAGATTGGAGTCTTTGCTGAGGGATTTTTTGCTTATGTTCATAGGAGATACTGAAAACATTTTCAAAAGTGACTTGGTACAAGCAAAAATTATTCCTATCATCCCAAGTTGAGATGACTGGAGAAAAGGAAAAAAAAAATACTTGTTTTATTCACACTCATGACAAAGGAAGCAAGCACCCTACAAACCTCTTTCTTTGCCAATTATAAATACAGTGAATCTTTGAATGACAAGAAAAAAAATGTTTCTTCCTTTGAGGCTTCTTAGGGATTCTTTTCATATTTCTACCTTTCCAAGAAAGAATACACTGGTGGTTAGTGGAGAACCAGAGTTCTTTCAGCTGGCAGAAAAGGTCAGAACAGTACATAACTGCTCATCCTGATGGACTCCAAGCAGTAATAAGGAAGACCTTAAGAAAGCCTATAAATAACCAGTATATTTGCCCTTCCTTGGCATATATATTTCCTGGAATAAAGTGTTGAAAACACTTCCAAACACTTGATGGAAACGAGTGGTTCAGAGCAAAAAGCAGAACTGCTCCCCTCCTGCAGCATCACACAAAGGACATTTCACCTCTAAGAGGCTCCCAGGGTCTCAGTTTACATGCTCTGACCATGTAAAGGGATTCCCTGGGGCCTGTTACTGGTCCTGGAGTTCAACAGGACCCTTTGCACAACCCAACATCCAGGCTCAGGGGAGCTCTGTATCCTTATGGATTTGCTTGTACTTTATATCATCCAAGCAATTACTGAACCCTCTTGCTGGGTTCAGCAGGAGAGTGATGAAACACATCATCATGGGTGAATGCTTTTAAAAGCAGACTCTTCTACTTCTGTTGTCTATAATTTCTTGTCTTCTTTACTACCTGGAGATGTGAATAATGCCAAAATATCTTGTTGTTTAAGAGGCTTTGTCAGGAGCACTGCTTGAAAAGTTTTTATTTCATTCAGAACATAGCAGTTGACAGTAGTCCAGCAGCACTACCTCCAATTGCTGTAACCATATGTTGTAACATATTAGGTAAGAAACAAACCCCCTACAGCAAAGATTGCTGGGGCTCACCAGGCTTCCTTCTTTTCTTGTGATCCACAGTGTATTCTGGTGCCACAGCAGAGATGTTCTCTTGGTGCACTGTGCCCTGAGATTATGAGATACCAAGTCAAGAGGACCAACACTGAAATGCTATGACCTGATGTGCTTTGTTTTGCCTGGTGTCACATATGCAGGGACATGGATCTGAGAGGAGGATGCTCAGCCTAGCTCCAAAACAATCAACAGAACTTGAGGAAAAAAAATTGATTCTTTTTCATAAAAAAAGAAATACAAAGGTTCTTTTAGGAAGCATGCAGGGACAGAGAAGTGAGCACACAGAGAAAGCAGGCCTTGCTTTCTTCTTCTTGCAGCTTTCCTGAACTCCGGAGTAATGAGAAGAACCACTTTGCATTCTACTGTGGTCAGGACTTGACAAAGCTAAATTATATCACTTGGCTACACTGGTTGCTACTAAAGAAGATGATAAACAAATACCATCCTGAGAGAGCTCAGGAATAAAGAGGCCACTGCTATTGTTCAGTGAGATAGAGCAGAAAACGTGAGAAAGGCAACAAGGAGAGACACTATTATTCTGTACAAGCCTAGTGAATGTTTAAGAAAAAACAGCATTCATGTTTGCTCAAATAGTGTTCAGCCACAACACACTGGGTTTCAGAGAGCCAATTTTCATGAAATGCAGACCAGATTGTAGCCATATGTATAGAGTGAGGCAGGCTTTAAGAGAAGAGACTAAAATACCCTCATCCTTAATGCTACCAGTGAGCCAGCTACAGATTTAGTGGAGCTTTCCATGGGTTGTGTTTGGCTCACACCACTCTGGGGATGCATCCAGTCAGGAAGGAGGCAAGTACAGTAGAAAACTGTGTTTCAGTTTGAATCAAGCCTGGCAATGTTAAATTGGAAACTGGGTCCAAGGTGGATTCCCAGGATCACCATCTGGAGCACACACCTGGAGATAAGTTAACCAGTGGCTGATTGCCACTATAATCATTCCCCTCTCAAGTACTGCAAATGGAGCATCAAAGCAGAAAGCAGGTGGTTCTTCCAGGAGGTAAATGAACCACAGAGAGGGGTCAGAAAGTGTGACAGACATCTGATGAAGTTTTTTTTCTCTCCTGTTCATAAAAATTGGCGGAAAAAATTACCCATTGGATGCTATATCAGGTTACCACATGCCCAACACCTCCATGCTTGTTGCTTTCCAGAGAATGGAGGTTCAGTGAAAAGTTTTTGCAAACAGGCATTAACTTGGAGTATAAACAAACATCTGGGTTCTCACATGGCTACAAATCTACTATAATCCAATACTGAAACTTCATATCCCATGCTGTGGCCATAAATACTTATTTGGGGACAACAAATTCAGGAAGTTGTGACATCTCAGAATTTAAAAAGTTCTCATTCTGCATGAAGGTAATTCTTAATACTAAAACCTCCAATAGGAAAGAACAACACCTGCATGGGGTGCATACACTGGGTTAAACAGCAAGCCCTAGGGGCACTGGAAATGTTTTCTCGTGAATTTGTAGGCGGAGCCTTGAGACCTGAAGAGGACCATTCACTCATGAATCTCAAAATGTTTGAGCCTCACCTACATCTGCAGGCAAGCATTATCCATACTTCTTCAGTACCACACACATGGGGAAGTTGGAGCAGAGGTGCAGATCCAGACAATGAATCCCAAAGCACAGCTCCCTGTCCAGAACACCAACTACACATGTATAAGCAACTCTAAGATAGCACAAATATTTCTTCAGGGCCTCCCACAACTCCTTGGACTACTTGGGTCTCCTCAGAGGATGTGACACTCCTGACCCAGAACTTTTAGAACCTCTGTCAAATCTTATTCTTGTTACTGTGCCTGGATTCAAGGTTCAGGAAGAAAGACCCATATTATTATTTAGGAACTATGGAAATATTTAATCCGTCTAGAGATCACCCTGTTATGAGCAATGACTTGAAAAATCAGTGCTGTGAAGATTCTGACAGGTTAGTGACCTTTCAGTTTATACTGTAAGCCATTTCAGCCTGGGGAGTTTGCTCCTTACCAGAGCTCCTGTCTGTCCATATTCTGCACCAAGATAAATGGGAGCTTAAATTGCAGGCAGTGCAACACTTAGAGAAACTGCTATTGGACATGGACAGAATATATAAACCAAAGTGGCAGTCAGAACCTCTGAATTTTGAACAGGAACATTCCCTTGGAGGCACATAGGAATCAGAAAGAGATGGTCTATCACCACAATTTTTTTTCTAGTAGATGTTAAAGATGCAACCTGTAGGATTTTGTGGATTCCCAGTAAGAGAGAAAGATTTTCCCCTTCAGCCATGGCTTCAAAGACAGTTCAGAAAGTTGCTACCATTTCTCACCCCACACAAAAGAAGGTGAAGCCTCATGTGCTTCTCAGCAGACAGTTTCTGCACAACTTTGGAAATAAAACCAGCAAGTTTGCACCCAATAGCAAGGTTTGGAACATTCACAGCCAAGCAAAGGAGCCACAGAGGTCCCTCTCATGCCTATCTGCTCCCCTACGGAAGAATCAATGATGTATCTTGGCAGTTTCACTGTGACTCCTTACAAACAGTTTAACAATGCTGAGTTTTGTGCCTGGCCAAATTTAGGTCAATATCTGGTCCCAGTAAGGCTGCTGGAAGGCAGCTCTCTCTTTCTGTGCTATCCTGTAACTTGCTGCTGCTCAAGCAATTTAGGTGGAACTTGCAATAGCTGCTGCATTTGAAGTCATCTTTCACCATTAGTCTAGTACCAGCTACCTGGGGATTTATAGAGGCCCTTCCCCAGAGCCTGCTGTGCAAGTCAATGCATTTATTAAAGGAGTACTTATTCTCTAGATAATAAAATTAACAACAGAAGAGAAAGAAGAAAAGGTGGCAGCTCATGTCTCTCACTTGCAGAGAGCTGTGCATTACTGTAACCAGGCATTTGGGTTGATTTAACTCAGACTGAGTTATTCACATCAGCCTAGGTTAAGCACAATACTAACCACTGGGCTTTTGGGATTTTGGATTTGGGTTTTCTTTTAATTTTATCACATTTCTTTAAATCTACTGAAGGAAAAAAAAAAAAACAAAACAAAACACAAAAACAACTTTTCCTGAAATTCTTCTTTCAAAAGCAGTTCCTGCTACAAAACATTAAGCATCCTGACAAACACTAACAATTTAATTCATGTTAATGGCAATGAAAGTTAAATAATAGATGTTGCCCACAGTATTTGTGTATCTATAAGTTCTGTCTAATCACTAGGAAAAAAAAAAAGAAAAAGAAGCTGTGCATTTCTTATGCAGAAGTGATGGATAATTAGCTCTTTAAAACAAAAGCCTGTCTTCATTAACTGGAGACCAAGTCATCTGTTGACATTTACCTAGTGTGATCCTCTAGAGCAGAATAATGAATGTACTAGAACAGCACAGAGGCTGCTTGTGCTCAGCCACATTCTCCCAAGGATCCAGCAGACTCCCAGCATGACAACCAACACTGCAGGCAGATTTGCCAGCACCTCCCAGGGCCAAAACAGTGGAAGGCATCTTCCCTTCCCCTGACAAGCAGCACCACAAACGTCACACCTCCATGTTTTATGATGCCTCCTGTAGTGCTTTAACTCACAGGCCAGAGAAAGCTCATCCAGAACATTTCCTACACTGTGCCTAGCAGATGGCAGGACTGGCAATTACACAGCCAGGACCCAGCCAACAAAGAACCAAGCACTGGGCTGCACTTCCACAGCACCAAAGGGCACCAGGGAGGATCAAAAGCAGCAGGACAGAGCTGATACCAACAGCAAGGGCCACCAGGCACCTTGAAACCTGGTGGCACAGCCTAGAGAAAACAAGTCATGTCTGGAGGTGAGTGTTGGATTTAAGAGAGAAGGAACCAGCCCTGCTAATTTGGTGCTCTCCTCCAGCAGCAGCCCCTCAGCAGAAAGAAAAGCCCCACAGCCTGACGTGTTCTCCTTTTCCATTTGCTCCTGGACTTCAGGGTGGTGCTGGTGGTTACCTGGAGAGATGCTGTGTTCAGACCATAGAACTGCACAATGCATTTTCCACTTTCCAAAGGGTGGCCACTGAGGGAAGTGCCAACACCAATTCATCACCACAGAGTTGCTCAAATCCTCTCCTTTCTGCTGCCAGCTGGGGCTGAGTGCTCTGGGTAAAATGCCAGCAGTTGAAAGGTTAATAGCAATGGGACTGGAACTCAAGCTGGCTGAGATAAATGAAGGCAGAGTGCAAGGACAAGAGGGGGAGAAGATCCTTGTTGTGATTTCATGGCAGCCTTTCTATTCTATTCTATCATCATCATCTGAAAAATATGCTTATCAAATTCACTCTCCAGCCAGCCCAGAGAGCAAGCAGAAGACAAAACGTCCCTGAAACTCACCCAGTCTGGCAAAAAGCAGCACCGTGTCTATTTCTGTAACACATCAGCAACCCCAAACACATCCTCAGCTGAGCTTCATAGCACTGAATTGGCTTTGCTAGAGAAACTTAACAATTCATTGCATCCTAGAGACCATATACATCATCTGGATGTGGAAAAATATAACGTTGTGGGCTCAACACAGATGTTACTGACTGCTGGCAGAGCTGAGGAGACACAGCTTAGTGCAGAGGGTTCAGTCTGCATCCAGATCTAAAATCCCAAAACCAGTCTTGATGCTTCCCATACCTAATATTGGCACAAGGTGTCTTGAGTACCCCTGGAAGCTGCAAGCAGGAGATGGTGCAGGAGGAGCTCACAAGAGCTGCTGGGGATGTTTCAATGCAAACTCAGTAGGGTAGTTTAAAACCCATGGGAAAAAAAGATAAAAATCCCAGCTCTCAGTTTAGTTGCTGTTGTTTAAGAAGCTGTTTTTAATTTGTTTTAGTTTAATATTCTCACAGCTGGTATTCAAGCTCACCTAAAACAGAAAATTTTCTATTTTGATCAGCTCCTGTAGCTGAGCAGTCAAAGCTGGCAACGAAGAATAAAAGAGAAATGGGAGGAAAATGCAGTGCCAAAAAGAACAAGAAGGATGATCTTTTAAAGTGTAATACTTGCAAAATTCGGAAAGCTTTTAAGAAGTGTATTTGTCTGAAAAAAGATTTAATACAAGAAATGCCATTACATGTTAATTTTCAGAGAACAAAGCTAGAAATAAGGTATTTAGGCCTCCCTCACTCAAGATATTATTTTAGCTGCAATTCAACAAAATATTTAAGAGGATAATATGAATGACATGACCAATTTATTAATTTTAGGCCAGGTATTTTTTTTGTCAGATGTCTTCAGGTCATTTTCTCTCTCTCATTTTCAAAAGAAGCAGCCAGTTTTTGCTTGGAGGATGGGGATAAAGCTCAAGCCCTACCAAGAAATTATACAAGCAGATATGAATCTTCACATACAGTTAAAGATGCAATTATAAACTGGTATCAAACTTTTTAAAAAGCAAATATACGAAAGTTAATTTTTTTATTTTTAAGTAATGATAAATTACAATGAATTATTTATGGTATTCTAAGCATAAAACAAACTTGGTTGCTTTACTGATTTCAAAACTAGTCCCACACTATATCCTGTAGAAAACATTTCTTCCTACAGTTCCCTGCAAAAGATTTATACAACAAGTTTCTTAGTTTTCTGCAGCAAAAAAATTCTGAAAATGAATTTGTTTTAAAACATCTTTTTCATCTCTAGCAAGAAAATCAAGGTAGTACTAGAATGGCATTTTGGAATATAAGCAGTTTTTAAGACAAAAGATTTAAATAACCATACAGCTGTGAAGTCTATAAAAGGAGGTCTGCACCGCTCTGTCACAAATGTTGTTTTATACAACCAACCAAAAGGCTTTTCTTCCACTTCTCCTGCCTTTTCTAAAAAAAAAAAAAAAAAAAAAAAAATATACCATCTCACAACTATCCATCTGCATTATTCATACCAGCAGCCTGCAGCACAAATGAGGACACAATTCACTTATATTTCACATCATTAAGAGAGGTATTAGAACTGTGAGCAGTAAACAGGAAATAATAGCATTCAGCCTTTTCAAGCACTGGGAACTAACAGGTATTGAAGCTGTCTGAAAGTCTAAGTAAATGAGAAACTTTTTTTTTTTAGGACAGATTTGAAGCGTGAGGAAAACATGAGCTACACAAAACAAAAATAATTGGACACGTACATAATTGGATGCACATACATTGAGCACATCAAGCCTATTTAAATAGGCTCCCCTGTATATAACTATGTACTGTAGAACAGTGAAACAAAAAATTATTTACCCACTGCATTAGTTACCCATCAACAAGGTAGCAGAAACAGGCACAGTCTCCAATGATCCTGTTATTCCCAAGTCTCCCATCACAAGGCTCTTTTAATCTCTATGGAAATGGCCTACTGGCTTTTCTAGAAACCAAGACACACAACAGCTCTGATGGCCTCAGTGCCAAAGATGAAAATCTCACAGACTTCAGAGCCATTTGTATGCAGATGCTTTTTCTGATTTGCTTCTGAAATGGGGATCCTGAATTCAGCATTCTTGTTGTAAGGGAAGCACGAAGCAATTGCAGAAAGACAGAATGCAGCTGAGCTCAGTGAAACAACAAATATATTGCAAAAAGAGGCCAGAGGAAATGCATTTATTGCTACAATATTAACAAAACAATTAGTCCTGAAATCCATGTCCCAACAAAATCGTTTTTCCCTTTAAGCAAGTATTGAATGAGTCAAAATTTATTGCACTGAACATTTCTTTTTGCATTTATTTTCTAATGCACTAAAGGAAGGAGTGCAAGGATGTTACACTTCATTTCAAGTATCCTTGATCTTTACTTCACTGTTGGTCTCATTTGTTCTAAAAACCATTTCTGGTCCCCCAGGACAGCCACAGCATTTGGGAGAAAGCAACAAAAAGTGGGAAAGGACTAAAGGCTTTACAGTGATGGGCAGGATTGTCTCTCCTCTCCTTGGTACCAGCTGCAGCTACAACACACAACACAACATATTCTCAAGAGGGGTAACAGATGCTTCTGTGAATAAGTCTGAAACAGCTTCAGGTTCCTGGAGAGCTTACAGCCTAAACCCATGGCAGCCTAAACTTTCTGTGGACTACCTGCCTCAGAAACAGAAAATATAATAAAATAATTATTATATATTATAAATATTATATATTATATAAATATAATAATAAAATATTGAAACCCCACAGAGCTCTGACTCCTTATGATAACACTTTTTCCTGAAGGTCTAGAATTACCAGCTCCAACAACTAATCAATAGGGCAGAAAATCATGAGGTTCCTGATATTTTGTATGCATTTTTAAAACAAACAAACAAAAATGTAGATGCAATGTTCTTTTTATTCCCCGATACTTGATTTTCTTAAGGACCACATCATAACACTTGCAAAGGAAAACAAAAAAGGCATTACAAGAGCAAAGGAACAGTTGCATAATCACAAGTCTAGCCTTAGCAAATATCCCAAGACATTTGGTAAAACCACAAGTATTAGCACATGTGATTACAGGTCATTTAATCCAGATTATTTTGCTTTTCATCCTTAAGATGTCAAGTACATGAGGTATCACACAAGTACAAAAGCTGCTAAATCAATCTGGATGCCTCTTTTCAAAGTGACCACACTAAATCCCCTTATGAGGAAAAAAAATCAAGGAATATTGTATTTGGAGCAGCACAGACATTTCCTACTGTCTTCAACCTCAGGCCTCTCCCCAGCCCTCTCTGTGCACAGAGGAACTGGCAAGGATGGAGAGGACTGCAAAACCAGCACAAGCTCTGTGCTGCTGTACCCTGCTAATCCTGTTGTGGGTGACTTGGGCCTCTTGTTCTTTTGGGATGACCAGTGAAGTCTGAAGTCTGCTGTCTCATTTGAGCTGTAACAGCTCAAAGCTTCAGCCAAGGATTAGCCTGGTATTTGCTCTGCTGGGTAGTTACATTTTTTCTTTTCACCATATCTATTTTGCCCAGTTTCATCCTTGGAAAAGTCATATTCAGAAAAGCCAATATTTAGCTCTGACACCTGAATGAAACTCTGGGGTGACTTACACCTTTATTTGGGCCCAATTGCACCTGCAATGCAGGTTAAACCAGCTGTACCATTGGCCCCATAGGATGCACACCAGCATATAAATATTGATACAATAAAAAAAAATAGTTAAAAGCTGAACTTGTCAAAGCCAACCAGCAGTGTCTGGAAACTCTCAATAAAAATTAATTTTTGGGTTTCTCTCTGCAGCACAGATTTCCCAAGACACATATCTGATCACTGAAGGCAAAACAGGATAAGAAGCTAGGACATTTTTCCAGGGATGTCCACATGAACATGCCCTGGCAGCAGCACATCAGCTTCCCAAGAAGCTTGAGAAATGGTTCTCTCAGCTACTGCCAAACCCTCCTCTAACTGCAGCCCAGTATATGCTGCTCCAAGTTCCCAAGAAAATCCCACAAAACTGAACGAGCCAGGATATGTTTTGCACCTACCTCCACTCCTCTGCAGATACTGGAAAGGACTGGCTGTGACCCATTGCTAGGCAAAAATGTTCCCAATTTATAACAATACAAGGAGCATAGATCTGCCCTGCTGTCAGTTTTTCTATTTGGTGTAAAAAGCGGTTTTAGCAGAAGTCCCAAAAAGAAGGCCAAGTCATAGTCTTCTAGTGATTTACAGGAAAACCCATGAGCCAAATTCATCCACGTGGAGAAGGGGGAAAAAAAAGGTACCTACTGACTCAGCTATATGTTGGCAAACTGATGCAAAGCACTAAGCTTGCTCTTTACCAGCCTAATAATATGCTGTTACAAGATGCTAGCAGTTACACCAATCTTTGTCCCAGTCTTTTTTCCAGTTGGGAATATGATGTGCACAGCCTGGCAGGACAGAGCAGCCATGAACAAACTTGAATTAAAACTCTGTTTCTAAGATGCACCTGACATTTTTTATCTTCAACACCTTAAAAACTGTTTTCTTTTCAATTTTATCAGCAAGGACCAAAAAGTAAAGGTAAGATAAGCAGAGTAAAGAATAAGTGAATTGAAATCTTGCAGGGCCCCAGAGAATATATCTTACACTGGGTTCAACTCTAAGAAACATGGAGAAGGCCAAACATGTTCCTGCCAGTGGTGGAGTAAGAGGCATAAACACACCCCAGTGCCAACTGGATGTGAAAGGCTGCTAGATCAGACACAAAGGAACATTTTGAGCCTGCCTGGCATTTGTGTGAATGATAAATCAAGGTCCAAGAGTGTATAAAAATCAGGCCCTTGGAGTCTTTTTTAGATGCACAAATAATTCATCCAAAGGGAAAAGATTTAAAACTTAAAGCTCAGCGCTCCTGGGAATGTAGTTGTTTTGTCTATAGAAGAACAGAGCTGTCAGAAGCTAATGTATTTTCAATTTGTGAAATCCATGCTATTGGAGCAATCCTCACTGGGTACCTTTTATTTACTTCTTCCTTGGCAAAGCCCAATTACCGAGATGCTCCATGAGTGATGGTCCTGGCCATCCCAGGTGACAGCCAGTTCTGCTGGTGAAAGCAAGAGCTTTTGAGGCTTTTGTGGATGGATCCATTTTATCCTTCTCTGTTTGTCCAAAGAAAAGAAAAGCACTAAATGTCCCGGGAGAAATCATGCTTAAGTAAGTTTTCTACATAGAAAAAGTACAGAGCTATTATTTAGCAACACTACCTTAACAACACACCCACAAACAACACTGAGATTGCTGATGTGCCTCACTGCAATCTCCTAGGTTTTCCAGGAGATTCCTGCTTCTTCCCTTTCTCTCTTTCCCTCCCTCTGTTCTCATATTACAGAGACAGCTGACACAGAAAGGGAGAGCTGCCTCACTTAAAAATGCATACAGAGCATTTAGTGTTTTGGCACTGAGAAGCACAGTGGCTCCTTGGCCCCTATGGCAATCATTAGGTTACTATGGCATTAATAGCTTCATTTTGTAATTCAAGTTGTCCAGAAAAATTCCTTCAAATAAATACTCTGCATTCCCAGACCACCAATCTGACTTCCTTCTTCCCAGTACTTTGTCCTGCTCCCAGCTCATCGCACCAGCAGAGATGTGTTCAGAAACAGAATCGAGTCTCCACAGTGCTTGGGATGCACAGAATTCAGCTGCTGAGCAAAAACTTCTCCTGCAACAGCTTCTATGATCTTGGTGAGGTTGTGTCAGCCACGTCCCTGCAAACATGGGGTTTGCTATTGCAGAGCATCAGTACTTGTCCCATCATGACCTAGGTCACATCTACAAACGCTCCCAGCCTTAAGGTCTCTGCTGATGAAGAGGTGCACAGGGGTCATGCTAAGTGACCCCCAGCTGGGGGAAACTGGAGATCCCCTGCCCTGATGTAATGGGGAAAAGGAAGAAAAGGAAGAGGTTTCCTGGGAGGACTCAAACTGGCTGCCAAGCTCCAACATCAGCCTTAAGGCTGCAGGGACCAAATCTGTCCAATGCAGCGCTGGGCATTGTCCTACCTTGCAGACAGGCTTCTAAAAACCCAAACTTTCTACAAGAACTCTGACAGTTCCTTCCTTCCCGAAATCAGAGTGACTGTGCAAGTCATAATAAAACAGTACAACAGGGAGAGCTGGCTAAGTATCATTTTTTCCTTCTCTCTTGGCAGAGCTGGTGATGTGTTCTGCAGGGGAGGTTCATTGCCTCAAGCAGATGTGAAGGGATCCCAATGCACTAGAGAAAACAATCCCTGGCAGCAGCAGATGCTCAGGGCATCTACTCTTTAAGAAGAAAGGCTAATGCTGAGAGTGTTAAAAGAAACTTGTTTTTTTTAAAGTGTCTGTTGTCTACTATTCACAGCTGCTCTGGCTCAGAGATCAGTCAACTGAAATGTTCCTCCCCTCCCTAACAAAAGTACAAATGAATGGGACCATTTGGTCTTCAGCTCATCATCCCTTCCTACCTGCCCCAAATCCCTTTTTCTAGAGATAACTATCACTTCCCTCTAGTCAAAGCTATATTAAAAATATACACACACACATAACATCTGGTGTCTTTTCTGAGCACTTGCACTTCAGAGGATGCTTATTGAGAAACTACAAAATTGGCTTTATTCCTAGCTATCACTCTTTTATCCCCTTTTTACTTTCAATAGCTCTGTCACATTTACAGAATTTTTTGATCTCTAGATGCAAGGAGAACTCCATGCTAACAGGGACCAGAAAGAAACAAGGGTGAGAAAAAGAACCAAATACTCCTGGAAGGAAAGTAAGGTACAGTGAACTCCATTATGCCTTAGAGGTTTAAAAATGAACTGTAGCTGAACCCAAATATTTGATTTTTTCCAGAAACAGTGTGGCATATCAAAGATTACTCCTCAAAGCCACATTCATTCAGCATGTGAACCCATTTCTGTGACAGCAGCTTACTCTGAAAGGTCCTTCCCACACAGCTCTCAGAAACCTCTAACTTGGACACAGACAAGACCTGGTGGATGCTTCTGTCACACCATCCTGAACAGCTACCACCATCTCTCCTACTCTCCAGAATCCGGTGCTAGCTTTTTCCCACCACTTTTCCCCTTTTCAGCTATTTTAGTGCTAAGGATCCTGATGAGGGCAGCTTAGGAAATGCAGTTGTGCGACCCCAATCTTGTCCTCTTTAATACCTCTGCACATGCAGCCCATGGAGGAACAGGGTATTATTCAATAATTCCTACTTACCTAGCTGATGAAAACGGAAATGAGAATTCCAGATGGTATTTGATGCAAGTGAAATTTGAATCTAACATTGATTCTAACCCAGCAAGCATTTACCCTGGAACTTCTATTTAGGGCCCATCTCCTGCTGCCCAAGGACAGAGAAGATAGCATGTGACCTATAAATGTATGGAAAATTACTCTGTATGACTAACACTGTGAATATAAGCATATCTTGCAGCTGATGAGACTTTATTTCAAGAGACTATTTGAAGCCAGGTTTTGCTGTGCTATGCATTCAGAGTTAGGAGCTTATTTTGGAGATCGTTCTGTTATGTTCCGAGATAAAAACCATAAACTAAGGATGGAGCAACAGATTGCATCTTCAGATCTAAAATGTTTCTATATAGTTAAACATATATACTTTAGATTAATTTTTTTTTTCATTTCAGTGAATCTGGGGAAGAAAAGTGAGAAAAGTAAAAGCCCTGGAAACCTTTACTAGAGTTTGCAACAACATCAACATCAGTTCAATTCAAACTTCAATTTGAAATGCCAGTGTGATTGCAACTGCTACAGGGCAGTCAATCACTGCAATGAGTTGGTGGTCCAGAGATGACACAGTATTGTACTGTTCCCCCCCTCCACTCATCCTTGCCACTAAAGGGAAATAGTGAAATTGCTGTTACAACTGCATTTAAAAATGCTGTATTGCTGGCTGCCTTGTGCTAACAATTGCACAAACATTATTACCTTGGTTATTCTCTGCTACCTGGAAGCTGATGGGACCATCACCCACTGACCAGGAGACAGGGCTAGACCAGTGCTGTTGAAGTTCATTCCAGTGCCAGGCACAAGCCCCGTCCAAAAGCTTCAACCTGCTTTTCATATTCTCACCATACACATACAGCAAAACATTAGCTTAGAAAAAGAAATCAGGGCTTTATAAAGCCCATAATTAGCTCGTTCTTCTGATAGTTTGCAGTAAAAGAAAGAAAGACAGCGATTTACTTCAAAACTTTTAAATATCACTAAAATATTTTCAATTATTTTTGTTGTACTAGTTGATGGGAAAGCCATTAACAATTCTGCATAACCTTATTAGAATGACTGCCCACATCCCAGCTCAGACAGAGGGGAGCTTGATGAAAAGGCTTAATACATAAATGCTTGTTTGTGTTTGGAGAGTTCCTGGAGCTCAGCCAAACCTTCAGTATGCTGAGGAAATACAGAGACAGGGGTCTGCTTTTAAAGCAACGCTTGTCTGCAGCTCTGCATTATCCTGAGTGACATTTTGTCTAAGTACTGTACTTTCCTGCTGCTGAAAGCAAAAGACAGATTTTAATACCTGATGGAAATGTTCTTGCTTTTGGGAGCATCCAGACCTGAGGAAAAACATTCTGCTTATAAAACCTGTGATTTCTTCACATATAAACGAGCTGATTTCAAACAAAACCCCTCAGATAGAGGGTGTAATCTTCAAGCTACTGCCATGACAGTCTTTGAGTAACACCTATAACTTATACAGAGATTGCCAGATTTCAAGGCAGAACAGTTTACAGACGGGAAGCCAGGAAGCACAGAGCAGAGACTTTGACTCAAACTCATCTGTCAGGTCAGAACCAGAAAGACCTCCAGCCTCCCAAACGCCAGCAGAACCAAGGTACAGGGTTAGAGCAGAGCCTGTACACCATCTGCAAGGTGACTGCTCTCATCCTGCCCCAGGGAGAGACCATGGGCACAAGGTTTATATGAAGCTCGTGGCTTTTACTGAAGTCAGCAAGATGCAGCTGCAGGAGCAGGGCTTGACTGACCTGCTGAGCAAAGTTCACACGCACATCCAAGGGATGTACCAGGCAATCTCAATGAAATATGGCATCTATTTTTTATCCTGCTTCCTTTGCCTGTCTGGTCAAAGGATGCTAAGGTTTAGGGATGAGTCAGCAAGAGGTAAGTCTCAGGAGCAACCCAGAGCTGGAACCAGTTACCCATGAAAGTTCCACCCATCAATAAACTCCCCAAAAGTTATTTTTCTCCCTACGGTGTTTCTGGTAAGTGACAGCAAACTTATTGATTCCTCTTGTAAATAAAGTTACACTAAAAAACATGCTTATATCAGCCTAAATACTCAATGTGTGAAAGGCAAGACTACAGTAAATGCTTCTTATTGCAAATAGCAATATCTCTTTCAATATCATGGATAAAAATGCATAAAAGTAGACGCCTACTGAGTGCTCCCTTTGTCTGCAGCACTGCTTGATAAATCTGATTCTGCAGAGTATCTCCCATTGAACAGGTCTGCATTTCCTTAAGGGCTTTCTCTGGAGTTTGTAGGAGAGTGATGGAGTAGGGAGTAAGAGGCCTGAAAAATCAGGAGCAGAAAGGTCATGAGAGGGTGACTGCTCCCAGATTAATAAATGGGGGTGAGAGGTGGAATTTGATGAACTGATCAGACAGCATATCTAACAAATTAAATAAAGTGCTCTTTTACACAGACAATTTATGGAACTCCTTGCCACAAGTTATTGCAGAGGACAAGGGGGTTTTTAAAGGATTTGATAAGAGACCAGACTAAGTCATGGATTTGTGGTATGGCTTGAAAGCTTCGAAGCCCAGCAATTGCCAAAAACTGGAAAGATTTATCTGAGAGGCTTAACATCTATTTATTTCTCATGCCTTTTTAATGCATCTGCCACTAGAGCAGACTTTGGCTGACCAGGTGATGGCTGCTTCCATGTTGTCCTTAGCAGCAAGCAGGCACAGAAGACAGCATGGAGCCAAGGCACTGCAGGAAAAGATGGCCAGATCCAACCCTTCATGCATGATATTGGTTTCCAGACAGCAAGACCACTGACCCATTTTCTTTTAGACCACTAGTGAGGAGCTTTCTTTACTTTTCAGAGGGAGAGGTTTTGATTTTTCTTGCCCATGAAGTCAAATCCCCATCTGTACCTGCCCAAAGGTGTTTTGTAACATGACCAGCAGGGAGGTCAGAGCTGTCAGACCACTTTTTAGATTATCCTTATTAAATGAAAGAAGGTACTTTAAGGTCTGATTCTCTTCTCATTAAAGCCTCTGTCTCAGGAATTACTTGTCACCCCAGGTTTAATCTTCTGTGGAGTCCAACTCTAAGATGTTTGCATTCATGAGATGGGGGACAGAACATGGGGAGGAAATTGGACTAAATCAACCTGCTCCCAGGACAACCCACAATAATAACAAAAGCATAAAATGGCAGAGAATTAAACCATTCTTGACAAAACCTGTAATGACCTCCAAGAATGCCTCTAAAGTAACTGTCCAAATAACAGGTTCTAAGTGTAATTTCAAGGGTATGCTATGCAAAATCCCTTTGCAGGATTTCAAGCTACCAGTTAAAAAAACTGAAAAGAGAATAAATGAGGAAGTAGTAATCAATATGATAACTAGCAACATGGTAGTCTAAACAAGGTTAAAGAAGGAGAGGGAGGTTGGATCATGGAAAATTCTAAAGTAAATAAGATCTGATTTGGTTTTCGTACTGGGAGAGAAAGTACTTCAAAAGAAGTTGCACAGCAGGGTGCCCTGTGTTTCAAACTCAAAACAATAAAGAGGAAAAAAAACTATCCAAAAAAAAAAAAAACCCCAACAAGCTAGATAGGGTAGCCTTAATTTGTCATTCCCAAATAGAGAGATAGCATCAATCAAAGTCAGGGCAGAATTAGAACAAAAGACCATCTGAGGCTGGGCCAATGCTCTGAATAAAAGGGATGCACAAAATACAAGCATTTCCACTGAGTGAAGAACAGAGGCTGTGGGCAGGATTTTCCCTTTTAAAGCTGGCTGAGGTAGCCAGAACTGTTTTCCAGGGATTAATATAAGAGAGAGAAAGGAAAACCTTGTTATTGCCCTTGTAACAATGGCTGTGGCAATATCTTACAGCTTCTGTTCAGAATCAGTATTTCTGAAAATGGTGTCAGAAATGGTTGCCATCGTGTCACAGAAGAAATTTAAGATGTTGTACCCAAATCCTAAAGAGATACTGAAACATTGTGTTCAGGATAACATTGTGTTCTGACATACAAGCCACAGGCCACATGCAGGTAACATAAAAGCAGCCTGGCCACATCAACACACAACTGTTCATGGCTTAGAGACAGCAGAAATATAAGTTATACCTTCAGATAAAACAGAGTAGTGATATAACACTGTCATAATACACCTCCTTAATCTAGTCAAACTCTACAAGAAGAAAGAAAGGGATCCTTAGAGGATTTCCACTAAGTATAAACAATATTACCTAAGGGCTTAATACAGCATTACTGCCAAAACCTCTAAAATGCAGCACAAATGAGACTCCCAAATTCTAGTTCAGCACAGTGAGCACTTCATGTGGGATTCATTTGTTCAACTGCAAATATCCGTAACGTGCATATTTACATATCAAAATTGATTTAGATTCCATACATGAAAAGCTAGGGATTTCAAGAGGGAAATTCCTTTCTTCCATGACTGATGGATAGACCAAGGCTGCATTGCAGATAGCTCATGCTAAAGATAAATCCCGTTTCTCCATTTAAAAAAAAAAAATTAAAAAAATCTAAGCTAGCTCTATGGCCAAGATCTAGACTTTTCTTCAAAATTTCTATTAAAAAACCAAAAAGACAAGGGGAAAAGAACAAAATAAACAAACCTCAGCACAAACTAAAAAGATATATACATATAGCATTGAGTTAGTCACTGAGTCACTCTTGTTACATAGAATGAAACAAATCCTCCTTTCAGGCAACATCTTCCAATGTCATGAGAAGAAAGCCCAAGGGAATTGCATAGAATAATATCATCCAAATTTATTTTTCTTTCCTTAGATACCTCTCATTCCCCTGCACAGACAATTAATCTCTGTTTTAGGGGTCAGTCCATGGAGCATGGTTGTGGTCAAAGCTTTCATTGCAGTCGGTGGATGACTTTGTCCTAGATTCCTTTTTTCACTGCCCTTTGATAGAAGTTGGCTTTGAGGCAAAGAAACACCTTGATATGAAAATACAGAAGCAGAGAAAGGTGTGAAATACACTTGAATCTTGCTGATAACATCCTAAGACAACCCCTTGGGCCAAAACCAGGTCAGATCCTATCATGAAATAAAGGAAAACACAAAAGGCAGTGAAACTTAAGAATGGTTTAACATGCCAGTGAATGAGTTCAGTATCTGTTTCTATGCTCCTCCCAACTTGCTGAAGCTGATTTTGGTAAGGGTGCAAGGGAGAAAAACCCTGCAATTTAAATAGACCTTTCTGACTGTCAGTTAGACTGATTACAGTTTTTTGCAAACAATACATTTTTGAATAGTTCTTTACAGAGTTTATTTTACTCCCAGAATTTTCCCTATTATAAAACCCTCATAACAAATGCAATCACATTTCTATTCACTGCCTCTCCAAAGAATTCCTTCCTCCCTCCCTTTTCTCTGGCCACCTGTTAGCTCTTCCTTCTCTAAATTTAACTCCCTTTGCTTTGTTTGGTAACCTTTCCCTCATGCCCTCATTATCTGAATTCTGCTCCTGCTGCAGTAAAACTGGTGGGGGGCTGGATCTGGGTTGTTATTTTGGAAATGGGCGGGGGAGGTAATGAATCAGTCCATCAGAAGAGGTCTATTTATGGATGTTTTTTCCTAAGTAAATAAATAAGCTAAGGTCTCTGCCACTTTTTCAAAAAAGTTCAAAGCATAAATATCGGAAAGTACTAAAAAATCTCAAAATATGGCTTGTTTCTGGTTATCCATTACTTTCCCTGAGTATTAAAAAGCCACTGGATAGTCCTGCACAGTTGTGAAAGATAAATAAAATATTTTGGAACTGTGACTCCTTTGTTCAGTGCTTGCCCAGTGTTAACACAAGTGACTGTGGAGAAATCACAGCACAGGCACAGTCCCAGGGCTGCCCAAAGCCTCTGCAGATTGCAGGTATCACAGTCCCCCCCTCAATCAGCTGCTGCTGCTGCTGTTTACCCTGTTCTCTAACACAGTGTGGGTCTTTTTCAGCAGCAATTCCTCTCCTGTCACAACACAGCATTTAGGCAGCTGTCTCACTGAGGTTGCAGGTGATTCCCCTCTTCTTCTCCCATCCTATCAACCACAAAGGTTCCTCACCCATCTTTGGGAAGGTAAACTTGAATGCTGACTTCAGAGCCTCTCCACAAATTTATGAAGATATCCAGCCAGCCCTCATCAGGCACATGTATGGAAATACATTGTTCAGAGGAAAAAGGGGAGACCTGCAGAATGAAAACACAGGGCAGTGAGGACAGGGCAGGTCTAACTGGAGACCTTTGTCATCCATCACTTCCCAAAAAGTCTAATGAGAGAGTAAATCCAATCCACTGCACAAATCAAACTCCATTTTTTTTCCAGCACTTTGGCCCAAGCTTTGCTGCATCAACTGCAGCTCTCTTGGAGTATCCTATTGACCCTATTACACACAAAAAACCCACACCCCTAGACCTTTAAAGGGGAAGAGAAGCTCCAGGCATAGCATGGTTCAGCCATCCTGACCATCAGGGATGAAAGAAAAAACTGTAGTGTGATCTCAATGGAAGGAACAATTGCAGCCTCTCTAGCCCTGCCCAATGTACTCTTCTACAAACTCCTCAACTGCCCCAATAAATCTAACCTTAAGCTAATAAAACTTTAAGATTCTACGGAAATAGGATTATGCACATAAAAACCATACAGCTACTGCACAGTGAGGTTACTAAATGAATGAATTTGCATGCAAGTAGGAAAATAAAAGCTATGCTCATATTTCACCTACAGAGAGAGCCTGGAAAACCCAGCTCCCACAAAGCACATACTGATTTTGAAAATATAGTGAGCTTATGTTGGGACACAGAGGAGAGATATTTTTAAAATGCCAAAGTTGCTGGCATGACACCAGGCATTGGTTTAATTTCATTCCCATACTTGCTCAGAGCCAAAATGAGTCATCTTCCCCATGAAATTTGAATCTGTACACAACACTGGTTGTTAATTACCTTTCCTGTCTCCATTAAAGAATGAAATGACAGTTTCAACCTCTCCCTGGGTGAGAATTGTGTTCTCTCACTGTCTCCATCCCTCGCCAACAAATCTGCTGCTACAGCTCAAGTGGCACTTGAGGTCTTCAGTCTAGCATTTCAACAACAGCATAATAACTGATAATTTGGCAACAAGAAGCCATCTTCAGAAAACTCAAGCCACTTGAAAGCACAGTAGAAACAAACAGAGGTGTTTCTTCACCAGGCCTGCCCACAGAGCAGCAAGTTTGGCCCCAGTCAGCAACGATCACTTCAAGGCTGTAAGGAGTCATCTCCAAAGTACTGCTGGGTGAGCACAATGGCTCCATGGAATCAGGGGTTTATCCTTCCCTTACTTACATGACTATATTATTGGGTACATAATGCACACACTGAGTAGAACAACTCCAGCTGAAAGGGGTTTGTTACTCATCTACTCTGTGGCTTATGGGGGGAAAGCTCTGAAATTATTAAAAATAAATATACAAGAGCACTGACATTGTTTCTCAGAGGCAGGGAAATTCCAGTTACCACCCATGTCTTATCTGAGAGATACTAAAGAATACAGGAACATAATAAAGTAAATTATCATTAATTTCATGTGGATATCTAAAGAACAATGCAGGAGGCTGAATTACAGACTTGTAAGGTTAATCATAAAAAATTCATCTACATAAGACCCACTGCCTAGTTTATTGCTGCCATTTTTTTTCCGCCATAAAATAGTTTAAAGCTAATTGTTCATTTCATTGAACCTTTCATAGGGTTGTTCATCACATTTTACCATTGTGGTGAGTGACTAATGACCTTGAAAAAACTAAAAAGTAGCCACATGAGCATTAGCAAAATAATATACACTCCAGATTAAAGAGGGGACTTTTAGCTTTTGCTCAGTGAGGTATGTAGTTTGCTCGACAAGGAATGATTTATAGGGAAAGCAATAGGAAAACTCATGATGTTTTTGAGATACAGAGTAGGCATAAGCAAAGCTGCAGCTCAATGCAAGCAGAATTCTAGCCACCCACCGTGGAAATAGTAATATGGTTTTGTGCTTGAGCTCACCTAGCCTGTAACTAACTTAATTCATTGAGTTCAGGGCCATCATGAATTACAGGCTCTGTTGCATTTTCTTCCCACATACTGGGTAAGAAATGGGAAGAATCACAGCTTAAGAAAGTAAAACTAGGATTTAATGTTTTCCTTCCATACAAAGGAGGAATTATTCCATAGAGAGGAGCTGAAGCTGCAAGATGCTCTGCTGTAGATTTCTGAGGGTGGGGCCTGGCCAAGATTATTCATTACTCTCACAGTTTAGGATTTTTTTTTTTCTTCACTGAAACACGAGTCACCTCTCAATCCTTTTAAAAACCTTATTGCTGCTAATACTAGCTAATTCCAGGTGGTTTTATTTAGGTGAATAACCATGTTCACTTCCTGAAACTTTTGGGGGGGTGTGTGTGTTTGTAGTGATGAGCTCCAACAGGTATATGTGAACTGTGTGTGGAAAAGATAAGAGAAAAAAACCTCACAGAGAAATTTAAAAAAAAAAAAAAAAAAAAAAAAAAAAAAAAAATTGAATGGCCCTATTTTCATTCTCTCGAGCCTCATATAATTCGTGCTTTGATGCAATTTAAACACTGCCCAGTTTTATTTCCTTGAGCCACCCCAGCAGATGAAAATGCCTTACAAAATCTGAAGACACCACATGCAAAAAAGTGCCCAAACAGACTTGTCCCAGAGAGGGTCTGGTCAGGAGAACCTCATGGCTGGAAGCAGGGCAGGAAAAAAAACAGAAACAAACAAACAAACAAACAAAAAAAAGGATCTTCAAAGATGCTTCTTTTCATCCTGTTTCCATTCAGAAAGCTCCTGACTCCAATATAGGAGCAAGAATAATTTTCTCTTTTAATATCACAAGACTTCATAGGACGATTAAAATTTCTCTCTCATATCCTCTCTGCATTTGATCTGACTTATTTCTTTTACTATCAGTAGCATTAAAAGAAGATGCCATCATCTATTTTAATGGGCTTTTTTTTTCCCCATACTTTTCTACTTTTTACAAGAGCAATCAGCTAAAAGAGGAAAGCTAACACTACTATTCTGACCTGGTACCATTTTACACCTGCTTGGAAATTCTAGAGGTTCAGTTGCAAGCTAGTCAAGATCCAGACTCTTACTTTTTGGTAGCAACCATAAAACTGCCAAACAAAAAAAAAAAGTTTTTCCAGGTAAAAGTGGTTTTGGGCATGCTTGTGTAAGTGTTACACCCTGAAATGCCTTTGGAAACATAAGACATTGAGCCAAGACGTTGGCCACACATAGATTACTGAGTTAAAAATTATTTTGGACCTAAAGTACCCGTCCTTCAATTTTATGGGTAATTAAACCTAATGGGTTGCCATTCAGAAAGCAATTAAATCCAATATCTAGAATCCATTGTCCCCTTCCAGTGAGTGATGGGGAGGATTCACAGTGCTGATTGAACATTTCTGGGAACCTCCCTTGCAACCTTAGGTCCTTTCATAAAATGGAAAATTGGGCAAAACATGGAGGTGGAGCAAAAGGGTGTCCCTTGGGCTACACTTTGCGTATGTTTCCAATTGCATATCCAGGCTGGGTGCATTAGCTGACTGGGAAGTGCCTGTAAAAAAGGGATTTCCCTAGCAATTGGAGAGCTTTATTTGGATGCTGTTGTACTGAGGAGACAGGAACACCCAAAGGTAAGGGAGTCCAGGGCTGCAGCAATGCTTTCTGTTCTTAGTGGACTTCAGATCAAACACCCTGGGTACCCCAGAATCTTCTCTTTTTCTGCTGGCAGAAGACATCAATTCAACCTGGTTAAAAGCATCAAATCTATCAGCAGATACAACTGCAAAACTACCTTAGCCTGTGCTTAGCAGTCTTTCAATTCTTAAACACAAGGAACTACCCAAACCTGAGCAAAATACCATTCCTGATGTTACAGAGAGCAGCTCCCAGGCCATGCCTACAGCCCTGGACAGAAGTGAACAAAAACTGAGTGTCCCTGAGGTCCCCCATGCAGTAAGAGCTGTGGTGTCCACTCCAAGCAGAGACATCACTCTGGGCTTCCTCAGCCCCATTTATTGTATATGGGACACAGTTCTCAGCCATACAAATGCTTGGGCTTGGTTTAGACAAGCAAGAAAGGTGGCATGAACTAACCCCATTGCTCAAAACACAAAGGTCAGCCACCACTAAGGTCAGGGAAAGCTCTAAGTTGAGATCTGAAAAAAAGAAGCATGCTTATGTCAGAGCACCCATTACTATCACAAAATTTGTTTTAAATTATATCATTAAATATTATTAATTTTAATAACACTGCTGCACTGGGACATAATTGTGATTAAGAGGTTCACCCAAGGTTACAAAGGAAGTTGATTGCAAAGTCACAAAACCAATCTAATCTCATGCTATGCAGTCCTGTACTTGGGAAGAAAGGTAATTGTTACTGAAGCTCACCAGTGGTCAGACACCATGAGTAAAAACTTTATAATTGTGTGTATAATACCTGGTTTTTTTCAGAATAATTAAGGAAAGGGAAAGGAGACCATTAGGGAAAAAGTAAAATAAATTTACCAAACACCATCTCCATAAATATCACATGAAATTGCATCTCTGAGATCTTATTACAATTGTTTCCACCTAGCCATAGCATAGGTCTTTCTGATAGGAAAAGTTAGTACTAAGCAGAGATCTCTTAAAACATTTTTCTCTTCCTCCATTTCTTTTTTTTTTTTTTTTTGTGGCTTTTTGGGTTTTTTGTTTGGTTGGTTTGTGTTTTTTGGGTTTTTATGTTTGGTTTGGTTTAGACGATTATTTTAATGTCTCGGCTTGCTGCTTCTTTCATGACTGGGCAGCTTAGTGATAAGCCAGGGTATTACAAATGTAATGTTTTCTCCATCTTTGAGAGCAATATGTTGTATCATCAGATTTCCACAGTTTGCTTTGGCAGTGATGTGTTCAGCAGACAAACTGCTCTCCTCACTGAAGAGATGGGACCAGCTCTGAGTAAGCAAGATAGAAGAGGAGCATTACCAGAACCCCATTATCTCTGTTCAATTTTCCCAAAGAGTAACCAAGGCTTCTTCTGCCACAGAGAACAAATGAAAACATTTATTGTCTGATAAAAATTAGTAAGCTACTCCAACACCTGCTCACACTGGCCATTTCTTTACTGATTATAGTGCAATAAGGTGGCTTCAGACAATGAGCTGCTAACTGCAGTGTCAGCCTCAGCCACTGCCTCTCCCATCACCCAAGGACCTGGCTTGGGGAACATGAGGGTGAAGCTGAAAACCCTGGCACCATCAGTAAAAATGTTGATCTAAGTGGTGCTTGCATTGCTGCAAACAAAACAACAAAAAAAAGGGTCTTTTATTCTTCCTGCCTACATGTGCTCCTCTCCACAAAATAACAAAGCAAAGGAAGTGGCCTTAACATTTCAGACTCTTATTGTCCCATCTTATACCTGCACCCAACACCAAGACGTGTCACATAAACTGTCAGACTTCTCTCCATTGTGCAGAGGGACAGAAGCTGTCACACAAGGACACCTTGAAGCATTTTGAGGTTACAAAGACAAAAGCTGAAGGGCAATGACGTGGGTTTTGTGAGATCAGCCAATGATCCCATTGCCTCATAACTTCCAAATAATTCCTGCTTAAGTCAAGGAAGGTAGCAGGGACATGCTGGATAAAAGAACTATAAACAAAAAAAATCCTTTCAGTGTCTCACTGATCAAGGTGTGTATCATCACTCACTACAGACCCATCTGAAATGAGTTCCCAGCACCAAATGGGCAGAGCCCACATCTCCTTTCCACAATTCAATTGAGCTGTGCTCAGACAATGTGCAGTCACACCAGTGTCCTAGGGACAGGTTTAATCTCTAAAACAGGGAGGATCCTGCAAAGTCCACTGGTAATAGTTCCCCTTCAGATCACCAAGCAGCACTTACCTCCTTGCAGCATTGGTCAGGGTAAACGACAGATCCTGAAGTCAGCCAAGGTAGTGTAAGCATTTCATGCAGTGCTTGTGCATCAAAGATCAATCATTCATAAGCTGGGTTTGTGCTGGGAAGCTCCCAGGGTCTCTTCTGCCTATTGCCAGATATGCAATGCACTGTGACTGTCACTCTGGGTCCCTACAGCACCAGCTGGGTGAAGCATCCTATATTGCAGTTGCTTTAGGGACCAACCACTTGTCATGCAGTTTGATCTGAGTCAGACTAAACGAGGTGCTTGAAAAACACAGACTTCTTGTCTCAGTAGGGAAAAAGCCAAAGAGAAACAAGGAAAACAGCTGGGGTGGTGCAGATTGATTTTATTTTACACCCTTGCCCATTAAGAATGGGTCCAGCCACTGCTAAGACTGACCAAGCATCTCCTTGTTAAGAACAAGGTCAAAGATCCTTCCACACTGTGGAATAGACAAAGTACTTGCTGCAGTTAGGAGTCTTATCTGTAGCCCATGACACAAGATAACTCATTTTTAGGGTTCAGGACTCCAGACTCATCTCCTGAAAGCCACCACAATCACTGGGTGCAAAGAGTCTACGTCCTGATGCACTGGTTATAGCAGATTTGAACACAGTAGGACTTCCCTGCAGAGAAGCATCAGATGCAAGCCCTGACAAGGCTAAAGTGACCAAAAAAAGGGTTATCCCTACAGTGCTCCATGGAAGAACAACTCTCCAAAGGGTTTTATGTCTCTTGGTTTTCTCCCATCAGTAGAAATCCCTTCTAGCAAAGCTCACATCTGAGAAAGACTTCTGAAAGATAGAAACTTGTCACCTCTCTCAAACACTTGTACCTTTCCTGCTCCTTTTCCTAAAAAACTTTAGGCAACAAATGCTTTGTTGCAGAGGGCCCACGGGGCTTGACTTCTGACATCTCTGCTGTGAAATGAGTGACATAACAACATGACAAGGGACTTAAAAATTGTCTTCCCGGATGATCCCTGGAGTCCTTTGCTATGATAAGTAGGCCAGCTGTGATTCTGCTCATGAGATGCCATGTGCTCATATTTCCTTGTTTTACAAGACATGGATTTCTCTGGTTAGTGAAATTTTCTGTGACAAAAGGCCACAGTAGGAGTGCAGTCTCTGGTTTTCTTGGACACCACACAGTAGAAGGTTTCCTATGGAAGTGTTCATAGTGCTCCTGGACCTGTCACTGCATGACCCATTACTCTGAGCATAAGAAAAAAAAAAAAAAAAAAGAAAAGAAAAAAAAAAAGTGAGAGTGAAAGTATTGGCTGTAGACTTTCCATTCTGGGAAGTGCTCAGAGGGAAATCAAAGTTGGAGAAGATGGATATGACAATTCATCTGGGTAGAATGTGACACGTAGGTCCCAGTCTCTCCCTTCTCAGCTGTTTGAAACAGCAACAATTTGCCCAGGAACACACAGGATCCCTTCAGGAACACACAGGATCCCTTCAGGAACACACAGGATCCCTTCAGGAACACACAGGATCCCTTCAGGAACAGCCCACAGCACAATTCATCCCCCACCAGCTGAAGATGTGTTATCAGTAGCTGTTTCCTCACTTTCAGTACCTGCCACTGTAAATCATACCCCAGAGCAATGCTTAAGAGAAGGCATCTAAATCACAAAATAAAACAGGTCAGAGCTGCAATTATGATCAGTGAAGCAGGCATGAGGATGTTGTGGATAATTAAAATGACTGTAGGACTTCTCTATAAATATCAGCCAGAAAAGTGTCTCTGTGTGGGGGCATAAAAATGAGATTAAGGAAACATCCTGCTCTGATGTGACAACATGACCTTGGAACAACTTTGTTGCCTGCACACCAGAGTAATTACTGTTGAAATGTCTGATTGTCTCTCTCTTTCCACCACCAGTGACCAAGCCTTTGCAGCAATAAATATGTAACCACTAACAGTTCAATAAAAATACAGAGATAAATCAGTTTTGTGGTGGCTTCTTGAAGTTCTCTAAAGCTTCAGGTCCAAGAGCAAAAGCTTGTGCCACATTCTTTAAAAGTCTGAACTCATCTTGGAGATGAAACTCACTCAAGATCATAAACAGATACCATGCAAAGCTTGCCTTGTGTACATTTTTAAATATTTTACTTAATGCTTCATCTTCCCCAAATATGCAGCATTCTCATCTACTTTGCAGTAAGAGAGCCACTTTCTTCAGGGAGTTTGGAAAGCAAAATACATTTCCACTCTTCTCAACACTATGAGGACAAGAAATATGGAAACATTACATGAAGAGCAGTACTAAAGCAGAGAGCTGCTCCAGATCACCACGTTTACCAGATTACCAGGCTGAGCTGTAGAGCAAGGGCTGGCTCTCACTGGTCATATTTTGGATCTTATGAACCCCAGCATTTGAAATTACATTGGGAATTGCTCAGAGCTGACCAACAAATCAAGTCTGAAATGCTATGGGCAAGCTCCATTGCAAAGGAGGTGAATAACATCACTATGAAAGGGAAATACAAAAGGAATATTTTTTTACCACAGAGACAACCCAAGGTTTGGCAACTAACAACAGGCACCATATGTTTTTGCTCAAAACTATTCCAAAACAAATACTTCAATCAATAATCAGTCACCTCTCCTTCAATAACCCAGTAATCCCCTTTTGTCCAGCATAAGGCCCAGACACATTTTTATTGACCCAGTAGTAAACTCATAGGAATTACTGCTCCTTGACTACTAATGACCAGGTATATTTCTCCCTGCAGTCAAGTATTTATCAGGCAGATGTCAAATATGTGATTCATTGACTTATGAAGCATTACAGATAAATAACAATGAAAGCCCTATGCATCATTCTTGTCAATGTGCTGAAAAGATTTGCTGCATGCACAGAGGTTGGGGGTAGGGAGGGAGGTGAAGGGAAAAAAAATAAAAATGTTAATCTGCAAGAACAGGTAATAGATGTTGAGTCAGAAGCTAAGGGGACTCCACTAGCCAATACCCAGCCTGAGTTCATGTCAAAAAATACAACATCACATACTCTGAATGAAATGCCCCAAACTATCCAAGGTGTGGCTGCAAAAATATAATTTTAAGGGAAAAAATGATGGCATTTAAGAAATTTAAGGAATCTCCGTGAATCTTTCACAAGCTGAATGAGGATGACAGTATTGAATAAATTAATCCAACCAAATTACTTTCTATATGAAATATTAATGTGCTGGCCAGCTTTTAAAAGTCACAAGTCACACACACACACAAAAAAAGAAAAACTTACAATGAACCGAACTGGAACACTGTGAAAAACCAGGGGAAAATGAGGAAGGAGTTGTTAGTCTCAAATATACATCTTCCTTATAAAAAATAATGGTGCATCCAAAATGGTTATGACCTTAAAATAAGCTACATAAAGCACTAGAAGGAGAAGCACATAATACATGACTTACTGTTGCAGCATTGTTAGGTCACCAGTTTCTTTAGGGTGTTATATTGCTTGAGCTTCTGTTGGGAATTCTCCCTAATAAATTCTGGTTTTATATCCCTTTCCAGGACTGTCATTTAAAGGTTGCTATGAAAAGACTCAGATCCTCTGAAATAACTACATGGAGCTGGTAACCCTGAGAGACAGGAGCACAGCAGCTCCCTGTCAGATGCCCCACTTGAACACTAACTGGTGTGGGTGCAGGACAGGAGGCAGGGAGTTTAACAAGGCATCTGGGTGCTAATGACCTCCAGGTTCATCTCCTCTTGTGCCCTGGGAAACTCAGGATGTGACCAGGAGTGTCCCTGCTAGCAGGTAGGGTTTGGACTCTGGAGACACAACTTGAGACTGAGGGTGTGGGAGCTGCAGTGATAGGGCACGGTTATCTTTAGGAGCTTCTCACTCTTCAGTCATTCTCACTGCCTTAAGACCTGGAGGAAACCTATTCTACAGCAAAGCAGACAAGGAATGTTCTGGTAGCTTAAGGAATTAATGCTGCAGTTTCTGAATTTATTCTCTGATACACACACAAATACATACATTTGTGTATGTATGTTAATGTGTACAGATCTACACACCTCAGATTCACTGACTTCACCTTACAAGCCTGGTTATACACCTGCTCTTGGCCTTCACTCAGGTCAGCATTGGGTGCTTCTCCCTTGCACACAGACCCCAGGCAGCTGGTCCTAGCACAGTGTGTGTGCAGCATTCCAACCTCATTCATGGTGGGAAGGGAGATATTGCATCACAGGGAACAAATGAAAGCAATTTTGCAAAAGACTAGGTGAATGTCATTGTAACCTAGTGCTGTGTTAAATAAAGTGGAAGAAATACTCTTAAATCTGTCTCTCTGAGGAATGACTTCCAGAGAGCCCAGGGGCAGGGCTCCCACAGCAGGCTGGCTGAGCCCAGCTGCCTGGAAGCACTTTCTGCTTTTTGCCAGGTCACCTGTTGCTCAAACTCAGAAAAATTATATCTGTCTGCTTATACATTCCTCTGCCAAAGCCTGTTAACTCCCCATCTGCCCTTCTCTGTATCACTCACCCCTGCAGGAGACAAATTCCATTCAAGGCAAGTAACATAAAGAAAGCTCATTTCCTTTGAACTTATTTACAAGTTTTACCATTAAACGTGCCCACATTATGCAAGCAGCTTGCAATCTTCCCTAATTCTCTGACTTTAATTATATAATTGAACAACCCAAAAACTCATTTTTTCCAGGAAACATTAAACATTACCATCTTAATGAAATTCTTAATGAAATGGTCCTCTCTGCATGCAAATGACTGGCACTGGATTTGCTTATCACACTGATAGACAAAAAGGACAAATGCCCTTCCTTTTGTCAATCAGCAAGAGCGACAGCCCTTACCAACAACAGTGGTCCTAAAAGGGTGGATAACATCGAATTCCTTTAGCAGGGAAGGGTGAGGAACAGGCAGTAAGTGTGACTAAACAAACATCAGACCCACAATCAATGCAAACTTTCATTCCTTGAGCTCAGCCAAGTTCAGAGGGGTTCTGCTTCAGCTGAAATTTAACACTTGGGAAGGGAAGAGCCAGAGCTGAGGCTGCTGGATGAAACACCAGTGGTCTTAACAGGGGTCCTGTTGCAGCCACACACACTCTGTGATGTTGCCCAGCACAAAGACAAGAACACTGGGGGGGTCAGACACTTTTATAAGCTTTTTCAGGACACATGGCTGAGAGGAGCTTCCATCCCCTATCAGTGGTACAGGAGTAACCTCTCTGGTCCCATATTTTCTTTTTGGCATCTTCCAACAACACAGCTCCTGCTGCTTTACATAGGTGACCTTTGAGCACCAGCCTTCCTCAGTCATCATTCCAAACACAGGGCAAGATTTAATTTACATGCTGCAGCACTCTCTTCCTAATACAAAGCCATTCTGCTCTCCTAGAGTCTTTTTTTGAGTTTGTTTTTTTGCTTGGCTCTGTTTTGTTTGGGGTCCTTTGTGTGTGTGTTTTGTGGATTTTTGTTTTTTGTTTTTTCCCCAGGATATTTTTATGTATGTATTTATATTTCTTGCTTGGTACCAACCTCTGCCCAGCTGTAGAAATTTTTGTCAGGAATCTATTGGGTGCAGCCACTCCTTCACTGTCATTTTGTGACCTCTAGTTGTGTCTTTTTTGAATGCCAGTTCAAAGACACCAGGAACATCTTTCATTTTTATTCCCATCAAAAACCTGTGTAGTTCAAAGACACAACCTTGGTGTCTGTGTTACTGCAAACAACACCAGCCTCAGAGCTACACCAAAACCCACGTTACCAAATCAGCTTGCTCAAGTCTCTTCTAAATCTAATTGTTTCTAAATCTAATTCCCACAGATCAAAACCAAAATAGTTTTATTCAATAAGCATTAATTAGCTTTCTTTTCTCCACTCTCCTGCTTCATAGCACCTTTAATGTCCTACCCCTTTGGCCCACAGATACTTCTTGTTATGCTGCAGCTTCCCAGATTCTCCCAATTCCTTATTAATGATGAAGCTCAAGCTCCAGGTGCCTTTCCCTGATTTACACTCAGATCTACAAATGCATGGTACATGGTCACAATAGACAGAGATATTTTGGGTTAGTAATTTAGAATGAAAGATGTAAAACCCAATGAAACATCAGTTATCTGGTACTATTCTGACCAGAAGGTCTGGGGAAAATAAACCAACAATCTGGAGAGTTAAAGATCCAGCAGCACTTTGGAGATGGGGATCCAAACCTGAGCCCTGTGTGGTCTCTACTACCCACATTCTGCTGCCTCAAATTCCTACCACTGTCATCTAAATGTCTGGCATTTCTCAGGAAACAAAAGCAAAATGGTCACTTATGTTTAAAGGCTAAAAAATATGAATATTTGAGTGAGCTACAAACAAGCTATTTGCTTGGTATTATTAACGGATAAAAGAATTAGGTGCATAGCTCAAGTAAAATTGGACAGTGAATTTATGTTCCCTTGAAGCACAAGGTTGGGGAGTCTTGTTCTGACAAGTGTTTGCACCAGGGTTGATTTCTCAGCTAAAAACAGCTGCTGAATTCTCCACACATTTGCAAGTAGGTTCAATCATCTGAGATCTCCATCTTTCCTTAATGTCTTACTTCCCCAGCAACAGCCCTACCCAGTGTTGCACTGTTATCTGTGCTGATAAGAGGATTCTTTTAAGAATTCTGGTAGGCAAAGACATTCTTGATCCCATGACAGTTTGAGCCTAAACAATGGGAACACCCTGATTCACAATTACCACAATCTTAGTGCTCAAACAGTCCAACTGAAATCAATTGATATATTTGCCCAACAGAGCAAAGAAAACATTCACAAAGCATCAAAACATGGCCCATGTTTTTGATGAGGCCCAAATCAACTTATTAAAAAAAAAAAAATAATGAGCACAATTCTACAGGTCTCAGTAAGAATTCAGTCCAGTGTACAGCTTATCAAGGACTTTCACCAAGTGCCTTTCATTCCACAGGAGAGGTGCAGTGTTATTTTCAGTGATCCCAGAATCTTCCCCAGTTCAAGTTTGTTTTTCACTATGAATCATTCTGCTATCTCGGCGTGTTCCCTACTCGTGCATTTCTGTCCTTGGCATTGCCTTCTGTCCTTTGAATCCTCTGTGCTATATTCTTCAGCAATTATTTATAAAAGGGACTCACTCACCCCCAGATCTGTGCCCTCAGCCATATGTCAGTAACATGCCAGCTGTTTGTCTCCCAGGAATTCAATCACCTTCCTGCTTGCAGGCTGCAGTTTGGCATTCATGACATCCCATCTTCCCTGCAGAAGCAAAGTTCCAACCCCACAGACAGATTTCCCTTTAACCTCAACAACAGCCATTTCCACACAGAGGTATGAACTCCAAACATGGAATCCCAAGAACCTATTTTTGATGCTACTAAACCTAGAACGGCATCAAAATGCTACATTACTCTAACAAAATTTGTCTCTTTATTCATCTCAGCAGCAAGCCTTGCTATTTTTACCATGACAGCATTTGTGATGACAAAAAAAATAGCTCAAAATCCTGCATGCCTGAATACACCAACTTGAACACAGGGACAGGCTCGGCCCCACTTCACCAACTGGACTGTAGTTTATTCTTTCCCATTTGATTTTCTGTATTCCTCTTTATTTGTAAAGGAGGAAACCATTTGTTTGCCTTCTCCAGTGGGAAGTCTGCTGTGACTGGGTGGGAAAGGGAACACTTTAGCAGTGGAGCAACTATATTATTCTGGCTAATGAGAGCATAATGTTTCATTGTCACAGTCACTTAAACCTATCCTTATCTAATTAATTTTGCAAAACAAAAAGTGACCAGCCAAATAAAGTCCTCCACAGCTTGACAGCCAGCAAAATTATGCCATTTAATGTCTGTTCAGAAACCAGACTAAGAAAGCATAAGGGGGACAAGGAGGAGGACAAAGTACAGTTGAGTGCTCAATACATAACTGGCTTCTAAATAAAAAAACAAAAAAACAAAAAAACAAACAAAAAAAAGAGAGTAGCCATGGTATGCTTTGGCATTGCCTCACAGTTAACAAGGAGAAGCCATGTGTGGAGGTCAGCACAGTAGTTTGAATCCAGGTTTGAGCACAAGCACCCAGACCTTGGCCATCAGTATTACAGGAGGGACCTGGTAAATGGGATGGGTAAAGCAGGCATTTGCACAACTGCCTCTTTCATAAGGTACCACTTTGGGCTTTAAGAAGCAAAAAGATAACAGATTAGATGCTCAACCCAGCAAGTCTTACTTGAATAAAATGGACTTTTGTCTTAGTGAGGAATTCAGGCTGGCATCTGGAAGGGGAAAAAAAAAAAAACAACAACCCAAAAAACAGCCAACCCACTGCAGCTCTGTAAAAGTGTCACCAAATCATCCTGATACTGAAAGGCACAGGGGTTATGAGTGACACAGTATAGCTAAGCTACAGGGATCTAGGGCACTCACAGCCCATCTTGGAGAAACAAAATTAAACAACATTAAAAGTGACCCATTTTCTCACTCAACAGGGAGCAGCAAAGCTAATGTGGCACTGAGAGGAAACACACTGGGGGTTTTCCCATACCGAGAGATCACTCACTGCCAACACACAAAATATTTTCATTAATCTGCCTCACCTCCAAACGGTTGACCATTTGTGTTTAAAGAAATAAATGGGGATTAAAAGGAGGAATCCTGAAATCCAACAGACTTGCAATTAAACTGGCAGGGAAAGTGAGCTGCTGAGAAACAGCAGTTTGCTCTGAAAGAGATGCAAAAGCTGCTGGGGAGGGGCCAGGGTGTGCAGGGAGTGTAGCAGTTACATCCCTGCAATCCCCAGAGCAGCATGGGGATTTAATAATTTCTGGGTTATTTTTAATACCAGTACGTGTGTGTGGGGGGTTGGTTTGTTTTTTAAGTAGAAAAAGAAATCACCTCTCTGTTCCTCTTCAAGGGAATGAGCTTAAAAGTAGCCTCAGCCACACGGACAGATCTTTCACTTGTGCTGCAGGGAAGGTTTTCATTTAAGCAAGCTAAGCTGCAAGTGTTTGCCATCATCCTCTTCCCCTCACACCCTCTGCTACACTTACTTGTCCTGCCTAAACTTACAGTCAGTTTTATCCTATTTACTACCAGTTATTTTTGCCCATGTTTTCCCTTTGAAAAACAAAGCCATCTCCAGTTCATCTTGAACAACCACATTTGCAACAAGAACCTGTAGCAATTACATGCAAGACCCTCTAACTCTGTCTTCCTTGATACACACAGGCCAGTTCAAATATAGCAAAATATTCTACAGAATCTTTGAGGTTTGTCCAGGGTAGGCTTTTTAGGGACAGTAACAATGCTCTTCCCCAAACACTGCTACATCTGGCTATGGAACACTGCCTATTCTGCTTAACCCTATCTACAAAGAAGTCAGAAAACCCTCCCAGGAATCTTAAAACACTTGACACTGCCACTTCAACTGAACTGGATTACTCTCACTAGAATAGCCACTACTATTTACTAAATAAGACATTTTACACAACAAATGAAGAGCAGCACCAGTTAAGAATAACAAGAAATCAGCCTCAAACCAGAGAATCTTATCAATGTCACCACACACACATCCCAGCAAAGACACTGACAGCAGTCTTTCCTGATAGGAGAATTCATCCAAATCCCAACAAACATAATTAACAGGTGAGGAAAGAAGTGTTCAAGAACAGACTCATTTATTTGTATAATTATATTTCCCTTAAGATGGTATATTCTGACATAACTTGCCATACCCACCTTTTCTGCCCCTTTCTTTAACTCCCCTACAAGCCTCCCTGCTAGGCCAGAAATAGGAACACAGCTTTTTCCTTAGCAATCTCATTTCTTTTTTTAGTTTGTCTATCACTAATAATGTCTTGAGTAACTAATTGAATTCAAGTGGTTTAATTGAAACACCTTAAATGCAGCACCTGTTTCTAATGCAACAGGAAAGGGGGGAACTCAAAATAATGAGTTGCAGAGCTTTGTGCATTTGTTGGCAGTAAATTTTTTTTACCTTGATGTAGAACAGGATGTTGAGAACAGTATTATGGAGACCATTTGAATTTCTACCTAAGGAGAGAGAAGATATTCCTTTTGCACAACATTTCTGTAAATTTTGTTTAGCTTGTGTGGGATACGGTTAATTACAGTAATTTATCAAACTGGCACAGGGTAGTATTCACACACAAAGTTTTTCCTGAAGTCAGAATCTTTAGTTTTATATAAGACTAGTTTGTGCTAATTGAATTTTCACTTGGGTAGATAAAATCTTTAACAGCTCTGGAATAACTAAGTGCTCTTTGTTCAGTGATGTGGATCAGAATGATTTACAGCACCTTTCACATAATCATGCTAATTTTGCTTTCATATGATTAATTAAAACAATATGTTCTTTTTTTGTAAAAAAGCATTAGTGCACCCAAGGAGACAGGTTTTATTGCAAACTTATTTTTCTGGTAATAAAAGCAATTTTCATACACCATCTTTTTGGCAAAGCTAAGTAAACATTGTTAAGTGGACAAAAAGACTGCAGCTGAGGTCAGGTCTCTTCATGAAGTACCACCAAGGATGTTGCACTGAAGATGAGTTTGCCCCAGTGGTGTAAATGAGAGCATAGATGGCATGAAGCTGGTCTGGACATCCCAAAAGCAAGAATCTATTCCTACTGCCTTAGTTCCTTACAGACAGGCTCTCATCACATCTAGAGCCAAACTGAAGGACATTACCTAGGACTAAATTGGGTCATGCCTGTGGTCCAGGTTCATGCTGCACCCAAATCAATTGACACCAATTTTCACCTGGGATCCACGGATTTACATGGGTGCAGCAGAGCCTGATGGTCCCCAGCAGTTCCTGCTTCTGAAGTGACCAAATTGTACGTGGGAATCTGAATTCTCAAGAGAAACTGTTTCTTCAGATAGTGGTCACTCAGGACCTATGTAGAGACTGTGAGTGAACTCAACTTTTTTTATCTCTTCCAGTTTTTGTGCTTTGGTGGGATTATTTACATCATCTTAAGGTAAACATTGATGAAATAACCTGGAAAATGAGAACAGTTACAATAGATAGGTGATGTGGATTCCCACAAAGGGCTTTGGAGGAGAAGCAGGTGCTTTGGCACCAAACCTATAAAAAAATCCTCAAGGATGACTGTACAGGTTCTCTCTCAAAAAATAAATTGTAAACCTTGGGATACTTAAGCTGGAAGAGAATCTCTCAGCACCAGAGCAACTCTGACAATTGTAGGGAGCATGATCTTCCCTTAGGGTAATTTGTTGGATAAAATATTTATACTGATTTGAAGTAAATAATATCTTTTACCTTTAGTGGTACCTCTTGCACCTGTCAGACTGTCACTTTGCAGAAAGATACCCAATTTGGTCAATGAAGTGGCTGTGACTGTGCTCAAAAGTCACAAGTTTTACAGTAAACAAACTTTTAGAAGTGAACAAGCAGACCTCACAAATGTAGGACTTTTCCATGAGTTCTGGCAAGTGACTGGTTAAAGACCAAGGCATGTACAAGCCTGCACCATCTGTAACCACATTTAATAGTCACACTGATTTTGGTGGAACATTTTTTTGCTGTGCTTGGCATAGAAGACAGTGTCTTTTCAGGAACTGGTCAGTGCCCATGAAGTAAAACAACTTTTCTGTGATTAAAGGACCATTGCTACACATGATTAAAGGACCACTGCAACCAGCTCTGCATTTCAGCTTGCTTCATCCAGCAGGCAGGAAGGTGTTTTGCTATTACCACAACAAATAACTCATTGTGCACACAGACAGAAGGAGAAGCAAACCAGCAAACTGCACCTGACCAGTCACTTAATGCATCTCATGGTGGTGCTTAGGGCTGTAGTCAAACCATCTACTACCAGACTCTCGTTTTGGTGCCATGAGAGAGTTGTTTAGAAGTCCTGGCCAGTTCCTAGTCCTGACCTCTCAATGCTTTCTGGAGCTCACACAGCAGCTGTACCAGCCAAGGAAACTGGTTTGCAGTTATGCCTCTTCAGTGCTGCTGTGCTGAGGGCACAACAGAAAATGCCATCTAGAAAAGCATGGAGAGAAGAGAGGAAAAGGCTGCTTCTGGCTGAGGATGCTCCAGACACCAGCAGTGGTCAGCCAGCAGGATTGGTTTGTCTGTCCTCTCACTGCCTCCACCACAGCCCCACTGGAGCCAGAGCAAGCTGTGTGCCACACACCACTGCACCCTGCTCCTCTGACTGGCATTTTCTGCTTCTGTAAAATTAATTTGATGACTGACTTAAACTAATAATTGCCTCGTTTCCAAATCTGGTCTCTGGGTACATTTGACTTCTCTTGGGAGGCACCAGGGATATTGAGTTGTTTTACTTATGGAATCTGTGCTAATTTAATTAATTTTTGATGGAAAGTACTCAGTTTTGCAGATGGTAGCTGTCTGTTTCTCCTGTAGCCTGGGCCACACACAGTTGCTGATATCATCTCTTGCATTGCAAAGTGAAAAGATAAAGGGCCCAGTTAATAAAGTCACCTTGAAAGGGGGACCTTCTCTTAAATGAAGAACCAAAAGTGATTCACCACTTGGGAGAATTCTGGTTTCTTTATTTCTATCCTACCAACCTCTCACCCCCTCACAATAGGCCCCTTGGAAACCACTGAATGCAGAGGGAGACAACATGTCCACACTTTCACAAAGTCTTTCAAAGCAGGGTAATGGTTACAAGCATAATTACAAATGACATCCTGAAATTATGCCATTTTGCTCCTTCAGTGAGCATCTCCTCTAGTTCCACATGCTCCCATTGGAGCCTACCAGCCCCACAAGCAGGAAGAGTGTTCACATCCTGACTTTAAAGTCTGGGAACTTGAGTGCTGACAATGCAGAAATAGTAGCAGAGTAAATAATGACAAATACTTGTTTGAAAAGTAAACCTGTGATGTTCAAGCAATTAAATTCTCTTTTTCACTCCCCCCATCCCAGCCAAGAGAAGAGCCACAGACCTCCCCCCAGGAGCACCACACTTGCTTCTTGCACTGGCACCAATGTTCAGAGCAGCACTGCAAGGTTCAAGGTCATTGCAAGGGCTTCCAGCAAGCTCCCTAAAGAGCTCTCCAAAGCTTTGACTCATCCTAGAGATGAATGAAACGGTGGATTCTGCTGCCATTATGAGATGCTGAGGCATTTTAACCTAACTCCCAAACGTGAGTCATTTTATAGTTGTTATTCCTCACCCACGCTGGTGAGGCCACACCTCAAGTCCTGTGTCCAGTTCTGGGCCTCTCAGCTCAGGAAGGAGATTGAGGTGCTGGAGCAGGTCCAAAGGAGGCAACTGGGCTGGGGAAGGGACTCCAGCACAGATCCTATGAGGAGAGGCTGAGGGAGCTGGGGGTGTTCACCCTGAAGAAGAGGAGGCTCAGGGGAGACCTCATCACTCTCTCCAACTCCCTGAAAGGAGGTTGGAGCCAGAGGGGGGTTGGGCTCTTTTCCCAGGCAACTCTCAGCAAGACAAGAGGGCACAAGAGGTCTCAAGTTGTGCCAGGGGAGGTTTAGGTTGGACATTAGAAAGAATTTCTTTATGGAGGGGGTGATCAGACATTGGAATGGGCTGCCCAGGGAAGGGGTGGATTCTCCATCCCTGGAGATGTAAAAAGAGACTGGATGTGGCACTCAGTGCCATGGGCTGGGAACTGCAGCAGTAGTGGAGCAAGGGTTGGACTTGATGATCTCAGAGGTCCCTTCCAACCCAGCCAGTTCTATGATTCTATGATTTACACAGGAATTCTCTCCCAGGGCACTGGGTGAAGCCTGCCAGGGGGACTGCAGAGGGAGTCCAGGATGGTTTTGTGGGTACTGATGCCTTTACAGCATGAATTTCACCATGAAACTCAGGCAGTAACAGATCATTTTTGCAAATATTGCTTTCCTTTATATTATGGACTCATAGAATCTAAGTTTGAGTTGGAAGGGATTTTTAAAGGTCATCTGGTCAGACCCCTGCCCAAAGCCTTGGCCTAAGTGTTCAGTCTGGATATTAATTTCTATTAATAAGGCTCAAGACCAGCAAATTCAAAACCAAAAGTATTGAATGCACACATCTATCAGCATCCATGCACAACAACAACAGCCAGCCTGGTACCTCAACTGCCCTTGAGACAAAGAGGAGGGTTTGAGTGAGAAAACCTGACATTTTAAGGTCTCTAGTACACTATTAAATTAGAGGCTGGGTATTCCCTCTAGGACCACATACTTTTATTTGTAATACAGTTGAGCTGCACTTAAAAAGAGGCCTTGCAAAAGGAACAGACTACCATAAAAAGAATTAATTTTCTGGACTCATGATCAGAGCTGCAGCTGACCAAAGTCAGTCCTTTCGAAATGAATAACCAAAAAGCAATAAACCTATTAAAAGAATAAACTTTTACTCCACAAAAGAGTGAAATAGTGACCTGTCACATGAATAGCTCAGTTAAATGAATACATTTTCCATTTTGCAAATCAAAACACGTTTCTTACAGAAATGGAACTTCTTTAACAAATGCTTCTTTTTGGATTAGCCATGTTGAAACTGCAGCTTGACTTTACAACATGGCTCTGCACTAAGCAGATTTTTACTAGAGCAAAGAAGAATGTAGCTACTCAGCAAAAAATTAAAAGAGGATGATTGGAATAGTTAGGCATTAAAGAGAGAGACTATTCTGCATGCAAAATGCTCTGGAGCTGCAGCTTCCAGTTGCTGGCAGAGTGATCGTGTCTGGTGCCCAGGACTATGTGTGGAAGGGCAGACCAAGCTTAAAGGCCAAGTGCTTCAATGTCCAGTGACTGTTGCTTTAACCCAATTTTTTTGCTCAAGGACAGCTATAGAGTTTGCACCTCTAGTAGGCTGCAGCAAGGACAAGTCCAGATTAAACCTCTGTCCCCTCTTCCCTAAGACTCAGGGCAGGGACTTCCATGTTCTATCACAGGGACATCCCTCAGGTTTCTCAGGTCCTGTGCATCAGCTGTACTTGAGTTCAGTGTTGTCAGCCCTGCTGCTCTGAAAGTACATGCACTTAGATAAAAGTCCTAGGGTGTGATTACAAAAAAACCCACAAACATCTGCATCCAGCCTGATGCAGCCAGGTTGTGTCATCCTACATCATCCACCTATGCAGATGAAGCTAAGGGGCTCATGCCTTTGAAAACAAACACAGACATTTCTAGGAGCTGAAGCTTTTGGAAAGACATCAGGCAAGGATCCAAGAGCTTGCAAGGGTTACATGGATCCAAAACACTCCCTGTGGTGGTTGGGGGGAAATCTCCCTCACCCACTGTCCCCACAAAAATTTATCCAGTCTTCCACAATGACAAGGTTTTATTTATCTAAAAAAGATGCATTGAGAAGTTAGAGCTCTTTCTACTTTTTAATCTTTTACTCAAGGAGCTGCTCTTGCTCTTGGCACTGAGTGAGAGGCAGCAGTGTCTGGCAAAACCCAACTTGCCTACATTTATAGAGGTTGTGTTCAAGCATCCATCAGGTGTGCTGCTCACACATCCCAGCCAGACACTGCTCTCTGGCAAGTTTGGCAAACATCACAGTGCTTTCTCTCACTGAGAGTGGTGGGGGTTTTTTCTGTTACTGCCCAGATGAAGGAGAAAGCTGAGGATAGAGTCATCCTTGCTCCTCACGCTGCTTTTCTACTTCACAGCTGTAGCATTGCTGAGCTCTACAGTCTCCATCTTTTTCTTGCTCTCAGTGTGGTAAGGGACATCTTTTATTCCATCTATTCAATTTATTTTCAACATGGAAACTGGCATTTAATTTCTAATGCTAGTTTAAAACTCAGATTGCTGCTCGGCTTTCCACATCAGCAAAATCGATCTCCTTTAGGGTCAATTTAGAGAATCCAGGAGTCCAACATTACTGCCTGCAATTAATCCCTTCCTCCTTCCTCTCTCAAACACCCTTCCTATTTGGCTGGACTGAAGGTAGGAGTTAAGTCAGATATAGGCCAGGCTCCCAGGATACTGCAGGGGCCATAGACCAACAGGAATTAAAGAGAGATTTATATGCCAGGTTATCAAGCCCATTTCCCAGCCACTGCAGTTTAGTGGCCCACAACACATTCCCTTGTGCTTCACCCACAGAACCTGCATAAAGCTTGCTACTATTAACTTCTGGTCACTAGGACTTGGCAGCTCTTAGGATGACCAGCAGGCTGGTTTGATCCTACTTGCAAAGGCTGCCTTGTCTAAAAAAATAAAAATACTCCAGCATAGAAAGGAATAGGTAAGAACATATTCCTGCAGAGATGAGCCCCTGAGGTTTTAAATTTTCATGCACTATCAGCATGATCATTGCACCTGTGAGATGTGTCCATACCACCAGTGTTTTAAAACCTACATTAGAGAACAGACTGCTTTTTATTCTCTTTGGATTTTCTAAACAGAAAGATCAAGAGGCTAGAATGGAAGATGGGGGAAAGCCACAAACAGGACTGGTTCCAAGAATATCAGCTACTTATCAGCTCTGCAAAATAGCTGTTAATTTACAGGGGAGAAGTGTGCAGGTTATTTCAGAGCCATACATCAAAGCTTTCTCAAGATGATACCTGGCTTTATTTGGCGTTCATATTTTGGACCAAATTGGATTTCTCCAGTTCTGAATAAAACACACAAGGGTGATGTACACTATGATTTATTGCTGTAAGTGCTTAAAATGCCTCCCACTAAATTTGTTGTGACCTTATCATACTATTAAAACCTGAAGTAAATAAGTGCACTAAGTAAAGGTTAACACCACAGCAAATAAAACACAGCAAACAGAGGGGACAGATCCTACTCACATTGCTGGCATCCTCCAGGGAATGAAATTGCTGGATGTTGTGGCAGAACAAGGGAATAAACCCAGAGGATGTGGAGTTTTAGAAATATGGCAGAGGTAAGGAATAGGTTGAAACTCCACAGATCAGCCTCCAACCCTGCACCTCACTGAGTGCAACAGTTCACCCATGCTTTGCAAGGACATTTTTTCACGTCCAGAAGCCCCTGGATCAGGATCCATAAAGAACAGCATTCCTCAATCTCCAGCCCAGGCAGGGAGGACAGCAGCATGGGGGTTCACAGGGCTCCCTCTCTGCACAGAAAGCCTACATCTAAAACCACAGCCCAGAAAGTACTGAAGACAACCCTGTGGAAAAGCATTAAGGATTGCATGTACTGTGAGATGAGCCACTAGCAGCCCTCCAGATGGGCCTGAAAGGAGCTATACAAACTATTTTCTTGCATTAGCAAGACCCCTTCCATCCCACAACACTCAAACCAATGAGCCCAAACACATTTGTGGAAACCCAAGTACCACAGAGATGCTTTTTTCTTAAACAAGATACCCTGAGCTACAGATACCCCATGTCCTCACCTTCCTCCAGCTAGCCAGACCCAAAGGTCTGAACCATTTACACACCAGTGATGAGAGGGCAGAGCTGCCAAACTCTGAACCAGGCTCAAACCAGCAGATAACAAACAAATAACACATCCCAGCTCTTACTGTCCCCCTCTGCAGTGCACCAGTCAGTGCTGCTCTCCAGACAGAGCAGGAACTTCTCAAGCAATAGCTCTGCGGCCACAAAAAGACCCTTTAAAGTAGCAAATTTTACACTGTGGTCTAAAGACAGAATCATCAGGGACAACTTTAGCTCAGAGTTTTAAACAAAGGCTGAGTCTGATTTATTTTTCTATAGTAACAGCTTTATGCCGTTTTCCTAAAAGACCACAACTAGGTCACGCCTTCTATTGGCTCTCAAACTTCACAAATTACCAAATATACCAAGAGAATTTGGATTAGAAGTAGAGAAGCCCTTGTAGAGAGATGAAGAAAATGCTTAAAAATGCACAAACTGACCCAGAGAAAGAAAAATAATAATTTAAAGAGATTCCTTGCAGTTTTCTAGGGAGAGAGAACATGATCTACAGGTGCTCATCGTTACAACCAGAAAAAACACGAAAGGTTTCTGCAACTCAGAGCAACTGGACACACCTGAAAGTCAGAGCTTCATAATTTTTCATTACAAATGCTCAAAAAAAGGGTTTTAAGTTCACAAGACCCCAAAAAAAAAAAAAAAAAAAATCTGAAGAGGGCTTTATTTTGGGGGGTTTACAGAAGACTTTTTGTGTGTGTGAAAGTAAACATTCATTTCACATTTCAAAAAGTATGAATTTCTCAAAGTTTTTCCCCAAACACTAAACTGTTTGAATACAAAACTCAGTACTCCAAGCCACATTTTGTTCTGATGCATCAGCAAAGGTCAGGCCCTTAGACTCTCCTTCCAGTGTATTCTAATAGCAGTTTTGATTGCTCCATTATAATTTAGCAATAGGTTCACATTAATTTCAAAAATCTTACTATGAGGCATTATCCAAACAAAGTAAGAAACACTTTAGATTGAACTAATCTAAAAACCCTACTTATGAGGCATTACCCAAGCAAAATAAGTAACAAATCCCATAAAATTTATCTAATATCCTCTTAAAAATTATTGCTTTGGAGAAAAAAAAAAGTTACTTAAAAGGATATGATACTATTAGCATACAATCTAATTTCCTGACATAATTTTGAAGCAAGAACAGATAGCCAGGGCTAAAACACACAGGAGCCACAGAGGCTTCACCTCCCTAAGGCTGGTCCCAGAGCCCAGCAGCAGCACCCTCCAGCCCCCCCTCTCACGCAACTTATCTCACCCTCCCAAGCATTTTCCTCTCTGAATTCAGAAGGGTTGTTATCACTCACTTTTGCCAGGCCAGCCAGGACTCCTCAGGAATCTTCTTTGCAGAACTCCTGCTGCCTTCAAGCCTCAGGGTTAAGAAATTCCTCTTCTCTAGCTGTAGGGAAGCACCATGGCCGTGTCTTCTCACTGCCAGCCCCGCAGGAAACCAGAGCTTCACTTGGACAGATTCCCTCCCCCTCAGAGCCTGATACCCCCGAGATGCAGGGCAGCTGTGAGGAGAAGCTCTCAGCCCTTAATCACATCTTTTTCACCTGGTTTCACTTAGGTACTTACTCAGACCCAGAGTATTTCAAGGAGAAAAGGCTTTAAACAAGAGGCACCTGATGCACCTGTCTGCTTTTCCCCATGTTTATGTATTTGGCAGAAATCACAAATTATTATTTGTTCCTTAAAGCTTCTGGGATCTTTGTGGTATCATCTATCTTGAACCACAAACAGTTTTCTTGCTTACTGCTTCAGAGATCGTGTAGCTAAGGCCACCCAAGCACTTCTATTTTAAATGTTACTCCATTAAGTAGTAGCCACTTTTAAATTAAAAGCCTGGTGATTTTTTGTTTTAAAAAAATACTGAATTTTTTGTACTGGAGAGAACCACTTCCACTGCAGCAACAGAGCTTGTTGTATTAAGGCAAACCAGTCTTTCTTGTAACACATACATGGTAACCCTAGTACATTCCCATATTAAGTCTCAGGTCATATACAGCATTAAGAAAAATGCTACAACTCAGATTCCCATCTGCCATGCCCCCCAGGAGGAACCAACAGCATCATTTTATATGACTGATCTCACATCCAGTTTTACATTTGAAAATTTTTGTCCATATTCAGAAACATATTAAGCAAACATTTAACCCCACCCCTGTCAGTCCTCTCCTATCCCAGCCTTTCTGAAATGAGTCATTAACTGTATTTCATCTGTTCCGTTCCAAAATCCTCAAATTCAGCTGCAAAAATGGAACCCCTTTGATCTTAGATTGCCACTAATTCATAATTGATAAACTCAGCCTGGAAGGATGGGAAAAGCTTCATCCCCATTAGTCGTTCCCCTTAATATCTTCTGGTGCTTCAATTATGCAAAACCCAACTCTCAGGATCTGACTCTCTTCCAAAATGTGAGGCAATGGGGGAAAGAGGAAAGATCAAGTTATTCCAGCTGTATCTCTGTAATGGCATAGATGTCACAAGGCTGATATCCAACACTGAGAAATTCTGTTTGTTTTCTGAGCTGTTGCTTTGTAGAATTCCCAAGGCATCTCATAATGATTTCAGAAAGCTCAGCAGAGAAGGACTCATTCCCCTTTATATTTTTTTTGGTCAAGTCATTAGGCTTTGTGCTGGAATGACCCTTTTTGGCCCAAGGCACTAAAAGCCTTAGAGTAATAGATAATCTGGTGAGTAAGCAAGAAGGAATAATTAATACAAGTAATTTTGCTCTTTATTCTGTAGAGAAGAAACTGTCATTTCTTTCTGAAGATGCTTGAATTATAAATGCTGAGAATATGAGCACCATGAAGAAAAGAGTACCATGCAGACATCAGGGGGCCAAAGTGTGTTTTTCTACTGAGAGACTCTGACAAAAGTGGGATTACACAGCAGAGAAGTTGGCCAAACAGGCTGAACAGGCAGATGCCTACATCACCTCTTATGAATAACCAGCAATCAAAAATATATATTTAGGACTGTGACAACCATCCAAGCCTCTAGGTTGTTTGGATTAAAAAATCATTAAACTTACATTTTTCCTAGATGAAACTGTACAACCATGCAGCAAGCTCCCAGGAACTGGGGGTAATTAGGCTCCAATTGCACAGGTGCTGTTCAAACAAGAACTGATTCTGAGCACAGGACATCCCACTGACATCAGGTGCATCCCCTCTTTAGGACATTTCAGTTCCACAGTTTTCCAGAATTCACTCACATTAGCACAAAAAGGAAAAAATGTAGTTTTCTTTTTTGCTGGCTGATAAGTGACTGGTGGACTTAGTGCTCTAGGAAAATGTGAACTCGATCTGAAAATTTTCTTGGAGTAGGATTAGGATAAGGTTTCTCTCCTGGAGATCATCACAGTTTTTCTGTTTCTGGTGCTTATGGGATCCCTGCTGTCATTGTCACTGATTTTCTATAAATTTTATTCTCCTCCTCACCTGTCCTCATCTGTCAAACTTGGTTAACAGGTCCTCTCGCTGCTGGGAACTTTGGGATATACCCAGAGTACAAAGGCATAAGCTTCCTTTCTGCAGCAAACTATGCTTAAGAAAAACAAAAATATTTCGCAGAGAAATTTACATCTTCCCTTATGTGCAGTGGGTTTTCCATAGCAACATTAATTAAAGTCAAAGGCTTAGAGCAAATGTCTTCCCATTGCATTTATTGCCAGAATATGTCAAGGCCATCACATAGACTTATAATTTTCTTTTACATTTTAAGGGCTAAGCCATTCTCCAGGGTTCCTTTGCTCTGTTTTCATTTCCGTGCTTACACCCTTTCAATACTTGGAAACTGCAGGCTAGAGCACATCCTTCATAAATAGATGCTATCTGCCCTCACTGACCATTCCCCTTTCCCCCTTTCCTCTTTGCCATGTGCTGCAACCCACCTGCTGCTACTTTTGCCCCTCTGGCAGTCTCATTCTTCCCCAAATTTCCTTCTTCTTCTCAAGAGAAAAACACATTTAAGCCTCAAGTTGATGGAAGTAAACTGTAAGCTTTCTTCCTTGGGTAGGGGCTGTCCTGCAGGTGACAGAAGTTCAGAGCTCTGGAGTGGCTGGAAGGTTTTGGGAATCCATCTCCCAGCAGGACTGGGACCATTGATCCAGGGCTGGTTCTTGCCTTACATTTTGCCTCTCCTGCATTGCTGCATGTTCTCCCTTTGTTTTTATTTTTCACAGACATCTAGCAAAAGAAAAAACAACCCTGTACCTCAAAAACATTTTAATAATTCATATTCGACTCCAGTTACTGCAAGTTTAATAAACAAGTACTTATTAGCATATAATCATTTCTTCTTTAAATGGGCAGTTTTTAGGAATGAAACCACAATAATTACCTCTAAGAGCATGTATGAATAACAAACATTCAGTCCTCCTGTTTTTGTTGTTTTGTTCATTTGCATGAAAGCATGAGAGCCATCCTCACTGTTCCCTTGCCTTTGTTTTAACAGTTTTGCTTTTAATTACACTGAATATTCAGCTGGGTTCAAACCCAAACTTGCATGTGAAAGAGCTATACATAGCAACCAGCTCATCCTGGAATCCATTAAAAATAATAAGGGATTGAAATGAGATTATTTCAAGAGCTCTCTTGCATTCATAGGAAAACAGATTATAGATTTATTGCTCTTGCAGAGAAGCACTCCCAGATAAAGGAGATGCAGGCGATAACATTGAGGCTTCCTGTTTTTTACCTTTTGCCCACAGAGCAGAACCATGAGAATTTCCAAGCTAATTTCATACTTGAAAAACAGCTTGCCATGCACTGATAGGCTGCTATCCATCTCCATGCTGAGACTGATTTTACTTTAAGCACAGCAACACACCAAGATTGTTCAGTTCTGCATCCTCCTTCCTTTATCCCTCCCTTGGGATGCTTTGCAGGCCCTCATGAAATTCAAGTTAGGGCTAAATGGAAGCAAGGGAGAATACAGTAGCCTGTAAAAACTTAAAATAAATTAGATGTTAAGTGGCAACAACAAACACAGCTGCAAGGAACAGAAGAGCAGGTTAAAAAGCTGACTTAAATCTCCAGAGAGGGTAACCCAGCAGCCTCAGAATCATGCTGCAGCAGGAGGTTTGACCACATCCCTGCCACCCACCCTTGCAAGCCCAGCCAGCCTCTCAGAGGGCTCCAGTGAAGTTTGGGCTCAACAGCATAAAAAGTAGCATGGTGACTGGAGGGCAGACCCCAGTGCCAAACTGCAGCCTGTCACCTCAGCTGCCACTCCTCTGGGAGAATGAAGGCTGTGTTTTCATTCCAGGGGATGTTTATTATTATTTCTCTCACTTAAAAAAAAAATGGTTATTTTCATAAAGAGCAGCTTTCCAGCACTCCCACTCACAGCAAGAAAATCAAAAAGTGACCTGAAGACTCTAGGTTTCTCCTTCTAGTACTTGAGTGGGGAAGCTTCCCAGTCAGAAGAAGAAACTCCACCTTAGCAAGATAACGAATTGGTTTTGGAGACCCGTGTTCTGGAGCTGTTTAATGGGAAAGAATATGAAGGGAGAACAATTTTGACTCTCTCAGCAGACAAAAATAGTATCTTTCTAAGTCTAAAGTCAGTATCTTTCCAAGTCCAGGGCTACAAACAGCAGCCAGTGTGAAGCAGCAGCATGTTCCCCTGTGCCAGATAAAGTATGGCCTTTCAAGGTTTTTTTCAGAACAGAACATCTTCCTTTGGACCAGAGTAGCTTACACAGCTCCAGTTTAGGCTACTGTGCTTTAGCCTGTGCCCAAGAGAGGCTGTGGTTAGAGCCAAATGAACAGGATAAACATGCAGTTGTTTTACTGACTGTCATGCACCCCCAAGTGCTGTAACAGGAGTTAAGTGTCAGTATCAGGAGGAAGTTGGCTTTGAAATTTTCCTTCTAGCTGCTTGCAACCTCCAGCTCTCAAACTAAATGAGCTGAAGCTTAGCTCTCTGTAAAGGTCTTGCATTTGCACTATACCAGCAGAGCTCAGGAATTCCTCTGCATCATGCAGACTGCTCTAAGAGTTGAGCACTGCAAAGCACAGTGGGGTCTTTTGGTGTAAGGCAACAGAAGTTCCATTTTTTCTTACAGATTCCACACTTCAAGGTGTGGGATTTTTTTCTAAGATTGAATTTAGATTAATTGAACATTTGTGTAACTCAGTTTTCTAGCAGATCCTTAGCTGATATAAATTAATTTAGCTCTGCACCATATTCCTAATTCTTACTTTCTTGCCAAGCCAGGAATGATCTTTGGTGGTAAAACACAACCAAGATGACTACATTTGAACATTCAAGCCTCAGCTTCAATGAGGTTAAGGACTCATCAATTTACCTTCATTTTGATATTCCTCATTCCAAAACCTGAAGAGGAAAAGATTTTATTTCAGATTCCTAGACTTTTTCCACTCTCAATATGAACTCAAGAGCATAGGAGACTGTGACTTGTGTCTTTTTTTAAACTCATTTTCCCTGGTGCATTGGCATAGAAGAGTGCTGGGCAAATTAAAAAAAAATAATAAACCAACAAAAACCAATGACCATATTTGGATCTAACCCAGTTTGGGAATCCCTGGGATGCAGAGAAATTTCAACTGACTACCAAGATCTTGCTGTGTAAAAAAAGTCCTAGCTTCTTTTTAAATATGTTCCAACCAAACAAACAGATTAAGTGCTTTCATTTAACTATGATGATAAACTTTGATGGCTTTGCCGTTTACAGTAATCATTTTTATGTGCATTTAATGTTATTTTTTACTCCAAAATGCTACACATAAAAAAGACCAACTTCATTTTAAATATTCAGCATTTTTGCTATTTGAAAATTCCTTTTTTTTTTTTTTATTTCCTTCTTATCAGCAAAGCACTTCTGGGCCAAGGAGAACATCACGTTTCAAATGCATTTCAGTTGATTTAAATTAATATTTTGTTTGTATTCAAAAGAGCTGGCTAATAGATGGGCACAAGCATTTTTTCACACTATTTGGAATGTTATAAGCAGAGTAGTGGTTATTTCTTAAAGGTTTGGTGATCTTTCGAGGTCCCTTCCAACCCCTATGATTCTATGACGTTTCCACAGTTTATTCCACTTGGATCATTGATCAAAAGCCCTGTGCTAAAAACTGGGGAAAGGAGGTACCACATCTTCTCAGGATTAAGAGTTAGACAATAATATTATCATTCTTTTGCTTTACAAACAAGTGCCTATCACAGTGTGCTTGAAAAAAAAAAAAAAAAAGAATTTCCAGAATCCCAAAAAAGAACAAAGCAGGGAAGCATTTCTCTCCCTAATTCTATATTTCCGACGAGCTCTTTTCCAAGAATATAGAAAGCTGGAGATAAGAATGAATCTTTTAATGAAAAGGGGCATGAATGATTTCTATTGCATTTAATAACCACTTCATCACTGTCACCAGATGAAAGTGCTGTGTTGGATTCTGTAGCTGACAACAGTGGTGAGGTAGAGTCTTCAATTTGGAAGCTGTGCCCCCTGCCCCCCACCATCCTTTACAAACTGATGGAAGAGAACAGTATCTGAAGTTACCTTTTCACTGCTGAACACTCCAGATAGTTTTAATCTAGAGGCTGGTAGCAATCTAGTACAGCAGGATGGAGCTCAGTTTGTATTTATCATTGTATTTATCAGAGTTAAGGTCAGAGTGATGCCATGGTAATATTGCCCAGCTTCCAAGCTTCTGCTAAGAAGACAGTACCAGATGATGGATGACTGCTAAGGAAGTTGGAATCATTCCAGTAGGCATCTGCTATCTAGAAAGTGGCTGAGTTAACTTAGTACAAAACTGAGATTTAAGCTACAGGGTTCACTAAACTTCGAGATGCGTCCTGGGCTTCCAAAACCAAAAATAACTTTTTAAGTTGGGATTCCTGCCACGTTACTCCTGTTAGGAGCACAACCAACCTTCAGCTCACTGAGTCAAGAATGTACCTTCAAGCAGGAAGAATTATCATTTTGTTCCTGACATACCCACACTTTGTACCAAACATTTTCTTCTGTAAGGGTGACAGAGCCCTGGAACAGGCTGCCCAGGGGGGTTGTGGAGTCTCCTTCACTGGAGACATTCAAAACCCGCCTGGACACGTTCCTAGGGGATGTACTCTAGGGGGCCCTGCTCTGGCAGGGGGGGTTGGACTAGATGATCTTTCGAGGTCCCTTCCAACCTCTAGGATTCTATGATTCTATGATTCTATGATTCTTTGTGTACATACACTGTTACAGCCCTAAATTTTCCCATGGGTCTGACTTCTCTGAAAATTTAACAGGCACACAAAGAAGTTTTCTCTGTTCCTGAGTTGAAACTACTGGAGTCACTCTGGACCAGCTGTGCAAAGGAGTCAACACAACATCACCACCTGCTTGTGCAAAGTCCTCACTGAGAATATCATCAGGATAATTTTAAAAATGCTCTGGAAGCATTAACTGTTGTGTTACTATGGTTAACAGGAAGCAGTTAAAGAGCCCAGAGAGGAGCCAGTGGAGATGGAAGCTCTCAGACTTTCTCTGCTACAGTTAGCACAGGCCATGACAGGATCTACCAATAACATGGAGGAAACTCAGGGGAGGAAGGTAATTACATAGCCAAGACCCACACAGCACAGACTGCTGCAGTGTGAGCACCACAGTTTTACACAAAGAATTCACTTATGCCATTATCCAAGAGGACAGAGTACAGGGAAGAAAGTTTTCCTCTGCAGGGCAGATGAAGGAGGAGAGCACTGAGAAGCAATAATTAGTAAAATAATTGGCTGCCTGCTTCGCACAGTTGCCACAAAATGTTTACACTGTCAGTGCCATGGATGTGTTGGCTTGCCAGAGTCACAGCTGTGCCAAGGAACTGTCTACTGCTGGAGCTGCTGTTGCTTTTCTCCTTGTAGGAATATGATGCACCCCTGGGTCACTGCTTCTATTCCCCTGCTATCCTAGGCACTGCATCAGGAAACTATATTATTACCCTCCTTCTGAAACCTAGATTTTTGGCCCCCATGATTATTATCAAGAACAAGTAGAACATCTCGAATCTGTTTTTAAGAAATGAAGATACTATGCTGTCTGATAAAGAATCTGAGTTAAGGTTTCTGGTTTTTAAAAAACTAGTAATAATTTGGAAGCTTCTGTGTCAGAGAACAAGAAAAAGACTTTTTTTTTTTTTTTCCCTGCTGTAGAGAAAGAAATGTAAATTTCTTACATTCAGGAAAAATGTTGAAGAAGGATATGCTCTAAGGAAAGGCATGCAGCATACAGTAACTTACACTTTATGTGTAAAGAAAGCTTCTAAGAGCACAATCCTGAAAGGTGCAGCAGGCTCCCTGTCATTGCTGCTGTCAGTTCAAGGTGGTGTTGAGCAGCCTCAGCACACTGCAGGATTTACATCTAACAGCTATCTGATCCAAAAACCAAACTGTTCAATGAATAAAATCTCTGTGTGCTATATCAGGACATGAGAAGATGGCCTGCACTGCTGAGAGATTAAGATTATCAAGTGAATAAATCTAGCATGTAATAGATAAAACACATACCCATTAAAAATATAAATCTCTCAGCACTGAGAAATGCATTCCCAGCCCAGCCTCTGAAAACCTTCAAGACAGGCACATCCAGCATCAGAACAGATGGTGAAGATGAACAATAATTGCTTTCCAAGCATCCATCCCCACAAAAGTAATGAGCACAGGCCCCCAAAAGAGACAGATAATAAAATCAAAAGAAAAATGAAGAGTATCTTTGAAACATCTAGGATTTGATCAGAACAGGTGGGAATCTCCGTTTTGAAATATGACATACTTGAGGCAAACCCAGACATTTCCAGCTATTTTCTAATAGCTTAGGAGGCACTGCCTCGATTTCAGTTAGAAATTTTCATCAACTTTTATAGGTAAGAGGAGTTTAATTGCAACAGACTTCTTGATTTCAGTCAGTCCAAAGTAAATCCAAGTTCCACATGATTTTGTCCTGACCCTTTGCTGACCTTGGAAATCACCTTCCCTTCTAAAGGCCCCACAGGTCCTGTTGTTTCACTTTGAGATTTCTCCTGGTGTGTCTCAGACCAGAAGGCACCGTTCATCTTCCCTCATTTAATTTATTGCAACCACACTTCTACATTTACCTAAGGCCCTGGGAACACTCAGGAGGAAACTTAGCATCACTGTTTTTAAAAGAAGTTGCTACCAACAGGGATCTTGGGCAGCTAAAATATAGCTGAAGCATATAATGGCTGTATCATTATAGTTCTCCTCTTACTGTAACAGAAACTCTACACAGAAGTCATCCCTGATGATTGAACCTTTCTAGTTCTTGTCTTTTTTCTCTCAAAATCCCTGTAACAGCCTCCAACTCAGGGCACCTCTGTCATAGCTCAGACCAGTGCAGGTTACTTCTGCCTGTGGCCCAAGCTGACAGAACACAAACCCATCCAGGGGGCATCCAGCTCCAACACCCATCTGAGTAACCCTGAGCCCAGTTCTGCTGGGAGGACCTTTGCTGTGACCCCAGGACTCCCTTCCTGCAGGCAAGTTCTCCTTCAGACAGTCCAACATCAAGTCTCACTAAAATAGTGATGCCTTTCAGGCTTAAAAGAAACAGAAAAAGGCTTTTTAAGCCAATGGAGAGAAACAAAACCATAAAAAATAGCTGAAAGCTCAAGCCTTTTAAGCTACGATGCAGCACACTGATAAAAAGCACAAAGTTGCTGGAAAAACTCCCACTAGGCAGGTGTCCCACCTCCATTCTGCACCTCAGTGGGGCTCAGCTACATCCCTCTGGTGAGAACTTCTGTCTTTCCTGATTTTCAGCCCTTAGAAGAGTTTTCCAGTACACCTTGCTGTTTTGGAATGACTCAGGGAAGTCAAGCTCCAGAAGAGAGAGGGTAGTAGGAAAAGGCTCATTATTAATGATTTAATAAGCAATTTGGGGGAGGGTTTAGGTCTGTGCCAACTCAGCCTGGAGTTTCAGGACACAGTGTGTGAGGGGAAGGACTTCTGCTTGCTCTCTCAAGCTGTTGTGTTACATCTGATTGATAGCATGACACTACTTGTTCTAGCCTATAACCTTGAGCTTGTAAACTACACAGGGAAGAATTTACTGAATCAATCTTAGCCACTATTGAGAATTTTAAGTGAGGAAAAAAAGAAGGCAAGGAATAAGAGGTATCTAGAAGATGTGGTTTTGAACAGTAATCCTTTCATGGCTCAGTGCAGTGCACCTCACAGTCCACAGTTTTCATTTAATTCAAGTTTTAGTTTACATGGCAAGGATACAGTAAGGACCTGTTTGCTTTACTCTGGAAGGATATAATCAATAGGAGAGATGTAGACATTTCCCCACTGATTAGCTGCATACACTGATGGAGTTTGTCACAGTAGCATGCAGAAATGCCTTTATTCCATTCTCAGTTAGCCTCAGACTTTGATTATTAACAGAAGCCAGAAAACTGTTTGGCAACTTTTCTATTAGGAAAGCAAATTATCATTGAAATAAAAGAACAATTTCCTAGTGGTAAAGAAGGCCTCATTAGTGTACAGAGAAAAACAATGAGAGCTGGAACACAGGTGCCACAGGTACTTACTGCAGTTCTGAGTTGCATGAACACCAGGCTAATGATGAGCCAGTAACATGCTGGCATCACAGATATGGAAAACTGCAAATTTAGCTCAATTAAAGGCATGGTAAACAGACCAAGGGAACTCATCTCCCTCACCCCAGTGCAGGTGAAGCTGATACTGGAACACTGAGCCTTGTTTCAAGTCCCCCACTGAAACAGAGATGGTGAAACCAGAGTACAGCACAAGGGCTACAGAACTAGATCTGTAAGATGTTCTGTTCATCAGAACCGTGGTTGGCAGGGTGATGTGTAGCAACAGGAGAATTACAACGTGATAGATTTGACCATTTCTTGGCAACCCCAGGCAACAGAACAAAGGACAAGCACAAGAAGGTCCAGCTTGGGAGGCTCAGGCTGGGCTTTGCAGAAAGTTTTCAGAGTAGCAGCATAGCAGAAGTACAGCCAAGGAGAGAGGTGGCAAGGTTTCCAACACTGCTAGACAAAGACACAGGTGACTTGATGCAGCACTGACAGTGGTTCCAGCTCTGAACTAATTTAAAATGAAGGTACCATATGAATACAAAGATGGTTAAAGCCTCCATTTAATTATTTTTGGATGAAAGACAAAGGGAGCAAATCTGGGTTCACATATATAAATATATAAATTAATTTTATCACATAAAACTCAATGGCTGTGCTACATAGAAGCAGCACCAACAGATGAAGTAGTTATTCAGATGCTCTGCCCCGCATTTTGCCTTTAGGTTCAAGAACACTCTGTTCAAGTATTTATAAAGACTTCCAGATTAATACTCTAAAGTGGATGCCTAATTTGCCCCACATAAAGTTGCACTCTCCTTGGCTCGTTCTCTTCAATGCCAGGCTGCCCTCTGTATTAGCATTCAACTTCCTTGAAACACAAAGAAAGTGTTGATGTTACAGAGCAAATACAAAATTAGCTCTGCATTTGCTCACCACTCCCAAGAGATACCTTGTTCTGTACTTCAGTCAAAGTACTAAAAAGACAGTTCCTGAAACTTTCCCCTCCTTTCAAGTTATTTCCCCTAGGTAAGGTTCCAGCAAACAGTAACTTGAGTGATTCAGTCTCTGATTTTCTTTAATTAGTAATTCTTTTAAATTCTACAGCTGATGTGCTGTGGATAGATGTCATTCAGAAATGACAGTTTATTCTTTGAAATGCTAGAAATAGGGGAATTTCCAGCAGGACTACAGCTCATGTGGTGAAGAATGCAACACTTCATTTCTATGGTTCATTGGGGATATTACAAGTAACCTTATTTCTGTCTAAAGGAGAATTCTGTTTGCAAATGACTTTCCAGAACCCCAGCAGGGGATTTTCACAGGGAATGGCAGATAAACCAGTTCCTATTGTTTCTTCACTTCAGCAACTGGATTTCCCAAGCATCTCTGCAATACACAAGTGACAGCACTGCTATACTCCCAAAATTTTATTTATATATAGAACTTACTGCAGCTGGCAGAGCAAAGCACAGCTGTTTATCACAGCACACCAGAAATGGTTCTTCAAACATGTCAGGGACTACAGATAGAGAGCTTCATCAGGAACACACCTTTCATACCTTTCAGAGAAAAGTTACTAACTCAGGGCTTTAAAGCAAGTAATGCCCCTAAGTGCAATGCAGAAAAGGACCCAATAATGGTACTGAGCTATGCTTGTACCTCTTGTGTAACTTCACAACCCCCTTCAAGACCCTTGCTTTGTCAGCCAAAAGAAACAGCTGCATGCCACTTATTAAGACAAAGACAATTTGTTTCCTTATAGGAACTCTCCCCTTTGCCATAATTAAAATACTGATCAAAGTAAACATATATAAGAAAGGCTACCACTGGCTGGTTTGGTTAAAAAAAAAAAAAAAAAAAAAATGAAGCATGCAACCTCCCATTCTGATGTTCCCAGAATGGAAGAGACCAAAATATCAGACATTCACATAAACAATCAACTATTCTTTTTCTATGCTGATGTTCATAATCCCTAGGCATCTGAGCTGAAAGCTTGACTGGGTGAAATGAGATTTCCCCCTACTGACCTCCATCTTTTTCTCCTCAAAGTAATGATAAAAATGGGATTTTCAGAGAAACAAAAGCCTATGCAAAAAGCCATTCCATACTAAATCTATTGAGCAGTTTACTTGCCTCAACATTACAGAAGCAGTGTTTCCAGACACTGCAAAATAACTACTTCACTCCACCAAGCTTTTCTCCATACTGTGCTGAGTTTTAACAGAGAAGTCTCAACTCCATGCACATACCAGACTATTAATACTATGGTCAGAATCTAGAACAGTTTCAACATTATGTTCATTTTCACTGCCACTCTCCTCTCTGAAAAACTAAACATTGCCACCTACTGACTTTGTCAAAACCTGAACTTCAAATGAGTTTTTTATTCCCCACTCAGACACAACACCCAAGATGCATGAGAGGCTGTAAGGAAGGAGCACTACACCCCAGATAAAGCCATAAATTAATGACTCTTAATCTCAGCTATTATTGTTGTTTGATTTGTTCCACTGTTGTAACTACTTCAAGATGTCAAAGGTTAGTAATTTTAATCCAAGTTCTGACCTTGCAATATGAACATCAAGCACATATTTATATGATAAAAGATCCAACCATATGCAACGGAGACAACTGCATCAACCTGAGGACACAGCTCCTTACAAGCATTATACTTGCACTATATGTTCCAGATTTGATAGTCCAGGATGGAGCTTGAATTCTGTAGTAAAAGTCAGAAGTGAGATCTGTTGCTGCTTTTCCAAGAATTTTCAATGCCTATGCCTTGACAAATAAGGAAAAAGCTTATGATCACTCTTGCATTATCCAGCTCCAGCAGCACCAAAGATGTAAGTAAAACATGGCTTTATTCTTTTTACACAGTTACACTGACAAACAAGAAATACCTCTATATTCACAAAAGTTTTTCACAGTGTGTTAACAAGGGTTCTGCTGCGCAGTTGCTGCACATATTCCTTTGCCTGATCAAACCCAGTCTTTGGGGGCTCTGGAGGAGGAGGAGGCCCTTCCACCAGCTTCACAAAGTAGTGGCACCTGGAGATATTCATGATGCCAAACATGCCCTTGCCATGGTAACGAATCCTCTTCACGTACTTGCCTCTGCCTGACATGGATATAGCTGAAGGAAAAAGGTGGGCAGGGAGAAAGAAAGTTCAGTCAAGAATAAACTACTACATACCTGCAACTGAAGCACTGTCGTGCCAGTGTACTTGGGACTTCATGAGAAAAGTTAATTCCTTTTTTTTTTTTTTCTTTTTTTTTTTTTTTTTTTCATTACATTTAGCAGATTACTGCTCTAGAGGAACTCGTGAGGGGAATTAACACTCTCCTGGAGCACCAAAATGGTGAGTTCAGAAAGGATGCATGCAAAGAGAAATCTTTAGTAAAGGACAAATACAAAGGAGGCTACACTGAGAACTTAGTAGATTATATAACTCTTCTAAAGGTGGTAATAATTCCACTGCTTTTCAGGAGTTTGTCTCATGAATTCCTGAAAAAGTCTTACTTCATTTTCCCCCCTTTTTCCCTTTATTGCATACATCAGAGGTATGTTTAAATTATCTATATATCCATTTCTGCCCTAGCAGATAAAGCATCTTATAGCAGAGGCCTGGAAGGCTCCAAAGAATTCTTATCAAATCTACTTCACAATCCAGGTTACTTTAAGACTGAGGTCAGGTTAGTAACACTTATGCTCTATCAAGTGAAATGGGTATTTTTTCCCTTTAGGGCTAAAACCATCTACAAAGTAAACATTTCTCTAACATTTTCTAGGCAATTATATTCTGTAATTACAAGGTTATTATATAATCATCTATAACAAAACCTTTTTCTTAAAGTCTCCAGTCAATATTAATTTACTTTTATTATGCTTCTAACAAAAGCTTAGATTCTGATCCTGCAAAGCTTGTAGCACCAGCCACAGACAAAGCTTAAAGACTGAAATTATTTTGTAGGGTGGGATGACACTTTTCTGCACTGAAGAAAAAAGAAGTACCTATATGTAAATTTGATTTGAATTCCACATTGTGATTTCTTACTGCCATTTCCTGAGCTTCTAATAAGACCTGTAACAAAAGAAAAACAAATGGAAATAGTAGGAATTCAAGCAATGCCATTTCTTACTTCTAGAAAAAAAAAGTATTCTACAGAGATCAAAACTGTTAAAAGACAATACCTTTTAGATAAGTACATTTTTTGCATATACACTGAAAAGCCTCAGGACAACTTCATTACATTTTTGGGGGAAGAAGGAGGTGGAAAAAGATGGTTCCCACCAGCAACTGTCAGCCTTCCATCCATCAACCTTTGTCTAATTAGACTAGAAACAAATTCCAAGGGGGGCAAAATGAACTGAGGCCATTCAATATTTTCAGCTAGAACAGGATACCTCTGCCCTTATTATCCCAGAAATCAATGTTTTTGGCTGAGAAAGTAAGGAATCTGATACTCCTACCTACAGGGTATGAAAAGCTTTCATGGCTTTACAGAACTCAGTGCTTTCCCTGATGACATCCTTTCTCTCTTACAATGTTAAGAACCAAAACAAAGAGATACAACAGCCATCACTGACAAGAATTCTGCATTATTTACCATGAACTTAACACTAAGTATTGTTAGAGAGAGAGTACCAACTGATAATCATTACAACTAATTATCACTGGTAATCTTTATCATTATAAGTTAAAACATCCAGCACAAGCCACCTCTGCTTATTCACAAATCACAACACTGTGGGACCACTATAAATGTTGTTTGGATGTGTTGCTAAGAGGCTTCATAGAAAAAGAATAATACAGAAATAGAAATATCTCCAAACCCCTGGTGATGGGTATTAATTTGAAAGTTTTCTTGCAACTGTTAACACTGGAGTGTTAAAGAATACCACTACATACCTCTTTAATCACCTTTGCTCCCTTTTTATCACTAAATTCCAACTGAGCAAGAGCCTGATCAATGGACATTCCTTGTATCTGCAATCAAAATGTTAACATTAATTTCCACAATTACAAGTTTTTCCCTTCTTTTATCCAGAAGAGAAAATTTAAATTATTTTGCCATTATAGAAAGCAAATCATGTGTTCCCTTAATTACATTTTTTTCAATGTAGTATCCTACACACAGAACTTCTCTGTTAAATATTGAATAAATGTTGGTAAGATATCCCATTTATTTTTTCCTTACCAAGAAAACCAGACCATTACAAGCTTTCAAAGTTCCCTTTGACATCTACTAATAGGCAGAAAACAGCACAAAAAATCTTCAGTGAGTAATCTGCTTATGATCTTGGGTTCACATTTGAGAGCATGCTAGAATAAAACAGCTAAACCAAACTACAAGCAACTGTTTGCCTGCACAGCTGCCTGCTCTTCCCCAGGACTCTATTATGAAGATGCTAATTAGACTGTGATTGAAGTAGGCCATTAAGGCAAATACAGCAATTAAATTTTATGTTCTAACAAAGACAGTACAAAGTACTTTTTGCTTACCAGCTTTGCCAGATACCACATCTTGTTGTTGCTGTATTTTATTTCCCTCCGGCAGTGATATATTTCCTAGATGAAAAAAAAAAAAGTTTAGAGAACCAGTAACTTTGCTGTGAAAACAACATCTGCTCCATAATCTATTTTCTTACTGGGAATAAAATACTATGACTACTCTAACATGAACATACCAAATCAGGGATGCTTTCAGTTCAAATGTGAAAGGTATTACAAAAAAATGTAGCTGTCATATAGAAAATGTTAATACAATCTTATGAGAATTAACTTAAAAGGCCCTGAAAATGATATTTGGAAAATTTTCCATCACATCTTCCTTTCCTGCTCCTCACCTATTGAAGCAGTGTAAAAATTACATCCCATTCAGTCTTAAAAACACTGTTCTGCTGTCCAGCCAACTTACTGTCCTAACCCTGACTAAATGGTATTTCCAGAATGAACTTAGTTCTTCAGAAATGAAGAAAAGTTTTAAGTTTGATTGGCATAAAGAGTTTTCTTCAAAGACCATTTAACATTATCACTGTACCAACAGGGACCAAAACTAGCCAGAAAAATTTAAAATCAATACAAATTTGAAAGGAGATGGCATTCACTATGCACAGACAGAACTGATTTAATAAGTGAGTGGGTCAATAACTGCATTTTCAGACACACTGCACTGGTCAGCCCAGTACAAAGCATTTGTTTCTATACCCTAGACCCTCCTGTTAACAGAAGTGATAAATGCTTATGGCACACATCCAAAAAAACCAAACCAAACCAAACCAAACCAAAACAAACAAACAAAAAAACAACAAAAAAAAATCCCACTACCCTTTTCAGCTTAATTTGGCTGAGCAAGTGCTTAATCAAGGCCACAATACAAATTCCCAATTAAGAACAATTACTAGAAATGGATTTCCAAAATATCAGTTCTTGAAAAAAGGAAAATAATGAATAATTCACCTAATTCCTCAGAGAGACAAAGCAGCATTGAAAGCAGTCCCTTCAGTGACCAAATACATAACACTGAGTTTCCATGAGCAACTTAAGAGGCTTGTTTCTGTTAGTGTTTAATGGTACTTCACAACTATAAAATTAATCAGTAGGAGGGAACAGGGAGAACCAGCCACAAACCTGCTGTTATCAGAAATCAACCTGTTATGACATTTTTAAAAATGACCATGTTATTTATGCTGACTTTTCCAGAAGTTCTCTTGAACAATCAAAAGGCCCATACAGGTAACACGAAAAAAATTTTAGATTTATTTTTTGCTTTTGTTTATGATTCAGCAAACACAAGTTATTATTCAACAGACTGAAGAAACAACTGCACATTACAGTCTATACAGAAACAACACTTCTGCAGTCCTATGCCATCTTCTCCCCATGTCCCTCTCCACCTAACTTTAGAGCCTCTCCATTTACAGGTCAAATTTCAAGTAAGCACTATGACCTCCTTGTAGTTCAGCAACTCAGAGGAGTTTGCAGTTTGCAAACCTTTGCAGTTTGCATCACATATTAGGCAGGTGACCAACCACAAGCCACTTGAAACTCCAATATAACTTACAAATGGAAAGCACTTGAAATAATGTTAACTGTTACAATTTTCATATGCTAAACTGACTAAAATCTTAAACAATGTCTTAACTATAAAATTAAGTGTCTTGGGACAATCTGTTAAAAAACTGCTGAACACAAACAGGCATGGAAATTCACAAGTGTAACCTTACAGCTGGTCTGCGAGGTTCTCCAGGCAGCTGTGGGGGATAAACAACCCTGTTCTTTTTCTCCCACTTCCCCAGTTTCTGCAGGGATGTGCTCGTGTGGATGCAGGACAAAGGAAAGAGGCTACCAGCTGCCAGCCACCTGAAAGACAAGAGCACAGTCTTTGCTGCTGAACACAACTTCTTTGCTCCTGCCCAGTCCATCCAGAAATTTGTGAACTTACCAACCCTGATAGAGAACACTTGGCTACTCACAAAAAGCTGCTGAAGTTCTCTGTAATTTATGCTGAAAGGACTTTTTGATTCAGCAAGAAGTTTCAGGCTTCCTAAAGCAAGCCATGAGCCCAAACTGACACTGGTACAGCAGGATATTCTGTATTAAGTATTCTGTATTTCTGGATTGACAGGAAGCTGAACAGGAGCCAGCAGTGTGCCCAGGTAGCCAAGAAGGCCAATGGCATCCTGGCCTGTATCAGGAACAGCGTGGCCAGCAGGTCCAAGGAAGTGATTCTGCCCCTGTGCTCAGCCCTGGGGAGGCCACAGCTTGAGTCCTGTGTCCAGTTCTGGGCCCCTCAGTTCAGGAAGGAGATTGAGGTCCTGGAGTGGGTCCAAAGGAGGCAACTGGGCTGGTGAAGGGACTCGAACACAGGCCCTATGAGGAGAGGCTGAGGGAGCTGGGGGTGTTGAGGCTGGAGAAGAGGAGGCTCAGGGGAGACCTCATCACTCTCTACAACTCCCTGAAAGGAGGTTGGAGCCAGGGGGGGGTTGGGGCTCTTTTCCCAGGCAACTCTCAGTAAGACAAGAGGGCACGGTCTTAAATTGTGCCGGGGGAAGTTCAGATTGGATATTAGAAAGAATTTTTTCATGGAAAGGGTGATCAGACATTGGAACGGGCTGCCCAGGGAGGTAGTGGACCCTTGGTCCCTGGAGACATTTAAAAAGAGCCTGGATGTGGCACTCAGTGCCATGGTCTAGTGATTGCAGCAGTAGTTAATCAAGGGTTGGACTCGATGATCTCTGAGGTCCCTTCCAACCCAGCCTATTCTAAGATTCTATGATTCTAAGTGTCCCCAGCTTGTCCAAGACACAGCCACTGCTGTGATCATTACTCACATATAACTCATTTTTAAAAATGCCCAGCCAGTACTCAGGGGACTTCCACCAATAACATTTTTAGCAGGAAATATTTCTGTTTTTTCAGGGGGGTGACTATTGACAAAGTATTATAAGTTAGCAAACATTCTGAAATTTGAAAGTAAATATATTATAAGCAGCTTTCAAAATGCAATAAAACTGATATAAAATTGCTGATAGAAAGGGTTTCTGGTTTTCAGTTCTCTCACCTCAGATTCAGAAAAACCAAGCTGCATCTTGCCCCCTGCTGACTAAAGCAGACACTGATAAAACAGTACTGAGCAATTACAATAAAGAGTTCTAAACCAGACACTGAGTTTCACTTGGGCTTGAACGGCTTCACGTGGGTAGCCAAAATGTGCAAAGCTTTTTAAAAAAGTGACTGGATAACACAACATGTTGATAAGTTTCAAAAGGCCTTTGTACACCATAAAGGTTTCACATCCTGTCAGCAGAGGGTAGCATAATATACACGTGTTAAGGAATAATTTTTCAGATATTTACCAAAATTCCACTCATCAAGAAAGATATTAATCATCATTAGCAGATGTAGTATCATTAATACATAAAAATATTTAACAAGCACATCATTATCACAATTTAACTTAAGCAATAATGAACTAAGTATCATCTTCCTGCTATCAGCAGGACACATTAATACATTCAACAAACTCAGGAATCTACAACCCCTCTACTGCAAGGAAATCCAACCTCAGATGGAAAGCAACTCTGTCAACTTTAGATAGAAAAAAGAGAACAGAAATGGGTTGTAACCAAAAAACAAAAACCCATCATACATAGGTAAGCAAGGAGAACAAGACAGGAAAAAGCTGAGAACCCTTCTAGAAAGACTCACACTTAAGAACCAAGCAGGAGACATACAGACTGAAGAACTAAGTAAAACAAACAATTAGCATCTAACTGTTGAACTGCAAGGCAAGATGTGTCTCTTTCTTCTTCCTTCAGTGACACGGATCTCTGCAATTTCACTCCATAAGCCCTAGCAGAGACCAAAGCTCTGCCCTTCGAGAACCCACATCAGCCTTTCTTCCAAAGTTTGCAGATGAGCTAACAGTGACCAGTGCTGCCCCAGCACACTTTGCTCTTCCTCTGGACCGAGGAGAAAGGCGAGCAACAATGCAAATGACTGAGGAGAGCGTGGAGGGGACCCACAGGAACTTTGTTACTGTGATCTGCACCATAAAGCCAGAAATGTGGATGCCCGATCGAAAGGGTTCAGAAAAGAGAGATCTCCATTGCCCCTCCATGGTGCAACGAGACACTACAAAGACACGGAGCGACCTGCTCCCCATAGCTCCGGAGCAGAGTGAGAAGCCAGCACGAAGGCCGAGCCAAGCGACCCGGGAGACACCAGCCCCGGACCCCCCCCTGTCCCATTGCCTGAGGTGCCAGAGGACAGGGCCTGCTCGGGTACCAGGGCAGAGCTACGCTCACCTCTCCGGACGCAGCCAGCCAAGGAGACCGCAGACCGAGGCACTACCTGAAAGGGAGCAGCACGTTAGGCAAGGAATAAGCGAGACACCCCCCCCAAACCAGCGCTCCGCTCCGTCCCCTCAGCCTTACCCGTGCCCAGCGCCCAGCGCGCCGCCATCTTCCTCGCTTGGCGGCAACCGCCTCCTGCTCACACGTAGTGACGTGTATTGTTTGCGACGGTTTTGCGACGGCGGCGGCGGCGCTTGGCGGCAGCGCCCGCGGCTACCGGCGGCGGCGCGTGGGGCGGTGCGGGGCGAGCGGGGCCGATGGCGGCGGCAGCGGGAGGGGTGCGGGTGCTGCCCGCATCGCCCAACTGGTACAGCAGCCGCTGCAGCGATGCGAGCGGCGATGGCCGCCTCTTCGGCTTCGCGGCGAGGCACCGCGTCTGCCTGCTGGATGTCAGCGCCGCCGCACCGGAATTTTACGGTAGAGCCGCAACCTCCGGGTACCCCGGGCCCGCCGGCAGCCCTCCCCGGCACCACTCTTCAACCCCGGGTTTTATAGGAGAGGCGCGGGGCCGCCCCTCCGCCGGCAGCCGCTCGGACACGTGGGGAGGCGGGAGCACCGGGGGGGGGGTGGGAGCCCCGGGGAAGGGGTGCGGGATGGGGCAGGTTCCGTGCGGTCACGGGGGTTCCATCCCGGGCTCTTGCTGTCGGTGCAGGAGAACTCATCGGGCACACGGAAAGGATCTCCGGGTTCGCCTTTTGCCGATGCCCCGGGCAGAGCAACCTCTGCGCCAGCAGCTCGGACGACGGGAGCGTCAGAATCTGGGACACCGGAGCGCTGAGCGGGGTGGCCGAGTACACCCTGCACCAGGTGGGGTGCGGGACGGGAAAACATCACCGGGGGGGGTGGTTTTATGTAGGTCTTGCAGACAAAGCAGGGTGATGTTACTGTAACCAAGCATGAAATTCAGTTGCGCTGAAATCAAAGCTTTGAACACTTCTGGACAGCTTTTCTCCTTTTTTCCTCTTTTCCTTTCTTCCTTTTCTTCTTCCTTCCTTTTCTTCTTTCTTCCTTTTCTTCTTCCTTCCTTTTCTTCTTCCTTCCTTTTCTTCTTCCTTCCTTTTCTTCTTCCTTCCTTTTCTTCTTCCTTCCTTTTCTTCTTCCTTCCTTTTCTTCTTCCTTCCTTTTCTTCTTCCTTCCTTTTCTTCTTTCCTCCTTTTCTTCTTTCCTCCTTTTCTTCTTTCCTCCTTTTCTTCTTTCCTCCTTTTCTTCTTTCCTCCTTTTCTTCTTTCCTCCTTTTCTTCTTTCCTCCTTTTCTTCTTTCCTCCTTTTTTTCTTCCTTCCTTTTCTTCTTCCTTCCTTTTCTTCTTCCTTCCTTTTCTTCTTCCTTCCTTTTCTTCTTCCTTCCTTTTCTTCTTCCTTCCTTTTCTTCTTCCTTCCTTTTCTTCTTCCTTCCTTTTCTTCTTCCTTCCTTTTCTTCTTCCTTCCTTTTCTTCTCCTTTTCTTCTCCTTTTCTTCTCCTTTTCTTCTCCTTTTCTTCTCCTTTTCTTCTCCTTTTCTTTTCCTTTTTTCCTTTTTTCCTTTTTTCCTTTTTTCCTTTTTTCCTTTTTTCCTTTTTTCCTTTTTTCCTTTTTTCCTTTTTTCCTTTTTTCCTTTTTTCCTTTTTTCCTTTTTTCCTTTTTTTCTCTTTTTTTTCTTTTTTTTCTTTTTTTTTTTTTACCTAGCCTTAGGCCCTCAGCACTGTTAAATCACCTTAATGAGCTGTTGGTTACCATCAAAGCCTCAGTAAACAAAAAGCTCCTGGGTACTCATTGCCACTTAACCAGCTCACTTAAAATGTGTTCAGCAAGTTCCACACAGAACAGAGAACACAGACCTGAGCAGTTACTGTCACTCAGGGCAGGATGTTGGCAAAGACTCCAATCATCCCACAGCCCAAAAGGACTGGAACACTTTAGAACAAACTCAGTTGGTGCTGGAAATACTCACAGGTTACTTTCTGCCCATTGTTCTGTCAGATGGTGGTGAAGCAGCTTCAAATGTGTTCAATTCTCTTTCTTCAGAATGCCATCTCAGCCTTGCACTGGTCACCTCTTGTGAAAGATCTGATAGTATCTGGGGATGAAAAAGGAATAATTGTTTGTCACTGGCTCCACAGAAGTGACAGCCAGCAGTTCTTCCCAGAGCCTCGGACAATTTTTTGTCTCACTTGTTCTCCTCATAATGAAAACCTCGTGGCAATTGGGTAAATATTAATTACATTTTGGGTAAATATTAATTACATTACAAATAACAAAAAATTACAGTTTTTGTTCTTCTGCTACAAGAATGCGAGTGTGAATTTTTGCAACATAATTTTAAGGTTAATTTTAAGAGGTTTTGGTAGCCATTTTTTTTTTCTTCCAGTGTACTAGAAATTAGAAATAACGTTTAGATTTAGTAGACTTGCAAAACACAGAAATTGGTAATGATACAAGGGTTCAGGTTTGGTTTGCATCTTTGAAGTTTCTTAAAACTGTCATTTTAAAATTAAACTTTACTGTCAAAGCTGTGTTACTAATGAATTGCTGTCAGTCTTGAACCCAAATGTACCAAAAGGGCAGCTGCAGGGCCACCAGTCCCACACTGCACTTCTGACAGTCTCCTTGATGCTTGTGATTTGGCTTCTCTGTAATAAGGTGACAGGGATCTGGATAAAGAGCTCAGAAATTAGATCAAATACCAAGAATCTCTTCATTAATTAAAATCTCTGTTTTTTAGCTACAAGGATGGCATGGTGGTTATAATTGATATCAGCAGGAAAAGAGAAGTCCTTCATCGGCTAAGAGGCCATGATGATGAAATCCATTGTCTGGCTTGGTGTCCTGTGCCTGGTGAAGAAAGGTTACCTGCCTGGCAAGATGAGTTCCAGGGTATGTAGAAGATTTGTAGTTCATGTAAATGTCCTTCTAGAGAGCTGAATTCCTTACAGAAAGTCAGTAAGTAGCTAAGCACAAAGCCAACTGCTGAGCTTAATAAAGTATATTCTGATACAAATCAGTGTATTTTCAGTTAACTTAATGAAGTGTTGAATTATGAAGGGTAATAATATGGCTTCAATGGTATCCAGCAGCTCCATCAGAGGAAGGCAGAGTTCCAAATGGGGAGCTGACACAGGACACAGCCACGAAGAAAGGTTGTTACCTGGCTTCAGGAAGCAAAGATCAGACTGTACGAATATGGAGCTGTATTAGGGGCAGAAGTAAGTAAGATTAATAATGTGAGATAAACAATAACAGCATGGTGGAAAACTAACTGCAGCCTTTGTGTGGTAACCAGATAGTTTAAAGCATGGGGACTGTACTTAAAGCTTCAAAGTCACAGGACTTCTTTTTCTCTCAGAGAATTTTGATGTAGGTCTAAATGATCCCTCTTGGTTCCTCAGGTATTATGACTTTGAAGCTGCCTCCCACCAAGAGAAGGGGTGGAGCTGTTGATCCCACTGTTAAGGAGCGCATCTGGCTGACTCTTCACTGGCCCTCTGGTCGTTCCACAGAAATTGTATCCAGCTCTTTTGGGTAAGCAGGACACTCAGCAGCCTCAGTACTGCCAGTAACTGCAGATTAAGACATCAGGAGGAGCTGGGTAGGAAACTTTGACACCTCCTTCTTTCCCAGTATAACTGGCGAGAAGATAGGTGGGAGTTCAGTACTACAAAACTACTATTTATCCCATAATTGGTCTAATGATTTAATGAAGTGTTGACTGCTAAAGGTACTAATTGTGGTTTTGCCAATCTACTGGGACAAAGGACGTGTCAGTTTTCTGTGGTTAACCATGGATGTCATTTGTACACAGTGGTGCTTGCATGTGTGTAATCTGTGTACAGGCACGTGCAGTGGATGTGTGTTCAGCTGTATTACTCTTGTACTTGCAGTGTGTATACATGTAATATAGTCTCTATATAGCATATATTGCTCTTCTGAGCTGAAAAACAAAATGCACACTTAATATTTTGCAGAGGAGAACTGCTACTCTGGGACTTGACCCTATCTGGAAAACGGAAATGGACACTTTTAGGATCTTCAGAAGGACAAAATCACACCCGTATTGTGTTCAACCTGAGTTCTGTGAAGCATCAAGACAAAGAACTCCTTTTTTCCATTTCAATGGACAGAGATGTAAGACAATTTTATAAAATTAACATAGAAATAGCCATACTTACATGATTTGACTGAGTGAAGCTGCAGAGGATCCCTATTTTGAAGTCAGAAGAGGACCTTAGTCCTTGATCAATATAGGGGGATTGGATGAGATGATCTTTAATGGTCCCTTCCAACTTAAACTATTCTGTGATTAAAATACAGTAATTTTGCCCACTCCATTACAGTCATCCAATTGTTACAGTTATGTCTGTGACCTGTAATTCTCTGGGTGCAGATCACATTCTGTGTAAAGCCTTGAATTTGAACCTCTGATTCTTCACTTCACTTGTGATGTGGTTTTCCTTGTCATACCAGTCACTCTTTTTACATTTAACCATTCCTTGTTCCTTAAATACTCTTCAGGTGAAGTGCTGGGACCTATCAAATCTTGAATGTAGCTGGACCATGCCCTCACTTGGGGGATTTGTCTATAGTCTTGCCTTCTCCCCTGTGGACCCAGGCTGTCTTGCCATTGGTGTTGGAGACAGCATGATCCGAGTGTGGAATACTTTGTCCCTGAACAATATTTATGATGTTAAAACCTACTGGCAAAGCATAAAATCCAAGGTTACAGCAGTAAGTGTGTCTTTGATTTCCCTTTTTCTCTTGCCTCTTTTCCTTCTCTCACTCCATTTTTCTCTTCACAGAGTATTTTTCTTTCACTCTGAAGGCTTTTCCCAACCAAAAATATTTAAAGCCGAGTTGTTCCATTTTTACTTGATTATTTTGGTATACAATATATTTTAGAGTCTGGCAACACATTTTTAGCCCTTTTTATAACCCTGGATGCTTTCATTGCATAGTGAAAATCAGCTGAAGTTCAGCTGGCTGTTACATTACTTTCTTGCTTTTTTTCTCTGCTCTGCTAGGAAGTTTGACAGGCACAAAAAATCATACAGATGTCTTAAGGTTGGGTATAAGGGATGGTGCTTGCTCATTAGTTTCAGTATTTTCTTTTTTTGTGTATTACTTAGAGTGTCTGTAAGTTGTATCTTTATGCATCTCTTTCTGTATTGTTTGCAGTTAGCGTGGCATCCAACTAAGGAAGGCTGCTTGGCTTTTGGAACAGATGATGGAAAAGTTGGCATATTTGACACCTTCTCCACCAGGTAAGAAAGGAGCTTTGAAATTCAGGATTAAATTAAAATGAGTTTAACAGTTGGAATTTCAGTGCATTTTAATTTCCCCATTATGTGTGATTCTGAGGTAAACTTTACTTAAACTAAAAATAGCAGAAGCAGAGATCACCTGTAGGAGGACATCAGTAAAAGACATTTTCAGAGAATAAAACCAACATGCAGGTGCAGGTCACCAGGACAGTTTTATGATGATTTTAGTAGTGTCCTCCAGGAGATGTTAAAGAAGGCTTGCTTGAGCCATGGCTTTCATATGTATTAAGCACCTGGTGTCTGTTTTCACCACTGGAACCATGTTGCTTTGCCTTTGTTTTTTTGTTTGTTTTACTTATTTCCCTTTGCTGAAACCTGACTGTCCCTGTATCTTTATCTGGCTGCCCAGTGCTAAGAATAAACCACCTCAGATCTCCAGTACTTACCACAAGAAGACTGTGTACACGTTAGCCTGGGGGCCTCCAACTCCTCCTCTGTCTTCTGGTGAGTCTTCCAATGCCTTGTGACAAAGTGAAACATCCCTGCAGAACACACAGATGCCATGAAGTTGTTATGCTCTCCCTGCTTAGGAAAAGGAGCCCCATTTGCTCCATAGCAATCCTTTCTATCAGCTAAGAAACTTTAAAGGGAATTTTAAAGTTTGTAGTGGTTGTGCTGTGGCAAGATCTATTGGTAGAAATTAGGGAATTTAGGAGGTTTTATTGTGAGAATTTCTTGTTGCCAGATAGCTGGCAATGGAAGCATGTATATAGCCTTTTAAAATAATATTTTGATTTGTAGTTGATCACTTCTGCTAAGATTGATGAAGAACATCATGCATTTAGCTTCTTTTCTCTGTTGGACAGGAGGAGAAGGTGAACAGCCCCCTGTAACTTTATATAGTTGTGCTGGAGAAGGTATTGTTTTCCAACACAACCCCTGGAATCTTAATGGAGAAGCAAATGACATCAATAAAGTAATCCGAGACACTAATTCAATCAAAGTGAGTATGATTTGTTTTTTCATGCTGAAAAAGAGTGGTCAGTTACTTAATTTTTTACTGTGAAATTTACTTAACCAGAAAAGTGAAATTGACATCTAAAGTGTGGTTTTAAAGCTGTGTGTCACTGTATAAAATAATTCATTCATCCAGAGCTTTCCAGTTTCAAAGCACTTGAAGTAATATCCTGAATAGTGCCATAACTTAGATCAGTGGTGGGCATGAGTTAACTGCCTCAACTTCTCTAGTTCTCTTTTCAAATGTTAACTCTCTTTTTTCAATAAATGTTGTAGTAAAGGCAGTCAAGATTTTGCAGGTTTTTTTTTCCATTTACATTACTGACCATGACATCTTTTCAAGTATGATCATTGATTATCATTTGAGTATTGATCAAAGTCATTTCTTAGCTAAAAGTACAAAATATGTGAAGTGGGTTTGATCATCAGTTGCTGTTAAGTCAGCATAAGTCAACTGAACTATCAAACTATATTGATTTGTAACAGCTGGGTTTTGGCTACTTCCTTGAGTAGAAGACTTCAAATTAAGAGATTACCATCCAGGCATCTAATCTGTAAATTGCTTTCATCTGAATTAGAAAGAATAGAAATAATTTCAAGTAAACTTTTTGTTTCTTTTGAAATGTACAATTTGCCTGCAATGTCTGAGGCTTTTCAAGGAGCTTATGGAGATCAAGCATCAAGGTCCTCCTCTAATCTAAAATTGAGACATTTCACTGAACTGATAAAAATAATCAGTGGTTCTTGCATCAGTTCAGTCTTTCTTACTTGCTTAAGCTTCTGTCACTGCTAGAAAAGCAATTGTGATTTTCATTGTCTGGTTGACAGTCTTGTCTTCCTCTGTTGAACGTGAGAGTGATTTAAGAGCATTTGGCAATAGTTGTGGCTTCTTTCTACAGCACAAACTGCCTGCACATACAGAGATCAGCTGGAAACCAGATGGCAAACTCTTGGCTCTTGGCAATGAAGATGGGTATGTTTCACTTGCACGTTGAGGTAGTATCTCTGTAGTGAAACAAAAGTGCTTTTTGTTATCCTGGTTTGTTTTTTCACAGCCAGTCGTGATAACACAGCATTCCTTGTTTAGCCACTGTAGGCATGGAGGATTCACATCATCATGTTAAATTATTTTTCTAGGATCCACATACGGTTGGATCACATTTTGTTGATGTACTAAATGAGGGTTTGAATTGAATCCAGAAAAGAAAAACTCGTTTAGTTACTCTATTTCATGTTCTGTAATTCTGCTCATGCAAGATGACAAAATATCCTGTTTTCCCTGACTCCTGGAATTCTTACACTGTTGTTCTTACATTTCAGCTCAATTGAAATATTCCAGGCACCAAACTTGAAGTTGCTCTGCACTATCCAGCAGCACCATAAATTGATTAATGCTATTCGTTGGCATCATGATCATGGGAGCCAGCCAGAGCTGAGTTACCTGATAGCTTCAGGCTCAATCAATGCCACTATTTATGTGCATAACCTGAAAAGCATCATAGGTAACAGTTTGCATATTATATTCCATGTTTTGATTTACTCACAGTTCATCTTCCTGGCCATACTTTATCCTTTTCTTTTTTCTTCCAGAGGGCACTTCAGAAAGTCCTTTGACAATAACAGAGCCTTTTAGAACTCTGGCTGGGCACACAGCTAAAATCACAAGTCTCTCTTGGAGCCCCCACCATGAGGGAAGATTGGTGTCTGCTTGCTATGATGGCACTGCACAGGTATTGTTCCACAGCCACTCATTTTTTCTTCTAGTTTCAAATCATTCATTCTACAGTGTTGTAGAACCAAGCTGATTAAACAGCAAAGCTTCTTTTGTGAGATAAAACTACTGAGGTACTGCAGTTCTACCTTTGGCAACTGATTCTGGACACCTGATATGCAGGTATCTGTACGTTTTTGTGACTTGCAGATTGGTTTGTGAGTCCAGTCACTGTTTTCATATTAGCACTTTTGGCTCCTTGACTAAGAAAAGTGTTATGCATATGTAATGCAAACAGAGGAAGCCCTGAGTTTTCTCCATTTGCATGCTGGCATTTGAAATATCTGTGCAAACACCCCAAAAAACCCAAGCTCCTACAAGTGCAAATCACTGAAGAGAAAATGCAGAGCATTAGAGGAAGAGAAGCATTTCTTACAGTATTGGTTTTCTTTCTTGTTTTTAAGGTATGGGATGTTATGAAGGAAGAGCCACTGAGCAACTACCGAGGGCACGAGGGCCGGCTACTGAGTGTCCAGTGGTCACCAGTGGATCCAGATTCTGTTTATACAGGAGCAGATGATTTTTCTGTTCACAAATGGCAAATATCAAAGCAGCAGCACACACGGCCTCCTCAGGGTAAGTGTACTCACACACAAGATCCTTTTTGGACAATGACATTGGAGCTGTGAAATAGAGGGTTGCTCCATTTAATTGGTACGATAAATTCTTTGCTGAATTCCGTATCTGCCTGCAACCTCTTCAGGAATAAACTTTGTCTAGATTTAGATTGAGCTGTATCCTTATCTGGAAACCAAATTATGATCTTTACAGACAGCTAATATAGTAAAATTTCTACAGATAATATCAGGGTTAACTTTTGCAACCTTTTACAGGCAAAAAGAGTATAGAATTAGAGAAAAAAAGAAGCATGCAACCAAAAGTCAAAGCCAAGAAGAAAAAAAAGCCTATTGAAAAGAGTCCAGGCAAGCAGGATCTAAGTGATGTCATGAATGGAGATGAGAGCACGAAGGAAATCATGCTAGAGGAAAATGGAGTGTTGGAGCATGAAGGAGAAAAAGCTCAGGAGACAGAGTTGCTTGATAAAGTCTCCATGACTGGTAATAATCCATTTATCTTAGTGCAGTCATTGCCAGACTGTTCACCCCTCAGAGCATCACCAAGTTTAATATTTTCATGCAGATTTTCTCATTTTGAGATAGCTCACTTGAAGGAAATATGGGTCTGGAATGACTTTCATGATTTTCTAAAGTAGTTTGGGACTGATTGTCTTTAAGATTCTGGCCAAGACAAAATTGCTGTGTTTGGCTTGAAACTATGTCATTTTTTATCAGTGTTGGCTTGATAAATCTTCCAATACTGGTGGACCTTCATTTGTGTCTGTTGAAATCTTATTTAACTTCCTGGCAGTTCTGTAATGTTTTCTTAACATTTCCTTTCTTGAAAAAGCTATTAAGTTCTATGCCAAAGCAAAGCTTGGTTTCTGTATTTTTTTTGAATTAAAATAGTAGAGTGTGGATATGTAGAGTTTTCTGCTACGGGCTTTTTTGTGCATTGTTTTTCCTTATTTCATTTCTTTCTTACCACTTAACTCCACAGTGTCCAAGGATACATCTTCATCTGCATGTGATTATTCATTCAGCTTGCCAAAGACTCTTGTGTCCCAGAAAGCCACTCCTGTGAAAAAGGATCCACCTAAGGAGAAACCAAGTTAGTATATTTATATATTTAAGGCTGAGTTCCTCACTCTAGATTTATGTTTGGCTGCAGCTTCCCTTCCCAGTGTGACACCAAATCAGTGTGCTTTTAAAAATCTCTTCAACATGAAGCACTGTGCAGCAGTGACTAAAATGTGTCTCATTTTGCAGCTCCTGATGCCTCTCTGAAGAAGAGGAAGCCTCGTTCTATTCTACCCTTCAGCACATTCATGGATCACAGATCAAAAGATGAATTGCACCAGGACTGCTTGAGGCTGGCTGCATGTCTGAAAACCAAAGGTATCAGTCTAAAAAATACTTTGAGGGTGGGTGCTCTAAAGTAATCAGAAGCATCTGTCCAATGACTTGAGTTTGACCACTAAGATTTATTTTTTTAAGTCCTTACCTTTATCAAAATGCATAACTAACTAGTTGTGGTGTCATCTAACTTCTCTTACAAGCACACTTTAGCCACTCCAGTTAGTTTTGAGTAGGACCCTATGTTGTGGAGGGAGGGTGGAATTGTCTGCATATGTGCAAAGTGTTTTTCACTTTGAGATGTGTAATATGGACAGGAAAGAATAAGCCCTGAGGGGAGATGTTTGTATTTTCACAGTATTATTCTTTAAAGCATGCAAAGGAACACGCTGTGTTTGATTTAGAATAAGCACTCTGCACAAACATCATCCTTTTAAACAAACTTAGATGTAAGTGTTGATCTGCAAATTGTTAAATATTCATTCTTTTTACCTGGTTTAGATGAAAATGAAGACAAATCTCCTGAGCTCAAGGATCGCATCCACTTGGGGCTCTTCACAGACAGGGCTTCTCTGCACAAGATGATTGATGTAGAAGGTAAGTGAATCCACTCTGACAATATATTGATTGTAACTCTCTCATTCAGGAAGAAAACAAATTGGGAAAGATGCTTGAATTTTCTTCGAAGTGTAGGATTAAATACTCAGATCTGTGTGAAAAGAAGACATGTTTTTCCCAAGTACCTTTTTACATCTTGCAGATGCAAACTTGCAATACCCTAAGCTTAAATAATCTCACTTTTGCCAAAGTATTTTCCTATGGCAAATAATGTTATTGCACTCATGCTGATAGGAGGTGTGTTTGCTTCCAACAGGAAAACAGCATTTGGAGAATGGGCATCCAGAGCTCTTTCAGCAGCTCATGTTGTGGAAAGGAGATATGAAAGGTGTCCTCCAGGCAGCTGCTGAGAGGGGAGAGCTGACAGACCAGCTGGTAGCAATGTCACCCATGGGTATGTTTGTTCTTGTAACATATAAGCAGATGGAATTACCTGCCAAGGGAATTCCAAGGGTAATATCTGCCAAGGGTGGCCTCATTCTGAGTGGTCTAGACTGGAAACCCATTATTGTTTCAGATGGGAAGAAAGTTGCTTCTGTAACTGCCTGATTAACAAAAATCAAACACAAAAAATACCTTATTTATGAGAAAGACCCTAAGCACCCTAAGGTTGGAATAACAGGATACAGAGTGGTTTCCTTTTGGACTTCTTGAAGGACCAGGCCCATCCTTGCAAGCACAAAGTTCTTGTGTTGGTTTAGATATGCTTTGCTGTTGGTTTAAATATGCCTTTAGGTTATTTTAGTGGTAGTAAAGCCCTACAGTTGTGTTAAAGCCATAGCTTTACCCTGTTTCACTGCCTCAGTAACTTGTGTTAGGCTGGTTAAGAAACGGGAAACTAATCTGGGGCAGAGGAAAGGTACATATTGAAGAAACCAGTGATGATGTCATTCCACAGGAATTATTTTGAGTTTTAAAACTTTGCCTCCAATTGTATTGCCTTCTTTTTTGCAGTTGGATATCAGGCCTGGGTTTGGACAGTAGAAGCCTTTGCAAAGCAGCTGTGTTTTCAGGAGCAGTATGTGAAGGCTGCCTCCCATCTCCTGTCCATCCATAAAGTGTACGAGGCTGTTGAGCTTCTGAAAGTGAACCACTTTTACAGGTTGCTGTATATTTATGATTTGTTCTCTGGTTTTCTGGTGGGATGGATTTGGCATTTTTGTTCACTCTTTGTACACAGCCAATTAACTTACTCTATCTGGTTTCTTTATGTGCAACAGAGAAGCAATTGTAATTGCTAAGGCCAGGTTACGTCCAGAAGATCCAATTCTGAAGGAACTTTATACCAGCTGGGCAGCTCTGTTAGAGAAAGATGGACATTATTCCATGGCTGCCAAATGGTGAGTCTTACTGAGAAGGCAGAATTGGTCTGAAACAAAAAAGAATTTTTGTAGCTGAAATCTGTTAACAGGTTTATCCTTATTTTAGTACTAAACAAGTCAATTTACTTCTGTCTCCAGTTATTTGGGGGCTTCCTCACCCTATGATGCAGTTAAGGTGTTGGCAAAAAAGGGGGATGTGACGTCCCTTAAAACTGCTGCTGAGCTTGCATTGATATCAGGAGAGGAGGAGTTGTCAGCAACTTTGGCTCTGAGATGTGCCCAAGATCTTCTGTTATCCAGGAACTGGGTCGGAGCTGAGGAGGTCCTTCGGCAACATAAAACTTTACTTGTGAGTCTGGATGTTTTCTTTCTGCTTTCTTCAGCATTTTGTCTCCAAATTAACCCAATCAACTTGGCACCACTTTCCATATCTTAATAGTCCACAGGTCCTCCTTTGAGCTGGTTTTTCCTCAAAATATTTTTCTAACAAAGGGCCCATGTTGGGGAGGCACACAGGCTCTATGCTTATTGGTTAGGACAGGCAGGTGACAAAAGTGGGATTTCATTTAAGGTTTGCAAAACTGATCAGAGGAAGAAAGTAGTGAAGGAAAGTACTCACTGTGAGGATCAAGTGAGCTAACAGTATGTTGAGCTGCTGGAGGCTTAATCCAGAAACATTTCTGAGGTTTCCTTCTGACCTTAGAGTCTCTTATCAGCATTGTTCTTTGGTAGCTGCAGTTGTGAAACAGTCCAGCACCAACAAGCTGCTCGTAGCCACGATGTTCCCAAATTTATCTACCTGCTGCAGTCAGTAAAGGGATATTTTTCTTTTAGCACCAGCTCAGTGCTCTGATTTTTTGAGCTATTTTTTTCTTTTTAAAGGGACAACAACTTGTTTTCTGCCTCAATGAACTGCTTTGCAAGTGTCTCAGTGAAAGAAATCCCTGTGACCGGAAGAGCCCAGTGCCTCCCTGTTATCATAGCTGGGAGCTGAAGAGAGAGGCCTCATTTTTTGACATGGTGATAGATGTGTGGCAGAATGTGTTTGGCATGGACACCACTGAACAAGTCACAAGTGCACAGGAGCAGCTGCACAGTATTGAGCATCCTCCTTCAACCAGCAACACACACCCAAAGCAGGTAAATGGGTTTGGATCTTTATACTCACTAAGCCTTACTATGACATGTGCAGTAAAATCAGCCACTTTGTGGTGTTGTGCCAGCCATTCCCAGGGGACTGATGGCTGCAGTCTGCTCCAGGATGAGGATTTTTTCTGGAAGGGGTAGAAGATAGGCAGCTGGATGGCTTATGTAGCCACCAGTTTGTTTCTGCAGGGTAAGATTAATATAAGCAATGAGCACTGAGATCACTGAGATGTTTTGGCTGGGTGAGTGTGATTGGCAGAGCTCAGTAGCCTCAGCAGTGATTCAGGGTTTTGTGTCAAGCTATTAGGAGAGGCAGGGCTGCTTGTTAAAATGTGTTGAAGTTCTGAAGGTCTCTTTGATGACTGGTGCTCCTGCAGCTCTTCTGTCTGACCACAGTGAGACACTGTCCTTTGGTGTGCTCCCATTTCTCATCTATTTAGTAGGACATGTGCAAGTACAGCAGCTGATTGTCCAGTTCTAAGTAATGTAAAAGTGCTCTGTCTCTTGCATAAAGGAGACTCTGAAACTTGTGTTGCCATTAAAATTGCTTTTGGTGAGGTCAGATGCTTCTGGGTTCTTCCACAGTGGTCTAAGCTGTAAGGAATTCATACTCTGCAGTCCAACTGTTAATCACACTCTCTGGTGCTTTCTGCAGGTGCTTTTCCATATCTCCCATGACCTGACCCTTGCAGCCCTGAGCTATCAAACTTCTGCCTGGGATGAGGCAGTGAAAAGTATTCTTGGAGCTGTGACTCGCAGTTATGATGCTGGTAACTTCACTCTGATGCAAGAGATCTGCAGCATCATCCTTCCTGAAGGTAATTCTCATCCTGTGTATCTCCTGGCAATTACAGATATGAGGATCTGTCTTGCAAGCACAGCTTTGTGTCCATTAATATTACTAGGCATAATGTTTGGAAAGAGCAAGACATATCCATGTATATGGAAACCTGTGGATTTGGGCTAGTGCCAGAGCTGTTGGGTGATCAAAATTCCTGACTGGAAGAAAACTCAGCAATGTCAGCTGCTGGGACTGATGTAGAAAACTGAGGAAATTGTGTTTTGTAAGGGAGGTGGGGACATTGGAAAGCTGTGTTCATCTCATAGTTATACATCAGTCTATCTGGTCCTTTCCATCCTTCTCTGCAGAGTATGCAGTACACTTATTTTACAGCTCCTAATCATGTGAGTATCTTGATGTGAATATTGGCATCAAGGAAGTTTGCTGTAGGTTATAAGAATATAGAGTCTCATACTAGATAGAACAGAGTACTGTTTTTTAAAGGAAGCCAAATATTATCTGTTTGCTTCCCTGCACCACACTGCCAGCATCTGAATAAATCCCTGGTTTGGGTCTCCAGGATTAAGGTTAGGATTCAGAGAGCCACAAAGCCTACAGCTCTAGGGACAGCTGGGACTTCTCCAGCAGGGGCTGGAAAAGGCACAGCAAGGGGAGCACAGCACTGTAGCTCCCACCACACTTTTCTCATCTGGGCCACTCATGGTGCTGGGGACCTCATCCTCAGCTCAAAAAATTCCAGTACAACTAGGGCTAGGATTAGTATAAAAAATAGTCACGCACTTACCTTATTTGGTCTTTTTCTTTGGAAATCTCTGTAAGCTGTGTGTAATCCTTTTCTTCACTATTAGGCTGTGATGACCTGAGACACAAAGTGAACAGCACAAATTCTCAGAGCATGGATGCTTCCAGAAGCTTAGAGGCCTTTGTGGCTTATGGACTGCTGTATGACCTGTGGTGGAATCCACTCAAAGACTCCCTTGTCTTGCAAAAGGCTGTTTCAGATGCTGTGCTGTGTCCCAGTGAGCAGACAGCTCCTGAGGAGGGTTACATTTCAGGAGAAACTCCTGATCAAACTGTGGTGAAGACAGATGAAAACCTCTGCAACACAACTGAAGTTTGTAGATGTGAAAGTGACTCAAGAACAAGCTCAGCTGATTTGATTGACAGGCAGGCAAAACTGAGTGGCTGCAAAGTGCTCCTTTCAGAAGAGATTGCTGCTTTACAGAACACCCAGAGAGATATAGCTGAGGTCCAGCAGATTTTAGCAGATATGATCCACCAGCATCAGCAGCAGAGGAACAATCTCCAGGAAAACACAAATGGGAGCACCCAGGAAAGCAACCTGCAGCAGAGTACAGAGATTGGGTCAGACAAACCATGCTCTGACAGCAGCCAGCTGAACTGGTAAGCTTCAGAACATTAATGAGTGGATTGAAAAGCATTGCATTTTTGTGTGTGTGTGTGTGCAGATAGTTGCTTCTGTAGCTCAGCTTGCCTGTAATCTCAAACTGGATACCCAGGGACACAGCTCAAAAGTCTTGCACTTCCCTGGAGCTAAACTATCATGTACATAAACTTACTAGAGCTGAATAACTTCCTGATGCACAGGGGATAATGAAAAGGAACAGCATGACCCAATAAGTCTGTCTCTTTGTTGGAAAAATTATTTGGGACTTTGCTAAGAACCACCTGGAGTGTGTAACACTTGTCCAGTGCTCTCCTGCACTGCCTGTACAAGAGGGAGGCTCTGCAATCAATTAAGCAAAAGTTACTAATGACACCTGCTCTTTTCTTAACAGTAAAGATGAAGAACCAATTACACTCCCTGAGCTAACAAAACAGCTTCTAAAGGCAAAGCAGAAACTAGCAGAATTTCCAGACAATTTAAAGGTAAGTTTTCAGAAGCAGCTTTGTGGTTCTGAAGACAGACTTTTTGGAAGGGCAGCCTCATCACAGAATCCCTTTCATACAGGAAGTAAGGAACAGTTACTTTCTTTGTGATCCTATTGCATTTTTGAGAGAAGATTGGCCCATAGCATCAAGGTGTTATTTTTCTTTCAAGCTCATCTTTTTTTCATGCAGTTGGAAAGTTTAGATAAAACTCCTGCATGGGATAACTCAATGGAATACTCCATCTCTCTCTCTTTATAATTTTCTGGTGTGAATTTAAGAATAACTCCTTGCTACTTAGAATTATGTATGCAAGAGGTTTTGATAAAGAGTAAAATCAGAAATTTAGGGTATAAAATGGCCTATATAGAGTAACAACTGTAGAAACTACACATCACATATTTGAAAGCAATGTTTCCTAGGCTGTCTCATCCCTTTTTCAGTCTAAAATATAACCAAAGGTAATCATGGTGATTGAGCAGGAGGGGGCCAACCTGGTTAATAGTAAGCTAATGCACTGGAAGAAGAGAAAAAAAATGCATCTGACTTAAAACTATCTGTTCCAAGATACTATAAAGCAATGTCTTTACAGAGCTGACTGCCTGAATACATTGTACTTGAATAATTTATAATTAAAGGAGTAGGCATTACCTTATGTTCCTTTTCTTGCAGGTCTTCCCATTTCCAGATGTGCTGGAGTGCTGCCTTGTGCTCCTTCACATTGGCTCCCAGTGCCCCCATGAACTGCATGAGCAGGCACTGGATCTCCTTAGGAAACATGGGAATGCTGATATCCACAAAAAGGCTGGCAGGAGGTTTTTGACATGACACTTTGTGACCAAACTGTCTTAACATCTAGGTTGTTCTTCAAGTGAAGGCTCTTTTTGATGGCTGTAGTTATTGTGGATAAAACTACAAAAAAATCAGGCTTATAGAAAGACTCACTTGTGGTCATCTACTGCTACTACAACTACTACTTAAGAAGACTGTTAGAAAATTGAAAAGCAGTAGGATGTGGGCTTGAACTGTATACAGGATTTTTGTATAGGGTTTTTTTTATTATTTGTTGGAAGTTATGCTAATGAAAGCTTTTGCTGTTTACTCATAAGAGAACAGTTTTGAGCAGCTGCATCAGTCTTTCAGCAGAGGAAGAATTGCTGCTGCCCTCAGGAAAAACACTGGTTACTGTAAGCAAGCTGACCCTTAAGCTAGTATTATTCTTAAAAACATTGTGAGTTTATTTTCCTTCCTTTAAATAAAGTCTTCTACCACTATAAATTAGTATTTAATTTGATGGACAGAAACCAGTATCAGTCAATGGCAAATGCATTAAAAATAACCCTGGGTTGTTGGTGTCTCTTTTTTGTTAAATTTATTACATAAATCAAACTTAGTAGATAAAACAGGCAGATGCTATGACTTACCTTTCTGTGGTGAAGCCACCTGGTAGAGCATAAAAGGAAGGGCAAGATCTTTTATGTTTGATTGCAGAACAAGGAGCAAGAGAGATGGGAATTCTCCAGGTCAACAGAAGTACCCACTTTGGCAGCATCCGTGTCCATGGATGAACAAACTGCTTTTTGCTGTGGTGATGGCAAATTTTAGCTACTATCAAGTTCTCTAGAAATGCTGCTCTCCTAGAGGTGCCAAAACCAATCCTAGATTCTGGAGGCTTGAACATGCAACATTTTGACCAGTCTTGCAGCTTTGCCTGACTTGTTAGAAAAACTCTTCCTAAGAACAAGGTTGCATAAACTCTAGTGAACATTTCATCAGTCAGTAATTTCTAAAAGCAAGTTTTTTAATACACCAGAAAAATTCATGCTAGGCTTGGAGGGACTGTCATGAATTTAGGAATTTTATAAGTACAATAAAGCTTCTTTTAGGAAAAAAAGTAGGAGGGATGGATTTTTTTTTTTAGATCAAGAGTTGTTCCAGATTCTTCCAGTCAAAATGCAGGCCTGATACTGATAAATTTTCTACTCCAAGATGAGTAAACCCTTAGAAAAACTTGAAGAGCAGTAGGAAAGCCATGGATTACATTAAAAGAAGATCCCTCTGTAAATATGTGATTTTGATAATCTAGCCAGAATCTGCTGAATTCTGTATGAAGTACTTGAAAACCAGGAGGGGGAGCTAGTGCTAAACCAAAAAGCCCTCCTCCACTTCAGGCAAGAGCCACTGACGTTAAAATGAAGCAGGAAAACTTCATGCAGGACAGATGAGCAAAACATTTGTGACTGGATATTTGGCTATGCTGCACTGAGAGAATACTCCCCAGTACTGCTGGCTGTGCTGAGAGATGAGTAGAAACAGAATACAAAAGTCCCTGAAAAAGATCATAAGCTCAGCTTTCATTACCTACTGCACAATGAGCTCAAAAGCAGATTTTACTAAGACCTGCCCCAGCAGCATGTCATAAAGGGGAAAAGAAGAAAGCAACAAGCATTTCTGAGAATGTAGCCCTCAAATTCAGATTTTAGAGCCTGAACTTTGCGAATTTTAGTGCTTGATGGAAAATCCAAAACGAGGCCTGGTTTTAAAAAAATTTATTTTACAAAAAATTAAAACCAAGTAGTATTTACAAGCATTTTAAATAAAGCTCCTAAACCTCAACTCTTAGTAAAACTGTTGAAGCTTGTTTAAAATGCAAGAAAGGGTCTCAAAATGTTGTTTGTCAGTCCAGAAGGGTTATTTTTATTTTTTTTTCTTTGTCATTAGAGAGCTGTTGGATGGAAAAATGATACTATAGAATAGCTCATTTTTTCAAAAAAATCAATCTCAAGGTGTTTTTCCATCCTCCAACCACTTTTCAGATGTTGATAACAAAGAGAAATGAAGCTGCTTTGCCTGTTGTTACATGTGATAAAATTAAGGGCTGGAGAAGTGGGACCAGGTGGAAAAAAGGAACAAATATTTACCCATCTCCAGAACTACTGGTGTTGCAAGAAGAATAAAATTTGTAGATTAAGTTGAAAAAAACCTGCAGTCAGAGTATTGGTCCAGTCCCCTGTCAAAGGTGAACTTTTAGGCCTCTTAATCTATTTCCAGAACAGTTTATTAATACCTAAAAGAACTAAGATGAGGCTCAGTATGGGTCAAACCTGTACTGTACTGAATTAGAGACTGTAGAGAGCTTATCAAATCAGCTCCAGTAATATCCATTCCCACTACTGTTAAAGCAAATCTCTGAATATTTTTAGCTGCAAGGATAATTTTTAATGCCACAGATTCCCAAACCTCTGCAGTGATCAAAGGGAACAGTTTTCACAGGCTACACAACGATAAAATAAGCAAAACATGAGGTAAAGCAGTCACCCTCACAACATGCAGAAGTTTTAAAATAAGCTTTATAAAGCACAATTTACAAATTCATCTGCATGTCTGTGTCCATTTTAATTGGATTTCCAGACCCTTAGCTCTACTGAATATTCAAACTGTTAAAGTCTTCCTTGCAGATTCTGTACAGTATAAAGAAGAAAAAACCAGAGGTATGTATACACAGGAGGTTGTTTTTTGCCCTTGGTATTAAAAAGATGGCAAACCACAAATGCTGGCATTAGGAATTCAGTCAGTTCTCTTCTGGGTTTCAAATGAAGATGCAGCTCTTCAGCAAAACTGCAGGCTGTGTACAGTAGATGCCTTTTGAGACATTATTAGGGAAAATGACTGGGGACAGCAGCTGCCACTAAAGTAACCACGTTCTGCTGAGGGGCACTGCTTATGAAGGCTGCATGTTGTTGATAATGGCCAAAATACTCATTTTCTCCGGGGCTGAGTCCACATCTTCATTTTGTTTCTGAGCCACTCCCGTGCCAAGGCCATACAACCGCCCACAGTATTTTGCATCATCAATTGTATCCTCAAAAAACAACTGCAGATTAAAAAAAAAAAAAAAAGAAAAAGGGGCATTGTTTAAAATACCTTTAAAAAGGTATTGTTTAAATATCCCTCTAAATCGGAGGGCACCCAGTGTTAATTAAGCAGCTCATTTGAAGTCAGCCACTTCTAAGATGCAGCATGTGAATTCATATAAGCACATGAAAGAATAAACAGAACAAGTCTGTGCCAGTATCAACAACATCTATTATGAAGTCTGAAGTGTGATGGCCACAAGGCTCAAAGAAAACCAAAGCAACCCAAACGAAAACAAAGAACCACATTGTGCATATTGACATTTATGGATAGGAACTGGAGAACCATAAAGTACCTCTTTCATTCTGAAGAATGCCATTCCTGTGAGAAGAGAGTCTGACCCTGCCTGGTGTTGTCGTCCTATCCTCTGCAAATCCAGCTGATCTGCCACTTCTTGAAGGCCACCCTGCAAAAAGAACACAAGAGATTTTATCTTCAAGACCCATCTCTTACCAAAATTGCCACACTTGCCTCCAAAATGTGAGGGCAAACACTGGCTATGATGAATCAAAGTAGACTCACAACAGTGTACTCACATCAGCTGTGAGTGGAACCCAGCTGTAAACACTGTTCAAGAATGTATCCTCTTCTCAAATTTAAGTACCCTGTGTTCCTGCTGTGGATAGTTAGGATGACCATGGGTACATTTATAGGTTACAAATGTGGGACCTTTCCCTCCCTCAAATAAGGTTGTGATTCAGTAGATAAATTACTTTCAACCCTTGGGGTGTCTACTAGTTAATCAAGTCATTCATGTGAGAAGAATACTCCACCTTGCCCAGTGAAGCAGAGGAGTTACTTCATTAGCCTCTGACATTACTGGTACACAAACTGTCCCCTAGGGAATGTCCCCTATATAATATGCATATTGATAAGTTTAAAACTGGGAAAGGAACTTCTCTTAGATACAAACTTACTCATAGGTGCCTATGTGTGACTACTTGCTTTTATACACCTGCCAGCTTTAAAACTTGGCCTACACAGCAGTTCTGTTTCTTGGCTTACTGCACATTTACAGTGTGGATGCCCATCTACCACCTGTTTGCTGGGGAGATACCAAGTACCTTGAGGTTTTTGCAGCTCTTCATTAAGTATTTTACATCATAGATGGATGGGAAGAAAAGGTTCAAGATATGGAAAAATTCATGTTCCTCTTCTGGTAGCCTGGAATCTGTCAGCAACTTCACCATGTAGCCAAAGTCATAACCACTGAAAAGAAAACCACAGACATCAAATAGAAGGTAACACCTACACTCAGCCCATACTGCTATCTTATTTTTCACAAGAGTTTCACATGCTGTAGCTTTCAAACCTGATTATTGTCTCACATTCATAAGACTCTGGATCAGATCCAGAATTGTTTCTGATCTCTGTTAATGCAGAACTTCTGAATGCTCCCTGGGCTCCTTGGTTAACCTCTTGAGCCCCAGAACAGCTGACCTACTTTTCTGCCCAGTACTCCAAGTTTCAGTAACTATGGGCAATATGGAAGAGCAGGCAACCCTCTAAGTATTGGTTGCTACCACTACCTCCTCCTCCCTTGAGTCCTTTCAGTTGCAATGATATCAAGGACCAGAGACTGTGTCATCCAAGTTGCTTGAAACATTACAAGACAGACAACTTAACTACAAGGATTTCTTTCTCTATGTTAAACATATAGAGATGAAGATGAGACCACCACCAACATTGTAAGGAAGAAACAAAACACCTACTTCACAATGCACATGACTTAAAAATCTGAAATGTGCTTCCTATAATTAGTAGTAATTTACTCTATAGAGGAAGCCTCTAAGAGTGGAAGGAAAGGCATAGACAAAATTCATACCACAGTAGTAAGTGCCAGTACAAACTGAAGTGCCAAGTGTTCTTAATTCTTAAACTTGGCTTTTGTATCTTTATGATTCTTTCAAGAACTGCAGAGCTGCTAATTCTGATTAAAACTTTTTACAGTCTCCATGGTCAAAAGCAACAGTATTTCAATCAAAAAGAGATTTCTCACTGCACAGCCTCAGTGACCACCTCAGACCTACCTGTGGAAGGACAGCCACTTCACACTGTCACTGAGAACAACCCCTGATGTCATAAGCAACTCAGCAAAATGCAGGGTATCAATCCCTTCTTCTTCATGTTTCTGGAACTGCAGACCAGAGCTGGCAAGGAGATCTATGGAATCCTGAGAGTACATGTCCTCCCTGAAGAAGAAAAGCAACTTTGCACTCCAGGTACTAACAAGAAAGGCTCATTTTAGAAAAAACTCCCCCAGCACTATTTAAAAAATTGGAGTGACCAGTAGGCTCTCTCTGTGTTCCACATTTCTCTCTCCAAATATTCAAATTAAATCAGTTTTACTACAACTACTACAACCTCCTGCACACGTAACAACCTATTCTGCAGTCATAACTATTTAATAACAATAGTTGCTTGTGAAAATTCAAAAAAAATTCTAGAGAAGTGTATGATGTTTTCAAAACTGTTACTTCTGCAAGGTGAATGGAAGCACCCCAGGTGAGAGCATGGATAAAAGGGGAGCTCTCCCAAACAGGAAGACCTGAAATTCTAAAGCCCAGAGTATCATTTCCATCTACATTTCTATTTTTTACTTCACAGTGCATACCACTGACCATCCCCAGTTTCATCTTTAGGAGTAAACAAAAATTGTGTAATACTTGACTAAGGAAGGAGGGCAGGGGTGAGTGATGATGTGTGGAGAGGTGAGCAGGAACCTGACTTCTGTACAAGATTGTTTGATTTGGAGCAGGGTGGAGGAAGGAAGGACATGAAACACTCAGATCAAAATTCATGCCAAATATGATAATTGACTCAAATGAAGTGATCACACTCTGAAAACCACTTCACTATTATTTCAATACTTTTGAGAGGCTCACAAAGTTGTGGAAGCAAATACTGCATCTTTTGGGTTCAAGAGCTGTATGACCTGCCCATACTAGGTATGAATCTTTGTAATGTCTTCAGTGACAGTTCCCAAAAATTGGAATGTTTTCCTATAAATGTGTGGATCTGCCAGATAAACCCTCTCTGTTTTCAGGCAGCTATAGTGGTAATTACATCGAGTTTGTCTTTATAATTACAGGGGAAGGGATGATGAAGCTTGTTTCAGCTGTAACCCAGGATGTTGCAGTATGGAGGAGACACGAACAGCTGCCACACTCCATCCAACAAGATTCATTCTCCTGAACAGATGTCACAATTACACCAACATTTTGGGGTTTTAGATCCCAGTTTATATTTTAGCACAGATCTGTCACAAGGCATTTTCTCCTTTGTTGGAAAGAGCACATCCATTTATTTTTCACAAAAAGAGACCAATTTTATAAATGTATGAAGATTAAGGGCATAACGTTGCAGGAAAAAAATAATGTTTAAGACACACAAAATTATTTGTGAGGGGCTATTTCTCAAAGAAAAGGATATTAAAGAACAGGATTTTTGAACTGGTTGACTTCCAGAACTATGGCAAACTCCAGTCATGCCAAAATAAGCTCCCACATCATCTGTATTAGACTCTGAATTTTTTATTGCTCAGCCCAAGCCCCAGTGACAAACACACAGATAGCTGCACTTGCCAAAGAATCATAGAATCCTAGAGGTTGGAAGGAACCTCAAAAGATCATCTAGTCCAACCCCCCCTGCCAGAGCAGGGCCCCCTAGAGTACATCGCCTAGGAACGTGTCCAGGTGGGTTTTGAATGTCTCCAGTGAAGGAGACTCCACAACCCCCCTGGGCAGCCTGTTCCAGGGCTCTGTCACCCTTACAGTAAAAAAATTTTTTCTGATATTCAACTTGAACCTCCTATGCTCCAATTTACACCCATTACTCCTTGTCCTATCACTGGTCACCACTGAGAAAAGCCTAACTCCATCTCCCTGACACTCACCCCTTACATATTTGAAAACATTGATGAGGTCACCCCTCAGTCTCCTTTTCTCCAAACTAAAGAGACCCAGCTCCCTCAGCCTTTCCTCATAAGGGAGATGCTCCACTCCCTTAATCATCTCAGTAGCTCTGTGCTGGACTCTTTCAAGCACTTCCCTGTCCTTCTTGAACTGAGGGGCCCAGAACTGGACACAATACTCCAGGTGTGGCCTCACCAATGCAGAATAGAGGGGGAGGAGAACCTCTCTTGACCTACTAACCACACCCTTTCTAATGCACCCCAGGATGCCATTGGCCTTCTTGGCCACAAGGGCACATTGCTGGCTCATGGGCATAAGGAATGCACAATATCAGCAGAACAGGCAACTACTCCGTATCTCGAGACTCACGTCAGGTTGAATTTGAAGTTAAACTGCCAGGTGTTGATGCCAGAAGGATATTCCCCCTTCTCATTTGTGAAAGTCAGGCCCAGCTGGATAATTTTCAGGAGGTCAACGTTGCACCGCAGGAGCTGGTACTGATAATCGATGGAGCTGCGGAACTCCCCGATGGGCCTGACAACAACTCCAGGAAACTCTGTGTCCTGGGGAGGGAAGGGAAAAATCCTAACTTGCCACTTAGTCTGTAAGGAGTCATTATTATCACTGGGTTCCACACTTGCAGGCCTCAGCACTGCATTCTGTGAATTCTTCTGTAAAAATCACTTTTTTTTTTTTTCCTCCTTTCCTGTATTCATCCAGACAGAAAGCTGCTGCAAGTCAGACACTAAAGGAATTCCTACACAATTTTATAACTATAGCATTCATTATTACAAGTATCCTTTCAGTTTTGTTTGTATATAAAACAAGTTTTGTTTGTATATAAAACAAGTTTTTGTTGTTGTTTGTATATAAACAAGTATTGTTTGTATATAAAAAAGTGTTATAAAGCCATCCAATAAGCACTACTGTCTATTCTAAGCAACTCTCTCTTGCAAAAGACTCCCATTTTCCCTAAGTCTACTAAAATTGACCATTTTTTAAATTTACTCAGTGTTCTTTCATGTTTTAAATGCAAGTTAAATTCAGCACTCATGTTAATTCAATAGCACACACAGGGATAACCTTCACTGGTTTTGACACTTGCTGACATTAACAAAAATTCCTCTCCAAACCAGACCCTAACAGGGGAGCAGCCACCTTGTAGATGAAAAACATTTTACTTGGCCAGTGATTCTGTGCTATCTTTGCTGAAACCCAAACTTTTAGACTATTTTTACTCTCAGATCAGGTCATGTAATTTCTGCTGACTGGAGCACAGGCAAAGACTTTCAGGAAGAATCCAGCACTGTGTGCCTGATAAAATCTCTCCTTTGCCCAAGACATTTGTGTGTTCACTCTTAGAGCCACTAAAACTGGTCACAACCTCACAATTATATCAAAAGATGCAAGAAAGCTCATTTCCCTGTGATATATGATTAAAAAAATCTTATTAATTTACACAACTGCATTCAACACTGTGTTCAGCCACTAACTTTGCAGGGCCATGTGTTTTTATGCCCTGCTTTTAATAGACTTTTTGAATCCTGAAGTCAAGCATTCCTCAGCCAAGTTGGAATAACTTACAGTATAATAACTAAATCCAGTTATTAAAGTAATGCCCTGGCTCCTGCCAAGCATATACAGACTTTCTTACAGAGGTTCTTCTCACCTGGGGGAGATTCTTAAGCAAAGCTTTCTGAGCACTGTCATACCAACGCCCAGAATCTTTTTCTTCCAACATCCAACCCCACTAAAAAGGAGGCAGCCCAGCTGACTGGTTGTCACTTGCATGGCATCTTCCATAACCAAACAGAGAATGGCATTCAAAGGACAAATACACTTGTGGAAAACTAAAGATTTAAATCCAATTGTACATCTGACCTATTTACTTTTCTGTTGCATAAACTAATACTTATTCACAGCTAAATATTAAATTAATTCTGTTTTTTAAGGTGGGGTCTCTCTCTCTTTCATTCATTCCACAGATCTTTCATTCAATCCACGGTCAAAATTACATGTATTAAATTCTGGAAAGCTTCTACTGAACCTCTTCCTAATTTTTCACTACTTAACCTCTAGCTCATTTTGAATGGGGATGGGGGAAATAATTTCTTGCTCAAGAATCAACTCCCTTTCCCCCCAAAAAATCCCTCCACTGAGATAATTAAGCCAAGTATAAAATATTTACCATTGCAATGTAGCTGTAGCTTAGAACAATTTCCCGGATTTTCCTCATCTCTTCTTCCAGATTGTTTGCCCATACTTCACAGATAACCTGGCTGTTCTCTGCAAGGGCTGCTGGCATCTTGCAGGGACCAGAGTAGAGACAGCTGCTGTTGAATCCAGATGGCAGTGTAGAATTGCCAGCTGCGTGGTCCTGGTGAGCTGCATGAAAAAGATAAACTAGTAGTGCTTTATATGAAGAAAGCTCTACATAGAAGAGCGAGTGCTCTGGCAGAACCAGTCACTCTTCCATTTTCAGGTACAAGTAGCTTATTTAAGATCTGCACTGAGTTTTTTCTTGCATTTGTCACTTCCTGTGAACGTGCTGAATAAAAAAATCTACAGCGTCTCTTCAGGTGACAGGAGGGGATGCACAGTTAACACTGCAGTTAGAGACGAGAAGAGAAATCCCCTCCTTCATCTGGCATCAACTCTGAAACTACGAGTGTGAGATGTACAGGGAGGGCACCCTCATGTTTAACACTGCTCAGCTATCGCGACAGCTTCCAGGCAGAGTCAGAGAACATTTTACAGCCTCCCCTTGCAGACAGACACCTCTCGGAGGCAGCTCAAGCCCACCTGAGGAAGGGATTTCAGCTCATGCCAACGCAGCTCCAGCAGCCCCAAACCTCTCCCCCCTCACCAGCTCCTCGCAACACGGCCCCAACGACCCCCGGGCTTCTCCCAGCTGCGCTCAGACGCCCCAAGCACCGCGCCCGGTTACCGGGGCTGCCTGAGGGAATCAACCCAACCGCCACCGCTCAGGAGCGGCGTCCCCGCTGACAAAGACCCCGCTGCCTCAGGGCCGGGCCCGTCCCTCCGCCGCCAGCCCGCGGTGCGGCGCCTTGGGGATGCGGGGAAGCGGCCATGACCCGACCCCCGTCCCCTCATCCCATGGAGGGGGATCTGGGGGGGGGGGGGGGGGTCCCCCCCTTGGGCCGCCCCGCCCGCACCTGCTCGCGCGCCGCCGGACCCCGCCGCTCGCGGGCAGCGCGTCCGCTCTATCCCTCGGGTCCCCCCACGTCTCGTCTGCTCCGGGGCTCCCCATCTCCCGCCCCGCCCCCCCCCCCCACCGCTACCTGCCCGGAAGCCGGGGCCGGGCCGATCGCCTCCGCGCAGGCGCGATGAGGCCTCCGGGAGGGAGGGGCGGGGGATAGGAAGAGCCGAGACTTCCGGGTTGCTGCTTCCCTTTCTCGCGAGAGAAACGGCGAAGCCACCGGGGCGCGCGTTGCCTCGCGCCATTGCCCCGCGGCCGCGCGCGCTCCCGCGGAAGGGGAGAGAGGGGAAGGGAGGGGGCGCGCGAACGCCGCGCGCGGCTCTGCCCGGAGTGCGCGTGCGCGCAGGCACCGGCAGCGCTGCCCCCCCCACCCACCCAACCCCCCCCCCCCGCGGGGCGGTGCTTGGACTCGCCCGCGGTGCCGCCCTGAGAGCGGGGGACGAGCCCAAAGTGCGCGGGCGGGGGGGGACGGGGAAGGGAGGTGAATGATCGCAGCGCTCTGACGGCCCCCCGAGAGCCCGGCAGCCTGGAATTCAAATATGTTCAAATATTTTCCATGTCTGCGAACTCTTAGGTTGGCTTCTCCCGTGTAAATCATAGAATCATAGAACTGGCTGGGTTGGAAGGGACCTCAGAGATCACCAAGTCCAACCCTTGATCCACTCCCGCTGCAGTTCCCAGCCCATGGCACTGAGTGCCACATCCAGGCTCTTTTTAAATACCTCCAGGGATGGAGAATCCACCCCTTCCCTGGGCAGCCCATTCCAATGTCTGATCACCCTTTCAGTAAAGAAATTCTTTCTAATGTCCAACCTAAATCACCCCAGCAACCGGCGTTTCTCTCTGGTGAAGCAGCATCCCCAAGCTGGCTGCCGGCGCTTGCTTTGCTGGGCGGTGCTGCCGGCAGATCGGCGATTTAGTTGGAAGTTTGTCTGCTAATAATGAAGCTCAGAGGATGGTTCCTGTCTTTTAAACAGAGCTTTCCAGACAGCGTTACAGCTGAGCTCAGGCACCGCCGCTCGGGCCCTCTGGCAGAACTTGGCCTGCACCACCTGGAGCCTTCGCTGAGTCCCAGCTACTTCCTTACCATAAAAGTATCTGGAAAAAAAAAAATCCTCCGTACTTCATCCATAGTTCAGTGTTTCAGGTTTCATGTTCATACCTCAGCAGAAACATTTTAGGAAAGGTGTTTGGTGTCTACCAAGTCAGCATCTTGAGACATCCCATGACTGAATGGTACTTTGATTCAAAGTTTATCTTGGTAGATGCCGTTTTGCTTTCTCAGCTCTGGCAATCTATAGTATTGCATAATTTATATATTATGCAATCTGCTGTATTGGCAGGAATCATCTTCCCATCACATCTGAGTCTGAGATCTGGTGCAAGAAAGCATAAATTGCTAGTAGGTAAATACAGCAGATTGGGTTCCAGCACTCTGTCAGTACGAGGTTAGACTGGTTTTTTCCCCTAAAGGGTTCAGGGTGAAATACACAAATCATTTTTCTTGCTTCTAAACCCAACACTTGAAGGTTTTGTGAATCCAGGGGAAGAGGGAGGTTGAATCTTCTCAGGAGACTGAAAACAGGGTGTGCCTTGCTACCCAAATAAAAAAAAGTATTGCTGGAAATGGTCACTTGTATCCTTGTAACATTTAGCAGTTTGCATGGTTGCTTGTTTGTTTTAATACTAAAGGATGCATACAAGCAGTGGTGATGAGAGCTGGAAGCTTTTGCACAAGAAGATCAGCATTAGTTTTTTCAACCACGGATTATTTTTATTATGAGTAATAAAGATGAATTATAGCTGGAAAAGGCACCTGGCTCTTTTTTAAAAAGTCCCACAGTTGTCGTGGGACTAAACTTGTCTCGTTGTTTGTAAACTTGCTTCCAGCTCTAGCACTCCAAAGCAGGTTCTTGAAGAGTCTTCACACCCTCTTCATGGCTAGGACCACAGTAAGAGTTTGTGTCTGCAGTCCTAGTACATCATAAGGTAAAAGAAAAGGCTTTAGCTCAACATTTTCACATTGGCAGCTTGTGCTTCATGTGCTGGATTGTGCCCTGCTGATAGAGTTCTGCATTTCCTTTAGAGCTTAATAAAAAGTTCAGTTCCACAAATGGTACAAAGGTTACTTACGAAGATCCCAAAACACTAATTCAGAGTTAAAAGATGCAACTATTTCTGAACACGTTTGAACCTTAATGGCAAAGCAATAATTTCCATTTCCCTCACCTTTACACAGCTACACAGACACCTCCAAGGCACGCTGCTGCCCGACGAGGTGGTGGCACACACGTGGCACGTGGCTGGCAGTGTCACTGAGAACACAGAGAATTAATGATTAGGTGATGTGGGCTGATCTGTGATTCATCTTCAGGCTTGGAGGAACTATCAGTCTGGGTCTGTACAATCCTGAAAGATCATTCATAGTTTTTCTTTTTTTTTTTTTGGTTGGTTGGTTGGTTGGTTTTTTTCCGTAAACAGTGAAACACACAGTATTACAAAAACTGTGGAGAGAGTGACAAAGAGAAGGGATCTTGTGAAGTTTCTGATCAAAAAGCCTTTTTGCTGAGAGGAAATCCAATTTCTTGCATGCCTCAGCAAAGATTCTGCTACCCTTGGAGGGTCTGAGTGACAATGCCCACGCAGGGCACGGGGCAGCCAAGAGGCAGAAGCAGCTTTCAGGTTACAGCCACCCTGTACCAGACACAGACTTGCAGCAGAAAGTAAATTACTTTTACATCCTGAGAACTGATACGCTGAGCTGTCTGTTCCTGTTGGGTATCAAGATGTCAGGGATCACCCATGTTGGAATTGAACATCAGGTAAAAAGAAACCGAGGTCTGTGAAGTCACTGGTTTGTCAGCCACGTTTGGCTGATAGATGAACGGATGAACAGTCCTCCCAGTGCAAGCTCCAGTCCAAAAAAAGATCAGCACAAGACCAGATCCATTTGTCACTCCTCTCCTGAAATGCCCATTTCCACTTCCTCCTCTGCGCGTGTCTAAGGAGCATTCTTCCCTGGTGAGTCCTCTGCCTGTGATAAATAACAATAAGTAGCAGAGACTGAGAATTACAACTCTTTGCCCACTAGGAAATGGTTAAAATTAGTCAAAAGAAAGTGTCAGTAAGAACAGAAACACTTAAATCTGAAATGAAGTAACAGCAAAGCTTTACCCTCTAAGAGGAAAAACAGCATGAAGTTGGGAGGGGAGTTCTGGGAATGTTTTCCTGCCAGAAGAAAAGAAAAAAAACCCATACCAAAACAACAGATGTAGTGGTAGGTACAATAGTCCGGGCACAGACAGCGAGGCATCATCATTATTCTTGCTTTTCAGTCTCTGCTGCTCTGAAGCTGCTTCCTTGAGATGTTTCTTACCAAACAAGAGCATTCCTGCTCCAGGGGATGGCTGTACAAAGCCAGCTATGAGGCAGGGGTGATATTCCTCGTTTTTTTCTTGATGGAAAAGTAAATCTGGAGAGATATGGAGAGTTGTCAGAGCCTAGTTCACAATAAGATACTGTATATTAGGTAAGTAACATAGATTGGGGCCACATTTGCATAACAAAGACCAATGTTACTGCAAATTACATCTTGCTCTCTGCAATGCCATAATTACAGACTTTATGGTCTGTAAACATCATCTTTAAAGCCAAGTAAACCCAAGCACATTCTCTTTGCATCTTGCCGATGGAACCCAGCTCTGCAGCTGCCTGAGGACTCTGTAGCAACAGCATTGGTGAAATTTATAGATTTCATGTGACGCAATGAAAACGACTCTTTTTTATTTTTTTTTTTTTTGCCAAAATCCATAGTAACCCTTAATGCTTTCAACAAATACACCTTTGACCCACTTGGTTGCACTGGCACGAACTGTTTTGTTCTTGAAACACAAGTGAGTACACAATAAAAACTGCTTATCTTTATGGCGTGGGTGGCTTTTTTTTTTTTTTTTTTTTTTTTTTTATTTTCAGATGCTGACATTGACTCTTGATGAAAAACTCTTACCTGCAGAGATGTATTCCAAATGCTTCACCGAATGACATCATGTGCACATGCAGAGGGATCACTGCCAGCACTAACAGTGACATGGCACAGGGCTCACATGACTTGTCTGGGAGGGGACAGCCAAGCTCCTGCTTGTAAACTCCCCCCCCACTGCCTTTGCCTAAACTTTGCCTCATAAAGTTTCCACAGCAGTAGTGAAAGGTGAGGAGTTGAACTCTGGGCTCTCTGAATAGACACAAAGAACTTCCCCTGGCTGCCATCAGCAGGAGGTGAGCAGGGAATGGGCAAACCAGAGGTCAGGGGTGTAGCAGCTTGAAAAGATAGGAGAGAATCATTGAGGGAATAATTAAAAGGCAGTTATCATGTGTCTGCTTCAAGTACAACTGTAAGATTCTCTAGGAACTTTGATTGCCTTCAGATTTGTGCAGTGCTTGCCACAGCAGGACACCCCCCAAGCACAGCATCCAGTCCTGTGTTTGTCACATGGTGTGGTTGACATGCAACTCTTCTGGTGACAAGGTAAGATGTCCTTATGTTTTCTGTTCTATCTATTCTATATTTTTATAGATAGTTGTAGCAGTTTTTCTCTCAGACACAGTTGATCTCCACTATGTACTCACTATGAAGGTTGGTTCCATTGAACTAAGGTCTACAACAGAATATCCAAGCACAAGGGGGAAAGGAACACCAAGAAAGTGTGACAGGCAGCCAGTCCATCCCAGCAGGTGTTGTGCAGCTGTACCTGTCACCAGTCAGACTGTTTGGCTGCTGTCAAGGGAAGGATCCAACACAACGTGAGTACAACACAAGGAGAAGTTGGCACTTGTGTGGCTTCAGCTTGGGACAGTCTGGGGCAACAGGAAGGTAAAGGGATAGTAAAGATGGGACATTGATAATGTAAATGTTAAAACAAATGTAAAAAAAAAAAAAAAAAAGCAAAAAAAAAGCCACTTCTTGTCTTTTCAGATTATGCTGAGCATTCTAAAATATGACTGAAACAAACTAGGTTTTTATGGTACCTGAAGTGGAAAATTGAATGAAAACAGACCAGTGGCTTAAGGAAAGTTACTGCACAAATGATCAAGTAGATGGAAATAATAATTAAAAGTTATATTAGAATTCTTTACTGACTAGTGTATGTGTTTCCCCATTAACATCAAGAGACTGAGTGGAAAACAATTATTTTTACTTTAAGGTTGAGAATTTGGTTGAGATGAAATTTTTGGTTAACTGATTTGAAATGATGAAAAGGAACTTCTTTTATTTTTTTTTAACAGCACCAGTTCTAGTTACTATTTGGAAATAGCTGCAGGCAGCTGAGCTTTTTACTGATTAATTTGGGTCTGCATAACATGCCAACAAGAGATCAGTGCCAAGCAACTGAATAGCTTTTTTGTTTGCCAAAATAGCCTTGGTTAAAGGAATGCCTTTTTAATTTATTTGGTATATTCTGAATCAGAAGAAAAAAGAAGAGGCAATGAGATGTTGGGAGAAACTTAATCCATCAAAATTTATCTTATTTTATGTAAATAATGTAAAATTTCTGTAAAACTTTGTTTTATTTTAACATCTTCATTCTTTGCCCAAGCAAGACCTCAATCACAATTTGACTGTTTTAAAAGGAGTACCACTAGAAATGTGCTTACAAGTTTAACTCTTTCCTAAACTCACAGAATATGAGCCTCAATCAAGCACTGTCTCTTTTTTCTCCTAAGAAATCAAAGCAGAGTCACATTTTCTTCTGTGCTCTGCTCTTTAGCTCTTCACATGTGAATTTTCAGCAGGGTTTCACTCAGCACTGTGGGATGGAGGGACAGTTCTGGACCATCAGCCTTCCAGCAGGCATCTGAGATTCCTCTTTTATGTCTGCTTCTCTAAGACCTAGTGTTGTCATGTCTACTACAAGGTCATAGGAGTAGAAAAATCTCTTTAACCACAAAAATCCGTGGCCAACAATATTTGCTGTGTTGTCCCAGCAGAGCAATTTCCTATTGCTGTTTTCAGCTCCCTACAGGGTGGTTGTAGAGAAGACAGGGAGATGCACAGCAAAAGGGCAGGAGATATGAGTTATAACAAGGGAAATTCTTACTAGATGCTAGGGGAAAAAAAAAAAATATATATATATACATTTACAGTGAAGGCAGTCAAATACTGGACCAGATTTCCCAGAGAAGCTGTGGAATCTCCCTCCATGCAGATACTCAAAACTCAACAGTTTGAGGCTCCAACCAACCTGCTAAAAAAGCTGGAATGGAACAAAGGTCAAAAAAAGGAATGGATTATTCAAGCTTGATGTATTTCAAGCATTATTAGTATTTTCCTGGACACAGTGGCACTTAAAAGACCTGTGTGACAAGATGGGCATATGGTAGTTATTACGTAAGATAAAATGCATCATTGTGATCAGATGATTAAGATAAGATCAATTTATCCTGTGGCGAGCTATTTGATGCTGTCCTAGTCAGGCCAGCAGGTTCTTTTGCTGTGAGGGTGGTGAGACACAGGAACAGGTTGTCCGGGGAAGTTGTGGATGCCCCATCCCTGGAAGTGTTAAAGGACAGGTTGGATGGGGCTTTGAGCAACCCTGTCTAGTGGGAGGTGTCCCTGCCTGTGCAGGGGGTTGGAGGGAGATGATTTTCCAACCCAAACCATTCTGTGACTCTGTGGTTGCTACTTACAAGTGTTCTTCATCATGTATGTTGGAGTCCAGCTGTATTTTTTCACAAACTTGATGTATTGGAGGAAAAAACCATGCAGAAGATCTCTGATCATAGACTTGCTCTGTGAGCTCACCAAGTCTGATGGTGAAGAACTTTAGGTCTGGGGAGAGATAAAAAGTCTTAGGACACATTCTTGTTTCAAGCAACAGCATCATAGAGCATCTCTCACTACATTTTTTGGTCAAAGGAGACAAAGTTAACTTGTTTGCTGTTTTTTTTTAAGCCTGCTAACTTATCATTTCCTATTGGATTATCTGTGACCCTGTATCAAGGCTGGGAGTTTGGGTGCATGGTTTCAAGTTTCAATTCACTTTTTGCCTGATGGGTTTGTTTGGCTTTTTTTTGTTTGTTTCTTTGTTTGTTTTTTGTTTTGTTTTGTTTTGTTTTATTTTGTTTTTTAAATACACAGAACCACTTCACATCAGTTTCTTTCAGTAAAGAATGTAGTTTGGTGGACTTGCCTTGTTCCTTTCTGTCTATGAATAAGTAGGAACCAACACAGGAGGAAGATGTCCAATTTTTTCTATCTCATGCCCCCTGACCTGCATGATACCATGTAATGCAGGGAAACAGGGCTGGAAACACCTGTAAATAAACAGAGTTGCATTTGTGAGACTGTACTCAGAAAGCTGTCATTTTACAGATAAAGTATCACCTCCTGGCTAATACCAGGACTCATTTCTGGCAGCGCATTCCTCCTTTCTGAAACGTTGCAAGAGTACTCCCAAGAGGCTCATTGCTATCAGAAAGGTAATAGAATATAATCTTTCTAGTGAATAATTTTCCAACTGTTTGTACCTTATACAGCTGCCTTTTTACCTCCTTCATTACTTTAGGTAACACAGTTTGCCTGTGTTTGAATATTCTTCCAAATATGAAAAGCGAAAGGGATCAAATTCTGCAGTCCCTTCATACTACTGGAATTTGTGTGTTTGTTCTTAAAGACTGGGTGAAACCTTAAAGAATGTTTTCTTAGCTTTTGCTAATTGTAATTCATGGTAAGAGTGCAGCAATATAAAAACAGCTATGCAATAATCCCTAAGATTATTATTCAGGATTATTTTTTATTCAGGACAGCCACAGCAGATCCTGAAACAGAGAGATGTTTCCATGGACAGCCCTGAAGCCCCAGGACCTCCTTAAACCTTAGGTCTAATTCTACTTTTTTTCAATCAAAATGGTCAAGCCAGAGCCTAATACAGGGAGATTTATTGTGAGGTGGCCACCTGTCCATTTAAGACTTAAACCTTCAAATTGACAATAATGTGATTTGAAGCAAAGATGATTTTCCTACTTACCATGTTCTTAAGATGTAACTTAGGGTTACTCTGCCAGGGCAGTGAAGGCTGCGTGGGGCTCTGCTCTGCTAAATCTTCCTGGCACAAACTCACTTTATTGTAGTTGAATTTTTGTTTTCATCCTTATTAGCATAACATCACGTTGTCATTATGGAAGAAGGGATGTCCCATATCATCATTTCCCTGCAGTCTGTGAAGGGCTGGAGTTCCTAATGAGTGCAACATATTCCCAGGCTGGATCAAGGGAAGGAGCTGTGCCACAACACACCAATGCCATAACCAAAAGCTTTGGTTTTGGCTGTTCTCCTATTTTTCTGCATTGGTCTTCTATCCCTTTTAGCCTTCTGGAACAATACAAACTCAGCAGGAAATAAAGGGATTTTTATTCTCCAGCTTTGCTCCATAGCCAACGTGAAGAAGGGAACAGGACAGGACAGAACACAGAGATAAATATTTTACAGTTTTTGCAACTGAAGTTGAGGGGATTTTTTGCTCTCAGCAGTGTGTTCTCCCACTCCACAGTTTTAGAAGGTTTGTTTACTTGGATTATCTCTTATTTCAGATGAAAAGAGACTCTGGATCTTCCACCATGGCTGACCAGCAGAAGCAGGTAAGGGGTCACAATTGTCTTTTAAAGGAAGCACTATGCAGGTGCTTGGACAGGCACCTTTCAAAGATGTTTCAAAACACCTTTGAGATGTTTTGAACCATCTTCTAAGAGAGATGAGAGACACATCCACTCTCTGATCACTTTAGCATAACTGGGACCTCATCTCTTATTGCTGCAGCAAGATTTTTCCTGCTGTTTTTTTGTTTTTAACTTTTTTCAGTGAAGTGAAGCTACAGCACCAAGTGGTGAAGGGTCTGTTACCTTTGTTTGCATGGCAAGACACCACAGTGCTCCCTAATAACCAGAAGCTGTGCTACCTAACTGGGCCCAGTCCACAAAGTGGTTCTGCTAAACAAAACGTTGTCCCACTGATGTGCCCCAGTTTCTTCACCCTGTGGGCAGCAATGCTGTTCCACATTTGCCAATTTGTACAAGCCCTTTAAGGACAGGATCCCAAGTCATGCACGGGTCAGAGTTTGGAAACAACTGTGCTGGAGCTGTTGGCATGGAGAGAAACAGGGGGTTAGTGCTTGGACTTGATGAACAAGATTTTTTTTCAGTGTTAACTTCTCTGCTTCTACAGCTCATGTAATTATACTGTGTGGGATCCATTAACATAATCCCTTCATCACATGCAATAAAAACACAGCCTAAAACAAGACAGTTTCTAGCCAAAGGGCTTTAAAATAGCTTCAGTGCTGAGCTTTGGCTCTGTCCTGTCCCAAATCAGGACATACACATTCTCTGATGAGTATTGGGAGTTAATAGTTCTTAAACTTTTTGAGTTCTTCAGCTGGAAGAAGTTAAAGAATCTGGAATACTGTTTGGTCTAACTAAACACTAAGACACTTGTAAGACACCAGAATATTTTTTTTTTGGTGTGTTCTTTATTCCATGAGAAACAAGGATTTATAGGCTACAGTTCTGCTAACAACTCTAAGCCTTTTATAGCTTTTGTAACCTTTTCTCTAATGAATATATAGATGGTGTTCAAGGGTCTAAAGATTAAGGAAGTCTTACCTTATGTCAGCACATGAGGCATAACATGGATGCAGCTGGAAGTCTGCAACTGCCCAAAGAGCAAATCTCTGGTGCAGAATCCATCATGCATTATCTGAAGCTGGAATAGATGGACTTTGCCAGCCTTGCATTTCTACACCCAGTGATAATATTGACAACTGACTGCATTGCTTCTGAGTTCATAAACATCAAGCTGTAGGTCAAGAGTCCTTTAAATCACTTGCTCTCCAGTTTCTAATTTGATAAAAAAAAAAAAAAAAAAAAAAAAAAAAAAGATGAAAAAAAGCAACAGTTTTTATGTTTAATGAGAAAAGTTTTAGTGTTAATGAGCGAAGGTCTGGCTCATTAATTAATAATGTTTGGCTCATTAACATCTGATCCAGTGTGTCCTGGCTCAGATAAATATTGCTGGCAAGTCCTAGGCAATGTTTTCTGCTCTGTAGCTGTTACAGAATCTTAAAGAAACTCCTAGCACTGAAAGCTGTGTAGAAAAGATTCCTCTATATTGCATTACCCTAAACACACCTGCATTCAGCATTTATTAGTGAGCTGTCCATCTTGTTTGTCTTCTTTGACAGGAGGCAAGCAGGACAGCAACTATGAATCATGTTATTTTTACTCCAGTCTGTTTGTGCAGTACAACACCACGACAAAAAACAGGAAGGGCAGATTAATGAACAAGACACTAGCTACTTATTACACTGTATGATTTTAGAATTGCGTAGATTTGTTCTTAAAACATTTATCCTGCAGATAAATATGCATATTCACCCAAGAAAACCCAAACTAAGATTGCTGAACTTCAAAACCAACTACAGCTTGGGCTGCTCTAAAAGACAGTTAGTTAATTGTACATTTGTCATCTATTTACTAAATAACCTGTTGTCAAATATTTTTAAGCTCCAATGTTTTTAAGACTGCTTTTGAATATATTTCTTCCTGGAATCAAAAAGTCTCACTGGTAATTTGCTGACTCTCTTCCAGTTGCTTTGTAGAGTTAATATTCTTACTGTGGTAGGAATCGTGCTAACATCACAGCTGCCCTTCTGCTATATACCAGAATATAAAATAACTGTTCTGTGATGGAGAGCAGGGATTTAGAGAAGCTTACACACCTGAGAAGCTATTTCAGATCCCTGTTAATGTGCAGTTGTTCTGTACAGAAGGCATGTGGTATGTACTACCAAGCTGTATACTCATACTAGAGCTGAGTTGTAGCTGTGATGACCTAAAGGCACAGCAAAGTGAATCATGCAAGGAAAGGTAATATCCTGTATAAACCTCTGTTACACCTGGAGACAAAAAGACAAGCTTCTGGGCATGTGAGCATGACTTCAGAACTGGTCTTCAAAGCAAAGAAGAAAGTTGAGAGGAGTGGTTCTGGATTCCCTGGAGCTGTTAATCAGATCATCTGATCCTGACAGTTCCTGATGACTGTGGGGGCGGGGGGGAAGCACCCTGAATACTGGGAGGGAGGAAACATGAGTGAGGGAGGTGCTGAGATGGAGCATTCCTTACCCCCAGGTCTTCCTTTCCTACTGCTCCGAGTTATCCAGAAGGTCCTTGTATCATAGTCCTCCTGGTAGTGAGAGGAGTGGCAAACAAAAACGGAGTGAAAAATCAGCAGTTCTTCCTCTCCCTTTGGTTATTCCCAAGAAATTCCTTGTCAGTGACACTTCAGGTCTCTGTAAGCACAGCAGATGGATGTGTGTGTACTCTGTTCCCTCAATCACACACAGCAGCCTGTAAGAGTTTTATGTTCTTTACAGTGTTTCTAAGAAAACAGACCATTGTATTTCAAACACAAAAAGTGCTGGTGTAGGACACAGCAGTGTGTTCTTACTCTTGTTGATTGCTCACAGGAAAAGAAGCTCTGGGATGCCATGAAGCTGACTGCCTATGTCCTTGGTACTGTGCTGCTCATATTCATTGCCTTAGTGAACTTTTTTTGGTAAGATTGTTTGAACAAAGGGATTTGAGGAGAAGCTTTTCTGGGGAGAGGGGAAAAAGTGAATGATGGAAAGATGGGCAACCAAGAACACTTATTCCCACAGGTATGTGCAGAATATCTGGGATACTTCAGGCCATTTCTGGCAAGCAACGTGGCTGAAGTTCTACAACCTGCATGAGGGAAATGAGTGGACAATCTTCCTATATGGTGAGTTATTCAGATTTACAACCTTCTACTAGTCATGTATTTCACCTAAAAGGGGGACATGGATGTACATTCCCAAACTCACTAATCCTCCCACTGGAAAAGCACACACAAAGCCAGTTACAGCTGATACAGTGCAGCCTTTGGAATGGGTCACCAGGAGACTGTTATACAGATTTGATATTTGATTTTTTTGCTGCTGCTGAACTTAGTAGATTTAATTACTGTAAAATTAATGAATTTTACTCTTGTTGTAGCACCTATAAAACTCTTCAGCTGGTAAATAAGTCTGGTAGGAACCTTGCAAAGTTCTAGTGATCTACTCGACCTTATCCTACTTGTATTTAAATGCCACCCATGAGAGAATTCCCCTAACCTCCCAGAAAAGCCCTTTGTTAGTTTCAGTCTATGAGACACTTGTCTTCTCTAACCTCCCCATTCCCTACATCTTACCTGGATATCAGAACCTACTTACATTACATTCTAAAGCATCTCAGGGCAGAGGAAATGTACCTGGCAGATCTGGGTCCCAGCAAGGTCCTCTGGATACTATGCCACTGTATTTTGGTTCTCATTTAGCCATAGCTCTCACTTTAATTTATTCACACATCTCTGCCCTCTCCTCATGCCACAGGGGCTGCATTGGTTCCTGCCCTTGCTTTCTGGGGCTTCAATGGGATCCTCATGGTGGCTGATGTGACAGGAAAGCCAACGTTCATTACTCGCTATCGCATTCAGCTGGGCAAGAACGATCCTGTAAGTATTTCTCACTCTGCCTCTTCTGCTGGCTAAACACTTCCTGCAGTCTCCTGGGCTAGGAGCAGGGAGAAGAACCTGTTATGCTTTTCCCTTGCAATCAGATAGGGTTTAAGGACAATCAAGCCAAGTCTTGTATATCCCCTGCAGAGAGGAAGCAGTCCTTGTCATGAGGCCACTGATCAGATCTGGATTGACTGCTTGTTAAAAAGTTGATCCCCAAACTAACACAGAACCAGCCTACAAACCTTAAAGTTCTTTATCCTCCTCAAAGCCACGTTGCTTCTGATTTGGTCTCAAGTTCCTATGTCTCTTTTGCAGGTGGACACAAAGAAGTTGTGCAAAGCCATCTACACAGCTCTGTTTAATCAGTTCTTTGTCTCCTTTCCCATGCTTGTGCCCATGTTCTACATCATGAAATGGTGGGGAAACACCTTCAGCAAGGAATTACCCACATTCCAATGGTTTCTTGTGGAGCTAAGCATCTTCACCTTAGTAGAGGAAGTTCTCTTCTACTATACACACAGGTGAGCTGTGCTCTTCTACTACACACAGAGAAACAGAACTCCCCCAACAGGTTTCCCCCAATGCCTTTAAGCTTATCCCAATCTATTGCAACGACAATAGCCCTAGTCCCCCACTCTTCCACTAATCCTGTATTTATATGTGAAGACTTAAAGGTGCTGGAATTCACACAGCATGAAGTTTTGGTGCTGGTGTATTGCTAGTAACAGCAGTAAGCAAAAATGAGTAAAATTACAAAGGTGGAGTAGCTTAGAGGCTAAGATAGAAAAAAAACAGGTATCTTTACAAAAAAGCTGTAACACAAGATACTTAAAGAAAAAGGAGAACTTTCTTATCCTGAAATATAAAAGCTCAGTGATGGATCTGCTGTTCACTTGTATGGCACCTACAAAATGAGGCCTGACTCCTGACACTGTAGACTAAGTACTGACACAAAAATTCAAGACAAAACCTAAAGGAAGAAGAAGGTCTGCAAGGCTGCTTAGAAGCAGGGCCAACATTCTCAGAAGTTTGAGGGTTTCCTCTATGGACAAAAAAGGAGAAACAAAACCCATAAGACCCCAACTCCTTAAGGGCCCACAGAATCTAAAATTCTGCCTCAGTTGCCAGCAGGTAAAGTCAAAACAGTGAAAATACAAAGTGAGTCTTCTCAGAAGGTCTGAACAAACGAGTCATTCAGGGATTTTGATTTATGGGATTTATCTGGACCTAAGTTTAACATCAGCCAGTGGATGCATCAATTTAGTGAGGGCTCAGTGCTTAGGAAAAGAGAGATGGAAGCCAGGAGTCCTATACCTTTGTTCCCAGCTGCTCTAAAACCTTTAAAGAATAGGCATGAGCAAGTTCCCAGCAGAAATCCTGTTATATTACTCTAGGTTCCTTTCTTACAGAGCTGAAAACATATTTCTCTGTCTTCTCTACTTAGGCTTGTCCACCTCCCACTCCTGTATAAGCACATTCACAAGAAGCACCACGAATGGACAGCCCCCATTGGCGTGGTCTCCATTTATGCTCATCCATTAGAGCACATAGTAAGTGAATTCCCCCATGGTCATGCCCCAGATCCTGTGTGGTGTGATGCCCATGGGATGAAAAGGAGTGATAAGCAAAGAAAAGCAAATGTACCTTTAGACTCTTCTAATTTAGGAAGAGGAAGCTGATCTCCATTGCCAAGAAGCCCAATTGTAGAAGGGTTGCAGTCCCACTCATACTGGGCTCTGCTGGCTCTAAGACCACAGATCCAAGGGCATCCAGCAGATAAGGAGCTGACTGAATGGTGCAAGTGGGGAGCACAGAAAGTGCTTTCAGCAGGAGATGTGGCACTTACACATCCAGGGCTACTGCATGGACTCAGTTGTCATGATTTTCTTGCTGGTGGCTGGGATCAGTGTTTGCAGCAGTGCCTCTCAGTGCTGCTTCTTCCTAGGTCTCTCATGAAAGCATCCCACCTTTAGAAAATTCTACTTAAAAGCACTAGCTCCTGTTAACACTAGTCCTGGGATGCAGCACCAGCTCTGTCTCTCCCTGACAGTTTTTGGGAAGCAGAATGACATTCAGGAGTCCAGCTAAGCCTGACTGCTGCCAGAAGTTTGGTTTGGTAGGACACGATGATGTGATGCACGTGGGATCATCACATCACTGCCTTTGTTCATGTCCACAAGCCCTGCTTTTTGACAGACAGGTTCCCAGAGCAGCTTCAGCATTATTCAGAGTTGGAGCTGCAATTCAATCCTCTGACTCCAGGTTGATAAACTGGAATCATGCTGCCTTCACAATCTCTGGTTGATCTCATGTCTAACTTCTGCAAGCTTGAGATGAGACTGTGTTTTGCAGTGAGTAAAATTCATCTCAGAGTAAATTATTTCTTTGGTGATTATGTACTTTTAGCATGCTGTTTGCAGAGGGATCTTTCCTTTACACTGGTTGCACAAAACTAGAGTGATAGATCACCCAGGTTACACAACTCCTAAGAAGGGAGTCTGCTTGTTGTGATTCATTAATGAAATAATTTGCTTTTCATTTCTAGCTGTCCAACACACTGCCTGTCATGACTGGACCAATGATCATGGGCTCCCATATCGTTTCAATCACAGCATGGTTCTCCCTTGCTCTCATAACAACAAGCATTTCCCACTGTGGCTACCACCTCCCCCTCCTACCATCGCCAGAGTTCCACGACTTCCATCACCTCAAGTAGGTCTGGGCACTGCTAAACTTCCCCCTCCCCTCCTGCCTGTGCCCTGGCACTGCTGACAGGCAAAGCTCCTTTCCTAGGGTCAAGTGTGTTTGTGCAGCTGATGTACAAGCACAGAAGGTTGTGCAGCTTGCCCAGCAGCAGGCTGAATGCTGTCAGTTCTTCAGGCAGTTAAACAGAGATGGGGATTTCAGAGGATTCCAGCCCACACAGCTGCCAACCACCTGACATCTGCCTCCTACCAGCTGACTTGGAAACTTTCTCCAAACCACAAACACCAGAGCTGAGTCTGGGAATTTCAAGTGTCCTAGGATTACATGGAAAGCATGTAGTGTCTGAAATAGCAGGTTTTACCTGGCCTTTCCCCAGCACAAGTACAGTCAGAGTTCTCTGCAAGGCTCTTCCTAGAAGTTTAGCAGACACTGCATGTGGTTAGAATAAAGTCAGAGCAAGGGAAAACCACACAGTGGAAATTAATTTGCAGGAAGCCTCCCTGTCTGTCCCTCTCCTGTACTCTGGGATTAGAAACATTGATCAGATAATCACAATTCCCAGCCTCTTCCTAAACTGGAGAGAGCAGTTCCAGCAGATTGTTCAGGGTCACATGCCACAGTACTGGAAGAATTCTCCCCAGCTCTCAGATCTGTACTAAATTAATATACATGAGTTTCCCCTCCTGCAGTTTTATTGCCACCCAGATGCTGGGAACACCCAAACCATGGCACCAGTTGTCCTTATCAGTCATTTCCTCCAACACCTGACTCATGTCAGGACATGGAGCACTGCAGAGCTGATGCTCTCTGGGTGGAATGGCTGTGCCAGCATCCCAGGAGCTGGATGCACTTGGAGTGTCCCAAGGCAGCTGGATCTCTGAAGGAAGGACACAGCAATCTGGCTGTTCAGCTGCTGCTGCCCAGGACATAAGAAAACTGTTGTTCTGTGCCACTGTTTTGGGGTAACAATGGTAGCAGAAAGGGAAGCTGCAGAAGTTTCTCCCAGGCTTTGTTAGGGCTGCAAGGGAAACTGGTGTGGTGGCACAATTGGCATGGATGGCTTATCAGGGCTCTGCAAGGAGATGGAAACAAGAAAAGTGAAGCAACTTACATTGATTCTGTTTGATTTCCAGGTTCAACCAGTGCTACGGAGTCCTAGGAGTGCTAGATTATCTGCATGGAACGGATAAAGTGTTCAGACAAACCAAAGCCTTTGAGAGACACAGGGTCCTGCTCAGCCTCACACCTCTCTCAAAAAGCATCCCCGAGGCACCCAAGAGGGCAGAGTGAACCCAGCAGTTCCAGCAGTGCCCAGCGACGAGCACAGCCAGCCAATGTTTTAAGCCAAATAGTATTTTAATTGGGAAATGAGTTATTATTTATATGTAACAAAACCGAAAGCCAACTTAAAGATGCCACTTGAAAAGACTGCTGTTATTTTGCTGCCTGTTATTTTCTACCTAAGACAAAAAAAATGGTCAAGAAAGCTATTTCTAAATGAGGTTTAGGGGGCTTTTTTCTTAATTACTCAAACTGCTCCTTGGTTCCAGCTCCCTACACATAAGCTGGGTGTGTTTTGGGCTTTGGGAGTTCTCGTTAAAATTTTAACACTTCAGTTTTCACAGGCTGTGCTTTGGCCTCTTTTCAGCAGTGTTCTGTAGAAACACCAGCAAGATCATTTTATGTACACGACAGGATTAAAACCACAATTTTTCTGAGTCTCAAAATACGTGGGATACGGAATGCAACACCATGGAAAGTAGGACCACAGCTTTAGAAACACTCTCCCACTGTACACACAACAAAGGCCTGAGCTGTGTGGCTGTCAGTGAAACCCTTCCAAAGAACCCACAAAAATCATCCACACCTTCATGCACATCCAGCAGTACTTACATGACCATTTGAGACATGCTGTGAATTTTCTCCTGGATCTTTTTTAAGTCTCACTCCTGTCTGGAGGCAAAAATGACTCTTGGCTCTTGCCATCCTAAGCAAGCTCCCAGGGAGAGGACAAGCAGGGCTGACCAGCACTGCACTGACCTGCTGTCAGCCCAGCTCTGCCTGTGGAAGCCAACACTCTCCCCCTGCCTCCTCCAGTCCCTACAACCACACAAGGCTGAACCCACAGTGCCTGGGGAGGGCAAGTCATAACAGAAAACCTAAGCTGCATTGTCTTTTGAAGTTTTTATTTTTATACATTTTTTTTTGTATTAAAAAGGAAAAAGCATAATTACCACAAATTACAAAGGACTAAAGCATTACTAGAATAATGAATCACATCAGCCTAGAAAGCAGATACTCTGAATAATATTAATGTTATAATACAAGCTCTCATTCAAGTATTTTACATTTTTCTCTTTTCCTTTTATACGTGATGATGATCCTAGCACATGGGTCAAAGATTATGTACTATCGACGGAAGATGGATCATGTACAGTGGGCCATATTAACAAGATTTTCCTCCCAAGTGATACATGGTCTGTGATGAGTCATTTTAAGTTTCTCTACGATAAATGCAGCTGAAGAAGGTTGCACACACTTTCTAGTTTTGGGGAACAGAAGGCTGAGGTTGGGATGCACAGGGTTTGAGAAGGGCCAGCACATCAAACCATCACCCCTTTTGCTCCAGGTGAGCAAGCAGAGCGCACCCTCGCCAGGGTACAGCTCAGCAGGGGTTTCTGGGCCACAGATCCAGAAGTTTCCAACCCAACGGGACGGGGACAGGCTGGGAGAGGAGATGGGGGAGTGGTGCTGCACCGGGGAGGCTCAGGGGACCAAACACCCTGTCCTGTGAGGGGCACCACTGGCTCGAGCCAGCCTTTGCACGGGGCTGACGCCCGGAGATGGAGCTGCAGGGGGACTGCGTGGGGACCCTGGGGCTGAGCTGAGCACACTCCGTATGGCACGGGGGGCTGGCTGGTGCCCAGGGCACTCCCTGCTCCTCTGGAGCTTCCCACTAAAGGGATGTGCTTGTCACAGATACATCGGTCCTATGTTCAAGTGTCTGCAGAAAGTGAAACTGTAAACTACTCATTAGAACGCTACCCTCCAATCACCCGCTCCACGCCACGGAGATGAACATTTGTTTTTTTTTTTTTTTTTTTTGAGGACAAAAAAAAGTAGTTAATCCATTAGCTGTATTGGAAACTTTAAAAAAGAGAGTCAGTGAGGCAATTTAACATCAAGTGTAGCAACCCCCTTCTTAAAAAGAGCCTAGCATCCATTTCAAAACAGTGACAAAGTGACAAGACCGGTCTCCGAAGAGATGGGAGAAATTAAGCATTGCAAACACAGCTTGCTACATTTATAGTTTCCTTTTTTTTTTTTTTTTTTTTTTTCCTTTTGAGAAGGTAACTGGAAAGGCATTAACAGCTAGAAGGCCCCCTCTGTACTGCCATGCAGAACGTGTAGAGACACGTGGCAGGATACTGAGGTTAACACATTGTTTTGTTACAGTACAGTTGACCAGTCCCAAGCAAAATGAGCAGTTGCCAAAACTCAAGGGACCCCAAGGGCTACCATGACAAGTCACCATGGGGGTGTGAGGAGGGCAGCAGGAAGAGGGACAGACAGGCGAACAGAGCAGCAGTGTTATTACTTTATCAAAATTTAATTGTTCCCCCCCTCCCCATCCCAAAATGAGCATGGCAAAGCAACAAAGCCTCTTCAAAATCACACCTTCCAGCTCTGCTCCTGACCTCATGCCAGAGCTCCACATCCGTTGCCATCACCTGTGTCCCAAAGCCTCGGGAAGGAGCCCCGGGCTGCAGTGGCCTGGGACCTTCCAAGGAGATGGGCAAGATGGGGATGGATCTCTCCCCTAGATCTGCCTTGAGGCCTGATGGCCACCACCAGCTTCTCCAAAAGCAGCTGGAGCTTCCTGCAGGTATGCTGGTGGCTGGGCAGCCCTTGTGAGCTGTGGGACAGATCATTGTTCTCGATACAAATGCCTGACCACTCAGACCACTAATTAAAAAAAGCCTAAAACATGACTGCAGTGAAGCACCCAAGCTAAAAGCAAGGCCAACTCCCTCCTCAGCTGGAAGACAAGAGCCTCCTCAAAAGCCAACCCCCCCTCTGGACAGCTGTCCCTTTGTCTGGAAGTGAAGCAAGCCGTGTGTGATGCCTTCTTCAGGCAGCTACACAGCAAGAAGGGCAGTGCCTCTGCTGACCTGTCCCCTGTACAAGCTTTAAGACAGGGGAAAGCCTGGCAATGGTCAGCCACTCCTCAGCCCAGCACAGACCACATAACCAGAGCACCATGGAGCTCCTGGTTCTCTGCCACCACCCACACTACTACCAGTGGGCATCATCCCTGTGGAGAGCAGAAGTGCCAGAGAGCAGGTACTGCCAGTGTTCCCGTGGTCTGGAGGAAGACAGGTGGGAGCAACAGCTGCCTCAGATTGCCATGTCTTTCCTTTACTCCCTAGCTATGCTGCTGTCTGACAGAAACAGTAGAACAAGGCACACAGGCTGCAAATCCAGAGGGTGATGGGACTGGTAGGATTGCTCTTCTGATCCACCTTACCCTGGAAAACAGAGGGGGTTTCAGGCAAGCCCCTCAGCCACACTGATGTGACAAACCACTGACTCAGCAGAGCGGAGGAAAAGCTCTTCCGTGCCAACATTAGAGTCTTAGCCTTTGAAATTAAAAAAATAATTTAAAATCAATTCAAATTTTGGGAAATTTCTTACCTCTTCTACAACCCAAACAATTCTACAGGCTGCTCCACAAGCAACAACTCCCCAGCAGGCGTTGTGCCACAGAGGAGCTTGTTCCTCATTTCCTACTTCATTTGTTGCTGAAACACAGACAATGGGATTGAAAAGAGAACACCCACCGACAAAGAGGAGCATGGGGACACAGCAGCAAAGACCACTCAGAGCACACCCAGACCTGCTTCCGCTTCCAAAAAACCAGCAACACATCTCCAATGTCCTTGAACAACACACACAGCATAATCTCCAGCCTCCAAGGTGCCTCCTTCCCCAATCAGGGACAAACACAACTGCATCCATAACCTCAGAGTTCTGACTCCAGCTCACAAGAGAGGGAAAATCCAGAGATAACAGTCATGGCCACGGCACTGCTCAAGCACTGCTTGCATGTGTTGCCAGCTACCACCCCACAACCCCAAAGCACTACTGCTGTAACAGAGCAAGCCACAGGCTCAGAGGCTGCCATGCTGAAATGGGCCTGCAAGTGGTACCAAGCTGCAGGGTGGACAGAACAGGGCAGGAACTCACCACCAGCAAACAGCCAAGTAGCAGCACCCCAGCCTCGCTCACACCCACCTGTACTTTCAAGTCTAGCAGCAGTTCACAAAGCTGCTCCATGTGGAACAGCCCAAATGCCCCCCACCTACACACACACCTCCTCCCCATCTACTAAAGCAGCATCTTCAATGCAGTGTCAGTTTGGGAAGGTGAGAACTTCAGCAAGGGCCCTGTGAGCAGCCACAGCTACTCTTGATTGAAAACTTGCTGAAGTTCACCCTCTTCACTCAGCTCCTGGCTGTTAACATGCACCAGCACCACATCTCTACAGGGACAGCCCTGGAGAGGACTCCTCCTCCCAGCTATGAGACACAGCACTGGATCAACTGGATACTTTGGTAAAACACTGTTTGTTACCAACTTGTGATTTTCCAAGGCAATCGGCTGCATCTCTAAGTGGCCACTGCAGTGCCTGCCCTGCACTGTGCACAGGAACATGCTTTCCAGCTCAGAAGGACAGGGGTGTCAGAGCCACAAGCAAGCCAGCTGCAAAACAGGTATCCCAATCCAGGAGACAGACCACAGAAGCAGCAAGGAAAGAAGCTCTAGCTGAGAAGGAGCTTCTGCCCTTATGGCAGGAGCATGGCTTTCCAGGGCTACTGCTGGACCTCAGGAGCAGATCTCACCCCTCCAAGATGCATCCTGTGAGGGAATGCAGCTCAAAACCCTCAAGGGAGGGTTTGCCTGCCAAAACCCACCTGGTGCTGGGCAGGAGAGCTAAGCAAATGCCACACCAATACTGCAGCCATCCCCTTGGTCTCAGCTGAGCAAGGAGCAGCACGGTGTTAGCTCTGCCCTTGGAGATGCACAAGGATGCTGCTTGAGCAGGAAACTTCACACAGCTGCCCAAGACACATTGCACAAGGAAACCCACATAAGAACCCTTGTTTGCTGGGCAGATCCCTTTGCTTGCACTCAGCACAAGTCCCACCAGCTGCCCTAGGTCCCTGATGGTTGCAAGAGATAAGAGTTCCCTGGGGCTGTGTCACTGCCTCCCCAGGCTACAGCATGAAGTGGCACCAGGGGAATCAGCCCTTCCCTGTTGCTCGCAGCAAGGGCCAGTCCCTCTGGATGCTGTGAAAAATCCCCCCCCCCTCAATTCCTGACCACGCTGGAGGTCACAAGAGCAGAGCAGCCCGACCTCCAGCCTGCCTGGAGAGGGCACGGGCATCCCAGCAAGGCCATAAGCACGTACAGTTGCTGTCACAGGCAGGATGCTACAACGGTATATACAGAACATAGCGGCTTCGTGAGCGTTAAGTCTTGGATTTGACTGCCCTTGTCACCTTCCCCCACAAGAATCAGGGCTGGCAAGGAGGTCTCCGGGATGGGGGGAGGCATCCGAGTGAGCTGCAAGGTCAGGAAAGGCTGCAGGGAAGAACAGCTCGGCAGCAATGCCGTGAGGAGTCTCTGGGCCAGGGGGGGAGGGGGCCAAGAGTCCAGCATGCCCCAGGGTGCAAGAAGCCAGCAAGCCTCCCTGGTCCAGCTCCACCATAAGGCAACTTTTTTTTTTCTTGTTTTTTTTTTTGTTTGTTTGTGGTTTTGTGGTTTTTTTGGTGTTTTTTTTCTTTTTAAGGGTTTTTTTTTTTTAGTTTTTATTGTTGTTGGTTTTTTTGTTTTTGTCTTTTTTTTTTTTCTTCTTCAATAATACTTCCAAGGAAGAAAGCAAAGGGAGATATGTCTTTTTAAAGAGTTTTTTCTGTTCTTGGTTTAGAGGGGTTTGTGTTTTGTTTTTCTGTTGTTGTTTCCTTTTTCCAAGTGAAAAGGAAGAGAAATCACCTTCAGCAAAGTCCTGTCTTTGCACGTGATGGATGTTCCTGTGGCAGCAGGTGCACTGTCCACAAGGGCTCAATCCAGGTGCCTGCTGGCTTCCCACCAGCTGTCCTCGCAGGAAGGAGTCAGAACAAACCTATCCTTGGCAAAGGTCCTTTGGTTGACATCCAAATTGTCCGTGATGGAAGAAAGGAGAGGCAGGTGGAGGGAGAGCCAGACCTTTGGGAAGGTTGGAGATGAAGACGCTGGGGAAGAGGGAGCAGGAGGACAAACAAGGTGATGCTCCTGTTGTGGTGCTTAGTGTTGGAGAGGCACCACCAGAAGTGGAATGGGAAATGTCAGCCAGGTCATGGAGATCAAAGGCTCCACAGCATCATGACACGCTGTGGCTTCGGTCCCCCATCAGGGAACCTCACTCCTCTGAGCTTCCTAAGCAGGCTGCCCTGCGATCCGAGGGGGGACACAGAGGGGAGTCACTGGGGCTGCACAGAGCAGACTTATTTTGGTAAATCCAGACAAACTTCTAGCAATAATTTAAAACTTGATATATATATATAATAATAATAAAAAAAAAAAAATCTCCCCTTTCCAACCCAGCCAGAACTTTTTTTTTTTCTTTTTAAAGAGACACTAAGACATGAGGGTGTGTACAGGAGGGGAGGGAAGGCAAAGGGTGGGTCTGCTGGGAGCAGGTCTGGCTCTGATCAGGGTTGTAATAGCAAAATGGTGTTTTTGATGCAGATCATCTTTGCTTTTCAGCCACAAGAGAAAAAAATCGTGTGCGTCGAAGTTACTCCTGAGCAGCCATCTTCCAACTCCCTTCCTATCGCACGCCCTCACGTCTCCACTTCTCTGAGCCAATTCTGCACCAACCCACCCCATTCCCTGTCAGGAAGCAGATGCTGCAGCCTCCCTACTTCCCCGTTGTCTGCGATTCTGCTGCTGATGGGGCAGGGGGTTGCTGGCTCAGGTTTTTGGCATCCTCTTGTGCAGGCTGGCTGGATGAGGGGTGGGCTTGGCCGGATGGGCACTGGCTGACCGTTTTACTGGAAGACTGGGATGGGTAGCGCTTCCTGCCATCTCCCCCTGACGTCGTAGGGTACCTCTTGTGTCCACCTTCCTCTCCCATGGGTGGCTGGAAAAGAAGCACCTCAGTATCAGCAAAGCCTCCAAATGCAGAGCCCTCCCCCTAGATCAGAGAGCAGCCTTCCCGCAAACCTCCAGTTGCAACTTCTCTCCCTAACTCACAAGGCACACACACACACTCAGTCCAAGCACAGAGCTGCCCTCCTCTCCAAATCTAGTGCTGACAGAAAGACAGACTGACTTCCAATCAAGCACAAGGGTGACAACTTGCTCTTAGGCACACCCTTCCCACACAGGAGCACAATCCAGAAGTTCAAGAGCTGAAGGTCCACAAAATGCTGGCTCCACTCAAGACATTTCCTCCTCCCTTCCCAGCTCAAAGAATCATGAGCTCAACCCAGTCCCCAGAGAGCTGCTCTTAAGTGGATTTGCAGTATTCAAACTTTGCAGCTTGTTCCTGGTCCAGCTGCAATGACGGGGCATGACACTAGGTGTCACTGATTGTCCTTGCCTGACACCGCTTGAGGACCCGCCCCCAAAATCAGGCATCCTTCCAAAGGGGACTGAGGGTACAAGCAGAGGCCACTCTACTCACATCCACTCGGAAGTCCTCGAGGCGCTTGAACTTGCTGAGGTATTCTTGCAGTTTGCTGTTAATGTCCAGATTTTTGGCTTTGGAATATTTTAAGAAGGCCCAGAACTTTTCCAGCCCATAGAGCTGTCCTGGAAGGGAAGAAAATCAAACAAGATATCAGCCCGACAGAAAACAAACTAGACATCAGAACCCTTTTCTCCAGTCTTCCCTACTGCTTGCTCCACAGACTCTCCTGTTGCACCGGTAAGCAAAACCAAGACAAGATAAAGAACCTTAAGGGAGGTCACCTGCAGCAGTGCTGGGCAGCCCCTTGACAGGGAATGTTCCCAGACTCAGATGACCTGGTGGTGACAAGGCACAGGCACTGTAGATCACTGAGGAACAAGTGCAGGATGTTTTGGGAGTGATACAGCCTCCCATTGCTGCTGCCCTTAGCATTGTTCAGGACAGAGAGCATTCCTTCAACCCTCTTCTATGAAGTGTGCAACAGGATGTTCAGATATTCCCCATTGCATACATTAATGTAAAGCAATATGTGGCTTCCACAAAGTCATGAGGCCCAGGGGCAGCTATGCAGACGGGCAACATCATTGCCAGGTGCAGGGAAGGCACCTACCAGCTTCATAATCCTTGATGGTCTCTTCTTGGAAGTCCTTAAATATGTCTGGCCGGAATTTCTTCTCCAGCCCATAGCTGTAGTATCTGAAAAGGCACTCCAGACCGTACCTGTGAACAGAACAGCACGTGGTATTCAGACACTGCTGCACACAATACCCAGGCAGAACAGCTCTTGAGGCAAACACCCTGCTGTGCCCCAGCAGCAGGAGGTGACTGAAGGCACCCTCAGTCCTACCATCCAGCAAGGCAGAGATGCTGGGCACAAGACCCACAGAAAGGCCAAACCCTTCTTCCCTCAATCCTGTTCAAGTAAAGACCACTTAACTCCTCCTTTCCTACCTGTATCCCTCCTTCCCATCCTCCACAGCCAGTTGCTTGAACTCCTCATACATTTTCTTGTTGAAGTGATCTCGCAGGAAGAAGGACCAGAACCGGAAGAGCGTATTCATCTCCTGGGACTGACCAATGCCCAGTCGTTTCCGCTCTGTTTGGGGAAGAAGGGATGAGTACAAGGAAAGACTCTTCTAGGGAGCCAGCCCTGCACTGGGGCTCATGCACTGGGGCTCACAGGAAGGCCCTGGGGCACTCTGACTAGACCCGACCCCAGTGCGTGATAACCCAAGCCACAGCTCATAGTTGGCACAGACTGTAGGGAACTACCAGCTACCAGCAAGGTTGTCCTGTAGGACCCTGCTTATCTCTGTGTGCATGTCCTGTGACTGTACCCTGCCCCCCAACACAGCAGACAGAGCCCACACACCGTGCCCTACCGTTAAGGCAGCGCCGACGGTACTTATGGTAGACGTGTTGTGTGAAGCCATTCTCCTTGAGCAGCTCATGTGAAGGATGCTGAAACTTGGGCAGGGACTGTGGAGTGCAGCCATAGCTTCCAACAGCTGGAGTCCCCTCCGAGGGGCTGGAGCTGAGTATGAGAGACTCCCATCAACATTTTAGTTTGGCATTACCCAGTTGACAGTAGAATAGGGTCATGTTCCACTCTGCAGTTCTTGTCTATTGGTCCCACTGACTACCTGCGACTGTCTACTCTGGGTTTGGTACATGAGCCATGAGGTATCCTACTAGAAAATGAACCAATGTTCCCAACCAAGTCTCATCTTGTTATTCCAAGGCTTCAGACTTTACCCAGCTCTTTCCAGGAAGGAGAAGATGGATTCCAGTCCTTTCTGCAGCCACCTAACGAGACCTCCCCTGCAAAGACCAGATGCTGCCTTTCCTCATCCTTCCGACCCCTACTCCTTTTCCCATTTCTGGCTCCTTCATGACCCCATCCTCCTCACACCCAATCCCACTTTCCAATCCTGGCTCCTCCATAACCCTGCAAGCCCATCACCATTACCTGATGGAGGCAGTTCGGGGCCTGTGCTCCCGTGAATCCATCACCCAGCCCACGTGGCACTCCATTGGAGGGTTTGAACTGTGCCTTGTCTTCCTCTTCCGTGGAGTCTGCAAGACACGATACATCAGGGGGTGCATCCCCTTCCTCCCCAGGCCCCAGCTGGGAAACCCCAGCTCCAGTCCTGCACACCAGTCCTGGTCCCACCTTGGCATCTATCGTCCTGCCCTCTTTCACCACTGGGTAGAATCGGGGTGTCTGGGTCGGGTCTTTCAGCTGAGGTGTGCGAGGGGTCCGGGGGGTCCTGGCGTTGCGGTAGTTGGGAGATTCTGGTACAGTTGTAGGTAAGGAGCGGGCAATGGTTGAAGGCTCAGGGACTCCAAACAACTTGTTAGCCAAAGCATCTGTGGGCACTGCATAGAGAAAACCCCACACTATGGTCAAGGTGAGTTCTGAGCAAAAAGGACATCAATACAGCCAAAGGTCAGCCACCTGGAACATGGGCAGTAACAGGCACAGGGACACATCCCAGCTCTCCAAGACAAGCAGCTTCAAATCCAGCCTGGCCAGACAGCCCAAAGCCTTGCAGCAGATCCAAGGAATGAGCTTCCAGGGATTCCACAAAGTATCTGCTTCCCAGTGGCTAACAGCAGTGCCAAATCCCTTATCTCCATGAGAAGGAAAGGGTGCCAGGCCACACAGGCAGATGAGCATGGCCCAGCAGGCAGCTGCTTTCAAGGTACTATGAGAGGATTATATTCAGGAAGTGGTATCAAAGTCTGCCAAAATTTTCTCTGTCTTCTGAGCCTCCTTTTCTGTAACCCCAAAACACTGAGAGAAGGGTGCTGCTATGGGAAAAATCCCACACAGCAGTGTCCCAAATTCCTTCTCCCCAGCTGCTACAGAACCTCCCAGGATCTCTCTAGGAGGAACAGGGACAGATTCAGTCCCATCAGCTTGTGCCCTCTCTTACCTTGTTGGAACCTGGGGGGACCAGGAGGAACTTCCTGGTTTGGGTCCACAGGGGGCTCTGGGGTCAGGGTGTCAAACTGTTCCCTGCTGATCATATTCACCTTCTTGAAGTTCTCCACTTCTTGCTGCATTGAAGAATAAGATGATGAAGCAACCAACTGTCTACATCTCATGAACTTATCAGGACCACTGCTCTGATTATGCAGCAGCCACAATGTTGGGCATCAAGTGTAGCTTGTGAGGCCTTAGAGCCCAGAAGGCAAATCAGCTGCATGGAGGTATGAACAGGTTATGCAGCACAGAGAAACCAGAGCCCAGAACAGGCCAGATCTGAGCCACTTGCTGCTCCCAAGCCTTCAGAATCTTACAAGACAGCTCCACTAACCTCCACTTACTTCTTTCAGGCTTTTACCTGCCTGTGTCCGTGCCACTGCAGCAAGGTTTCAAAGCAAGCTTGGCAAGGACCCCATTGCCCCAGCCACATTCTTGCATCCCTAGGGCCTCATCTCTGCATCCACACCATCACACTACACTGCCTGTGGGGTACAACACTCCCATGTATTTGAAAGACCAATACCCCCACTACACACTGTCCCTCTGTCACCTGCATGTTTCAAAACAGCAGATGGGCTTTCTATAAAAATCCTAAGTCTGTACAAACTGCAAAGCAGAGAAGAGCACAGGCCAACCAATGAACCCACCTCCAGTATGTACGGTCTCCAAGGGACTGTGCCAGGGAGCACTGGGCATTATGGACAGTGCAGACACATGGTTCCCTCTACAGATCTGGCACTGTGCACCAAGACCCTGGCAGACAGCAGAGCAATGGGCCCCTTGCTCCATCACCTCATTACAGGCACTTTGTTGACCTGGGTGCAATTTTACAACACATTACAGAGCTGTGTTTATTCCCAACACAGAAGAGCATGACAGTGGGGGCCAGGAATTCCAACCTCTAAAAGAGGACTAATCCTATTTTAGCTCTACCCCATGACTGGGGTGTAACCTGCTGTACTGCTCTTTCTACCCCACCAAGGTGGGCAGTCTGCACCCCACAAAACTCCCATAAGGAGCTCCGCACACACACACACTCCCTTCCTTGGCTCTCACCTTGATCTGTGAATATTCTGGCTCAAACTGCTCTGTCCACAGGTCCTGCTCATAGTAGTACAGCCCATCATTGATCACCTTGGCCAGCTCTGAGCTCATTTTAGCCCTGGATGTGTGGTTGCCAGTCCTGTCCCCACCAGGATGCCGACGCAGGTAAGGAGGTGTCTGTGTCACGATGAGGATCTTGTTCACATCCCGATCATCAATCTCATAATCCGAGTCTTCGTCTGACCAATCAGTGAAGGTGTTCTTCCGGCCATCCATTTGCTCCATCTCTTCATCAAAAAGGAAGTCTAGCTCCTCAGGTTCATCTTGGTCCTTCTGCTTCTGCTGCTGTGGTGTCTTTGACTCCTCTGGTTTCTACAGGTAGGAGAGCGAGAGTGAAACAGGGTAAAGACCACACAGCAGCACAAGCCTACTGCTCAGAGACCCAACTGCTGCACTATGTTTCCTCACCACAGCCAGAAGCTGCCCATCTGGGAACAACACCTTATTTACACTGAGAAGCAGCTCCAAAGGGGGATGGATGGGGCCAGGACAGACTAGGACATCACTCCCATGACCAACAGAACTTATCTGATCTGACACCTACCTACTTATGATTCAAGTCACCCATACAGGGTGGATTCAGTCACCCATACACCCCACCCCAACAGCTCCTACACCACCACCTACCTTGGGTCTGGCTGGGGAGGGCCGAGGTCTCTTTTTCACTTCAATCCATGTCTCTGAATCCAGGTCTGGCAGACTTGCAGACAGGCCCTTAGGCATCGTCTTTAGGTTACTCACCTCCTCTGTTTTGGTGGGGACTGGGCTGGCAGTACGTGGGGAGCCAGGAGCAGATTCTAGAGTCAACAAGAGCCACAAAGTGCTTTAGAATGAATGAGGAAGCCTAGGGGGTAGTGTACTTAAAGCACCTGACCAAAGATGGAATTATTTTGTGAGCGTGTCACAACCTGTGGGACCAACTGGGATCCAGTGGCCAAAGCTTACTAGCACACTGCCCACAAAGTGCTGGGAGGAAAAGCAAAGTCTTTGGTTAAGGCTGTGATGCCAGTGGTGGCCACAGAGCTCTGCAGGTGACACTTTCCCAGATACACAAAGCCCTAAAGCAGATGGTGACTCTAGCTCTCAGAAAACCTTCTCAAGACAGCCTGGAGCAAATGGGAACAGATCTCCTGCCAAAACTCTTACCAGAGCATCAATAAGATTGGCCTCTTATGCCCAGTCCTGGGCTTCTGCTAGCCCCCATGGGATAGGGTGACAAGATCCCATGAAGGACAGCAAACCCTTCTCCAGCACTCAGTTGACAACTTCCTCCCTGCTGCCCCACTTACGCCTTTTTATCTCTTCAACCATTAAGGAAAGGTTGGGTTCATGAGTGTTCTCTGCTTTGCCCAGTAGTGATAGAGCACTTCCTGGCACAGCAAACACTTTTCCAGCAGGAATGACCCTCCCCAAATCCCTTCAGCCCCCACAGAATAAAAGGAACTCAGTGTCTCTCCTATTTTCCCCTGTACAGAGGCAGCAGCACTCTTGGGGGCTGAGAACAGAGCCCATGTTAGTTCCCACAACCAAGCAGAAAGCAAAGAACAGAGCTCTGCCTTGAGTAACTTCTGCAGCAATATCAACATTGCATCTCATATCACCCTTCACACTCCCCTGTGCTCACCTGTCTCTTTCTGGAAGCTTTGCCGGGGCACAAACTCAGGGCAGTTAATGAACTGTGAGAAGTCTGTCTGTGTGTAGTCTGCCATGGGAGGGCCAGGCAGAGCCCATTTTTCTGGCTGCTCTTTTCTCCTGATCTTCTCATCCACAATTTCAACAACCTTGCTGTCCTTCAAAGCCTGGAATTGAGTGATACCTGGTTAACTTAGGCCCCATGTTGGCACACCAAGTGGCTCAGCCCCAGCCCTCCCTCTCTAGGAGGACTGAAAGGAGAAAAGAGCAAGTCAAGGACAAGGGAAGGCTCTACTTGCATGTCAGCCATAGCCCATCTGAAGAACAGGCCTCAGACAATGGTTGGCAAGACAAAAAGCAGGAAGGAGAGTTCATCTTTCCTTGCCCTCACCTTGATGATGAGGCTGATGTCAGTGGTCAGTGCCTGCACCCGGTGGAAGCTGGCAATCAGGGTGATAGGAAGGAAGCCATCTGAGTCCATCTTGCGACGCAGGAAGAAGTCTCTCTCCAGGTTGTCCACACTGAAGTAATATTCTCTGTATGGACAGCACACCAGTGGGAGGCAGCTCCAATAAACCTCCCCCTTAGCACCCCAAAGGGAATAACCCCGACACACACCCTTCTGCTACTGTGAGGATGTACACAGACAAGACTGGGAAGCCCAGGCTTAGGGCCAGCTGGTGCTGTAAACTGCATCACGCAGAGCAGCACACCTCAGCTCCAACCCTACCCACAGGAGGAGCTACACAGTCCCCAGGGAGAGCATCTGTGGCTATCACACCACCCACCGAGGCTCAGAGGGGAGGAGAAGAGGTGGTGCTTACATCTGACGCTTGATGTAGTCTTTGAGCAGTTCCTGGTCCACGCTGTAGAGCTCAGTGCTGCTGATGTTGTCAAAGTAGTAAGTGATGTTGCTGGCATATTTCTGTGTGCGGGAGCCATCCGAGCCCTCAAATTTCCGGTACCCATACTGGTAGTCAAAGTGACCTGTGGGACAACAGTAAGAGTCAGCACGGAGTCCCTGAGATGTGCTAAACAGGCTGCATTGCCAGATGGGGCTGGATGCTCTGCACTGTTCCTAGGCCCCTCATGGAATTCCACAACAGGGCATTGTTGACCCACATCCTTCATGCCCTGACTATCAGCCTGGGCTGCAGATGGGATTCCAGTGATGCCTCAACTCACCAAGCCAGAGAGGCCAGAACTCCTCCTACTCAAGAGCAACTGGGCAGCCCAGGTGACACATGAAGGCTTTACACTGAAACTGTGTCAGGGTTTGCACAGACACGGCCCTGCTGAATGTCAGCACACATGTTCTTCCTCATCTAAGCCAAGAAATCTTTTTGGCACTTAACATGACAAAGCCTATGCACAGCATGGAGGTATGCTTCAACTCCTGTGTGCAGGAGTATTGCAAGGGGCAGAAAACAGGTGGACAGGCTTATCCTGAGCAGTGGAAGATTTGCCTTCATTAAAACACTACTATATAATCATTTGATTTTATAAAAGCAGCTCAACTTATCACAAGTTTTGTGACCTGTCACAGTATTTCCCTGTAGCCCTACAGTGCTCTGCACTCCCCAGCCTGCTTTGGAGCCTCAGGTCTCACACAAGCACACAGACCCTTGCAAACTTCAGCACACACTCTCTTCTCTCCCTACTGTCACAAGACCACACATTCAGTGATCACCTCCTCTGCCACGGCCCCGGCCCCTTCCCCTGCCCCGACTTCTGCCCCGGAAGGCCCCTCGGACAGCTCCTCCTTCACTCTTCACACTGGAGGTTTCATCATGGTCCTGCCAGCTGCGCTCGTGCTTGTTGTCCGGGTGCCAGCCTGCAGGAGATGGGGAGAAAGAGGCAGGAAGAGCATTACAGGATGAAAGCACCTCCCTGGAGCAATCCCATTGCATCCAGAGCCCTTTGAACACAGGAAGCATCCCCACCATCCCATGCTGTGCCCAGGCATTGGGGCTTGCTCTGCCCCACAGCCAGGGCAGAGTCCCCAGCCCAAGCCCCCACCTTTCAGCTCACTGCGGTTGTTGGAGGGGTGCCTGTGCTGCTCGTTCTGCCGGTTGTTCCGAGAGGCCGTTTTGTCCCTAGGCACCTCTGACTTCATGTCTATCTGCAAAGGGACCCACTTGTGTTTGTTGCCTGCAAAAGGACAGGGTTTGGGTGTGATACAGGTTCAGAGACTGCTTCCTCCCCTGCAGCCCCTTCTTGCCACACAGCCCCCAAACATGGAGGAGAAAGCAGGGGGCCCTCTGGACTAATCCTGTCTTCAGACATCTCTGTAGATCTCACTGGATGCAGAAAGGCTCCAGCTGAGACTCTCACACATGGAGAGACACAGCATGAAACTCCCCTGTTGTTTCACAGCACTTCTTCCTCTGCCCCTTTCTTCCTCCTCAGGTTCAGGCCAGGCTGAGTCCATGTATCAATCACAGCTGATGCAGCCCCCAGTCAGGGCTCTTCTGTGTCACCACAGAGTGCACACAAGAGGGCAGACTACTGCCACACGCCCCAGTCAGAAGATGTTCATTCACTACTTGGGCCCTGCTCCACTTGCTCCCACCAAAATGACATTTTGCCTCCTTGAAGCCTGCAAACACCTTTTCACCACAGCTGTCCTCATGCTGGAACCACGTCAGGCAGCAAGGAGCCCAGAGAAAGCACTGGACCCTTCACCTGGCTGCAGATTGCAGAGGGGAAAACAGGCTGATCCCAGAATTGTCCCCACTAGATGATCCTGCCTTACCTTTCTTCTTCTGGGCTGACTTCTGGTTGTCATCATCTCCATTCTTCTCCTCCCCAGACTCATCTGATTTGGTTTTCAGGCTCTCTTTGCCATCACTTCCATCCCCTTTCTCCTGCTCTTTCATGTCTTTCTTGACAGGCAGTTTCCGGAGGGATGGTGCTTTGTGTGGCTGCTGGGGGGACACCAGTGCAGGAAAGATATGAGAGGTGAGAGAAATGAAGAGCTGGAGACACAGCAGTTGTCCTGGCAGGAGCAGGAAGAGAGGGACCCTGCTCTAGGGTGGAAACATCATTACTCCATGCCACCCAGAGCTGTTCTGTTCCTGAGGAAGGGCTTATGTCTGAGTAGGGCAAGGGGCTCTACAGGGCCTGGGAAGTGCTTGAGCTGAGATATAGTCTGAGCTCCAGGCACAGAAGTTACTGAGATGGGCTGTTAGAGAAGCCAGGTGCTCATGGATGAGGGTGTCCTACAAGCAACCCAACTGCCCCAATGACAAAAGGGTGAGTGACCCTCATGCCCTGATAAACAGGGCATGGCAGGGTCCTTTGCCAGGACCTGGCAAACAGGACCCAAAAATAGAAAGGTTTCAATGACACCCACGTCTGTAGCAAGAGAGGAAGGCCATGTCCCTCAGGCACACCAGCCCTTTCTCATGCATTTTCAGTGTCTCCCAGGGAAGTCTTGGCTTTTTCCCAGGTCCCTTCTTGCACTGAGCAGTCCTGTGGAAAGCAGATCTAGGAGCTACCCTACCTGTTTCACCCAGCCCAGGGGTTTAGAGTGGGCTCCAGGCTCCCAGAATAGCAGCAAGGGAGAGAGCCCTATGTGCAGGCAGCCCTACAAGGAAATCCCCTGTACCCAGCACGCTATTCCTGGCTGCCTCCAAGCTGATACACAGGACCCCAAATGGCCTGGCTCAGCCAGTGCTCCCAGCACTTCAAAGGGAAAGGGGGGGCTGCAAGAGCCTAATCCTGCTCACCAGAGCATTCTTTGTTCTCACCTGGACGCTCTTGTGGGCTATTTCTCCAGGTGTTGGCCAATTTGTGGCATCACCGAAGTCACCAACCTTGTATCCAAAGAGAAAGGTCCCATTAGCACACAAGCTGTAGCTGCCATCCCCTGCATCAGCAGCCAGAAGCTCTTCCAGCCACACTGACACAGCAACCACCCCCTGGTGTCCCATCCCCAAGAGACCCCCAAACTGCATATACACAGCCCCTCTTACCACTCAAGCAGAATGCCCACATCACAAATAACTGCAGACAAGTTTATGTCTGTCAGGTTGTAATCAAGCTGCCAGCAGCCAGAAAGCTACCAGCCTCCAACTCCCCTCCAAGCAGCAGCATTTGGGACCAAGTTCCCCAGGGTAACTCACTCATCACAGGCACCATCCCATGGACAGGGAAATCACACAGCATCCTAAATAGACCTGAAGCAACTACATCCCATTAAAGAAGCTGCCTCCACCTAGTGGCAGCTCACAGCCACACTTCGTTTTTTTTAAGTGCCCAATTGCAAGGAAGTGCTGACAAGGACAAAGCAAGGGATCCCTTAGAATGAGCAGGAAAATTCAGGCAGGAATCTGATAGTTAGGGGAGCTCCTTGATTTCAGACACCCCATGGCCACATGGGGGATTACCAATCAGTTCTCTGCTGAAAAAGTGATCTGGCCATTACTTTCATTTCTACCTCCTCCAGGCTTCAGAGAGGACTTACAGGACAGAGAAGGACCCAAACAGCTGCCCAGGTACACGATGAATCACGGCTGGGCACTGAGTTTAAGCTTATCTGGGCCCAGAAACTCCTTCTTGCCCTTGTGGGGTTACTATTTCCACAAAATTTTGGAGTCACCGAGTCCCCCAGGAAATCCCATCTCTACACTCAGGTGCTATGTTCCTTTTCCCAGGAGCCTGGTTTCCTGGGAAAGCCACTTCCAGTGCAAGGCCATGTCTGTCTCCCAGACATTCCCAGGAATATCTACCTTCCATCCCCAGGGCCCTCGTCTCCCTGAGATGGTACAGATAAGAGAAGTCACATCAAGTTTCAGGTATGTCTTCATGAGGTGCTGGGAGCCAACACCAGCAGTCCATGTCCCTACCTCTGCCCCAGCTGCAACATTCTCAGAAGCAACTGTCTCTCTATCACATGTTAATCCTCTGGAACAAATTGCCTGGATTTCTCCAAAGGAGGCCCTTTGTTTTAAATAAATTACCCTGCACTGTCTGTGTGCCAATGAAGAACAGATTGCACAAAGAAAAGACCTGTGGACACACCACTCTATTACACTGCCACCCTCCCTGCACTGCAAGGCAGGGCACTGGCTAAGCCCAAAAAGGGACTTGGGGGTGTCCCTGGGGTGTGAGGAGAGGCTTTCCACATCAAGCACTGTGCTCCCTGAGAGAGAGGAGGTGAGAAGGTCTCCCCTAGCCTAGCTGGGCAGACAGCCAGTCCAGGCAGCATAGAAGACCACCAAAAACACTAAAGAGGAGATGAAGCAGCAGTGTGCTCTCCTCCACACTCTTGCAAGCAGTCAGGCCAGCACGACAGCCCCTCCACAACCAGGCTTGCAAAGGAAGCCATCTGCTCACCAGACCCTCAAGGTATTCATGCAGTACTGACTACTGCAGAGGCTGGAGGGACAGCAAGGGGGGCAGCTGACACAACCTTACCTTGCTTCCTTTCCGCTGTCTCGGGTTGGCAGCCCTCACCACTTTTGCAGGAGTTGTGTGTTCTGCAAGAGGGAGGAGAATAAAACTGTTAAAACAAAGGTGAAGGCTGTGGAAGAGTTAGCTCTGGAGAAGAAAACAAGTGGGAAGAAATTCAGCTTAAGAAATTCAGCTGCCCCTTCAGCAAAGTCAGGCTAAGAGGAAAACGTGAAGAGGAAACGGAGCCAGCTTCTGACCTAGGTCTCAGAAGGACCCCATTAAAATCAGAAGGTACCCAATCAATCCAGGTGGCCAATAAACAGACCTTTAACTCCATCCTGCCACAGGAAAGCACTCCCCGCCTTGGCTCAGCCCTCCTCACTTGACCTCGCCAGCCAGAGAGTAGGGGTGGTGAGGGGTTCAGCTTGCTCTGTAAAGCACCACACTGAATTCAATCTGCTGTTATGTGCTGCAGAACAAACATGCCCTTGGACAGGCAAGGTCCATCACAGCAGTAATAGGACCAGCCCTCCCCAGGCAGCAGAGAAGGGCTCTGACAGTCTGTAGCACACGGGCACTGCTTTGATCTCCAGTGCATCTCAGCACAGGGCAGCAAGTTCATGAGAAGGCACGTACAGTGAGAAGCCAGATCTAGGGAGTGCCTAATCCTGCTACAGCCTAATCCTACAGCCAAAGGTATTTAGGCACTTCAGTGCCTCTGGGGTGTTTTCAGGTATCACAGTGCAAGTGTTGGGTTTCACACCACCACAGACCTCACACAAGACCTGGAGCAAGAAGTCAAGACCTCAGCCCCACCACAACCTGTCTTGGCTCCTATTCATGTACCACCTCCTGACAAGCAGAAAAATAAATTTGACTTTTTTTCTTCCCCCCAGCTTTGGCTGCAGTCTCTGGATCACAAGCAGGCTCACACAGGGCATGCAGGCTCACACAGAGCAGTATGTTGCTGCTTAACAAACTAGCCCCACAAGGACCATGATGCTCTCTCTCCTCCACAGTGGTGTTTGACAAGGAAAGGAGAGCCTTCTGGCCTCTGCCTCTCGGGGAAGTCCATGCCAGGTGCCACACACCCAAAGAATCAAACATTTCTACAGACTCTGCTAATTTTGTTTCAAAGAAAAGCACCCCAGACTGGGTGGGAGACAAGGGTAGGAGGAAGGTGAGGAGCTCCAAGGAATGACAGAGGCTATCTATGGACTCCCCAGGAAACACCCTCAATAGCCTACACAGTTCCACTCAAAGCTGGCTTTGATCTGTCATGTAAGGCAGGACAACTTCACCTAATGATCAAAACTGGTCCACTTCCTAGTCTTGAAACCTGTGATTCATCCTGCCAGCCCAGCCTTGCTCAGAGCTGCAGGCTTTGAAGTGTCAGACATGGCACGACTGAATGATGTGCACACCCCTTCCTCAGTTCCCTAAAGGCTTCCACATGAGGATATCATCCCTCAGCTGTATGCCCAAATCCTTCCCTCCCCCCAGAACCTCCCCAGCTCACCTGCCTCCCCATCTTGAGCAGCAGCAGATGTTTCCTTCATTCCATGTACACCTCATTGAGAATCCCAGTTCCATGGCACAGAACTTGCTACAAGTCTTTTAAATGATCTTAATAGCATAGGAAGAGCAAGTGCTTTCCAAACAGCCCCTAAAATCCTCTATTCAACACCCACAGATGTCACCAACTAAATATAACTTCAAAAGGTACCAAGTGCTACAGCACAAACCTGCAGACAGTCCTGTTTTCCACAGGGATGGAGCACCCCTGCCTGGCACTGTAGAAAAAAAAAAAAGTGAATTTGCTCTGCAGCCTGATGAGGCACAGACCTCTGGCTGGAGGAGTGCAGTGATCCCTTCTCTGTAACCACTTCACCCCTGGTGCCTGCTCCCACAACATTGCAGCTCTGGGGGCTTCCAGCAGTGGCATCCAGCCCTCATCTCCAGGTGCTTCAGCTCAGCAGCCTCACAGACATAGATGTTCTAATGCTTTTGGGGGGGGTCAAAGAGAAGCCCCCCTCACAACCTCCAGTGAAAGAGGACACAGGGGTGGGTGCCACGGACTCCATTGTCTTTGCGGGTGAGGGAGGAGATTGTTTGAAACAAGTTCTGCTGCTTTCCTTATCTGTAAGATAGGAACAGGGATCCCTTATCAAGCTGAGGTGCTGACAAGACTAATTAGCATTTGCAGAGTGCTGCGGAAGACAAAACACAAAGCAAAGCTGCAGCCTGGCAGGGAGGCTGCCCCAGGGAGTGCAGCCAGGCCAGCACTGGGCTGCAGACAGCTCTGGTCAGTGTGGAAGTCACGGTGGAGACTGCTCAGACCAAGGCAGGAGACCAAAGGGAGCTTGAGGGGGTGTGACTGTGGACAGACAGACTGACAGACACATCATCTGCAGAGGTAGGAACCATGGTGAGCAGTAGCTGTGCATGCCTGGCACTCCAGGGCACACCAGCTTAACCCAAGAGCCCCGGTTCCAATCCATTGATGGTTCTGTAGTCAAGCTCCTGGATGGGCATCAAAACTGCTCTTCAGGTTCCCTTGTAGAAAGAGACTCTAGCAAACCCAAGCGATTAAAAAAAAAAATCCAAACCAAACACAACCACAAAATACACATTTAGGTTAATTCAGGTGTTCAGGCTTCAAAAGAAAGCCTTCCTGCAAGGACAGCAACCTATCTGGTAGTGCAAAATGCCTTGTACAAGGAAGGAGAAGAGCTGTTGCACAAAGCCCAGACAGTCAGGGCAACAGCAGCTCCTCAGTTAAACACACCCATCCTGAGAAGGGCATATACTATAGGGCCACCATACTAAGCCTAGGAGACATGTTTACTACCTTACCTGGGAAAATCAAACCAAATACCTGCTAACCTGTTGCCCTGCCAATTCTTTTATCCAGTGCAGCTTGTAATACATTTTTAAGAAAGGGAACATGAAGAGCTAGAATAGATCTGCAGGGCTGAGGCTGAGAACAGAGCTGGTGCAGAAATACCTGCACCTCTAGCAAGAAAGCTGTAATTCCTGCTCCTGCTGTACCACTCATGCAACATAGAGAAGGGCTCAGAGCACCCCAACACCAACTGGGGCAGCCTCAGAGGGCAGCCCAGGCTCCCAGCAGGAATGGAGTCCAGCTCCAGTACATGCTCCATCCCTGACACAACACACCCCTCCTTCCCCAGCAGCCAAGTCAACAGGAAGATGGCCCATGAGCCACTCCAGCCTACAGCCTGGCACCTAGGAGAAACTGCTGATGAAGTCAGTTTTAAAGCCAAGAGCTTGGACTTTGTGCCACAGAGGCTGAGGAGGGGCGCATGCTCTGTGCCGCAGGTCCTAGGAGAGCCTACCTTGGTATCCCCAGTTTCCCTGAGGCCTGCCAGTCACGTGCCTAGTGATCCAATAGGATCCACTTCACCATTTTTATCTCCAAACAATCCTTCCTCCTCCCCAGACTCCATGGATGGCACACACAAGGACCACAGCCCATACCTAGTGCAGCAGAGGCAAGACTCCTATGGCAGAGGCTCTACCGTGGCACCCATCACTGCTTATGCACTCAAAATACACAAGCTGGGAGTCTGAGCCTGATCAAACCATCAGAAGACACAGCCTGTGAGCTTCATGTCCACCACCACCACCACACCTTCTCCAGACATGTTTGCCAGATGTGACCTACAAGTTGACAAAAGCCTTCTCCCTCACACCAGCAGCCCCGCCTGCTCTGGACTGTGCTGAAGGTTTTCCCTGTGAAGAGTCTGTCCCATGGAGGGCTGCAAAGGGGCTGGGAAGCATGGGCAGAGGGGAAAGGACCTCAGTATCCTTAGGGAGCAATCTGGTAGCATCCCTCTGCACAGGGAGGTACAAATACCCCCAGAGACAAAGCAGCAACTTCCACCTCTGCCTGGTTCCTAAGGAGCTGCTCCCAGCACCAACACCAGCACCGACAGAAGATGTCTGACTAAGATGGGAAGCACTTGCCTTGACAGCTCCATGCAGAAGCCTGAAGCCCAGTATTTACAGCACTGACTGCCTGGTGTGCTCACATTTTGCTGAGGACACCATAAGGTAGAAAAAACCAGCAAGGTTCAGGGCAAATTGGGCACACAGTTTGCAACAGCGTATGGCTGTACCTCTCACCAACTGCAGTTGTAGCCAGAGGTGCCTGCATGGAGTGGAAAATCAATGGAGACTGGGATGGAGTCCTCTAACAGCTTTAAGCAAGCTGCTATCACAAGGACATCTTCCAACATAAAGGAGGCTGTGTGTCCACTGCAGGAGCTCCCACTCACTCCTAGTAGTAGCCATGTAGTGCCACAGCTGACCCCACCACCTGAAGCACAGGGTCTCTCACAGCTCTCAGCCAGTAGCACAGCACTGACCTTGTTTAAAAAGGTATGAGAGAGATTTGCAAAACCTCTGCAATATTGCAAGTTTCTTGCATGTGCAAGAAAAACTGTTGTAGAATGAGCAACACCAGGATCAAGCAGATCAGATCCTTCAGCATGGCTGAGCAGGATTCAGTCTTGAAAAGCACGTGGGAAGCCTGTTCAGCATGGAGCAAGTGACAAGCTGCAGGCACCAGGGCTCAAAGTCTTCCAAACAATTTTCTGCAGCTCCTCAGCAGAGAGCTCCACCTTACAAGACCTACTGTAACAGCAAGGAAGGAAGCAAGAAACTGCCTACGCTTCTCTGCACTGTAAGCTCTGCAACTGCTGCAAAGATCATTTGCTAAAAATAACTTCAAAAAGGGCATCTGACAGCTCCACAGAGAGCATGAGAACACTCCCACCTGGATGTCCTAGGCTGGCTCTGAAAGCTTGGGAGTTTGCCCTGGAAAAGTGCAGGGAGAGAGGCCAGGGGTACAGGAAGGTTCAACACAGCGTGCCAGGGCAGCACCATCACAGGCTGGGAGTGAGGGCACCTGAGCTGTATTCCCAGCTCTGAAAGCCCTCACATCCCTTGGCTGATACTCCCAAGACAGCCCTCGAGGAGCAGGGGGAGGTGAAGCAGCCCAAGACACCTGCAGATCCTGTCTCTCTGCTGACAGCACCCTGCAGGCAGCACAGACACCATCAGACATATTTCAGCTCTGGTCACAACACAGCCAATACTGCTTTTTAAATGCACATTAACTGCTACAAGCTCTGCACACACAAGTTATCAGCAGGGTCTACCTTTTATTTCCAGGGCAGATAAGGGGTAGAAAAGGTCTGAACTTAGCAAAGATGCATAAATCTCCACCCTGTAGCCTTCCAGTCCAAGACAAAATCCCTTTAACTTGTGGCCAAGATTCACTCAGTAAGGAGCAGGTTAAGAAATGCTGACAGTTGTTTCTGATGTTAACAGCAACAGCAAGGGCCCTGTGGATTCTTCCTGGCACAAGTGGCTACTATTAAAGGTAGTAACTGAACTCTCTCGAGGGCAAGTGACATGTTTCCACTGCTTTTTCAAGCAACACTCTTCCATGAAGAGGATTTCTAGGAAACTTCTGACACATGACCCACACTCACACACAGCACTGATCCCTGAGATCCCAGGTCAAGCTGACCAACAAAGCTCAGGAATGCCTCCAGTTTTCTAGGGAAAACCAAGCCCTAAATTAAGGGGTCTCTGCTGGGAAAGCCAGTAGCTCCCAGACCCCAGGAAGCATTAAAACGGGGACACAGTCAAGGTCACTGGGCTAACTAGAATCCAGGAACTGTGGAAACCAGGGAGTTCATCTGGCTCAGGTTCTCACAGCTGCTCTTCCCCACTCTCACTGGGTACCCATCACTCCACCACCCCTGTGGGAGAGGCTCCTCCAGCTCCAGTGCCTGACCTGGCTCATCTGGTACAGACAAGTCTTCAGCCAGCAGAACATGGAATCAGCAGAAGAGAGAAAAGCCTTCCAGGACACCTGCAAACACTTTCCACTGGGTTAAAGGGTTCAGGGAGAGGGGCTTGAAAATCAGTGCTCCCAGGCAAGCACCACGTCAGTCTGTCACAGGAAGGCTGGGGACCTTGACAAAAAGGCTTAAGTTGATCCAGCTGCTGCTGGCACAGCAAGGACACCTCAGTGATGCCAGAGGAGGGTGACTGAAGCAAGGCTGCAGGGGCCCAAGGCGTGCATATGGGCCAAAGCATTGAGGAGATGGAGTGTCAGGATCTCCTCCAAGCTGTCTCAGAGACCAGCTCATGGTTTGTGACCTAAACACAGAAATCAGTGGGGTAGTAGAGGGAGGGGTGACATGAGTGGGAACTACAGGAGAGCAAGGATGGACACACAAGGCACAGTGAGACTCAACGACTCTGTATAAACACAGAAAAAAACCCCAAACCCCACAATGCACTCACCTTTGGGGGCAATTGGTTTGCCAATTAAAGGGGGGTATCCACCCTCCGGGAGAGACCAGGAGCAGTTTCCTCTGCAGTACTCTGCCTGTTCTGCCAGGCTCTAATGAAAAGCTAGTTAACAGTTAATTATTACCCATCCAGACACACGATCCCCACTCTGAGGGACTGCTGGCCGGGAGGGATAAGACAGTCACGTGACACAAAAATCCCAGCCTTATGAAAGCGTGGGCAACTATATTTAGTTGGAAAAACGATGACCTAGTGAGCCTGCCCCTCCTTGAGCCATCCCCTTGGAGAAGCTGAACAGCCACCTCTGGAGATCCCACCTCCATGGCACCCAGAAGTCTCATCCAGCCAGAAGCTGTAACACCACGAGAGAGATGCCTGACGGGGGACTGAGACCAATGTGTATGGACACACACAGGTTGTGCTGGGGGCCAGACCAATGCAGAGGCCAGGCCAGGGACACTTTCCCTCCCCATCCTCAGCCCTGCACAGCAGGTCACCTTGTCAGCAGCAAAAGCTGATAAGCACCAAGAGCAACAAACAGAGCCCAGCCCAAGGTCCCGGACCTTATCTTGAAAGCAGGAAGGGACACTGGGAACCTGAGCAGTCTGACCAGTGCAGGGGTGGCATCCAGCAGCAAGGATCTGGCTGCTGGCTTCTGCACACCCAGAGCTGGTGATGCTCAGAGCTGGTGACAGGATTTTGCCCCACCTGATCAGCCCACCCTTCTTCTCCTCAGGCTGGGTGAGTGAATGAGAGACACAGGTGTGTCAAGAACAGAGAGGGAGCAAAGGCAGCCACACAGTTGTCACATCTACGTGCCACAGCTGTGGAGCAAAGGTCCCAGAAGAAACACATATAGCAACAAAAACCAAGAGCATCACCCCCTCCCACTGCAGTGGAAGAGCTTCAGAGAACAAAAAAGACAAAAAAAGCCCGAGGACCAGACATCATTAATCTCTTGCCATCGGCAGAAGGGTGCTCTCTGCTTGGAGCCCACTGCAAGTCGATGAAACAGCACATCCAGCAGTGCCTGTAGCACAAGCAACACGAGTTCACCAGATTGGTGGTGAGCCCAGGGCATCACACTGAAGCAATCCCTTTAATGGCTGTCAGCCTCTTCTGCAGCTGCATCTGGGGACTTACAAGCTGACAAAACCTTCCTGAGAAGCATCTGCTACATCTCACTGTAAATATTTAACAACAAAGAGACATGAATTTGAGAGCCAAGTGCCTGCCACGAGACCCTCCAGCTCCACACAATCACAGCGTCAAGGGGGGAACTGTGCAGCTCCCACCATCTGTGCCAGTGGAGGAGTAAGGGGTTGTGCAAGGCAAACGGGCAAACTCTGCACAAAACACACCTCTGGAAAATCTCAAAGAAGAGAGACAGAGACTGGGTTTCAAGAAAGACTGTCAGGTAATTGAATAGCATCACTTTTAATTCCTCCCCACTGTGATTCCTGTACATGACTTTCACTATTTCTGCAGAGATACCTCCACAGGACAAGCCATCCCTGTCACTTGCAAAGTGACAGCTAGACCTCACCCCTGAAGCCTGCACCAGGTCAGCTTCATATCTGTCTCCACAGCTGTGCATGACAAAAAGAGGTCAAGCAGCAGCTCAGCTTGGGAGGCCACAAAGAAAAAGCCACCAACAGGCAGAAATCCATCTCCATATCTTGGGGAAGGGGAAAGCAATAGTGATTTTATAGGTGCAACCAACACTCCGAGGAATTTAGTGAGGCCAGACCTAGGTCATCCCACTTAGCAGTGAGTCTCTAGAAATGAGCTGAAGAAGTTCTATAACCATCTGGATTAAACTAAGCATGGGTATGGCAAATTCCTCCCATTGGCGAATCCAAAGCATCAGAACTGGGGCAAAAACAAGGCAGCCAAATATCTTTGCAATCTTTGACAGCACGTGGAAGGGCTCCTTTTGTGTTACTTAAGGATTCCTGTAGCTTAGCTGATTTCAGGGCATGTTCTCCAAGGACAAGATACAACATCCTCACTTATGCACTCACCTTAAGCCAGAAGTACTGAAATTCAAGATTTTTCTAAATAATTTTGATATAACAAATGCTGCCAACTTCCTTCCTGGGTGCACAGTCAGGTGGATCTTGCTGCATAAACCACGCTCTGTAATCCAGGTTACTCCAGTGGCATAGATGGCTGCCTCCTCTGCCTCAGTACACACCAAAGACAGTAAAAATATTGTAATTAGAGTGAGCTTTCCCAAAGGAGTTGGGAATGCTCAGCTAACGATACTACAACACAGCACTTTCCTAATTTAAAGACTCATCTAGCCTTCTTTTCCTTATAAAGAATTAAATGCTGCTTCCTTGCAATGGGAGCAGCACTCACATCTCTTTACAGAAAACTCAAAGCAGCATTTTAGAACTCAAGTATCACACCACTGAGAATTTTTAAGAAAAGAATTCAGCTGAGGGTACAGGTCCAGGTAAAGATGTGTCCTCAGAGCCTCCCTCTATCAGCAGTGGCGAGTATGAGAATCCAATCTGTGCTCTGTCACCACACTGTCAAGCCCAGCACGAGCATCTCTCAAGGGTTTTTAAGTCTCTCAGCTTTCCACTTGAACTCCGGATCACAAGGTCTGAAGTGGCTTTTTCTGAAAAGCACCCTACAGCTGCTGAATCCCAGTCACTGGATTTAAAAGTGAAGAGGACTGAGGAACTGCTGTGCTAGACAGAAAGCAAGCCAGCTGCCACTCTCCAGGAACAGTTTTATTTCCAAATGCTGTAAGGTAACTGGGGACAAATATTGCTGCCCTTTCACCTCCACAGAACTTGCATGTAACACTACACTGAGGGCAGAACATTTCCAGCATCCCCACTCTAACAAGTGGAAACGTGCTTTGGGACACACTAGAGATACTGTGCCTACAAAATGGTTGATTTTTCACAGAATCATAAAATGGTTTGGGTTGGAAGGGACCTTAAAGATCATCTGGTTCCAACCACCATGCATGGGCAGAGACACCTTCCACTGGACCAGCTTGCTCAAGGCCACATCCAACCTGGCCTTGTAACACGTCCAGGAAGGGGAAGGCCACAACTTCTTTAGGCAACCTGTGTCAGTGTCTCACCACTCTGAAAGAATCTGTTCCTAATATCTAACCTAAATATCTCCTCCTCAAATCTGAAACCATTTCCCCTTGTCCTCCCAGGACAAGGTGGCTCAGGCTCCCCACCTATGCAAGTCCCAGCTCTGTTACCACAATTCAGCATCCTCCAGCACTATGCTGATCACTTCCTTTGGCAAAAGAACAGTGGACATCTCTCCAAGAGGGGAAACCAACCATACACATCCACCTGACCATACAAGGATAACCTTAAAAAGTAGGCACTGGCAGATATGAGAGTCCTGGTGATGTGCAATAATAGACTGGATCAAATTAACTCATTAAACAACCTCAGCAATGAAAGGGAGTTGAGGGAGTCAAACTCAACAGCCTCAGGAGTAAATGAAAACTTTGATGCTAGAAGCAGGTATGCTCCAGGCAAGCCTGCTGCCCTCTGCCAGGGGTGCTACCCTGCCTCTGCCTGCTGCCTTCACACGTCTGTCTTTTGAGATATTAGGGCTTTCAGATCTAAGCTTAGTGTATGGGAAGAGAAATCATGTCACCAGCTTAAGGCTTTCCTGGAGGAGACATAAGAAAGCACTGTGCAGTGTCCTGTGCAGTTACCACTACGAGGAATCCTGTTTAAGCTTTCACTTATCTCCTTAAAAATATAAAATTTGTAAAAACAACACCCGAGCTCCATAGGTGAAGTTTTCTGCAATGCAATTGACAAGTAAATGAACTCCCTGAAATGTTATCATCTGCTGCAGATGCACACTCACACCCCACCCTGGAGGCAGCTGAAGGTTCCCAACCAGCTGAAGAGTCAAGGATGGAGTTGTGCCAACCAGAGGACATCTCCAAGCCTGCAGCACAGACAAACAAAACCCAAGACTTAGTGAAGGCAGATCTTCAGCAAGGTGAAGAAAAACTTCCTATGAAAGAAGAAAGAGCCTCCTTGTAAGCAGTCATTGCTCCATCCTGATTTCACACCTGTTGTACTCAATACAATGGAATTCCCCTTTGCTCCTTCAAAACCAGTCTTAAAAACTCCACTCTCACACATGTTCTGAAAGCAAGGAAATCATGAAAGACTTACAAATAGGTTATATACCACAGCCTCACTAGCTGGCTATAACTCTGGAAACACACATACACAATGTCCAGCCCTCTGTTCAGTTCAAGAAGTCAAATTATAGTGTCTACAGTGTTACATCAGACTGCTTAAAACCAGTGAGGTTTTAATGGAATCAGCTTTAGGACAACGGAGCTGATTTTCATACTTCCAAATCATCATCACACAACACCTCCACAGCAGCAATTTATCCTCATAATATCACATGAACTGGGGAAATATCCCATGCAAAGCCAAAGACATAGGTAGGAGGTGGACACAGTGACATGTCTGAGGTTGCAGAAGGCCCAGCCAGGCAGTGACCCCCATTCCTTTGCTACAGAACATCTTCAGGAAGCACTACAGCTCTGACACAACAGGATCTTGCTGATTGGTCTTCGTAACACTGGGTCAAACAGAAACCTTCCCTTGGCACTTCAACAACATCAACCTGGATGAAGAGCTCCTAGGGAGTTTCAGGAAAGCAAGAGTTGACAGCTTTGATACCCACTCTTAAAAACTACATCTCCTTGATTTGGGACCTCTGCTCTGAGTCGCCTCCCTTCCTTCCTCAGTCCACTTCTGCAGGATCCCTTACACACACACTACTGGGGCCAGGAAGTTTTTAGTGGTCTTATACTGATGACAACACAGAGTGTATCTTGGTTGTCTTTAACAGCAATACTTAGAAGCAAAACACAACTAAACAAGCATCTTTTCAAAGTACTGCAAATTCAAATACACATCATCAGCTTCATGAACACATCAAGTTCTATACAACTACCATGCAGACCAACAGCAGCAATTCTGAGTTACATTTGCTTTTTGACAGCTCAACGTTTTCAGCTGCTTGATAATCAAGACCTACAAGCTCCCAAACTTCTCCACACCCAAATCTCCCATGCTACGATGCAGGGGATGAAACCAACCTTCTAACAGCTGCAGTCATCACTATATGAAAGCATAAAACATGCCACTGTCATGCAGGAGAAGACAAATATTAGAGACACTTTTTTTTTAATTGTGTTTTAGGCATTATTTTTTTTTAATTAATGTCTGTTGCCTATTCTTGTAGCAATCTTCTAAATCTGACTCTGCAGAAAGAAAAGTGCAGGGAAGGCACAGAACAGGAAGGTCTGAAAAACTGTTTTTAAAAAATACATACCAGACTGGCCATCAGTTGGAAACAGATCTGTAAAAGAAAAAAAGACAGACAAGAAATTAGTAATAGTTGCAGTTGGAATGCAAATCTTATTTAAAAGGTCCCTCCTCTCAATTTGTTTGCTTTAGCTAAACAGAGGAAGGATTTTCTTAGTATCCCAAGTTAAACATCAATCCAGCCTGGAACCCACCTCAATTCAACAACTTGTGAGAAAGACTTTGAAGGAGGCACTGTTTACCTGAATGTATTGCTCTCACAAATAACCTTCTATATTGGCTTCTAAGAGACAGCAGTGAGGAATAAAAACCTCCCGAGATGTACAAGGTTCCACACAGTGAACTGGTCAGCAGCAACCTTATGCTTCCCTAGGTCACTATTGTATCAAATGGAAACCTGCACAGAGAACATTTAACACCTTGACCAGACAGGGAGCACATGTGTCAGCCAAAGCAAAAGCAAAATGAGCATTTTCCTGATGGCTCGTGGGTTTTAGAGCCACAAGGGACACCAAGCTGGGACACCAGCTGTGCCTGTCTCCAACACAGCACCTGTTTCAGAGAACAGGCAGACAGAAGCATGAATCCATCATCTGAACAGGTGGCCAGTGCCTTGGTGTATCATGCATCACCCAGGGAGAATGCTTTCGTCTTCCCATCTCAGGCAGCTCTGCCAGCAAGCACATCCCACTGCACAGAGCTGCCTGGAGTGTTTCATATCCTGAAACCTTTTCATTTCTAAGGTCTTTCCAGGTAGAGGCGCAGGTACTTCGCCAGATGGATCCTACTTATTGCTGGAAGATGTTCACAGAAATAACTAGGAATAATCAGATTCAAGATTTGTTCTTTTGAGGAACACACAGGACAGCATGTGTGGTGAAACCCTGTTGATAAGGGCTCCCCAGGCAGCTAAGAAAGCAGCACTTTTGAGAGGACAACACACTTTTTTCTTCAAGGAACATCTAAGAGAGGGATGGGAGGCTGCCAATAAGCCAAGGTCTTCCTAGGCCAGGGGCAAGCCCCTGGTTCCTGCTTATCAGCTGCCCAAAACACACATTCAGCTGTAAATCCACAAGAGTTGCAGCAAGGACTACCTCTTGAACAAGGCAATGCTCTCTGGCATGGGCCCAGCCATTGCAGAAACAGCAAAAAAAATTTCTCTACCAGAGAGCTTCTATTTGTCTGCATTTAGGGCACCATGTTCAAGGCATCTTCAGGCCAGGCTGCTTCACATGTGAGCAGCATATGCAGGTGGGGAGGGGAAAATCCATCAAAATTCCCTCCACGATTATGTGGGGTTATGGTCTGTGGCCATGCTGAAAGTACTATTGCCAGGAAAAGCCAATGCATCCAGAAAAGCCTCAGAGCACCAGTTGGGATCCTTTGCAGACAACATGTTCTGCTGCAACTCTCCATCAGAGCATCACCCAAGCACATCGAAACTTCTTGTGTTTCTGTGATGGTTGCTGACAAGGTCAGGCTCCTCTGACAGACTAGAAACATCCTGTATTTGATGTAACAGGACCCATACAAGAGGCAATTTCTGCACCTCCTCTCTTGGGCAACTATCAGACAACTTCTCCAATGAGGAACAAGATGAAACCACTGGTTATTTCCCACCTGTTTTAACCAGCTAGCTGTAACTGCTATTACCAACAAAATTTAATTAATTATACTAATTCAATGGCTAAGAGATGGAAATCCTTTGTGCCAGCCAAGAACGACAGGCCTTGGCAACCACTCCCCTCACTGCACCCCTGCCAGGTACAGGTCTCCAGTTTACATTCCTGCTAAGCTGTCCAACCAACTCTTCATCAAAATTCACACTGCCTCCTGGTTAGCCATCTGCACAGTCACCCCCAAGAGGTCCAGGCTACTCTCTTCAAGAAAACACAAAAGCCACCAAATTGGGTAGCAACTGCAAGTGACTCCTCAGGGACATCTCCTATCAGTCAAGCCACCAGTTCAACTCCAAGCTTGCATTTTTGTCCCAAGAAAGCCATGGTGAGGAAAGAGGTAGGAACACGTGTGGTCTACTGGGCAAAGATAAATCCCTAGGGTTGCTCTCCAAGGAGTCTGTCTAGCACATGGAAGGACTGAGGTTGCCTGCCCAGGTCAGTTCCATTCCCAAAACTCCCACAGTTTAAAATCAAGCACAAATGACCCAAGCTGGGAGAGAGAGACCAGGCTGGGATTTTGCTGAAGTCCCAACATGGAAAGCTAAGGCAAACAAACCAGTCCTACCAATTCCTCCCACCACACACACTGCTCTCCTACCTGCTTTGCCCACTCCAAAGCCAGGTACCCAGATACAAGCCAGATGCTGAAGAGCAGCCTGTACCTCCCAGCCACATCCAGCTTGCCACACTGGGCAGATAGAAATTAGCCCCTGGGCAGCCACATGGGAAGCAGCCAGAAGTAACAGTATTGCCACGCAAGAAAGACTCATAAAATTTGAGCCCCTGGATCTCACATTTTCTTCCCCTGATTGGACACAGAGAGTTAGATCCACAGTGAACCCAAAACCAGGAAGAATTGGCCTCTCAACAGATGTATCACAAGCACAGGCACTGGCTGACCTCTTTGCTGTAGAGCCATTCTCTGCTGAGCAAGTTATTTCCCAAGTTCTTTATCATCCTGTGCAGCTCTGTACATTATCCATACCATCTACAACATCCCAGAGGAAACCATGTTTTGTGAATCTTCCTGTTATCAGCAATGAGAAGTGGAGGAAGGAGCAACCAGGAGAAGGTCAAGGGTGCATGCTGTAGACAGCAGGACACTGGATGTTGGGCACAGAGCATCCTTTTCAGTACTGTCACATGAGGGTGCAGACATGGTACAGAGGTGCTTGTGCTTAGCACCAAAACTCAGAGCTGCTGCACATCAAGCTCAAGAGACATAACTATATTGAGGGCAGTCGTCCTTATTTTAGGTGGTGCTGGGGGTGGAATGCAGCAGAATCCCATTTTTTGCATGATGGTATTTTTAAATGCAGGAGGAAATCATATGCTAAAATGGGGCATTTAAAGAGAAAAGCTGATGCATCCACACACATAACCCTCCCCAGAGGGTATCTGTCCACTGCTGCTATTTGGGTATCTGGGACAGGTCCAGAAAGGCTACCCCCATTTACAAGTCCACATCTCCCCTCCACTGCTCCTCTGCTCACTGCACCAGCCACGCTTCAGTGCCAAATCCAAACCCACTCACAGGAAGCTGCCTTCTTCCTGCTCAGGAGCAATGGCTGGGAGGGGACCTCCACCACTCAGCTGCCTGTCCCCAGCCTTGCTGCCACCAGTATCGTTCTTCTGCCACAGATGCTGCTTCTTCCCAGCAGAGCCCAGGAGGCAGCAGCTGGAGAGCAGCTCATTTAGCCCTGATGCAAGAGAAGCTCTGACTCGTTATTACAGCAACCCACAGCCCCAACTGCTGAGAGGGCAGCGTGGCTGTGGGCTGAGCACCAGCAGGAATAAACTCTCTGTACCTCACTGCCTCCCCCATCTGCAATTATTTTTCTGCCCTACAAACGGGGGGAAAATGACCCCAGTGAACTTTATGTCACCTGTTTGTCACCAAAGGATGCTGCTCAGTACCACTGGAGCAGCGTGGTACCAAGTGAGGGCTGCTCCTTCTGCATATACAGGTTCAGATGGATGTGACAGAACAGTCCTGCCTGTTCCCAGCAGGACACAGGGAGTCTGTCCACCCCACTGTCACTGGAAAGACATTAACTGGTATCTTCTGGCTTTCAACCTGTGAAGTTGTAACTAAATCACCCTCTACGTTTTTCAGACAAAAGACTCAAGACGTCAGCAAAAACATGACCTCTGCAAGGTCACACTTGGCAGCAGAGACAGAACCTTGTCACAATGGCTCAAAAGCTGCAGGTTTGTGCTAGGTGCTCAGGAGAGGGATGTGGATGGAAAATGCTGGTGGACAGCAGGACCTCCAGGAATCTCTCCTCCTAACCTGACCTGCTGCCCAGAGCATATAAATTCAGTTCTGCTCCTCTGGCTATGCCAGCAATCCTCCCAGTGCAAACAGCAGAGTCAGGGAAAAGGTTCATGTTACACAGTACAGTGCCTGCTGCAAAGACAACAGCACTTCTTGAGTCTTCCTTGTCACAGACAACTTTTCAGCTCAAATCTCTATCACCTGGCTCACACTCAGAGGCCCAGGCAGTGTCTTCACAAGTTTCTGAGACAGTTACAGGCCCCTTCAGAGCAATGCTGAGTGCAGTAGGAGGTGAGGTCTGATAGGAAAAAGTAGCAAAGCAAGAAACCCAAAGATTAGCATGGCCAATTATGTCCCTCCTGAGATCTTGCTTGCTTCCTGCTCCCCCTCCTTCATTACCTGCTGAGCAGGCTTGGGAAGGATCGGGCTCTCAGCCACCCAAATCTTCCCAACCCTCTCCAGCTGCCAGGTCCAGGCAAACACTTCCCATGTCTCTTCATAACATTTGGCTACTGTAATAAGAAGTATCTTGACTCCCTCAAAGAGAAGCTGGAGCTTGAGATGGGTAAAAGATCCAAGCCAGATGAATGAACTCTAACCTGATGTTGGTTAGGCCCTAAGACACCAATAAGGTCTGCACAAGAAAATGATAAAAAGCTGCAGAACGTATTATCAGATCCCAAATCTGTTTCTCTGCCAGGGTATCTAGACCACCAGACCCTGGTATGTGGTTTTCTGCTCTCTATCCAGAGACTTGGTTTCTTCTGAAACATCCCCATCACCTACGATGGCTAAAGAGATGCAGCCACTGTGAGCTCTGACATTGATTTCTCACAAATCATGTGGAAACAAATGCTTGAAATAGGTTTCCAGTGTACTAGTGACTGATTTTTGTGAAGCTCAGCCAGGCTGCCCATGCTAACTTCATGAACTGGAAAAGGGATGAAGACTTCAAGCATCATTATGTTGCAAGAAGAACACCCTTCTAAAAAAAAAAAAAATCACCTACTCCAAAATGAGAGCATTATCTGCCCGAGGTAGCTCCCTAGCTTTAACTTCATACCACACATTAATTTAAAGTAGTACCTTAATGCTTACATTCAGTCTCTTCTGGGCAGAAGGGGAACAGACCTGACTGAATCAATCTGTGACTCTGACTCAACACATGAACACCAGTGGGACTGGCACTTTTAAGAGATCCCCTTGGAAGAGCTTCCAGGTCACTTCTCCAAGTATCAAAGATGCCAGTGGGGTTCTGGGGAATGTATCTGGTCAGCCTGACCAGAGAGCTCTCTAAACAGTCCCACGAATCCAACACTCACATATGTGCAGTCACACAAGGAATAACTGTAAGGTCACGGCTGTTTTTTCTCCCATCCACTTATCAGTGCTTGCCCTGCAGAGAACAAACAGTGGGTGTTTTCTCCCATTAACCCTTTCACCCCCATCACCAAAATGGAGAAAGAGCAAATTGCTGCAGCTCCAAGCAGGAGTCCTAATGCTCCTATTCACACACCCTACAAAAAGCTGCAGGGGAAATACAGGGTACCTTAAAAGTGCTTGATTGCTGTTCCCATGAAGCAGTTGGTGACCCAGCTCTCTGCTTCACATCCTTTCATCACCAGTAAGCCTGTAGAGACACTGCTTGAAGTCTCCAGCCTTTCAGGAGACCAACCCTACATGAATCTGGGCCCAACAATCAGACTTACCCTGCTCAATTTGTTCTTTAAGCTACTGGATATTGAACAGGCAGCAGAATTTCAGGCATGATCAAACAGAATTAATGTGCTTCAGAGACTCTTGCTGAAATACAGGAGCCATTTCGGTGCACCCCAGAAGCCAACTGGATCCCACACTGAAAACCTACACAGGATGGCATTTCCCTCCAACAGAGTTACCATGAAATGCACTGCAGTGTGCTTTTCTGCATGCACATCAAGGGCAGACAGCCTCAGATACCAAAGCAAAGGTTTGCCTAAGGACAGCTCAATAAGCAATGGGTGAGACAGACCCTTCTCCCTGCAGAGGGGGAATCCATTACTGGAGCCAGAAATCAAGCCTCTTCGTGAAAGAGAATCCCCCTCCTGCCTCTTCAGACACTGGTATCATGAGTCTGCCCTGTGACATCAGGCAGGTATGCCATAAATCCATGGGAAAACTCCAGGAACTATAAATTGCATAGTCTTCTCCACCTTAGGACTGCAGGCAGGGAGCCAAGCAGGGGGTCTGTAGGATACACAGGACAGCACAGTGAAGACAACATAATTAAATCTCTTAATTGAATTAGAAATCATCAGACTCACGGTCTGAGATGCTCCCCCCCCTGGCTGAGGCTGTCTGGTTGGTTTTAATCAAACACACAGCTTTTCCAATCACCCTCCAAACTCCATTCTCACTTGGTTCCACTTCTCTGCTGTTAATTAGATTGACTCAGATTTCAGCTTCAACTGAAGTTAAGAGAGCCGTCTGCCTGTAATCTGCCACGTTCCTTCAAAATGATCTTCACAGCTGTACTCACAGATTGAATTTTACCTAGTAAATAAAATTGGTGACTTCCAGTTAATTCCTCCCTGCACAGCATAGTCCTATTTGCCATTCTCTGATTAAAATAAGGGGAGATTGAAGAGTTCACCCGAGATGGACAGCCAAAAGAAATCAGTCCCCCTGTAGTTCAGCTCAGTGCAAGCCCCTCTGCAGCAGCAGAGGATTTGTGAGCACTTAGAAGATGTGTTAGATCACATTAGGTATCCCCCCGAGCTCTCAAGGTTTAGCTGCCAATTGAGAAGGGAAAGTGTGCAAAAAGCAAAGTCAGCAAAGTCTGATGCTTTGTCATCTGAGCACATGGCAGAGACACTTCCATGATTCGCTTTTCTGTCTTGTTCAGTAGGTTCTGGTGAACAAATATTCTATTACTTCTGTTTCAGTCAGAGTAAAACCTCCCAACATTTTCTGAGGTATTTTTCTGCATTTCATTATCTGCTGCTATGAGACACATGATTTCCCAGCATCATACATACTGGTCCCACTCTTTACACTTAACACTTTGCTCTGTTTTTCTCTTTACTTGCTCCCTTGCACAGCCTTGTAGCCAACTTAACAATGTGAGCCCATATGGAAGCTCACACATAGGGCAAAGAGCTTCAGTCACTCCTTTAAATACCTCCTTCTGCACTAGATGGGGCCAAGCGTTGCTATTTGTTATTATGGTCAAGTCTTTATTTTCAGTAGGCTTGTTATGTGAGACTGAGAGCTGACATAAATAGACATTGCTCCTGAGCAGAGTGAATTTAGTGTGAAGGCTGAATATATATATTACAAATTATCTGCTCAGAGACAGTGCTAAGAATTTAACAACATACCCACCTTCTAGCAGCACCTCTGAGTTACCAGGCAGGCAAGACACCAGTCTCCCCACACGCCTTTTCTCTGACTTTCCCATCAACAAAACTCTGCCCTTTCCTCATTTTTGTGGTTTATCCAATTTCATACTTGTTTCCCCACATATTTAGTCAGGAAAAACTCACCTCTTTTCTCACTGTTAAAGACTTCTTAAAACCCAATGTATCTAGCCCTGAAAACCCTCTGTTCTCTTCACACATGCAGGTGAGTCGAAAGTCAAACAACTACCAGGGAAGGAGAAGAGATAAGCAGCCCCCTACACCCTCCCTCTTGACGGCGGATCCCTTCCAGCGGCCATGCCCTGCAGACTGCAGAGTCACTGCAGGAGCACAGCACACGCCGCCACTCAGCTGGAAAATGTGCTCAGCACTGTGCTCAGCATGGACACTGCTTCCTCCCACTGCCCCCCTCCCCGAGACCCCGGGGCTGCAGCCCCATACCTGGGCAGGGAAGAGCAGGGCAGCACCAGGTTCCCAGGCTTGCACAGCCCCTCCAGCTCCACTGGTGCCCAGCAGGAAGGACACACGGCACATTTCCGCCTCCCTCCCCCTCCACCCGCCCAGCTTTCCAATCATGGTTTAACTCTGGCTCGTGTGTCAAGGACACGTGAGGTTCACAAGCCCCATTCAAGCCCCCTCTTCTTCTCAGTGCCCCCTTGGCTATCACTCTCACTGTTACTGAGGGATCTCTGCAGAGCCTGCCAAACAAGTAACACCGAGGAGCTCCAGAGATGCTTCCCCCTCCACCACCTTCCCTCCCGAGGCAGGGATCCATCTCCTAGGCCTCCTCACAGAGGCCACGGTGACTTTGAAGAGCAAGTAAAGAGCAGAGAGAGGCACCTGCGGGCATGTGGCCAGGTCATGGGCCAGCTCTGCCTGCTCAAGCAGCAGGTTGTAGACCGGTTTCCAGCCACTTCAAGGGGTGCCTGGCAGGAAGCAAACTCGCTTCCCCAGGAGCACAGGTCGGGGCAAGCTGCAGCCGCCAGCAGGTTGTGTGTGCCACACACACTCCAGGGGGAACCAGAGTGCCATTTTCTAGAGCCAACAAAGAAAGGGTGAATGTGCCACCTCCGAGTGCCACAAGAACCAGACTGGGCAGAACTGACAGACCTCAGTCACACCAACAGCCACCTCCATGGCCATTTCTAAAGAAAACAGAGGCTTCCACCTGACCCCACATGACAGAGGATCCAACCTAGCTATGACCACCATGGTCACCTTCCCACACACCGCCAGCCCCAAGCCAGAGACCTCCACCAAACCTTCCAACTTCTGACCAGGTGAAGGAACAGGACCTCGAACAACAAGGAAACAAAAAGAAAAAAAATAAAATCACAACCACTGCAGAGTACTGAAGCCTGATGTGCATTACTGTACAGCCCTGAACACATGGAAATGTCGAGGCAAGCTGCTGCTCCTAAGTCAGCTTTGCTCCAGAAGGACACTAAAGGTAAACCACTGATGATGCAGGTATTAGATCAGCCAGTTCACAGCCCTTCCTCTCCTTGCACATCACAGCAGAATATCCCCCAGCACACCTAGCTTAATGCTGCAGAAAGAGCTCTTGATCCTGGCAAAAACCCAGAGTGAGTGTCACACCAAAGCTGGGCCAGACAACCTGCTAAGGATGGTACCATCAGCCCAGTGCAATGCTGAAAGCAGCAGTGCTACAACACATGATGTGTTCATTTGCTCAGAAAAGGTGATCCACCCAGGCCTGCCCACATAAGCCCCCCAAATTGTAGCACAAACACATGCTCTGATAGAGGAAAGTTCAGTTAGGAGGATCTTCTGGGAACCTGCAATTACAGGATGAGCTTCAGTTGAGAAACACGCTGACACTTGACCACCGTTTCTACAGCCTTTCCCCCTCCTCCTCCTCCTCCTCCTCAAAAAAAAAAAAAAAAAAAAAAAAAAAGTGTATCTCACACAGCATTAGAATTGCCATCAAGCCTATTTTCACCAAATGCCTTGAGCCAGTTTTTACACCACAGCTGAAGGACCTTCATGCGTGCACCCACTTCTTTCAGCCAAGCAATCCAAACCAACCCTGACAGGGACTCTCTCCAAAAAGGTCTGGTAATTGATTTATTCAAGGCCAAACTTAGTTCCCATTTGTTTTGGTCACCAACTGTCATTGTCTGAATACACAAGCAGCTGCTTTAACTTCTCACAGCACTATATTAACTTTTTCTAACCCTTACTTTTACCTCTCCTCTGACCTGCTCTAGTCATACAGCTATATCATTTGCTACTAGATGTTCAGAGCAGCCAGCTACTTCAATGCAAGGAGAAAGTCTCTCAATTCCACTTAAAGATCATTAACAAGGACCTTGACCTGCAGAATGTATTTGAAACTGAAACCTGGTCTCAAGTGAAGAGAAAAATGCAGAGCTTGCCATGCGAGAGACCATACATCCACATAAGAGTACCCAGAGCTCTACCCAACTGCAGGTGATGACTTCTTGCCCATGTAAAGCTCCACCTGGATGCCTTTACCATCATGAGAGCCCAGCAGGCATCACCAAGTTAGCACCACCTCCTTCCCTGAGCTCCCCGTGTGCACAGCACGCCAGGGATTTGACACAGCCAGAAACGTGTAGGCTTAAGCCTTTGGTAGGAAGTCAGCAAAGGTTTCAATGACCAGAGGATAAATAATGTTTCAAAGACAATAATGTAAATGCATACAGTGGTTGGGAATTAAAATCTCACCACTTCCAACTGGACTTACAGTAAGAGTGGAGCAAAGAGCCTTCCCGGCTCTTGTATCAGTTATTTGCCAGACCTATAGCAACACCTTTGTTTACCTGGTTACAGAGATGGAAGCAGAGCTCCTCTGAGAGGTGCACCACAGCAAAGGATACCACAATCCTCTGGCAGTATTCAAGTATAGTTAAGTTTTCATTACGATTTTATTTTGTAAACCCTTGCTGTTTGTAGCCATATTAACCCTAAGGATTAAAACATCCAACCTGGTCTAGACAGCACAGCTTTCTACTAAACCACTCATACCTTATTTAGTCAAACAAGAACTACCACTGAGGTAGTGTTGGAGATGCATTACAAAGTAGTTCCAAGTACATAAAGAGCAACCTAACTCTATCCAAATTGCCATTTGGATATCCCTTGAGGGTAATTTCACACTATTTGAGCACAGTGAAAGTATCAGGTGTCATAATTTGGAAAGCAGAGCAGAGAATTGCAGTGCCCCCATTCCCAGTCCTGCTTTTTTCACTCCATTTGTCTTCACATCTGACTGAGGTCCAATCTGCTGCCCAATCCAGTGGCCTCAAATGCAATCCCAGTGGAAACCCTCATGGCACCACAGGCAATGAACAGCTTAAAGGAAGGGTTGTGGAGGTAAAGAGGTGGCTGGTAAGAATGATCCAGCGACACCTTGGACCTGGCAATCTGAAATAGGAGGTCACAGCAGAAACAAGCACTGAAGCCCAGCCACCAGGGCCAGTGAGTCAGCTCTCAGCAGCTACATTGCATTTCCCAGCCTTCCTGAAACAAACAGTGCAGAACAGGGCAAAGGTCCAGCACAAAGCTGAAGGGCAAAGGTATGTGGGGGAGGGAACATACTATCCTTCCTTTTTTTTTTTTTTTTTTAATTTTTTTTTTTTTTTTTTTTTTTTTTTGCAATGAGTTCCAGTTACCATCATCCTCCCCAACGATATGGGAAGAGATCCTCAATTGTGACTTGTGGGACCGGAGCAAAACGGTATTTCAGAGAGGAAACTTGGGGCAGGGGAGGAGGGGGGGGGGGAACATGATGACTCCTGCTGCGATAGCAGCTCTGTTGCAACAAACAGCCAGGAGAGCTCCCCTATGACATGCCACGACAGAGAGAGAATTGCCCAACACTTTGGAAATAGGTGTGTGCAACACTACTGAGCTGGATACCCAAGCAGGCAGCTGCACGTGTTAACTCTGAATGCAAAGAAATGCCAAAGGTAAAATAAGGTTCCGTGCATCTTACCTCCCTGTACTGGAGCCTGGCTTCAAGGAAAGCCCTATGGGGAGTTAGTCAGTGAGGGGTGAGAAGCTAATGAATCTTTTGCTTTCTCCTCAGTACCAGCCAACCCAGCCTCCGTTCTGGCATAAAGCAACATGTGCTCCCTGTGAACAATAGTCAGCCATCCTCTGGTGCTTGCTGCTAGCAACTAAGGTGTGCCTTCTGGAAACTACTGCTTATCCACCCAGTGCATTTGCGAAACAAGCAAGAAACACTAGTCAAGAAATTAAAACACCTCCTGCATCTGCACTAGGAAATATGCCACTTTCTGCTGGCTGAGAGTTTGCAATGAAAACGCAAGCTGGCACAGAAGTGCAGGCAAAGCTCAGCAATTGCAGCACTGCTCTGCGTGTTCTTACTTCCAAGATGTAAATGGATTTAAAAATTAAAAAGTGCCAAGTGCCTTAATGCAACATTTCTTGAAATAAATCCAGCAGGTTTTCAAAACGGGGTGCTGTTAACACCTGTCTGCACCAATGCTTGCATCAGCACCAGCCCTGGTGCAGGGCACAGTGGAGGAGTACAACACGTTCCAGAAGGTTGAGCTGTCTTAACTGTAGGTGACACTTCTCCCTTATAGAAGAATTTGAGAAAACACTTTGAATTTGGTTTACTGCCAAAAGTGCAAAGTTGGATTTGTCAGAAAACATTTCCTTCACTACTGCAGACACACACACTATCACCATGCCTTTGTCAGTCAGGATGCTGGCTGCACTTATTTACATGATAAGAAAAGAACATACATGGGACAGACAAACAGACCTCATTACTTACTAGCTCACTAGAGAGTAAAAATGAGGCATCATTAATTACCAGCTCTGCCAGCTTCCCTTACAAGTAGTAAGCAGTGTCAAGTGCCTTACTAGACAGGACCACGCGTTGTCAGGATTCAAAGAATCCCCTCTCTTGCACCCTGACTCTGAAACTCACACAAATAGAAATGCAACACACATCTTGCCAAGACACCAGGAAAATCTTCTGATGTGCCACCCCAGCTCAGTCTCAGCCTCTGCTTACACCATGAGCAGTACTGCTGTTGTCCAACTGGATCTAATGGTTGCTCCACCTACTGCCATGCCGTTGTGCTTTTGGGAGGAGGGGTTAAGAAGCAAGGAGATTTGCTTCCATAGTCCCCCTCCCTGAAAAAGCAGAAACATTTACTCAGATGCCTTACTACAGATCTCTGTGTCAGCCTTAGAGAGTAAAAATGCTGCAGCAGGTAGGCAAGATATCAGCTTCTGAAGATAAACCCTAATCTGTCAAGAAAGGACGCTGTGCTTCAGTCCCACCCTTAATCACCAGCCCCCCCGAAACGTGTTCAGCTTTCCCAGTGAGCCAAACAGTTCAAAATAAGCAGAGGTGGATTTATCAAGCTCTTCACTTCCATATTCCAACACAGACAGCTGAAACTCACAAAGATCTTGAAGGTGACTGTTTTCTCTGGGCCAGAGAAAAAGTGTCTTTACTTTTATAAGCACCAATTCTAACACAGACCATTCCAGAATGGGTGAACACCTAAGGAGCAAGTCCTGTTCATTAAATCTGCAGGCCTGTAATTAATATAATTATTATAAAAAAATTAGGGCCTTCAAAGCTTGTAAAACAAGTCACAGCGAGATCCCTTTATCTTTCCAGAGCTGTCCTTGCTAGGCTCCTCGACCTCCTCACTACCTCTGGCAGCACCAGGACTGGAAACATTTAGCATCTCCAGCACACAAGCACAGCTCTGGGAACACTGCTGGGGCAGGAGCCATGGTTTTTTAAGCTCTGCTGAAAAGCCAAAAACATCCAACAGTGACTCTCCAGAGTTTAAAAACCTCTCAATCCACTTCAAGCTTATTAAAAGACTCAGTTTCCTTAGGCAAACTTCCTGAAGGTCACTGCAACATGACAGCTCACTTCACCACCATCTTTCATGCACTCCAGATCTCTCTCTATAGGCATCTGCCAACAGAAATTCTCCACCCAAAGCAGCAAAGACACAAGCCTGCAAACTCTACAAGAAGATACTTGGGTGAAAGGGCCTCCAGGCAAGGTCAGCTGCCAGCCTGCCTCCTGTGGGAGTTCAGCAGCAGTGTTTATTTTACACGTTTTCTCTTTTGCTAACGAACAGGCAGCTAAAGAAACAATGCCCCAAGAGAGAAGAAGCAAGCAGCAGCATCTGGGGCACTGCAGGAACCAGTTGCTGCTGCCAAGTGTCCCAAAACACACCACTAACCAACTTCAGTATTTAAATACCTTTGGGAATACTAGGACAATTGTGCAGGGCCCAAGAAAATCCTGAGTGTTGCAGCCTTACTCCCTTACTCTACCATAGGGTGGACAAACTACTTAAAGAGTCTTCACAAAAAAGTTATCTCAGAAGTTCCAAGAGCCCTCTCCTTGTGCTGGGCATCTGGCCTCGATGCTGCTCACTTTGACACGTCACCCATCTTTGCAACAGGCCCTGTAATGAATCTGGATGTACCTCAGGAAAATTCAAACTCGTTGTTTTGCATTTTCTGGATTATTTCTAGGGACTGTTACCCAAGACTGCAGCTCAGTTCTCACACAAATGAGTGATGTGACCAGTTTCATGTCATACTGCAAGAGGCAAATGCAGACAGCAGTGCTGCCCTGGACTTCATTAAGCTTTCCTTATGCTGGTGCATAAGATGACAAGCCACCAAACAATCTGAATATAAGCTTTTACCTGGCACAATTAACTTCTCCTCTGTACCCCCCATTAAGATGACAGCTTTCCAGGTGGAAATTGCAGAGCTGTCCATCTTCCTAAGATCGATACTTCTGATGAATCATCATGCTAGGCAGTAACAGTTCTTGCAAAACACTAGCACATACAGTAATTGGGAATCTGATGTCATATCTGGCAGTGCAATGTTAGAGTTAACTGGGGCAGGCCGGAAAAATTTAAAGAGTCTTCCCCAACAAGCTAATTTGTGAAAACTTTTGTGTTTTCCTCCTCCTAATGCTTCACCTGAAGCCCTTTTGCCCTCCTGGCAAAACCAGCATCTCTCGCAACTTCCGAGGAAATGGTGTTCCACGCTTTCAGCTTTTGCTGACAACAGCAGCGATTTGGACAGCGTCACGCTGTCGCTACCGACCGCTTCCCCACGCGACTCCTTCTCGGGGACACACACGGACACAAGGTCCCCCGCAGCCGCGGACGCTCGGCTGCTGACAACCTCTACTCACGGCTGCAAACGTGCAGGGGCCGCCGCCGCAGCCCCCGGCCCCGCCACCGCCATGAGTCCGCACAGAAAGGCGGCGCGGCCTGTGCGCCGGGGGAGCCGCCGCCGCACACGTGGGCAGAGACAGGCCGCGGGCCGGGCCCTCCGGGGAAGCGGCGGCGGTGATCGGCGGGGGCCGGGCCGCTCTCCCGGGGGAAGCCACCACGTTGCCTGCGCTGCGGCGGAATGCTGGGAGCGGGGGGGAGGGCTCCGGGAGCGGGGGAAGCGCCGCGTGCCCGCCGATCGGGGCCCCGCCGCGGCCCAGCTCCTTCGGCCGCCTCACGGCCGGGCCCACGACCGAGCCCTCTGCGTTCCCCGCCTCCCCCTGCGCCGCCACCGCCACCACCACCGCCTCATGGCCGCAGCCCGGGCCGCGCTCCCCTCCCCCGCACACGCGCCCCCAGCCTCACGGTCAGGGACGGCACCGCCACTTCCTACTTCCAGGGAACCCCCTGCTCCCCTCACACACCCGCCCCCATCCCGCTCCCCTCAGCCCGGCCGCGGCCCCGCTCCCCGGCAGGCCGCAGGCGCGGCGCCGTCCCCACGCCGTGCCGCATGGCGCGGCCGGCCGGGGCGCGGTCGGCAGCGCAGCCGACCTCGCCGCCCCTCACCACCCCAACGTGGCTCCAACATCCCCCAAGGCACCCACCTGGAGGCGACTGGCCGTTAACCGCCGGTGCTGCGGCCGGGGCGTTCTTCGTCCAGGGATTCACCTTGGGCGGCGGGGCCTCGATGAACTCCCGGCGCCCCGCTCCGCCCGCCTCGCCGCCGTCCTCCGCCTCGCCGCCCGCCCTCAGCAAGCTCTCTTTCTCCTGGTTGTTGCTCTCCTCCTTCTGCTGCTTGGCGCTGGGCGGCCGCGGCGCCGCAGGTCCGCCGTCGGGGCCCATGGGCGGCTCGCCCTTCTCCCGGCCGCCGTCCTGCGGCGGCTTCAGCACCAGGGCGCGCTCCTCGGCGGGCAGCAGCGGGGCGCCGGGCAGCAGCGCCTCCACCTGCGTCGCCATCTGCGCGCCCCCGCCCCGCCGGGGAACTCCTCTCCGCACGCGGCGCCCCCGAGCCCCCGCCGCCGCCGCGCTGCCCGCCCGCCCCCCCCCTTCTTTACCGCCGCCGCCGCCGCCGCAATATGGAGACGCGCGGGGACCACGCGACTGCCGCGGGGGCGCGCGCCGGCCCGCCCGCGCGCGCGCGCCGCCGGCGGAGGGGAGGGGAGGGGAGGGGCGGGGTTGGGGCGCGCCCCCGCGGGCCGGCCGGCGGCGCGCACGTGCCTGATGCAACGCCCGGTGCGGGGTGTGGGGGTGTGCGTGAGTGTGTGTAAGTGTGTGTGTGTGAGTGTGTGAGTGTGTGCGGGTGTCTGTGTGAGCTTGTGTGTGTGTGTGTGTGTGTGTGAGAGTGAGTGTGTCTGTGTGCGCTTCTGTGTGCGTGTGTGAGTGTGTCTGTGTGCGCTTGTGTGTGCGTGTGTCTGTGTGTGCGTGCGGGGCGCTTAAAGGGGCCTCTCGGGGACGGGCACTGCACCAGCCCCGCGGTTCCGCTGCCGGATCGGGGCCACCGGGTCTTGCCGGTGCGGAAGGGGGTGCTCCGGCAGCGAGAGACTGCTGCAGAAACACCAGGAGGAGGGGGGGTCGTCCCTGAGGCTCTTCCAACCGGGTACGAAGCGGGGAGCAACGGCTGGCACGGGGCATCCCCCCCGAGGGACGGGGATGCTCTCGGGTACCCACGCCCGGGGATAACAGAACGGGCTGCTGCCGGTGTTTTAGTCTACGGTGTGAGGTGTGGGAAGGGACTCGGTGCGTGGAGAGGATGAAAATCTGATCTCACAGCGGAGCTGTTAGAAGGAAAGAAGAGGGCGGGGGACAAACGCGAGCTCAGCACCCCGTTCGAGAAAGGAACAGCGTCAAGGGCCTGGCTGATCCCGGAGACAATCTCGGAGTGTTGGATATGACACCTCGGCATCACTCAGTACCTGGCCGAGGTTCAGAGAACACCCCAGTATTCCACGGGAATCACCAAATCCTGGATAAGTTGATTTGTAACTCTGGAAGAGTCAGCCACTGGCCTGGCTGCATGTCCCGAGGGGGATGCTCTGATCCCTGAGCTGCAGTAACACAACCTGTACTGCATATTGCCCAGTCCCATAATTTCTGGGGGGTCACTGCACCGCTTGCCAGCACAGCTCAGGAGCTGCACAGCTCCCGTCGATCCAGGCCACCTTCCCTGCCAGCCAGGCTCACACCTTGACCCTCTTTAGGTCTCCATGTGGGGACCTTAGCCAGGTTGGGGCAGGTGACTGCAGCAAGGGACGTGCAGCCCAGCAGGGTTTCTGTCCCAAACCCTGCAGTGTTCTGGCTGCTTGGTCCCTTCGGGACACTGCTTTGCCTGCCACGTGCACGGGAAGGAGCCCGCAGCGTCCGGGAGCCAAACTGGCTCCAGGGCTGCCAGGCAAGAGGGAGCTGGGTGAGTCTCACCCGCCATGCTTGCTCTGTGGCCAGCCAGGCCAAACCTCTGCGGGGTTTCAGCTGTTAAAAAATAAATGCATCGGTGACGGGGGAGAAAGGGAAGTATCCACACAAACTTTCTGCAGGTCACCTTGCCTGGTCATCTTTCAAACACTCGTTGTGCCTGGGAGGGGAAGCTCACTATCCCTAACTGGTGCAAACACATTGGCCCTGTCTAGCAACCTCCAGACTCACCACCCCTCCCTCGATGTCCTCACCTCTGTCAGACCAATCTTCCCCTGCTCTGCCCAGCACCTATGGCACAGGAATGTTCTGCTCCTCAGCTCTGGGGACTCTCTGAGAAGCAGCTTAGGAGTTGATGCATTTCTGTGGCATAATTCACCAGGAGTGAAACTATCTCTGTTTTCCCCAAATTCAACAGAACGACCTAACCACCATCCCCAAGCCTACCTCTCCACCTCATTCCTCACCCCAGACATGTCCCTGAGCCTGCCCAAACCATGCCAAGTAGCTCCAGTGCTGCCTCCCAGCCCTGTGCAAGCTGCGCAGGCTCCCAGGAAGCAGTCTCCAGGGAAACTCCTCTGCTGAGCAATGATTTGGGTAGGAGCTCCCCACCTCCCTTGCTGTGTGTACAACAGCTTACTTATTTCTCCCTGACTGAAGCGTGGCTTGCATATTTATCACAGCTGTGTGGTTTCTTTGACGCTGGCCTGAATGTTTAAAGACATTTTCGTGGTGGCACTTAACCTCTTTGAGCATCTCCTGGACTTGAATATTCCCAGCTTCATTTCTGCCAGGCTCGCAACCTCACCTGGGGCCCTGACCCTCCCTTTGGGAACAGCTTTAATTCAGTTGCCTGGAGAGAGGGGTGTGTGTTGTGTGTAGGGGGGAAAGCACAAAGCAGCCCAGGTGACTGATAGACCTCTGAGAACCCCATCATCTTGTCTGAATGATAGCTCAGCCCCTTTCTCATGTTCCACTTGCCTAATTTTGTATCTATTCACACATTGTGACCCCAGTGGAGGGGGCTGAGCTGCTCCCATTCAACCTAATCGATTTTCCCCAAGACCTCATAAAGACCAGAGCAGAATGCTACCAAGCCAGAAGGGTGGCTGCTGGCTTACACAGAGCTACTGATGCATTCAGCCTTTTAGCCAATGTACTTTAAACAAACACCTTTGTGATAAGAATTTCTGAACTGACTGGTATTTAAAGATGTATCAATACCCCTGTGGCATTTCTGACCAAACCTGGAGTATTTTTCTCCTTTATGAGTTGCATTTGTAAATAACTAACATTTAAAGGAGAAAAAACAATAAAGAAAACAAGAAAAATCTTTTCCACCCTCCAGAAGCATCGTGAAGAACAGAGCTGAGCCCAGATGGGCAGCACAGGTCTTGCTGCTCCATGAGCAAGTAGCAGAGCCTGCCAGGTACTGGGGACAGGGGATCACCACTACATGTGCTTCCTTCAGGTTTATTTTATCTCCAGCCTGGTCCTGAGGACTGAACACCCATCAGCAGCTGCACTGCATGCTTGGTCACATTTCTTTTCCCTGCATCAGGGGGCTGTGCTGACCTCACTGTCAGCTCATACCAGGAATGCTCTTCCAAAGGGAGTCTTCTCATTTCTCAGCACTTTTGGACCAGCTCCCTCACAGATGGCCAATACTGGTCACACTGTTCCCTGGTGAGATGAGTTGATGTAAGCCCAAACTTTATATATGGACAGCGGAACATTAAGGCTCAGGCACCTTTAACACTTTGCCAATAAAAGCCCAAACTTCCTCTCCTGAGTCATGTGCTTTGACTTATTTATGTGGACATTACTGCTCTGAGAATCCTGCCAGACAAGGATGTCCTTCCTTAACCCAGCTTTTAAACTCTCCTTTGTTGGTGTTCCTAACCCCAGAGCTCGCTCCCCTGCTCTGGGGAAAGGGGTCGTGCAGGAAAGCATGACAGACATCCAGAGCACCAAACTCTCTGCATCTGCTCCAGGGGCAAGGGTGGGAACCCACCAAGTGCTCACAGACAGTCCCATAGGCTTATTCTACCTGCAGCCTTATGATCCAGAGAGCTGGAAGATATTCCCTGGATCTGAGATAAGTGCTCTTGGGCCCTCTAGCAAAGCCTATGAATGATCAACGTGAAGAGTGAATGCATTCACACTAGTAAGTAATTTTCAACCCATGTAATAAACCAGCAGATACTAACAAGTTTCATTATATTCCCATTAAAAAGTGCTCTCACCTAGCAGGGCTCCATGACTCAGGGGCTCAGGCTTGACTGATGCTGCAGCCTGGTTGCTGGGACCACTCATGCCATGTGTAGGGCAGAAACCTGGCTCCCATCAGCTCTGTGGAGCTGCTGTCTGCTTGCTGCTTCCACCACTGGGAAGTGGTGCTGCAAATGTGTTTGTGTTAAGAAGGCACCACATGGACTTCCCTGGTATTAAGAAGTTAAATTTAAATGAGTGTTAATATCCCATAATTAGAAATCTGAAGCCTGCAACGCATTTTTTCCCATGTTTTTAGTAAATGGACCAGAAGAGAGATTATCTAAGGATACATAACTCCTTTTTTCATCACAAGTTTTTCATCCAAAAGCCACAGTTCTTGTCAGACTCTCTCAAAGCCAATAAGTAACCTTGTCTGCTTAAAAAAATCTGAAAACACTCCCATTTCCTAGTTATTGATGACATTGGCTATAGAAAGCAATACCTCTTCCATGCCAGAATTTCTCCACCTTGTGTATTTTCCTGTATATATATCAGCCCACAATTGCTTAACATGTTCCCTAAGGCATTTCAGTTTCCTCACACTGGTAAAAACATGGCGTAAGTTGACCACTGAGGCTGATATTTTCTTCAGTGGAAATGTTCCTTCCCTGCCACCCCTCTGTCAGCAGAAATTTCAGCAAAAGGTATTTCAGACACTTCTAAAAGAGAAATGAGGCATACATGCTCTAGCAACCTTCTTCAAAATGCTTTAAGCTCTCCATGCTCCAGATGAGATGTCCTGCAGCCCTCTCAGGCTTTGATTGCCCCACAGCTCAGCCTATCTGGGGCTGTGCCATTCCCCCAGACAAACAAAGAGTGCTGGTAATGTGCTGGGAGCCTTGAGAGTCCACGTTTCTCTGCCATCAGCACCTTGCACCAGAGCTGGCTGGGGACATTCATCTTTCTGCTTCAGGCACAATGTACAGGGAGGAACCAGCCAGCAGTGGCTCCATAGAGCTCCATTAATTCAAGTGGTGGTAGTTTGTTCAGGTGCCTTAAAAACTCCCAAAGACTCAAAGTGAAACTCAGGAAGATTTACAGGTGGAATTGTTGGGTTGTTTTCCCCTAAGCACCTAAGGGTAATTAACAGCCAAAAGGTCCAGAGTCAATCTCCAAAATTATGAAATACTAAATCAGAGGCAGCTCCAAGCAGCTTCATCCACTCCCTTTGCAGTTTGTTCACAATAAAACCATCAGCATGCAGAGCCACAAATTCATTCTTTTCCCATAAGACTCCTGCTCCTTTCAGTGGCTGGCAGCTATTAAAATATTGTTTTACCCCCCTGTAGTCAAAGTAAAGCCCTGGGCTTTGCCATTCAAATATTACCCTGATCCACAGCACAATTGCATCGCTGCCGGGTGTTTCTCTGGCAGGCAGCACACTGGAATCTGTGTGCTGCACCAATACTTACAGATCAGCTGGTGCTCTTCTCCACCAGGGATAGCTAGGGAACGGAAAAAGAGTGAGAAGAAAAGTTAAAAGCTTCTTGTAATTATGTATGCAAGAGTTCAGACTTTTGCCCTCCGACTTTTGAGGCACATCCTACCGTGATGCTTTCCTTCCAACTTCTGCAGTCATATCAGCTCTGGTATCAGACTCAAGCATCAGGGGAATACCAGAAGGGGAGGAACTGGGCAGAACCCCATTGGGAACCAGTTCTGAATGGTGGGGCTGAGCTGCCTGTTTGCCTTTCTGACAAGGAGTTTGAGTGTCCTGCCATCAACCACAGCCTTGGGTCCCCACACACCCAGCCCAGTCTGTCTGCCCACCCTGAGCACCAGCCAGCACACTGTGGATGGCAAAGGACCCTGAGAGGGGATAGCACATCTCTCTGACCAAGAGCTGCATCATGCACACGAAAAAAGGAGCCAAAGTGGGGAGCAGCTCCAAGCCTGGATCTGTCTGACCCCCAAGAGCAAGTAAATGACCTTCCTTTAATTGCAGGGAGTGTGACAACACTCCCGGTGTGACCAGCATCCCCTCCTCTTCACTTGTACTCTGCAGTGAGCAGGGCTCTCTGACAGTAACTCCTACTCAGCCTCGCCAGCTTTGTGTTTGCTTTCCCAAATATTTTGCTGGTGCAAAGAAAACATCAGCCTGCTGAATCGTGAGCCGAGCCACCTTCACCTCTGAGCTGCAGACTCATGAAGTGTGAGAACTGGAAGGACAGCAATGCCAAAGCGTAGAGCAGCACACACCAGTGTCCCCCTCTATCAGCCTGTCCTAGTGCAACCAAGTCAGTTTGGGGACAGTCCCCTTCACCAGGACACCAGCACCTCCACTGAGCCTGCCCCAGCCTCTCCATAACACCCTGTCAGCAGCTGATCAGCAAGTCAGAGGTAAAAGGGCTTCAGCAAAGTGCAGTGCCAGCACCCATCCGTGGCCACTGTTGTACAAGCATGGTCCGTGGGACACAGGCAGGGGGATTAAGAGATCTGTGTCAGCAGTAGGCCTGTGTATACAAACACAGCAGCTAAAAGAGCTCATGTTCATGCTTTGGTCCCAGGGAGGTCAACAGGGATGGGAATAAGATGTGGAGGGGTGGACGTGTAGCACTGGTGTCAGTCCTCAGCCCTCAGCCAGACAGAGGGGTGATGGTGCTGGGGATGGTGGAGTGAGATTGGCCTGGGCAATAGAAACCCCCCCTTCCTTCCCTCCCCTCCTTTCAGAGGCACGGACTGGGGATGTCAGATAATGCTGTAGTGCTTGGAAGGTTGTAAGGAGCTCCCTGGCTCTGTAGTGGCCCTCAGAAGGGCTGAAGGACCTCACCTGATCCCAGAGATGGAAGTGACCATCAGGGGTTTTAAGACATCAATCCAAAGCTGCTGCTGTAGGAAAGGCTCATCGGGATCAGAAGCTGCAAAAGCTCTACCAGAGCATCTCTAATTAACCCCAGAATGTAGTATGTCTACTTTCCCAGCTCCAGGGGGCAAGCAAGACTATGGGATGCTCACGGAGATGCTCCTGTAAAGCAGATCCTGAATCCACTGCCCCCAGGCAGCCAGTGGACCAGGAGCCCAGGCTGCAAGAGACTTTATTTTATTACTTCATTCTTGCCTTTGCCTCTTCTTCCCCTGTGCTCCTGAGGTTCTTAACGATAAAGGAAAAAGAAACTCTCCACCAAAAGAGATCCACACCTGGGTTCCGAGACAGCCTCTGTCTCCAACACTGTCAGTGAAAATGAATGTGGGATGAGAAGTTTAATTGTAAAGATGAGGATGCAGTGGCTATGTTCTGCATTAAGGAATTATTTTTTTACAATTATATCAAGCAATGTCAATTGCTTGGAGAGGTATCTTAAAAGCTCCCAAAGACTCAAAGTGAGAATCAATAACATTACAGGTGGAATTGTTGGTTTATTTTCTTTCTTCATTTTCTCAAGCAAATGAAGAAGTCTTGATGATGTTGGTTGATGAAGGGTGTTGCAATAGTGACAGCTACCAACCAGCTCCAGGCATGCTGGGTGAAAGGAAACTCAGGACAGAACTGCAGAATTTGCAGGTGGATTTTGTTATATTTTGGCTGTGTGATTTCTCAATGATACAAGAGCTTTTTCCCTCCTCCAGAGAGAGAGATGCTGCTGACCTGGAAGGGAGACTGACCTCCTGCCAGGCTGGTGGTTAGATTTTGAAGTTAAATCATGAGCAAAATAAATCATAAGTAAAAATAAGCTGTGTGCAATTGGAGCCAGGATTTCTTCCTTATGTTTCAGTCTGTTTGATTTTCATGCTTCTCAGCTAACCCCGTTTGTTCCTAAACACATTTTCATCCAACAGCAAACAGGGACAGAATTTCAGAGTCGAAACAACAGGAGCCAGTCAGGACCTCATCCTCTTCAGAGAGAAACACCTTGCAGATTCTCTTAATCCCCAGAAAAACAAGACAAGACAAAACAAAACAAAAGAGGAAGAAGAGCACGTATCTTCTTCATCCCTGCAAGTTGCTTCTTTACAAGTCTGCCAGGCAGCAGAGACTTCTTTACACTTGACACAGGGTTTTCTGAGCTTGCTTCCAATCTACAGCCTTATCTTATTATTTTGTAATTCCTCTCCCAGAGAATAAAAACCAAAGCTGGTGCCAAACCAAAACATCTCCGCTTTTTATCAGAGCAGGGAGCAACACGTGATAGTGGCCCCGTGCCTAGAGAGGAATGGCAGCTGGAGCCTGCAGAGGAGTTGGGGATGGTTAATGGTGGGGAATGAGATCTCCTCAGGAGAGAAGGACAAAAGCAATGTTAGAGGGTGCTTTTGACATTCTCTCCTGCCTGATGGGATGGGGCCACCAGTGAGGGGAAAACCTCACAGGTCAGACCCTCTACACGCATGCCTCCCCTCCCACACCTGATGGATCACCAGCTAGTTCCCCAATCCCTCTTCCCTGTGAGTCCTGAGGAGGTTTTTCCTGGCACAGTCCCTCTGTCAGGCACGAGCCATCCTGCTCTGGTGCAATTGCTGCACCAGTGCTGATTGTGTCTGCAGCTGTACTGCTTTAGCTATTAATTTAATTATTTCATTTTGAAGGTCTGCAGTCTGCCAGAGGGCAATCCTGCCCCTTCACCCCACTCCCAGGGCAGGACAGAGTCTGGAGCTGGCTCCGGGTCTGTACATGTTCTGGGAGCAGCTGCTGCTGTTCAGGGGGTCACAACACCAGCACAAGAGAGCAATCAGGATTCGTCCTTCCTTGGAAGAACCAGTTCCCCAGGTAGCAACAAAAGGTGCTTTGCCTTGGCCAGAGGCTGGGGACCCTGTTCTGCTTGGTGTTGTTTTTCAGATATGCAGGTTGCAAGTTGTGCTGTTCACATGAAGAGGGGAGATAGCACAGCCAGGGCCTGAGCACAGAGCTCTCAGAAGCAGCCAAAGGCACTGAGTGAGCCAGCAGGGCTTTGCCCACGATAAAAGCTTCAGCACCCGTGTTTGTAATCAGGAGAGGGCAGCCCGGTCCCTTAACTGCATCTCTGATGAGCCAGGCTGGGTGGGGTGACACAGGCACCCAAGGCACCAGGTTCAGAGATAACTCAGCACCCCAGGAGGCAAAACTGCAAGGGGGAGAGGGGGCTGCCTCTGACAGGGAGAATTTCATACCACAACAAGTGCTGGTGCAGCCCAAGAAGTCATGCAGCTGTGGTGAGGCTTCCTTGCACAGTTGGTCCTTTGGGAACTGACAATGTCAGTGCTGGTGCTCCCTCCTTTGCTCCAGGTCCCTGACAGAGAAATGCCCCCATCTTGGTTTCCAGGAAGAGGAGACCTAAGGAGTAAAAGGCAGATACTTGTGAGTTGTTCAGCACCAGGGGCTGCAGATACTCTACCACCAGTGTCCCCAGATTGTCCCAGCCACCTCCACTTCTGAGACCCTGGCCTCATCTTTGCAGGGTCCACCATACATGCCTCTGGGGACAGCTTGACTCAACCTGTGCCCACTCTCCCAATTTCAACAGTAAGGGCTCTGAGCTCTCAAAGCAGAAGCTGCTCTCTCCCTACATTTGTTTGTTTGTTTGTTTGGCTGGCTGGTTTGGTTTTTGTTTTTTAACCAAGCTGGCTGTTAGAGGGGCCCAGCAGGCTGGAACAGATGCTCCCAGCTCCCTGCCAGTGGTTACAGTCTCCCTCCCCCTGCTGCTTCTTTTAAGGTGGCTGACCCCAGTCTTCCACCTGGCTAGTGGTGCAGCACGGGGTGCTTGCTAGCCCCAACTTGTGACTCAGTAAAATCACCCATCCCTGTTAACAGGCACCCCAGAACTTCCCGAGAGAGAGCTCTGTCCTCCTTGGCAGCAGGACACCTCTGCGGGCTCTGGCTGTGCTCCCAGCCATCGGGCAGGTGCCATGGAAACCCACTGAAAACTTGTTTAGGCATCTCACAGCCTTGTGCTTGTGTTTATTTATTATTTTTCTTTTCCCAGAGACTTTTTTGGGGGAAGGGGCTTTCTTCCTCTCCCTAGCCCACGGGGCTCTTTCTTGAGAGGGATAAGAAACCAGAGCTCAGTGCAGTGGGAATTGCTTATCCTTCCTGGCATGGATGAGACCCCAGAATGGGGCAGAAGGAGAGATGTGGACCATCCTGAATTTGCCAGCGTGCTCCCTCTTTCCGACCGGAAAAAAGAGTCAAAGCAAGGCAGAGCCGGGGGAAAATTCCCTTGCGCCGCAAGGAAAATGAGTTTGGAAGGAAACGTTGCTGCTGGCTTCTTCCAGGACGAGCCTGGGAGCGGAAAGCCCCGGGGAGCCCCGGCTGTGCTGCCATCTGCTGTTCTGGGAAAACCCAGAACACTGATTTTCTCACCAGGGAATTTCTCTCTCATCCAAAAAAACATTGAAACTAGGCCTTTCTCTCTTTCAAAAGGAAAGCATTTGACCTGCGGGGACAAGAGGCTTGCTTGAATAGCCATAGCCTGGGGCAGGGAAGGCTTTGCTGGCAGGCAGCTGCTACTTGCAGAAAGCCTCCTCCTTTCTGGCTTTTGCCCAGAAATAAATCTGAGGAACACATTTGGGACGTTTGCAAAGTGTCCTCAGAGAAGTACGGGTTGATACGCCCTGGCTGAGGCTGGGAATGCCAGCTAGTCCCTGAGATAACATCTCAGCTCCCAGAGCTGGCATCCCACAACACCACTGCCAGAAGGAACAGAAACTGTTCTGCAAGAGCAATAGCCTTTGTGTATTCATAGATGTAAATATGCCAATGATTTTATACAAAATCTCATTTTTTCAATTATTTCTAAAAGAGGCAAATTTTTGATTTTGTGTCCTCTGCTCTTGGGGCAGGTGAGAGACAATTCCTTCCCCCCACGTCCCCAGATCTCAGCTCTACAGACACCCCATCTGCCACAAACCTAAGGTATGCCTTGGAAAGGTGGGCTGACAGAAACCCAGGGAGAAACCCAAGGGTGAAAAAATCCAGAAATTTGGGGTTGGGTTTGGGGTTTTTTTTCCTTTTTGCGAGTTTAGAGAGAACTTAATGGAACAGGTCCTGAACCCCTTTGCTCCCTGTGGTGCTCTGTGCTCCCAGGGGACGGGAGAGCCAAACACCTCCAAAGCAAGGAGAACTTGGCTGGGAGGATGTGCCGAGGGCTGCTGGGGCTGCAGGGCAGTGTCACCCCACGGCATCCCTCTTCCAGGAGTCTGTCTCTGAGCCCTTCTAGCCTGTTAGATCCCGCAGTGCTGGGAGATGAGTCCCAGAGGTGCCAAACATCTGGCTTCCCTCCAATCGCAGTCAGGCTCGGAGGTTTCCTCTGAGGCATCAGGTGCCTTCCAGTCGTTTACACCGAGTGTCCAGAGGGTGGCACTTGTTGACTGTGGACAGTGGTTCTGCTCGATGCTTGGCCCAATTCAGCCCCCCTGGCTGGCTCCTGCTGCCAAGTAGCATTCTCCGCCCACATCCATCCTTCGAGTTTTTCCCGCTTAAGATGAGCACGGAGACAAGGCAGAGCCGCAGCCAGGCTGGGTTTGTCTGCCTGGACTTCAGCTCCTCCTGCATTTACAGATCTGTCCCTCCTCCATGGATATGTGCTGATCAGTGGGACACCACGGAGGACAAAGCAAAGCCCTCCCTGGCGATCCTGCCTACCAGCAGCAGCTCCCAGGACGGCCTCAAAAGCCACCTCAGCTGCAGGGTAAGGAGATGTGGCAGCCTATCTGCCAAGCTTCCACCTCCAGCAGGGGCACAAAGGGTGCTTAATAGAGTTTCCTCAAAGCCCACCTGCTCTGAGCTCCCTGGCGTCCTGCTTCCATTACCATCCCTGACACCTTCTACAGGAAACTGCATCACCCCACCTTTGGTTTCATTACCACGGTTGCTGCACCCCCAGGGAAGCACTCCTGTCCCATGGCAGACTGCACCCCTGCACAGCACTAACCCTGCAATGCCCTGACTTGCACTTCATTGCACTGCACTGCATTCCAACACCACACTGCAACCCTGCACTTCACTGCCCTGTCCTGCACTGCACTGCACTGCATCCCAGCAGCGCAGAGGACAACTCTCCCAGCCCCAACCCTCCCAGCCCACCGCTGGTGCATCTGCTGTCAGCAGATGGAGCTCATGGCCCGCCCGGTTCCCTCGCCACCGTGCACCTGATACCCGAAATGGTGGGGCCGAGTTCGGGTTTGGGCTGCAGGAGGGCTCGGTGGACACCCAAGGGCTTCGAGTTGCCCATGGCCAGGTGGGATAGAAGCCTCGGCAACCGGAACAGCCTCGTCCGATACCCCATCTCCAGCCGGTCCCATGAAATATTCTATCAGTTTCCCTTCTCACAGAGATACCAGGCTGGGCTGTGAACGGAGGGGCCCATGCCAGCCCAGCCAGGGGATGGAGGAGCCAGATCAGTCTTCTCCATCTCAAAGGGTCGGGCTGTGATTAACTGCTGAGCTGCACAGCAGATTAGCCCCCGGCCCGCTGCGTTTGATGTATGGGGCAGGAGGCCGGCGAGGGATTTCCCTCCCCTTCTGGGGTTAATCCTACCCTGCCTATCGCAGCCCTTTGATTACAAAGCTCTGCAGATAAACCTCCTTAGTTACCAGCAGACAGCAGGCACCAACCAAGAGGGTACGGGCAGGAACGTGGGCTTGGGGAGATAGAGGATTTGGGAGTCCTCCTGTAGCAGCCAGTGGCTACAGAGTGTGCGTGCTCCTTTGCAGCCTCAGAGACACCCTCCAAATAGGAAGAAAAATGCTTTTCTTTTTACTGATTTTGATTAATATTAATTCTGCTTATTTAGCCAGAGATCTAATTTCATGTGAAAAGGCCATCAAAACCCCAAAGGAGCATCACTCCCCACCCTCTCTATTTGAGTGAACTTTTCCAAAGTCAGAGCGCTTCAGCAAATCACTAACACACCCCAGAACATGCGGTTTGGGATATGGCAATAGCCACACCACCCTGCTGCTAGCCCCAGCCAGTTTTTATCACACACATATAAAAGCCATCCTAGAACTTGCAGGGTAGTTTCTGCAGACTGGTCTAGTGTTAGATTTTAATAAGCCTCAGCCCTCCCATAATTTTTTTCTTTAAAACGCCAAAAGGCATCAGCCCAAAACAAAGCTTTGTAAATTCCTGTAAAATAGCTTGTAAGTGTGTAAAAACCTCTAAGCTTTCTTCTCAGGCTCAGAAATGCCACTCTGGAGGGGTAATGCAGGGCTTGGGGAGGTCTCACCAGTCCCTGTCCCACTATAGAGCAGGAGCTGCTGGGAGGACATGGCTCAGTCTGGGCTGGGCTGTGATGGAGGGACAGATGGTTTGGGTCAAGCCTGCTCAAAAAATTTGGAGACAGATGGAACTACTGCAAGGGGGGATGGCTGGGGATGCAGGACAGGGATGTCCTGGGCACATGGTACCTCTGTCTATTCCCTGCCTGTCCACCAAGCTCAGGAGACTGAAGTCTATCCAAGCCCCACACCTGCATCTGACTGCTCCCCACAGAGTTGTCCAGTTCAGTTTTTAAATGTCCTTCATGTAACCTGGGCCAGGCTTGACTGTTCTCCTACAGTGCTTGAAAATTGTTTGTCTTAATATCTAACCTTTGAGCTTTCTCCTTGTAAATTGAGCTGATTACATCCTGGCCCAGGTCCAGCAGACCCAGAAACCAACTGATCACTGTTGTCATAAAGGTCTTGGGAAGCTCTTATCATGTCCCCCTTTGTTTCCAGCTTTCTAGAGAAAACAAGCTCCATCTCTTGGAGCTTGGTCGGGCTGTTCCCTTCCTCATCACTGTACTGACTCCTTGAGCTGTCTGCATCCTACCCTGAGTGAGCAGCTTTGAGTCCTGTGGAGCTCACTTTGATGTATTCAGAGGAGAAACCTCAATACTCTGAAGACCAGCTGAAGTCTCTTGCTTTGCCTACCATGTGAAGCCAGGGAGATGACTCCCAGGCTTTGAGAGAGATTTGGCCAACCGAGCTCCCCCTGTCAATGCACAAACCTCTCAGTGATGTTGCTTGTAACAAAGCAGTCTGCCACCTGTTTCACACAGAAACACAGCTCTGGTTTCTGGTAAATTAGACTCATGCATCACCGCACATGCAACATGGGCTCCTTGAGCCTTCAAGCCTTGAAGCTGAAGCAGAGCATCATGTTGCACCGTGGCTGGGGCTCATGGGCATTAGGCTGTAGGGTCCTCAGACCCTCACCTCTCTCTGCAAGGGACCACCAAATGCACACACATGCATCTCTGTGCACACCTGCACGCCCAGAGCCATGTGCTGCTTGTAAAGGTTTTCAGCCAAAGATGCTCCAGCCTGAAGGTGGAGCAAGCCAGCCCATCTTGCCTGGAGGATGTTGTGCTTTTCCCAGCTGCCTCTTGACTTTACTTTTCTCGTTGATCAACACCTCAAATGCTTCTGCATTTGAGGTCAGCAGAGAGCCCTCTCCAGCTGCCCAGACTTCAGTGCCAGATTTATAACATTTTTTACCCACTCCCCTGTCAATCATCCTCCCCTTCCCCTAGCTCTAGAATTTAAAGAAAGAAAGATCCACCAAGCAAACAGCTCAAAGCCAGCATCCAAGCAATTATAAAAGTGCTTTCTGCCAGCTGCTAGACTTCTTGTCACCAATCTGATCAGTAGACTAAACAGCAAGGACCTGGGCTGATCCCCCTCTGCACTGCTCTGGCCTGGAAACCACAGGGGCTTGGGAGAGAGCAATGGTTAGCATCAAAACTGGCAGCAACGTCCTAATGGAGAAGGCCAAGGGGATCCTGAAGCTGCTTAATGGATGTGGGTGGAAAGAGGCAGAGGAAGGGCTGAAGAGAACCTGGAGGATGGAGTCTGGGCTGTGGGAAGTGGGGACTGGAGCTGAGTTCTCACTTCCTGGGCTGAGCTGGCTCTCCAGACACCATCCTCCAGCTTTGCATTATCCCTCCTCCATCGCCAAGCCTGTGTGTCCAAGCTTGGCGTGCCAGGGCTGCCAGTTTCACTGTGATTTTTTTTTTCCCCTTTCAATAGCCCACAGTCTCCTCTTCCTCTCACTCCCTGTGCTCTCTGGACAGATAACACAGGCAGTTTACCCCGGGGGGCTTGTACGGAGCAGCTGGGGCCATTATCTGGGAGTCACTCCCTTATCTGGCAGCCGATTTTGGCTCCAGTGAGTCAGCACCTTTCAGGTGAGGAAGGCTGGGTTACCAGCTGCTGGGCAGAACCTCTGGGGGGTTATCAGTCTGTCCACCTTCTCATCTGGCCAAGCTCCATCAGACAGTAGCGTTTGGACATGCCTGGAGGTGATGGGATGGAAATGGGACATTGCAGCCAGGGAGTCCTGAGAAAAAGAAGGAAAAAAAAAAATTTGGCTCAGGTTACTCCCTCTTTCTATTAACAGCAATGTGTGATCATGCCAAAAATATGAAGTAGTAGTGGTGCTGGAGCTGCTGCAACTTTCATTGCTCTTATCTCATGGCTGCTGGAGGAGCATGCTGCTTGTGGGGGGGTCTGGGCAGAGGGATACAGTGCACATGCCACAGGGAGATCAGCTCCTCTCTAAATCATGGCTTGCCATGATTTACACAGAGGCTCACAGGTTAGGTAACTGCAGTAAACAGAATAAACAGACCTCTCTCTGGATTTATGGACCAACAAAAGGACCTTTAACCACAAAAGAAATGTGCTTTTCAGCCCTCTTCTATCACCAGATCCCAACTAAAGGCTTAAATGCTTATGTCAAGCCCACAGAGCTCAGGATTTGGGCTGGATTCAAACTACTTCTCCATCCTCCCTGCTACCCAAGTAAGTAATGTCACAGTTCATCTTCTGTTCACCTCTCAGTTGCCCCCTGACACACACACAGACACACACAGTGCCAGAAGGAGCAGGGAAAGGATTTTTCTGTTACTTGGCCTTAAAATAAGTGACTTATAAATGCTCAAGCAGGCAAAGGTGTGCAAGTTCTCTGCAAAGAGGTTGCTCTCTCCTTGAGTGACTTAAAAGGGGACATCTTTTTGGGGTGCTCCTGGACCCTTCCTCCCCAGCAGTTACCCATGGTCCAGTGAGGTGATTTGACTGCTATTGCTGACATAACCCTTCCCAGAATGAAGGCTGGAATCTAAAGAAAAATTAAGGGTGTTGTTGGGTTTTTTTCTTTTCTTGGGGTAAAAGAGCTGTTAATTTTCATGTATTATTCAGATTGATGCGTTTCACCCAGTAGATGTGGAAACTTGGTAGTATTACCAATGCCTCATGTCAACCCAAAGGGTGTGTATAATAAAAGACATGGTGCCTGGGAAATCCTTTGTTATTAACCTTTAGACTGTTATTCTTGTTGTAGCATCCCTCCAGATAGAAGCCTGGAGAAAAGAAGCCTGGAGAAAAGAAGCCTATCCATCTGCAGACAGTCATGGCTCATGCTTAGGGAGCTGGTTCCACTGGTGGCAGGAGCAAGGTAGGAAGTGCAGAAGGTAAGCATAAAACTAGAAGCTAGGCTAAGAAACTTTGGAAAATTTGCACTAATAGAATTTGTTGCTTTCCTATACTCAGCATTTGAGTCAACTGAAGTGTCAGCCAAAGAGAGCAGCCCAGAAAAAAATTTGCTACCAGGTAAGTTCTCAGTGTTACCCCTTTCCATTAGAGCTGGAGATGGAAAAGCATCCAGGAAAGTGCTGCCTTCCCTTCATCTTGCACATCTTTATTTAATATCATTGAAAGCCAGCACACATTATTTGAAATGGAACAATTTAAATCCATGAATTGTTCTAAATCCAGGAGAATTGCCAAACTCCCTGTTTTAATACATTTTCAAATTGCCTTTTCCTCCTGTCTTGGGAAGCCAAGATATGGCTATTTAATTACAAGCCCAGCCTCCATTTAAGAAATCCTCATAATGAGGCTGGTGTGGAAGGGCATCTGATTTTTCCATTGTCTGACTGAAGCACTGCAATTAGTGTGTTTTACCCCAGGTTTGCCTTTGGCATAGATCAGTGAACAATGCTTTGGGAGAGCTGGTGGTAATCTCTGTGCTCTGGACTCTTCATTACTCTGACTGTTAGAGAGGACTGGATCCAAACTCCTGCCAGAGGAAGGGGATTTGGGCTGGTTTCTTCCTGTAGCTCAAACCTGGGAGAAGGGGCACTTTTCCATGGAGCAGGTTGGTGAAAAGGGAATGAGAAAGAAATAGAAAAAAGAGGGATGCTTGGATCAAATGGAAGCAAAGAAAAATTGTGACAAGGGAAAAAACCAAGAATGGCATTGCAAAGAAACTACACTATTGTCCTGGTGGTAGCTGCACAAAAATATTTTCCTTTGCTTGGAGTGAGGAACAAGAGATAAAGCATGGAGGGAGTTGCTCCAAGTGTCATCTCAGCTCTGAAAATAACTGCAAAGGGGTTCCCTGAAGTCCAGGAAGATCCAGATATGAAGGGATGTGATGCAACATTTTATCCTGTCTGGGATGCCCTAAAGTCAGGGTAAGGTTTTCTCGATGCCAAAACCAGTGCACCCTACCAAAGGGATCAAGGTGTGCAAAGCCCACTCAGCTCCAGGAGGACAGGATGGAGGACACATCTCCCTTGCACCATCCCCCTGCCAGGCTCTGGTTCCACACTGCCCACCCTGTTCCATGGGCAAGCTAACAGGGAAAGGACCCTGGCTGACGTGGGGGTACCCACGTGTAATACCAGCACCCACTGTCGAGGCTGCTGGAGGGCTCGGCCGGGCAGGGAACCCCTCCTATTCCGTGCCGGCTCTCCATCCCTCGAACACGCCGTGTTCTGGGCTCAGGGAGCTCTGGGCCGGCTCCAGCTCCCAGGAAGTGGCTGGGCCATGGTGGAGCCATCCTCCTCCACATCCATCACCCTTATCAGCCAGCGCTGGCAGCCCGGCGATCCGCAGCATCGGGGCTGCACGGCCGGCGGGCCGGGACCGAGCGGCGAGAGACAGGCAGGAGGCACGGCAGCGATAAGCCCCGCCGCAAACAAAAACAACAACTCTCCTCCTTGGGGACTTCAAAGCACTGAGCTGAAATTTATGCAGCCGCAGAGCTGGGGTGGGTGCTGGGAGGGTGGAGGCAGCCCCGGTGGGGGGGACGTGGGCAGGACGTGGAACCGTGGCTCCCGACAAAGCCAAGGTGCAAATCAGGTCGCCCTGCCCTGCGAGGGCCACAACGTGACAAAAGCAGAAGCTCAGCCCGCGGCCGTGGAGTCCCTGCACCCGTGGGCTCCCAAAGAATGTATAAAAAATATATGGGAGTGATGAAGGCCATTTGCTTTTCACCTGCAGCCGCCTCTCCAGGCACAAAGCAGCTTTGGAGATCAGCTGGGGGGCTGTCAGGCAGCAGATTTAGGGTTGTTCCCGAGAAAATTAAGAGCCCAGACACAGCCATGCTCCACCTGCCTCGGAGAGGTCCCACGGGCTTTACCTCTGCTCGCATTAACCAGGATTTTATTCCTCTGATTGTCCCGATGAAATCCGTGAGACCTCTTGTGGCATGAGCTGAAACTCCACACGCGTGCCTCGGACACGGCATCGGGGTGTCACGGGTGTTCACTCCATCCCTATTGCCACTGTGACTCTGGGGCCAGCGTCTGGCAGCACCAGCGGAAAAGGAGCTTCGGGACTAAATGAAGAAGAATTGTGTTATGGTTAACCCAGGGGTGAAAATGTTTCACTGTTGCTCTCTCTCAGGGAGAGAGAGAACCGGAAAGGAGATCCCAAGGAGTTAAAGACAGAGCAGCCCCACGGCAGTGGCCTTGGGCAGAACAGGAGTGCAGGGTGTGTGGGATAATGTGTGTGTACACTCAAACATCAATACATACACATGTTTGTACACAACTTCCAACTGTACATACACATGGATTAATTTTCTAGTGTAATAATGTTATTGAAACAAAATTACACAGAGCTTTGCTGGTAACTGTCTCTTTTTGTCTTCATAATATTCAATCTTATTGAATTTTGTCTGTATGTCAAATCATGTTGAAAATTACTGATTATTGACTTTTTCAAAAAGTCTCTTAAATTTATACAAGTATTCTTATGTGTCAACAAAATAATTGCAAATGAGAATTGTTATATTAATTTGATGACATTTCCTTTCCCTCCAGTTTAAGAGCCTGTTCTGTTTTCTTCCTCTCCCTTCTCATTTTTAGTAATGAGAGGGGACTTAAGGGGTAAGAGTATCCCAAACTATCTCACTCTAGTTGTATTTAATTTAATTAAAACTGGAAGGAGGACTTTTTTTTTTTTTTTACTTGTTTTATCCCAAATAAGCTCTATTCCAGGTGAAGGAAGAAGTGCTTAAAAAAAAAAAATAAAAAAAAAAAGTCTTTTTCCTCAGCTGCCCTGATAGGAAGTGGGAAGGAGGGGTCCCATCAGGTGTATACTGATGAAAGGCATCCTGATGTTTGAAGACCCACATTCCCTACTTCATCCTTTGCATTAGGGAAGACCTCTTCTTGCCTTTCCCTTCCTATCTCACAAGGGCATCCCTTGCCACACTGCTGCCCTTCCAGCATCCTCTTTTCTTCCAGCAATGAGCTCAGACACCAGCCCCAAACACAAACCCTCTGCAGCAGGGTTCACCCCTTCACCTTTTATACCAGAGGAGGTGATCCCAAAACTGCCTCCCACACTCTGATTGGTCAGCAGGTGCCGGGGGCGGGGCCTCCCTGCTCTACATCTCTTAAAAGTGGGCAGAAGCCCCCACCCCCGTGGAGGTGGTTTAGGTTTTGTTGGGAGATGCCTGGCAGCATCCTGCTTTTTCTCTGCTGCTCTGCCAGGAGAGAGCGTGCCTGCACCTATACATACTCACATACATTATGATATCTTGTTTTAATTACATTAGAGCAAATGACTCTTTCCCCTATGGTTTATATCAGCTTTTTGGGTTTGTAATTTATCTTGGCACAGTCTAGACTGGAGCCACTTTGAAGCTGTTTCAAACAGGATGAGAACAAACAATTTCTCTGAAGTGGCTGGATTAAGAAAACTGGCAGCCATTCATCTTTGGGGGAAGGCTTGTGGCAGCACCGTGTCCCCACTGGAGTCCTGCCAACCTCCTTACTCCCTACCCAGCAGAGGATGGGAAATAGCATCCTTAGCTACTGGGTGTGGGGAGGGGAGAGTGGCTGGCAAAGGGCACCATCAGGGGGGTCTGTGCAAGGAAGACCCGATTTATCCCTAATTATTTTCACTTCGTTTATCCCCGTGTGTTAGAGACAAGGCAGCTGTGCTGAGCAGGCAGCACTGCAGCAAGAGATGCAGTGTCCAACACTGGGAAGTGTTGGCTGTGGCCTGTCCTGCTGCTGATGCTCCAGCCCAAGGCCACTTCATCCCACACCCAGCATGTGGCTCCTTCACCCTTTCACCAGCCCCTGTGCAGTACTTTTCCTGTAAACCTTACTTATATCTTCAATGCAGAAAAAATCTCCTTACTTTCAGATATAAGTAATCCTGAAGCCATCTTTACTAACTTCTATAGTTTACCCAAGATTTTTTCCTTAAAAAAACCCAACCCAAACAAACAACAAACAAACACTAAACTCTTTCATTGACTGAAAAATGTGGCTTTCTAAATCACTGTCACTGAGCAACCAAGAAGCTGAAGGGCTCTTTTTAGGAGAAGCACAGTATAGGGAATATTTTCTTGGGCCCTGCACTGAGGTCATATGGGCAGGGTTGGGGGGTCCAGGAGGTCCTCAGGGCTACTCAGATCTCTTAGTGCCCTCATGTCCTGGTCACCCAGCCCTGTCAGAGGTGTTCATCACCTGACAGAGCCATCCCCAGCAGGGGCACATTGCTACAAATACAACTCTGAGCAGCAGCAGAGTTTGCATGGAAGCACATGTGTTTTCTATATTTTTCCACCCAAATGCTGGTTTTTTTTTGGTTTTTTTTTTTAAATATTCTAGGAGCACTGTTTGCTCAATGAAAGCTGCCAGCATTTATGACAGAACTCTCCTCCTTAAGGCTTTGAAATAAGGCTGTAAACATGCTCACCAGGCTAAAGTGTTGCCTGTAAAAGGGGCTGCTCCCCTCATGATGTGCCTATTGGCTCCAATTAGCACTGTCAGGAGTCAACCACAAAGAGAAGGCAGAGCTTATCCCAGGGAGTGAATTGATTTATTTACAGCATTTTCAAAGCAAGATGAATGTAGCATTTTTTTGTTTTTCTTTTCTTTTTTCCCTTTATGAAGGTACCCATCTACCCATTTGCAACAGGGAAATAAAACCCTCAGCACCTCCTAAGTAGCTGGAAGTGGGAGAATGCTGACTGCTTTACTGGAGATGGAAATTCTGATTTTTTTTAATAAGGGTGGGATGAGATTGACTGGCATTTTACTGAAGCCTTGCCCTGCCTATTTCCAGAGTGCAGGACAGGGAACCCTGCTTTTATCTTGTTTTGGGTGCCTCAGTGAGAGAAGCTGCATTTTCTTGGGGTGCTGCCTGGGTGCCACAGAAGTTCCCTTGGGAAGGAGCTGAAGGAACTCCAGCTGGAGTTCCCAGCTGGATTTCAGACCCATCCCATCACTGCAAGACACCTGTATGTGAAGCAGCAGCTGTGTTCTCCACTTCAGGGCATGGTGGAGGCAACACATTCTCCACTATTGCAGTTCCAGCTCCCAGACCAGGGAAATGGCTCCTTTGGGGGAAAACCTCTGGTAACCTCACAAGGAGAAAACCTCTTCATGCAGGAGAGACAGGGAGAAGGTCAAGACCTCCCTGTGGGTCTGTCTGCTCCCATGCCAGCATCCTTAGCAGGAAGCAATGGAAGGAAAATCTGCATGCCCCATGGGCTCAGCCATCCTCCCCCTCCACACCAGCACATCCAACCATTGCTTTGATTTCTCTTGGGATCATCATCCCATCAGTGCACTCACCTTCATCCTTTATGCTCCTTCCACCTCCGTCCTTCAGGCTCATTCCACCTCCACGGGCCACAGCTCCAAGGTCTTTCCTCCAACAAAGCAGCTGCTTTCTGTCACAACACTGTAGGGAAGGAGCCAGGGTGAGGAGAGGTTTGTACAGGCAGGAGTTAGAGCCACGTCCTGCTACCAACTGAGCTCTGCTTAGTGGCCTGCCCATAACTCAGTGCTGAAGGTGCCCAGGTGAAGTGGCAGCTGAATGAACCCCGGGGGTTTATGGACTTGGGAGGGGACTTCATTAGTGGTAACCTCCTGCAGCTTTGCTGCCAGGAAACACTGGAACCTTGTTGTGCTCATTAAAGGAGGGGAGGCATTGCAGTCAGCAGATGTAAGAGTGTACTGCTGAGCTCTCCTCTTCAGCATGTCCCCTCAGGTCCCTGTGCCACCACAGCAGATGGCAGCTCTGGTTCTTGCAGGGGCTCAGAGCCACCCCAAGGGAATGAGCCCAGGCAGTGCCTCAGCACCTTTCCTCAAGTTTGCCAGCTAAGGGAAGGAGTGAAACACAGTGGGAAGATGAGAAAAGATAAAACCACAACCTGGGGCTGCCCAGGAATAACCTGTGCCTCAGTTTCCCTGCAGAACCTGCTCACCACATAGTGCTGCTCTCAAGGTGGTAATAACAACTAGGGCTTAGGCACTGAGCTCAGCTCTGCCTCTCGAGAAAAAACAGATGATGCAGAACCCCAAGCATCCCCAGCAGAGCCCTGAGCATCCCCAGTGCTGATAGCAGGCAGAGGCCAAGGGGCTGGGCTCAGCTCGGCAGCTGAATCAGCAAATAATTAGCGCCGGCCAGGGCCGGGGGATTAGCATCCCTCTCCTCTGCAGCCATTCAGCCTGGCTTAACCCTTTCATCCACGTCCCTCCGAAGCCCCAAAGCTTTGGGGTCTCCTGAAGGAAGATGCTCCCGTGGGTCCGGCGCTGCTGGGGGCGTGCCCAGAGTGCTGTAGGCTGTGTCCCCTCCCTGGAGCGGTGTCCCCTCTCTGCAGCAGCAGCCGGGGAGCTGGCGCAGGGTTCGGGCAGAGCCGTCAGTCCCGTGCCTGGCTGCTCATTTGTTCACCTCCGGGCAGCCCGATGACAGCGCTTCCCTTTACTACCAGCTGCAAAAACCTGGCAGCTGATTTAGGAGAGCTCCCGGGGCCCAAAATGTAAACCGTTTTTCACCAGGACTGTATAAGCAAGCCATAAAATAAGGGATTTGAGTCTGGTCACATGGGACAGGCCTCCCATAAAATTGAAGCATTGATCTGCATTTTCATGAGCAGCTTCGAAGCTACCCGGATGATTGAAGACCTGATCTTTAACAAACTTTGTAATCTCCCACCATACATCTCAAGTGGCATGTTTGAAGTCCAAGGACGAGTTTTTTATAGTATTTGTGTAATACACTGTGAAAGGACATCGGCCAAAACTGGAGTGCCAGTGGCTGGTGCACATTGCTGGTGGGTACTGTTCTGGGGTGCGAGTGTCCCACGTCCAGGCACACGTGTGATGGCTGAGGTGGCCTGAAAATGCAGGATCTGTTCTGGCTGCCTTGTGCCATCACCAGCTGCTGGGTTGGGACATGTGGTCCTGTCCTGGTGGGGGTCACTCCCTTCCTGGCATTTGTCACTCTTTTCACACTGGGTCATCCCCTTCTCAATGTCTGTCACCCCCTTTTCAACAAGCACCACCTGTTCCTGATGTGTGTCATGCTCTTGCCAGCATGTGTGCCACCTCCATCCTGATATGTCTCACCCCATTCTCAGCGTGTCACTCCCCTCCTGGCATGCATCACACCTTTCCCAGCATATGTCACCCCATTTACAGCATGTCACCCGCTTTCTGAGATGGATCATCCTGCCCTGAGTCCTCCACTGTGGCAAAGCCACACAAGGAAAAAAACCCTACCACCCTTTCCATGGCCCAAACTGTCCTCATCCATCAGCAACAACAACAACAACAACAAAAAGCTGGAGAATAATCAGCCTCTGACAAGTATTTTGTGGCAGCCAGAGCTGAGCTCCTGTGCCCTTGGCAGGACAACAGAGGCTGCAATTACTAAATCCCTTGCCCACTTAAGGCAAGCTCAGTGCTCCTGCACATGTCAGGGAATATTTGAAATGCTCTGGGCCAGACTCAGACTCCTGTGCTGTTCAAGATTTTCAAAGGTGGCCCAGAAAAAACCCCTCTCCAAAGCATCCCCTGGCTGCACTGCTGGGCCCACATCATCTGGGGGTCCTTGGGATGGGTGCTGCTGTGCCTGTGGGAGCCTGGGATGGGGAGGACAGGGAGGACAGGGTCTGCTTTGTCTTGTGGAGGCAGCTCCAGGCAGAAAAAACAGGACAAGAGGGCTGTGGCCAGGTGCTACTGGGGCTACTGCAGCCTCTCAATGTGGTCCAGGCACAGTCCTGGAGGAGACACCATGGCTCTGGTGAGGTGCATCACTCCCACCTGAGCAATGGCCCTGGAAAGGGAGCCAGTTAACACAGTGCCACTTAAAAGGGATTAAGAGTACAAACCTGATAAGGGATTAGGAGGGTTATTTCTCATCCCCTCCACAGTCAGCAGACAGGATAAGGGCTGGTGCTGCTGGGGAGGGGGCGAGCCATGGAGCTAGCAGGGTCTGCAGCCCTTCCACACTTTCTTGGTGGGGGGAGGGCAGCAGAACAAACCCTTGATAAATGCCTAATGTTCCACCACACAAGGAAATCAATTGGTGAGAATTTTGGCAGTGGTCAGAGTGGCAATTTAATAGTGCTGGCTTTAGAGAGTGTGTGCATGTGCTTGCAAGATGCCTGAGAAGTTCCCTTATCCCAGGGAAATCACTTCAGTTACCTGCTTGGCTTTCACAGACTGGGAGAGTTGGGAAAGGATCGAGCCACTTGCTTCATCCATTCCAACAACCAGAACTCCCAACAGACACTTGCTGCTTGGTCAGGATTAAATCTCAAACTGTATCTTGCAGAGAAATGCAACAAATCAGCTCCTGCTTTTCTCCCTTCTGCAGGAGAGCACAGCCCAGCCTCAGCCAGAGCATCCTGCCCTCCCTGCAGCCTGCTGAGGGGAGTCCTGTGACTGCACAAAAAATCAGCATTTGTTAAAAAAAAATAAAAATAACCAACCACAAAACATTTTTAAAAGCTTTAAATACGATCACTTAAAAAGGGGTGTGTGCATGTGTAAATAATTCTAAGTTGGTCTCAGGAGCTTGGTTTGCCTGACTTGCGATTAGGGTTGTTTTTTTTTTTTATGTTTCACATCAGAAAATACTGTAAAACATACTTGCAAAGCCTCAGAGGACCTCAGCCTCCTTGGAGTATTCAAAAGCATCAATTACAGGAGCATTACAGGCAGGATAGTGTGTACGAACCCTGTTAAAAAGTCAACCTGAGACTTGTGTCTCCAAATCCCCTCATTGCCCCCAGGGCTGGAACTGATTTCTGCCCGGACTTCAACACTAGGAAATGTTTCAGTTTAAAAAACGTTGAAAAACATTAAAACCAGGCCGTATGCACTTATTATTGAGAAAATCCCACACAGATGGACTGCATTGAATAATGAGCAATTATATTCTGCCATTCTTGTGAGCTAATGAGATGATCAGAAGTCCCTGGTGGCCAACCTTTGCCTGCAGACCTGTGCATCAACCTCCTCTTCTGCAGTCTGGGGCTGCAGGGTGCTGACACCAGCCCCTTTGCCAGACCCAGGGCTCCCTGCCACTAGACTCAGAAGACAGTAAAGGCAGACTCTTAGTTTTTACTGGGCTGTAAAGCAGCCTTTTTTGGTCCTGAACGTGTTTGGGTGTGCCTGCACATAAGGAACACACATGCTGGCAGGAGGAGCTGGTATCTTATGGCAGAGCCATTGCAGACTGGGAGCTGCCAGGTTTTGGCATGACACAGGCAGGCAAAATGAGAAAAAAGATCTCATTTTTTTCCTCTCTTTTTTTTCCCCCCCCTATATACTAAATCAGGTTTGATGTTATGCTGCCAGTGGGGGCCTGTTGGCCACAATTGCTGAGCACATCCCCCTTTTGCTGAACATGGGGTGCCAGGCTCCAGGCACAGTGGTTCTCCTCCTGCCAGCCCTGGCTACCACGGAGGTGATGGAGAGCCCTGGCCCAGCCAGACCCCAGGTTGTTTACACCCAGTGGTGCCTCTGTGCTGCTGGGAGCCCTGCAAACTGCACACTCACTCCTCTGGCATGAGCAGAGCAGGAGGTGGCTGAGGTCTGCACCCTTATCAGCAGCAGAGCCCTAATTACTGTCCTAATGTCTAATACTCCAGGCTTGGCCAGTACCTTACGGGCCTGATTCCCTTAGACAGAAGCTGTTATTTTCCAGATGAGGGGTTTGAAGTCTTGCAAACACAAACCTATCCTCAAAGGGAATTTCTTTTGCTGACACTTCCCAAGACAAAGAAATATTTCTGCCTGTGTTTTTGCAAATGGATCTGGCTTTTTTTTTTTTTCCCCCCTCTCTGGATATTTGCAAGGCTGCCTGCTTCTGCTTTCAATAAGGAAGAGATACAGCCAGAGGCTGGATGACCACCTCTGTGTGGGGCAGGAGTTTTACCAGGGTGCTGGGTTCCATTTTGCCCATGTGCTGAGTTGGGCTCCATCCCACAGCTCTGGGGCTGTGGGTCCAGCAACTTGGGGAGGGCACAGTGCCACAGTGGGTGCCACAGGCTTGTTAGGGTGGTGAGTGTGGGACAGGGCAGGATGGAGCCAGGCAGCTGCCAAAGCTCTGCAGAACACCAAGCTGGAAGCATTGGCTTCTCCCACTGTTCAGCTGCCCTGGTGTTCAGCCTGGTCTGGGCTGGATGTGGACCCAAGGCAGCTGCTCACCAGCCCTCTCCCAAAATCTCTATTTCTAACCTGGAAATGGGTGGATCATTTCTTTGCACCAGTCACTCCCCTCCAGTGGGATACAAGACTGCCTGCTCTGGGTGGGGGTGGAGTGACCAAAGCAGCAAAGGGAAATCCTGTGGCTGTTCTGTGACTTGAATAATCAAATTGTGCCTCATTACCAGTGTGCATAAGGCAACACCCTGGCACTCTTTGAACCCAGAACAAAGCTCCTGCTGCCTGTGCCAGGAGAAGAGCTGCCTCTCACATGCCAATGGAATAAGTGATTTAAAGAAGTAAACTGATCAGATGTAGCTGGTTATTATAACAGACCTGGCAACATTAACGAGCTCCTGCACAGACTGGATTACTGTGGTCACTCATCCATAGTTCATTATTGCTTCAGAAAGGGGATCCACAAGAAGTCATGAAATATGATCTCCTAACCTTGCCTAAGTAGGAGAAGCCCAGCTATAAAGAAAATACCTTTTAAAAATATCGGTGGAGTGAATAAATCTCCCTTGTGCCAAGAGGCAACAAAAGCAGCCCTGGGAGAGAAGGGGATCTGCTCACCCGGTGCCTTTTCCATGCACGGGTGGTGTTCTTGCCTGGAGGAACAGAAGTTCTGCTGGTGTCCATTGATGAAGAGTATCTTTCTAATGGTTTTCTTGGTGTTCCTGCAGGACATAAATAAATAATGGCTGTGTTGAGGAATGAGACACGCAGACCTATTGTCCCCATGAGCAGCAGCAGCAGGCAGAGAGCTGGGAGAGAAACCCTGAGAAGATTCCCTGTCCCTTATAAACCACCCCGACCCTTATCAGGGAGAGCATTCAGCAAGCGATTAGCTGAAGACTTCATTAATACTGCTGCAGCTGGGACTGCTCAGAGGCTTAACCTGAAGCATGTGCTCCTCTGGCTGAGGGTCTTAATGCACTTAGTGAACATCTGGATACAGCCCACCCCTTCCAGACCTTTCTTCTCTCCACGGGCAAACGGGTTATCTGAAGGGGAAGGAAGCTTGAAAGCTGACTCTGTCCTCCAGGGCTGCTTTCATTCCTTTGCAGCCCCGGGGGACGATTTGGCAGTAAGAACCATCGAGTAAAGGAATGTCCCGTGACAGACAGGGCTTAAAAGGACACCTCCCCATGCATCCCTTGCTGGAGCAGCCACGGGTGTAAACCCCAAACCATCCCCAGCAGGCTCTCAGTGTGGAGAAGTGATGCCAGGGTTGAAGGATGCCAAGGCTGAAGGATGTCCACGCTCACCCTAGCAGCGGGGTGGACGCCTTCCCTCCAGACACCTCTGCACAGGCACTGGTACCTCTGGACACGCAGGCTCTGCAGACTCCAAACGTCGAGAAATGTTTGACAGAGCAGCGTACGTATTCCAAACATTGTTTGATTCATGTTTTAAAGTCTCACTTGCAAGCATACTTCCCCAGCTCGGACATCAATCACTGCAAATATGTTCTTATAAACAAAGCATTACAGACTGACTGTCTCTTCCACCCCTACCATATGCAGGTCACCGGGCAGCACCCTGAGGAAAGGCACTTCCCAGCACATTTGAGTCCCCCTGGAGGACACCAGCACAGGTAGCTGGGAAAAAAAAACAACTGGAAACCTGTTACCAGTGGCATAGTACCGAGGATACGTATCCCAAAGGAAGGCAGCTGAGTCCTTCATTGCTACACGGAGGACAACTCCCTCCTGCTGCACAGCCAGTGCAGAAGTGTCTGTCCTCGTGGTGCCCAGCTCTTCTTTTGGCTTCTCAACTCCATCACTTTGTCCCCCTAACACACATCCCTGCCAGGCAGAGACAGGGGATGCCTTGGTGAGGACAAAGTATTCCCAGCACTTGAGGTTTTGAATGCTTGCACAGGTAATGACAGCAAGTGCCTAGTTTTATTTTATGTTTTAACCCTGAATTCCTGAATATTACATCTCATATCTACAAGAGACCCCCTCCCCTTGCATCAGGGACCTGCTGTGCATGACGTAGGCAGAGGTAAATCATAGCTGGCTGATCCCTACTGTCACACCATCACTGCCAGTGCTTCCCTGCCCACACTGCTGCAGAAATGCCAGGCTGTGCTGGGACATGTTTCTATGTGCTTCTTCCACCACTTCCAGATCCCCAAAACTCCAGGCCTTGCCATCACACTGAGGTTCAGAGTCCCTGTAGCATATCCAGCTGTGGGGCCACCCCTGCCACCAGCACAGCACCCTGAGAGTCCTTATGGAAGCAGTGAGACACGTCAGGGAGGGTGTTAAAAAATGTCTGCTCCACACCCAAGGGTTTTGGACACTTTTTAGAGCAAGTTTCCTTTCCTTAGGACACACCAGCAAAGTGCAGGATCCTGCTGGTAGGCAACTCTCCCACTTCTCAGCCCTCTGTTTAGGAAAAATAAATAGGAAAGAATCCAGCAGTGGCGCTTTCCTCCTGCTGCCTGAGATGGATTGGTGCTCGCCACTGCAAGAAATCTGTCCCACTGTGATCTAAGCCAGTACTTTGTCCTAAAATGCTCTGCTATGGCTAAATAAATGGCTCCACTAGAGCAGGGTGACACATTCCAGCCCCAGACAGTGACACTGACAGATGCAATCAGCCTACAGGGCTTAAATGGGAACATGGCGCTGGTGGAGACGGCAAAGGGAAGTTTATGAGGGATCTGGGAGAGGAAGAGGGAAACCAACAGTGTTTGGTGGTGCAGGAGGGAGGAAGGTCCTGACAAGGCAGCAGCCCAACTGTGGCATGGTGGCATTTTTTGTGGGGCAGGGGCCTGGCTGAGGTCCTGGCTCCTTGTCATCCATGAGAGAGCAATCAGGAGGCAGTGTTGTTTCCATCTCCAGCATGGGAAATGTTTAGTTTTGTGGTCCCACCATGACTCCAGATTTGAGAAAACCCCATCCTGCCACTGAGCACACACAGACCTGCTTTTTCAGAGCTCACCTGGGCTGGAGTGGGCTTAAGCTCTCCCAGGTCAGTGCAGTTCATCCAGCTGAACAGCAACCTACTGATGGGGTCCTGCCAACTGCCCAAGGTCCCCAGATCAGCCAAAGCACTAAAGCAAAGGAGGCTTTGGACATATATACTTCAGGCTTTCCTCCTTTGCTCTTGCACTACATCCCTGTTAACAGCAGCTGAGGGGCTGTATCAGTCTCCATCTCACCTGAGTCAGTCTGGGACCAGCTGTGATGGCCCAAGATATCAGTAAGTGGCTTGGGCATAAGGCTCTGGGTGGACAATTAGAGAGGAGACAGCTCCTGCTGTCCCTTAGCTGCCTTCTGATTCTGCAGGGCAGGGCTCAGGAGCTGCCAGGGCCTGCTGGGGTGCTCGGGGAGCTGCACTGCTTTGGAGTATTTCCATGCAGAGGGGTGAGGAAGGCAGTCCATCACAGCTCCAGCAGCCTGTCCCTGACATGGAGACACTGCTGTGAGGGCAGGAGTGAGGGGAAAAAATGTCTCACTGCTTTAGGGAGATTTACTGGGCTCGTTATCAGCACAGGAAGAGCCGGAGCTTAGGGGCAAACGGGAGATGCTTTGCCTATTGCAGGATTTTTTCCTACCGTGCTCTGACCCCTGCTGGATTGTGAGGTGCAGGCAGGCTGTGAGCTCATCTCTGCCACCCGCTTGCCAGCAAGTGTTGTGTGAGCCCCTTCACCTCTGGCTCCCCACTCACCAAGGTGGAGGCTGCTCCAAGCCCAGAGCAACCCTGTTCATTTAAAAAAGTGCCTTGTGTCCAAGTCCATAAACCCAGCAGTGCCACTGTCATGGCCCAAGTGCTGCAGCCCACCTTGCCTCACTGGGGGCTGCCCTCCACATCCAGCATTTTTGGGCCCCCAGACAAGCTTTTAATTGGGAATGTGGTTTGTAACCACATCCAGGACCAAGCAATGGGTAGTTATGAGGGTTCTGTGGGTCGTCTTGGTCTCTCTGCCCACCTGAAGCTCACACCAGCCTCACCACACTACTCCTGGGTCAGATCCTGGGGCTTATTTCCATGAGCTCTCAAGGCTGTATCCAGATTGGAAGTGAGAGTTTTATTTCTGGTGAGAAAGGATGCTTCCCAAGGGTCATGCTTTGTGCTTATTTGAATGCCCTGGGGGGCATTCATGGGGGGGCACAAGCTTGCTGGGCAGCCAGTACATTACAGCTGCATGGATGGCAGTGTGACAGAGAGGGAGAATTGACTTCCTCGTCCCATATACTAAATAACATCCATGTGAAGTAAAACAAGGTCTGAGCAAGGGAAATATTCCTGCAAAGGCCTTTATCTGGCAGAATCAGGGAAAGATCAGCTTCAGCATGGGAAGTGAGAGTGCTGCACACAGGAGACCCAGCCCATCTAGGGTTTCGTCTCTGGTTAATGGCACTGCAAATTAAGGCTGTCATCTTTAGACATGAGGTTTTTTGCCATTTTGGCTCAAGAAAACAACCACTACCCTATGAAAATGCTGTTTCACAGTGGTGTGCCCTCTTGTCTCCCCATCCTGTGCTGAGGGAAAGGGGAATGCAGCAAAGTTGTGAGGAGACAGCATTGGGTGCTTGCTGCTGCCCAGCTGCAGAAACCTTTCATCCTGAGGTTTAGGCATCCCACAGAGCCAGCTTCTTCCTTGAGAGCCACAGCTAGGAGGAGCACCACTCTGAAATGATCCCAGTTTTCCTTCAAAACTGGCAGGTTCATACAAGCTATGAATAACAATTTTTGCCTAATTGCATGGGAATCAGGCTGAGAGCCCTGACAGGGTCTTACTGAGCTGGGTTTTTCTTGCAAAAGGGGGACAGCTGTGTGTCAAAATTTAATTGCCAAAACTTACCCCCCTGCAAGCCTTCATACTGATGGAAAATACACTGTGCTAAAGCTGGACATACTCAGCTGGATAGGACAGGCAGCAGTGAAACGCTGGCAATGGCCCTCTCCTCACCAGCACCCCCTGCTTTGGCTGCGATCTGCAAAATGTCCCCAGGGCTGCTGTGACATCAGTGTCAGCGGGAGGGAAAAGTGTAAGAGAAAACCGGATTATTGCTTAAGTGTTTTAATGTGTAAGGCCGCTTTTTCCTTCATGTTCACTGCTCTTGGGAAACAAGGAGCCAAGAGCAGAAATATCTTCATCTCAAAGCAAAATATTTTGCTTAATTTCGAGAACTGGGGAGGGATCAGCATTTTTATGGGAGA